>NC_138775.1:90798670-92168670 GCF_965119305.1 Pelophylax lessonae
ATTTTACTTTTAGATTTGCCAAAACCATATAATATGGGGTCAAACCTAAACCCTTTCAATTTTTATACAGTCAGGCAGGCCCTTGCAGTACATATATGGATGAAATTTGGTGTATATAGTTATAAAACATATATGTCACAAATAGCAGTAGCGCAAGGATGGTGGGAACCCCTCTCCACCACACAATTATTCCCAAACTTGGTGCAAAGACCTATATATACAATAAAATCATAAGAAGTGACCTTTATAATACAGTTCTCAGCACAACATAGTCCAAAAATTCCATGAACTCATAAATAAATGCAAATAATGTCCAAGGAGCAGACAATTTTCCGTGATATTAGGGGGAACACCCTACTCTCCACCACCTCCACAGTGCCAGGATTAATAGCTGAATAACACACTCACCAGATGACTGTGCCCCCCCCCCACTCTCGTTGATCGGGCTCAAATGGCATGGATTCCAAGATGCATTTACTCCAGCGGACAACCACAACCGCCTAATTGGATGATGTACCTCCCATGTATGAAAGAAAGAAATGCTCCACTAGTGTGATATCGTTTCCACACGCTTTATTAAAAAATCCCACACATTGCACTCACTTGTTTACAAGACCATTATCGTATAAAAAAACATGATCCAACATCTGGCCGGAGTCATGGATATCCTTCAGACGCTTGAACTGGCTCCACGCCAAGTAGAAAGATCCTCCGGCTACTCCAATATCTCTGCTGTGTCAGTAACCAAGAACGCCATTTGGTCACACCCCTACGCGTTTCGTCATATCCGACTTCAACTGGAGGCGTCTGCAGTACATAGTTGAAAATAAATCTAAAGAAAATTGTATAAGAAAATTGTATAATGTATATCAAAATGCCTTGAGGGGTGTATGGCAGTCTGGAGTACGGAAACAGACATAATGCTCACCTTTGACGTCTAGCCTCCATGATTAAAAGGACTTAAATTCCCCCAGGAAATAAAGCAGGCTCCATTTGACTTGTTGCAGCTTCTTGCTAAAAAGTGTGGAGACCCCTGCTCTAGTTAATCAGTCCCAGGGAACTTGGCAGTTCTGCTTTGTATATCCTATGCCAACTGTGAAATTAACCCACATTGGAGTGAAGGGCACTCAGGCAATCCATTGATGGAAACTGGTGTCAAAATGTCAAAGCCAAGACACTATTCCCTCAAGCATCAGTATTTAATTATTCATCACAGCATGTACTAATCATTCCGTTACGATGCCTAGGTACCCTAGGTTGAACAGACGATGGCATGCACAGGCATGTGTGTCTACATTTTGTTTTTTTTCTTATTATTTTAATGTCCACTTGTGGGTCTACCTGCACTATATGTGAATGTTGTTTGATTTATGCGTAAAGATAAATAGACATAGACAAGTTCATACATAAAGATAAATAGAGCCGTTCACACATAGAGGGGATAATGACTACAAGCAGTAGGTAACGCGCTGTCATTCATTTTGACCAATGACTTATGAACAACACTGACAAACATGTATTGGTGGGTTTGTTCAGTAATCCAGTGTGAACTGTATATATAAAAGCAATAAAAGATGGCAACCAATCATATCTTCCATCCCCAAAATCTGATCAGCAAAAGATTGATTGTTACTGGTTATTATTCATATAGCATCAAATATCACTCTGTAGCAACGTATGTACAGTGCCTTGCGAAAGTATTCGGCCCCCTTGAACTTTTCGACCTTTTGCCACATTTCAGGCTTCAAACATAAAGATATAAAACTGTATTTTTTTGTGAAGAATCAACAACAAGTGGGACACAATCATGAAGTGGAACAAAATTTATTGGATATTTTAAACTTTTTTAACAAATAAAAAACTGAAAAATTGGGCGTGCAAAATTATTCAGCCCCCTTAAGTTAATACTTTGTAGCGCCACCTTTTGCTGCGATTACAGCTGTAAGTCGCTTGGGGTATTTCTCTATCAGTTTTGCACATTGAGAGACTGAAATTTTTGCCCATTCCTCCTTGCAAAACAGCTTGAGCTCAGTGAGGTTGGATGGAGAGCGTTTGTGAACAGCAGTTTTCAGTTCTTTCCACAGATTTTCGATTAGATTCAGGTCTGGACTTTGACTTGGCCATTCTAACACCTGGATATGTTTATTTGTGAACCATTCCATTGTAGATTTTGCTTTATGTTTTGTATCATTGTCTTGTTGGAAGACAAATCTCCGTCCCAGTCTCAGGTCTTTTGCACACTCCATCAGGTTTTCTTCCAGAATGGTCCGATATTTGGCTCCATCCATCTTCCCATCAATTTTAACCATCTTCCCTGTCCCTGCTGAAGATGGCAGGCCCAAACCATGATGCTTCCACCACCATGTTTGACAGTGGGGATGGTGTGTTCAGGGTAATGAGCTGTGTCGCTTTTACGCCAAACCTAACGTTTTGCATTGTTGCCAAAAAGTTTGATTTTGGTTTCATCTGACCAGAGCACCTTCTTCCACATGTTTGGTGTGTCTCCCAGGTGGCTTGTGGCAAACTTTAAACAACACTTTTTATGGATATCTTTAAGAAATGGCTTTCTTCTTGCCACTCTTCCATAAAGGCCAGATTTGTGCCGTATACGACTGATTGTTGTCCTATGGACAGAGTCTCCCACCTCAGCTGTAGATCTCTGCAGTTCATTCACAGTGATCATGGGCCTCTTGGCTGCATCTCTGATCAGTCTTCTCCTTGTATGAGTTGAAAGTTTAGAGGGACGGCCAGGTCTTCGTAGATTTGCAGTGGTCTGATACTCCTTCCATTTCAATATTATCGCTTGCACAGTGCTCCTTGGGATGTTTAAAGCGTGTGAAATCTTTTTGTATCCAAATCCGGCTTTAAACTTCTCCACAACAGTATCTCGGACCTGCCTGGTGTGTTCCTTGTTCTTCATGATGCTCTCTGCGCTTTAAACGGATCTCTGAGACTATCACAGTGCAGGTGCATTTATACGGAGACTTGATTACACACAGGTGGATTCTATTTATCATCATTAGTCATTTAGGTCAACATTGGATCATTCAGAGATCCTCACTGAACTTCTGGAGAGAGTTTGCTGCACTGAAAGTAAAGGGGCTGAATAATTTTGCACGCCCAATTTTTCAGTTTTTTATTAACAAAGTTTGAAATATCCAATAAATTTCGTTCCACTTCATGATTGTTTCCCACTTGTTGTTGATTCTTCACAAAAAATTACAGTTTTATATCTTTATGTTTGAAGCCTGAAATGTGGCAAAAGGTCAAAAAGTTAAAGGGGGCCGAATACTTTCGCAAGGCACTGTATATCTATTTTTCAGTGTCATTAGTAACTTCTTTATGTTTTGAGTTTTAAGCTTACAAGGGTTGGTTTACCTACAAAAAAATTGTGTAATTTTGTGCAGCCTACCATATGGTTCAGACTCCCCTGCCAAATAGCATAGCCAGGTCCTTGATGGTTACTATGGTAGCTACACAACTCGGTCAAGATAACTCCCCCAGCCTGCTGGTTGGACAATGTAAGAACAGAAGTACAATGATAAGATTGTCATCCTGCTAAATTTGTCATTTCAAAACGTTGGCTTCCAGTGCTGGCCAAAAATATCCCAGAATACAGCAGTGCAGGGGATTACAGGACACTACTAATGGTTTTGAAATGCAATTTTTGGTGAGTGGTATTTTTATATCCTTTAAGAAATGTAATATGTATCTTCATAAAAGCAAAATATCGATACAAACAGTGCATCTCTTTAAGAAATATCCCACTTCAACACTGCTAGAGCATTTCAGCAGAATATAGTGAAACGGGGGTTGCAAAATATGTACAATTAACAGAAATGACAAGCATACGAAGCTGACTCCCACACACCCCTGTCTCTCACTGACTGCTCCTACATAGCACCTACACCATTGCAAATTGCTCAGAATTCATTTTACATATTAACTGTCTCACATGGGTCTCAAAACCTTTTTTTTTTTTTTTCTCCTCAGCTTGCATTAAACATTTTGACCATACACATGTGGCTAATACTGTATATTCAATTGGTTACAATATTCTCTTTTCACTTTTTATTATCCATGTATCTTTTTTTTTTTTCTGGTCTGTGGTCTAAAGATTGCAAAATGTAAGCTATGCTGTAACCAAACAGCAAAATATGCATTGGAAAATGCACCTGTTGAAAGATTTCAAGTCCTTTTCTAACCAATCTTCCTACATTTCATAGACAGGTTAGTGCACACGTTTCTCCACTTTACCCAATACAGCTTGGTTAAGGATCTACCCTCAGCCTAAATGGACAGTAAAATAGCTGAACAACACTGATGAGGTCATCCCTTTAATCTCCCTGATGTAAACAGCCCAGTTCCTTACTAGGGTTGGATTGTTTTGCCATAGGCAATGGATACCTACAGGTGATTCCCTGAAGAGAACAAGAAAAGTTGATGCCATAGATTGCTTAGCTATGTTTCCACAGTCTAAATAATGTGATCTGGTGTCTGATGCCATTCTGCAAAAACATAAGGCTGGTTCATTTATGCACATTCGATAATGTGCAATTTTGCATATGTTTTCCCTGCAATTTTTTTTCAATAGATCATCTGTAAATTAGTGCTCATTAAGGATTTCAAAGAGAAATGTACTGTTCTTTTTCACTGATCCTGTGTGAAGTAAACACCCAGCCTTACGTTCTTGTTGCATCAAAAATGTAGCTTTATGGTTCTGTGGTTGTGTAGCCAGTTGGGTATAAAGGATGGATGGGGGCCTATATTGGTACAGAGTCATTCAAAGGGAAAAGGACGTCGGAGGGGGCAGTGTGATTTTAAAATATTGTAACAAAAGTTTCAGCGCTATCACTGTGGTAGCTGTACTGTAAAGAGTCCCAAACCAAATTGGTGCTGCTGCAATTAAATGCTGTAAACCAGCCTGAAAGTTTCTCAGGAAAAAAGGCGAGCAGCGCTGTCCAAATATTGGTATTATTGGAAATGCTGTATAAACAAGCCAGTGGATATAAAAAACATATATTGAGAAAGTCAAAGTTTAAGTATAAAATGCTATGAGGTCAATGATAACCAATGCTATACCAGACCAGACCAATATATCCAGATGGTGATCGGCAGTGACAGTGGATCCACTGGGTGTGCTGTGTCCGAACCCCTTGAGAAGGCTGGAGATGGAAGGCAGTCCAAAAGGCTGTGTGGAAACCATTGGCGAGCGGGAGCTGAGCCAGACCAGCCGGCGCTCACCACGTGACGTATCGGTGATACAAGGGCAGGGCAGAAGTGCGCAAAATATGTTGTCACGTCAATGTTCCCCCCCCCCCCCCCATACGTTTCAGGCTGGTCACAGTTCCAGTTTTTGAGACTTCCGCCTTGCCCTTGTGTCTCTTATACGTCACGCGTTGAGCGCCGGCTGGTCCGGTTCAGCTCCCGCTCGCCATGGCTTCTACACAGCCTTTTGGACTGCCTTCCATCTTCAGCCTACTCAAGGGGTTCGGAAACAGCTCACCCAGAGTGGACCCACAGTCATTGTCGATCACTATCTGGATATATTGGTATGGTATAGCATTGGTTATCATTGACCTCATATCATTTTATACTTAAACTTTGACTTTCTCAAAAAATATGTTTTTTTTTTTGTTTTGTTTTTTATATCCACTGGCTTGTTTATACAGCATTTCCAATAATACCAATATTTGGACAGCTCTGCTCTCCTTTTCTCTTGGTTTAAAAATATGTTGAAGTTGGAGTGCCTTCCATGTTAAGGCTGTAGGGACATTCTGTTACTTTTCTGAAGTAGGAGAATGAATGGATGTAGGAAGAGTCTGAAGAAGATAGAGGAATTAGGGCAAGACTGCCATGTTGATGTTAACTGACCCAATCAGGGAAATAATCCTGTGTTCTATTTTGAAAACAGAAGTTTGACCTGATGCAGAAGTGGTGGAAAGTTAAAGGAAAGTTTGTCTTTCAAGTCGGCTGGGATAAAAGTTCCTAGAGATATTTAATATAGCAACTGGGGGAAAAAAGGAAGCGCTTCTGGTTGAGACTATCATACAAAGGTGGTATGAAATGAGAATACAAAGAAAAAATAGCAATATACAAATAGTAGTGTCCTGAATTTAAAACGCTCCACATAGGAAAAAGTAAGATTAAAACCGTTTATTCCATAAAAGAAATGAACATTAAGTGGTAATTGTGGCACTAGATCACAGTTAATGGAGTGTCAGGCCGAGCCTGTATACTTTCCCGCAACTGCCAGATCTCAGAAAGCTCTGTGAAATTGTGGAGGAAAAAAAACAGCACCTCAGCTGTAGTGATGGCCAGAATGGCGTGGTGGAACACTGCAATGGCATACATCAGCGTTGGGCCCAACACTGGTGTATGCCGTTGCTATTTTATACTTCGTATTTGTATGCCGTTGCTATTTTATACTTCGTATTTTCATTTCATACCACCTTTTGTAGGATAGCCTCAACCAGAAGCGCTTCCTTTTTTTCCCCAGTTGCTATATTGAT
The DNA here is from genome assembly GCF_965119305.1 of Pelophylax lessonae. Lineage (NCBI taxonomy): Eukaryota > Metazoa > Chordata > Amphibia > Anura > Ranidae > Pelophylax > Pelophylax lessonae. The sequence continues at coordinate 90,805,183 of NC_138775.1, forward strand.
TTTACTCTGATCCCAGGAGCCTTCCAAGGAGTGGCTGAGGCACTAACACAGGCATCTTTATACATTGGAGTACACTGGGTGCCTTGCGCCACTTTTCTTGTTATCTAGATATTTAATAGCCAATGAACCCCATTTAAATGTAACGTTTTGTTGCAGTTGAGCACTTCGTATTCCCTGCGCTTTTACTAATGTGCATTTTCTCTGAATCTTTGTAAGTTTTGCAGTAACAATCATGAGTTGTGATTCATTCTTATGGGCCCTTATAATTTATATTGCTGCACAAAATTAGTACAGGAACTTTGTTTTTTTTCACTTTATAAGTATATTAAGTCATCTGAAGAGCCCCCCCATAGTAATTAGTTCAATATATCGGCCATCACTGGAGAGTACATTACTTCTCCTGGAAAGGACATCCTGCATGTTTGCAGCAGCTTTGGTATGTAGCAATGATGAATATGAGCAAATCTGCCCAGGTTCAATTCACCGTGGGTTCAGCAATTCCAAGCATGGAAGTCTGGGTACTGCCATGGGGGGCATGTTTATACAGCTTCAAGGGAAACATTGAAAATACAGAAATCCTTTGAAACATCTTTACGGGATAAAGAAAACTACCACCCTTACCATTTAAATCAAGAGAAGTCTTTTAAATAAAGACTATGGCATTCCAGGATATTACATATAATGTTCAGTTTGTCATGTGATAATACAGCAGTGGAACACCTGTATGGTTTGTCTAACATTCCTCCAGCAAACCCTAGCACCAACACTCTTCTAATAGCTGTAAAAAAAAATAATAATCCAAATGCCTTTGCTTACATTCTTAAAGCTACAGTCACACGACACTGTAGTCCTGAGTCCGCTCTTCTTTTCTGTTTACTTCCCATGGGGTCTTTCTGTTTACTTCCCGTGCATGGCATGGACACTTCCTATTGGTTGTCCAGTGGCAGGCTCTACTCAGGACCCAGAAGTGAAGTGATGTCATTACAAGCAGACTGTAGTAGACCAACCAGCGAGGGAGCATCTGCAATACTGGATTAGCAGTCCCTAGCACCTAGAAGTGGCAGTGGTGAGAGACCTGAACTGGGGACTAAAGCCTAGTACACACGTATCTGTGTACCCGTCTACTCAACAGAAACGGGTTCCTCTGTCAAACAGTTCTGCTGGAAAACCAGCATTCGTATTTGGATTGGGTTGGGAATTTTGATGATCAAAACTTCAGAGATGAAACCCTCATTCAAGAACCTGTGGAAGAGTAGACACTCTTATTACAGCCATATAGGGTGAAATCTATTGACGTCAACAAGGCAATAGGACCTGATGGGGTGCCAGGCTGTACAGGCTACCTCCATTCTTGCAGTACTTTTCATTGCGGGAAGCAAGAGTACAGATTTCATGAATGAAAGAGGGGGTGGAAAGGGCAGGCATAGTCAGCACTATAGTCAGACAGTTTCCTGTGACGGGTTCAGCAGCTTTTAAAAAGCCCTATGGTTTTGGAAGATCACCGGTGTATAGTATTCAAGGTGAATGTGGGAATGAAAATGTCAACAAAGATAGCAGTGACAAGTATAAGGGACACATTTCGTTAGTTATAAAATACAGTCCCTGGTGCTGATTTAAAAACACTAAACCTAAGCTTTACTGGAGTTATCCTAGGAGAGCATATTTCACTGTGATGGTGGTATTATGCAACATCTGTTACCACTTCCTCTAGCAATCGGATATTGTTGAATAAGCATAGTAACTGAACAGAAGTGGATATATAACACAATGCCAGCAAAATACACAAAATCCAGCAAATAAGATAATAAGAATGGTGCAGATTAAAGGATAAAAAGAAGACCTGGTGCAGGAGCTGTGGCCAATGTCCTACCCCCTCTTTAGAACCCTAAAGCACATGTCATTGGGCTTTAGTATTTCGCCAAGTTGTCTTAAAATAAAGACCATCTCAATTGCCCTGTTACATTGCCATTCTATTGCCATTATTACTGTACTTAGTAGAGTGTCCATGATCATACATACAAGCTTTTAAAGAAGCACATACAGTTTTTAACATGGCACCCAAACCGGTCTCTGAAGTAAAGTTGTTGAAACAATTGGAATATACACTGAACACAATTATAAATGCAACACTTTTGTTTTTGCCCCCATTTTTCATGCTCTAAACTCAAGGATCTAAGAATTTTTCTATGTACACAAAAGGCCTATTTATCTCAAATATTGTCCACAAATCTGTCTAAATCTTTGTTAGTGAGCACTTTTCCTTTGCTGAGATAATCCATCCACCTCACAGGTGTGGCATATTAAGATGCTGATTAGACAGCATGAATATTGCACGGGTGTGCCTTAGGCTGGCCACTATAAAAGGCCACTCCAAAATGTGCAGTTTTATCACACAGCAAAATGCCACAGATGTTGCAAGTTTTGAGGGAGCGTTCAATTGGCATGCTGACTGCAGGTATGTCCACCAGAGCTGTTGCCCGTGAATTGAATGTACATTTCTCTACCAAAGCCGTTTCAGAGAATTTGGCGGTACATCCAACCGGCCTCACAACCCCAGACTGCGTGTAACCACACCAGCCCAGGACCTCCACATACAGCATTTTCACCTCCAAGATCATCTGGGACCAGCCACCCGGACAACTGCTGCAATAATTGGTTCGCATAACCAAAGAATTTCTGTACAAACTGTCAGAAACCGTCTCAGGGAAGCTCATCTGCATGCTCTTCCTCCTCATTGGGCTCTCGACCTGACTGTAGGTGGTCGTAACCGACTTGAGCGGGCAAATGCTCACATTCGATGGCATCTGGCACTTTGGAGAGGCGTTCTCTTCACGGATGAATCCCGGTTTTCACTGTAAAGGGCAGATGACAGACAGCGTGTATGGAGTCATGTGGGTGAGCGGTTTGCTGATATCAACGTTGTGGATCAAGTGGCCCATGGTGGCGGTGGGGTCATGGTATGGGCAGGTGTATGTTATGGACAACAAACACAGGTGCATTTTAATTATGGCGTTTTGAATGCACAGAGATACCGTGACGAGATCCTGAGGCCTATTGTTGTGCCATTCATCCACGACCATCACCTCATGTTGCAGCATGTTAATGCATGGCCCCATGTTGCAAGGATCTGTACACAATTCCTGGAAGCTGAAAACCTCCCAGTTCTTGCATGGCCAGTATACTCACCGGACATGTCAACCATTGAGCATGTTTGGGATGCTCTGGATCGGCGTATACGACAGCGTGTTCCAGGTCTTGCCAATATCCAGCAACTTCGCACAGCCATTGAAGAGGAGTGGACCAACTTTACACAGGCCACAATTAACAACCTGATCAACTCTATGCGAAGGAGCTGTGTTGCACTGCGTGAGGCAAATGGTGGTCACACCAGGTACTGATTGGTTTACCTGCACATTTTAGAGTGGCCTTCATTGTGGCATCATGCTGTCTAAACAGCATCTTTATATGCCGCACCTTTGATGTGGATGCATTATCTCAGCAAAGGAGAAGTGCTCACTAACATCGATTTTAGACAGATTTGTGAACAATATTTGAGGAAAATAGGCCTTTTGTGTACATAGAAAAAGTCTGAGATCTTTGAGTTCAGTTCATGAAAAATGGGGGCAAAAACAAAAGTGTTGCGTTTTTATATTTTTGTTCAGTGTATTTAGTATATTTGATAAATGCGAGGCAGAGAAAATAAGGAGATAGGCTAAAGAAAGATTAGCTAAAATAAGGAATTAAAGATTTGTTGACAAGCAAAAAGTATTAATGTTGCCAATTATTCAATGGAAGTTATAATATGATGTTATAGTTATGTGTTTTTCAAAAACAGGTGACTCAACAGTTGGGAAAAGCACACTGATCCAATTGTTTCGGAGTGATGGAAGCCACTTCCAGAAGAATTACACTATGGTAAGGCTATAAAGTGAATTAAAATTTACAGAGGTCCAGTCAGTAAAATTTTTTACCCTGCAAAAGTCTGTATCGCTTTTTTAACACATCAGTGCCCGCTTTACATCTCAGTTTTCTCTGTACATCAGTGTCTTTAGCCTACCCTTCACATCATAGCCCTCTTTACATCACAGTCACCTCTTTACATCAATGTCCTCAGTTCCCCCTATCATATTATAGCCCCCTCTGTACAGTGCTGGGACAAGGTTATCCAGCGCCCAGTGCAAGGATGCCAAACTGCGCTCCCCTTCCCTTGGGGTTAGGGTCAAGGCACCCCCCCCCTGCAATAAACAGTTGCGCCCAGGGCAACCGACCCTCCTGCCCACCCCTTGTCCCTGCCCTGCCTCTGTACATCAGTGTAATCAACCCCTTCTAACTTTGCAGTTCCCCCACTTTACATCAGTATCCACAGTTCCACTCCCCTTCACATCACAGACCCCCTTTAAAGCAGTCCCACAATGTCCTCCGTTCCCCTTCACATCACATCCCCCCCCCCTTTACATTGCAGTGCCTCTTTACATAGCAGAGCCTCTTGCACATCACAGCCCCCCTTTACATTGCAGTGCCCCTCTCAATGGAAGTCTCCCCTGCACAGTCTACCTTCAGCAGGGCATAGGCACTTAGCCTGAATGTCCTCCTACCTTTGCCATCCTCACAGCAGGGCGCATAGGACGGGAAGTGATGCAGATATCTGGACAGAGCGCCGGAGCTCTCTGAACTTTTATGTTAACAAGTGGGTGATTAGCGCTTGTTAATTTGAAAAGACTCCTCCTCTCTGTCCAGATCTGCAGCTCCTCCCACCCCCTTCCATGCTCCGAGGATGACAGCGATGGCCAGTGGGCAACCCGGGAGCGAACACCCAGCTGTTAAGTGTTGATTGCGGTCTGGACAGGATTGTTACTCAGTCCAGACCGCGGTTCGCCATTTAGTGATCCCTGGTCTATTTTTTTCTGATTCCTGGTAAGAAAAAGTCTGTTGAGCCAAATGCTTTGCAAAGATTCTTTGCCATTTCCATGCCACCTTGAAGTGAATAGTAGCTACAACATTTGCGGATGGTGCTTCATCAGTAGCCAGCGATTTGCGTTTCTTCTACATGGGAAATGCATTTTTGCCACAATGCCTGTTTGTACACTACATGAACTTTAGTTGATTACACACATTTTACAGTAGACAGCATCTGTAAACTTTATTTTACATGGAATATGGTTAGTGGTGTTTGCCATGCTATTATTCTGAAAATGCTGATTGCCTGGCTTTCACTTTGGTCCAATAACTTATAATTTAAGGCACAGACCTAGAACAATTATGCAGATAAGAATTTCTGAATTTACTCTGGCATCCTTGTTTCACGTCAGTGACTTGGAAATTATTGATGAGACAGCCAGGTATTTTCAGGAGGTCATCAATGACATTTATGTATTTCTCTCAGTGTAAGTTCACTTAAATTAACCTTCTAAAGTACATACATAAAAGAGAAGAGGTGCACTCCTGGTGTTGAGTCTGGGCTCCTTTTGCCGCATGAGTGTTTTTAATGCCTAGCATGTAACAGTGATCACTATTAAACTTTATAACAGCACCTTGAAATGCAGTTGTAAGGGTGTGCCATTACAACACACCGTTTTTATCATTATACCTCACCTTGTCTTTGCTCATCAGCAGAACTAAGGCTGACCATACAGTGGGGGAAAAAATTACTTGATCCTCTGCAGATTTTTTAGGTTTGTCCACTTAAAAAATAAATGAAGGGTCTATAATTTTTATCATGGGTGTATTTTAAATGATAAACACAGAATATCAACCAAAAATCCCAAAAAACACATGATACAAATGTTATAAATTGAGTTGCAGTTCAGTGAGAAAAATAAGTATTTGATCCATAAGCAAAACATGACTTGGTACTTGGTGGAGAAACCCTTGTTAGCGAGCATAGAGGTAAGACGATTCTTGTAGTTTGTTACTAGGTTTGCACACATCCCAAGAGGGATTTTGGTCCACTCCTCTTTACAGATATTCTCTAAATCCTTAATGTGCTTCTTCTTGAGCCACTCCTTTGTTGTTTTGTGTCATTATCATACATACAAGAAGACCCATCCACGACTTCTCTTCAGTGTTCTGACTGAGGAGAAAAAAGGTTCTCATCCAAGATTTGACAACACATGGCCCCGTCTATTGGCCCTTCAATGCGGCAAAGTCGGCCTGTACCTTTTAGCAGAGAAACAGCCCCAAAGCATAATGTTTCCACATCCATGCTTGACTATAGGGATGGGGTTCTTAGGGTTGTAGTCAGCATTTCTCTTCCTCCAAACACAGCGAGTCGAGTTAATGCCAAAGAGCTCAATTTTGGTCTCATCTCACCACATCACTTTCTCTCAATCGTTCTCTGAATTATTTAGATGTTCATTGGCAGACTTCTGATGGGCCTGTACATGTGCCTTCTTGAGGAGGGGGACTTTGCGGGAACTGCAGAGTTTTAATCCATGGCAGCATATTGTGTTACCAATTGTTGGTTTAGTGACCATGGTCCCAACTGCCTTGAGCTCATTCACAAGCTCCTCCTGTGTAGTTCTGGGCTGATTTCTCACTTTTCTCATGATCATCCTTACTCCATGATGCGAAATCTTGAATGGAGCTCCAGAACGAGAGCGACAGATGGTTATTTTGTTTTTCTTCCATTTGCGAATAAGCGCTTCACCTGTTGTCTCCTTCTGACCAAGCTTCTTGCTGATGGTCTTGTAGCCCATTCCAGCCCTGTGCAGGTCTACAGTCTTGTCACCGATGTCCTTTGACAGCTCTTTGATCTTGCCCATGATGGTGAGGTTTAAAGATTCTGTGGACAGGTGTCTTTTATACACATAACGAGAGTTCATTAGGCGCACCTTCCTAAATTGACAGGACTAATCTGTGTACCACATCAGCACATACTATAGCCATCCTGTGGAAGTCAGAATTATTGTTGGTTGGTAGGGGATCAAATACTTATTTTACCCACTGAACTTCAACTCAATTTATAACATTTGTATCATGTGTTCTTTGAACACAGCTGACCATGTGAACAGCTAAATATGTTTTTTTTTTTTTTAACTTTCTTTCAGACAACTACAATGGATGTTATTATGAAAACTGTACCGATTCCAGATACTGGTGATATTGTGGTATGTAAATGATTTATTCTGTAAGAGTTCACTTAAAATGGTTACTTTCAGATATATTGGCCAACCGATTCCCTGCGAAATTGGAGCTAGACTGTATAGAAGTCACTTTTGTGAAATCCACATCCATTCAGTTGTTCCACCTTGATGTTAAGGCACCCATGTTAGGTCCATGGGCAGGTGGATGTTGGACATGCATCTGTTTACATCCGACTACCTCAGATCCATCAGTTTTATAGTGAAGGTACAAAGTTTTGAAAAGCAATTCCATTTTTTTTCTGAGGTAGTCAAACGAAAAGAAACACACACCTGGTTACATCCACCTGCTCATAGGCTGCCCATACACTATACAATTTTCTTATTCAATTTCCTTTAGATTTACATTAACTATTTGCTGACTGGGCCATAGCCCAATGACGGATACAGCGCAGTCGGCTTATTCTGGGAGGACGTACAATGACGTCCTGTCCAATGATGGAGCCTTCAGTTGTCAACAAACATGTCAACAGCATGTCTGGTTCAGTTCTCTCCCCGCACGCTGTACACACCGATCGGTACAACGTGCGAGGAGAGGGAGACTGCAGCACCCCTGCCTCATCTGTGCCTCAATCATGCCTCATTCATGCCAATCTGTGCCTCGGTCATGCCTATCTTTTCCTCAATCATGCCCTTCTGTGCTCCACTCATGCCATTCTGTGCCTCAAAAATGCCCACCTGTGCCTCACTCGTGCCTAAATCATGCCTCATTCATGACAATCTGTGCCTTCTTCATGCCACATCCATGCCTCATCTGTGCTCATTCGTGCCACATCAGTGCTCATCTGTGCCACATCCATGCCACATCAGTGCTCACCTGTGCCACATCAGTACTTATCCGTGCCACATCAGTGCTCATCCATGCCACATTAGTGCCACATTAGTGCTTATCAGTGCTCTACAGTGCCTCACAAAAGTGTAATAGGTAGTCGGGAAATGCGATAATTTTATGTCCCTAGATCATCTGATGGGGCTTTCTGAATGTTGGTCCTCTGTATGTGGCTAGGCTGTGTAAGTCTCACACTTGTAGTACCGCCATACTCAGGAGGAGTGGCAGAATGTATTTTGGGGTGTAATTTTTGCTATATACATGCTATGTGTTAGAAATATCTTATAAATGGACAACTCTGTGTAAAAAAATAAAAAAGAAAGTGTGGAAAAAAAAATGAAATGTTCAAAAGACTCATAATACCTCCTAGATTATGTGTTAGGGTGTTTCTTTCCAAATTGGGGTCATTTTGTGGGTGTTTCCATCGTCCTGGTGCTCCAGGGCACTCAAAATGTGATAGGTTGTCAGGAAATTTATATGTGTAATTTATGGACCTAGAACGCCTGGAGGTGCTACTTGATGTTGTGCCTCCTGTATGTGGCCAGGCTGTGAAAAAGTCTCACACGTGGTATCACCATACTCAAGAGGAGTAGAAGAATTTATTTTGGGGTCTAGTTGCAAGTATGCCTATACAGTGTGTGAGAAATAACTTGGTAATATGACAATTTTGCGGGCAAAAAAAATAAAAAATCTTCACTTTGCAGAGAACTATGGGGAAAAAATGACAGCTTTAAAAAACTCCCCATTCCTCTTACTAAATACCTTGGAATGTATAGTTTCCAAAAAGGGGTCATTTGGGGTTATTTGTACTTTCCTGGCTTGCTAGCTTCCTTTCACACAGGCTTACCACCCGGCGGACTCCTTTTTGCTCAGCGGGGGATCGATCTGCCAAACCTCGCTGAGCAGGCGGATGGCAGGTCCGTCTCCGCTCTCTGTGCTGAGACGGACCTGTCGGAGCCTGTCCATTTTTTCATCCGATCCTATCCGATCCTCTAGACGGATGGAAAAATAGGGTTTCCATCCATCTGGATTTCACGGACAGGATCGAATCGGAGAGCAGCAAGTGTCGGCAGACATGTCACCGCTGACATCCACTGCTCCATAGAGGTGCATGGAGCATCCGTTTAGGTCCACCTGAAAAATTGACAGGCGTGCCTGATCGGAAGCACGTGTGAAAGGGCCCTTAGTGCCGGTTCACATTTGTGCGATGCGGGAACGCTGCGATTATGCAGCGTGATCCCGCATTGTATCCACATCTCTGGCAGTTCACACTGCCATATGCGATACGCAGGGGGTGTTAATTAAAAGTTAACGACACCCCCAGTTGCGATCGCATATCCCAGTGCAATCTGCAAGTTCGCACAGAATCGGATCGCACTAGTGTGAACCACTATGCGATCCGATTCTGCTGTGGATAAAAAGAAGCCTCGTGCGAGTTTATTGCGGATGCGGTGCGAATTCAGCCATACAAAGTGTATGGCTGAAATTCACACTGCACATGAGATCGCATGTCATTTAGGAGCAGTGCGCTCCGAATTACATGCGATCTCTGCAATCGCATAAATGTGAACCAGGGCTAAGTGTCTCAAGAAATGAGATAGGCCGACAGTACATCAGGTGTGATCAATTTTCAATAATTGGCACCATAGCATGTAGACTCTATAACCTTCACAAAGCCCAAATAATATATACTTATTTGGGTTAATTTTTACTAAATATATGTAGCAGTATAACTTTTGGCCAAAATTTATGAAGAAAAAATACTAACTTGGCAAAATTAGCACAGGGCCAATCAGCACTGTCCAAACAATAGGTCAGGGGTCACGCAGACTCATAAGTCAGCCAGAGGAAAACCAAAACTCCTACTACAAGTTTTAACCAGACACTGATCGAAGTCACAAGACTGCTATATACTGATGATGAGAAAAGGTATTTAGAAGTTTATATTTACTAAAATAATTGCATTTCCATGTTTTGTGTACTGTGGGAGACCCGATATAGTGAATGCAGGGTCCTGGTTTCAGTAACACTTTAAAACGATTTGTAAGTAGCAGTAATAATCTGCAGTATGCATTTATGAATTTAGAATATTTACAGATAAATTATGATTAGTGGCAATAGGGTGCAGCACTATTCATTTCTGTCTGTCTTGTTTTAATAAATGTGTATATTATTGTGCCCTAATGTGTATGCATGCTTGGCTAAGATGGATCAATTTCAGTAACCTTATATTATAATAGATAAATGTTCGGTAAGGGCTATTTCAGAACCTGCTTGTAATGCTTATGTCATGTAAACAAGAAAAGTTTGTTAGGTTATCTAAAGCTTATGAGCTAAATGGTAGGTCCGAAATGCTGAAGATCAGACCATGCAAACACAGCTTTAGTGTGATATTTTTAAAGTGGCTGTAAAGCTTATTTTTTTGGTATTTCAATAGTATTGCACAAGATGGGGCTTACCTCTTCTTCTTGAGTCTCCTGCCAGCGCTAACGGCTCCTCTTCTTCCCTGAGTGCCCCCTCAGCAAGCTGTGTGCTGAAGGGGCAATTGTGCTGGAACACTCCTGAGCTGGACTGTGTGCGTCCCTAGACACACATACAGCGTGGCTCGGCCATGACCCCCCCCCCCCCCCACACTCCTACCTCACCTCACAGGATTTAACTGCAGCAGCAGTAGCCTAGATGTGTTTGGAGATGCCTGGGAGGAAGGAAGGACTGGTTTTTGACAGAGAATGCATTAAGGTAAAAGAAAAATAAAAAAACGTTGCCTTTAGAACCACTTTAAAATACAAAATCATAAGTACACATGTGTGATTAAAGTTGGTATTATATTGCAAAGCTTGACAACATTTCCTGAAAAACAGAGAAGACTTGTTGCAGCAATAATAGAAAACGGTGTGTTTTTTGTGTTTGTGGCCCCCTTCATGGAAGGACATTCCATAAGACAACATATGTCAGTCTATAAATGAGGACATTTTCAATATGAGTATTGTTACTCATATCTGATTGATGAGTGCTATCATCCTTCAAATAATAACATCTGTATAGCACATCTGTTTATGAAGTTTATGGAAACCTGTATAAAAGGAAATGTAGAAGGAGGAGGAGAATAGCTGCCATTTTTTTCTGACCAGTTCCAAGTTGTATAGTTACAAAGTTTGTCTGGTTCGAAAAAGACACAAGTCCATCTAGTTCAACCAATAAAAGGGAAAACAAAAAAAACATACAATCCCATATACACAATACTATACCCTCAGTTGATCCAGAGGAAGGCAAAAACCCCAGCAAAGCATGATCCAATTTGCTCCAGTAGGGAAAAAATGCCTTCCTGATCCCCTGAGAGGCAATCGGATATTCCGTGGATCAATTTTTACTATAAATGTTAGTATCCATTTTTATTATGTACATTTAGGAAAGAATCCAGTTCTTTTTTTTTTAAAAGCAATCTACTAGAGCTGTATGAATAATAGTTAAAAAAATCGAGATCTCGATTCACCCCCCCCCCCCCCCCCTCACGATCTTAAAACAGCATGTCCTCGGTTAATATAGAGCTGTTCTCTGCTCACTCCCAGCTGTAAAAAAAAAAAAGAGCCTCCAGCAAATGTTTGTTAAGGCTGCCAGATAACTATAAACACAATGTTTTACAATGTATCATTTTGTTCTTTTAGATCAAATGAATGAGCTTTTGTCTGTGAAGGCAGTGTAACCTGTTAGAGATTAACCCTTTTTCTGACACTTGTTGCTTACAAGTTAAAATCAGTATTTTTTGCTAGAAAATTACTTAGAACCCCCTAAAACATTATATATATTTTTGAGACCCTTGAGAATGAAATGGTGATCATTGCAATCTTTTATGTCACACTTTATTTGCGCAGAAATCTTTCAAACACAGTTTTTTGGGGAAAAATACATAATTCATTAACCACTTTCATACCGGGCCATTGTAAAATGACGCCGGCAGGAAGGGCTCGTCGATCCGGGCGGCCGTCATATGACCCTGGTGGCACGCATCGCGGTGATCAGGGATGAGGCTTGTCCCTCGGACTGAGCCCGATCAGGGATGAGGCTCGTCCCTCAAACTGAGCCCATCCCCAATCAAGGTAAACAGCCAATGAAATTGACTGTTTACCACGTGATCGGCTGTGTCAATCACAGCCGATCACATGAGCGGCTCAGCACGAGCCGCTCGTTCTCTCCTCAATGCGCGCCCCCGGCGATTGGGGACGAGGCTCGTCCCTCTGACAGTGCCCATCCACGATCTAGGTAAAGAGCCAATGAAATTGGCTTTTTACCAATCACAGCCGGTCACAGAATGTCAACAGAGAACACGGTAACTAGCTGTTACCGTGTTCTCCTCCTCACACACTGATCCTGTGTGAGGAGGAGATTGTGGTTACAGCTAGTTACCGATCATAGTGCACCCCAAAACACACTGATTGCCCCCCCCCCCCCAATAAAGAGGACCTGTCACTAGCCCATCAAAGTACCTGTCACTAGCCCATCAGAGTACCCGAGTACCTGTCATCAGGAGTACCCAAGCACCTGTCATCGGAGTACCCAAGTACCTATCACCAGCCCATCAGGTACTCTGATGACAGGGACTCGGGTACTCTAATGGGCTGGTGACAAGTACTCGGGTACTCTGATGGGCTGGTGACAGGTACTCGGGTACTCTGATGACAGGTACTCGGGTACTCTGATGGGCTGGTGACAGGTACTTGGGTACTCTGATGACAGGTACTCGGGTACTTTGATGACATGTACTCGGGTACTCTGATGGGCTGGTGACAGGTACTCTGATGACAGGTACTGGGATACTCTGATGACAGGCACTGGGGTACTCTGATGACAGGCACTCGGCTACTCTAATGACAGGCACTCGGGTACTCTGATGACAGGCACTCGGGTACTCTGATGACATGTACTCGGGTACTCTGATGACATGTACTCGGGTACTCTGATGACATGTACTCGGGTACTCTGATGGGCTGGTGACAGGTACTCTGATGACAGGTACTGGGATACTCTGATGGCAGGTACTGGGATACTCTGATGGCAGGTACTGGGATACTCTGATGACAGGCACTGGGGTACTCTGATGACAGGCACTCGGCTACTCTAATGACAGGCACTCGGGTACTCTGATGACAGGTACTCGGGTACTCTGATGACATGTACTCGGGTACTCTGATGACAGGTACTCTGATGACAGGTACTCGGGTACTCTGATGACAGGTACTTTGAGTACCTGTCATCGGAGTACCCGAGTGCCTGTCATCGGAGTACCCAAGTACCTGTCTCCAGCCCAGAGTGCCCGAGTACCTATCTGCACCCCATCAGATTACCTGTGTACCTGTCTCTAGCCCATCCGAATACCCAAGGGACTCTCTGAAGCTCATCAGAGTACCCGAGTACCTTTCTGAAGCCAATCAGTGTACCTTAGTACCTGTCTGCAAGCCCATCAGAGTACATCAGTACCTATCTGCAGCCCATGCCTCCTAGATTATGTGTTTGGGTGTTTGCGTTCCAAAATGGGGTCATTTTATGGGGGTTTCCATTGTCCTGGGGTTCCAGGGCCTTCAAAAGTGTGATTGGTTGTAATGAAATTATATGTGTAATTTATGCTCCTAGAACACCTGACGGTGCTTCTTGCATGTTGGGCCTCTGTATGTGGCTATGCTGTGACAAAGTTTTCATTTTCTTTCCACATTTTCCAAAAACTTGTGGAAAAAAAAAATGACATGTTCAAAAGACTCATTATGCCTCATAGAATATACATTGGGGTGTTTTACTTTCCAAAATGGGGTCATTTTGTGGGTAATTCCATTGTCCTGGTGCTCCAGGGCCTTCAAAAGTGTGATAGGTCGTTAGGAAATTATATGTGTAATTTATGCTCCTAGAACACCTGACGGTGCTCCTTGCATGTTGGGCCTCTGTATGTGGCCAGGCTGTGTAAAAGTCTCACACATGTGGTATCGCCATACTCAGCAGGAGTAGCAGAATTTGTTTTGGGGTGTAATTGCAAGTATGCATATACTGTGTGTGAGAAATAACTTGTTGTTATGACAATTTTTGTGTAAAAAAGAAAAAAAAAAAAAGATTTCTTAATATTCCCAAGAATTGTGGGAAAAAATTACAACTTCAAAAAACTCACCATGCCTCTTACTAAATACCCTGGAATGTCTACTTTCCAAAAAGGGGTCATTTGGGGTTTTTGTACTGTCCTGACATTTCAGGGCCTCAAGAAATGTCGGTACATCAGGTGTGATCAATTTTCAATGATTGACACCATAGTTTGTAGACTCTATAACTTTCCCACAGACTAAATAATAACCACTAATTTGGGTTATTTTTACCAAAGATATGTAGAAGTATAAATTTTGGCCCAAATTTATGAAAAAAATACTTATTTGCAAAATTTTATAATAGAAACTAAAACAAAATGTGTTTTTTTTTTTTCAAAGTTTTCACTATTTTTTCACTTATATCGCAAAAAAAAAAAAAAAAACCTAGTGGTGATTAAATACTAAAAAAAGAAAGCTCTATTTGTGTGAAAAAAATGATAAAAAATTTGATTGGGTACAGCGTTGTATGACTGAGTAATTATCATTCAAAGTGTGAGAGCGCCGAAAGCTGAAAATTGGTCTGGGTGGGAAGGGGGGTGTAACTGCTCTGTATGAAAGTGGTTAATTTAATGAATTTTTTAAAAAAACTTAACCGTTAGTCCAATTAGTTAGTCCAATTTTTTTGCAGAATATAAAAGAGGATGTTGCGCTGAGAATCGTGATTTTTATTTTAAGCAAAAAAATCGTGATTCTCATTTTATCCAGAATCGTGCAGCTCTACAAGCTACTGAGCTAGTCCGAAACTGCTCTTGAGGGAGTCTATTCCACCTTTTCACAACTCTTAAGGCCCGTACACACGTACCGATTGTCGGCCATAAAGATTCGGCCGACGACCGATCGGCCGATTGTAGGCTTGTTAGTATGATGCTTCCGACAGCCGACAGCGCATTTTCGGCCGAACAGAATCTGTCGTGCAGGCATTAAAATTTTTGTTGGCCAACACCAGAACGGCCGATTGTTCGCCAGTCAGTACAGATTTTGGCCGACAGACAGCAGATTTGCAAGACTGGGCATGCTCAGAAAAGAAAAAAGACAAGGAAAGTTAACCATCACATGACATCACTTCTGCAGTCGGCTGTTGTTGGCCGACAAAATTCGTGTGCAGTCTTTTGCACTTTTCAACAGACAAGACAGCCCTCGGACAAAAGACTGCCGATCGTTCGGCCGACGATCGGTACGTGTGTACGGGTCTTTACTGTGAAGAAACCTTTCATCTTTAGCAAATTAGCCCCAAATTCCATCTGAATAGTAGTTTTGTATTTGCAATTTGTGTTTGCAAACTTTTGATTTCACACCTGTCTTTACAAACCTTAATCAATTGTATCTTAATGTTGCGCTGATGTATCCATTTACTTTTGAATGTTACCAGTCCTCTATTATGTAAAAACTGCACATATATGGTATTCTTATTGCCGGATATAAATGGCTATAAAAATGTGTAGTATTTCTATGAAACTATGTAAACTCTGCATTAGAGATTTTTTTTTCTACACACACTTGCTTTGCCACTCCCTTTTAAGCCTGTATAGAAGAGCTTTGTGCTCATGTCAGTGGGCAAATATAGCTTGATTTTGGGCATATTCGCTTATATTTGATATATGTTGCTTATAATTGATATAAGTTTAATACATTTCTGATATTATTCACAGTTGACAGATGTATTTGACCTGCAATTCACATCCATATGAAATGCATTTGATCTCCCTTAAAGCTGCGTCAACCTGCTTTTGCATTTTCAATGACTTATATAGCCCATTCACACCAGTGTGTTAAGGCGTGGTGCATTAAAAAATATTCCTGCTTACTGTATTTGTCATCTGTCATGCACTTTCATTCACACATGTGTTAAAAAGAGTTCAGTGATAATGCACCGAAATCGCATCATACCTAAACTTCAAAGGAACGGGGAGAGAAGCATTTCTGACAAAAACAAATGACCATGGTCACATAAACATTTGTCTGAATACAACCTCCTAATAAGCTATCTGATCATGGATGAGTCAAAGCAATTATGATCCACAGGAGCTCTGTAAACCGCAAGCTTCATTTTGCACAACTGAAAGCTAAGGTAGCCAAATATGTGAAAAGGAGACTAGAGCTCCATCTTATGGCAAATATGTAAATTTAGCATCCGATATCTGTTTCGCTTATCCCTAAAGTAAAAAAAAAAAAATGTGGAACTTAATATGGTCTAAAGTGGCTCTAAAGGCTGAAGGTTTTTTACCTTCAAGCATTCTATGTATGAAGGTAAAAAAGCTTCAGTGTGCAGCTTCCCCCTCAGCACCCCCTAATACTTACCTAAGCCCGAATTCAATCCAGCAATGTTCAGAAGACCCAAGGTTCTCCCAGGTTTCTCCCTCCTAATAGGCTGAGATGCAGGAGCCATTGGCTCCTGCTGCTGTCAATCACAACCAGTGGGGCGGGTCTGAGTCACGCTCTCTTTGTCTTATGACACAGAGTGCGGCTTGGGAGCAAGCACACGAGTACCCCCATAGCAAGCAGCTTGCTATGGGGGCACTCAGCATGTGGGAGGGGCCCAGAGCACCGGCAGGGAACCCCAGAAGAGTAGGATTGGGGCTGCTCTGTACAAAATCACTTAACAGGGCATTTGCGTATTACATGTTTGTTATTTTTTTTTTTTTTTATAAAATGGTTTCCTTTACAATCATTTAAGATGTTGAAGTTGGTTAAAAAGGGGTTTAAGATGCAGACACAAAAGAGGTTAAATAGTTTTTTTTGGTAATAAGTTTATCAAATCTATGAACAGCTTATCCTGTTAGCAAACACTGCAGTTGTGATAAAATTGTAATACAGTCAGAAGCCATGTCAAGGCAGATTAATCTGAATTCTCTCTAATCTTTTGCTGAAAGATTTCTTCATGTCTTTGCACATGTGGAATGAGTGGGTAGGCTGCTTCAGGAAGCTCTTACTGTATAACGCTCTCTCTTCCATACCATAGGATTCAATCTGAAGGCTGTGAGAAATACCTTAGTTTTGACAGTACATAAGGTTTTCTGTATGTGAAAGATCACAAGAACCCCGCAGTGGGTGTGTTTATGAATTTATCTGTTGCATGAAAAACTAGTCCACAACAGGGCTTCCTGACAAAAGGTAAATGGTTCTCGGGGTAAAATAAAAAGGAAAAAACATTTTCAGTACATTTTTGCAATACATGCACATTTCCCCACGTTTTGTCTTTTTATAAATGCTGCAAGTACAGAAAACACTTGTTGGTCTGCCAGAAAGCCGTTGAGCACCTAAATTGGTTGTAAAAACCTTTAGAACTGAAAAATGAACAAAGCACATCCCGCTATAGCATGCACTAGCCTAAATCCAAAGCACCAAGCGTGGCTCCTCTCCGATCTGTCCTCTCTGCTGACATGAGTCACTTCTGACAGTTATTCCAGACACATCAGCCTGCAAGGAGATGGCCCACCCCCCTCCAGCACATAGCCTTAGCTCTGTGTATTTTTCTAAAAGCATGTAAGCCTGTGTCCCTCTACTCAAATATTAGGGAACTCTGTACTCTGGCTCTGCACTGTGTGTGATGTCCGATTCCTGCCCCCTGCTACTAGAGCTGAGAAAAAAAGAATTTGATCTTTGTGTTTTTAGAAGATCTACAGAAAAAGAGCTTCAGATAAACAGGTACAACCTATGTAGAAGGATAGTTTACTGTACTTAGTTGTATTTTTAGAGAGATTAAACATGGCAAATATTACAAAGATATACTTCTGTTGATTTTGTTTTTTTGCTTTGTGTTTTTTTTTTTTTTTTGCCAGGGCATAGCATTTTTGCAGTTAGGTAGAGACTTTGTAGGATTTTTTTTCATAAACAAGTGCGATAAGTATAATTTTCTGAAATTTATAGATACCACAGTTTTTATTATAGGGCATTATATGCCTTTAATTAGATTTAGAAAAAGGAAATTGCATGGTTCCTTTGTACCGAATACAGAGACCCAGCACAACACTAAATCTAAATTAACATTTAAATGTTTTGTATACACAATGCTATAAACAGTTGATGAAACCTAATGAGTTAATAAGTGTAAAACAGTTTACACTCTGTTACATCAACGTTAATTCACAGATATATGAAAAGCTAGCTTTCTAACAGGAGTATAAAATAAATCATTCTTAAATGTGGTGAGTGCTCAGTTCTTGTACAGGACAGCTAATCCTTAACACTCAGGAAGCGGGTCAATTAATCAGCAGATTCTGGACAAGTTCTATTCATCAGCAGATTTGGGACATATGCTAGTGATCAGTGGATCCAGGCAAATTCAACTAACTGGTGTTTTCAAGTAAATAAACTCTGAGGGGCCACTTTATAAGCCCCAAGACACCTGGCCATTGCTTTAAAAGTGAACCTGTCAGGGGAGAAAAATATGAGATAGTATGGCTGGCCTGTTTATAAAAGTGCATGCTTCATAGCAGTAGTCCCTATATTAGGTGAGTCATTACCTGGAACAGACATGTGTCTATTAAGAGTTCTGACAGCTGGCATGCACATGCTTGCTATAGATCAGTGGAAAAGCTAGTAGTGAAGGACAGATACGGCCGATAGTCCCAAGGCTTGCACCTTCAAAAACCAGCAACTGTCTTGAAACTCTTAAAGAAGAACTCTGGGTATGGCTATATTATACATAGTTACATTAATCCAACTTGAACCAGTGTAACTATGCATGTACCATACCTAGTCGATGCCCTTGGGAGCTGGAAAACACTGAAGTAGACACCACTACTCCAATGATCTCCAATTGCTTCTAGGTCCCATGCTGCACTCCTGCCTACTGAACGCAGTAGGCCCGGCCGCTCAACGTTGGTGTCATTCTGAGAATGCTTTGCATTTTTATGAATGAATGCAAAGCATTTTCGATTTGGATGGAGTGCAGAGTATGACATCGCTGCCTTGCCTCTCCGCTTCTTCTTATCAGAGAACAACTAATATATTCAGTCAGAAGATGCAAAGCATTCTTGTAATGTTGGCCGTGTTGAGCCGTTGACCTCCTGCGTTCAAAAAGCAGAAGTGCGGCTGCTTGGCGTGGAACCCAGAAGTAAGTGGAGCTCATTGAAATAGCAGTTTCCAATTTCCAAGGGCATTGGCCAGGTGTTATTTACACTGCTCAAAAAAATTAAAGGAACTCTTTGGAAACACAGCAGATCTCAATGGGAAAAATACTCCATGCCTCTATGTCTGGAGACATGCTTGGCCAGTCCATCACCTTTACCCTCAGGTTCTTTAGCAAGGCAGTGGTCGTTTTGAAGGTGTGTTTGGGATTGTTATGTTGAAATACTGTCCTTCTGCCTAGTCTCTGTAGGGAGGGCATCATGCTCTGCTTCAGTATGTCACAGTAAATTTTGGCATTCATGGTTCCCTCAATGGGAACTGTAGTTCCCCAGTGCCGGCAGCACTCATGCAGCCCCAGACCATGACACTCCCACCAACATGCTTGACTGTAGGCAAGACACACTTGTCTTTGTACTCCTCACCTGGTTGCCGCCACACACACTTGACACCATCTGAACCTAATAATTTATCTTGGTCTCATCGGACCACAGGACATGGTTCCAGTATTCCATATCCTTAGGCTGCTTGTCTTCAGCAAACTGTTTGCAGGCTTTCTTGTGCATCATCTTAAGAAGAGGCTTTCTTCTGTGATGACAGCCATGCAGACCAATTTGATGCACTGTGCGGCGTATGGTCTGAGCTCTGACAGACTGACCCCCCACTCCTTTAGCCTTTGCAGCAATCCTGGCAGCACTCATATGTCTATTTTCCAAAGATAACCTCTGGATATGACGCTGAGCACGTGCACTCAACTTCTTTGGTCGACCATGGCGAGGCCTGTTCTGAGTGGAACCTTTTCTGTTAAACTGTATGGTCCTGGCCACCATACTGCAGCTCAATTTCAGGGTCTTGGCAATCTTCTTATAGCCTAGGCCATCTTTATGTAGAGCAACAATTTTTTTTCTCAGATTCTCTGCCATGAGGTGTCATGTTGAACTTCCAGTGACCAATATGAGAGAGTGAGAGTGATAACGCCAAATTTAACACACCTGCTCCCCATTCACACCTGAGAACTTGTATCACTAACCAGTCACATGACACTGGGAGGGAAAATGGGTAATTGGGCACAATTTGGACATTTTGACTTAGGGGTGTACTCACTTTTGTTTCCAGCATTTTAGACATTATCGGCTGTGTGTTTGAATTATTTTGAGGGGACAGCAAATTTACACTGTTATACAAGCTGTACTCTCACTACTTGTAGCAAAGTGTCATTTCTTTAGTGTTGTCACATGAAATGATAATAAAATATTTACAAAAATGTGAGGGGTATACTCACTTTTGTGAGATACTGTATATATAGTTGTTTTTTTTTTTTTGTTTTTTGCAGTGCTAGCTGAAGCTTTTAACTGGCTTTTTTTTGCAAACTTTAGAAATTTTGATACAGAAAGCAAAGAGGGAAGAAGTTACACCAGAAATACAGTCCAAGTGACTTGTTGTAGTACATTATGCAGAAATCCTATTAAGGTACACTTTGGTAACTTTTAGACTTAAATTTAGTTGCATTATTTATTGAATAACATTAACTTTCCGGACCACGGCACTGCCTGCACAGAGTTTGCATGTTCTCTCTGTGCCTGCGTGGGTTTTCTCCGGGTACTCCGGATTCCTCCCACACTCCAAAGACATTTTGGTAGGTTAACTAGCTCCTATCTAAATAGTATATGTATTAATGTGAGTTAGGGAACTTAGATTGTAATCTCCTTAAAGGCAGGGACTGATGTGAATTTACAATATATATGTAAAGCAATGATGATGTATATATGCAAAGTCATGATGTTTGCTTGTTGTCATATCCACATTTGGCGTTTGAGTTGAAAGTTGCATACATTTGACCAACACAACTGTTATTTAACCGATTGCTGACCGCCGCACGACTATTTACTGCGGCGGTCAGCCCCGGCCAGGCAAAGTGACGTATATATACGTCACTAGCCTGGGAGCCAATAGCGGGCGGGCGCGCACCGCCGGAGGCACGCTCCCGCCTCGGCTCGTTCACGGAGACCTCCGTGCGTGTGACCGGCGGACCCGATGTCCCCGGTCACTCGCGATCGTCCGCTGTGAAGGGAGAAAGGCAGGCGGCTAATGTAAACAAAGCCGCCTGTCATTCTTCCCTGTGTAAAAGCACTGATCTAACGGTCCTGCTATGTAGGACCGTTGATCTGTGCTGTTAACACACACAGCCACATCCCTGCACAGTTAGAAGCACGCCCCTAGGGACACACATAGTCTCTAATAAAGTTAACCCCTTCGCTGCCAGTGTCATTTTTACAGTAACAGTGCATATGTATAGCACTGATTACTGTAGTAATGTCACTGGTACCCCCAAAAGTGTCAAAAATGTTAGTCAAGGGTCTGATCTGTCCGCCACAATGTCGCAGTACCGCAAAAAAAATCGCAGATCGCCGCCATTACTCGTTAAAAAAACAACAAAAATGACAAAAATCTTTCCCTTAGTTAGTAAACGCAATAACTTTTGCGCAAACTAATCAAAATACGCTTATTGTGATTTATTTTACCAAACATATGTAGCAGAAAACAAATTGGCCAAAAATGTAAAAAAATTTTGATTTTTACATTTTTTTTTTGGGGGGGGGATTTCATAAAAAAAATGTGAAAAATATTGTTATTTTTGCAAAATTGTCGCTCTTTTTTTGATAATAGCGCATGATCAAAAAATTGCACAGGTGATCAAATACCACCAAAGAAAACTCTATTTGTGGGAAAAAAAGGACGTCAAATTCGTTTAGGTACAGCGTCGCACGACCACGCAATTGTCCGTTAAAGTCACGCAGTGCCGAATCGTAAAATCTTCCGGGGCTTAAGTGGTTAACAAATTACAAATCACTATCAACCTCACAACATACAACCTTTCAGCTGTAGTCGTAACCTCTCTATACCAATGGAATAGGAAGGCGCAGTGGAGCTTTTTCAAAACATACCACATAATCCACTATTTAACCACTTAAGCCCCGGAGGATTTTCCTGCTAAACGACCAGGGGGTATTTTGCGATTCGGCACTGCGTGACTTTAACGGACAATTGCGCGGTCGTGCAACGCTGTACCTAAACGAATTTGACGTCCTTTTTTTCCCACAAACAGAGCTTTCTTTTGGTGGTATTTGATCACCTGTGCGATTTTTACTTTTTGCGCTATAAACAAAAAAAGAGCGTAAATTTTGCAAAAATAACAATATTTTTCACATTTTTTTTATATGAAATTCCCCAAAAAAAATGTAAAAATCAAAATTTTTTAACATTTTCGGCCAATTTGTTTTATCCTACCTATGTTTGGTAAAAAAAAATCGCAAAAAGCGTATTTTTATTGGTTTGCGCAAAAGTTATCGCGTTTACTAACAAAGGGAAAGATTTTTGTCATTTTTGTTGTTTTTTTTTTTAACGCGTAATGGCGGCGATCTGCGATTTTTTTTTTTTTTTTTTGCGGTACTGCGACATTGCGGCGGACAGATCGGACCCTTGACTGAAATTTTTGACACTTTTGGGGTTACCAGTGACATTTCTACAGTAATCAGTGCTATATATATGCACTGTTACTGTAAAAATACACTGGTAGTGAAGGGGTTAACTTTATTTGGGAGGGAGGGGCTGTGTGTGTCCCTAGGGGCGTGCTTTCTACTGTGATTGGCTGTGGCTTGAGGTGAAAGGACACTGATCAACAGATCTACATAGTAGATCTGTCTGATCAGTGTTTTAACACCGAGGAGAATGACAGGCAGCTTGTTTACACTAGCTGCCTGACTTTCTCCCTCTCCCCCGACGATCGCCGAGTGAGCGGCGGACATCGGGTCCGCCGGTCACACGCGCGGGGGGGTCCGTGACCGCGCGGGAGTGGGAGCGCGCCTCCGGCGGCGCGCGCTCGCTCCCCAGACCCTCCCAGGCTAGTGACGTTAATTAACTCATTAAATTCCAATAAAAAAGATCCCTCGTGACATCTTCTGATGGCAGCATGTACAATCATAGTGAGACATTGAAGGTCTGACCAGGTTCTGACAGTTGCAGAGTAGGTGTGAGCTGAATTGAACTAAATCATTTTAATAATTGATATTTCGAGAGGAGAGGAATCAGGAACCTTTCCCAAGGGCATTCTTTCTATTTGAATTATTTTAAATCCTCTGCGGAGTTTTCCACCTTTCTCTGATGAGCATCAGGAATGGACTGATGGGGATAATCCAGGAAGGGGTTGCACCCTCTATTAGATTTAGAATGCTTACATCACACCACCCCTGTGCCCTCCATATTTTTTTCCTTTTTCCTCTCTCCCTTGTTTTTCCTTCCTCAGTGCTAGTATTGTTTTTTTTTTTTTTTGGCACAAATGTCTTGGTGCAGGTAGTGTTTCACATGGGACAACATGGATCTAGCGCCAAATACTTTTTTTTGCATGGGGAGGGGGGCTTAAATTGGTTAAATCCATGTCAGTAATTTTGATGAACTACTGAACAGTATTCAACAGTATGCTGCAGATCATAGAGTGATGACTGCAGGACCAGGTCAAGGCAAAGGCTGGAAGGGCTCCCATTTTGGGCATGGGAGTGGTAGGAGCCAATAGCTCCTATTTAAAAGGACAGTGAGTTGTCCACGTGGTTGATTGCTACATAGTTACATAGTCTGGGGGAAAAAAAATTAAAATCCTATATACACAATCCCATACCCACAGTTGATCTAGAGCAGGGGTCTCAGACTGGTGGCCCTGCAGCTGCTGCAAAACTACATTTCTCATGAGGCATTGCAAAGCTGACAGTTACAAGAATGACTTCCATAGGCAGAGGCATGATGGGACTTGTAGTTACGCAAAAGCTGCAGGGCCACCATTTTGAGACCCCTGATCTAGAGGAAGGCAAAAAGCATAATTCAATTTGCTCCAGCAGGGGAAAAAATTCCTTCCTCATCCCCCAAGAGGCAATCAAATGTTCCATGGATCAACTTTACCTATAAATGTTTGTATCCAGTTATATTATGTACATTTAGGAAAGAGTCCAGGCCTTTTTAAAGCAATCTACTGACCTGGACAGAACAAGCTCTTGAGGGAGTCTATTCCACATTTTCACAGCTCTTGCTGTGAATAAGCCTTTCCATATTTGGAGATTAAATCTCTTTTCCTCCGGACCTAAAGAGTGCCCCCTTGTACCATATGATGACCTTAAAATGAATAACAAAACATCAAGTTCACTATATGGACCACTTACGTATTTATACATGTTGATCATATGGCCCTTAATCTCCTCTTCTCAGGAGAGAATAAATTATATATATATATTTTGAAGTGAGTTCACATTCATGAAGAATTCCCATTTCTGCTCTGTGTTCATCAATGCCAATCTTCCCTCCCAGTCTAAATCTTGGAGAGCAGCCCTCATTCTTGGAAAATTAGCTCAGAATTTCTGGGGGGGTTTGTTCACCTGCCTCTTGAGAATTGACCACAAGTTTTAATGGGATTAGGGTCTGGGGATTTTCCTGGCCATCTCGATCTCAGTTATTACTTTTGCCTTATGGCAAGGTGCTCCATCATGTTGGAAAAGGCTTTGTTCATCACCAAACTGTTCTTGGATGGTTGTGAGAAGTTGCTCTCGGAGGGTGTTTTTATTACCATTCTTTATTCATGGCTGTGTTACAAAAAATTGTGAGTGAGCCCACTCCCTTGGCTGAGAAGCAACCCCACACATGGATGGTCTCAGGATGCTTTACTGTGGGCATGACACAGGAATGATGGTAGTGCTCACCTTTTTTTCTCTAGACAAGGTTTTTACTGGATGCCCCAAACAATCAGAAAGGGAATTCATCAGAGAAAATTACTTTACCCCAGTGCTCAGCAGTCCAAGCTCTGTACCTTTTGCAGAATATCAGTCTGTCCCTGATGTTTTTACTGGAGAGTAGTGGCTTCTTTGCTGCCCTTCTTGACACCAGACCATCCTCCAAAAGTCTTCACCTCACTGTACATGCAGTTGCACGCACACCTGCCTGCTGCCATTCCTGAGCAAGCTCTACACTGGTGGTGCCCTGATCCCGCAGATTAATTAACTTGTGGCGACGGTCCTGGTACTTGCTGGACTTTCTTGGGTGCCCTAAAGCCTTCTTTACAAATGCAGTGGAAATGTTTTTATGGGATTAAGTTCATTTTCATGGCAAAGAGGGACTTTGCAATTCATCTAATCACTCTTCATGACATTCGGGAGTATACTGTATGAAAATGACCATCATAAAAACAGAGGCAAAAGACTTTTGTGAAAATATTTGTCATTTTCAGAGCTTTTGACCACAGCTGCACATGTACTAAACAATAAATAGTGAATAACAATGATCCAATAATGGAAACAATGGTATTTCAGTTTATAACGTGAAAAAAACGTGACTTATTCTTTACAAAAATCTTCAAGCCTCTTCCCCAATCACCTCAGTGCTCTCAGTGCCCTCACCTCAATAATGTAGCATACATGCATGTGCAGTAATTTCCAGCTCCCTTCTCTGTGGTCAGGTTGGTAGTCCAAGATCCCAGGGTACTCTGTAGTAAGGTCTCCCATTCACCAGAGTATTCTTCACTTAGATCTTCCTCCTAAGTATGGGGTTGTGGTTCCTTTTAAGAACGTGTGGGCCATATACTGGGGTGCACTCATATACCATGTGGGGACATAGAGGATAGCCCAATAGTGCTTAATACCTATTATTATTATAATAATAATAATGCTTAAATTTAAATATAAAAATATAAATATACTAATGCTTAAAAGTTGCTTTATGCTTAAAATGCTGCTTTTCCTAGTATGAAATCACTCCTGTTCCTCCCTCCTACAGACTTCGCCCTACGTGTTACATCACATGTCACGTGACTTTATCAGGGTACCTGGTAATCCTGACTTACCCCTCCACTGTCCACAGCAACCCTACTTACCATCTTCTCAGTGAGCAGAGGACCCCTTTCAAGGTTGACAGTTCTGCCCAGTGTTGCAATTTGCTCCTCTAGATCCCTGTGAGCTTCCAGAAGGGCAACGGCGGTATCCATCCTGAAGCTGTTGCTCCTTTACTGTATAAGTGCAGCACCCTGTGCACTGCACAAAACCTTCAGCCTTGCTAGCACTCATTATCCAAGTTACAAAATTAATATTCCTAACAGGAAATTTCAGATGTTACTTACTGGCTAGAAGACTCCTGTCTTAATCTCCTGTTTTCAACTCCGGTTTGTAACTCACCACTTGGTCAAATTTCCCACTTAGTGAAAGTTCCAGCAGGCAAACAGTGGGCAAACTTAAGGATGAACAAGCTCAGAGTGAGTCCTACAGAAAGTTGTATAACCACTCCCCCTTAATTAGCAGACTGAAGGAAGGAAGGAAAGAAAAAAATGCTATTTACAAAGTGACAGAAAAAGGTGTTCAAAAAGCTGCTAGCAAAGACCCCAAAGAAGAAAACCACTGAAAACACAAGCAATCACCAGAAGTCAAAAGCAAAATTGTTTTTCACTCTACACTCAAATTTCCTATTCTTTAGCTTCCAGCTAGCAAAATGTGGCCTTTTTTGGGCTGGTTGATAGCCAGTTGGGAGGCGATGTACCACCTCTTGAATGCCTTTTAGGGGGGAAAATCCCGCAGCGCTTTTAGACAAGGTTGTATCATGGAAAGGTAAAGGTAGGGGAATGGCGCTGCCTGCTGGTGATATGTAGGGGTAGGTATAGGTGTATAAATTGAATATCAGAGTATACTATATAGAGAATAAATTAATTAAATAAATATATACTATGTAATAATAAATAAAGTGAAGTGCAGTACAGGTGCAATAAATAAATTTGATAAATATGTAAAAAAGGGTAAAATGCACACAAAGTTGTGTACTGGCATATTGACTTTTTTGCCAGTTGACACTTTGTCACTTTTAGTGCACCTATCACTTTATTGTACCTTTTGGTTGATTTTGTGCACGTTGCCACTATTGTCATCTCTCACCATTTTGCACCTTATCACTTTTGTGATATACATATTATTAATATTATTAATTTTGTGTGCATTTTTACCCTTTTTTACATATGTATCAATTTATTTATTGCACCTGTACTGCACTTCACTTTATTTATTATTACATAGTATATATTTATTTATTTAATTTATTGTCTATATAGTATACTCTGATATTCAATTTATACACCTATACCTACCCCTACATATCACCAGCAGGCAGCGCCATTCCCCTACCTTACCTTTCCATTTTACATAGCCTTTGGCTATAGTCTAGGAAGGCCGCCGCCTATTTATTTATTACGCATTTATTTCCTTAGCACGGAGTTCACCACCTTCAAGGTTGTATCACGCTTGCGGTGCGCTCCCATTTACTTGCTAAATGTCACCATGGCAATCTATACAGACTAGCAATGTTAACTTGCCCATGAGTGTTCGGGGTGGTAAAAGTGGAGTAACTGCCTGTTTTCACCACCCTTTGCTTCCCATGTAAACAAGGCCTATGAGTGTTGGGTAAAGTTTTAAAGATTATTCTAGCTAAGAGTGACTATTTAATAAAGGATTAAAGTGCTACTGCAGCCAAATCTTACCTCTCACTTCTGTCCCTGTTAAAAAGTATAATTGGAATAGGATGCGGGGTGCATCTCACCAAAGGAGGCACAGAAATGAAAATCTCACAGAGATTCTAACCCCCCCCACCATCAAAAGTATAAAAATAAGTTTTGGTTAGAGTTGGGCATTAAGATTAGGTTTTGTGTTAAGGGGGGAAATATCAAGCATTAAGAGTGTAAAGTAAGAATAAAAGTGGATGGGTTCAAGGTTAAGAAGATACTTATGCAATTTTCATTGTTTTCACTGCAAAAAGTCCTGGACTTAGAACTACTAACACTGAAATGTAATGCACTGACTTTTGCAGCATATTTCCTTTTAAAATGACAGGTGAAATACCCACCATCCCGAAATTTCTCTGCCAAGATGCTATAGAAATTTGATCTGCTTATTTCTACTTGTATAAAAGATTTGGGAATGACTAATAACATGAGTCAGCCTGAAATTGGGTCATTAGCGTATAGCACACGCCAGAACTTCAAGGTTTCTTAGGAGTAGGGTAAAAAGAAAATGTGTATATCTACAGCATAGGAGTACTTCCTACTAGCCACCGTTATTTTAGGGACCTATTTCATTTAAATATTATGGTAGTACAAAAAAATGACAGCAACACTATTTGAAATAGGAGTGAACCTTGAAATAAAGCTCAATTTCAAATACAGCTGCAAAAGTTGATTTCCAATTAGCATTTTGTAAATTAAGAGATGAAAAATCGGTGGTTGCAGGACTCATGGTCAAGGAAGGGATGAATGTTTGGCTTTTAGCTGCTCATGCAAAAAAAAAAAAGAACCATCAGGAACTCTTGTGAAAACAACTTTGACCAGCTTACAAAAGTGTCCTTCAACAAAAGAAGAAACAGCACTTTGATACTGTAGTATGAAAGTGAACAAACAAGATGCAGAATGTGAGTGTGTGTAGGTTAGTGGAAATACTGAAGTCCTGTTGTATAAATAATGGTCAAAAATTGACTCTAAGAGGTTGCTAATTACCCCAAAAATCACAGCAGAATGAAATTGGCACCTCTCTGATCAATTATCTGCAAAAATGTTGTAAGCTATCGACATCCAAAGATGGAATTGATGACAGAGCTGCTATTCACTTGTATCCAAGAGCAACACATGAAGGAACAATAGCAGAAAGCCACAAAACATTGAACCTGAGCAGTGCAAAGAAGTTTAAGGGTATTTCCCTTTATTATGGAATGTTTAATGTTCAAAAACAGCAAATGGATGCCTTTAAACTACAATGTCGATTGCAAACTATGAAAGTGTCAGTCAACCCCAAACAGTAATCCCCAAAACAAAACTTTAATATATTTACAGTGGGGAAAATAATTATTTAATCCCCTGCAGATTTTGTAGGTTAGCAAACTCACAAAGAAATGAAGGGTCTATAATTTTTATCATAGGTGAATTTTAAATAATAGAGACAGACTATCATCCAAAAATCCAGAAAAAAAAACACAATACAAATGTTATAAATTGAGTTGCTGTTCAGTGAGTAAAATAAGTATTTGATTCCCAAGCAAAACTTGACTTAATACTTGGTGGAGAAACCCTTGTTGGCAAGCACAGAGGTAAGATGTTTCTTGTAGCTGGTTACCAGGTTTGCACACGTCTCAGGAGGGATTTTGCTCCACTCTTTACAGATCTTCTCTAAATCCTTAAGGTTTCTTGGCTGTTGCTTGGCAACTCGAAGTTTCAGCTCCTTCCATACATTTTCTATAGGATTAAGGTCTGGAGAGTGGCTAATTCACTCCATGACTTTAATGTGCTTCTTCTTGAGCCACTGCATTATTGCCTTGGCGGTATGTTTTGGGTCTTCAGTGTTCTGGTTGAGGGAAAAAGGTTCTCATCAAAGATTTTACAATACATGGACCGGTCCATTGGCTCCTCAATGTGGCAGTCAGCCTATACCTTTAGCAGAGAAACAGCCCCAAAGCATAATGATTCCACCTCCCTACTTGACTGTAGGGGGATGGGGTTCTTAGGGTCAATGTCATAATTTTTCTTCCTCCAAACACAGGGAGTTGAGTTAATGCCAAAAAGCTTAATTTTGGTCTCATCTGACCACAACACTTTCTCCCAATCCTTCTCTGAATCATGTAGATGTTCACTGGCAAACTTCAGATGGGCCTGTACATGTGCCTTGTTGAGGAGGGAGACCTTGTGGGCGCTGCAGGATTTTAATTCTTAATGGTTATATTGTATTTCTTCTATTTGTGAATTATCACTCCAACAGTTGTCTCCTTCTCCCCAAACGTCTTGCTGATTGTCTTGTAGCCCATTCCAGCCTTGTGCAGGTCTACATTTTTGTCCCTGACTTCCTTTGACAGCTCTTTGGTCTTGCCCATGTTGGTGGGTTTGAATCAAAGAAAGAGATTCTGTGTATAGGTGTCTTTTATACACATAATGAGTTAGGAGCATCATCTTACATTGATAGGACTAATTTGTATACCACATGAGCACATACTATAGCCAGTCTGTGGGAGGCAGAATTATTGTTGGACGGTGGAGGATCAAATACTTATTTCTCTATCGTCCATTAATAGACGCAGCCTCATCTCCATGAGCTGAATGGGTTATGCTGCCATCTACAGAAGTAGTCTAGGCAGTGCGTTAGTACAAAACTTTTAACATGTACACGCCCACTGGGCTGTCCCTCCTGGCATAACCCCCACTGCCACAGCCCAGCACATCAATTTGTTTGAGTAGGACCTAGGTTTTTTGCTGGGACTCCGGTCTCAGTTTTTTTATTTTTTTCAGAATATTTTCTTTTTATTTCTCTTTACTCGCTAGCTAGCGTTCAGGGAAGAAGTTCCCTGGTGATCTACAAGCAACGATGCCGGCTGTTGCTTCGCACTGGATAATCTAGATCCTTATGGTCCCCCCAGTCTGGCCTACGAGTGTGAGCAGGTTATAGTTCCGCACTAGGCCTAGCCATAATGGCGCCCCCTTCCTGGATGGGGACGAGCCTGCGAGCGCATGCCTCGCCGGGACATGACGACCTGGAACGCCCTGAGTCGCAGCGTACCTGTCACGATTACTGGGTCAGGCTCAGAGTCCAGTCACAGGAAGCAGCACAACCGTGGTCATCAAGCAGGGTCTAGTACACAAGAGATCAGCCGGAGTGAGGGGACAAGCAGAAGAGTAGTCGTAGTCTTAGCCAAAGATCAGTACACAAGCAGTGAAGAGCAAAATGGCAGCAGAGGCGTAGTCCTGGAACGTAGCTGGAGGTCGGTACACAAGTAGAAGATTTGGGAGGATGAAGCACACTAAGTTAGATCTTGGCAAAAGCACAATAATCTGGCATCAAGAAGTTTTAAGATCAGGCTTAAATAGGAAGTTCAAAGGAGTGGCCAAAGGTTCAGAGTTCACAGGAGGCTGGGCAAGGAACTAGACAGGAAACTGGACAAGGTCTAGGTCACGGTCACCACATAGATCTAGAATGCATAGATATCAGTTGCTGGATAGCTCAGCAAGAAGAAGCACTGCCAGAAACAACTGAGGACCTGGGTTTGAATCTGGGCCCTGACAGTACCCCTCGGCTGGCAGCACCCCCACTTCGGGTGGGAGGCAATCTGCCCGGAACCGAGCCCACCAGGTTTATGGTATGGTGAGTAAATGTGCCCCCCCCCCTTGCCTTGGGCGGGAATGGGATTTGTGCCTCCCAAAAGAGCCCCCTGGCCTCCCGGTTTTCCGGTCTGTGTGTCCTACCCTCCCCCTTTCCCTGTCCCTGCGGTTGCTGTGTCTGGAGCACCTGGCCCCCTGGGGGGGTGACATGGTACCTTGGGCTTGTTGGTCCCTGTTGTGGTTCCTGGAGGCCTTCATGTGTTGGTCCCTGGCCGCATGGTTCACCGTGGACGCCGCCATCTTAAGTGTGGGCAATGTGAATTTTTCCCCATAGACTTTTATGGGGCAGCCCTTTTCCCTGTAGCTTCCTACTGATATGTATGGGCATCCATCTTTGTGGAGCCCTTGTGCTATGCTGAGCAGTGTGACCTTCCTCAGGCTTTATCACTTCCTGTTTTTCTCTCAATGCTGCTGGAAGAATCATGAGGACGGTTTGTCTGAGGTGGTACAGTACTTGGGGTCCCTGCGGGCATATTCCTGCACTTTCTGCTGTCAGTTTAGTTTAAAGGGGTTCCCTGCAGACCGCCGCGATCGGTGGTGGGTACTGCGATCGGCTCACTTAAAGCGAAAGTACTTTTTTGCAAATTGCTTTATGGAGTCCCAAACTGTAAAATCACCCTCAGACCCACTCTGTGCGACTCCTTGACAGTCTGGATCACAGTCGCTGGCCGCGATTTCAGCAGCCCTGGAAAGCCTGGTGATTTAAAGTTGATTTAGTCATGAAAAAAGGTTGATAGCCGAAAACGGCCGCTTCCTTCTCCATCTATGGAGGTGTCCTCTTATTCAGAGGCTGATTGGGTCACCCCGGACGCCCCCCTACCTGAGGGGTCGCTGTCATCGCAGTCAGATGTTGAAGAGGACCTGTCGTTAGCTGCAGTGAGGGAACGCACTTAGTGGAAGCCCTGATTATTTCAGTACGGGACACTTTAAAATTGGCTGATGAGCCTACGCCGGCAGGAACGCGGGTGGCTTTTGGCTCTCAAAAGTCTCCAAAAGCTGACAGTGTTTTCCCTTGTCCTGACACGTTTCACGATATTGTGAATGACCAATGAGGGCTCGTTAAGCACGTGTTAGTGGTGCCAAAACGCTTTAAACGCCGGCACCCTTTTGCTTAAAAGGTCTCCAACCATTGGACGGTGCCACCTGAAGTGGACCATCCAGTTTCCAGATTAAACAAATACCCTTGTGCCTATAGATGATTCCCCAGTTTTTACGGATCCAGTGGACAGGTGAGTGGAATCTCTTTCCTGCCATCTTCACGTGCTGGCGGGTTCCATTTTGAAACCGTTTTTTGTGTCTTTTGTTAGTCTCACAAACGGTGACTGAATGGATTAGGGGATTGCGGGAGTCTTTAGACCCCGAGACTGTTCCTCTGGAACTGTTG
Organism: Pelophylax lessonae; assembly: GCF_965119305.1. NCBI lineage: Eukaryota > Metazoa > Chordata > Amphibia > Anura > Ranidae > Pelophylax > Pelophylax lessonae. The sequence continues at coordinate 90,837,926 of NC_138775.1, forward strand.
GACTAGGTGATCCAGGCTCTGGTGTTCCTGTGTATTGCGTCTTTGGATGCAGCTTCCCTGGTGGCCAGGGTTTTGGCCGTGGGCATTGCTTAAAGATGCATGGTTTGGTTGAAGAGCTGGTCGGCTGACCAAGCTTCTAAGAAAGCCCTAGCTTATCTGCCCTTTCTGGGAGACAGATTGTTTGGTGACTCATTGGATGAGTTAATCAAGGGCCCGACTGGCGGGAAGAGTACTAAGTACTAAACCGGGTCCCTCCTTTTCTGCTCATAAACGTTTTTTTCATGCCTCCGGGGCGCTCTTCAGCATGTAGGGACACCCTCACCCATCTCAGGGGTGGGGGGGGGGGGGACGTCTGCGCTTCTTTCAAAAACCCTTGACTTCCTTCATTCAGGACGATTGGGTTTGTGAACTTATTTGCTCCGGGTACAAGATCGAATTCTGGTCCCGGCCAGGGGACAGGTTCTTTCAGTCGAATCTTTACCTGTCTCCGGAGCGTTTGAGGGATCTGTGGGAGGCTGTGCGAGATCTCCTGGCTCAAGGGATGATTGTGCCGGTTCCTCCGCAGGAACGCTCTCAAGGTTTCTATTCAAACCTGTCCATGGTGCCCAGAAAGGAGGGCAAAGTGCGTCCAATCCTGGACCTTAAGGCTCTGAACCACTTTGTGCGGGTGCAGAAGTTTCAAATGGAGTCCATTCGGTCGGTGGTGGCATCTTTGAATCAGGGGGGTTTTATGGCTTCCATCTATCTCAAAGATGCGTATCTCCACGTCCCCGTGTTCGAGGGACACCAGCGATTCGTCTGCTTTGCGGTGGCAGAGGAGCACTTTCAATTTGTGGCATTACCCTTTGGTCTCGCCTCGGCTCCCAGAGTTTTTACCAAGGTCCTACCCCTGTGCTGGCCTTGTTACGTCAATGAGGTATCTCTATTGTGGGATATCTCCAATTCGGATCTGCTGAACAACGTCTTCATCACCATTCAGACCCTTCAGGAATTCAGGTGGACGATCAATTTCCACAAATCTGCCCTGACACCGTCCGTGCGGGTCACTTATGTGGGGCTGATCCTCGACTCTGCTTTGGCGAGAGTCTCCCTTCCCTTGGACAAGCTTCAGAAGCTGCAAAGCGCGGTCCGGTTGCTGATAGAGACCGATCAGTCCTCATTGTGGGCTTGCATGAGGGCCCTGGGTCTTTAGGTCTCGACCTTCGAAGTGGTCCCGTTTGCTCTGTCTTACACGAGACAGTTGCAAAAAGAGATTCTGGCAAAATAGAACAGAGATCCTCGGTCCTTGGACCTGAAAATTCGGTTGAGCCATCTCACGAAGTCGACTCTCTTGGTGGCTCCAGTCGCCTGTCCTGTGTCCTTCCTGCCGGGTGTTTTGGCCGGTGGTCACCACGGACGCCAGCCTGTCAGGCTGGGGTGGAGTGCTGGGGAAGCTCTGTGCCCAGGGAACTTAGACAACGGAAGAGTCTTCCTTGCCGATCAATATTATGGAGCTGAGAGCGATCAGGCTCTGCCTGCTTCACTGGACGAGTCGGCTACACAGCTCTCCAGTTTGGGTTCAGTCGGACAATGCCACGGCTGTGGCATACATCAATCACCAAGGAGGCACCAGTGGTGCCCTGACGGCCAAGGAGGTGACTGAGATTCTGGTGTGGGTGGAACACAATGTTCCGCCTCTATCCGCAGTCCATATCCTGGGTGTGGTGAATTGGCAGGTGGATTACCTGAGTCGTCAGGTGTTGGATCAAGTGTGCCCAGTGGGGGACTCCGGAGGTGTATTTGTTTGCGTCTCGTCTCAACAGGAAAGTTCACGTTCAGTTTGTGGCCAGGTCTCGGGATCCTCTGGCCGACGCCACAGATGCTCTGGTGCCCCCTTGGAGTCAGTATCGCCTGATCTATGCCTTCCCTCGCTTGTTTTCCTGCCGAGGTTTCTTCACCGGGTGGCAATGGAAGGCATTCCGGTCATTCTGGTGGCACCAGACTGGCCTCGGTGGTCCTGGTACGCAGAACTGGTAAAATTGGTCGTGGATCCTCCATGGCGTCTTCCTCTGTGGGAAGAACTACTATCTCAAGGACCGATCTGACATCCTGCTTTACGGTCGCTGGCTTTAACGGCTTGGCTGTTGAAAGCAAGGTGTTGAGGGATAGAGGTCTCTCTGATTCGGTGATTCCTACCCTTTTGAAGGCCAGGAAGTCAACATCTAGGAAGATCTATTCTCTAATGTGGAAATCGTACATTTCATGGTGTGAATTGCTGTAGCTACACCCTCGCTTGTTCTCTATAGCTAGGGTTTTGGTCTTTTTGCAAAAGGGTTTGAGCGCCGCCTGGCGTTGGGCACTATCAAGGGCCAGGTGTCCGCCTTGGCTATTTACTTCCAACGTCCATTGGCTGCTAATAGTTTAATTCGCACTTTCATTCAGGGGGTGCATCATCTGGCTCCTCCGCAGAGAGCCCCGTTTTAGGGAGATTTCTCTGCTTTCTTTGTCGCAGAAGGTTGCCTTCCTAGTGGCTATCACTTCTGCCCGCAGAGTCTCTGAGTTGGCGGCGTTGTCCTGTCGTTCGCCTTATTTGGTGGTCCACAGGAACAAGTGGTCCTCCGACCTAATCTGTCCTTTCTTCCTAAGGTGGTGTCAGATTTTCACCTGAATGAAGACGTTGTGTTGCCTTCCTTAGGTCCTAAGCCTAAACATCCCAAAGAAGTTGCCTTGCACTCTCTGGATGTGGTTTTTTTTGGGGGGAGGGGGGTCGGAAGCAGGTTTTGACAGGTACCTGCTCCTACTTCTGGTCAGATTGCTGCGGCAATCCACCGGAAGTTCTCATTTCGCTTGTAATCATCGGGGACCTATCACAGGTCCCAGAAGACTGCGGGATAATTTACAAAGCACAGAGCAAAGAACAGTTGGTTGTGAAGCTGCAGGGAGTCACAGCCAGCTACCTACAGTAAACATGTGAATGCTGGAGACCCCGAAGACCAGTAAAGAACGGGTGAGTGTCTGTTTATTAAAAGTCAACAGTTGCAGTATTTGTAGCTGCTGACTTTTAATTTTTTTTCTACAAAGGCTAAAGAACCCCAGGAACAATCTCATTTGACATAATTACTGTGGGCCATCATGGTTAAACCAGTCCTATACGTGGCATAACTGCTATCCCCGCTGGGGATGTCGCAATCCACTGCAGCATCATTTGCTATGCACAGTAAGCAGTGTCTTCTTCCAAAAGGGGTAGGAGCAACTTCTTCTGCTCCATCATTCAGAAGCTGCCTTGTAATCTGTCAATTAATATTAGGATCTGATTGGCTGAGGTGGAGAGGAAGATCAGATGGTGTCACAATCTCTACATCAGCCAATCAGAACCTGCCTAATATTCATTGACAAAAATACAAAGCAGAGGTTTTTGAGTGGTTGAAGCACAAGAGCGAGCACTGCTCTTTTCTTTCTGTCTGTAGAGGTAAGCTCCTTCTACCCCTGTGGTAGAAGACCCTATTTTCTGTATGTCGTCAAATCCTAAATTACTGTATGAGTGTCTGTCAGGTCCAAAATATTACTTCTTTAGAGGATGGACAAAGTTGGGGCTCTGTTAAAGTAAGGGCTGATATGTCATGGATGTTCTAAGGCTCCGTTATGGCTCTGCAAGGCTGTATAAAAGGCAAATAAGGTTATTTTACATGACCAAATATATGATTATTTTGTTAAAGGATAGGAGTACTGTGGTACTTTCTTATAATTTCACTCCATACTAAATCTATGCCTTACTTCTAGGAACTCTTTCTGTGTGACTCTCCTGGGAAAGCAATGTTTTATGAGATGACAGAAATGTTGGTAAGTCTTCTTTTTTTTTTTTCTCTCTCTTTTCAAAAAGAAAGATAGATGGCAAAAATTGGTCAGTGTGATATCACAATATTATACGGGTCTTACATGTGAAAAGGAAAACCATAAATGTAAAAGTGAATTTATGAAGCCAGTGTAATTTGACTCTACCCTCTGTCCCTTTATGCATTTTTTTTTATCCTTTTACTTTGCTTTGGAGGGAATGCAGTTGGTCAATCACGTGCCCTTTACATCTACATCTACTGTACATAGTTTTGTGCGTGTAGGATCTAGAGCAACTATTGCATACCCCCCACTTTAGGGAGAACCTGAACTGTGATGTACAAAGCGTGCTGCTGAAAAAAGGGTGTGGTTAAATTTTGGTGCATATTAGGTGTGGCCTATTAGTCTGATTAGAAGCTATAAATAAGCACCACCTGGAAATTATCCCAAATAAAATTCACCCAATGCATACACTGTTTCCCCTCTCTGTACACACTGCCCCCCTCCCCTCTACACATCACAGCCTGGATCTTTGGGACATCGGGATAGTTAGTAGGTTCATGATTGATGCTCTCCATTTCACTATAGTTCGCTGCATCCTTTCCCTTATTTGCCCATTGAACCTTCTTGATCAGTGCTGGTCTGTCTATACATAAAGATTGTAATTCAAGCCACCTGTGGTTATGGAGGCCTACAAGATTGAGGTGGAGCCTTCAAGCCAAAAAAAGTTTTCTGTGGTATCAGAGGTGATGCTGACATGCAAGAGGGAACAATTTCACAGATCTCCATTCCCATTTCCCTGGTTTGAGCCTCTTGGGAGTGGAAAATTGGCATGCTGACTTCCTTAATCACCAAAGCCTAGTCTAAGGGAAGTGGACCTTGTACCTCAAGATCTTTCTAATGTTTTGTGAAAAATGGGGAAACGCAAAGGTGGACATTGTGGTCTTCAGATTCAACAAGTTTGTGGTCAGGCCCAGGGATCCTCTGGCTTTTGCAGTGGGTGCCCTGGGGATTTCTTGTTCCCAGTTCAGACTGGTATATGCATTCCCTTTTAGTGAAGATTCTCCCTCAACTGCTCTGCAAGAGAAAACTGGTTCTAGTGATCCTCATTGCGCCAAATTGGCCCAAAAGAACTTGGAACACAGTCTCCTGGTGAATGAACCTCGGCCTCTACCAAACAGGCTAGACCTCCTGTCTTAGGGCCTGTTGTTCCAACTTGCTTTTCATTTGCTGGCTTTAATGGCGTGGCTGTTGAAATCTAGGTTCTAAAAGATGGACATTGCTGATATGATCACCCCCACCTTACTTAGGGTTAGATCTGCCATTGCATCTGGAGGACCTACTTTGGCTGGTGTGAAGTAGACACCCCAACCCCTGGGAATATTCTATTCCTCACATCCTGGCCTTCCTCCAGTCTAGCCAGGCCTAACATCTGGCTTTAATACTCTTAAGGGACAGATTTCAGCCTTATGCATTCTATTCCAGAAACCTTTGGCTTTTGCACTCCTGTCAAGACCTTTTTATACAAGGTTTTGCTCATGTTAATCCCCCCCCCCCCCCCACACACACACACACACACACACTTGGTGTCTACTTCAGGAGTCTTGAATCTGGTACATTCGGATCTTCCAAAACCTACCTTTGAACTGATGTGGGATATCCCATTGAGGGATCTTAAGTGTAAGGTGGCCTTTATTTCTGTCAAGGCATGACTCTGAGTTGGTGGCTCTTTCTTGCAAGGAGGCATTTCTTGTCTTACATAAAGCAAGGTTGTGCTGAGACCCAGACTCTCCTTCCTGCCTTCATTTCACCTCAATGGGGTTACTGTCCTCTTTCCTACGTTCTGCTCTGAAACACACCAAGGAGATCTCACTCCACTGCCTAGATGTGGTCAGAGTGGTTAGGCTCTACCAAGTTCTTTTTTCAGAAAAACTCCCTAAAAGTGCCCTTTAAGTTCTCCCCAGAAAGAGGCATTCTGCTTCCTCCTCCACCATTGCTAGGTGGCTCGGGCCACTTTTTTTCAGGACTTAAGCTCTCAGGAAACAGGTTCTTTCCTTCCCTAATAGGGCTCATTCCACCAGATCTGTGGATGTTTTGGGGTTTTTCAGCATCAAGTATCTGTTTTGCAGATTTGCAAGGCTGGCACCTGGTCTTCTGTTCATACTTTTTCAAAGTTTTACTGGGTAGATGTTCAGGTCTCTGCTGATGCTTTGGCCGCAAGGTGCTTTAAGCTGTCATCTAAGTATTTAGGGTCTGTTGACCCTTTCTTTTGTGGATCTGTTTGCTATGTTGCTCAGTGTTCCATGGTCTGTGGTTGTCTATCTTATGTCCTGTACTGTACAATTAAATAATGCAAATGTTGACTTACCAATAGACTCCATATCTTAAAGTACAGTACAGAATGCAAGTCCCCTCCGTCTGTCCTCTGTTTCTCCTTGCTTGCTTGCTTGCTATAAAGTTTTAGCCCTACAGTGTCACCTGAAGGTAGCAGCATATAACACATTAGGGTTGATTTACTAAAGGCAAATCCACTTTGCACTACAAGTGCATTTGGAAGTGCAGTCGCTGTAGATCTGAGGGGAAGATCTAAAATATGGCAAGGCTCTGCTGATTTTTATTATCCAGTCATGTGCAATCAAAAATGCTGTTTTTTATATTCCTTGCATGTCCCCCTCAGATCTTCAGTGACTGCACTTCCAAGTGCACTTGCAGTGCAAAGTGGATTTGCCTTTAGTAAATAAACCCCACAGCCTATGACTTAGTGTCCTTTACTATACATCAAAATATAAGAATTCACTGGTAAATCAAAATTTAATTTTTTTTTTCTTGGTTCACCTCCCTTGCAGGTTAAGTTAGTGCAATATCTTTCTGATTGTAGATGCATGTATATAGACCTCAACTATTGCAAGCGTTAACTGTAGATACCCAAGTGAAATTTTATTAGCAAATTAGCAGTTGTTTGAAATCTACGCCACTTGTAGATTATTTTCCATACAGTGGAATGATTGCTTTCAAATAATTAGATTATCTTGTTAAATTCTTTGCCAGACTCCTAGGCATCCACAACCTTCTTTGTGAGGGCCTTGGAGAGCCCTTTTTATCATTGAATAATGTTAGCCTACACGTCCATTACAACGAGATCCTAGATGTCAGAGCTAAATAAGAACTGTTCCATCTGCATACTCCTTAAAGTGACTGTAAATGCTATTTTATTTTAAATAACAAACATGCTGTTCTTACCTGCTCTATGCAATGGTTTTGCACAGAGCAGCCCTGATCCGCCTCTTCTAGGCTGTTAGAAAAAAGAAAAACCTTTCTAGCTTTTACAACTACTTTAAGTAGCTTCTAACTATTGGAACATCAAGGTTTATTACAAAATCATTAAAAAATTCACATAAAAACATGAAATTTGCTCTCATATTACATATGGGTGTCAGGGAAATGGCCGTGAGAGAGCTGGCAGTACTGCCAGTAGTGCTAATGGACGTTCTCGGCGCATCTGGTGCATTCCTGTGCGTCCTGGCGTAAGAATGGAGTACCGGCGTTCGCAACGGTGCAAGGGCGTGAATTGGCGAACGCGCATACGCAATGCGCGCCAGATTGAGCCTTTTGCTGGCCTATAAAAGGTGGCTGTGGAGTGCCTCTCATTGCTGGTTTATCCTCAGCTTCTCAGTGTTTCTGTGCCTCCTGTACTCTGCTTTTGGATTCCCTGTTGTGACCTGGCTTGCTCCTGATTCTGATCGAGCTTCTCCTGGCTTGATCTTTGGCTCTCTCCACCCGACTTGGCTTCTGCTTATCTCCTGTGTATGACCCCAGCTTCCTCCATTAACCTTGCTACCTTCTCCTGTCTGAAGACCTCGGCCTGCTCCTGCTTCTCCTACCTGGCTTGCCTTCAAGTTTGCTCACAGTGTTTGACCCCCTGCCTGGACTTTCCTCTGCACCAGTTTCCTGGCTTCTTGGAACCTTCCGTCTCTGCCCTGCTGTGCTTCCAGCCACCCAGCAAGCTCCTGAAGTTCCTCGGCCCTTCTCATCTGTGCGCTGCTGGCAACCCATGCTCCTTTGGATGCAACACCTCCTGTACCATCTTCAGGGGTGTGCCCCACTTAGCTGCAAGGGAAGCCCTCTCAGCACCTTGGCCTCGGATCAGGTATCAGACAATGGGTGATATATCTTAATAAATTGTCTCTGCTCAACATCCAAAAGGTCGACGTGGTGCACATTGTCACATTCTCAGGAACTTTTTACCTTGGCAGCAAAGAGATATATCCTATTCAAAACAATAAGAAATGTCAAAATGCATTGTACATAGGTCTTATATGTTTCAAACCATAGCATGCAGTGCCCATAACATGACTTGCGTAACTACTCGAGAGCTTCAGTAGTGCTGGTCGAATTACTTATACAGGCACAGTCGACAGGGTGCAGGATATAATATATACTTGGCTAAAACCAGGTTGGCTATTGCCGTTTTTTGGTTCTTCTTGTTAAGAGTTGGGTTTAGATAATATTCCCTTATAATCCCTCCTACGCTTATCTTTTGGGCTAAGTAAGTAATATTATTTTATGGGAAACCTAACATATGGTAGGCAATGGAGTACCCCAATATTATTACACTGTTTTTGGTCCTTATTTTTTGAATAGGATATATCTCTTTGCTGCCAAGATAAAAAGTCCTGAGGAAGCGACTAAATGTGAAACGCATCGACATCCTGGATGTTGAGCAGAGACAATTTATTAAGATAGATAACCCATATGTATTATGAGAGCAAATTTCATGTTTTTATGTGAATTTTTAAATGATTTTGTAATAAACCGTGAGTTTTTATATTGGCATATGGCGATTCTTTTTCATTCTGGTACCAGTAAAGTCCTACAAAACTTTTCTATTCCTCTTCATGTATTCTGCAAAAAAACTGGATAATCCTGCTGCTCTCTATCTCCATCTTCTATTTGTGTTCCCAACTCAGCTAGGGATTTTGCAGCTGTAGTGGCAACTGTACACATGCCCAGTTTTCAGTGAGTTTCAATGCTGAACATTTCCTCCCTATCACATATGAGCAGCCCATGTGACTATAGAGTCACACATGTGGGTGTATACAGATTGGTAAATGACAACCCACTCCTCCCTCTTTCTCCATGCCCACTTACCAGCTAAACACAATAGGGGCGGGATGTTACATGTAGAATAATGGAGGAATCATATCCTTCTTATTCTAAGACACAGGCTGTAGGAGTGTGACACAGCCTGTGACTGGCAGAAATCCACCCACATCATGTTATTTCCACAAAATAATAAATATTTGATTTCAAATATGTATTTGTATGCCAATTGATATTTACTTATTTTTACTCTGTATTCCAAAGGCTGTTTTTTTATTTTGTATATGTGACCAGCAGCAGAGGACTAGAAGCTCCTCCTGCTTATGTTTCCATGCAAACAGGCTGGGACAATCTGGGTCATATGACAGCTGTATATCGATTAGGAAAAAGGTATGCATTTTTATCACTTTACGTTTCCCCTGGCATGATCAGAGGCCTAGTGGTATAAACAGTGTATTTTGACATTGTATGTTTTAGCAAAAGTGCAAAAAATGTAACAGTCATCACATAAAGGTTCACTGATGGTGCATGTCCCCACTGTAGGTGGAACACACTAGCAAGATAGGTCTTCAGATTTCAGTTTACAGAACTGGGCATATGACAAAGACACACAGGACCTCTTGTATCAACTACCAGTATTCTGCTCTCTAGACATCGCTGGCCTTTAGAGGGCACCATTCTTTTTTCATGACACCTATCTGGGGACATAAATCTGTCTGTGTGTATGTTAATGAAAGGATGCCCACAGAGATGTTACATTAATGGTATGATATGCTTTTTACCTTGTCAGTGGGACCAACCTGGTGCTTTGTGCTTAGTGTTTGATGTAACCAGTGAGACATCTTTTACTAACTGTTCAAGATGGCTGCAGAGAGTGAAATCCAAAACTATGAGCCCTCATCTCCCAGGTTAGTGACAACCGCCAACTTTATTTTGCATATCTTGTTGATATGTACCTTCTATCAGTTATTGCTCTTCTTTTCTTTGATTTTTACATTTTATACTTATGTGTATATTTGCCATCATATAAAATGTGAATGGGTCTTTGCAAACCAGGCTGTTTCCCGTTATTTCTTTAACATTTGGAAAATGTTACCAGAATATTTTGTTATCCATGTAAACCTTAGCCAAAATAGATATTTATGTTCTCAAGGAAAGTAGCTATTTGCGAATCTTAGGTTGTAGCTTTACCAAAATTCCTGCTTTGAAGGCATAGCTGCTGCTGGCCATTGATTAAAACCTGTGCGAGATCGGTCAGAAACTAGTTTAATAAATTGTGTCAGTCACACGCTGCACGGAGTAGTGCCTTTTCTATAGAACGCTGAAGTCCTGTGATAGATGGCACCATTGAACTTCTCACAAACCATTTCTCCTTCAAGAACAAAGTTTTAGCATATTACTCTTGTGACAATTTGGAGACCATGAAGTCCTTTGTTCAAAACAAATGTTAAAAAAAAAGGTATCCTGCATGTTTTCGAAACGTTGGCAGGTTTGTGATGACACATGATGCAAGTTGAATGAAAATTTGTAATCATCTATAGAAGTCAAATATTCATCTTCTACCTTCCCTTCAAGTTCATAAGTTTAACATGGTGACTATATATCAACTCCTGCTGTATAGCTGAACTCGATACGGTTGGTAACTAGAGCAAAAAAAAAAAAAAAACATCACTTGAGACATTATTTTATTGTACCAGGAAATAAAAAAAAGAAATCTAACTGGCTATTGCTCCACTTTTTACAGTTTAGATCCATAGAGGTAGAATATTACAGCAGTTTGGTAGTAGTTGAGAAGTACATAACCTGTGTGTCATATTTCAGCAGTATATTTTGCTGAGGCAAAGCATCCCAAGAGCTGGAAAAAAAAAATGTTTCACTTAAAAGAACCAAGTACTTGATACAGAACAAACAAAGTAATTCACAACCATGTTGATTTTCTTGCCTTTGCAAATGGCAGTCAAGACCCTATTATTTTTATTGGCTACAGCAGTAACCAAATTTGTGACCTATGCCTGCCGTGTACCCCCCTTAATGGAACTGTTTGCTCTTTGAACAAACAAAATGCCTTGACTGAAATCTATTACTGCTGTCCAATTTTGCATTAGGACCGGCCTCTGTTAGGAAGTACCTGGAACTGCTTCAGGTAGAGCCTTCAAGGCAATCTTTATATTTCCATACTATTGGATGCAGCCTCACATGTATGCTGCTCTCCTATTATCCTATTCTAAATAACATAACTTCCTACACTATCATGGAGGTGATTCAAAACATAAACCTTTTCTTTTACCTGTGGGACTAGGCCATAGGTAAGGCTACTGACAGGATGTAGCTCTATGAATACAAGACAAGCTTTACCTAACAATATATAGCTGTGGCTTCCTGCGGCACATCAACCATTGACCCACTTCAGTGGCTGCAGAACTTTGCTGCTAGCCCACTTTCCGTTCCTTGTGGTGATTATAATAATAAAGGGAGATATGGATGTCTGGTTTTTTTTTTCCCCTCAATGCTTTTCAAAATTTGCATCTATTCACTGTGTTTGCTTTCTGGTTCCCATTTTCTATTCCTTATTTTGCCTTCTGTTCCTGTAGTATTGGTTCAGATCCATCGCTTATCTGTTCTTCTTTCTCATTAGGAGTTCTGGTGGCAAACAAAACAGACCTAACTGGCCGCAGAGTGGTGGAGAAGAATCAAGCTGAAGAGTGGGCAGTGAGCCACGGATTGGAGTATTTTGAGACATCCGCGGTAATTACATCTTGTGTATAAAGCAGATAAGCGAGACAAACTATTCTTGGCTGCATGCTGTACCAAACAGCTGTCGATCTCAAGAACTATTCTTCTACCTTTTTGCTTCTCTACATAAGAGAGTTTTGTTAATCCACCCCTTTTTCTGTCAGTTAATCTGGTGTTGGCAGCATCAAGTTTTCAGTAGCTAATTGCGCTATCACTTGTTTAGAATAAATCGTATTTTTTTCCCAAACTAGAAACTAGGTCTTTATATAGTGATATGATAATTTTACCACTCAAAAAAGTACTTAACTCTTTGATTAAGTTTGAGCAAAATGTTTTACTGTGGTAGAGACATTAATGCATACAAATACTCACACAGGTTGAAGTGGATGGACTGATGTCTTTATTCAACCTTACCAACTATGTACTTTTATCTCTTTTGCTAGCTTTTTTTGAAAGAGGTTCTTCAGTTTACAACAATAACAAATTATATGATCTCAATAATGCTTCGTTTGTAATCTCTTAATGTACAGTATGTACCATCTTTAGAGGGGTTTTCCACTTTTCTTTAAAAGAGGATGGAAAATCGATAGCAATTGTTATGTCCCTATGTTTTACCTCCACTCCTCACTGATAAGATTTTAAGATTAATAGGTGATTAGAGAGAGCAGGTGAAGGGGCCTGAACATTTTGGCTTTTGGAGAATTGACAAAATGTGTGTTTCACGAACCCATTGATTTCATTTGGGTTCCAAAGGCATACTGTGTAGCCCTTCTCAGAAATATCAGACACAAATATTTAACACATTTTTTTTTTATGTTTTATGTGTGCATTTCGCTCTTCCCAATTTATCCCACAAGACACAGCATGGCATTGCTAACAATAAGGAAAACAAGTTGTAATCTTAGGGACTGATTGGTGTAGAAAGTTCTGTAAACCTTCAAAAAGTCTGGACTGTAGTGCCTCCTGAACAGTAATACTTTCTAGAGAGTATTTTTAAACCCTTTTTTTTATAAATTAAAGTTAACTGAGCAATTGTTAAGGATTCTATTTAACATGATGTCATTGCAGAAGGAGCTGGAAAACTATGATCAACCATTTCGAGCACTGGCAAAAGCATTCCATCGTTTGTACCAAGAGAGAGTGGAAGGATTCAGTAATCTTCTGTAGACTCAAGCTGTCTTTTCCCATCTGGATTGTGGGGCTACAGCCAAAGACTGGGTTGTATGCATTGACGTCATACAGTGTTTATTAATTAAAGAGTTGTATAGGACTATTGTTGGGTAAAATTAAATTGTGGAAAATGTTAATACTTTTGCAAATATATATTTTTATATATTTTATGGTGCGGTTACCTTTCATTTTATTTTAAGAGATGATTTTTCATTTGTTTTTGTTTTTTAAATATGTTTTATTTGGAAGAGTTTTTCTTGAAGTCATCCAGTCCAACAATATTTGTAAATATATAGTAGAAAAATACAAGACCGTTTAACAAGACACAAGTAACAATCTATTCATCTCAAAATATTTCAGGGAAAAGAAAAGGAAATTATTGGCATTAAAGCGTAACTCCACTTTTTTGGAGAAAAATACATTCCCCTCTGGGTGATTTATGTACATTGCAAGGTTTTTTAATAAACTTTTTGTTGCAGATTCCTACCCTCTGTGCCCCTTTGCAGAGTGAGTCTGATGGGGAGTGGTTTTATCATTTATTAATCAGCTGTGCAGCTGCAGGGCACTAATGAGGAAAGCTGCTGGGTCCGCATCCCTTTAGATGTGTTCCTATTGGGAGTATCTGACCAAAAATTACATTTTTGTTGCAGGGGATGCCTGAATTCTGACTTGCATCTTAGTGCAGACTTCTTGGAAAATCAGTGAGCCAATCACACAAGCAGGAAATGATGTTTCTGGGGGTCGTTCTGTACACATTCTGTGTACAAAATACCTAAAGTTAGCCATATTACCTCTGCAACACAATTGATAAACAGACAGGTTACATATCTACGATATATAATGTATTGCATGATGATTGTACTAAATTGCCTTATATGACCCGCTGGGAAGCAGATTTGGTGGAGGAACTAGACAGGGCGGAATGGAACAAGTTGGCACAGCTGAATTCCAAATCCTTGATTAACACGTCTTTGATAGAAGCCAACTATAAAGTCTTCTTGAGGTGGTACATGGTCCCGGTCAGATTGGCGGCAGTGGTCAGAGAGGCGTCTCCATTATGCTTTCGCGGCTGTGGCCAGTCAGGCACAGTTTTACACATCTGGTGGACCTGTCCCAAGGTCCGCAGATTCTGGATCCGAGTTTATAATTTTATATACTCACTTACCGACATTAATCTAGTCAAGTCTCCTCTACATGCGCTTCTGGGCAAACCTATTGACCAGGCCTCCAAGCATACCAGACGCCTGGTTACCTTTATTTTTACGGCGGCCAAAATCGCCATAGCACGATCCTGGCGATCACCAGTAATATTGATGGAACTGCTTAAAGGCTAAGCTGACCTGGATCATGGTCAATGAGAGGATGGTGGCCATCCTCCAAGACAAAATGCGCCTCTTTGAGAAGACTTGGGACCCCTGGATGAGATATCGAACGGGCCCCCCGTAGAATTGGGGGTATGCCCTCAGTGGCTTGAGTACAGAAGACTCTCTGCAGCTCTCTAGATTCCTATCTTGTGGACCTGGACTCCAACCCCTTAACGCTCCTGTCCCCTACTTCCCCCTTCTCATCCTCTGCCTCTTTCTTATTCTCTCTTTTCTTTACTTTACTTTCATTCCTACCTATACTCTTCTTACTTCCTCTGCTCTGATGCTCTGCAGACGTGGTCTACTTTGGATCAATAAAGTCTTGTCAGTGCCGCTTAATGCGGCTCTTGCATTATCAATAGCCATATCGGTTGCCTTGGTGTACTAATGTGATTTAACCGGCTTCCGGGGGCTGATGTTGTTGCGGTAAGATGGGGTTTGGGTGACCGCTCTCCTCCTTGGGGCGCAGTGTGTTCCCTTGGGGGCGCTGGAGGGGGGGAGCAAGCCTGGACCTGGTTGGTGCCTCCCCGGCCCAGGGAATAACCGGATAGATGCTCTTTAGCCATGTATGCCATGGCCATGCGCTCCTTCGGGGGCTATGTCAACTGTTTTACTTTGTTTTTTGTTGTTTTTCATAGCAGATGTTCAATCTATGTATACTTGTGTATTCTTCCTTTGCACTTAAACCTAATAAAAATCTATTGAAATCTAAAGTTAGCCATATTGCATTGCATTTTCAGAAAAGGGTCACAGTAAAACTTTCCATTTTTTGATGTCATTCACCTTGCCAAACCACTGTTTTAAGGTCAGTGGGCTGGTGTGTTTCCAGAAGCTTGGGGTCAAAGCCTTGGCAATGTTCAGTAGGTGAAGTAATGGTTATTTCCTAAACCTCTTCTGGACATGGGTGTGAGGTGGAGTAATACTGCTTCAGCTTTATTATCTAGAGAGAAACCTGTTGAATAATCTCCAAGACTGACAGACAAAAGGGGCATAGTACAGTGCATTTTCGAAATACCACCTGGTCAGAGGAAATCTCCTGATATTTGTTACAAATAGAAGCTTTGTGAGCGAAAAATAAAATCCTGCTTTTTTGTTTCTCAGACAGGCTAAGTAGAAGGTCTATTTCCCCATTTAGGGTCTTCAGTAGAGTGTGCATCCTTTAGGAGTTGGTAGGAAAGAGATAAAAAGCGTTGTGTCTCTCCAGTGGCTTGACAGATCTCTTCAAAAGATTTTTGATTTGTATAAAGTAAACATGAGTAATCTTTTAGTGCAATTACAGAAACCTGGCTTCAAACATCTGACCCTGCTTCTTTCGTGGCCCTCTCCTATTCAGGCCTCCGCTGGACTCACCCAGATCCAGTGGTCTGAAAGAAGGTGGAGTTGGTTTGCTTCTATCCCCACTGAGCACCTTTCAAGTCCCTCCTACCCCTCACTCTCTATCCTTCTCTTCTTTTGAGACTTACCGTATTCATCTGCTTTTTCCCATTTCTCTGAGGATTGCAGTGATCGATCGCCCTCCTGGACCATTGTCATGGTTCCTTGATGACTTCTCTGCTTGGCTACCCTACGTTCTCTCCTCTGAAATACCATCATTCTTGGTGATTTTTAACATCCCTAGTAATGTTCACAGCCCAGCTGCATCACAACTTTTCAACTTAACCTCATCTTTTGACCGAACACAATGGACACAGTCCTCCACTCACTCTGATATTAATATTCTTGACTTTGTTTTCTCCTATCTTTGCACTCCTGGCAACCTCACCAACACCCCCTTTCCTCTCTCTGATCACAACTCCATCACTTTCACAGTGTCCTTGTCTTCAACCACCTATCTCCCGAACAGCAAACAATTACCCTTAGAAACCTTTGCCACTTTAATCCTTCTCTTTTCTACTCTGAAACTGACTACCTCTATGGCAGAATCACACCCCTGTCCTGCCCTCAATCTGGCCACTTCTGTCTACAACAGTTTGCTCTCATCCACACTGGACTCACTTGCTCCACTCACTACACAACATATCAGGCCCCGACCATTACAGCCTTGGCAGACTGAAGACACCAGAAATCTTAAGAGACATAGCCATGCACTGGAGTAATTGTGGCATAAAAACAAATCCCAGCAAGGATTCACCCTACATAAATCTGCCTTCTTAAAATAAAATTCCTCCTTCCAAGACAATAAACAAGCTTACGTTGTCACTCTCAATAATACTCCATCATCCAGTCCTCGTCATCTCTTCTCTCTTCTCTACTTTTAACTCTACCACCACCTCCACCCAGTAAAGCACTCACTGCTCACGCGGTTGTCAATCATTTTAAATCTCCACTCTTGGCTCTCTCTCTCCTGGTTCTCCTCCTACCTTTCACAGCGCTCCTTCAGTGTTACCTATAACTTGGGGGACCCCCATAGAAAGAGTTAATGGACAGGGGGGAGACCAAGTTATAGGTAACACTGAAGGAGTGCTGAGAATAGGAGGGGCCTGAGGACAGAACCTTGGGGGACCCCCCATGGAAAGAGTAAATGGAGAGGAGGAGACCAAGGTTCTGTCCTCAGGCCCCTCCTCTTCTCCATCTACACCTCCTCCCTTGGTCACTTGATAAACTCCTACAGCTTCCAGTACCATCTCTATGCTGATAACACCCAAATGTGTCTCTCTTCTCCTCACCGCACTCCTTCAGTCTTCTCTCGCATTACTTATTACCTGACCTATCAGCATGGATATCACACCACTTCCTAAAACTCAATCTTTCTAAAACTCCCTCCTGCCCATGTGTGTTGCGTTAGAAAATTAATTCACATAATATATTTTTTATCAATCAGACTGGAACAATCTGTTTAGTAGTTTGTCTTGGAGACAAGCATCATGTTTGTTTAAATGGATACTTAAACAAATGCTGATGGATACAATGGGAACAATTCACTTTTTTTATTTTAATTGACAGATGTTTTTATTACTCTGTAACTTATGAAAATAGCTTAGCTTTTCCGACATATATAAAACCTTTGGCATGTATGATACCAGAGTGCCATCTTGAGGTAGAATTTGAGACTGTTACTCCCCTTAAGCTCAGTTTTACAAAAGGGACCACACCCATTTCGGGATAGTCTGCTGTTTGGTAACTATATTAAACAACCTGACTATATAAAAGGTTGTCAGACATAAGCTGGACAGGACTCCATTATGCCTTAAGACCAAGGAAGAAAGGTCTGTACCGGCCATAGATGCCTAAATACGCTTTCGTCTGATCTCCAGCAACTGCTTAAGAAGCCTGAGTCCTTATCAACGGAGATCACAAACACAGTAACCAGAGTTGAGTAACTTTAAAGCTTTTTTCCACTGTTACAGACCATAGTTTCTGCTTATTTGCTAGGCATCTTGCTTGATATATCTGTTAGTCTTGTACTGTATAGATAATATTGTAAAAGTTTTGTATGTACAGCATTTTTTTGTTTAGTAAAAGCAAATTTATACACTGCAGAGGTCTGAGCTTCCTTGCTTATACTGAAAATTAACTTTACTAGATAGATGCAATAAAAACACCATGTCCTCTCCCCTGACTTCTCTATCAAGATCAATATTATAACTATCAGTCCTTCTTGTCATGCCAGAGTACTAGGTGTAATCCTGGACTCTAACCTGTCGTTTCAGCCCCAAATCCAATCACTGTTAGTGCCACTGTAGGGGCATATATCAATCACCAGGGTGGTACCAGGAGTCAAGCGGCTCAGGAAGGTGAACCACATTCCCTCTGGTGCAGAATAGCATGTGCCGCCTGTCGCTAGTACATATTTTAGATCTAGAAATCTGGCAGGGGGTTTTTCCCCAGTTGTCAGCGACTAATAACGATATAATGGTCCCTGCATCCCACAATGTCTTCTGCAATCTGCCAGCATTGGGGAACTCTGCAGGTGGATCTGCTGGATTTCAAGTTCTATAACAAATCAGACAGGTTGGATCCAGGACAAGAGTCCCACTATCAATAGGGGTAGATGTACTGGTAACACCTTAGGGACCAGTTCTCTCTAGTCTACACCTTCCCCCTGATTTAGCTACTGTTGCTTCTTTTGCAAAGAATCTGGGAGGTGGTAACACTGATAATAGTGTTAGTTGGTCTAGCCCAGGAGGATTTGGTACACCAACATAGTGAATCTTACAGGGGGCGCTCCTTGGACACATCCAGTCCAACCAGACCAAATAGTCTTGGGTCCTGTTCTCTCCGCAGTGTTTAGTGCCAAGAAGCTGGCTTCTGGGAGCTCCCATTACAGGACTTGGAAAGCTTATATGCCTGGTGTGAAGCCAGGAAGTGGCACCTGCGGAAATATGTGAGCGGGAGATTTTTTCCTTTCTCCAATTCAGACGGGAAATGAGATTGGGCTTAAGTATCATTAAGGGTCAGATTTCACCTCTATCCAACTTTTCCCCAGAGATCGTTGTTTCTCACTCCTTTTTGTGCTTCTTGCAGGGTATAACACAGACAGTCCCACCTGTCAGGCCACCCTTGTGAGACTTGAGCTGGGTCTTGAGTGTCCTTGCAGAAGCAACCTTTTGAACCAATTGGAGAAACTTTATTAGTCCTTTGACTCAGAAGGTGGCTTCTTTGGTTGCTATCACTTTGGCAAGAAGAGTGTCAGAACTGGTTGCCCTTTAATGTAAGGAGCGGTTCTTTGTCTTGGTCAACATAAGGGGGATGTTGTGTCCTCATCCATCTTTCTTGCCTAGAGTGGTTTCTAGTTTTCACTTAAATCAAGACAGAGTCTTGCCCTTCTTTTTTTCCTAATCCACAGTCAGCAGGGGAAAGCTCGCTGCATACTCTGGAAGTAGTTCAGGCGGTCAGGATTTACTTAAATTGCCGGCGCAGGTCAGGAATCCTGGTTTGTGCTACCAGAAGAGCCCAGGAAGGGAAGGCAGCATTCAGGTTGACTATTTTTGTCTCCTTGAATCCACTAGTTAATCATTCAAGCCTATAGTTTAAAAGGGAAAGGTCTCACCCCATCTGGCGAGAGCATGCTCTACCAGGTGTGTGGGGGCATCTTGGGCTATCCACCATCAGGCGTCAGTCGCTCAAGTTTGTAAGGCCACTACATGGTTTTTGGTTCATGCATTCACAGGGTTTTACATGGGTGGATATTAGAGCCGCAGGGAATACTGCCTTTGGTCACAGTATGTTATGGACGGAAGGATAGGTCCTTCTCAGGTGACACTTTCTGTGATTGTGTCTCCCTCCTCTCAAATGTATTGCTTTGGGACATTTTAAAATCCATATCTTGGAGTATATCACAAGACACAGAGGTCCCTCCCCTCTTTCTGGGACTGTATTTCTTGCTACAAAATGAGGTACTTCCTGTATAGGAGGGGTTATATAGGTGAGGACTTCCTGTTTGATTGATCTGCAAGTGTCCATTCCCGTATAAGTGACTCATAACCCAGATAGTAATGATTATAACCTGCTCTGTGTCCTGTAATATACTCCAAGAAATAGATTTTACAGGTAAGTATGTAGGAAAAATCCAGTTTTCTCTTTCGTTCATTGACTGACACAGCTCCTGATCTTCTTAACCATTGGGTTATACTGCCCCCCCCTACAGGAGTAGTACACTAGACAGAAAAAGTTTGGCTATTCCTATGGGCAGTCCCAGGGGGTATATTCCCTCTCTCTGCTAGTTTATTTTCTGCCTAGTCAGGAGTAAAGACCTAGTTCCTTGCTGGGATCTCTGGTCCTGTCAATTTTTTTCTTTTTAGATTGAGATTTTTTTCTCCTGGTTTTTTTTTCCTGTGAGATCTACAATCAACTGCCGAACTGGGCGACGGGCTGGATATTCTAAATCCAGTGGTCACTCCAGTCTGGCCAACGAGCGCACAGACCTCAGCTCTGCGCTAGGTCGGCCGCAACATAGCCCCACCGGACGGGGCTGGCCTGCAAGTTAACTGACTCACGAGGTAGCCTACGACCGGCTCTTGGCCCGAGTCGCAGCATTCCTTCTGGCCAACAGCCCCCCTATTTCGATGGAGAGGAGGTTATGTCTGGAGCGGTGCCCTCTTGATTCCTGGTATGGTAAGTACCTGCCCACCTTCCCCTGGAAGCTTTTGGGATGGATGTGGGCCCCTCCATGGGATGATCAGACCCCCAGGTTCCCCTCCTTCCCCTTAGGCACCCCCCCTCATCAGTCTGGCGGTCCCTGTAGGTGGGGGGCTGTACCTGCTTGGGGCTCCTGCCAGGTCCCCCCTTCCTTCCCTGTGCCATTTTCTGAGGTCTAGCGATCCCTCCTGTGTCCCTTGGAGTCTCGTGCTGCTGCCCTTTTGCTGTTGCCTGTGTGCTTAATGCATGACAACCATGTTGATGTAGTCCAGTGGCCATTTTGCGGTGGTTTGCCTTTAAAAAATGCGGAGGCCATGACAGTAGAGCCCTCCTCATGCCCTGGTGCTGACACCTGGATCATTTTATTTCATTTCCTGATCGCCGCACGTGGAGTGGAGATTATCCTGGTGGCTGCAGGTGTGTGTTTCTGCCGGGTGGTGAGTCTGGTGGGGTCCTCTCCCTCTGCTGAGGATCAATTGGTGCTCTGTTACTGGCGATCGGGTGGTGCTGCCAGAGCGGTAGGGGTGTCCCTTAGCATTGTTTTTTTTTTGTGGGGTCCCCCTATTGACTCATAGAGTCTTTGGAGCACATGTCAACACCTGATCCCCTCTCAAAGACCCCCGCCTTCCCTTGCCTCATCTGTCTCCTCAGATCCTGAATCCCCAGTGGACATGGGTCATTCTGCTAGGTCTGCGACCACGTGCCCTGAGTTCTCCGATAGTGAGGATGTTTCCTCCACTCCTGTAGCCGCGCACAAAAAGGCTCTGGTGGACGCACTGATTGTATCTGTGCGTGAGACCTTAAAGATGAAGTTCCCTTTGGCACTCACAAGCCATCTAGAGCGGCAAGGGTGTTTCCTTTTCCCTCCCATTTTGACAGAATTGTAGCTAAAGAGTAGGAATGACCAAAACGTCCCCTTGTGGTCCCTAAGCGATTTGCTATGATATGCAGTACCCACATAAGGAGTCTCTTCTTAAAAATGTGACTGTTCCACCATTGGGGGACCCTCCAGTTTCCAGGTTGAACAAAGCAACCATGATTCTGATTGAAGAGTCTCTGGCCTTTAAGGACCTGGCTGACAGGAAGGCGGAGACTGTAGCCCGCAATGTGTACACTGTGGCTGGTTCGGCACTCAGGCCGGTATTCACCATTGCCCTGGTGTCGCAAACTCTGACCGAGTGGGCCAAGCTTTTACGCTGTGACCTGGAGGGCCCCCCTGCCTTTGCTGAGCTGGTGGACCAGGGGCTGCAGTCTATCTGTGATGCCTCTTTGGATGCGGCTCCTCTAGTTGCTAGGCTCTCTGTTTCAGCAGTTGTCCTTCAGCGTATTTTTTGGCTTAAATGCTGGTCTGCGGACCAGACTTCTAAAAAGGCCTGGACTAATCTTACTTTTCAAGGAGAGCGCCTGTTTGGAGCTACCCTGAATGACATCATTAAGGGTCTCACAGGGGGAAGAGCACCTTTCATCCACAGGCTAGTAAGGGCAAGGACCCTCGTCGTAGACGTGGGCCATCCTTCTTGGTTCATAAGAAGTTTTTCGTCCCTTAGGAGCGACAGACAAGGGATCAAAGCCTTTCAGGGTTTCCTCTTGTGGATCTAAGCGAACTTGGTCTGGCAAGTCGAGAGCGGGCTTTTCCAGATCTGCGGACAAGGCTCCTTCAGCATGAACGTGCACCCTCACCCGTATCTGGGGTGGGGGGATGTTTTTGCTAGTTTCCGGAACTGTGGACTTCCCTGGTACAAGACAAGTGGGTCCACAAAGTCATACAGTCCAGCTACAAGATAGTTTCATTCTTACCCTCCGGAAAGGTTCTTTTCTTCCAACTTGCGCCAGTCTCTGGACCACTTACAGGGTCTTTTTGGGGCAGTGCAAGACCTGTTACTTCAAGGGGTGATTGTCCCGGTTCTGATATCGTAACGTTTTCAGGGGTTTTACTCAAACCTGTTTCCCAGGAAGGAAGGCAAGGTGCATCCAATTCTGGACCTCAAGGCGCTGAACTGCTTTGTGCGGGTGCAGAAGTTAAGAACGGAGTCAATTTGCACGGTGGTGTTATACCTGTCTCAGGGGGATTTTCTTGCCTCTATCGACATCAAGGACGCTTACCTTCACATTCCAATATGTGTCGGTCACCAGCGATTCCTCCACTTTGCCGCGGGAGAGGCGCATTATCAGTTTGTGGCATTACCATTTGTTCTCGCCTCTGCTCTTGTTACGTGAGCGGGATATTGCAGTACTGGGCTACTTGGACTACCTCCTTATGCGAGCGGAGTCTCCCACTGCTCTGGTGGAAAACCTGGAGATCACCAAACAAACTCTGAGGGAGTTTGGCTGTTTTCTACATTTTCAGAAGTCTGCTCTGGTTCCGTCCACAAAGCTGGACTATCTGGATCTGACTCTGGACTCGGACTTAGCCAGAGTGCTCCTTCCTCTGGACAAACTCCAGAAGCTGCAGGCTGCAATTCCTCTCCTGCTGTCCAGTAGATGGTCATCCCTCCAGACTTGCATGCGGGTGCTGGGCCTGATGGTGTCTACTTTCGAGGCAGTTCCATTTGCACAGTTCCATACGAGGTCCCTGCAAAGGGAGATTCTGGGCAAATGGGACAAAAATCCACAGTCTCTGGAAAATCTGATCCGGCTGAGGAAACGAAAGGGTCCCTGATATTGTGGCTTCATTCTCCGGTGCTTCGGCTGGGCAAATCCTTCCTCTCCTTGTATTGGACAGTGGTCACCACGGATGCCAGCCCTTTTGGGTGGGGAGACGTCCTCGTCAGAAATTCTGCACAGGGGGTCTGGACACTGGAAGAGTCCAGACTACCGATCAATGTCTTGGAACTCCGAGCGATCAGACTGTGCCTGGAACATTGGACGGATCATCTTCAGGGAAGTCCAGCGTGCATTCAATCAGACAATGCCATGACCGTGGCTTATGTCAATCACCAGGGGGGCAAAAGAAGTGTCCTGGTGGTGCTGGAGGTAGCCGGCGTTCTAAGGTGGGCAGAACGTTTCGTTCCAGTCCTCTCCGCTGTGCACATTCCGGGGGTGGAAAACTGTCAGGTGGATTACCTCAGTCAGCAGGTGTTGGACCAAGGGGAGTGGTCCCTTTATCCGGTGGGGTTTCTTCAGTTGTGTCTCCAGTGGGACACCCCCAAGGTGGATCTATTGGTGTCTCGGCTCAGCAGAAAGGTGCAGAGGTTTGTGGCATGGTCACGGGATCCTCTGGCGGATGCCACAGACGCGCTGGTGGCCACGTGGGGTCCGTATTGTCTGATTTTACACTTTCCCTCCTCTCAGGTTTCTGTGGTCCGGGCAATTAGGGTGTTCCTGGCAGCTACGGAGGCTTTTAGGAAGGCAGACTCACTATTTGTGCTCGCGGATGGGCCTCGGAAAGGGTTGTCCACTTCCTCTGCGACCATTTCCAGATGGATCAGGCAGACGGTGAATCAGGCCTGTTTCATCAAGGGTCAGGTTCCTCTTTTCCATGTCAAGGCGCACTCTACTCAGGCGCTCAGTGCCTCCTGGGCCTTCCCTATTCAAGCGTCAATGACACAGGTTTGCAAGGCAGCCACCTGGTCGTCGGTGCACACTTTCACAAAGTTCTATAAAGTGGATGTGTTGGCATCTGCAGGCGGATGCTTCTTTTGGCCGCAAGTTTTTACAGGCTGCTGTTTGAGGGTGTATTGGTTTTTTATTCAGGTGGGCTCCAGTTTCCTGTTTACCTGGTTGGCTATTGTTTAGCCTTGGGAATTTCTTTTTTGCTTTTTCCACCCATCATGTTTAACACTGCTTTGAACGTCCCAATGGTTAAGATCAGGAGCTGTTTCTGTCAGTGAACGAAAGTAAAAATGGGATTTTTGACTCACCCTAAAATCCATTTCTCTGATGTTCATTGACGGACACAGCACCCACCCCATCTGTGGAGTTGTAATTCTTCTGACACTGCTTGTAACAAAACTGAGTGCCTATAGCAGAGAGAGGGAGTATACCCCCTGGGACTGCCCATAGGCATAGCCAGACTTATTTTCTGCCTACTGTCCTATTCCTCTAGGGGGCAGTATAACCAAATGGTTAAGAAGATCAGGAGCTGTGTCCGTCAATGAACATAAGAGAAATAGATTTTACGGAAAGTAAAAAATCACAATATTTCTGCCATCAGTTCATCCCTCACAAATATTACCGTTTTGTTCCACCAGCCCCTCTCTATTTGATTCTAAGCTCCCAGGAACAGGGCCCCCCTAACCCTCTTGTATTAAATTGTGTTGTCGCAGTATTGTCTCCCATTATCTTGTAAAGCACTTCACAATCTGTTGGAGCTATATAAATCTTGTCTAATATAATATTTGTCCCCACCCTGATCAGAAAAATTCTGTATATTGCAAGTATTTTGGAAAACCGTTTTTCGGATTCCTATTCACCTCCTTTCTGACCCATGTAGAAAAATTTCCGGATGGGAATAGTGTTGATGTGGCAGGGCATATATTTATATGGTCTTCTGCATCAGCTACTCATGCACGTCTCACAGCGCCTGCAGTGGTGTACCTTGTGATCATTGCGTCCCCCGGCACACAGATCATAAGGCTGGGTACAGGACCAATGAAATTGGCTCTGTAGCATTTGAATGATGTGTCCAATCACAGTAATCATACGATGTAAACTAATGCCCCGTACACACGTGCAGATTATCTGCAGACTTTTGTCTGCAGATTTACCTTTTCTATGTAGTGCAAGGGCCTGCCGGATTGCATACAAATTGAAAATGTTTAGGTTTGACCTCATATTATATGGTTTTGGTAAGTCTGCAGACAAAAGTCTGCAGATAATCTGCATGTGTGTATGGGGCATTAGACTGCGAGGTGCAGCCATTAGCTTTCTCTTCTCATAAAGACAGCACCTGTGAAAGAAGAGAGCATTTGCAGCCAGCAATCTGTGAGTGAGTTTATGCCAGACACGGTGGGGTTGATTTACTAACACTGGAAAGTGCAAAATCTGGCGCAGCTGTGCATGGTATCCAATCCGTTTCTAACTTCAGCTTGTTCAATTAAGCTTTGACAAAAACACTTCGAAGCTGTCCTTGTGTCCTTTAATGATAGCCACACCATTGTAATTTGTCACTAATGTGCTTGACAGCCACAGTGTCTTTGACTTCCAGCACCAGTGTACCTGATCACTAGCTACACCAGCCACACTATCATCTGACCAGTACAGCCAGCCAGTGACCTTGCATACCTGTGTCCTGATCACCACCACCACACCGGTGCCAGTGTCAACAGAGCCAGTAAAGCCAGCAACACTGTTTTGAACACTAGTCCCACCAGTGCCTGTGTCTGAGATACCAGTAAAGCCAGCACCACCCCATCAGTACAGTGTCACAAGAGCCAGCATAAGCTGATCGCCAGCCAGAATCAGTTTCCTGAACACCATGTCCAAAAGAAGGTTAACAAGTGAGGGTTTTTTTTTTCTTCAGATTATGAGCATTAAAGTAACGGGGAGGAGCTTCTACAGTTCGATTTGGATTGTGAACCCATGGTATGCAGCGGTTCAGTAACAGCCTTTGATGTACTGCGCAGTACATCTGGATGAAATGTAAGTACAAGTAGTGGAGTGTCATATCAACCACGAAGGATTATACTTCCCCCATATAGTGTCCCAGAGTCGCTTTGAAACTCTTTATGGCTACCTTCTAATTCAGAAGCACCTACCACCCCCCCCCCCTCCATTCCCATATACAGAAAAACTAAAATGTTACACCCCCTCAGTTTTTGTTTTTTTTTTTCACCAGTGATTTATTAAATTCATTTGTGGACCAATGTAATCTGTTTGCCCTAAATATGGGACTCAAAAAAAAAATGAACAGCAGTTCTATTGGTTCACACACCTCATTCCCGATATGCCATTGTATTCCTCTGTTATGACCAGGGCATGATATAAAATAATTTTGAGATTCCTGCTTTTGAACGAGAATTCCTGTGCCCCCCTGAAGTCACCCTGATTACAACTAGCTTTACAAAATTAGGCCACTTCTCAGTTATTTTCCCCCCAATTTTTTCCAAAAAGTATACTACTGACAAACCTATCTGCATTGATGAGTCCCTCATCCATTTTACATCAAATAATATATCCCAAGCAAACGTGCCAGATATGGAGTGTAGCTATATAAACTTTGTAAGAGGGCCACAGGGTGCACATACAGCATGACTTCAGTGATTATGAAGGGAAAGACAGCCAGCTGGAGCCCCCTGGATGCCCAACTTATGACCAACAGCAGAAAAACTATGTTGGACCGTATGTGACTCCTATGCTATCAGGGATATGGCAAAAAAGCCAAGGAGTTTCCAATCACAACTTACCAACCAGCCTGCGACCTACCGAATTAACCTGTCTAACAGTTAAAAACTGGGGTTTATTTGCACAAATTTTCAAATACATGCCTAAGCTGCAGGCCCCGGCAAGGCACCCTGATATATGCAAACCCTAACTCTACCTTTAAAGAGCCTCCACAGTGAGAGGACATGTGTTCTGATGGATAGATGGAGGACAGGTGCCATTTGTTTGTACTGGAGTCAGCAAGTTTCCACAATGAGGAAATTTAGACCCCCAAATGGAAGGATAAGCAGCAAGTGCTTACGTTGCATGCACAACTACAATCAATTCATGGCAGGTGTAGATTATAATGACCAAATGTTGATTTCCTACCTAGCAACCAAAGGATCAATTTAATGGTATAAAAAATTGTTCATCTACCTATTCAATTGGCCCCTTAAAGAGGTTGTAAACTCGTATAAATTTTTTTTTTTTTTTTACACCCTGCAAAAGAAAGACATAATGAGCTAGTATGCATCGCATATTAGCTCATTATGCAATACTTACCTCAGAACGAGCCCCCGCCGTGCCGCTCACTCACCTCTATGACGGGCGACATGTCTAGTCGCCCGTCTTCCGGGATCGCGGCATCCGGCCATCTGATTGGCCGGAGCCGCGGTGACGTCACTCCCGCGCACGCGCGCGGGAGCCGACAGTCACGGCACGGGGCTCTGAAGGAACGGCACGATCGGCCGTTCCTTCAGAGCGCATGCGCCAGTGACGTCACTGGCGACATGTAAGGTAAATATCTCCTAAACGGTACATGTTTAGGAGATATTTACAGTACCTATAGGTAAGCCTTATCATAGGCTTGCCTATAGGTACAAGTTGTAGAGGAGGGTTTACTTCCTCTTTAAAACATCTACATCATTTACAGGGCCACAGGAAGGCACCACTGATGATCAAGCAAAAGGGTGAAAATAAAATGTAAGTGAATAAATATCTGTACAAATCCACAAACCTAAAATCATGGGACTCAGATAAAATAAAAGGCACATAGATAATGGCATATTTACAGCTGCAAGAAAAAGTATGTGAACCCTTTGGAATGATATGGATTTCTGCACAAATTGGTCATAAAATGTGATCTGATCATCATCTAAGTCACAACAAAAGACAATCACAGTCTGCTTAAACTAATAACACACAAAGAATTAAATGTTGCCATGTTTTTATTAAACACAAGATGTAAACATTCACAGTGCAGGTGGAAAAAGTATGTGAACCCCTAGACTAATGACATCTCCAAGAGCTAATTGGAGTGAGATGTCAGCCAACTGGAGTCCAATCAATGAGATGAGATTGGAGATGTTAGTTACAGCTGCCCTGCCCTATAAAAAACACACACCAGTTCTGGGTTTGCTTTTCACAAGAAGCATTGCCTGATGTAAATGATGCCTTGCACAAAAGAGCTCTCAGAAGACCTACGATTAAGAATTGTTGACTTGTGTAAAGCTAGAAAAGGATATAAAAGTATCTCCAAAAGCCTTGCTGTTCATCAGTCCACGGTAAGACAAATTGTCTATAAATGGAGAAAGTTCAGCACTGCTGCTACTCTCCCTAGGAGTGGCCGTCTTGTAAAGATGACTGCTCTTAAGTCACTGGCAAATGCTAACATCCCTGTTAGCGAATCTACAATACATAAAACACTAAACAAGAATGGATTTCATGGGAGGATACCACAGAGGAAGCCACTGCTGTCCAAACAAAACATTGCTGCACGTTTACAGTTTGCACAAGAGCACCTTTCCAAAAAATGTCAGGTGCAATTTTTTTTCTTTTTAAACATTGTTTATTTATATTGACCACAGTACAGAGTAAAGAGACCAACTTTCTCAGACAATAAATCTTGTGGAAACACATACACGGCAAGTACAGACAAAGTTCAATCACCATGTCAACTAAATATGAAATACAGACTGGTTAAAAAAAAAAAAGTCACACGAGAAGTTATTAGCTGTAATTTCCACTTCGACAATCTTTAGGTCCTGGTATAGTTAAATTTATGTCAGGTGCAATTTAACTTCTTGCTATCTCCGTAATGGATATGTGTGGCAGCAAAGAGTGTGGACTTTAAAATGCACGCTCTGCAAATATGTGTGCATAGGTTTCTATGCAGAGTGCTGGGTGGGAAAGGATTAAGGTTCAAAATAAAGTATATGACTTGTGCTCTTGGGCTTACTGTAGTAAGGGAATAAACAGAGCAAAGTAAAATTATATACAATCTAAAAGCATGTGGATTGTAAAGAACCTTGAAACAGACTGGGATGGTCTGCAAACTATACCAGGATCAAAAGAAGACAGGATGCAACAACCTTGTGTGTAAACTAAAAAATGATTTATTATGAATAAAATAAAATGTACTCACAAACACTTAGAAGTGAGTCGCCTCTCAGAGCCTACAGCAGGGAGATGACATTGAGCAAACCTCCAAGGCCTGCATAAGGGTTGTATGTGTTGTCTGGAATTTGTGTCCTGGATTCCTGCAGAGTTGAGAAGCAGTGGGCCTGCCGAGCAGTGGAGAGCTGTGGCAACTTTTCAGCTCTGGGGTAATTCGTCCGTCTTACAGGCTCTCGATGGCAACGTGTTTTGGGGAAGAATTCCCCTTTCTCAAACCCGGAAGCTTTGAGGATGCCACTGTTCTTCATTGCTCGGCCCCTGACCACTGAGGGGTGGGCAATGTGATTCACCCTGCTGTAGGCTCTGATAGGTGATTCAACCTAGACTGTAAGTATCATGATCTTTGTGCTGCATTTTTATTCATAGCACGAAATGTGGAGTATTTTTTTGGAGATATGTAACTTGCTAGTACTGATTTATTAAATGCCATGTTAATTTATGTAATGTGTGATTTTTTTTTTTCTTTAATGATAGGGTTTTCTTAAGACTCAGTGTTCAGTGTTATGTGTAGTGGGGGTGGGGGGGTGTACATTCTGTGAAATATTGGTTACATAATTCACGGGCCTGTAGTATGTTGTCAGCAAGAAATAGGCAATAAAGATAAATCTGAATTTAAGTTACTTTGCAAGTTACAGAAAATCAAGGAAGTTTTCAGATTGAAAAGGAAGGGTATTTTTCTAACATTAAATTGCAGTTTAATTGTGAATTGTCTTGCATGACAATTATTATACATTAAATCAGTTTTAAAAAATGGAGTTACACTGGTTAAAGTAGAAATATTTACAGGGCCATAATTCATTCTAATAGGCTTCATGTAAAGCTATTAGGCAAAAATAATGGCACTGATCTTCACAGAATTTTCAGATCGCAGCAGGTTGTCATATACTATAAATTGTTTTCAAGTTTTTCAAACATTGGGAACACTAAACCTCAAATATAAACTTGATCTTCTGCATTTAGGGATATTAAAGGTGGATAAGTTTAGTGTTATACTAAATGCTTTTTTGCAGGTTAAATTCCGATATCTATGATAAGTTCCCCCTGAATGTGACATATTATTCCTTTTAAAAAAAATTCTAAATCTTAAAAGGTGCAGTCTAACCAAACAGATATGTCAGTTTGTGGTAGATGCTGAAGAGTTAAATCAACTTACCAGGACCCTATTGGTGACATCTCTGTGTTTGAATCCACTGGGCTGCACAACTGCTGTGGTCAATATGGGGGATTTCCATACATCCTGCTGAGTTTTGTTATTTTATATTTTGGCAAATGCATCTGGAGCTGCTGGAACATATGCATAGGTGGGCAGGAACACCCAAACCTCCCAGGGAGACAAGAACAGAGTTAGGAATTATAGATGGCAAATCTTAGTGTGTACAAGAAGCTAGAGGCTAAGCCCACCATTGCCAAAATATATTTTTTGGGAAAACTGACATTCTTATTCCCAGCTCCCCCCCCTCCCCCCTTGACCTCACCCCTATTTTATTATTTTTTTTCCTAAAATCATTACACACTAATGATTTTGACATGTCCGTTCTGAAAGAGGCTTTAATGCGGTGGTGCATGAGCAGAATTAACTTGGCTTATTTTAAATGACTGAAGGCACAGGTCATTCTGCACATGTGTGGTTGCCACAGGAATGCTTCATTCAGGGCCAAGGTGTCAACATTATTAGTATGGCCACTGGCTACACATTGTTAGTAATGACATGGCGGCCAATAGGGTAAATTAACGCTGTACACTGTCTGCATGTAAACATTGTCACAAACCTTTAAATGCATACAGAGTAAATAACGCTGACATTTATGACCCTAGATACAGCTTGTGTCCTATTTTTTTTTTTGCCAGTTGCACATGTCTGAATAGGCCTGTAGATTTGTATACTGCTCCATACGGATGAATACATTCTGTATGTATCTGTGGGCTGTGTTTTTAATGCCCCTGTGAATGAGCCCTAAGGGGTCCAACTCTCTCTGCTTTTAGGTGCTTTGATCCACCCATGCTAACCCTCACCCATTTTTCCCTGTTTAATTTGTCATTGAGCTGCTGTCATTGGACCACAGTAATCAGTGGACAGGGCTTACTGTATGGGGCAGTATTCAACCCCAAACATGGGGAACTCAAGCCATGGTAACAAAGTAAAATCACAATCACAGAGGGGTGCCCAGAAGGTGCTTTTCTACAAATCAAAGTCTAACAGGTTTACTTTAGCTTTAACTTTATGAGTTATTCTGTATGGCTCAATTGTAAAACTGCTACTTTTTAAATATAAAAGATGGGAGCCGTATGCTGCAATCTCATGTATAAGTAATTCAAAACAAACAGGTGCTGCGCCAGAAAAATGAATAGTGAATATGTCAAAAACAAAAAATTATATGTATAATGACAATATGTGTAAATAATAAGCAAACTCAATGACCTTAAATCATAAGTGCTTCCCAATATCACATAAAAAAAAAAAATCAAAAAATAATTAAGTGTCAATAAATCAATATGTGCATACACTCAAAATCATGAAATTAAATGTCCATAAATAGGTGCATTCCAATCCTCAAAGTAATGGCCACCACAGACGTGATTAATATATGATATTGTGCTTCACTCCACCGCCACCAGAGATCAAAGCCCCTCACCTTAAGATTTGACCCAGAACACTGAGTCAAAAACAGCTTTTTTACCCTTCTGGGGTCACAGGCAGATGTTGCCAAATGGTAAGGAGGTCTCAGACGGATGCACAGGGACAAGGTAACAGCGATGGTGCCGCTTTCACAGAGGGCACATAGAGATCACCACATAAGCAAAGAAGCAAAAAGAAATCTAATGCTCTCCGTGCGGATAAGCTGGTAACAGCCGTTTATTAAAATCAATATACTCACAAACAGCCACTTGGAGTCATGCTTGTAGCAATGAGATCGCACAGCTGAGAAGATACACCGAGCAGCAGGGAAGGCTCTGCCCCTATACGCGTTGCGTCTAAGCCTATTGGGCGCTGACTTCAACAGTAGAATATCATATATTAATCACATCTGGTGGCCATTACTTTGAGGATTGGAATGCACCTATTTATGGACATTTAATTTCATGATTTTGAGTGTATGCACATATTGATTTATTGACACTTAATTATTTTTTGATTGTTTTTTTTTTTTTGTGTGTGATATTGGGAAGCACATATGATTTAAGGTCATTGAGTTTGCTTATTATTTACACATATTGTCATTATACATATAAATTTTTGTTTTTGACATATTCACTATTCATTTTTCTGGCGCAGCACCAGTTTGTTTTGAATTACTTATATTGTGGAAGTGGATAACACTATCTGGTGGTGGCTGCCGGATATTTTTTTCAAAAAATCTTTTTCTATTTATTTCACATATCTGCGCTGATAGCTTTTTTGCACATAATCTCATGTATAAGTTGTATAGTGAAGGTATAACAAACCTAAACCCTAAACAGATGTAATAACATCGGTGCATGCTACGGCCTGATGCACACAGTGTTTGCCCAGCTCACCTGAATGCATTTCTCCTGGCAGGAGAAGAGCTGCTTTAAAACACCGGAAGCATTTTTTTTTTTAAATGCTGCTCTTGCATGTGCTGGCACTGGGTTTTTTCTACCTCTAAATAGCTGTAATTGCCTTTGTGTGCATGACACATGACTAACATTAAGGGGCTTTTACAGGCAGAACAAAAATATAAAATGTTCCCAAAAGTGGCATTTTTAATGCCCAGTGTGTATGAGGCCTAATTGTCATATTGTAAAGGAGTGACAACCCTACTCTCATAATACAAGCAATGCCATCATATCTGTCCAGCTAAAAGTTATATTGAGCAGGTGGGACATCATTAATACTTCAAAGGGATTATGCCTAATTTTAGGGTAGTGGATGCATGGAGATCCCTACTGTCTAAAAATGCTTTATGGTAGGCTTTTGTCCACATAACCTTATAACCTTACTGTTAAGCCGTAATCTATGGAAACCATTGTTTCCATTGCACTAACCAAAATGCTTGAGACTGCTACAGTATATGTAGTTTGAAATAAATGGCCTAAAATATTAGTCTGTATATGAGCTGTAAACCATCAATTCTGGATGTACACTTGGCCCAGGGGACACACATAAGGACACTTTGTATGACTTTGCCCACTGTTCCAAAAGGAGAAATATTAAGGGATTTGTAAAGTGCATTAAAAAGGTACCCAGGTGCAAGGTAAGGGGGGCACTAGTGCAACTACCAAAAATAACAATAGGCATGGAACGATAAACGACATAGAGAAAAGTCTGTATAAAATCAAGTCTCTCCTTCAAGCAGGATCTGGAGGCTCCCACCAGCAAACCATGTAAAAACAAGGAGGAGAGATAAGGGCCACTACCTAAATGTAGCATTTATTAAAATATATTTATGAAATGAAAAACAATAAATATGCACTTACATTTTACAAGATATTAAAAAGCGTATTGATATGCAACCTTCCAGGTGGTCAATGGTGAGCAAGCATCTCCGGTGGATGTGATCAATGGTGCTTGGAAGCTTGAAGTTAAACTGGGAAACACCAGGAAGAGCCAACAGAAGCAGTAGACTGTCTGTGTATATCACATGGGTGAGGAGGGGCTTGCTTGCTGTTTGCATGTCAGGAGCCTGTGACTGGCTTTCAATGGAGCCGGTTCACACAGCTCTGGGATTGGCTGCGAAGTGAATTGCACAGGAGTCCTGTGCATCTTCTGATCCATTTCAGGTATAAATTCAGTCAAAAATTTTCCCGAAAACGGACCTGAAACAGTGAATAGGGAAACACCAGACCCCGCACGAAGGTGTGAAGCCAACCTTAAGAAGGGCCTACTGTGATTCACACTAGTTTATTGGAGTCCTTTTGGTGTCCTTCAAGTCTAACTCACCATAAAAAGCAACAAACATCAATGCTTTCAATTATAAATTATACTATCTGTGAAAGCAAGGCACTCTGAATGTAAGCAATGGCATTAGAATTTATAGTTATTTAAGAGTGACATACCTTACAGGCACATGCTCTGATCTCACTATATTCCACAAATTTTATGTAATCATGTTTCTACTACAGTATGCCATGTATGTAATGTGAGTGCCATGAAAAAATTGTTGCCACATTGCTTTATTAGCATAACCTACAACTTCAGTGTCATACAAACTCTGCCCCATCTTCAGAACATTGCGCTCTTACCCTGACACAGCCAGTGTGACATACGTTAATTAGGATACATGCCAGGCTTGTGTTATTAGGCTGCAGCTTCCTCAGCCAGAACCTCCTGGAATTGTTTCCTGACAAGGCCCATCCATCCTAGCAAGTAGGGAGTGTGGGTCTTCTGGGGGAGGGGACGAAAGAAAATGGACAAGAAGATATAAAACAGGTATACCCATTTCTATGACAGTATTTGTAAATGTATGTCTGTATGTATTATTTACTTATAACAAAAAATCTACATGAAAATATACTCACAACACATTTAAATAAAATATCTTTAATTGACTTTCTAGTTCCAAAAAAAACACTTACTGTATACTAGAGAATAGGAGGAGGTTGTGTTGTTAAAGGTTCGTCTACGTTTTATAATCCGCTTTACAAAAAAAAGAAAGCTATGATCTCGTGGACATACTACCTTTTTTTTTTTTTTTTTTTTTTTTACATAAGGCCCGATTCCTTTTTACTTCTGGACAATCTTTAAAATTGCCTCCCCCCACATATCTACACATACAAAAGTTTCCTTCTCTGATGCTGTCAGTAACTGTAGACTTGACAGAACCACTTACAGTATGTACCTAGTTACCAAACCCCCCCCCCCATGACCCACATCTTTGAAAAGAATGATGGACACAAAGCATGGTATGAAGAATGTATTGTGAATTAACAGGCTACCTAAGGATGTTATCACAAACAACTAAAAAATGCAGACTTCCATATAAAGGGGTCCCTAAATTTGGATAGAAGATGGCTTGACTTGACCTTTGTTACATAGGTTGAAAAAAGACACAGGTCCATCTAGTTCATCGTAGAAGATAACGAATAGCAGGGCGCTGAGGTCAGTATCAAATGAAAAACACTTTATTAAAATAATCAGTACACTTACATTACAGTAAACATGACACAGCATGGATACGGAACACCTGAGACCAAGTAACTGTAAATAGTGTGAGGCTGTAGGTATCAATGAAAAAACAGAGACGAGTATGACGGAGCCAGCCAGCTTAAAGTATGCAAGCAAGTAAGTAAGCAT
Organism: Pelophylax lessonae; assembly: GCF_965119305.1. Lineage (NCBI taxonomy): Eukaryota > Metazoa > Chordata > Amphibia > Anura > Ranidae > Pelophylax > Pelophylax lessonae. Next base: position 90,873,191 of record NC_138775.1, read on the forward strand.
TGAAACATCCCCAATATATTGAAGAAGATAGCAAAAGGATGGGAGGAGGACTTATTGCTGAATGGTAATTTGCTGGGGGCAATTTTGTTTTTCACATTGCGAGCCCTTCTATAGACAAATTTAGTTTCTTTTGGAAGAACTGGCCCCAACTTGGGGTTCTTCAAAAGGTTCCTAATTTCGTGCAATGACCTTCTCCATCTGTTTGAAACGGAAGTGAAACTGGGTTATAAATTTGAAATCGACCCCCGAAGTAATCTCTGTTTTAACGCAATTTAAAGGATTTTTCAACTAGCTGGGGTTGAACATAGTACCTGTACAGTTCCTACGAAGATGACTAAACTGTCCTTTAGGGATGTTGTTAAGCCAACTATCTAATGAAGATGAAAAGTTGCCCGAGGTGGGCTTGAAATGCATCTTGGAAGTAATTTGCTAATTGGTATGGCCTAGTTCAAGGTCAAGGAAAACCAAAGTTGATGGATTACAAACATGAGTAAAGGACAGGCCGATAGTATTGTCATTACAATATTGAACAAAAGGTACAACCAAGGAAGGTGGGCCATCCCAAATGATGATAATATTGTCAATATATCGTAAGTAAAGAACGATATGGGCAGCAAACGGATTGTTCCTCCACATACGAGACTTTTTCCACCAACCGAGGTTAAGATTGGCATAACAGGGAGCAAATCATCTTGGAAAGAGAAATAATTGTATTCCAAACAATAGCGGGTACCCTCCAAATTGAACCGGGTCTGCACAGAATGCATACAGGAATCCATGGTGAGAAAGAGGGCCATCTAGTTCAACAAATAGAAAAAAAAATAAACAATAAACAGACAAACTCCTTTAAGAGAATCCAGAGGAATGCAAAAATGTATCCCGGCCAGATTGCGTTCCTCCCTCTCCAGCCAGTGCATAGCAGCCGGAGGGTTATCAAAGAAGTGAGTGGAGCCATTTGCAATAACCTTCAATTTTGCTGGGTAAAGCATAAAATAAGGCACATTTAGCTTGCGCAGTCTCTTCTTTATATCCAAGAATTTGGCACGCCTGCGTTGCACTTCTGCAGAAAAGTCAGGGTACATAGAGACTCTGGTATTGTCCACAGAGAGATCAGCGGTGGTTCTGGCTTTGCCCAGGATAACATCACAATCTTTATAATTGAGCAACTTAAAGAGAAAGGGTCTAGGGGGGGCTCCAGGTGGAGGGGGTCTGGCAGGAACTCTTTGTGCCTGCTCCACCGCAAACATGGGGGAGAAGGCATCTTTCCCAAAGGTGTTAATGAGCCAAGCTTAAATAAAGGCTACCCTTCAGCTTTTTCAGGCGGTTCTCCATATCTTCCAGCCTGGCAGCATTAGCTGTGGTAATAGTGTGAAGAAACTGAACATCCCTCTGTAATGGCTGCCACTCATCCTCTAAGGTGCTGACATGGCCCTCCAACGCTGCAGTGTGATCCCGCAATTTCTGCATGTCCTGGCGGACCAGGGACAGTTCCAGTTTCATGCCCTGCACCTCCCCCGCTAATCTGGCAATATTTGTATTGCCTGTGGTGACTGCAGAGAGGATCTCCGGCAGGGTGGGTTCAGAGTCCAATTCAGGATGGGGTGAGGTAGGCCTCATGGATGACACCGCGCCCGCACCGGGGTAGGCCTGAGACCCAGCTCCCAGCACCGAAGGGGCTCCCCCATCCTCCGCATCCCCCAGGGCCATGTCCACATCACCCATATCCGCTGGGCAGGGAGGTGGGCAGGCTCACCCTTGGAGAACAGACGCTGTGCGGCCTCCTTCTGTTTCGCGGAGCGGGCCGCAGCGCCGCCATCTTGGCTGCCAGGGTCAGTCACCGGCCAGGAGTTCATGTCTCGTCTGGACATCCGCCCGGATAGAAATACCGACACAGAAGGTAAGTATGTGACGTCCGGATAACGTTACGAGGATTGCAGGTAAGATGCGTGCAGGATGGCTGAGATTTTCAGGAGATATCACAGGATTCCGTTGGAGCTACAGCAGGACACGTCCGCTCACATCACTTTGCCGGCCACGCCCCCTTTTACTATTTTTATTATATGCCAGTATATTATATTAATCCTGCTCCTTTCATATCTCCTTTTAATATATGTACACCTTATAATATATACAGTAACTCACAAAAGTGAGTACACCCCCTCACAGTTTTGTAAATATTTTATTCTATCTTTTCATGTGACAACACTTAAGAAATTACACTTTGCTACAATGTAAAGTAGTGAGTGTACAGCTTGTATAACAGTATAAATTGACTGTCCCCTCAAAATAACTCAAAACACAGCCAATTATATCACTGGCAACAAAAGTGAGTACACCCCTAAGTGAAAATGTTCAAATTGGGCCCAATTAGCCATTTTCCCTCCCCGTTGTCATGTGACTCGTTAGTCTTACAAGGTCTCAGGTGTGAATGGGGAGCAGGTGTGTTAAATTTGGTGTTATCACTCTCACTCTCTCATACTGGTCACTGGAAGTTCAACATGGCACCTCATACCAAAGAACTCTCTGAGGATCTGTAAAGAATTGTTGCTCTATATAAAGATGGCCTAGGCTATAATAGGATTGCCAAGACCCTGAAACTGAGCTGCAGCACGGTAGCAAAGACCATACAGTGGTTTAACAGGACAGGTTCCACTCAGAACAGAGCTTGCCATGGTCGACCAAAGAAGTTCAGTGCATGTGCTCAGCATCATATTCAGAGGTTGTCTTTGGGAAATAGATGTATGAGTGCTGCCAGCATTGCTGCAGAGGTTGAAGGAGTGGGGGGTCAGCCTGTCAGTGCTCAGACCATATACCTCACACTGCATTAAATTGGTCTGCATGGCTGTCGTCCCAGAAGGAAGCCTCTTCTAAAGATGATGCACAAGAAAGCCCACAAACAGTTTCCTTAGTAAAAGCAGACTAAGAACATGGATTACTGGAACCATATCCTGTGGTCTGATGAAACCAAGATAAACTTATTTGGTTGCAGATGGTGTCAAGCGTGTGTGGCTGCAACCAGGCGAGGAGTATAAAGACAAGTGTGTCTTGCCTGCAGTCAAGCATGGTGGTGGGAGTGTCATGGTCTGGGGGGTGCATGAGTGCTGCAGGCACTGGGGAGCTACAGTTCATTAGGGGAAACATAAATGCCAACATGTACTGTGACATACTGAAGCAGAGCATGATCGCCTCCCTTCAGAGACATGGCCGCAGGGCAGTATGCCTGCATGATAACGACCCAAAACACACCTCTAAGATGACCACTACCTTATTACGAAAGCTGAGGGTAAAGGCGATGGACTGGCCAAGCATGTCTCTAGACCTAAACCCTATTGAGCATCTGTGGAGCATCCTCAAATGGAAGGTGGAGGAGTGCAAGGTCTCCAACATCCACCAGCTCCATGATGTCTTGGATGGAGGAGTGGAAGAGGATTCCAGTGGCTACCATTGAAGCTCTGGTGAACTCCATGCCCAAGAGGGTTAGGGCAGTGCTGGAAAATAATGGTGGCCCCACAAAATATTGACCCTTTGGGCCCAGTTTGGACATTTCCACTTTGGGGTGTACTCACTTTTGTTGCCAGCGGTTTAGACATTAATGGCTGTGTGTTGAGTTATTTTGAGGGGACAGCAAATTTACACTGTTATACAAGCTGTACACTCACTACTTTACATTGTAGCAAAGTGTAATTTCTTCAGTGTTGTCACATGAAAAGATATAATAAAACATTTACAAAAATGTGATGGGTGTACTCACTTTTGTGAGATACTGTATATTTTTTTGCATTTTATGCATAGACATATTAGCTATACTATCCCCAAAATGCCAAGAAAGCAGTGCATCCAAGGTTTTTTTAAATATTTCTTTATTATTTTTCATTTTTTTTTACCTGTGGACTTTTACAGTTATTACATGGACTTCATTGCCACCATTGTTTATTTTTACAATTGGCACTTTTGCATTTTATAATTTATAAGATCTATATTGTTTGGATACATTTTATATTTACTGGTCTTATTGTATAGAGCTGCACTTTACCTTTACAGATATTATTGCAATGTTTTGTCCATTGTAGTGCTGGCAGCTTCGTACATAATTTGAATTAGCGCGGTATTCTTCCACATATAAACCTGCATGAGGACTGACCACGTCCATCTTTGCCTGTGGACACATACACAGCTGGCCCCCTTACAGTGCCATGGGAATGTTTGCCTCTCCTTGTTGGCCTTCCAGACCTGATGGGGGGGGATGCTTATTAGCAAAATGTAACAAAGATGTGGAAATGTGTACGTGGATGCACTTTAATCAATGGAAAGTGATGTTTGGTGCACTTTAACCTGAGTACTCACCACACAGACTTACCCCACTGACACACTACAATATATTGCAGTAAAACTTCACTAACGCACAGAAATATACTGCGTTAAATGTGCACTAACACACACAGAAACTTACTGTGTCTGACATGCAGTAACGCACTGAAATACACTGCATTAAGCGTGCACGAATGTACTGAAATATACTGCATTAAGCAGCGCATAACACACTGAAATATACTATGTTAAACGTGCACTAACGCACTGAAATATAATGCGTTAAATTGCACGTAACATACTGAAATACTGCATTAAAAGTGCAGTAAAGCACTGTAATATACTGCGTTAATCGGCACATAACGCACTGAAATATACTGCGTTAAACGGCATGTAACACACAGAAATATACTACATTATACGTGCGGTAAAGCACAGAAATACTGTATACTGCGTTAAATGTTCACTAACGCGCAGAAATATACGGCGTTAAATGTGCAGTAACGCACTGAAATATACTGCTTTAAATGGCATGTAACACACTGAAATATACTGTGGTAAATGTGCATTATTGCAATGAAATATACTGCGTTAACTGGCACATAGCACACAGAAATATACTGCGTTAAATGTGCAGTAACGCACTGAAGTATACTGTGTTAAACATGCAGTAACGCATAGAAAGTTACTGTGTTAAACGTACACTCACGCACTGAAATATTTTACGTTAAGCTGCACGTAGCACACTGAAATATACTGCATTAAACGTGCACAAAGGCATGGAAACATACTATATTAAACATGTAAATACAAAAAATGTGCTGCGCCAGACGTGCACCTATAAACATAAATGATGTTAATATAATCAATAACTGAAGTCCATACAAGCTGTGATTGTGCTCAAAATCCAATAAATGTGCATTAGTGTCCAAGTGTCCAATCAGAAATACAATCTGGTGAAAAGTGCACACCAATCTGTGAAATCCCTCCACCTGCTAGATTGGCCTCTCACCTCCAAACAGGACCCAGACGGGCCAGCAAAAGCATGTACTGAGGATATCAGACTCCTGGAAAGACACTCCAGCCTCTCACTTCCGGAGGTCTCAAGACACGGGACATGCGATGCAAAATATAAAAGGGAAAATATAGTGCTCTCCGTTTCAACAATCAGGCTTTATTGAGGAAAATAGAAGTTTACTCACATGTACAGGGCACTTAGCCGTGCCTGCTGTTATGGCAATAGTAATAGCGTGTGTCACTCAAGAGATGTTCGGCGTCGGTCACGCAAGCTCTGCCCCCTATACGCGTTACAACGAGCGTATGGCTCCAACGTCTTCCTCGGTAGGAAGACGTTGGAGCCATACGCTCGTCGTAACGCGTATAGGGGGGCGGAGCTTGCCTGACCGACTCCGAACATCTCTCGAGTGACACACGCTATTACTATTGCCATAACAGCAGGCACGGTGAAGTGCCCTGTACATGTGAGTAAACTTCTATTTTCCTCAATAAAGCCTGATTGTTGAAACGGAGAGCACTATATTTTCCCTTTTATATTTTGCATCGCATGTCCCGTGTCTTGAGACCTCCGGAGGTGAGAGGCTGGAGTGTCTTTCCAGGAGTCTGATATCCTCAGTACATGCTTTTGCTGGCCCGTCTGGATCCTGTTTGGAGGTGAGAGGCCAATCTAGCAGGTGGAGGGATTTCACAGATTGGTGTGCACTTTTCACCAGATTGCATTTCTGATTTGGACACTAATGCACATTTATTGGATTTTGAGCACAATCACAGCTTGTATGGACTTCAGTTATTGATTATATTAACATCATTTATGTTTATTGGTGCACGTCTGGCGCAGCACATTTTTTGTATTTATTTTGATTTATTGTGGGATGTGAACACGATTGGTGTTTGCTGCCGGCTATATTTGCTTTATGCACAGTGATATTCAAGCACTTTTTCAGTACATTATTCACGCACAGTGTTTTTACCTATTTTGAGTGTTATATCACATATTTGGTTTTGCGCTGATAGTTTTTTTTTTGTTATATATTAAACATGTGCTAACACACAGAAATAAACTGCGTTAAATGTGCACTAACGCACAGAAATATACTGCGTTAAATGGAACGTAACGCACTAAAATATACTGCGTTAAACAGCATCTAACACACAGAATTTTACTGCGTTAAATATGCTGTGACGCACAGAAATATACTTCGTTAAACGCGCACTAATGCACTGAACTATAATGCAGTAAACCTGCCCTGAAAAAATAAACTGACACTAAAGTAAAAATGAATGGTCAGGTTACTACACTCACACTGACTGAACTGTCACTATATTTACACTATAAAGTGACACTAAAGTAAAAATGAACGTTTTGCTACACTCACATTAACTGAACTATCACTAGATTCACACTAAACTGATATTCTACACTGACAATAGATTAAGAATAGCACACTATAACACACTAACTCTCTAGTAACACTGAACAGAGCCTTCTTCTATCTCTCTCTATGCTGATATCACACTACAAATGGCCGCTATTGAAAGAATACTTTTATAGTGAGGGGCGGGACTAAGAGCAAGGAGCCATGATTGGATAGAGTCATCATTTCTTTCTCCAATCATGGCTCTGACAGTGCTCTGTGCCCTGATTGGGCAAAGCTTTCATTGCTTCAGCCAATCAAGGCTTTCAATGCACTTTGCAGGGCGCAGTACATTGTGGTCATTCGGCAGGCCGAACAAAGGGTTGAACACTGCGATAATTCGGTGGTTCAAGAGCCAATGTTCAGTCCGAACTCATGCTCTGGCTGAACCGTTCACCCATCCCTACTGGTCACCCAGATATTCCCTGGATCAACAATCCCTGATGTTACTACCTATAAGTGTTTCTATCCAGTTATATTTTGTAAATTTAGGAATTCATTCAGCCCTCTTTCAAACAATCTATTGATCTGGCCAGAAAAAGTTCTTGAGGAAGCTTATTTCACATTTTTACACCTCTTTTTATGAAGAAGCCTTTTCATACACTATATTACCAAAAGTATTGGTACCTGCCTTTACACGCACATAAAATTCAATTGCATCCCAGTCTTAGTACGTAGGGTTCAATATCGAGTTGGCCCACCCTTTGCAGCTATGACAGCTTCAACTCTTCTGTGAAGGCTGTCCACAAGTTTTAGGAGTGTGTCTATGGGAATGTTTGACCATTCTTCCAGAAGTGCATTTGTGAGGTCAAGCACTGATGTTGGACGAGAAGGCCTGGCTCGCAGTCTCTGCTCTAATTCAACTCAAAGGGGTTCTATCGGGTTGAGGTCAGGACTATGTGCAGGCTAGTCAAGTTCCTCCACCCCAAACTTGCTCATCCATGTCTTTATGGACCTTGCTTTTGTGCACTGGTGTGCAGTCATGTTGGGACTGGAAGGGGCCATCCCAAAACCGTTGCCACAAAGTTGGGAGCATGAAATTGTCTAAAATGTCTTGGTATGCTGACGCCTTAAGAGTTCCCTTCACTGGAACTAAGGGGCCAAGCCCAACCCCTGAAAGACAACCCCACACCATAATCCCCCCTCCACCAAATGATTTGGACCAGTGCACAGTCTTTTAGCCAGTTTTTTATCATTCAAGCTGAATTTTGAGTACTGTCCTTCATACTTTTTTTATTTGCACTAACATACAATTTTTCAGGACAAACTTTCGGGGTATGTCCCCTTCTTCTACTCATTATCCCACAGTTTTACGACCCCCTCTGTGACTATCCCCCCCACCTTCCCCCCTGTCTTCAGCTCTCCCTCTGTCTTATCTCACTAACTATGCTAGTTTTATTACCATTGCCAGTTAAATTTGTTTATGTTTGTTTGGTTTTCTCTTTTTTTCCTTTGGCTTAGAGATTTTGTGTTTTTTTACCATTCTGCTAAACATTTTGTGAATCAGTACTGCTTGGATCTTGAAGAACGGGACATACCCCGAAAGCTTGTCCTGAAAAATTGTATGTTAGTGCAAATATCCCAGCCTCACACAATCAAATCAGGGCCAGAGCAGTAGTCACACTCAACTCGGCCAAAGCCTTTGATTCTGTAGAATGGCAGTACCTATGGCAGTGTTTACGTAATTTTGGCTTTGGCCCTCACTTCCTTAAAGCGGAGTTCCGGGCACAAAAACAATATTTTTTTTTTGTGCCCGTCCGCTAGTTCAGCCTAACCTGAAAAGGAATTGGATAGTTAGATTTTTTTTTTTAAAAACTCACCTTGTAATTGACGATCGTAAATACTCACCTCAGGGTACTTCCTCCTTCAGCGCCGAGGCTCTCCCCGTCACTTCCTGCCTCGCGATGATTCCTGGGAGCTGAACGTCATAGCTCCCAGGAATCAATGCGACGGCACCGGCCCCGCTCGTCATTTCCGGGCGACGCTGCATTCCCCTGCTAAACAGCTTCTGGGCATGCCCAGAAGCTGTTTAGGAATGCGGCGCCGCACCGGAAGTGACGAGAGGGGCCGGTGCAGTGCATTCTGGGACACGAAGACGCGGAAGAAGACAGAGAAGAGGACCCCGCCGGCTTCAGCTGCCCACAACAGAGATGGAAACGCTGTGGAAGAAATTTTCTAAGTAAGTATTTCTTCTAAAAGGTAAGTGCAAACCGGGACAGATCAGAGGCTAGCCATTGTGGAATGTGCTAGCCCTGACTGTCCCGGGGGTATGTTCAGTGAAAAAACGTTTCTGTGCCCGGAACTCCGCTTTAAATGGCTCACCATACTGTATAATGCCCCGTGGGCCAGGGTAATAGCCAATGGTTGGACATCTGAGGCCTTCTCTCTATTTAAGGGGATGCGGCAGGGATATCCCATTTCGCTTCTCCTTTACGCTTTTGCAGTCGAACTCTGGGCTATGTCATTCAGATCTAACCCGGGTATTTAGGGATTGTGCTCTGGTTCACTGATAGAAAAGGTGGGACTATATACCGATGACATGATTTTGTATCTCGCTGACCCTGGCCCCTCGCTAGTAACTTCACTACATGACATTGAACAGTTCGGCAAGTTTTTGGCCCAAAAATTAATTGGGACAAGTCCTAAATACTTCCAATAAATGTTTTTCCCCCGACAATAGAGCAAGCTTCCCTACCACTCATAAATCTAAAATCCCAATTTGGGCAAAGTCACCACTAGGAGTCATTGGTCAGATAAGTCTTATAAAAATCGTTTCCTCCCGAAAATGTTATTGGTTCTCTGGCATTCCCCAGTGTATATTCCACTAAGATACTTAAAAATTATAGAGTCCCTGTTACAATCCTTTATCTTGAAAAGCATTCAAGAACCCTACAACTTTGGTTGGCCTTGCAGTTCTAGATTTCAGGCCGTACTATCTGGTTGCACAATTATCCCACTTTTACCACATTGATAAACATGATCAGCAAAGGAATTTATCACTGGTCGGTCGACTTCCTGCGTCTCTTTTCCCACATCCGTTTTGCGATTTGTTGAGAGGTCTAGCTGGCTCCCCAGCTTCTCAGAATCACTTCTTTTACCAGCATAAGCGGATCTGGGACATGGCGCTAGCTAGGATGAACTACTCTGAACCCCATAATAACACTCCATTATGGCACAATAAATGTTTGCCTGAGCTTTTGCAAATTCCTGACTTGAGCATTTGGGTCTCAATGGGCATATACATATTATCACATGTGTTGCACAAGGGAGACCTCAAAAACTTTGACCAGCTGAAGTTATAATTTGACCTTCCGAACCATATGTTTTTTTGATAATTTCAATTGCGGCATGCCCTGCGTGCGTAATTTGCAGGTACATACCCGACTCTGTCTACTTTGGATGTACTGATAGTGATATGTGGTCATGAACATCGTAAATTAATGTCTATGTTATATGACATGTTGATTACCCCCTCTGCAACCAAATGAGCATATTCTCTTAAACCCAAGTGGGAGACAGTTGCAGTAGAAATGGATGATGAAGATTGGAGTGAAATAGTTGCAGTCTGTAAAATGGTATCTTCTAAAATGTCAAATAGACTCACCCAAATTTATATACTCCACAGATCCTATCTTACTCTGGAACGTATGGCAAAGTTTTGTCCATCTCGAAGCCCTGTTTGTCCCAAATGCCTGAATTCCATTGGCACTTTTGAACATCTACTCTGGCATTGCCCGCGCGTTCAAGGCTTTTGGACACAGGTTATATCCAATTCCTTCATGACCAGATGGGTTCTCATGTGTCAATGGCCCCCAATCAATGTTTACTGGGATTATTTCCCAACACTGATCTGGACAAAAATACTCTTAAATGTGTGCACAAAACATTGTGCAGTGCCAGGAAGGTCGTAGTTAGGGGCTGGATACAGGCTATATCTCCTACCTTTGCAGCGTGGCTCAATGAGGTAAATTAAACTCTACCCCATAAAAAAGTTGTATACTCCAATAGGGGCTGTCCAAGTAAATATAATAAGATTTGGGAGAGGTGGCTGCAGTCCTCATCTACCTGTGCTTCATAAGGTGTATTTGCTATCTGGGCATTTACACATCATAGGCTTTCATGTCTTGTTTGGGGTAAGCTATGCTAAATGAATGTAGGCTTTCATGAACAGTTTTGTTATATCGGTCCTGTGCAATTTTTCTTTTGTTTTTTTCTGCTTGTCTTACTGCAAATAATGTGTTGCTATATACATGTTTTGAGCTATTTTCTGTGTACGTGTTGTTGGGTTTTTACCCATTTGAATTTTGCACTACTTACACTTATGTGCTGCGTTTCTATATGAAACTCAATAAAAACTTGTATGAGTTAAAAAAAAAAAAAAAAAAAAAAGAAAATCCCAAATTTTGGGTTGTCCCCAGAAAAGTAATAAAGGGGGAAATATTCCAAAGGGGACACTAGTTCTGGTGACTTGGGGGTCCCCAGGGATTTTCTCTTATTTCCTGTTTAGCTATGGGACAGGAATTGAAGGGAAATCTCAGCAAAGGGACACAGATTGCGAAATAAAATCTGACAGGGGTTGTAACTCTCCCAACTGCTCTATCCAAGATTAAAAAAAAAAAAGTTTTGCCTATAGTTATACTTTAAATACTTGCCCACTGAGCATATATACTAGGGATAGACCGATATGGTTTTTTTCAGGGCTAATACCGATATTTTGGTCACAACTAGTGTTGAGCGAACATGGACTGTATTATTCGGGTCCGTACCGAATAATTGGATTTTTGTTACCCGAACACGGACCCGAAAACTTTACTGTATGTTCAGGTTTAAAATCCGTGTTCGGTAATTGTATTTCCTGTTTTGTATGTAATGGCGCGCTTTTAATGGCGGACTTTCAACAGCCAATCAACAAGCGTTTAACTGGTGTGTCTTAAGCCATCCCAGCCATGCCTACTAATGTATTAGCAGCTGTGATTGGCCATCTGAAGCATGTGACCATGTCTTTATAAGTTCGAGACCCAGCGCGCTGCGTCATTCTGCTGTAGTATTAGGGAGAGAGCACACATCATACGTGCTGGCTGCTGATTAGGGACAGACAGTGAAAAATTGTGTCCAAAAAGAATGCAGGGACAGGTCGGAGTGTAGGCAGGGAAATTTATTTGAGCATTTTAGGGACAGGCTGCAGAGATTAGGCAGGGACAGTCTACATCAATTTTGCTGTGTGGGGGGTGGTGCAGTGAACGATCTTTTTGAGCATTTTAGGGACATGCTGGAGAGATTAGGCAGGGACAGTCTACGTCGATTTTGCTGTGTGGGGGTGGTGCAGTGAACGATCTTTTTGAGCATTTTAGGGACAGGCTGCAGAGATTAGGCAGGGACAGTCTACATCGATTTTGCTGTGTGGGGGGTGGTGCAGTGAACGATCTTTTTGCCCTCACTTCAGCCCACTGAGGAGGAGGAGGGAGAAAAAAAATCTATTTTTTTCATTCAGTTGTGTGCAGCGTTCATCAGCTATATTTTACTACAAGTTAAAGGGGAATTTTTTTTCTTTTCCCCTTCATAGCCTGCTTGCTGCTGACTCTGAGCTGACCGTGACATAAGACACTGCTGTGTTCACATGTGCTATTGAGTGATTTTCAATTTTATACACTTTTTTCTATTCCACTATTCAATATACACCCTTGTGGGTTAAGAAAAATTAAATTGTGGCATAGTCTGTACTAATCTATTTAAAAATTACAAACTTAAAGGGGAATTTTCTTTTTTTTCCCTTCATAGCCTGCTGCAGAGCTGACCGTGTCATAAAACATAAGACACTGCTGTGTTCACATGTGCTATTGAAAAATCACCAATTTTATATCATATTTTCTATTCCGCTATTCAATCTACACCCTTTGGGGTAAAAATAATTAAATTGCGGCATAGTCTGTATCGGTACGTGTGAGATACACCTTCCAAATTTTTGGGACGCATCTTCCACCGCTGAGGATTGCAGGGTGCTTCAGTTTGCCTCCTGTTCCGAACTCCTCCTACTCCTTATCCTGCCTTTAGGGTACAAAAAATTGTAATCGGGGCCTAGTCTGGGTTTGTACGTGTCAGATACACCTTTTGATATCATATTTTCTATTCCGCTATTCAATCTACACCCTTTGGGGTAAAAATAATTAAATTTCGGCATAGTCTGTATCGGTATGTGTGAGATACACCTTCCAAATTTTTGGGGCGCATCTTCCACTGCCGAGGATTGCAGGGTGCTTCAGTTTGCCTCCTGCCTGTTCCAAACTCCTCCTACTCCTCATCCTGCCTTTAGGGTACAAAAAATTGTAATCGGGGCCTAGTCTGGGTTTGTATATGTCAGATACACCTTTTGATATCATATTTTCTATTCCGCTATTCAATCTACACCCTTTGGGGTAAAAATAATTAAATTGCGGCATAGTCTGTATTGGTACATGTGAGATACACCTTCCATATTTTTGGGGCGCATCTTCCACCGCCGAGGATTGCAGGGTGCTTCAGTTTGCCTCCTGTTCCGAACTCCTCCTACTCCTCATCCTGCCTTTAGGGTACAAAAAATAGTAATCGGGGCCTAGTCTGGGTCTGTACGTGTGAGATACACCTTTTGATATCATATTTTCTATTCCGCTATTCAATCTACACCCTTTGGGGTAAAAAGAATTAAATTGCGGCATAGTCTGTATCGGTACGTGTGAGATACACCTTCCAAATTTTTGGGGCGCATCTTCCACCGCTGAGGATTGCAGGGTGCTTCAGTTTGCCTCCTGTTCCGAACTCCTCCTACTCCTTATCCTGCCTTTAGGGTACAAAAAATTGTAATCGGGGCCTAGTCTGGGTTTGTACGTGTCAGATACACCTTTTGATATCATATTTTCTATTCTGCTATTCAATCTACACCCTTTGGGGTAAAAATAATTAAATTTCGGCATAGTCTGTATCGGTATGTGTGAGATACACCTTCCAAATTTTTGGGGCGCATCTTCCACTGCCGAGGATTGCAGGGTGCTTCAGTTTGCCTCCTGCCTGTTCCAAACTCCTCCTACTCCTCATCCTGCCTTTAGGGTACAAAAAATTGTAATCGGGGCCTAGTCTGGGTTTGTATATGTCAGATACACCTTTTGATATCATATTTTCTATTCCGCTATTCAATCTACGCCCTTTGGGGTAAAAATAATTAAATTGCAGCATAGTCTGTATCGGTACATGTGAGATACACCTTCCATATTTTTGGGGCGCATCTTCCACCGCCGAGGATTGCAGGGTGCTTCAGTTTGCCTCCTGTTCCGAACTCCTCCTACTCTTCATCCTGCCTTTAGGGTACAAAAAATAGTAACCGGGGCCTAGTCTGGGTCTGTACGTGTGAGATACACCTTTTGATATCATATTTTCTATTCCGCTATTCAATCTACACCCTTTGGGGTAAAAAGAATTAAATTGCGGCATAGTCTGTATCGGTACATGTGAGATACACCTTCCATATTTTTGGGGCGCATCTTCCACCGCCGAGGATTGCAGGGTGCTTCAGTTTGCCTCCTGTTCCAAACTCCTCCTACTCCTCATCCTGCCTTTAGGGTACAAAAAATTGTAATCGGGGCCTAGTCTGGGTTTGTATATGTCAGATACACCTTTTGATATCATATTTTCTATTCCGCTATTCAATCTACACCCTTTGGGGTAAAAAGAATTAAATTGCGGCATAGTCTGTATCGGTACATGTGAGATACACCTTCCATATTTTTGGGGCGCATCTTCCACCGCCGAGGATTGCAGGGTGCTTCAGTTTGCCTCCTGTTCCGAACTCCTCCTACTCCTCATCCTGCCTTTAGGGTACAAAAAATAGTAATCGGGGCCTAGTCTGGGTCTGTACGTGTGAGATACACCTTTTGATATCATATTTTCTATTCCGCTATTCAATCTACACCCTTTGGAGTAAAAATAATTAAATTGCGGCATAGTCTGTATCGGTACGTGTGAGATACACCTTTCAAATTTTTGGGCACATCTTACACCGCCGAGGATTGCAGGGTGCTTCAGTTTGCCTCCTGTTCCGAACTCCTCCTACTCCTCATCCTGCCTTTAGGGTAGAAAAAATTGTAATCGGGGCCTAGTCTGGGTTTGTACGTGTGAGATACACCTTTTTATATCATATTTTCTATTCCGCTATTCAATCTACACCCTTTGGAGTAAAAATAATTAAATTGCGGCATAGTCTGTATCGGTACGTGTGAGATACACCTTTCAAATTTTTGGGCACATCTTACACCGCCAAGGATTGCAGGGTGCTTCAGTTTGCCTCCTGTTCCGAACTCCTCCTACTCCTCATCCTCATCCTGCCTTTAGGGTACAAAAAATTGTAATCGGGGCCTAGTCTGTGTTTGTACATGTGAGATATACCGTTTTATAAATTTTTTTCTATTCCGCTATTCAATATACACCCTTTTGGGGTAAAAAAAATTAAATTGCGGCATAGTCTGTGTTTGTACGTCTGAGATACACCTTTTTATATACTTTTTTCTATTCCGCTATTCAATATACACCCTTTTGGGGTGAAAAAAATTAAATTGTGGCATAGTCTGTATCGGTACGTGTGAGATACACCTTTTAAATTTGTTTGGCGCATCTCCTTCCACCACCGAGGATTGCAGGGCGCTTCAGTTTACATCCTGTTCCTAACTCCTCCTACTCCGCTTCCTCATCCTCTACCGCCTCCTCATCCGGTCAGCGTAACACCTTCACCACCAAATTCAGCAAAGCCAGGGGTAAACGACAGCAGGCAGTTTTAAAACTTGCATGTTTGGGGGAAAAATCCCACACCGCGCATGAGTTGTGGAGGAGCTTGGAACAGCAGACCGATGAGTTGTTGGTGCCAGCGAGCCTCAAGCCCGGCATGGTGGTGTGCGATAATGGGCGAAATCTCATAGCAGCTCTGGGCCTAGCCGGTTTGACGCACATCCCTTGCCTGGCGCATGTGCTGAATTTGGTCATGCAGAGGTTCCTTCAAAATCACCCCGATATGTCAGAGCTGCTGCAGAAAGTGCAGGCCGTCTGTGCGCACTTTCGGCGTTCTCACCCTGCTGCTGCTCGCCTGTCAGCGCTGCAGTGTAACTTTGGCCTTCCCGCTCACCGCCTCATATGTGATGTGCCCACAAGGTGGAACTCCACCTTGCACCTGCTGGAAAGACTGTGCTTGCAGCAGCAGGCCATAGTGGAGTTTCAGCTGCAGCATGCACGCGTGAGTCGCTCTGCGAAACAGCACCACTTCACCACCAATAACTGGGCCTCCATGCAAGACCTGTGTGCTTTGTTGCGCTGTTTTGAGTACTCCACCAACATGGCCAGTGCCGATGACGCCGTTGTCAGCTTAACTATCCCACTTCTATGCCTCCTTGAAAAAACGCATCAGGCGATGATGGAAGAGGATGTGGCACAGGAGGAGGAGGAGGAGGAAGAGGGATCATTTCCATGGCTTTTAGGGCAGTCATTCACAAGTGGCTCCGAGGGTGGGTTCCTGCACCCACAAACGGCAGGTACACAATTGTCCAGCAGGGGCACAGTTCTGGAGGAGGAGGAGGAGGAGGAGGAGGAGGAGGAGGAGATGAAGGAAGAGATGGAGGAGGAGATGGAACCATGTTCACAGCAGTGTGGCACCCAGGCCAGCTCATGGCCATCACTGGTGCGTGGCTGGGGGGATACAGAAGACACAGACGATACACCTCCCACAGAGGACAGTCTTTCGTTGCCTCTGGGCAGCCTGGCACACATGAGCGATTACATGCTGCAGTGTCTCCACAACGACCACCGAGTTGCCCACATTCTAACTTGTGCTGATTACTGGGTGGCCAGGCTGCTGGATCCCTGTTACAAGGACAACGTACCGTCCTTAATTCACTCACTGGAGCGTGATCGCAAGATGCGCAAGTACAAGCGCACGCTGGTAGACGCGATGCTGCTGGCATTCCCAGTGGGGCCACAGTGGAAGCACAAGACCAAGGCAGAGGAGGAGGAGGAGAAGGAGGAGGAGGAGGAAGAGGTCGCCAACACAGCCAGGGCACCGCCAGCACCTCAGAAGAACCCTTCAACTTCTAGGTCTCCAAATTGGGCACATGGCCTGAGCTTGCCCTTTACACCTTGGAGGTGTTGGCGTGCCCTGCAGCCAGTGTATTATCTGAACGTGTATTTAGCACGGCTGGGGGCGTTATCACAGACAAGCGCAGCCGCCTGTCCAGAGACAATGTGGACAAGCTCACGTTCATTAAAATGAACCAGGCATGGATCCCACAGGACTTTTCCGTACCTTGTGCAGAATAGAGATGGATACCGACCTTACCCAGCCATTGTTATATTTTTGATCTTTCTCACTCTTTTGGGGTGTACACTAATTTAAAATGACTGAAAAAAAGCAGTGTTGGCTACCTCATCCCCCTCCACCGCCGCTTCCACCTACACCGCCACATTCACCGCCACCTCAACCTCCCTCCTACTCCATATGGGCCTCGTCCTTCACAGATGAAGAAAATTGTTTTATTTTTCTGTTGTTTTTTGTTGTTTTAAGTTATTTCCCTATCCACATTTGTTTGCAGAGCACTTGCCATGCTCTTAACTACGTTTTGCTGCCATTTGCAGCACTCTAGCCCTTTCCATTGGTGTTTTAGAGCCATTTTAGTGCCTGCAAGTTCGGGTCCCCATTGACTTCAATGGGGTTCGGTGTCCGGGTAAAGTTCGGAAAAAGTCCGGGACACGGACCCGGACTTTTTTTTCAAGTTCGGCCGAACCTGCCAAACACGGACATCCAGGTGTCCGCTCAACTCTAATCCTTACCTAACCTAATGGGAGAATTTGATTCCTACTCACAATTGTCAAATTATAATATCAACTTAGTAAAATCTGAGGCGATGTATCTAACAATCCCAGAAGCTAGAATTCCTGTCTTAGAACTTAACTTACAATGGGTAACAGAAAGACTTAAGCATCTGGGGATATACCTCACTCATTTTATAACCCACACATACCAGTACAACTGCCCGCAACTGCTTGTTAATATCACAAATGATCTTAGGTGATGACGAAATTTGATACATACGTGGTTTGGGAAAAATTGTATTCTAAAAATGAATGTACTGCCCCAGTTATTGCATCTTTTTTAAACCCTTCCAGTGACATTATCAATCAACTTTTTAAGACAAATCAGAAGAGAGTTTATACAATTTCTATGGGCTGTCTGCCCACCTAGGTTTAAGGAATATACACTTACTATGCCAAAAAAATGTGGGGGTATAGGATTTCCAGACCCAATCCGATACTGTCAGGCAGCACACCTATCCAGAATTCTGGACTGGTGTAATCTTACAAGAGTAAAGAACTGGATCCCTCTTGAACAATCTATCACATCTATCTCCCTCAAGGCAATCCCATAGTTGTGCAAAAAGTGCCCAAACCAGGTAAAGGAACACCCTATTTTGGGTACTACATAGAAAATTGCCAGTTTGACCAAACCAAGGATGATAGACCCTCTACAGATGTCAAATATGACACCAGTGATTAGAAACCCAGATTTCCCACCAGGGATATCTGATCCTAAACTCCTCCAATTCATCTAAATTAATACGATTCGAATAAAGGACTTCAGGGACTCGGGAAGATGGAAATCTATAACTGATATCAAATCAATGCTTACACCAGCTCTTCTGCTATAGCAGGCATTTGAAATCAGACAATACCTTAAGTCACCACCACTCGACTTAACAACAGTAGATACACCCTCTGCCTTTAAGCAACTATGCAACTATGCATATCTAGACAAACTAGCAGACGGTGTCTCTCCAGGGCATATGCAGAACTGACTGCGCCTCCAGAATTCTACATTTCACCTTATATTGCTGCATGGGAAAGAGATTGAAATACAACAATTTCCGATGAACAGAGGGATTTTATGTTTCATTTCATACATAAATCATCCATATCCTCTAGACTACAAGAGTCAGGATATAAGTTGATAACTAGGTGGTAGAGTACCAGAGAAACTGCATCGTATGTTTCAGAATGCAGACTCTACATGCTGGCGTTGTGGAAAAGACAGGGGAACGCTTTTCCATATATTCTGCACATGCTACGAAATACGCCTCTGTGGCAAAATCTATTACCACAGTTAAGGACCCTTTTGGCCTAACACTGGATCAGAACCCTGCATCTTGTCTATTAGTCCTCTCTCTAAAAGCAAATATCAGCAATCAGTGGTGAGGCATCTTTTAAAAGTGGCTAGGGCTTGTGTGCCAGCACATTGGAAATCCCCATCCCCTCCTACTATAGGTGAGCCTACCAGAGCAGTAAATAAATTATAGGAATGGAGGAACTTACGGCATTGCTAAATAGGCAAGAAGACCGCTTCTGTAAGACATGGTCGCTATGGATCAATTTTACATTATTAACAGAATACCAGGTACTTGTTGACCATTGATTTATTTGGGTGCAGAAGCTCTGGGAAGTATGACACTCTACTGGATGCGATAGACTGGGAAAGGAGGAGGGGGAGGGAGGGAGAGAGAAGGGGGGGATGTTTTCTCCCTTTCTTTTTTTTATCCTTTTCTTTTTTTTTTCTTTTTCTTCTCTATCTCTCTCTCTCCGTGAGGTGGAAGGGGAGGCTTGGGGTAGGAAGAGGGAGTAGGGAAGTAAAAGAAGGGGAGGAGAGATGACAGACCAATGGTGCTCTGCTCTGCTTTCCCACAAGTAATACAAACCTATTGAGGCATGGACCCTTAGATCATACATGCTGAACCCCCAAGTTAGATAGAACAAAGGCAACCAACTATAAAAACTTTGTTTGACTAGGTAAATAAGTAAACTTTTTAATTGTTATTTAGTATACACAGTTTGTTTCCGGACTTTTTGTATTATATCAAGCCTGGGTATGCCCAATAGGTGCTGGTTTTGTATTTTAATCTTTGAAATTAAATGAAGATTAAAAAAAAAAAAAAACTGAAGCCAGGGTTATGACGGGAGTAACTTTGGGTGGGGGGCCCGTGAAACCCAGCTTCCCTTCGAGAGGTTGGAAAACCCTTGTTTCAGCTCCCCATGCCCCTCATATGTGTAAGTCACCCTGTGTCTATTAGGGCACAGGGTGACCGAGAAAATGATGGACAGCTACTTAATGGACACTGAGAATGTGATTTGGATGACTTCAAATGGGACAGTAATATTTATCCACAATATCTATGATACATTAATTCCACTGTTTCAGAATGATGGAATATTGTATGAGCTTTGCCTCAAAGACTATTTTAGGTAGGAGCCGGACAGTCTGCTACTGGAGTCTCCTGCTATTGTCTGTTTAATAAGGTGTTCTGTGTTTATATTTAGGATAATGTGTAATGTACTTTGTTTTAGCCTTGTTGCCAGCCAGGCCGGTCACCCAGGCTGGTTTAAGTGCTGAGTTAATTAGCATATTAATTACATCACTATCAGCTATTAGTTGCTAATGGGAAAGTAGAATATTGTTTGTGTTGATTGTTCCTTAGTTGTGTTATTATATTTCTTTATACAATTTAATCTGCATACAATAATGTAATCAGGCTCACCTGACCTGGTGTGGTATATATTCTGTGTGAGTTTGTTCAATAAACAGTTCCAGATCTCATACAAGCTATTTGTCGGCTAGTCTTGTATGTTATGCGGCTATAATATCTGATATCTATGTTCAAGACTGGAGGAAGCAGTATACTGACGGAAGAACTCAAGCACAGTGTGGGTCGTTTCCATCACATTGGTGGCAAGTGGTGGGATAGCTCTTCCTTCCTGTGAACACATCCAAACCACCACCGGGATCCAGGATTGGGATAGCAGACTTTGGTCACCCCATCGGAGATATGGACCTCAGTTCCAGGGGCTGTTGCAGATCGCCCTTTCAGTAATCCCCAGGACTGTGTCTGCGGATCAATTCCTGGAGATCAGGCAGCAGATTTGGGTAGAGGTCTGGATTGGAGCCCTCCAGATCGCTGGTATATACCAGGGCAGGTGCTTTCTAACCCAAGGGTAACGGACCAGTGACCAACAGGTGTTGCAGATACCATTACTGGGAGAGCAGCCCCAGGACCAATGGGTGTCCGAGTTGGACAGGCTGGTCCAGCAAGAGATAGAGCTGGACAATTGATATCAGGCTCTGCAATGGCATGCAGAGCAGGAATATTTAGGAGAGACAACAGAATGCTCTCCAGAGGAATATGACTGGCCCTGGATTGCTGTGGGAGAACCTTACGGATGTGTTTTTTTTTTGGCAATAAAGGGGAACCTACCCTTGAGGACTTGTGAGAATACAGAGAGGCTATGCTCAATCTCGCAGGGGTCTCAGAGCTCATACCTAATCTCGAATA
The DNA here is from genome assembly GCF_965119305.1 of Pelophylax lessonae. Taxonomy (NCBI): domain Eukaryota; kingdom Metazoa; phylum Chordata; class Amphibia; order Anura; family Ranidae; genus Pelophylax; species Pelophylax lessonae. Next base: position 90,894,312 of record NC_138775.1, read on the forward strand.
CTTGCTAAGGAAAGAAGAGCATCTGGAAAGGGCATACAGGGAACTGCTAGAACACACCCCAGAATCGACAGCGGACTTTCCGGAGATTGCCATCCCCAAAGCTGAAGCATTGACAACTGGACAGAGGGTCGAAGACCTCTGCCCCACACCTGCGGCAATTCCGGAGGCCCAGGGTGAAAAGGAAAGGGTCACTTCCCAGCAGCAGATCAGGTTCCAGGGGGAGAAGGGAGAGGAGGTTGTCGTCCTCCCTCCCCAACAAGCAGCCAGAGTGGAGGAAACTGTATTCCCTCCCCAGCCAGGATCCATGCACCTGGGAGACAGTACCAGAGAAAGGTCATCCCAGCAGGCAGATGAGGGTACAGGAAATAGAGCAACCTGCTCATCTCCCCAACGGCAAATACACATTTCGGAAGAGAAGGTGGTCGTCCTTCCTCCCCAGCGAGAGATCCACAGTCTGGGAGTGGAGGAAGCCGGCCTCCCTCCCCAAAAGTTAGCTGGAGTGGATTATGTGGAGTTCCCAGCAGAGGAGCTGGCAACAGAGGAGAGTGCTGCTGGCCTCTGCCCTTAACTAACAAAGGATAGATTTCCTGAGGGAGAGGATGGGACTACAGTCCCCACCTGTATATCTCAGGGATGCTGGGCAGTTAGCCCAGATCCCCACAGCATGAGGGAGTGAGCCCAGCCACCCTGTCTTCTTTCCAGCGTCTGACAGGACTCCAGGGAGAAGGGCCTGTCTGCACATCTCCCCAGCGGGGGGTATGTTCTATGAGAGAGGAAGAGTTTGGCTGGGTGAGTAATGATCTGTTTGAAACAATTTGTTTGGGGTGCTGTGTGGGTACAGGCTTTGGGGGACTGGAACTACAGACTAACTTCAAAGTCAAATCATCTGGGGTCTCCTCCCATGTTAGTCTCCTGCCGAAAGGGGAGAGATGTGACGGGAGTCACTTTGGGTGAGGGGCCCATGCAACCCTGCTAGACTACGGTGGAAGGTTGTGCTTTAAGAGGTCTGTGTAATTTGATGAAGCATCCACTTCCTGGAGAATTAACAATGCCCACTGGAACATCTAAGCACTACAATACCTTTCCTTCATATTTCATAATTCATGCTTTTCATGTGTGTGTCCCTGCTAGGTAGATTCACCCTCACTATCTGTCCTAGAGACCATTGTCACACCAGAAGAATGTGATGAGAAATCCAACATTTTTGAGATGTCACCAGAACAGAGGGTCAAGGTAAGATTTCCAAATGGCCATTCTTACAGATTCTTATAGATGTTATCCACTGTAACTATGTTTGCAAAGATCAGGTTAAGACGTATCCCATAGATTAAACTAAGGCAATTGTGGATAAACTCATTACTATAAAATGTAGCAGCATACATATGGTGGAAAGCTAAAGAAAAGAAAAAAGCAAGAAAAAATAAAAGAACATCAATTCAACGTGATCCCATTGGCTCAAAGCTTTTCACATCTGCAAATGTCCAAACTGTATGAAAAAAAAATGTTTACAGAGTTATGGAACAGACATTGGAAGGAATTGAATAAAGCTTCTGCACCACCTTTCTGGCGTTAATCCCTCTTTTTAATGTATTGCGCCAAATTCACGAAGCATTTGCAACATTTTTGGTTCTGACAGCAACTGCTGCACTAAATTCAGGTAGTTCTAAAATGTGCTACATTGTGTCACATTGAATGCACTAAATGTAAAAGTGAAGCTAATTAAGACCAACTCTCTTTTGGTGTACAGAGTAAAAAACTGGCTTAGACAGATTTTGCTAAAGTGTCTCAGGTGCATTCTAAAAGTGGCACAGTGGAACATGAGTCAAAGTCAATTACAAGTTCTATACAGGTACATGAGTTTGGGGCATTGTTCATCACTTTTAGAACAAATGGGAGACACTTGCAAAATCTGCCTACGCCAGTCTTTATGAATTCTAGGGAATGTGCTTTTTGTATTGCTGGAAAGCTCATACCTGCTAAGCTCCAGTAAGGTTATTGTGTTACCCTGAAGTTTTGTATAATAAAAACTGAGCTCAACAAATCCCAGCAAGTGTCAAAAAACATCAACTTTGGCCTTGCATTTTTTACCACAAGTCAAGCAATCAATTAATGTAATAAAAAATATAGCGTGATAGGAGGTTGCGCAGCTTCGCGAATATGCAGTTCAAGCTTAATAGTGTTAGAAACAGTGAACACATACATTACAGTAGTGCAGAGTCAATATATGAATAGCACATAAAAGTCCAGTATGAATTGCAAATGCTATTAGTGAATTCAGTGAGGCCATAAATTAGCTGAAAAAAAGTCCAAGCTTCAAATGTGATATATGCCAACCACCTTCTTCTAATCAGATGATATCCATGTTTATTCTTAAAAAACAATATGGTGCACTTTCACCTCCGTGCAAAGCTCCCCTGTTCTCAGAACTCTCACCTCATATAGAGCTAATATAAGCCTTTGAATACTATGCTCAATGGGCTGACCAGGTACTCAAGCACTCTCTACCTCCAATAGATAAACACCCCCGATATTGTGGCACTAGTCCCTTTAGGACACCTGTGGTCCCTTTAAGCCTCAGGTACATCCGCTCAGCAACCTAAAAGCTTCTGCTTCTGGTCTAGATGAAATACAGCATGGAAAGTCATGCCGTTCAATTCTGTTATTACTTCCTGCAAACTCCCCTTTGTAAGCTCTCACAGTCCTCCAATCGGGGTTTCTGATCCAGCTAGCAGGGACAGAAAGTACCTGTCACAGCGACACTTCAGCACTGTACCTCTCTAACCTTTTCCAGATCTCTCCTGATAGACTCCTGTCCTCTCTGGTGTCTCCCCTGCTTACACTCAGCTCTAACAGATCCCTCCTGTCTGCTCCCCAGACTACAGACTTGAGCTGGTGTTTGGTTGCTACAGTCCATGATGCATATGTTTCTCTGTACACCTGAGCTGGTGTGTGGTTGCTGCAGTCCACACTGCATGTGTTTCTCTGCACACCTGAGCTGGTGTTTGGTTGCTGCAATCCATGATGCATATGTTTCTCTATACACCTGAGCTGGTGTGTGGTTGCTGCAGTCCACAGTGCATGTGTTTCTCTGCACACCTGAGCTGGTGTTTGGTTGCTGCAGTCCATGATGCATATGTTTCTCTGTACACATGAGCTGGTGTTTGGTTGCTGCAGTCCATGGTACATGTGTTTCTCTGCACACCTGAACCAGTGTTTGGTTGCTGCAGTTCATGATGCATGTGTTTCTCTGCACGCCTAAACTGGTGTTTAGTTGCTGGAGTGCATGCTGCATGTATTTCCCTACGCACATGAGCTGAATCCTGGTGCTGGTGTTAGTCCTGCCTTTTCTTTTCTCCCACAAGTATGTGCCATCCCTTTTTTGTTTTTCCTCCCTTGCCTCTACCTTCATTAGGCTTCATAATTTTTCCTTTGTGGGGGACGATTTTTTTTTTTTTTTTATTTTGTCTGCAGTTTTTCTCTTTCATCTGTGGTTTTTCCTGGACCAGTGTGTGTGCACTATCCTGGCAAGGTTTAGTGGTGGCTGTTTCCAGGCTCAGGCCCAGCTATGGCATCCATGCATGCACTGTGCAGAGGGCCTTTTGTGGCCGCCATCTTTGTTATGGCATGTCCAGGCTCTCGCATGCATGAGGTGGCTTTTGAAGTGGAAACATCTTCCATTTGCTTATGAATTAAGAAATGCTGGCTCTGTGGTGCGGAGCTAATACCAGATTTAAATGTCTGTGGATATTGCCACCGAGACCTCTCTAAGGACAAAGGGTGCTGTGAGCCAGCAAGTCATGGCCCTTTATGGGCAAGAAGTTAGTGAGTCTCTAACTGAGTTCTGCAGCTACTTATGCCATCGGACCCTGGGTGCAACATCAAAGAGGCAGCCCTGCAGATGAGTTCAGGGCATCACAATTATCCCTCCTAGCCAAGGAGGCCCCAGGCCCATTACAGCCATCTTTGTCCCTGACTCTGAGGGCACCTTTATCCAAGCCATTCACCCTTCCTTACACCTGGCTACACCAGGGGTAGAAAAGGGTCGGTCTGTCGTCCTCCTTGAAGAGGCTAAGCAAGTTTTGAATGTCTCTTGGGTCAAGTAATTCATTAGGATGGTTAAGCAGGTCCGGAATGGGATGACCCAGATGACTGCCTTCGAGGTCAAAACATATTTCACGCCTTCTATACTCCCCAATGAAAGGTGAAGAGGTTGATTTGAGAGGAGTGGCATTACTGATATGAAGTTTTACATAAGTAAGCAGCAGCATAATTATACCCTACTTCGCAGGAAAAAGCAGATTCTCTAGTCGAAAGAATGGCACTGCATTGAGCGAATGCACTTAACATGCATTGCAGTAAAAACACACTTTACAGCACTGCACCCTACTTCAAAAGTATAGCTGCTACCATTCTGCATATTGTCAGGAGTGTTATTCTTCCCAGGGAAGACTCAGTTTCCATTGGCTGTATCGTTGAGCGATGAATTGACAGATGTCTGAGATATTCATGTGGAGAGGCAGAGGGCACTTGTAAGCCAAGGATCGCAGGACTTTGTGGCAAGTGCAATACAGTTGGGATCCAAAATCTCAAGGTCACCATCACCCATGAATTGGGAAAAGAGCAGATTATTATTGCTCTTGGTGAGCTTAAGTGCTCGGCAGATTTTGTGGCTGAAGTCGCATTTATAGTTATCAATGTTCTCCTATGGCAGTGCTGCATTTAGTGACAATGAAGAGGGCTTTAAAGCCCAGTCCTTGGTCAACAAACCCGTCCTCAGACAGTGTGGTCATATGTGCCTGTATGATGACATGTTTTTCCCTCTGACCAGAAGTTTTGACTTTTGCAAGACACTCATCGCTGCTAAACCCTGAATGTCCTGAATTTGCTGTGCAGATGGATGGTGCTCTCAATCAGCTCTTGATTGCCATATAAAGTGTTTAAGTTTCATAGAACGGCACACATCCTTGGAATGTCAAACATTTTTTATTGGTCACATTAAAAGTCACATGTACATCACCATGTTAGGCATTATTCCAAGAGCAATTGGTGGTTAGTCTGGCCTTCCTCCTCCTAAGAGGTCAAGGCTCTGGTGAGTTCTCTCTGCTAGTTGGCTCTCTCCACATTTTTGGACTCAAGATCCTTTTGCCAGAATGGAAAACTTCAAGAGCGAATGGAACGGGGTGGCCGATTCTGCACACAGATAATAAATCCATTTTTTTGGGACTCGTGGGTGCCTTCTATGTTAAAACTCTGTTACTTTGGTGTTTCAGACATCAACCTCCAAAACATTTCTTTATCCTGGCCAGAATAGCACATTCCACTCAGGAGGTGGATGTCCTCTCTGATTACATCAATATTATACGACTGCAATGGGAAATGATTTAAAGTCCTCCCTCAGAGAGATTTACAGGCTTTTTTTCTCCTGTCTTGTTCAAAGAAGACTGGTATTGAATTTAAACGGTGGGAGATGGACATTTTCAGTTCATGTGTCTTATTTTCAGTGTTCTCCACCTCACTGATGAACTTTATGGAAGTCCTTATCTCTGTGTAGCCCCTCTGAGAAAACGGGGGTGCTTCAAATTCATCATTACTTGGATGGTATTCTACTGTTAGCTCAGAATCCAGATGACCTACTAGTTCAAAAGGGGAATCTGATGGCCAGCTTGAGAAGTTTAGGCTGGATAGGGGGTGTCAAGACAGTTGGAGCAGACATTACTAGTCATCGATATGAAGGCCCAGTTCAATGCTCAACTGAGTACTTTTCTCCACCTTCTCTGAATGGGCCAAGCAGTTGTCAACTTCCCAATGCAGGGGTCTCCTGGAAATGATACATTTCTTTATCCCTTTGTTGCCCTTGGCACACTGAATTCTCTAGACATTCCTTTTTGCAACACAGACGTGCATCTCCTCAGATGCACAGGAGCCTCTGGTGACGGGTATGTTAGGAGACCCTCACTTGATCTCATCCAGTAGGTCCATAATCCAGGACAATTGTCCCCAATGATGCCAGTACTTGATTTCTAATGCATGGGTCTTTAATCGGAAGATCTTTCCCATATCACTTAGGCATGGGGCCACCCTCAGCTGAATCTATTTGCATCACCATCCATTCACAAGGTGCCTCTCTTTCCACCCTCACCCATTGGTGGAGGAAGTGGACGCCCTCACTCACCCAAGATATAGTCACATAGCAGATGCCTTTCCTCTACTGCCTATGTCTGAGGCCGAGAGAGGTGCTGCGGCCATGGAGGCTCTCTATCACCAGATGACCGCACTTACACAAGCCGTCAAGGATTTGCAAGGAGGATGCTTCCAGCTTGAAGAACGCATGCACACCCTTACTTCTACAGTGACTTACACAGAACCTAACCCGGCCATGAGCTCCAACCCTTCAGCTGCTCCTTCCAGTACCCTGGCTACTGCTCCAGTCGCCATTTTACTTACTTCTCCGGAATCCCGTGTTCCCACTCCTGAGCGCTTTTCAGGGAATCAACGAAAGTTCAGGGCCTTTAGGAATGCATGTTTTTTTCTTTTTTTTTGTATACTTGTACTTTTTAAACTAAAAAAAATACGATTGAAAAGGAATGCATGTGAACTTTATTTTGCTCTGCAACCAAGGACTTACGCACTTGAGACGGTCAGAGTAGGATTCAATATTTCTCTACTGTCTCATGAACCACAATCCTGGGCTCATAACCTATTGGAGCAAAAGGATACAGCACTGAACTCTATTTCCACATTCTTTGAGGCCATGGCTGTCCCTTACAATGACCCACAGAGGACTGCTACTGCTGAGTCTGCCCTCCATACCCTCGTAGAGAGCCAACGACCTATGGAGGACTACATTGTGAAGTTCCGTTAGTGGTCAGCTGATACTGGATGGAATGATGCTGCCCTAAAGTACCAGTTCTGTTTAGGCTTAGCTGAGACCCATAAGGATGAATTGGCCCGGATTGAGGCTCCTACCTTCCTTGAGAATCTGATTCAAATCTCCATCCAGTTGGACAGACGCCTGCGGGAGCAATGCTCTGAAAGTACCCAGAGTTTCTGACCTACATGGGCATTGCCAAGGGTCCTAGGTCCAGCCATTCCTACCGCAGTTCCTCAACCTTCTAGTTCATCTGATGTGGAACCCATGCAGATTGGTCTACTCCGACCCTCTCTGACTCCTGAAGAAAAAGAGCGCAGATGACAGAATAATCTCTGTCTGTATTGCGGATCCACTGGCCATTTACTGCACAATTGTCCCTTCCAACCAAGCAAGTCCCGTCAACCATCCTCTTCTTATGTCCAGTTGTCCGGGACTCAATCCTCTCACATTGTTCTTCCCATCTAATTGCAGGTGGCTGGAAGAACAATCAACCTGCGAGCAATTGTTGACTCTGGGGCCTGCAGCTGCTTCATAGACATTAATCTTGCAAAAGACCCTCTCAAATCGAAGGAGCAAAGACTCAATATACACTTAGCAGATGGCACCACTCCCAGCTCAGTACCTGTTACCCAGGAGACCATTCCTATCTCAGCAACCACAGATACAGATCACCTAGAACTCCTCCGGTTCGATGTCCTTAGGTCTCCCATTTTCCCAATCATCCTAGGAATACCCTGGTTACGCGCCCACAACCCACAAATTGATTGGTCCAATGGAGAAATAATTTTTTCATCTAGTTACTGTCAACAATTACTTCCTGGAGCAGAGATACCCTTTGGGGCGTATCTTTCCTCTTTCCGAAACTGAGCTTGAAGCCCTCCGACAGTACATTGATGAAAACTTAGCCAAGGGATTCATCCGTCCCTCTTCCTCGCCGGCCGGAGCAGGTATCTTCTTTGTTGAGAGAAAGGATCACTCCCTCAGACCATGTGTTGACTACAGGGAGCTTAACAAGATCACTATCAAGAATAGGTACCCACTTCCTCTTGTTCCAGAATTATTTCAGAGGTTCCGAGAAGCCCAGGTGTTCACGAAGTTGGACTTAAGAGGGGCCTACAACCTAGTCTGCATAAGGGAAGAGGACGAAGACCGGCTTCCCGAATGTGCTTCTGTCATTTTGAATTCCTCGTGATGTCCTTCGGGCATTGCAATGCTCCTGCGACGTTCCAGCACTTCGGGAACAACATCTTCGAGAGTACCTCGCCCTTTTTCTTATTGTCTACCTGGATGACATACTGATCTTCTCAGCCTCGCTCGAGCTCCATCGGGACCATGTCAAGAAGGTGTTAAATACTCTAAGAACTCATGGCTCATAAACCAAAGCAGAAAAATGCGAGTTCGAGAAACAATCTATTCAGTTCTTGGGACTCATAATCTCTACCGAGGGAATTTCTATGGATCTTTAGGAAGTTTCAGCAATAATGGAATGGCCTACAGCTTCGGACAGGAAGGGAGTCCAAAGATTCATAGGACTCGCCAACTTTTACCGGAAATTTATCAGGGGTTTCTCAAATATCATTGCTCAGATTACTCTGCTCACTCGCTCACATACACGCTTTCTTTGGAATCAGGAATCCCAAGAAGCCTTAGAGCAACTGAAAGCCCTATTTACCTCTGCCCCTGTGTTACAACACCCAGACCCAGCACTTCCCTTTGTTCTCGAGGTAGATGCCCCTGAAGTAGCAACAGGAGCAGTGCTTTCCCAGCATCAGGGTCCAAAGGCTTTGCTTCAACCGGTAGCCTTTTGTTCCAAGAAACTAAACCAGACCGAAAGGAATTATGATTTGGGTGATAGGGACCTCCTGGCAATTAAAGTAGCCTTCGAGGAATGGAGGTACCTGCTGGAGGGAGCTAGTCACCGAATCATGATCCTTACTAATCACAAGAACTTGGAGTACCTGAGATCCGCTAAACGCCTAAGACTGCAGCAGGCCAGATGGGCCTTGTTTTTCTCAAGGTTTAGTTTCCATTTGACGTACCGACCAGGATCCAAGAACGGGAAGGCAGATCTCAGATGTTCCCTGATGCCCTATCACAGATGTTCCCTGAATCTTCTGAACCTGCTCCCCCGAGCACCATTCTTTCTGCCCAAAATGTTTTGCTAATTCAGCCTAGTCTGGAATCGTCCATCAGGTAGGCTTCCATATCATGTCCCGAACGCAAACAAGTCTCACTAAAAGAAGGATAGATTGCTGCGGCACCAAGATAAGATCTGTATACCTCTGGAGGCAAGGCCTCAGGTTCTCAAGACATTTCATGACCACTAGCTAGCCGAACGCTTTGGAGCTCGTAAAATTTGCGAGCTCATCCAACGTGCCTTCTGGTGGCCTAACCCTAGCCAGGACTGTAGGGCCTATGTCAATTCCTGCACAGTGTGTCTATGCAGCAAGGGTATCAAAGCTAAAGCCTGGGGTTATTGAGGGCCCCTGCCCATTCCTAACTGTCCCTGGTAGATGATCTCCATGGATTTCATCATTGACCTACCTCCCTCTGAAGGGTTTACTACCATTTTTGTAGAGGTAGATCGGCTGTCAAAGATCGCACAATTTCCTGCCCATGGTGGGTATTCCTTCTTCTACAGAAACTGCCCACATCTTTATCAAAGAGATCATTAGACTCCACGGCTTACCCAGTAAAATTGTTTCTGATCGAGGGGTACAGTTTACCTCCAGGTTTTGGAGAGCCCTCTGTAATGCATTATGAGTGGAACTTTGCCTCTCATCCGCCTACCATCCTCAAAGTAATGGACATACTTAACTCGCAAACCAGACCCTGGAGCAATATTTGCGTTGTTTCTCTGCTTTCTCTCAAAACGGCTGGGCATCCCAGTTCCCACTGGCAGAATTCGCCTACAACAACTCTTTACATTCAGCAACCAACCAATCTCCATTCTGGGACAATTATGGATTTCACCCTTCCGCTCTGCCAGAAACAATTTATGAATCAACAGTACCCGGAGGAGTGCAAGACAGGCTTACCTTCATACAAAACAACTACCAAACCTTAAAAAAACTGCATACAAAGGGTTAAAAAGGACTACAAGAGGTTCTTTGACAGGAAACAAAGAGGCAATCCTCCCCTTAAAGTAGGGGACAGGGTGTGGTTGTCAACTGTGAACCTGAAGCTACCATGAACATAAAAGAAGTTGGGGCCAAGATATATTGCTCCTTTCCAAATCAAGCGTGAGATAAACCCAGGGGCATTTTAGCTTTCCTTCCGCACTCTTACAGGATCCACCCGGTCTTTCACGTTTCTCTTCTCAAGCCAGTCATTCCTGACCGATTCCCAGGAAGAGTGGAACCACCTCCACCACCAGTAACTGATGGAGAAGAAACAGAGTTATTAAGTGGATTAAATGGAAGGGGTATCCACCCGAAGAAAGCTCCTGGGAACCCAAAACTAATTTGCATGCCCCCAGACTTCTCCCAGAATTTCGGGCCAAACATCCAGGGAATATTGCCCAAATGGGCATCCGGAGGCTGCCCATCGGGGGGGGCACTGTTAGGAAAAAAAATGGCAGGAGAAGGGCTCTAGGACCCAGCGTCTCAGCAAGCATGTCACATGGGCCTTTATAAGGAAGTTCGTCAGTGATTGAAGTTGCTGATTGATCTTCAGCTTGTACTGTGTTCCTGTGATCCTGGTTCCTGAAAGTTCTCTGCTACCGACATGGCTTGTCCTTACTATTCTCCTGCCTGTCTCCTGACCTGACCCCGGCTTCTCCACAGATATCCTCTTCTGTTCTCCTGTGTCTGACCTTGGCTTTCCTATACAACCTTGCCTGCTCTGTTATCCTCCTGGCTCCGAACTCGACTTCCATTGTCTTAGTGCAACCACAGACCTGCAACGTCTCACAGGTGCCACCTGTCTGCAGCCTCTACTTCGCACATCAGAAACCCTTCTGAGTTCCTCTGCAAACTACAAACCCAGTTCCAAAAAAGTTGGGACGAGTAATGGCGGCAATCTGCGATTTTTTTTTGCAGGACTGCGGCATTGCGGCGGGCAGATCGGACCCTTGACTGACATTTTTGACACTTTTGGGGGTACCAGTGACATTACTACAGTAATCAGTGCTATACATAAGCACTGTTACTGTAAAAATTACACTGGCACGGAAGGGGTTAACTTTATTGGTGATGCAGGGGTTAAGTGTGTCCCTAGGGAGGTGCTTCTTACTGTAAAGGGGTGTGGCTAGTGATTTAACCACAGAGACATACGATCCTACATAGCAGGATCGTATGATCTCTGCAGTTAGATCAGGGAGAATGACAGGCGGCTTTGTTTACATCAGCCGCCTGCCTTTCTCCATCTCCACGGGGAGAACGCGAGTGACCCGATGTCCGCCGGGTCACACGCGCGGACTTGTTAGGGAGCAAGCAGGGGCAGAAGCGTGCCTCCGGCGGCACGCGCTCGCCCCCTTGAGGCTCTCAGGCTAGCGACGTAGTACTACGTCATTTTGCCTGTAAGTGGCTGACCGCCGCAGTAAATAGTCATGCGGCGGTCGGCAAGTGGTTAAGGGAAAAATACGTTGATTTTAAATTTCATGGCATCAACACATCTCCAAAAAGTTGGGACAAGGCCATGTTTACCACTGTGTGGCAACCCCTCTTCATTTTATAACAGTCTGCAAACGTCTGGGGACTGAGGAGACAAGTTGCTCAAGTTTAGGAATAGGAATGTTGTCCCATTCTTGTCTAATACAGGCTTCTAGTTGCTCAACTGTCTTAGGTCTTCTTTGTCGCATCTTCCTCTTTATGATGCGTCAAATGTTTTCAATGGGTGAAAGATCTGGACTGCAGGCTATCCATTTCAGTACCCGGATTCTTCTTCTACGCAGCCATGATGTTGTAATTGATGCAGTATGTGGTCTGGCATTGTCATGTTGGAAAACGCAAGGTCTTCCCTGAAAGAGACGACGTCTGGATGGGAGCATATGTTGTTCTAGAATTTGGATATACCTTTCAGCATTGATGGTGCCTTTCCAGATGTGTAAGCTGCCCATGCCACACGCACTCATGCAACCCCATACCATCAGAGATGCATGCCTCTGAACTGAGCGCTGATAACAGCTTGGGTTGTCCTTGTCCTCTTTAGTCCGGATGAGATGGCGTCCCAGTTTTCCAAAAAGAACTTCAAATTTTGATTCGTCTGACCACAGAACAGTTTTCCACTTTGCCACAGACCATTTTAAATGAGCCTTGGCCCAGAGAAAACGCCTTTGCTTCTGGATTATGTTTAGATATGGCTTCTTTTTTGGCCTATCAAGTTTTAGATGGCAACAGCGAATGGCACAGTGGATTGTGTTCACCAACAATGTTTTCTGGAAGTATTCCTGAGCCCATGTTGTGATTTCCATTACAGTAGCATTCCTGTATGTGATGAAGCGCCGTCTAAGGGCCTGAAGATCACGAGCATCCAGCATGGTTTTCCGACCTTGACCCTTACGCACAGATTTTGTTCCAGATTCTCTGAATCTTTGGATGATATTATGTACTGTAGATGATGATAACTTCAAACTCTTTCAAATTTTTCTCTGAGAAACTCCTTTCTGATATTGCTCCACTGTTTTTCGCCGCAGCATTAGGAGAATTGGTGATCCTCTGCAAATCTTGACTTCTGAGAGACACTGCCACTCTTTTTTTACCCAATCATGTTGCCAATTTGACCTAATAAGTTGCAAATTGGTCCTCCAGCTATTCCTTATATGTACATTTAACTTTTCCAGCCTCTTATTGCTACCTGTCCCAACTTTTTTGGAATGTGTAGCTCTCCTCTCATGAAATCCAAAATGAGCCAATATTTGGCATGACATTTCAAAATGTCTCACTTTCAACATTTGATATGTTATCTATATTAAATTGTGAATAAAATATAAGTTTATGAGTTTTGTAAATTAGTCCATTCCTTTTTTACTCACAATTTGCACAGTGTCCCAACTTTTCTGGATTTGGGTTTGTACATCACAGGCGACCTGTGCTACTTTGAGCCTGACTCCTCCTATTCTCACTTTCAGGGGAGTCTGGAACTTAGCCGCAAACAGCTTCCTAGTTAAAATCCTCCAAAAAACTATTTGTGTTTTCAGCAGGCAAACTTGAAGGAGGCATCTGTAAGTTTTCTGAATGACCTTGATTCTCCAAGATGACAAGGTTTTACTATAGAGTGGCCAGGCAAGAACCTCCAGAAGTGATACAGGCTCATTCAGCTAGGTCCATTTTTATATCTACATTTGGGAAGCTTATGCAAAATGCCTATGGAGGCATCTGCAAAGTAGCAGACTGGATGGCGCAGTGCACCTGCCTCAGGCACTAACGGGAAAATCCAGGGGCCCATACATCAATGGACTTCGACAAAATGATGGTCCAGGCTTCCATGTCCATTGTTATAAAGTTTGATCATACATTTTAGCCCTCCCTGTTTAGCTTGCTATTTATCACATATATGCTGCCATGTTGGCGTCAGAAAAACGGCAAATTGTATCAAATACTTACCATCATTTTCCTTTCCTGATGCAAATCCATGGCAGCATACGAACCCTCTCTTTTTTTTATTTTGTTAATTTTACAGAGAATGGGGGAGGTTGCTCTAGCTTTCCTGTTACAGATTTAAACAGGTCCTGTGGGTGGATATAGGGCTGGAGCTATATCACATAAATTTTACCATGGATTGGTGTAAGGAAAGGAAAATTATGGTATTTGATACGGTTTTCCACCTTAGTATCCCAAGTAACTATGGATGAGGCTCAATTTTTCTGCTTCCATGGGTTCTAGATTCTAGACAGTATCCTGGTTAATCTATTTCTTTCAGATTCACTTGAGAATTTTTTTTAAAAAACTATAATGAACTGCATTACTTTGAAATGTAAACTATAGCCAGCAGATTTAAAATTGCCAAAAAGAAGGCTTTTGAATAAGCCAGCCCCCTCACTATAAAAGGGGGGAGGCAGGTAGGAGCCATGGCGTTAGTCAATTGGAAGCTGTAGTAGGGAAAATTGAAAAAAACTGCATGGAGAGAGATTATAAATTAAGAAACTGTACTGTTATTCTGACTTCTAGCAATTTGAGTTGCCTTTAATTCCTATTTTTAGGTTTTTTTTTTTTTTTTAGGTTAATTTTAGCTGTTGTTCCCATCCATAACAATTTTTACTGGCCAGGCTTCCCTTAAGAAAAAAAGAGCTTTTGTTTTGGGGTGATATTTTGGAACTTTTATTTATTTTAGGGGTATATATTTTTTTTTTATTATATGTTGATGGGGCCATTTTGGGTTAAGCTTTTTTTTTGGCTCCAAATGTTCAATTTAAGAAAAGTGGGCTTTTGTTTTAGAGGTAGTATTTTTAGGATTTCATTTATTTTGTAGGTATTTGATTTTTTATTTTATGATAGGACTTTTTGGGGTTCTCCCCCTCATTTCCTCCTATACCTCCTATACCAGTCTAGGTCTACGCCCTGGTTAGTTAGCCGCTGTGGGCGTGCATTCATGACAAGAGGGTGCGCACAAAGGACACAAATGGGAGGCTGTGTTAAACCATCCTCGTGCCCTCAGGAGTGAGCCATCTGGCCATTTATAGAGTATACAGTCAGAAGGCAAGTCATTAAAGTAGAAGTTCCGCACAGAGGTATTTAAAAATAGGAAAAGAGCATCTTTCCTCATTTTACCCCAGGGAAACCCTTAAATATTTTCAGGCCTCACTGCAAGAATTACATTAAACAGGGGTCAGTTGGACATTGCCCCTTACAGTGGTGATCAGAATGTCACTCTTACAGACAGCTAAAAATATCACGGTCATAACAAATGTCATGCTGCTGGTACTGCCAAGAAGCATTGGACTCAGAATTATGTAGGCGGGAGAGACGTAAATAGAACCTTCAGGGCCCCCACGCAAGAAAACAATGAAGGGCCCCCTTAATGATGGGATTAGTGGCAGTGGTGGTGGTGGTGCGGGAAATGGGATCAGTGGCAGTGCTGGGGGGGGGGGGGGGATGAAATGAGTGGCAGTGTTGGGGGGGTTGATAGGATCAGTGGCAGTGCTGGGGGGATAGGATCAGTGGAAGTGCTGGGGGGGGGGGGGTTATGGGAACATTGGCAGTCCCGGGGAAGTGTGATCAGTGGCATTGCTGGGGGTTGATGGGATGAATGGCAGTTCTGGGGGCAGGGGGATGGGAGTGGTAAAATGAGATGAGTGGCAGCAGTGAGGGGGATGTGATCATTAGCAGTGGTGAGGGGAGGGAGTAAAGATCAGTGGTGGTGGTGGTGGGGGGGTGTGTGAACAGTGGCAGTGCTGGGGATTGATGGGATCAATGGCAGTGGTGGTTGTGGTGGGGGGGGTAACAGGATCAGTGGCAGTGCTGGTGGAGGGATGAGGATAAGTGGCAGTGCTGAGGGGGTGTGATCAGTGGCAGTGCTGGGGGTTGATGGGATCAGTGTCAGCGGTGGGTTTTTTTTTGGGGGGGGTAATGGGATGAGTGGTAGTGTTAGGGGATAGAATGAGTTGCAGTGGTGGTGGGGGAAATGGGATCAGTGGCAGTGCTGTTGGGGGGATAGGATCAGTGGCAGTGCTGGTGGGGATGTGTTATCGGTGGCAGTGCCGGGGCGGGGGGATGGGATGAGTAGCAGAGGTGCTGGGGGGGAATGGGATCAATAGCAGTGATGGGGGAATGTGATCAGTGCCAGCGCTGGGAGGGGGAAGATGGGGTGAGTGAGTGGCACTGCTGTTGGGGAGGGGGAATGGGATGAATGGCAGTGCTGGTGTTGGGATGGGATGAGTGGCAGTGTTGGTGATGGGACGGGATGAGTGGCAGTGGTGCTGGGGGGGATAGGATGAATGGAGGGGTGGGATCTGTGGCAGTGCTGGGGGGGTGAGTTGCAGTGCTGGTGGAGGGATGGGATGAGTGGCAGTGCTGGTGGGGGATGGATTCAATGGCGGTGCTCTTAATTTGGACTCTGAACTCCATGCTCGCTAACTCTCCAGCTAACTTCAGGCTTCATGTATCTCCTCAAATGGCAGGGACCTCCTCCAGTAACTCCCTCTTCACTCACTGAGTCAGCTGGCTCTTCCAGTTTCCACCCCCGATGTCATGCCCCATTTGCTTGCTGCGACAAACTCAATGGACGGAGAGGCTGGGTGAGCAGTTCCACAGCGGTTACTATGACAGTGATTGTACACGCTCCCATCGATCAGCGCCTCTGCAGTAACAGGCCCCACATAGTGACATAAATACCAGGGCCCCTTCGCAAGTGCGACCTTTGCAACCCTGGTAGTTCCGCCACTGGTAGGAGGATAGAATGCCATTTTTTACAGATAGCTAAAAAATCATTGGTGTCATGCTGCTTGCGCTGCCAGATGGCATTGGACCCATAATTATCAGGCAAAAGGTCAAGGAATCCTTAGCAATATCTGAAAAGATTCTAAGGGTCTACGGAATCCTGGTTGGAAATGGCAGACCTAGAGACTTTAAATTCTTGTAGTAAACTGGAGCAAAAATGACTCCAGCCTCCAGTCTTCATTCTATGATTTTGTTCCTAGGCTCTAAATTACCTAGACAATTATTTCACACCACCAATAAGTCTGCTCGACTGCTATGATTACTCCAGGTCCACAAGGGCTTCTGCCAGGAATTCCAAAATTCCTGCTTTTAGAAATCCTGTCAGGACTTCCAGAACTTTTACTGGCAGAATTTCTGACAGTGTTGCCAATGCTGCTCGCAGAATGCCTTCCAGGATTTACAGTATGCAGGCAAGTACTTCTAAGTGCACTCACATAATTTATGCCAGTATTTCCAGTACCACTCACAGATTGCCTGTTAGGACTTCGAATATCACTTCTAGTCTTTCCAATGATACTAGCATTATCATTCCCTGTAGTTCCAATGATGCTCAGAGAATTCTTGTTA
The DNA here is from genome assembly GCF_965119305.1 of Pelophylax lessonae. Taxonomy (NCBI): domain Eukaryota; kingdom Metazoa; phylum Chordata; class Amphibia; order Anura; family Ranidae; genus Pelophylax; species Pelophylax lessonae. Next base: position 90,911,127 of record NC_138775.1, read on the forward strand.
GAAATTCTAAAATGATGCTGGGGGTGTCCTCTGATCCAAAGGGGTATTTGACCATCAGCCCTGGAAGTTGCTGGTGCTGTGTCTTCTTGCAAGCTACCCTGCTCTGTGAAAAAGAGCTATAATATACTTCTGACTTGTTCTTTCATTACCATCCTGGATTGACCTGATTACCTTTTTGCCTGCTGCCTAACCATGATCCCTACTTGAACCTTACCACTCTCTTGACTGATGCTTGACTACAACCTTCACCCTGGACCTGACCTCTTTGTTGCGCACCACACCTGGCTGGATGTGAATATTTTTTTGTTTAGTGTACTGTCTCCAACGTGCAGCCCTTCCTGTTCACCCCTGGGACCAGCTCGCACCAAAACCCATCTTTACCTTAAAGTTGAGTTCCACCCAAAAGTGGAACTTCAGCTTTAAGGACTCCTGACCCCCTGACATGCCACATTTGGGATGTCCTTTTTTTTTGGGGGGGGGGGGAGCGGGTACCTAGTTTTGACAGGTACCCACTTTCCACTTCCGCTCAGGCTGCCTAGGTGGATGGTGCAGAAGTTCTCCTCTCCCCCTCCCTCCCTGCAATCTTCTAAGACAGTACACACCCGGCTGTGAAGCCACAATCTGTCTCAGCTGGGTGCCCACTCTAGTGATGCCGGGGAGAGCCAAGAGAGATAACTGAGGGTTCGGGCGGCCACATCGCTGGATCATAGGACAGGTGAGTGTGTGTTTATTAACAGTCAGCAGCTATACTTTTTGTAGCGCTGACTTTTAATAAACACAGAAAAGGCTGGAACTCAGCTTTAAATAGCTTTGATAGTAAATCTAAACAAAGAAGACGTCACCGCTATGTCCTCCAACACAACGTACGTTTCGTCTCAATAGATGATGTCATATCTCCATTGCCTCTGTGACGACGTCTATTGAGACAAAACGTACGTCGCATTGGAGGACATAGCAGTGACATCAGCTCGCCCACATGGGTGCAGGATTATAATTTCTAAATGCCTGATACATTTATTTTACTTGTGAATAGAATACTGTTCTTTTAATACATTTCTTATCCTGGGAAATTGCGTGATGAGCGATTGTATTCCTTTTTTATATACATGCCTGGTTAATGAATGATGACAACTAACTGATTGTTACTTTGGTGAGAAATGGCTGAAGTCTAGACTCCGTACCTCAGATGAACCTATGTAACCTGCCAGGGGGTGCTATAACATTGACTTTGTTGTCAATCTATGTGACACAAAGGCAAATGAAGTGAACCCTCGTAGGATCCCCCAGGTTACAGAGCCTTGGGGACCGCCCAGTGTGCTGCCAGGGCCTCCCTAATGGAGATTTAGCTTAGCTATATGACCCCCTAGTTTCACACAGACTAACCCACAGTATCAGAAGCAGTTCCAGGATAGCGCTTAAGACAGGAACCATGATGCAGAGAAGAACTGCATAGCACACCGGTGCAAGCTGGAACACAGGACAGGAGCATATAGGAGATAACTGTGGACCAGACCACAGAGCAGGACTGCGGATCCCAGCACAGGTGTGAGCTGGATAAACTGCAAGTTGTACCAGCCATTGTGACTGCAGGCCTCAATGGAGCAGGTTGGATAATGGCAGAGACGAAGGCAAACCAGAATACAGGCAATAGGTCAGGGCAGACGGCAGACAAGTGAATCCAAATAGGCAGCTGAGCTCACAACATGGGAAGTCAATCCAAGGAGGAAACAGGCTGAAAACTAACACTCAAAAAAAGGGGGCTAATATGCAGGCAGAAGCATTGCCTGCTTGTCTGACATGTGGACACAGATCATATAAATTGGCATGTGCCTATGACATCATCTGTGATGACACCTCTGACAGAATGCAGAATGATCACTGAGTGAGAAAGGGAACCTAGCAGCGTGGTAGTAGGGAGGGTGAAAGTACCCCACCTGTTTTCAAGCCAAAGTATATGTTGCAAACACCCCAAGGATCACTGAAGTTATTCAGTAATCACATCACAGTGGTAAAGTGCAACGTTTCGGGGCAGGGCCGCACAGCATTACTAGAGTTGGAAAGCACACCTCCTCAATCAGGCAAATCTAACAAATGTACCAGAGATGGTGGAACACATTCCAGGATTCTAAGCAGGAGGATTATCAATACAAGTAACACCCACCTAATATACCAGACCCAGGAACTTTTATTGACATTGTTTTGACATATAGGAATGTATTGTATGATAGGGTCATTATTTGATTGTTTACTTTATTGGTGTTTTTTTTTTTACCTCATATGATATTAGAGGTGAGGGAGTGGCCTCCCATATTTATTTTTGATTGGTAGTTGGCACTGTGTATTATGCACTTATCACATGCCTGAATAAAGAGTACTGCCTCCAACGTTGCACTTTACCACTGTGATGTGATTACTCAGTAAATGCTATTACATTACTTCAATGAGTCTTGGTGTGCTGGTGACATATACATTTACCAGATAGAGAGAGAAGACATCTGAAACTTCTGCCAAATAGAGTTAAAGGATTTTTGAGTATGCCTTCACAGCTGGCTTGGGTGGAGTGAATGTCGAAGACTGAGAGAAATGGAGGACAGGCATTTAATGTGGGTATTTAGGGTGAATTTTGTCCATTGTAAGAGATCAACCCAGTCATCCTAGTGGGAAGAGATGAAGGCACAGAGGTATCATCTCATATTTTGCTTGACACTTGTCATTTGATCATTGGTCCCTAGATAGATAGCAAAAAAAAAGTCCAACGTGATTCCTAAGGACTGGTCCAGGGATCTCCAAAGGTGTGCCAAAAATTGGACTCTCCTGTCAGAGACGGTGTGAAAGGGTTTCCAATGGTGGCAGAAGACTTCCATGATGAAGGATGAAGGGCTAAGTTAGGAGCAGAAAGCAATCCTTGGAGGGGAGTCAGGTGACACATATCGGAAAATCTGTATACCACTAACAAAGTAGCAGTGGAGCCTGTTGAGGGAGGGAGATTTATGATAGAATCTATGGAAATGTAACACCAAGGTTCATGTGGGACAGGTAGAAGAAGGAATAATCTATCCAGGTAAGAAGTTGTCAACCTGGATAGCACATACACAGCACCTGCTTGCACATAATCCTTGACATTCTTATGATCAGAAAACCACCAGTAATAGCGCTAAAGATGTTCTAAAAGTGTAGAATTGAGGTGAAGATTGAGTGCTACAAACATCTTCCCTGGGGTAGTGTGGGAGTGCTGGAGATTAGTAGTGGCCAGAATTCTGTTAGGAGGAATAATATGCCTAGAGTTCAGATGAGTCTCTGAGTTGGCAACATTAACCTTGGTAGAGCATCACTCACGCATTGATTGTCCATCAATCTTACATAATTACATACAGTCAGGTCCATAAATATTGGGACATCGACACAATTCTAATCTTTTTGGCTCTATACACCACCACAATGGATTTGAAATGAAACAAACAAGATGTGCTTTAACTGTAGACTTTCAGCTTTAATTTTAGGGTATTTACAATCAAATCAGGTGAAATGTGTAGGAATTACAACAGTTTGTTTATGTGCCTCCCACTTTTTAAGGGACCAAAAGAAATGGGACAATTGGCTGCTCAGCTGTTCCATGGCCAGGCGTGTGTTATTCCCTAATTATCCCATTTACAATGAGCAGATAAAAGGTCCAGAGTTAATTTCAAGTGTGCTATTTGCATTTGGAATCTGTTGTTGTCAACTCTCAATATGAGATCCAAAGACCTGTCACTATCAGTGAAGCAAGCCATCATTAGGCTGAAAAAACAAAACAAACCCATCAGAGAGATAGCAAAAACATTAGGTGTGGCCAAATCAACTGTTTGGAACATCCTTAAAAAGAAAGAACGCACCGGTGAGCTCAGCCACACCAAAAGACCCGGAAGACCACGGAAAACAACTGTGGTGGATGACCGAAGAATTCTTTCCCTGGTGAAGAAAACACCCTGGTGTATAGAGCAAAAAAGATTAGAATTGTGTTGATGTGCTAATATTAATGGACCTGACTGTAGTTACATAATCTTGATGGGCATACAATGCCCAAACTGATGGCAGATATTTAAGGTTTTTGTGATCTGTATATAATGATGCAATGTGGCGAACCCTCAAAAAATGTTGATATTTTTGGAGAGCAAGTTTGATAACCAGAAACTCTCAGCCCCTGATGGTGTTGTTTCTCTCATCCAAAAATTAAAAAAAAAAAAGACCTGCAGGGTCAGTACTTGCCCTTAAGGGTTTGAAGTAGAATGGTTCCTACCCCAACGGACAAAGGATCAATCCCAAAGGAAAAGGGTTTGGTGAATGGAAGCGTTAGTCCTTTTTCAGATAAGGAACATGAAAGGGGTCACAAAGGTAGAAAAGACACAAATAAAATGGTTATAGTAATTGGTGAACCCCAAAAACGCATCGAGTCACCTTTAGTGAAGGTAGGGGCCAGTCAGATATAGCCGGCTATCTATATATATATAGTCTCAAGCCATGAGACTTTCTCAATCCTGGTATGGAAATTGTTATCTCAAAGCCTCTGTAGAACCATTTTCACATGAAGATGATGGGAGCACAGGTTTGAGAAGACAAGAATATTGTGTAGGTGTAATATAACACAAGTATACAAGAGGTCACAGAAAACCTTTGTTAACAAATTTTAGGAAGATCCAGGGTGTCGTAGAACGCAAAGGGCCTTTATGAGATACTTGTAATACATGCCTCTGGTGTTGAAGGCTGTTTTCAACTCATTGCTTTCCCAGATCCTAACTAGACTATTTCCCTCTCTGAAATCCAACTTGGAAAAAAATCAGGCATCCAGAAGTCTGTTGAAGTGTTCCAAAATTAGAGGTAAGGAATATACATTTTTGACCATGATGACATTAAAGTGCTAAAGGCAATTTTTTTTCTTAAAGTAAAAAAGATGTTATACTTACCTGCTCTGTGCATTACGCTTACCTTTTCTGAGTCTCCCGCTTGCCCCCTTCACTCCTTCTCTTCTCTGAGTGCCCCCTGAGCAAGCGGTGTGCAGAGAGGGCACCCATGCGGCACACTCCTGAGCCAGGCTGTGTGCGTCCATAGAGATACTCTCATGCAAAGCTCGGCCACGTCCCCACTCTCCTCCTCAGAAGATTTGATAGACAGCAGCAGGGACCAATGGCTCATGAGTCTGACTTGAGAAAAGGAAGAAAGCAGTGCTGCTGCAGACAGGCACAGCACTGGATTGAGAGAGGAGTGTTTGGGAGGGAGGCAAAGAAACAAGTAGTGGGACATTTTTTACCTTAATGCAGGCAAAGCATTAAGTTAAAAATTGTTTTGACTTAAGAACCACTTGAAGTCCAATGTAATCAGTGCAAGACTGGCGAGAACTATCTTTTATAATACAAACAAAAACCCAACCCAGGAAGTGAGTTAGGGTTTCTAACAAACTCTTTCTGCAGATTTTCTTGAATATATTCTGCATTTTTGGTATGGACAAAAGATAGATAGGGCAACATGAAGAAGAGGTTTGCAGCAAAAGGTCAATTGGGCATTCAAAAGCATGGAGGAAAACAGTCCCGAAACTTTTTACAAAAGACGTTGTGGTAGCTCCAGCCAGTGTGATGGAGGATGGCAGCAGAACCTTAAACAAGCAGGTCTGAAGACATCGACCTCCCCCCAACAAAATTTGTTCAAGATTCCAGTACAGATGAGGAGAGTGTTTCTGCAACCAAAGAAGCCTAGTATGATGTGATTAGTAGATTTAGGCAATACTAAAAAGGAGATCTCCTTGGATGGCTTCATAGCTTAATGTCCTTTCTCTTTATCATACATCACGGGACACAGAGCTGGTAACCATAACTATTTGGGTTATATGCCACCTATAGGTGAATGGACACTGACAACCAATAGACAGGAAGTTCCTATATAACCCCTCCCATGCAGGAAAAACATCAGTTTTTTCACCAGTGTCTTGAAGGTGGTGGTCATGGCTGTTAAAGCTCTCCAAGTTTCATGTTGTCCCAGAAAAAGGGGCGATCTAATCGGATCCATTCAAATGGCTAAAAGCGCTAAAAGGATGGTACCCGAGCCTCGGCAGCCAAAGACCTGAAGCTCAGCCTGTAATGTGGCCCTTTGGGCGCTGGACCCTGGGAAATGGAACCCTGGTCAAATACTTACCCAAGGCGATTCCAGCAGGGTGCTCTACAGGTCCAAGGACATGGACCCTGTATAACAGGGGGACCCGGTCCTTGATGGTCATGGACGGACCCCGCCGTGATGGGTGAAGTTTGAGTCCTATTCAGGGTCCTGCAGCGGGACTGGTAAGTGTTCCTTTTCTGTTTTTGCAAAAAAAAAAGACATTTGTTGGGAAAGGAATAGCATAACATTTTCTTTAGCCACGGTACTGTTTTTTCCACCACAAGATGGTGCTGTTTGGCAGGTTTGTTTGTCTGCATTACAGATCTCGGTCAGCTTGGTCTATGTGCTAAAGCACGCACGCGCGCCCCCCGGTGCATGCGCAGTGCGGAGCGGCGCTCGTGAATGACGTCACGGGCCATCATGAGAACGCAGTGTTTTTCAACTGAACAATGCTAAGGCAGAGGAGCTCGGGATCTCTGGCTGGATGGTCGGCTGATAGGGGGAAGCGGTGGAGGTCTGATAATATCTGTTTGGAAATGTGTTACAGTACATGGCAAAGAAAATTCAAGTTAGACTTACCGGTAACTTGTTTTCCAATAGTCTTTCAGGACAGCACCTTGAGAGATGGCTCCTCCCTCTCACCAACAGGAAACACCCCATCCACCAGATTTTAAAAGGAGGCTTCTCCCACCATTCATCAGTTGTAGAAGAGTACCTCCGGCCCATGCTGGAACACATAAACACATTAATCACAGCAAAATTTATAAAATAGGGCGGGCTCCTGCTGTCCTTAAAGACTATTGGAAAACAAGTTACCGGTAAGTCTAACTTGAATTTTCCCTAAACGTCTTTCAGGACAGCACCTTGAGAGGATTATCGAGACTTACTTAGCTTAGGGAGGGACCACAGCCTGAAGGACCTTTCTGCCAAAAGCCTGATCCCCAGCTGCCAAAAGGTCCAACCTACAGTGCATTGCGAAAGTATTCGGCCCCCTTGGACTTTTCGACCTTTTGCCACATTTAAGGCTTCAAACATAAAGGTATAAAACTGTAATTTTTTGTGAAGAATAAACAAGTGGGACACAATCATGAAGTGGAATGAAATTTATTGGATATTTCAAACTTTTTTAACAAATAAAAAACTGAAAAATTGGGCGTGCAAAATTATTCAGCCCCCTTAAGTTAATACTTTGTAGCGCCAACTTTTGTTGCGATTACAGTTGTAAGTTGCTTGGGGTATGTCTCTATCAGTTTTGCACATCGAGAGACTGAAAATTTTGCCCATTCCTCCTTGCAAAACAGCTCGAGCTCAGTGAGGTTGGATGGAGAGCGTTTGTGAACAGCATTTTTCAGTTCTTTCCACAGATTCTCGATTGGATTCAGGGCTGGACTTTGACTTGGCCATTCTAACACCTGGATATGTTTATTTGTGAACCATTCCATTGTAGATTTTGCTTTATGTTTTGGATCATTGTCTTGTTGGAAGACAAATCTCCGTCCCAGTCTCAGGTCTTTTGCAGACTCCATCAGGTTTTCTTCCAGAATGGTCCTGTATTTGGCTCCATCCATCGTCCCATCAATTTTAACCATCTTCCCTGTCCCTGCTGAAGAAAAGTAGGCCCAAACCATGATGCTGCCACCACCATGTTTGACAGTGGGGATGGTGTGTTCAGGGTGATGAGCTGTGTTGCTTTTACGCCAAACATAACGTTTTACATTGTTGCCAAAAAGTTTGATTTTGGTTTCATCTGACCAGAGCACCTTCTTCCACATGTTTGGTGTGTCTCCCAGGTGGCTTGTGGCAAACTTTAAACGACACTTTTTATGGATATCTTTAAGAAATGGCTTTCTTCTTGCCACTCTTCCATAAAGGCCAGATTTGTGTAGTATACGATTGATTGTTGTCCTATGGACAGAGTCTCCCACCTCAGCTGTAGATCTCTGCAGTTCATCCAGAGTGATCATGGGCCTCTTGGCTGCATCTCTGATCAGTCTTCTCCTTGTATGAGCTGAAAGTTTAGTGGGACGCCCAGGTCTTCGTAGATTTGCAGTGGTCTGATACTCCTTCCATTTCAATATTATCGCTTGCACAGTGCTCTTTGGGATGTTTAAAGCTTGGGAAATCTTTTTGTATCCAAATCCGGCTTTAAACTTCTCCACAACAGTATCTCGGACCTGCCTGGTGTGTTCCTTGTTCTTCATGATGCTCTCTGCGCTTTAAACGGACCTCTGAGACTATCACAATGCAGGTGCATTTATACTGAGACTTGATTACACACTTGATTACACACTGGATTCTATTTATCATCATTAGTCATTTAGGTTAACATTGGATCATTCAGAGATCCTCACTGAACTTCTGGAGAGAGTTTGCTGCACTGAAAGTAAAGGGGCTGAATAATTTTGCACGCCCAATTTTTCAGTTTTTTATTTGTTAAAAAAGTTTGAAATATCCAATAAATTTTGTTCCACTTCATGATTGTGTCTCACTTGTTGTTGATTCTTCACAAAAAAATTACAGTTTTATATCTTTATGTTTGAAGCCTGAAATGTGGCAAAAGGTTGAAAAGTTCAAGGGGGCCGAATACTTTCGCAATGCACTTTATAATGTTGTGCAAATGTAAAGTAACTTGATCACGTAGCCGCCTTGCAGATTTGATCTGGAGTGGCACCAGCTTTCACTGCCCATGCAGTGGCTAGAGCTCTAGTAGAGTGAGCTCTAATCCCTTGCGGGGGAGATAGTTTCATCTGGGAGTAAGCCTCTAAAATAGCGGATCTAAGCCATCTGGCAATTGATCCCTTTGATGCCTGGTGAACTTTTTTGTTGCCAGAAAAAGGGACAAAAAGAGAATTTGAAGATCTGAATTCCTTAGTAACCTCTAGATAGCGCATTAGAATTCTTCTTATGTCTAGGTTATTGTGACAGAACCCACTGTCACTGTGTGTTTTGGAGGGGACTGTGCGCAAGCCTCCTTCCGACAGATTATGGGCCAGAAGATACTGGAGACCTGGGGACATTGCCTTTTATTTCATTTTATGTTCCCTTTATTCATCTTCTGAACAGCTGAAGATGGCATGACTCAGGGCATTGACCTAATGTAATGCTACAGCCCTTCTTCCCCCATCCCCCCCCCCCTCCTTGTGTGGATTCATGACACAGACAATGGTCTGGGCTGGAGACATCTCTCCACAGGGGGTGTGTATTAAGACTGCCTGTTTCAATGTACAAATGTTCCCATTGGCTGGTCCTTGTCCCCCCCCCCTGTGGCAAGTCTAAGGGGAGTTTCCCTAACTGTGTGTAAAACTGTATGTCTTGGAATTTAATAAAGAGTTTAAGCTCTGCATGTTTAACCCTCAACACCTGTGTGGATTGTCTCGTGATTGAGGGGTTAAGGGCTGGATATGGCTTCTCCGCAGGCTGTGGGTGCGTTTGGAGGACAGGAGACACAGGTCCAGCGGATGTGCCCACCTGGGGTACTAAGATCCGTTACATTGGTTGGCAGCGGTGGGATGTCTCCTGCAGTCCAGGACATCCAAACCACCACCAGGATTCAAGATCTGGACAGCTGCCGAGAAATGATACGTGGACCAGCCAGCATGAGAGCGGAGTTCGGGAAGGAGGCTGCAAGGCATGCGGAAGCACCATCGGGGACCAGCGACAGAGCACACCATGCTCGGCTGGGAGGATGTGATCCGCCGGCAACTCTGGCATGAGGCGCTAAGCCACGAGCGGCACCATCAGGGGAAGATCCTTCCCTCCTCCACAGAGATGTACCGGGCGCAGTACCGTGCGCGAGAGGTGTTCCTGAGGGAACGACCGCGAGATGAAGGGAAGACGGAGCTCGGAAGATTGGTCCAGGAGGAAATGAGGCTGGACGCCAGCTACAGAGCCCTCCGGTGGTTCGCGGCTCAACTGTGGCCAGGTACAGCAGATGGCAGCCCGACAGAAGGCGTTGGCTATGGCGGCGTGGGGCTGCTCCATCAAAAAATTTACGGAGACCCAGACTTTGGGAGCGATGAGGAGTGGCGGCTGGAACACATTCTGGATTTCCGAGATGAGGTGCTGGACCTCCCTGAAGAGGCGTGTGACCTGGAGGAATTGGAGTTCCTGGTTGAGCAGGAATGGGAGCTCGAGATTGCCTACAAGCGGCTGTTTGACGGTGATCAGCAGCCTGGCATGGCTCCCGTTGCCTGGGACTGTCTGAGAGAAATAGCAGACAGTCACGAAGATGAGAAGCAAATGGGGCCAGGGGTGACCCTGCGTTTTCCCGTCCTAACCGCAATGGAAGAAGCAGCGATGATACAGAGGGCACTGCGAGCGCTAGAATACCGGAACGCACCGGAGGTCCCCCAGGCAGCAAGACAAGCTAATAGCAGGAAGGTCTCAGAAGGGGGAGTTGAGACAGGCGCTGGAAGGCTGGGAAATGGTGATCAGCAGCAAGTCCAGAGTATCTCATCTGGTGCCCCAGCAGAAGCGCTGGCTACAGGGCAGAGTGCCCCTGGCATCTGCCCAGCATCAGAAAAAGAGTTGGATCTGGAGAGTCTGAGAGAGGATCTGCGTAAGCTGTTTTCCCAACAGCAGATATCCCCACCGGGAGTAGAGGAAGCAATTTTCCCTCCCCAACAATTGGACACTACCCCAATGTTCATCCCCCCAGCAGAAGCGCTGGCTACGGGGCAGAGTGCCGCTGGCCTCTGCCCACCCTCAGAGTTAGATCCAGGGAGTCCGAGGGATGACCTCAGTGAGCCGTTTCCCCAGCACTTGGACACTACCCCAGTGTTTGTCCCCCCCGGCAGAAGCGCTGGCTACAGGAGAGAGCGCTGATGGTCTCTGCCCAGCATCAGAACCAGAGATGAAGAATCCGGGAGACAGTCCCTGCAAGATACCTTCTCAGCGGCTGGTAACTACACCAGGAGAAAAGCAAGTACCTTTTTCTCCCCAAATGCATAGCCCTACCAGCCTAAATTCCCTACCAGCGGAAGCGCTGGCATCAGGGCAGAGGATTATTCAGCTCCCCCCAATATCTGCAACCCTGCCCTGGATCAGAGAAGTGCAGACAGCTGTTCCCACTCTGCAGCGGCTGTTTTATTCATGGGAGACCCTATGTGCGGTTTTGCTCCCCAGACTTGCCACAGGGGGGAAGGGGACAAGGACCAGCCAATGGGAACGGAACATTTGTACATTGAAACAGGCAGTCTTAATACACACCGCCTGCAGAGAGATGTCTCCAGCCCAGACCATTGTCTGTGTCTTGAATCCACACAAGGAGGGGGGGGGGGGATGGGGGAAGAAGGGCTGTAGCATTACATTAGGTCAATGCCCTGAGTCATGCCATCTTCAGCTGTTCAGAAGATGAATAAAGGGAACATAAAATGAAATAAAAGGCAATGTCCCCAGGTCTCCAGTATCTCCTAATGGATTAGGACAAAAGGTGGGTAAGACAATTTCTTGGGATTGGTTTTTCGTTGATGCTACTTTTGGAAGAAAACCCGGATTCCTTTTGAGAATTATCCTATCCAGATATATGGACAAAAAAGGTTCAATAATTGATAAAGCATGTAGTTCACTGATCCTTCTTGCTGATGTTATTGCAATCAAGAAGGCAATTTTGAGGGAAAGGTTTCTTAGCTAAATGGTCTCTAAAGGTTCAAAAGGCTCTTTTGTAAAGGCCTGAAGAACTACTGATAAGTCCCATTTGGGAAAATTCTTGATAGGTGCTGGTCTGGAGCGGGTAAGAGCCCTGAAGAATCTGGTGACCAGTGATTCTGAGGCAATAGGTTTTTCTAGGAATACTCCCAAGGCCGCTACTTGCACCTTGAGGGTACTCACTGCCAAACCCTTCCCTGCACCATCTTGCAGAAACTCCAAAATTGAAACTATACTGTCCAATTTTTGATCTCTTGACCCATACCAGGTATTATAAGTTTTCCAAACTTTTGCATATATATCTCTTGTAACCTTCTTCCTGCTGGCAAGTAAAGTGGTTATTACTGCATCTGAGAGTCCTTTCCTTTTTAGCAGGTTATCCTCAGATACTAGGTGGTGAGGTTTAGCTTTTCTACCTCTGGATGACAGACTGGACCTTGAAGAAGCAATTTCTGACGAGGAGGGAGCTTTAAAGCAGGTTTGGCTGCCAGTTGAGGGACAGTTGAAAACCAGGCCCTTTTGGGCCAATATGGTGTGATCAGAATCACTGAGGTTCTATCCGTCTGGATCTTTCTCAGCACCAGCGGAATAAGTTGAAAGGGGGTAAAGGCATATCCCAAGCGGAAGTTCCAGGGATGCGCTAGAGAATCCATTCCCAGAGAGTTGTCGTTTCTGTGGAGTGAGGAGTAAAGAGGAAGTCTTGCTGCAAACAGATCCACTTCTGGTTGTCCCCAAGTCTTGACTATCAAAATAAAGACTTCTAGATTTAGACTCCACTCCGCTTCTGGAATCTTCTGTCTGCTTAAGTAATCCGCCACTTCGTTCATTGTGCCTTTTAGATGGATTGCTGACAAGGAAAGCAACTGACTTTCCGCCCATTGCAGGATTTCTGTTGCCAATAACTGTAGGGTTCTGCTTCTTGTGTCCCCTTGTTTGTTTAGATATGCCACTGTAGTGGCGTTGTCTGATAGAACTTGTACATGAGTCCCCTGGAGGTTTTGAGAGAAGGCCACCAAAGCCAGGCGGACTGCTTTCAATTCCCTCCAATTTGACGATTTTGTTGTCTCTATCTGAGACCAAGCACCCTGTGCCAGGTTTTGGTTCCAGTGGGCTCCTCACCCCCATTTGCTAGCGTCTGTTGTCAATCTTTGGTCTACCGGGAAGGCCCAGGCCAATCCCCTTGACAAGGTTGCTTGGTTTCTCCACCACCAGAGGGTCCTCTTGACCTTGGTGGGGATCTTTACCTTTGACTCTAAAGTTTCTGGATTGTGATCCCAGACACTCAGGAGAAAATATTGTAGTGGCCGAAAATGAAGCCTTGCCCATTGGATGGCTGGCATTGATGCAGTTAGGTTTCCTAGAACTGACATGACCTTTCTGACTTACCACAATTGACATGTTTGTAGCCTTGCTACCATATTCTGGATCTTGACTTGTTTGTCTTCTGGTAAGAAGATCTTTTGTTCCACTGAGCATATTTGAAACCCCAGGAATTAAACCTGCTGAGCTGGTGTAAGGTTCGACTTCTGGATATTCACTATCCAGCCCAGAGTCTCTAGATGACCACTGGCTTTGTCCAGATTATTTTGAAGCTTTTCTTTGGAAGGGGAAAAGAAAAGTAGGTCATCCAAGTATGGTACCACAGAGATTCCCTGAAGGCGGAGGGGCTGATGACAGGCCAAAAGGATGGGCTTTGAACTGAAGGTGAAGCATTTCCTTCCCCAAATTTACTGCCAATCTTAGGAATCTCTATGAATGAGAGGCTATGGGGATGTGTAAATAGGCATCCCTTAAGTCTATTGATGCCATTAAGCATCCTTTGGCTAACAGGGTTCTGACTGTGAAAATTGAGTCCATCCGAAATTTTCTGTACAGAACTGACCTGTTTAGTGGTTTCAAATTGAGGATGAGATGGAAATCCCCAGATGGTTTCTTTATCAGAAATATGTGGGAATAAAACCCCTGATGTTGTTTCTCCAACAGTACTAGACAGACAACTCCCTGTCGCATCAGGTCCTTTAATAGGTCCGTCATAGCCTGGGCTTTGGCTGCATCTCTTGGGAGGTTTGTGACAAAGAAACTTTCGGGCAGAGTATCCGAAAACTCGATCCTGTAGCCTTGGAACAGCATATCCAGAATATATGGATTTCTGTTATGGCTGCCCAGTAGGGGAGGAATTCCCTTAACCTTCCTCCCACCGGCAAAGTCTTGTCATTGCGTTTTGCTGGTCGACGCAGGAGGATGGAACATAACGCTTCCTTTTCCCTTGGGTCTTTGCGCTGACCAATTTCTCCTCTTCTCCTTGGGCATGCTATCCTGCTGAGTTTTTTGAGGTTGAAAAAGTCTCTTAGGTGGCTGCTTTTTCTTTTTGATAGGAAACGACCTCTTTTTGTCTGCTGTTCTGTCTAGAACAGAGTCCAACTCAGGACCGAATAGGAGATCCCCTCCAATGGGATTCCGCACAGCTTGTTTTTGGAAGCTGCATCTCCAGGCCAAGTCTTTAACCAAAGGGCTCTTCTGGCTGAGTTGGTTAGTGCTGCAGACCTTGCCGTCATCTTTACTGATTCTGCTGAAGCATCTGCAATAAATGCTATAACTGTGGAGAGAGTGGAGAAAGAGTCCAGAATTTCTTGTTTAGGGGAATCTGCTGTAATATGTGCTTTTTACTCCAAATTCCTGGATACACAGGTCACTGCCATAGCAGGCCTAAGATTGCCCATGATGGACTGCCAGGATCTCTTGAGCTGCTGGTCCATCTTCTTGTCCTTGGGATCCCTCAAAACTCCCATGTCCTCGAATGCTAGGTCGGTTGACCTAGAGACCTGGGAAAAGGCTGCGTCAATTTTCGGAACCTTGTTCCAGGGGGCTCCTGGGTCTTCATCGAAAGGAAACCACCTCTTAAAGGCTTTTAGGGAAGAAGGTTTTCCTTTCTGGATCTGCCCACTCATTTCTGATGGCATCTGAAATGGTCTGATGCACTGGAAAGGTGCGACCCTTAGGTTCACCCAGGCCTGCACACATCCTATCATGCAGGGATAGTTCCTTCTTTTCTTCCTCTAAACCCAGAATGATATAAACTGCCTTTAAGAGGCCATCTACCTGTTCTAAGGACAGCTTATATTTAGAGGGCATACTTTGCACCCCTTCCTTTTCTTCTTCCTCTGACTCCTCTTGGGAATGTGAGGGGGAATGACTTTCTTGGGTGGGAGGAACCATTTCTGTTTCCACCAAAGGAACCGATTGGGAGCCCTGAGAAGAGTGTGAGGCTGATGGCTGACTCAAGGCAGGATCCTGCAGGGATGACTGAAAAGATTGGATGGTAGCATCCAATTCCTTCTTTACAGAAGCGATTAAATCGCCACATACTGAAGATGCTTCTTCTTTTACTAAGGCATCAATACATCCCTGGCAAAGTGTATTTTTCCAAAGTTCAGACAACTTTGTCTTGCATGAGGGGCATTTACTCTTAGCTATTGTTTCAGAGCTTCTAGCCTGGAAGACATGAAAGAAAAACACACAAAAATTATTTCTAATGAGTCAGCCTAAACCTCAGAGCCACCTAGGTGCACAAGACATAAGGTAAGCCCCATGTGCCCTGACAGGCCCCCAGCCACCAGGAGGGATAGTGAAAAAAGGAAGGAGAGAGACCCCATGGTAAGATAGGTAAAACACAGTTACCCCTTACCTGGGCCTTACTGGTGCCTGTGCCTGTCCCACTCGCTGTAGAAGCTCTGTCCATCGCCGGCAGCGTATCCCGTGGCTTTCGGTACCGGTTCCGGAGACCAAAAGCGCACCTGCGCTGGACCGGAACCGGAATATGCACCAGCTTGCTCCTCCCCTCTTCCCCTGCGTCCAGTGGAAATGATGCCGCGCGCCCCCTGCCCGAGCGCCGCCCCTCCCGAAACCTCACTTCCGGCCGGACAAGCATCACTCAATCCAGGACAAATGGCGGCAAATTTGAAAAAGTAGCGGTGGGAAAGAAAAAATGCCATCCAGGGGCTGCGCTCTGAGGGGTCCTGACTCACCTGAGCACTGCAGTCGGTCATGTGAATGGGAGGAAGCAAAAGTCTCCAAAAATAGGGTAAGGTGGACGCAGGAAGCCCGGTCTCTCAGAACAGCACCTTAAGAACCCAGACTCCCCACAAAGGTGTTCCTCGGCCGGAGGAAACACAAAAACTGATGAATGGTAGGAGAAGCCTCCTTTTAAAATCTGGTGGATGGGGTGTTTCCTGTTGGTGAGAGGGAGGAGCCATCTCTCAAGGTGCTGTCCTGAAAGACGTTTAGGGAAAAGGTTTTTTTTTTTCTCTGATAGCTGTTAATGCTGGATCACAGAAGATCTACTTTGGTGCAAACTTTTTTTTAATTTTTGGTCTTCTTTATGTTTAAAGCAATGTCTGCCAGAAAAAGAAGCAGGGGGCGCAGCAAGGAAAGGGTCAAGTACCTCCGCACCAGGATTAAATTCTCCTAGTCCGGTTCCCACTGCATTTTCTTCCCCAGAAAGACCTGAGGCTACTGGCCAATCCGAGCCTTTACGTCTATCAGGTATTGTCACTACCTCTGATGCTCCTGTTTCTCCTGTTTCTCCCTATGTTACTAAGGATGACTTGGCATCTGCCCTGGCTAGCCTAGAGGGTAAAATAGAAGGGATGATTTCTTCTGTTTCTCAGGGTGGGAAGAAAAGGTATAGGCCCCCTTCTCCTGCACCTGGGCCCAGCAAAGAGGTAAGGCCTATAGCCCTAGGTCCTACGGGGGCTTCTGGTCTAGAACCAGATTGGGCAGTAGAAGATGATGAGGCAGTAGCCATTGGTGACATGGAGGAGTCACAGGCTGAACATATTTCTTCTTCAGAGGGTTCTGATTCTGAAGAACCATTTACGGCATCTCACTCCCAAAGATTGCTGACTCAATTCCTTACTGAAATGGTGCGGGTTGGGTTTAGATTGCCTCCTTCAGAGGTATCTGAGGCCTCTTGTTCCTCGCTAGGCTCTTTACATCCTCAGCAGGGTGTTCAGGCCTTTCCTTTTCACCCCCTGCTGCAGCAGTTGGTATATGCAGATTGGGATTATCCTGACAGGTTGTTCATGCCTCCAAAGAGATTTTCTTTGCTATATCTTATGGAGGAGAATTTCAGGAAAAAGTTGGCTATGTGAATAAGTCCAGTTGATAATGCCTAAGTGTTTAAGCATCCAGCAGATAAGAATCTTTATTTAAGGCTTCCTTTGCTGTTGCTGGCTCTGATGTTCAGCCAGCTATTTCAGCTATAGGGGTCTGTCAGTCCTTGAAGGACCGTTTTAAGAGGCTATCCAAGGATCTGCCTATTCTGAGTTAATCTGCGGATGATTTAGCAGAGATCTCTTGCGCTTTGTTGTTTTCAGTTGATGCTCTTAAGGATTCTATCCAACAAGTATCCCGGGTGGCCCTCCTCTGTTCATATGTGCAGAGTTCTGTGGCTGAAAAATTGGTAGGCAGAAATGCCTTGTAAAAATGTGTTGACAGCTTTCCCCATTCCTGGGGAACCTCTTTTTGGTGAGGATCTGGATAAATATATCCAAAAAATCTCGGGGGGGGGGGGGGGTGGGAGTACATTATTGCCTGTTAAAGAAAGGAATAAAAACTTGTCTTTTAAGGCTCCAAATGTCACTGTCCCTACCAATGCAGCATCATCAAAGCAGTTTTGACGGCCTCAGCCATCGGGTTTAAGAAGGCCTCAAGGTCAAAATAAGCCCTGGGTCCAAAAGCCTGGTAAAACAAGTTCTAAGTCCGCCTTATGAAGGGGCGCCCCCACTCACTTGGGTAGGGAGGGTTAGACTTTTACAGTTTTCAAAAACGTGGGAAAGAGTGGTTCAAGACAGATGGGTCTTATCCACTGTAGCTCAGGGCTATATGATAGACTTTCGAGAGTTTCCTCCCTATCGGTTTCTGGGTTCAAATATTCCTACATGCCCAGAAAAAAGGAGACCCTTGTTCCAGGCCTTAAAGCACCTGTGGATCCAGGGTGTAATTGTGGAGGTTCCAGTCAGCGAAAGTTTTACAGGGTTTTATTCAAACCTCTTTACAGTGCCAAAACCAAATGGCGAGGTGAGACCCATTCTGGATCACAAGGCTCTGAATCAACATTTGACCGTACGGTCTTTTTGAATGGAATCAATCCACTTGGTAGTAGCCTCTCTAGGAAGAGGAAAATGCAAAAAAACAAGGAGTTAAGTGAAAGCCCTGGTGTGAGGGTCGAACACAAACACCATGTTTAAAGTGAGGGAGGTCTAGAAATAGTGAAGGAAAGGAACGAAAAATGTAGAGTTTAGCAGAAAAAAGGAAAATAGGGAAAAATTGAAAGGAAAAGCAAGAGGGCTGAAAGAAAAATGGTGGAGAGGAAAGAAGGAAAGAAAGGGAGGAAGTAAAGGGGAAGAGAGAAATGGAAAGAAAAAGGGAAAGAGGAGAGGGAGGGGGGGGGGAAGGGGAAGAAGGGGAAAGAGAGGGAAAAAGGAAAAGAAAAAAAGAGGATTGGATGGAGAAAAAAGAGGGGGAGATAAGAAGGAAAAATAGTAGAGGGCTAATGGGATTTTAACGGTACTTAAATCAACGATGGAAAAACCACCATGTATAAAAATATATAAATTTTATTATTCCATTAAAAATTACATACAGAATAAAGAGAAAAAATTATTGTAAAATAAAAGATTGTACAGAACAGATTACCATCATAGTCATATCAATTACATACAGTTCTGAACATTGCAGGCAGTATCGATGTTATGCAAGCTCCGATAGCCCCAAACCAGGGTACCGGGCATTAACCCAACATGTTTCGCGGGTTTCAACACTCCGCTTCTTCAGGGGTGTAAAATTATACAATATATTGGTTGCCTTAGAGTTCCTGTGTAATAGAAATATGTTATGAGAACATTGTAATCAACAGTTTTATGCAGAGGGGTTATTTGCATGCACAAACACATACGGGTCCGGGGTTCCCACCACCAAAACACATGCAGGGGTAACCACTCAGTGAACGCCTCACCCACGGATGTGGAGGGGGTCATTAGGGTAGCGTGATTTTGATAATAAAGGTTATGTGTGACATTGTCACAATACCTGTATGTGATAGTATCGGTATCTGGTAGGTCATAGAATGCCTATGAGGTTGTATGGCCAGACAAGGTGGCACTTCTTTCTGTTGAGCATAAGAATATTTATGTAATACC
This sequence comes from Pelophylax lessonae, assembly GCF_965119305.1. Classification (NCBI taxonomy): domain Eukaryota; kingdom Metazoa; phylum Chordata; class Amphibia; order Anura; family Ranidae; genus Pelophylax; species Pelophylax lessonae. Next base: position 90,930,095 of record NC_138775.1, read on the forward strand.
GTAGCCAAAGGGGCTCTAGGCCTTTAAGGACTCACAGCTCCATTAAGATTAAAGCTTACCAGACTTGAGTTGGAAGTATACAAGTGTATCTATAAATACATCATGGTATCCCAAGTAGTTCTTTTTTGGCTCCAAGTTTGCATATAAGCAATTATGGAGGGATGTATGGGTGTTCCGGATAAAGCCTCCCTTTAAGGAGGTGAGAGGCACTTGGATGCCTGTATAGTAAAAGACAGATTGTACATAGATTAGGAGAGCATGAATCTAGGCATATGCAGGTCTGTCATATCCAAAGAAAAGCTCCCCAGCGCTTACCTCGTGTCTGGTCTGCTAGTGTACACCCCGGCATCTGCAGGGGAATTGTTAGCCCGCCACCTTATGAGCGTCCCCTCAACCCGGCGTGTATGCGCACTTCCGGGCGGAAGTGACGACATCGCGTCGGGTCAGGTCTCTAACGGCGCTCGCCAATGCGCAGGCGCGCGCCGTGCTGCGTGATCCTCAACCGCAAGAGCAGCTGTATGCAGCCACATGATCAGACATGGGCGGGGACATGGCCCCGTAAGTCTGTCAGTCCAGAGACCACACATCCGTTGGGAGTGCTGAGTGATACCGCCCCCCGCAGTTGGGTAGTGGGAAGTGGAGGACAGTGAGTGTGCATACCAAAGCTCCAATGCGGAAATCAGATCCTGTATAAGTGGAAGATAAATCTATAAATATTGGAAAAATACAGCAATATAACAACATATGCATATATGAACATAGAACACCAATACTAAAGAAGCATTTGCAAAAATACATATATTAAAGGGTATATTGTATGGTGCTGAGATTGTTCCCAATCATAACAGCACCAGCAATAAATAGTACTAGGCATCACACAAAAAATTCTGTGTAGCCTGTCATATCAATAATTGTTACAACATAGTCTAAATTTTGGCTGCTGATCTGTAATGATGAATAAATATTAGCAAATCCAGGGAGAAAGAAAAATAATAAATGAGAATATAAAGAAGAAAAAAGAATTAGACAGACATGTATTGTAAAATACAATATATGTAAGGTAAGACTGTTTGAAGTGATCCCTCGATTGAATGTAAGTCGAGGGAAACTCTCATGGTCCAAATTAGTCCCATATACATGCAGATCGCGGCTGTAATAGGCGGCCATATGGATCCCTCTATGGGGGTCCCGGATGGTACTATGCAGAGTACAAGATATGGTGATGTGCCGCATATTCAGCCAAGAAATGGTTTATAAGTAATCATTTCGTTAATACCTGGGGGTTGTGTAGCATTCAATGTTTCAATCCAATAGCATTCTTTTTGAAGAATGCGCTTGTCCCAATTACCCCCACGGGGATCCTGGGGAATAACCTCTAGGACAAAAAATGATACAGCAGAATTATCGAATTTGTGGTACAGATTAATGTGTCTAGTGACATTGGTTTGATATGTGCCTCCCTCCGAATGATACACATGGTCCCCAATTCTTTGTCCTAGTTTGCGAATTGTCTTACCGACATAGTAAGAGCCACATCGGCAAGTCATTAAGTAAACCAGTCCCTGTGTATTGCAGTCAGCATATTGTTTAGATTTTAGCCATTGGCCATTAGGCAGACGGATACCATTACCACTGTGGATCCAAGGGCATCTACTGCAGGATCCGCAGGGGTATGTGCCTTTTTTATTACCATAGTAAGGGCTCTGAGTTGTATAATGACTTTTAACAAGATTATCCCTAAGGGATGTGGCTCTTCTGAAGACTAAATCGGGTCTAGGTTTAACATATTTATTTAGCGTGTAATCCTGTGTGAGGATAGGCCAGTGTTTGCGTAGGACATCACGAAGAATTTCCTCATGTGCGGAGAATCTCGTGATGAACCTCACATTTTCTTGGTCATCCCTAGAGGCGGTTTTATACAGAAGTTCAGATCTTGATTTTGCCTTTGCTCGGTTAAATGCTTTTCTCAAAAGACTTTTAGAATAACCTCTGGCCAATAGCCTAGATCTTAGATGATTGGCCTGAGTATGGAACTTCATGTCGGTTGCACAATTTCTACGAATTCTGAGGTATTGCGCATATGGTATGCTTTTTATCAGGGGGGCGGGATGGGCACTCGCTGCGCACAGTATGGTGTTGCCCATCGCGACCCCCTGTATTTGCAAATATATCTGTTCTAAAAAAGTAAAATAATTTCTAGTCAAAATAAATCTGAGTAATTCAAGGACAAAATCCATAAGGGGCCAGGTGGTATGATCTTGTTCTTTTAAGAAGGATTCAGTCATCCGGATGCCCTGCTCGTGCGGGATACTCGAGTATAGAGCCTCGATATCAATGGCTACGAGCAGGGCATCCGGAGGAACTTGAATCTCTTCCAAATGTTTGAGAAGATCAGTGGTATCACGTATGTATGAAGGTAAACCACATACGTGAGGGATAAGGAATGAGTCAACAAATTTGCTGGCATTCTCAGTTAGTGATTCGTTACCGGATATAATCGGTCTACCTGGAGGGGATGAGATGTTTTTATGAACTTTCGGTAACGTATAAAACGTAGGAGTTTTTGGAAACTTGACGTTTAAAAATTTGTACACGTCTTTGTCTATTAGTCCGGCTGTATAAGCATTATTGCAAAGAGATTTAAATTCTTCAATAAATCCTTGAATGCGTGTGGATTGAATAGGACGATACCAATCAGGGTTTTCCAGGACCTTCATGCACATCTGTTCATATTGACAAGGTGACATGATCACGATGTTGCCACCTTTATCTGATGGCTTTATCAGTATGTTTTTGTTTGCTTTTAACTGTTTTAATGCTGTTTCTTGTTCGTGTGTTAAATTGCTAGTTACAGGTGGCCAAGAAATAGATTTCAGGTCCTGGGAAACCCTTTGGACGAAAGTCCAAATGTGAGGATTAATAGTTAGATCAGGAAATGTTTCTGATTTAGGTTTGAAAGTTTTTTTGGGGATCAAGGTACTCTGTGTGTGGGGGGGTTTTTCAGTGGAGGCCGGGGCATCAATGACCGAGACCACCTCTGTGTTGCCCTCCTCATACAGGAGAACCAAATCTTTGAGGGCTCTGCTTTCGGCCATGGTAAGATGTTTAGTTTGTTCCGCTATTTGTCGTTCAAATTGTTTTTGTTTCCTATCGGTGTCGAATATGTATCTAAACGTAAGGTTTCTTGCAAAAAGGTGCAAGTCCTTAATGGTTTCTGGGGTGTCGATGGATTTTGAAGGACAAAAGCCAAGGCCTAACCCTAGAACATCTTCTTGTGCCTTTGTGAGCTTGAAGTCAGTTAGATTAATGATATTGAAATTTTTTTTGGTGTTGTCAGTATTTGAACAGGAAATTAATTGGTTTGTGGTTTTATATAGATATCCAGGTTGCCCTGTTTGGAATTCTTGGCGATTGGGGTTTGAGGTAACACTAAAAAACCATCATCATTCTCAGTTTGAGTATTGGAATTAAGGCCTTTAGAGAGGATTTTTTGAACAGTCGGTGTCAGGTTTGGCATTTGTGAGGGTGTGAGAAGTTGTGCGTGAGTGTCTGGTTTTTTCTTGCTATTTTTGTTAGATTGGTTAGGTGAGGGGCCCATTCCTCCCCTTCCACGTTTTTGTGATTTAGTGCGATTGTGTGTAGCTGTGACACTATGTCTTGAGCCCTGTGATAAATGTGATACAGAACTGGAAAGTGAGGAGTCAGACTCCATGTGTTCTTCTGTGTTCTCTGTGGTGTTTCGTGTTGGGGGCCTACGTGACCGTGAGGGGTGATTCTTTGTGGTCCATCTGTAGGCATAGCCTTCTACAAAGGCCTGTTTATCTTTGTTGTATTTTTGTTGTTTTTTGGTAAAAATTTCCTTGTTTAAAGCTTCCAACTTGTTTTTGACCTCTTGCCAACTGGTGACAAAGGTAGGTATATCAAATACGTGTTCGAATTGGGTGTTCATGACTTCAATCTCCTTGTCCAGCACTACCATGTCTGATTTGTGCTGGGTCACCAGAGCCTTCATTAAATCTGTACTACATGTATTCAGAATGCCCTCCCATTCTTTTTTAAAACTTTCTGTGGGGTCTCGTAAAGTTGGTAAATTATGTATCCTGAGTCCCTGGGGGCTGATATTATCATTAATGTATTTTAGGAAAAACTCGGTGTGCCAGTACAAATGAGACTTACGTTTTAGTAAACTGTGCATTTTTGTTAAATATACCTGTAAATCTTCCTCAGTTTTGGTTCGTACCCCACAATTGGACTGAATATCTGCCATAAAGCCCGTCCAGGCATTCCCCATTAGGTCCATGGCCACGTGTACAGCCGTCAATCAACAGTACTGGGAAAGGAGCGTTTGAACGTGAGAGATAAAGAATAAAAATATCAAAAGAAGTTAAATTATAATATCAAAATATGTATTTATAAATAGAAAATCCCTAGAAAGCTCAAATTATAGATCAGCAGTCATTACAGCCTTATCAATGTATAGTCACAAGGTAAGTAAAACAAACATTCGGACAAGCCGAAACAAAGAGAGCGCCCTCGGGTGTGTTATCCACCCAGATAGATTATATAAACAGATGTTTGTTTGTATAATTGTGTTATGGTACCAACATCCCTAATAATGATGCAAAAAAACAAGGAGTTAAGTGAAAGCCCTGGTGTGAGGGTCGAACACAAACACCATGTTTAAAGTGAGGGAGGTCTAGAAATAGTGAAGGAAAGGAACGAAAAATGTAGAGTTTAGCAGAAAAAAGGAAAATAGGGAAAAATTGAAAGGAAAAGCAAGAGGGCTGAAAGAAAAATGGTGGAGAGGAAAGAAGGAAAGAAAGGGAGGAAGTAAAGGGGAAGAGAGAAATGGAAAGAAAAAGGGAAAGAGGAGAGGGAGGGGGGGGGGAGGGGAACCCCGGACCCGTATGTGTTTGTGCATGCAAATAACCCCTCTGCATAAAACTGTTGATTACAATGTTCTCATAACATATTTCTATTACACAGGAACTCTAAGGCAACCAATATATTGTATAATTTTACACCCCTGAAGAAGCGGAGTGTTGAAACCCGCGAAACATGTTGGGTTAATGCCCGGTACCCTGGTTTGGGGCTATCGGAGCTTGCATAACATCGATACTGCCTGCAATGTTCAGAACTGTATGTAATTGATATGACTATGATGGTAATCTGTTCTGTACAATCTTTTATTTTACAATAATTTTTTCTCTTTATTCTGTATGTAATTTTTAATGGAATAATAAAATTTATATATTTTTATACATGGTGGTTTTTCCATCGTTGATTTAAGTACCGTTAAAATCCCATTAGCCCTCTACTATTTTTCCTTCTTATCTCCCCCTCTTTTTTCTCCATCCAATCCTCTTTTTTTCTTTTCCTTTTTCCCTCTCTTTCCCCTTCTTCCCCTTCCCCCCCCCCCTCCCTCTCCTCTTTCCCTTTTTCTTTCCATTTCTCTCTTCCCCTTTACTTCCTCCCTTTCTTTCCTTCTTTCCTCTCCACCATTTTTCTTTCAGCCCTCTTGCTTTTCCTTTCAATTTTTCCCTATTTTCCTTTTTTCTGCTAAACTCTACATTTTTCGTTCCTTTCCTTCACTATTTCTAGACCTCCCTCACTTTAAACATGGTGTTTGTGTTCGACCCTCACACCAGGGCTTTCACTTAACTCCTTGTTTTTTTGCATCATTATTAGGGATGTTGGTACCATAACACAATTATACAAACAAACATCTGTTTATAGGAAGAGGAAAATGTATGGCCTCCATAGATATTAGGGATGCATACTTTAATTTGCCAATCTTCAGGCCCCATCAAAAATTTCTGAGTTTTGCAGTGGGGCAGTGCCATTTCCAGTTTGTGGCCCCGCCTTTCGGCCTTGCTACAGCTCCTCAAGTGTTTACAAAGGTTTTGTCGCTGGTGTTAGCTTCTCTAAGTGCTCAAGGCATCTCAGTAATAGGATAACTGGACGACCTGCTGCTCAAGAATCATTCAAGCCCAGTTCTGACAAGATGTGTTTCTTAAAATTCAGTTCTTAGAGAGTCTGAGTTGGATTATCAAAAGAGAAAAGTCAGCCTTAAGGCCTGTTCAGGTCCTGGAATATCTAGGTCTAGTTTTAGACACCGCTCAGGCAAAGATTTTCTTGCCATCAGAGAAGGTTCTGGCTCTAAAGAAGCTAGTTTGGTTCGTAAGAGGAAAAAAGTTTCCCTCCATTCGACTGGCTGCTAGGAAAATGGTGTCCTCCTTCGAGGCGATTGCTTACAGTATGCGCAGTTCCACTCCAGACTGTTTCAGAACAGTATTCTTTTTGCTTGGAACAAGAAGGTCCAAGCCTTGGATTGCCCAATGTTCCTTTGCCCATGAGAAAGGCGGAATCTTATTTGGTGGTTGGTTCCCACCAATTCAATTAAGGGGAAATCTTTTCTGCCAGTAGCCTGGAAAGTGGTACCACAGACGCCAGCCTGCTGGGCTGGGGTGCTATCCTGGAGGATCTGTCTGCCCAGGGAACTTTTAGGGCACTTAGGGCGGCACAGTGGTGTAGTGGTTAGCACTTTCACCTAGCAGCAAGAGGGTCGCTGGTTCGAATCCCAACCATGACACTACCTGCCTGGAGTTTGCATGTTCTCCCTGTGCCTGCGTGGGTTTCCTCTGGGTACTCCGGTTTCCTCCCACACTCCAAAGACATGCTGGTAGGTTAATTTGATCCTGTATAAAAAAAATTGGCCCTACTGTGTATGTACAGTGCCTTGCGAAAGTATTCGGCCCCCTAGAACTTTGTGACCTTTTGCCCCATTTCAGGCTTCAAACATAAAGATATAAAACTGTAATTTTTTGTGAAGAATCAACAACAAGTGGGACACAATCATGAAGTGGAACAAAATTTATTGGATATTTCAAACTTTTTTAACAAATAAAAAACAGAAAAATTGGGCGTGCAAAATTATTCAGCCCCCTTAAGTTAATACTTTGTAGCACCACCTTTTGCTGCGATTACAGCTGTAAGTCGCTTGGGATATGTCTCTATCAGTTTTGCACATCGAGAGACTGAAATTTTTTGCCCATTCCTCCTTGCAAAACAGCTCGAGCTCAGTGAGGTTGGATAGAGAGCGTTTGTGAACAGCAGTTTTCAGTTCTTTCCACAGATTCTCTTGGATTCAGGTCTGGACTTTGACTTGGTCATTCTAACACTTGGATATGTTTATTTGTGAACCATTCCATTGTAGATTTTGCTTTATGTTTTGGATCATTGTCTTGTTGGAAGTCAAATCTCCGTCCCAGTCTCAGGTCTTTTGCAGACTCCATCAGGTTTTCTTCCAGAATGGTCCTGTATTTGGCTCCATCTATCTTCCCATCAATTGTAACCATCTTCCCTGTCCCTGCTGAAGAAAAGCAGGCCCAAACCATGATGCTGCCACCACCATGTTTGACAGTGGGGATGGTGTGTTCAGGGTGATGAGCTGTGTTGCTTTTACGCCAAACATAACGTTTTGCATTGTTGCCAAAAAGTTAGATTTTGGTTTCATCTGACTTCCACATGTTTGGTGTGTCTCCCAGGTGGCTTATGGCAAACTTTAAATGACACTTTTTATGGATATCTTTAAGAAATGGCTTTCTTCTTGCCACTCTTCCATAAAGGCCAGATTTGTGCAGTATACGACTGATTGTTGTCCTATGGACAGAGTCTCCCACCTTAGCTGTAGATCTCTGCAGTTCATCCAGAGTGATCATGGGCCTCTTGGCTGCATCTCTGATCAGTCTTCTCCTTGTATGAGCTGAAAGTTTAGAGGGATGGCCAGGTCTTCGTAGATTTGCAGTGGTCTGATACTCCTTCCATTTCAATATTATCGCTTGCACAGTGCTCCTTGGGATGTTTAAAGCTTGTGAAATCTTTTTTTGTATCCAAATCCGGCTTTAAACTTCTCCACAAGAGTATCTTGGACCTGCCTGGTGTGTTCCTTGTTCTTCATGATCAAAACAAGAAAAAATCGCCCGTGGGACTTTATATGAGGTGCGTGCTCAGTGGCTAATAATAAAGACATACACAGTATATGAATAAAAACAACATAACATTTTATTGCATTATAAACAAACATGGCAATATATGCTTGAATACACATGATATAGCTCAAAGGCTCAAATATGAATGGCATATGATATGATTGATATATTCACAAGTTTTGGTATGCATCTTGGTGTATCCTCTTGATGAAAAATACCATAATGGGTAATATGAGATATTGGAATGTACATTGTATTCTGACGCGTTTCGGGAGCAACATCTCCCTTCCTCAGAGACCAATGCGTTCAAAGTATCTCAATCAACGGGGCTCGAATAGCAAGGATGTACTCTTGTATGGCAGCGGTGCGTCTCGTCTAACCCGGGAGCTGAAGGGTCCCAATATGACAGCAGCCAGAGAGCAGCGTTCCTCTCACACACTCGATCACAGTTGCCTAGGCTCTGTTAGATCGGCATCCACCCGTGACATGATGTTAGGGTCCCTTTTTTGCTGCCAGCCTTGGAGATACCTGACAGGTATGGAAGGTCCCCCATCACACATACACTTGCCTGCCAGAAAACCCCCCCCCCCTCTCTGGCTGCTGTCATATTGGGACCCTTCAGCTCCCGGGTTAGACGAGACGCACCGCTGCCATACAAGAGTACATCCTTGCTATTCGAGCCCCGTTGATTGAGATACTTTGAACGCATTGGTCTCTGAGGAAGGGAGATGTTGCTCCCGAAACGCGTCAGAATACAATGTACATTCCAATATCTCATATTACCCATCATGGTATTTTTCATCAAGAGGATACACCAAGATGCATACCAAAACTTGTGAATATATCAATCATGTCATATGCCATTCATATTTGAGCCTTTGAGCTATATCATGTGTATTCGAGCATATATTGCCATGTTTGTTTATAATGCAATAAAATGTTATGTTGTTTTTATTAATATACTGTGTATGTCTTTATTATTAGCCACTGAGCACGCACCTCATATAAAGTCCCACGGGCCATTTTTTCTTGTTTTGATACATATTTCGGGATGGAGGAGTGCTCTGGAAGAAACCAGCCCATTACCCCTTTTGTACCTTGTTCTTCATGATGCTCTCTGCACTTTAAACTGACCTCTGAGACTATCACAGTGCAGGTGCATTTATACTGAGACTTGATTACACAGAGGTGGATTCTATTTATCATCATTAGTCATTTAGGTTAACATTGGATCATTCAGAGATCCTCACTGAACTTCTGGAGACAGTTTGCTGCACTGAAAGTAAAGGGGCTAAATAATTTTGCACGCCCAAGTTTTCAGTTTTTTATTTGTTAACAAAGTTTGAAAAATCCAATAAATTTTGTTCCACTTCATGATTGTGTCCCACTTGTTGTTGATTCTTCACAAAATATTACAGTTTTATATCTTTATGTTTGAAGCCTGAAATGTGGCAAAAGGCCGCAAAGTTCAAGGGGGCCGAATACTTTCGCAAGGCACTGTATGTGAGTTAGGGACCTTGGATTGTAAGCTCCTTGAGGGCAGGGACTGATGTGAATGTACAATGTATATGTAAAGCGCTGCATAAATTGACAGTGCTATAAAAGTACCTGAAATAATAAAATAATAATAACTTGTTCTCGGGCGGAAAAGATTTTACCCATCAATATTCTGGAAATCCCAGCTGCCCGTTTGGCACTGAATTTTTGGATGTCCAGACTACAGGGATGTCCTGTCAGGATTCAGTCCGACAACTTGACCCTAGTGGCTTATATCAACCATCAGGGCAGCACCAGGAGCCAGTCGGTTCAGAAGGAGGTGAACCATATCCTATAGTGGGCAGAGAGGTATGTTCCATGTCTGTCAGCAGTATTAATTCCAGAGGTGGACAACTGGCAGACAGACTTTTTAATTCGCGAGCAGCTGTGTCCAGGGGAATGGTCCCTACACCCCAAAGTGTTTTGGCTGATCTGTCACCGTTGGGGTACTCCCGATGTAGATCTGTTGGCATCCAGATTCATCAACAAACTGGACAACTTTGTTTCCAGATCCAAGGATTCGATTGCAATCGGAATAGATGCTCTGGTTAACTCCTTGGTCACGGTTCAACCTGATTTATGCATTTCCACCAGTTCAGCTTCTACCTTGGTTGCTGTACAGTATACAGGTGGAGGGGAAACCGGTGATCCTGGTGGCCCCAGCATGGCCAGGAGGTCTTGGTATGCATAAATCGTAATGTTAGCAGTGGGAAAGCCATGGTTGCTGCCATGTCGTCCGGATCTGCTATCTCAAGGTCCCATATTCCACCCTGCTTTAGGGTCGTTGAATTTGACAGTCTGGCTATTGAAACCAGAATATTAAGAGACTGGGGGGTCTCGGCTTCGGTTCTGGCCACATTGATCAATGCCAGAAAGCCAGTTTTTAGGAAAATCTATTACAGAATTTGGAAAGCCTATATCTCTTGGTGTGAATCCAATAAATGGCATCCTCAAAAGTATGTTATTGGGAGAATTCTTGCCTCTCTTCAGTTAGGGATGGGTGGACTTGAAATTGGCATTAGGAACCATTAAAGGACAAGTCTCCGCCTTGTCAATTTTTTTCCAGAGACCGTTGGCTACGCACTCTTTGGTATGGACTTTTTTGCAAGGTGTGATTCGCATGGTTCTGCCAGTTAAACCATCCCTATATCCTTGGGACTTAAATCTGGTTCTCATGGCCCTGCAGAAGCAGCCTTTTGAGCCTATCAGGCATATTTCCTTACTACTGTTGTTGAGGAAGCTGGTCATTTTGGTTGCTATAACCTCAGCTAGAAGGGTGTCGGAGCTAGCGGCTCTTTCGTGTAAAGAACCCTTTTAATTCTGCATTAGGATAAGGTTGTTTTATGTCCTCATCCTTCTTTTCTCCCTAAGGTAGTTTCTGGTTTTCACTTGAACCAGGATATTGTTCTACCTTCCTTTTTTTCTAATCCTCAGTCTACTGAGGAAAGGTTGTTACATTCTCTTGACGTTGTACATGCAGTTAAAGTCTATTTAACCAGGTCGGCACAGATTCTTAATACTGATGCTTTCTTTGCATTGCCGGATGGGCCTAAGAAAGGCCAGGAGGCAACTTCCTCCACTATTTCTAGGTGGATTTGTCAGGTAATTTCTCAAGCTTTTGGTTTGAAAGGTAAGGTTCTGCCTTTTAACTTAAAGGCACACTCTACCAGAAGGGTAAGTGCTTCATGGGCAGTGCACCATCAAGTATCTTTGGCCCAGATCTGCAAAGCTAAGTGGACGTTAGAGCCCGTGAAGGGGCTCAATTTGGTAGTAGCGTACTGCAAGCAGCTGTATAGTCCTACGTTTTTCTTTGCTCAGGGTCAAATTTGGGACTCTGTGTCCCCTCCCCTCAAGGGCATTGCTTTAGGACATCCCAAATAGTTATTATTACAAGCTCTGTGTCCTGTGATGTAAGATAAAGAAAATAGGATTTTTCCTACCCCCCTCCCTCCCCTCTTTTTCTGGGATCTTCATTGCTTTCTTCAAAAACCAATGTTCTTCCTGTATGAGAGGGGTTATATAGGAGGAACTTCCTGTCTATTGGTTGCCAGTGTCCATTCGCCTATAGGTGGCGAATTACCCAAATAGTTATTACCAGCTCTGTGTCCCGTGATGTACTCCAAGAAAAGGATTTTACAGGTAAGCTGTAGGAAAAATCCTATTATTTTAAATATATAAAATAAAACAGATGCTCTCCCTTGTTAATGTGCTGAAAACCACACCAGAAGAAATACATGCATAGAATAACCAGGAAGCACCACTGCATCTTCATATCAGCCTGGTGGGATTTAGACGCAGCGGCACTTTACTGGGTGTTTTAGGTATGTATTTCTTCCGATGCTGTGTCCAGCACAATAACAAGTGAGTACATCTGATTTCAGACAAAGTTTAAGCATTTGTCAATAAACTGAACTGTGTTTGTTTTGTTTTTTCCTTAAAAGTATAAATCTAGCCTTAGAAAACGGGGGTATTGGTCTTTGAGCCTCTTTCACTCTAGCATTTCCGCTCCATTTTAGTCATTTTAGAATGGACACAGATGTTACATACAGTATGTAAGATTTGTGTCCATTCTGTTCTTTCTTATCCTGTGATGGATAAAAAAGCAGAACCAGGTAGACATTATTCACAGCCAGAGGTAAACAGACGTGCTTCCATCTATATCTACCTACCTACACCTGGTCAGGTTCACAAAGTGGACCTGGATGCAAACTTGTTCAGCCTCATGAACCTGAACTGACCCTGATGTAAATGGGCACACATCAGCTTACATTCATAGTGATAATTCATAACCTATAGAAATACATTTCAGTCTGTCTAACTACGGGTTTGCCCATGTGAAAGGAGCCCTATAGCATTATAACTACTGTTCTAATGGCATATAGTACTGAACAGTCTATCACCTTATTTCCTGTACAGAAACTGAAAATGATTAGAAAAGAGGTAAGCCATAGCTAAAAGCACAGAGGTCAAGGGACAGGCCAGAGGACCACATAGTGGCCATAATTGCTCTGTGATAGTCTTCTCCAACTAAAGTATATCCCAAAAATTCTATTGCAACATCACATTGCCAGTTCACATGTCTGTCCACTGTTTGCAAGTATGTAGGACATGCCCACGTATGTATAAACACTCATAACAAAGACTAAAGCTGCCAGAGAAGAACATATGCCCACATAGATGAACATTTCATTCAAGCTACTGACTCTTTGTTCTTCCCTTTCTGAGTTTCATTACAGTCCTCAAATCCTGCAAGGTTTCTTTCATGATTTACAATCTGCCACAAAATTCTGATCTCTTATGTCAATCCCACACAGATCATATAACATAATTTGAAATGTTAGCAATTGTACTCGGTGAAACCTTGAATCATTCTCCTTAGCAACCTCCGTAATTCTCTTCCATATTCACAACTGTAAAACACATGCACAACATCATTATTAGGACTATATCTATCAAATGCTTCCACTCAGATTTCATTATCAAGTCTACAAAGTTAAATCCGGTATACAATATAAATCTGAATCATTGTTTATTACATGGCAAGTTCATGCAAAACTGGCTATTATTGCGCAGTTTTGGGTGAATTCTAGTATGATCAATTGCCAATGGGCCAATGAGAAAAACCCTTGGCGTGGACTCAAATTTGACTTCTGACATCATGTAAACTTCTGCAGCAATGTTTCTGAAGATGCAAGAGGCATACTTGGTGCACCAGTCTATATATTTTAGATCTATTAGGAACAAGATAGCTGAAGCCATGTCCTAAAGCATAACCTAGTCCAGATTTACCATTAGGCTGAGTAGGCTTGTTTCTAGACTTTTTTTATTGTAAATATATTGCCCCCCTTTTTTGCCTGTCATCACTAGAAATGCATTCATCTCATATTTGCACATTTACACAGTGATAATATCTTAAGCTGGTTAGAGATAAACAAAACAAGAAAATGTTCCTTCTAGCAGAGGTGATCCTGGCAGAATAGTGTTCCTTTGGGCACTAAAGGTTGCATGCTATTGCTTTCAGGACCCAGTGATGGAAATTCAGCCCTTAGCATAACATATACTGTCCAGCTGTAGAGACACCTGGTGTTCACTATAAGTATATGTGAACAAAGAGGAAGGACACTGATGCAGAGGCTACATAAAAAAGTGCTAACCTGATATGATTGTCATCTGGTCCTTTAAGTTGAAGTCTGATCAGGAGCCAATGACTTTAAAATTCTGCAGTCTTTGCAGAATTTTAAAACCTACTAATCTGAAGGAAAGGCTGTTAGCTGAAATAGATTACTCCATATGCTTTTTTTCCATCTGAAAAAAGCCTGCCCCTAATTAGACTTTCTCAGTGCACACCTATGTACAACTACATATACTTGTACTTGCTCCTAAGAGCACCAGTTGGGAATCCAATCTTCCATGTGGTCTATAGGCAGCCTAAAAGACACCAGCCCCAAGTGCACAGTTTTAGCTTCCTCTTTCTCACAATCTCATGCTACAAATTTTGATGACCCATTTAGCTGTTTAATACATATTTTTCAGTAAACCTACCTTAGGATCAAGGAACTCAATAACAAAGAAGAAAAACAATAAAACATTTTTTTTTTTTCCGTCTTCCTAGAACAAATATTGCTTCATACACTTCAAAATCTAATGCAAGAGCAAAGCTTATATAAAAAATGGAGTAGGAGCTACACCTGGAACCTATAATTACATAGACCTGTAAGCAAGTCCTGTTGCTAAACACACATATAACTGTAAAAACATTGTCTGACGCATGTGTTTTTTATTATAAGTGTTGTTAATGATGCAGAGGCAATATAGGGACCTTCTCTGTCCACGAAAGACAAAAACAGAGGAAATTCCCAGTTCAACTCACCAACCAGTCTGCTTACCAACCGAATCGGTTTATTTGGTTCGTAAGCAGACTGCTTGGTGAGATGAGCTGGAAATTTCCTCTGTTTTTGTCTTTCATGCGTTTGTCCATCCATGTGCTCCTTGCTGTGAAGGCCAGTTATAGATTGTGGCGAGGGCCATTTCTTGGTTACTGGAGTAATATTGGTGGTGGGGGGACACTGGACACCTTTGCTGCCATTGTGCTATGTGCTGGGTGTCCATGGTGCCCCTCCCCATTTAGGGAGGACTGGGCTACCTCCAGGCCCACCTGCCCCTCATCTATCCATTAACTACTTCAATACAGGGCACTTTAACACCCTTCCTGCCCAAGCCAATTTTCAGCTTTTAGCGCTATCACGCTTTGAATAATTTTGCGGTCATGCAACGCTGTACTGAAACAAAATTTGTATAATTTTTTTCCAACAAATAGAGATTTCTTTTGGTGTTATTTGATCACCTCTGGGTTTTTCTTTTTTTTCTAAACAAATAAAAAAAGACCAACATTTTTGAAAAAAAAAAAATGTTTATATTAAAACCTTTGTAAATAAGTACATTTTCTCCAGCACTGACAAGCACTGATGAGGCGACACTGATAGTCACTGATGAGGTGGCACTGATGGGCACTGATGATGAGGCACTAATATTTAACACTGATGGGTACTGATATGCAGCACTGATGGGCACTGATAGATGGCACTGATATGCAACATTGATGGGCACTGATAGGCGGAACTGATGGGAACTCATAGGCAGCACTAATGGGCACTGTTGGCAGGCACCGATAGGCAGTACTGATGGGCACTTATAGGTGGCACTGATAGGCAGCACTGATGGGCACTGATAGGTGGCACTGATGGGCAACGATGGGAACTGATGGGCACTGATAAATGGCACTAATAGGCAGCACTGATGAGGCACTGACAGGCATTACTAATGGGCACTGATTGACATTTTTAATTAGCACTGATTGGCATCCCTGGTGGGCTAAAGTGGGCATCCCTGGTGGGCTCCAGTGGGCATCCCGATCGCCTCCCGATCGGCTCTCCTCTACTCGCGCCTTGTCAGTGCGAATAGAGGAAAGCCGATAAACGGAACTTCCTGGTTATGATTTGACCAGCTGTGATTGGTCACAGTTGATTACATGGTAAAGAGACTACGTCATAGGCTCTTTACCGGGATCAGAGATGTGGTGTGTCAGAGTGGTGGCACCACCAATCGCAGCTCTGTGCACCCTCGCAGGTGCGCATGAGCAGCTTATCCTGCTGGACGTCATATGACGCCCAGTCAGGATAACTTAACCACTTTCTGGCTGTCATTTTGCTATATGAGAATTGTTAAATGCATGTGTGGTGGCAGGGCAGGAAGTGGTTAAATGCATGTGCTTCCATTGTGGAGACTCTCATAAATTAGTAGGGTTAGGACTGCATGTAATACAGGGAGCCGCAAAGGGGCCTTGCAGCTTACGCATGCATTTGCAAATGTGTGCTAACGAGACCCCTGATTTTAACGCATGCTGTTGGACAGGTTCATTTGGTTGGTAAGCAGACTGGTTGGTGAGTTGAGCTGGGAATTTCCCCTGTTTTTTCTTTCATGCGTTTG
The DNA here is from genome assembly GCF_965119305.1 of Pelophylax lessonae. Classification (NCBI taxonomy): domain Eukaryota; kingdom Metazoa; phylum Chordata; class Amphibia; order Anura; family Ranidae; genus Pelophylax; species Pelophylax lessonae. The sequence continues at coordinate 90,946,108 of NC_138775.1, forward strand.
CCCTTCCATGTGCTTCTTTCTGTGAAAACCAGTTATTGATGAGGGTAGGGGCCATTTTTTGGTTACTGGAGTAATATTGGTGGTGGGGGGGGGACACACTGGACACTTTTGCTGCCATTGTGCTATGTGCTGGGTGTCAATGGTGCCCCTCCCCCTTTGGGGAGGACTGGGCGACCTCCAGGCCCACCTGCCCCTCATCTATCCATTAAATGCATGTGCTTCCATTGTGGAGACTCTCAAAAATTAGTAGGGTTAGGACTGCAGGTAATACAGGGTGCTGTGAAGGGGCCTTGCAGCTTACGCATGATTTGCAAATGTGTGATAACTAAACCCCTGTTTTAACGCATACTGTTGGACAGGTTATTTTGGTTGGTAAGCAGACTGGTTGGTGAATTGAGCTGGGAATTTCCTCTGTTTTTGTCTTTCTGTTTCAAGTATTTTATTGAATAATGCAAGTGAGTAACAACGTTTGACATGCAGAATAATGCAAGGTAATGTAAACAGAGCTTGGTAACAGAGCATGACCAATAACAGTAACTACAGCAATTCGTGAGGGTTAATAGACAAGTGGTGGTAAAATGGGTGGTCATGAGAGAGTAGTGATTGGTATCACCAACCCACCGGCACCCCATATAGGGAGCACACTGTGCCGAGGTGGGGAGGCAAAACCAACCAATTGTTAAACTAAAAGGGAACAGTGCCCAAGTCTACCGTATTGCGTGGGAAGAGGCAGGGGGAGAAGAGGAACCTCACGGGTATGTACCAAACAGGAAAAACATGGGCTACAGTCAGTCAGACTGAGGAAACAAGTCGAACGGGTAACCTGTAAACTGTAGTTAAAATGACAAGGTAGATTAAACTCAGACGTTGTACGTGCTACAACATATGTATGCAGAAGGAAGGCAGCAGGGCGGGGGGGGGGGGCAGGCAGAAGGGGGTAACAAGAGGGAACAAGGATAAAAAGGGGGAGGGGTAGAAAGAGGGGGAAGAGGAAGGGAAAGGATCGCCGGGGGGGGGGGCGGTATTGGGTCCCCAGGTTTGGTTCAGGGCAACAATAGGGCAGCAATAGGGAGCTATCAAAATTGGGGGGAAGAAAATTGTCAACCCAAGGTTGCCAGATTCTATCATACTTCTTGACTGTATCTGTCAAAACAGCATCGATTTTGGCGTGAATCATAATGTTGGTGATTCGGTGTTTCACTTTAGTCAACGGTAGGTGTGGGGATTTCCACACTCGCAATGGTTTGTTTAGCCGCTGTTGTGACCTGTAGGAACAGTTTGTGGCGGAATTTGGACACATTATCCGTTTTTACATTCAAGAGAGCCAGTAGGGGGTCAGACGAGATCGGAACGTCCATCAGGGTGGAGGGAATTTGGAAGACGGCCTGCCAAAACTTTTGCACCAATGGACAAGTCCACCAAATGTGCAAGTGTGTGCCCGTCTCCAGGCAACCCCGAAAGCATGCTGCAGAGTAGGAGGGTGAAAATTTTGCAATGCGTGCGGGTACTAAATACCATCGCATCAGCCCTTTGTAGTTTGTTTCCGAGGCTACTATATTTTGTGAGGCCGTCTTCGTTGATTGCCAGATTTTGGACCAATCTTCAACATCTATGGCGGACCCTAGATCCTGTTCCCACTTAATAGTATACGCGGGAGGAGTACGGTCGGGGGAGTCAGTGAGTCTGGTGTATAACGAGGATATGAGGCCCCGGGCATGAGGGTCATGGAGGCAAGTGTGTTCAAAAGAAGTCATGTTGGGTAAGGAAGAATCAGTGCAGATACATTTGGCCAGAAAGTGCTTAATTTGTAGGTAGCGAAAGATTTCCGAATTCGGTATGTTATAAGATTCACAAAGCGTTGGAAATGGCTTAAAGGAGTTGAATGTGATCATGGAATGAGCTCTGAGGAGGCCAGCCGTCGCCCAATTACGGAATGCCAATGGGGCTTCCCAGGCTGGGGGGGAAGGATGGGTTGTGCAGAAATGAAAGCAGGGGGTTGTGGGGGGATTGGAGCTGAAACTTAAATTTAAGGGTATCCCAAAGACGCAGGGAATGACATAAGATAGGATTCGAAACAGACCGACGGTCCGACGGTGTCAGCCACAATAAATTAGCAACAGAGAGGGGATCGCATTCGACCACTTCGAATAAGAAATGTAAAGAGGAAATCAGGGCGGCTAAAATAGAACACGAGAGACATATAGCGGAGGAGAGTAAAAAGAACCCCAGGAAGTTCTTTAAGTATATAAACAGTAGGAAAGCGAGGCCAGAGCACACTGGCCCCATAAAAGATGATAAAGGAAAAATGGCCACAGAGGACAGAGAAAAGGCGGAAGTGTTAAATAATTTCTTTTCTTCAGTCTTCACAAAGGAATCGGGGGGCTACACGTACCCCGCTTGTAAAGCCGAACTAAATAATACACCTCAGGAAGTGCCGCCATGGCTAACAGAGGATAGACTTAGAGCTAAACTAGAGAAACTTACCATAAATAAATCCCCGGGACCGGATGGCTTGCACCCAAGGGTTCTTAATGAGCTCAGCCAGGTGATTGCCAGACCATTATTCTTGATCTTTAAGGATAGTTTACAGATGGGTATGGTGCCAGCTGATTGGAAAAAAGCCAACGTGGTACCAATATTTAAAAAGGGGCCGAGATATATCCCGGGTAACTATAGGCCGGTCAGCCTAACATCAGTAGTCTGCAAAATTTTTGAGGGGATGATAAGGGACCACATACAAGACTTTAGTAATGAAAACGGTATTATAAGTAGTAATCAGCATGGATTCATGAAAAATCGTTCGTGCCAAACCAATCTATTAACCTTCTACAATGAAGTGAGCTGCCACTTAGATAAAGGTAAGCCTGTGGATGTGGTGTATCTGGACTTTGCAAAGGCCTTTGACACCGTTCCCCACAAACGCTTACTGCTTACTGTACAAACTAAGGAAGGTAGGTATGGACCATAACGTGAGTACCTGGATAGAGAACTGGCTCCAGGGGAGAGTACAGAGGGTGGTGATTAATGGGGAGTACTCGGATTGGGCGGGTGTGGAAAGTGGGGTCCCCCAGGGTTCTGTCCTGGGACCAATCCTGTTTAATTTATTCATAAATGATCTAGAGGAGGGGATATCTAGTACAATCTCAGTATTTGCAGATGATACTTAATTAGGCATGCCAATATCTTCTATGCAGGATGTGGAAATCTTGCAAGCAGACCTGAACAAAATAACGGGGTGGGCAACTACATGGCAGATGAGATTTAATGTAGAAAAATGTAAAGTAATGCACTTGGGGGCCAGAAACCAGAAAGCAAGCTACTCACTAGGGGGGGAACCTCTGGGTGAGTCTAGGATGGAAAGGGACCTGGGGGTACTGGTAGACAACAGGCTTGGCAGTGGCATGCAATGCCAAGCCGCCGCAAGCAAAGCCAACAGAATACTGGGTTGTATAAAAAAGGGGATTCACTCCAGAAATAAAGAGATTATTCTTCCACTCTACAAGACTCTGGTCCGGCCACATCTGGAGTATGCTGTCCAGTTCTGGGCACCGGTCCTCAGGAAGGATGTGCTGGAACTGGAGAAAGTCCAGAGAAGGGCAACAAAAATAATTAGGGGAATGGAGGACATCAGCTATGAGGAAAGACTACAAGCACTGAACCTATTCTCTCTGGAGAAGAGACGGTTGAGGGGGGATATGATATCAATGTACAAATACTGTACTGGCGACCCTAGCATAAGGAACAAACTATTCAGAGAAAGGAGATACAATAAGACACGTGGCCACTCACTAAAACTTGAGGAAAGGCGGTTTAACCTTAAAGTGCGTAAGGGGTTCTTCACTATAAGAGCGGTAAGGATGTGGAATTCTCTTCCACAAGCAGTCGTATCAGCGGGGAGCATTGATAGTTTCAAAAAACGATTGGATGGACACCTTAAAGACCACAACATACAGGGGTATACAATGTACGGTTAAAAGCAAACGCACACACACATCATAGGTTGAACTGGATGGACTGATGTCTTTTTTCAACCTCACTAACTATGTAACTATGTAACTATGTAACTATGAGGGGCACCCAAAGGGGGATTTCATAAGCAGCATGCCACTTGGTCAGCTGGGCTAATTGGGCCGCCTGATAGTACTTGGCGTATTGTGGGAGACCCAAACCACCTTGGAGTTTGTGAAGATGGAGGATTCGGCGTAAAACTCTGGGTCTGGTCTTACCCCAGACATAGGAGAAAGTTCTTCGTTGGAGTTGACGGAGGTAGTAAGAGGGGACAGAAATAGATAGCACTCGAAATAGATACAAGATTTTAGGCAGGATAGCCATTTTGGTAACGGTGATGCGTCCCATCCAGGCAAGAGGCAGGGAAGACCAGGTGTTCATCAGTTTCGTTAGGTGAAGTAGCATGGGTGGATAGTTGGCTGTAAAAAGCTCCCGGGGGTCTGCTGTCAACTTAATTCCTAGATAGGGCAGATAGCTGGCTGTTTTTGTCTTTCATGTGTTTGCCTGTCCATGTGCTCCTTACTGTGAAGGCCAGTCATAGATCGGCGCAGGGGCCATTTCTTGGTTACCTTCTCTGTACACCTCTTTTTTAAATCAGACAATCCCCTAGACCCAAAGGTCATGCATTGCAATAACGCTATTGCACCTACCCCCACACTCAAGTCCTATAACTCCCCACCAAACAAATACCTCACAACCCCCCTCCTTCATATCACAGTATATGCATGATCATATCACTGCATGTATACCATATATTGTGATTTAACAGCCTTGATAGCTTCTCAGCATTATTAAGGATCACTGATTGTCTTACCCATTATCATTGCCAGGGAGAGTCTTTAAAGCCCTCAGCAACAGGAGCTTACATCAGAGAAACAAGAAAAAAATAAAAAAACTGCATATAAAACCACATAGTACATTTAAAATCTATGTTAAAATGTAAAACATTTGCAGATCCATAAAATGTAAGCTATTCGTTTGGTTTCACATTCTTCACACTACAAGAATTCTCACCTGTAATTAGTGTGAAAGTTAATAATGAAATATAGCAGCATTAGTATTGCTACTTGCTTCAAAAAGACCAAGAAACACTTGCAGTTGTATAATTGTATATCAACTATATTATCTTGTTATCCATCTGCTTTATAGCTATTATATGACTAGTAGTCTAAACTATCCAATAGTTAATTTATAGAAAGCTTATGAAATATGTATTTAACAATGTTAATGTTTTCATTAAATCTGACTAGTTATGTTCTTATTTTTATCCCAATGGGAAATAGTAGTTTTTTTTTTTTATCAATGCATTTAGCAGTTTGTTTGTGGATTCACCTAAAGGACACTGGAGGAAAACCCTTAGCCTTCTAGGTTTGGCAACTTTCTATTCATTTTTGTAGAGTGTCAGTTTCATAAAAGATGATTTACAGCTGTAGGTTTAGTGTTTATTCACATCCAGATATTGTACTTGCTGAACGGTGTTACAGGCAGCATAACATTCTTCACAGCTTCTCCAGACCCTTTCACATCTGGCATACCTGCTCTGATCTGTGAAAAGCATAGACCTGCCAATTCTGGTGTTCAATGGCAAATGCCAATTAGGCTCCATGATGCCGGGCAGTCAGCACAGGGCCCACTAGAAGACGTCGGGCCCTCAGGCCACCTCTTTATGATTGTTTGGTCAGAGACATTCACACCAGTGGTCTGCTGGAGGACATTTTGTAGGGCTCTGGCAGTGCTCACCCTGTTCCTCCTTGCACAATGAAGCAGATATCGGTCCTGCTGATGTGTAAGGACTTTCTATGGCCCTGTCCAGCTCTCCTTGAACTTCCTCCATGGTCTTGAGACTGTGCTGGGAGACACAGCAAACCTTCTGGCAATGGCACGTATTGATGTGCCATCCTGGAAGAGTTGGACTGCCTGTGCAAACTCTATAGGGGCCAGGTATCACCTCATGCTACCAGTAGTGACACTGACTGACTGGCTAAATGCAAAACATCCAGATATCGTACTTGGTATTATATATTAGGCTACATTCACACCTGAGCGTAGCATTTTCGCGCGTTTTTTACCGTGATTTTACCGCGATTTACAGGCGTTTTTACAGTCGTTTTTTGTGCAGGCGTTTTTAGATTGAATAGAGACCAATGGAAAACGCCTGTAATCTGCCCCAAAAAGAAGCTCGTGTACTTTTTTGAGCGTTGGGCGTTTTGCTCACAGCGTCAAAACGTTAAGATGTAAACAGGGGCCATTGAAATGAATAGGATTTGTCTTGTTGGGCGTTTTGAGAGCTGATCCTAGAGCAGAAAAACTCCCCAAAAACGCCCCAAAACGCCTACATGTGAACAGAGCCTTACAATAAGAGCTAAAATAAATTTAAAGCTGGACTCCAGGAAAAGCAAATATTACCTAAACAGAAACAATGTGTTTCTTTACCTGGATGTTGATGTGTACTATATACAGTGTTTCCTCCAGATCTGTTCAATAATAAAGCACATAACATTGCCTGTGTTCAGGAGCTCTCTGTAATACAGACTGGACACTTGAGTTCTCCTTCTTTGCGCAGGGTGACTGGTCTTGTATCTGCCCTGCTCCTGTAGCTTTCTGCAGGCGGCCTGTAGTGGGAGGACTTACTGGGTCCCTCCCACAGGTCTACTACCTGCAGGATAACAGTGTCACTGCTAAAACCTGGGTTTGCAAAAGTATTTGGTGCACAAAAAGTTAATTTATAATCTTTGTGGCTACTGAGTATTTAATTAATGTTAATGTTTCTATGCCTGGAATTCATCTGTAATGTCCATTTACACATTCCCATTGTACAAAACCTGCTGCTGTATAATTGTTATTAAACATAGAATTATTCTTTATTCCATGATGTCTTAAACAATGGTGGAACTACTGTAGGTGCCAGTGGCAGACAAACATTACAAACTTAGCACAGAGAATCGGTTTGAATCCTTTGAATACTTGTTAGTCTTGCTCCAAAGATGGTGCCAACCAACCTGGGACTATATTTATTAGTGTGCCTATATAGTGCCGGCAAGTGCAACAATATTTGACCATTCTCAATCCCTATCACTCTAAATGTATTCACAATGATGTCCCCAATGACAAAACCTCAATGGTAAGCAGTATAGAAGAGAGATGTAAGGGTGGAAGCACACAGTATGGAAGAGAAAAGTAGGAGAATGGGACCAGACAGTATTAAAGAGGTAAGAAATGGAAAAGAAGCAGTTGTAGAAGGCAGGGAACAGGCAATATGAAATAGTAATGTACAATAGGTTGCTGGGAGTAGGCAATATAGAAGGGAGAAGAAGGAGGCAAACTAGAAAAGGGAAGTAGGAGGCAGAGAGCAGGCAGTATAGAAGAGAGGAGTGAGAGGCTGCAAGCAGCCAGTACGGAACAGAGTGGTAAGAAATAGGAAAGGGCAGCTAAGGAAAGATATAGGATGAAGAGAGCAGGTGTTTTGTGTGTTTATGTGTTTTGTATGTTTCTTCCCTCGACCTGGTTTGTCAGAGGGGTTGAAGTTCTTGATAAGGTTGAGGTGAGTAAAACAGAGGACACACTCTATCCAGTGACTCCTACAGGAATAAGGCTACATATGCAAGAGAAAAGCTTGTGGCAGAGAGCATGCAGTATAGAAGAGAGAAGTAGGAAGTATGGAGAATGGAGTATGGAAGACAGAATTATGAGGTAGGAAAAAGGCAGTATGGAAGAGAGAAGTAGGAGGAGAGTAGACGGTATAGAGGTGAGAAGCAGAAGGTAGGAAACAGGCAGTATGGAAAACAGAAGCAGGAGTCTGGGACCAGGCACCATGAAAAAGAAAAGTATTGGACAATGGCCAGGCAGTATTAAAGAGATAGGTAGGAGGCTGGGAGTAAGCAGTATGGATGAAAAAAGTAGAAGGCAGGTAGAAGATAGATTTTGAAGGCTGGGAGCAGAAAAAGCATGGAAAAGACAATTAGGAAACATGCAGCAAACAGAATGTAGGAGAGCGGTTAGGCACAGGAAAGAAACAGTATGAAGGAAAGAAGCAGGAGGCAGAGAGAAGGCAGTATGGAATAGAGAAATAGGAGGCAAGGAGAAAGCAATATGCCAAAGAGAAGTAGGAAGCAGGGAGAGGCCAGTATGGAAGAGAGAGGGAGGCAAGGGGTATTGAAGGGGGAAGTAGGAGGCAGGGAGCAGATCGTAAGAAAGAGAGAGGCAGGAAGGTTGAGAGTAGGCAGTATGAAAACCTGAAGTAAGAGGCCAAGAGTAGGAAGTATAAATGAGAGATGTAGGAGATAGGGAACAGGCAGTATTCAGGAGGCTGCTACCATGAGCCCCAGCATAACTAAACAATTAAATGGTTGTTAAATATGTTCACACTTAAATGCATGGATTAATGTATTTTGAATTGACATATGTTGATATTTTGCACTTTTTTTTTCTCTTGTATACATTCACTGCTCAAAAAAATAAAAGGAACACTTTGAAAACATATCAGCTCTCAATGGGGAAAAATGTCATGCTGGATATCTATACTGATATAGACTGGGTAATGTGTTAGGAACGAAAGGATGCCCATTGTTTTATGGAAATTAAAATGATCAACCTACAGAGGGCTGAATTCAAAGACAACCCGAAAATCAAAGTGGAAAAAATATGCAGCAGGCTACTCCATTTTGCTGAAATTTCATTGTAGCAACTCAAAAAGGTACTCAGTAGTTTGCATGGCCCCTACGTGCTTGTATGCATGTCTGACAATGTCAGGGCATGCTCCAAATGAGCTGACAGACGATGTCCTTGGGTATTTCTTACCAGATCTGGACCAGGGCATCACTGAGCTCTTGAACAGGCTGAGGGGCTACCTGGTGGCGTCGGGTACACTAAAACATAATGTCTCAGAGGTGTTCTATTGAATTTAGGTCAGGTGAGCATGGGGACCAGTCAATGGTATCAATTCATTCATCCTCCAGGAACTGGCTGCATACTCTCGCTACATGAGGCCGGGCATTGTCGTGCACCAGGAGGAACCCAGGACCCACTGCACCAATGTAGGGTCCGACAATGGGTCCAAGGATTTCATCCTAATATCTAATGGCAGTCAGGGTGCCATTGTCTAGCCTGTAGAAGTCTGTGTGTCCCTTCATGGATATTCCTTCCCTAGACCATCACTGACCCACCACCAAACCAGTTATGGTGAACGGTGTTACAGGCAGCATAACATTCTTCACAGCTTCTCCAGACCCGTTCACATCTGGCATGCCTGCTCTGATCGGCAAAAAGCACAGACCTGCCAATTCTGGTGTTCAATGGCAAATGCCAGTTAGGCTCCATGATGCCGGGCAGTCAGCAGAGGGCCCACAAGAGGACCTTAGGCCACCTTCATGAAGACTCTTTCTGATTGTTTTGTCAGAGACATTCACACCAGTGGCCTGCTGGAGGACATTTTGTAGGGCTCTGGCAGTGCTCACCCTGTTCCTCCTTGCACAACGAAGCAGATATTGGTCCTGCTGATGTGTAAGGACCTTCTACGACCCTGTCCATCTCTCCTGGAACCTCCTCCATGGTCTTGAGACACAGCAAACCTTCTGGCAATGGCACGTATTGATGTGCCATCCTGGAAGAGTTGGACTGCCTGTGCAACCTCTATAGGGGCCAGGTATCACCTCATGCTACCAGTAGTGACACTGACCCTAGCTAAATACAAAACTAGTGAAAAACAGTCAGAAAAGATGAGTAGGGAAAAAAAAATGTCCCCCCCACCTATAAAACCATTACTGTTATGGGGGTCGTCTCATTGTTACCCATCTAGTGCACCAAAGCAGCTAAAACTGATTAACAACACCCTCTGCTACTTTACTTACCAGATCAATATCCCATGAGTTTAACTGACTTGATGCTATACCCTGATGAAAAAGTGTTCCTTTAATTTTTTTTGAGCAGTATATTTTATTGCATTGGAAAATGTAGCAAAACACTTCAACAACATTTCAGGTTTTAGAAGTCCTAAAGCATTATGCTGAATTAGACCCCTTCCACACGGGCGGACCGATGAGGTACACCTGTCAGTTTTTGAGGACCCTCCATTGTCCTCCCTGAAGCAATGGGTGTAAATGGACATATGTCCATTTACATCCGCCAACATTGGATCCAATCCTATCCGCCTAAACAGACAGATGAGGATCCGTTTCCCATCAGTCTAGTGGTTTCGATGGCCATGGGGTGTAAACAGACAGGCAGTCTGTTTACATCCATCCACCCATAGAGGAGAGTGAGCTGTGTCTGTGCCCACTCTGCATAAGAGGAGCAGACAAGGCCAAGCCACCCTACTGCTCAGAGGGTATCAACAGACAGATTCCCTGCTGAGTAGGGGGACTCCTGGCAGAGTCCGCCCCATGTAGTTTCTGTTCACATCAGAAGTGCTTTTCTTCCAGTACAAGCCAATGGGATTAAAAAAGCAGCTCGAATCAGTTTAGGAGGTCTATACAGGTCAAAAGGAGACCCAAATAACCTGTGAAGAAACGCAGAAGAATATGAAACTGATCTAAAATAAAAGGTAAACTCACCTGAAAGTGTGCTACTTTTTCTATCTTCACTAAAACACTTGAGTGCCTAATGTTCAGCTGAAGCCTAATCTTCTGTCTATGATGGGTTTTCTTTACATTGTGAAAGTGGGAAGATATTTTGCTACCAACAGACATATTAAAAAAAGTAGATTCACTGGCCTGAAATACTGATAAAAACATAGTATTTAGGCTGGAGATAAAAATTAAATGCTAACTAGACTGTCTAATGCTCTTTCCAGATAGATGTGCACATCATCCCAGGACCTAATGGAATTAATAGTTTAGGTTTATCTTTATAACGTTTTTTTTTTTTTTTTTCCAAAATATAACTTTTTGATAAAGAGATTGTACAATCAAATTGTATGTGTATGGCCAGTTTGAGATTGACCTGTTAAAAGTATCTGTCAACACTGTAGAGTGATGATAGGTTGACCATCATCTGATGTCTGTTAGTACTTTTCACCTAGCCATTGACATTAAAAGGTGATCAGATACAGTACATTTTCAAGCCAGCCACTGGGCTGAAAATATCAGATTTACAAGCATATCCCTGGGTTGAGCAAACAACCCTGACACTAGAATCACCTTTAACTGGCCATAGATATTAGAATCCTAATGTCGGCCACACACATCATTTTTTTAAATGCAATCAAAATTTCCAACTGCATTCAGGGTGTCTTCTTTTGATGATGCCACCAAGCTTTTTTTTCTATAATTGGATCAGAAAGACCAAGACAATGGAATGTCTTTCCAATCGACTTTCAGTTGAATGGATTTTTTGCATGTTCTAGAAGGCTGAATCTAAACAAAATCATTTGATTACATACATACACCTTGGCTCTACCGAAAACCTGTCCAACATTTTCTGGTTTAATATGGCCTCAAAATCTTTGATTTAAAGTGTCTGAAGTGTCCATATACAGTTCAAACATTGAAAGATCTGATTATCAAATGATTGCATTGAAACAGCGTGGGAATTATAAAATACCCACAAACACAGGTACCTTGAATCAGCCAAAATCATTAAGGTTACACTCTCACAGCTGAATAGCAGCAGCCAGCAGGTGGCGCTGTAAACGATACCTGCCCACACTGTGTGCGAACAGCTGCAGCTGTCAGCAGCGGCTGTCAGTTTTGCACTCTACATAAATAAATAGCCAGCGCCATCACTGTTTGCTTGCAACTGCTCATCTGAGTTGTTACATGCTAACAGAGCCTCAGGCACAGGATGGAGCCAGTTTGTGTCTAGGGTCAGCGTTTCTGCAAAGTTTAGGCCGCAGGTAATCAGCCAGTTTGTATGCGATTATAGCACAGAGTGTTGCTGTTTTCAGAGGTGGCATTTAACCACTCTAGAACACGGCAAACTATCCACTGATTTTACCAGTGTGAATGTAGCCTTTTAATCAATGCGCACCTACACTAGAGAAAAAAACAATAATATAATATAAATTATATGACAATATGAAAGCATCAACCTGCACCCTAAATTTCAGGTGCTTTGCTTTTAAACACCGACTTGTATTTTCCAGTTTTCTCATTTTGTAACTTAAAACATTTCAAACGCAGTCATCCAGCAAAGGGTTAATGTTCCCTTCTTTTCACCACCCTTCCACCTCTCCTGAAGCATTCAGCATGCTATAACTGGGTTGTCAGCAGTGCAGGATGATTATCCCAATTAACTTGGAAATAATTAAGCGGCAAGCTTATGAGATCCTGTAATATCTTAACTACCAATGTAGGACAGTGAGAAACTGCTCTTTGGAGAGCGCCACTTTTGTGACATTGATGGTCGCAGAAGATGGGCCGGGGACTTACCAGCAAGGACAGGGTTAAAGGCTTTTGGAACCCCCCCTCCGCAGGACCTTAACTTGTGATGCCTCCCAATTGTCTGGTCTATTTGGGGTTAAATGATTTTCTTCTTTTCCTTAAAGAGTCAACCTAAATATAACCCATTGAGACAGAGGGTGTTATTGCTGAGCTAATTCTCATTAACTAAAAATCGTGCATAGAGAAAAGAAAGAGCTAAGATAAATGTGATTCCTCCCCCTTCCTTAAAGTGGTAATAAACCTAGAGACCAGCATTTTACTATATTGCAGTTTACTAATCCTTAGGTCTCATTTAGACACGCAGAAAAAAAATGCCACTTTTAAAGGAAATTTGTTTATTGTAGCATTTAGGTTCATATTTTAGAGCAGCAGTCAGGGGCATAAAAAATGCATTCATAGACAAGCTTACCAGCATAATTTACTCACATACGGGCATAAACACATGTAAAGGGGCATGTATGCATATAAATTAATGGTAGCTTCTGGCAGAAGGATCCAGGGTACATAGGAATATTTCAATACGCCTATATGCATGAAGCTCTAAAAGTAGCGGCCACAGTCGTTATTTTTTTCTAAAGTTTCTCCTTTAATTTCACCTGGTGATTCTGCCAGTGAAGGCTCTTTCACATGGGTGGCTGAGTTGCAGTTTTGCTGTACAGAAGCTACGGCTGCTGCATTTTTAACTCTGCAGAGTTCAATAGACGGCACCACCTGTCAATTCATTCGGGTCTATGGGGCCACATCGCACATACATGCAGCACTGTCCCACAGTGTAAAATTGCCATTCGGTAATTAGGAAAAAAATCAGGTGTCCGGTGGCAGCAGTAGCGGCTCCTGAACACCCATCAGCTGCTGCTATACTGCCCTCTGAAAAGCGTTACAATGCGAACCACTTTTCAAAAGGGTGGTAAGTTTACTGCCTGTCTGAACCAAACCTTAGGGCTCGCTCACATTAGCAGTGTCCTCTGAAGAACCATCTGCAATCTGATCCCTCTTCAGAGATAGTGTTGCCTCCTCATCCCTTTAAACCCAAACACCTATAAATTGCACAGGTTCTGGGGCTAATTTAATGCAGATAAGGCACTAAGTGAGTTTAATTACCTCCTTAATCAGCCACAGAACCTGTGTAATTCATGTGTTTGGGTTTAAAGGGATTCAGTGGCAACTCTATTTAAAGGGAATTTGGCAGGCAGTGAGGAGGCGTTGTATTGCCTCCTTACCACCTGCTTTAACCCGAGGAGGACTGGAAATACTGGCAGTGTGGCTTCTGTGGACACATATCAAAGAACTGTGGGTGGTCTGCACTCAGAAACTCCTACAGACTGTCATTAACCTACTGACTCCCGGGAGCGGAGGGACGACCTCAGGACAAATAACCCGAAGTCCCAGCAAGTCAGAGAACATAGTCGCACCATGCCTGTGGTAGTCACCCTAGTCAATGGACAAGAAGTCTCATGCCTGATTGACACCTGGTCAGAGGTCATTGTCATGAAGTATGACTTCTATGTGCAGAGATTTGGAGTACGGGAACAATTAAACCCTTGCTGTCAGAGGGGCCAATAATCTACATATCCTGGTCAAAGGTATCACCTTGGTGAGGATTCAAGTCAAAGACCAGGTGGTAGAGTAAGTAGGGGTAGTGGTGACTCGCGGCTCAGTGAACCCAGCATTGACTGTTGTGCTTGGCATGAATGTCTTTAAAGACCTGGACCTACCCCACCTGTTGGCCAAATATAAATATTCAGGCCAGAGGGCATGTGGCTGAGGCCTTTGAGTGGTGTGGCTCTGAGTGCTCCAGGCCTACAAGGCCCACGTCAGGGCAACAAAGAAGCAACCAAAGCAAGTAGGAGTAGTCCATGCACCCCCCAAGCAAAAATTATTTTGGCACCCCTGCCAGAGGTAGTCTGGTCACGCCGTGTTTGGGCCCACAAGAAATTACAGGGAGCCACCATGATGGTAAAACCCATCAAGGATCCCGTGACATCAGGGGTGTGGCTGCTGACTGCTGGCCCGTACCCTATCCAAGGTCCATTGGGGAGGAGCCTTGGTGCAACTAGTCAACGTGGGAACAATGCCAGTATCATTACCCAGACACATTATCTTGGTTGATCTCTACGTGGTGACTTGCCACTATATTTATGAGGCCCAACCAGGGGTGGAATTGGTTTGCATCCCTCTACAGGCATCTATGGCCTCCTGGAATGAGACCCAATACAGGTCACTACTGGAGCAGCTGGATATCCCCTTTAAAGACTTTTCTCTACCTCAACAGAGACAGCTTCATCAGCTGCTGGAAAAACACCTGCTGGTGTTTGCCACCAGTCCATAGGATTATGGGTTCATCAAAGCATCCGGAAGTGGTACCATTACATTCCCCCAGCATTGAGCTAAGAGGTCAATGAGTTACTCTGCAATATGCCACAGAGTGGAGTGATCAAGGAAAGCCACAGTCCATGGGCCCCTCCTGGTGCGAAAGAAGGATAGTAGTCAGGGATGGCCCAAGACATTGTGCTGCCTGGGTGCAAGAATAAAATGCTGCCCCCCCCCCCCCATAAAAAAAAATAAAAATCACCTCACCAAAAGGCTCTCACATCTATTATTTTATATCATGATAGTTACAACTAAAATTTAATTTATCCGGAAGTCAGATTTACATGCAACAGCACCTTGTCTATTTGCAAAACTTTTAAGGGGCTGCATTGTGTGTGTGTGTGTGTGTGGGGGGGGGGGTTAAGGGGCTGCTTTTTGGGGGGGGGGTGAGGGGCTGTTTGGTGGGGTATAGGGACAAAAAAAATAAATGAAAAATTTAGAAAATATTATATATACTGTTATCTTCTTCCATAACTCACCGCTGGACCGGTCCACCGAACACCAACTGTCTGTCCTCAGTCCTCCTGTCAGTCCTGTGTCTGCTGCGACCACAACCCTAGAAGATCCAGCTTTCCCTGCGTGAGACGGAGTGCGCTGATGTCTGACGTCATTGCGCACACCACAATCACACAAGGGACGTTCCCCAGAGGAGACACTCTGCCTCTTCATACTCATCAGTTTGCACTGTGGACGGTAGTATGAGATGGGGAAATGCTGCCCATAACGCGCCGCAAACTGATGACACACAAAACTGTTGGGAAAAAAAATCTTGGGTGTCAATTTGCTGCCCCTCTCAAAGTGCCGCCTGGGTCCAATGGACCCAGCGAGACCCATGGTAGGGCCCGCCCTGATAGTAGTCTACGGTTCTGTGTGGACTACCGTAAGCTCAATGCATGCACCCACTGGGATGCCTACCCACTTTCTCGGGTTAAGGAATCCCTGTTGGCCCTTGGACAAGCCAAGTTCTTCTCCACCTTTGATCTAATCATCTGGTACTGGCAAGTCCCACTACGGGACCAGGACTGAGATAAGACCGCTTTCATCACGCCCTTGGGACTGTTTGAGTTCAATTGCATATCCTTGAGCCTCAGTAAATCCCCCAGCACTTGCTAGTGCCTAATAGAGAGATGTCTTGGAGACCTCAGCTTCGAGACTGTGTTAATTTACCTTGGTGATAGCATAACTTTCTCTAAGACATTCGAAGAACAGGTCAAGCATCTAGACTGGGTTTTCTTCTGCTTAGCACAATACAGACTAAAACTTAAACTCAGCTAGTGTCACATGATGAGGCAGAAGATACAGTATTTGGGGCACATTTTTAAGGCTGCCAAGGTCAAGCTGTCCAGGACTGGCACCCTCCAAAACTATCACTGAGCTACGCTCCTTGTTGGGTCTACTGGCGTTTCATCCCAAAATTCGCCCAGATAGCCGCCTCCCTTATCCAGTTGTTGAGTGGACACAGGACCCAAAGGAAAGATAGACTTTCACCTCCTATTCAGGCCCAATAGCATGACCCCCAGCAGCAGGCCTTTGAAATACTAAAGCAGAGACTGACCTCTGCTCCATTGTTGGCCTATGCCTTCTGGGTGTACAAGGATGGAAGCCTAAAAGGTCTGGGTGCTGTTCTGGCCCCAAGTTACTTGCCCTGGTCTTGCAAAATATCTCACGGGGGCTGACATAGATGTTTTTATGGACAACAACCTTATGGCCTATCTGGAAACTGTAAAGTTAGGAGTTTATGACCAGAAACAGAAGTGGGAAACCCGTCTGACCTGGTTCAAGCTCAAGATTCACTATCGGTCAAGGAAGCTTAACTGTCATGCCAATGCTCTATCCCGATTCCGGGTATAACGCCCAGGGGGCAGGGTGGGGGCATGGACTCTAGATCTAATCTTGAGGACATGGAGGTAGCTCCTGCTCTGCCACGCAAGCCACTTCCCACTCCATAGAGAGACAAGAGTTGGACCCACAGGCTAAGGTTGCTAGTCGAGAGGAGTTGGTGCTGTTTTAGACCTGATGCAGGTGCAGCACTACCTCTCCCGGAAGCACAAACCCACTTCCCGAGAGTGCCAAAAGTTGACTCCTGTTGCTTGGGCCATTCTGAGACACCGGAACCATCTGGAATTGCAGAACAAGGTACTCTATCGTATCAGGCACTTATCCCCTCCAAGCCACAGGACATTCCCCTAGTCACATATCCTGCAGATCTGTCAGGTACTCCATGTAACAGGCAAACGTTTCTGGGTAGATCAGACTGAATCATTGGTTTGGAGATATTTCTTTTGCCCCTATTTGTCGGACTGGGTGCACAAAGCTTGTCAGCAGGGCCGACCCTATCATGGGTCCCAATGGGTCTATTGGACCCAGGTGTCACTTTGAGAGGAGCGGCAAATTGACTACTCTAGCTTGTTCATATACTTCCCTAGCCTGTCTATATACTACCCTAACCTGCCCCCATACTACCCTAGCATGCCCATATACTACCCTAGCCCCTGTCTATATAATATCCTAGCCTGCCTATATACTACCCTACAGGGCCGGCCCTACCATGGGTCCCGCTGGGTCCATTGGAGCCAGGCGGAGCTTTGAGAGGGGCAGGAAAATTGACATGCAAGATTTTTTTTCCAGTAGTTTTGTGTGTCATCCAGGGGTGCCCTGTAAAAATGCCACACAGCTGCCCTCAACATGCATATTTGCCGGGCGCTAGGGTGCTCGCACACAGTCTTACACCAGCTGTTAAACACCCGAGCACACATAAAAAGCTCAGGTGTGTGTGCTGCTGGGGTCGGGGTACCCATAGGAGACAGAGAGCAATGAAAGATCCCTTATCCACCGGCTCCACCAGCAGCCGATGTTCGGACGCAGCTTGCATTTCTATTGGGTGGAACGGGAGGAGGGGGTGGGGCCGGTCTCACGCCCGGCCGGCCTTCTTCTGCTGTGGTGCATGCGTGAGGCTAGGCACTGAAGACTATGGGAGCACTGGGAGCAACAGAAAGGTAATATCAGTTAGTTCTGTGTGACAGGACACAAAGGGTGTCCATCATTTTCTGTAGTAGTGGCTGATGATCTGCTGGATGGCCAAGTGTTGCATAACCTGTCATGCTCAAAAATCACTAGATAACCCTAGCTTGCCATTATACTACCCAAGCCTACCCCTATACTTCCCTAGCCCACCTCTATTCTTCCCTAGCCTGTCTATATACTACCCTAGCCTGGCTATATACTACCTTAGCCTGCCCTTATACTGCTCTAGCCTGTCTATATTCTACCTTAGCCTGTCTATATTTTGCCTTAGCCTCTCCATTTTCTTCCCTAGCCTGTCCATATACTACCCTAGCCTGTCTTTATACTACCCTAGCCTACCCCTATACTAGCCTAGGCAGCCCATATACTACCCTAGCCTGTCTATATACTACCCTAGCCTGTCTACTACCCTATCCTGCCCATTTACTACTCTAGCCTGTCTATATACTACCCTAGTCTGTCTATATACTACCCTAGCCTGTTTTTATACTACCCTAGCCTGTCTTTATACTACCCTCGCCTGTCTATATACTACCCTAGCCTGTCTATACACTATCCTAGCCTGCCCCTATACTACCCTAGCCTGCCCCTATACTGCCTTAGCCTGCCCCTTCCCCTTTACTGCTCTAGTCTGCCCCTATACAGCCCTATCCCAGTGGTATATCATCCATGGGTGCAACATATTCACTGCACAGAGGCCCTGAGGGGTGGGGGGGCCCACTGTGCTGACACACACCGCACCCATGAATGCCCTAGGGCATCAAAGATAGGGATGCGGTAACATGATGGTATGTCATTTAATTTTGCATATAGACAAGGGGCTCTGACTTTCTGATAAATTTAATAATTTAGTATTAAATTATCATGATATAAAAAAAAAGGATGTGAGGGCCTTTTGATAGGTGTGATTTTTATTTTGGGGGGGCAGGCAGTATTTCAATCTTGGACTCAGGTAGCACAATGACTCGGGCCAGCCCTGATTGTCAGGACTGTGAAAGTTGCACAATACACAATGCTCCTCCTGAGAAGTCAACTGCCATGACAATCACCACCTCTGAACCTTTCGAATTGGTGACCATGGACTTTCTGACAATCTCCAGAGTGCATTTTGGCTATCAATATGCGCTGGTTTTCCTTAACCACTTTAACAAATTCACAGTGGTGGTACCTTCCAATAACCAGAATAGCTGTCTCCACTGCCAAACTTTTCTGGGAGCACATTGTCCATCCATATGGCTGCCTGAAGCGGATCCTGTCGGACCATCATAAATTAACTCTGTTGACTAAGTGGCATCTGGAAGTTACATAGTTACATAATTATTCTGGATGAAAAAAGACACAAGTCCATCTAGTTTAACCAATACCAATAAAAGGGAAAAAATATACAATTCTATACCCACAGTTAATCCAGAGGAAGGCATAAAACCCAAGCAAAGCATGATCCAATTTACTCCAGCAACGGGGAAATTCCTTCCTGATCTCCAAGAGGCAATCTGGAATATTCCCTGGATCAAATTTGCCCTATAAATATTAGCAGAGATGTATAGTAACGAAGTAGAACTACTTAAGTACTGTACTTAAGTACCGAAATGCGGTATCTGTACTTTCCTAGAGTAGAATTTTTTTCTCCTACTTCTACTTTTACTTCACTACATTTTTTCGATGATTTCGATACTTCTACTCAAGTATTTTTTTTTGTGCTGCATAGTTACTCGTTACTTTTAAAAAAATTACCACTGCCAGAACAGTAGATGGCAGGTTGCATAAAGCTCAAAAAAATGTGTATAATGTCATTTGTAAATCAGCGCATACGAAAATAAAGGCTGTGTATAATAAAAGCTGCTATACCAAATCTTTCCAATAAAAAGAAAATATGAAACAAACAAATAAATGGTGCTACAGCGCTTAAAGTGCATCAAGAAACTACTAACAAACACAGGTTAATCATTTGAATAAATCATTTGAAATAATAAAAACAATATGATGTTCAAACTTTTGACTTATTTCTTTAATAACTACATAACACAGTACTTGTACTTCTACTTTCAGTACTTGAGTAGAAATTTTTTTTCAAAACTACTGGTACTTTTTACTTTTAGTACTTAAGTAGCAAATTTTTTGAAAAAACTACTTGCAATACTTAAGTAAAAAAAATGTTGAATACTTTAGTACTTCTACTTAAGTAACTTTTTCTGCGAGCACTTCCACTTCTACTCAAGTAATTTTTTGATCGAGCACTTGTACTTTTACTCAAGTAGAAATTTCGAGTACTTTATACAAGTCTGAATATTAGTATCCAGTTAGAGCATGCACATTTAGAAATGTAAACAATCTACTGAGCTAGCCAAAACCAGCTCTTGAGGGAGCGTGTTCCACATTTTCACAGCTCTTACTGTCAATAAGTCTTTCTGTATTTAGAGATTAAATCTCTTTTCCTCCAGACGTAAAGTGTGCCCCATTGTCCTATATGATGACTTTAAAGTAAATAACTCAACACCAAGTTCACTATATAGACCACTTCTGTATTTATACATGCTGATCATATCCCCCCTTAATCTCCTCTTCTCAAGAGAGAATAAGTTCAGTTCCTCTAATCTTTCCTCATAGCTGAGCTCCTTCTGAGCCTCTTATCAGTTTGGTTGCCCTTCTCTGCACTTTCTCCTGTTCCCCGATTACCTTTTTGTGAATTGGTGCCCAAAACTGAACTGCATATTCCAGATGAGGTCTTACGAATGATTTGTACAGGGGTAAAATGATATCTCTCTCTCTGGAGTCTATACCTTTCTTTATACAAGAAAGGATGTTGCTTGCTTTGGAAACCGCAGTTTAGCATTTCATGCCATTATTAAGCTTATGATCTACCAGAACACCCAGATCCTTCTCCACCATTCTCTTCCTAGTACATATGATGCATGCATATTCTTAGCCCCCAAGTGCATACTTTAACATTTATCAACTTTAAACCTCATTTGCCACATAGCTATCCAATTAAACTGCATTGTGGTCAGCTTGTAAATTGAAGACATCCTGTAAGGATGTTATTCCACTGCACAGCTTCTTGTCATCTGCAAAGACTGAAATGGTACTTTTAATCCCAAACCCTATATTATTTATAAATATATTAAAAAGTAAGGGTCCCAAGACTGAACCTTGGGGTACACCACTAATAACCTTAGACCATTTAGAGCAGGGATCCTCAAGCTATGGCCCTCCAGCTGTTGCAGAACTTCACGTCCCATGAGTCATTGTAAAACTCTGATATTCATAGACATGACTAGGCATGATGGGAATTGTAGTTCCTGAAAAACTGGAGGGCCAAAATTTGAAGACCCCTGATTTAGAGTATGAAGCATTAACCACTACTCTCTGAATATGGTCTTTTAGCCAGTTTTCTTTCCATTTACAAACTGATTTTTCCAAGTCTGTAAACTTTATCTTACACGTTAGCCGTGTATGGGGAACTGTGTCAAATGCTTTTGCAAAATCCAGGTAAACCACATCCATTGCCACTCCTTTGTCAAAGGTTTTACTTAACTCCTCATCAAAATAAATCAGATTTGTCTGCCAACTTCTGTCTTTCATGAATCCATGCTGCCTGTTGCTTAAAATATTTTTTTCCAGCAAGAACTCATCTATGTGGTCCTTTATTAAATTCCCCAGTATCTTCCCAACTATAGAAGTTAAACTAACAGGTCTAAATTTACTTGGTAAAGACTTTGATCCCTTTTTAAATATAGGTACCACATTGGCCTCATGCCGATCAAGTGGTACTATTACAGTCATTAAAGAGTCCCTAAAAATTAAAAACAATGGAAATGACAGAGCTCAATTCTTTTAGGATCCGTGCGTGTATGCCATGTGGTCCAGGTGCCTTATTAAACCTTATTCTGTCTAAATATTTCTGGACCATATCACTTTTGAGCCTGTTTGGATCTTTCAGGGCTGTGTCAATAACATCCCCATTATGGACATGAGCTCCCCAAGCTCCATGGTATACAAAGAGCTGAAGAAGGTATTTATTTAAATTTGCCTTCTCTTTGTCCCCAGTCACCAACTCTAGATTATGTTGTAAAGGGCCTACATGCTCAGACCTAACCTTTTTTCTTTAAAAAAATGTGAATAATTTTTGGGGGTTTGTCCTACTATCTTTTGCAATCTGTTGTTCGTTTTGAACTTTTATAGCCTTGATTTCCTTTTTAAATTTTCTGTTATATTCTTTGTAACATTTAATTGATGATAATGTTCCTTAATTTTTATATTTTTAGAAAGTCTCACACTACTCCCTATCACCCCAAGGCAATGGCGCCTGTCAGCTGTTCAACTGCACCCTGCTGGGAATGCTGCGGACCCTAAAACTGAGTTACAAAGATCAGTGGCACCAACACGTGGGGGTCGTGGTGTGGGTCTATAACAACATTGTCTACCAGTCCACTGGCCACATGCCCTTTTTTCCTAATGTTTGAGTGACATGGCCGAATTCCTGTGGACCTCCTGTTGGGGACACCAGAACATCTTCCGCCCTGAACACCCAGTTCTTATGTACAGGAATTGATGCAAAAGGCCAAGCAGTTGGTGTTAGACAAACACAAGGAGATGGCTCCTGGTCCTGTTTTGGAAGAACTGCCACTGCAAACAGAGGACTGAGAGTTGGTAAAGAATACCAAACACAATAGAAGAGGCAAGCTGGAGCCCAAGTGAGGGGGCACCCCTTACAAATGGTGAGGCAGCTTTTTCCCCCTACCCCATCCATGATCTGGTCTCAGAGGGGCCTGACCCCGTAAAGAAGTTACTCCTTTAAAACATGCAGAGACCTTGTAAGCTGGGTGGTGACTGCTCCAGGAAACCTCCCGATGACCGGGAGGAGTTTAATTCCGTGGATCTTCTCCTGGTGCGTGAAACCCCAGCTGACTGGTTGCTGCCAAACCTTGTACTTGAGCTTCCCCTAAACCAAAGCCTGACTACTTTGGAGCCCGGGAGGCCCATGCACTCCATTCAGTACCACAGACTGTACTGACTCATCTGAGGATTTAACCTTGGACCCAGGTAAAGATAAAATAGAAGACATGTCTGGTCCCTTGCCACCTGAGGCTTCTGAGCCACTATCTGCAGATGCACTTTTGTCAAGTGACTCTACAGAGAATAAGGAGAGCAAGTACCCTTTGTGGTCCAACCGTGGGCAGCTCTCTGCAAGATATTCTGACTATGTTGTTTGAAATTGTTTACTGTTTTATGTCCTAACCTCCATTTACCTTTTATAACTGTTGTTATGGTTGTTTCCATGTTGCAATGCCGAAGACAGCATCTACTAAAGAAAGGCGGAATGTAGGCAGGTGCAGTCTACGTTCTCCTCTGCAGGTGGTGCTATTCCGCCACGAGCATTGCATTGGAGCAGTTAAACATGGTTCCTCTACAATTTCCCTGGTCACTGGGGAAGCTATTGGATTGGATACTACGACCCCATGTGACTGTTGCATCCATCTTATGTCAGGCAGAGCCTATTAAAGGCCCTGACTCCCATGCTTGCTGCACATTTTGCGAATGGGTAGCGTAGGGACAGGTTCCTGATGAGAAGGGTTTGCATCTTCTTTCAACATCTTCACACTTGGGCACTAGATGGCCAGACCGCATTCTGCCCCTCCTAACAGGGGTGACGGTGATGTCAGTTTGACTGAAACTTGCTCTCTACATGCTGTTGGAACCTGTGAGTGTTCCTGGTTGGGCTGTCTTCCCACTGGGTTTATTGTGAACTGCCTTTGCATTACTTCAATACAAGTTCTTTACACACCTGGACTATGTGTGTTTTTGCCGCCACACCAAGCTGCACCCCACCTGCACTTGGTGACAGTTGGCAGGATATATCTCTTGTAGACTGTGCGGAAGAAGGATTGGCTTCCATCATGACTGTATTGCGTTTGATATAAAATATATTTATATGAATGATTTTTCTATAAGACTGGAACAATCTGTTGGTCATAGAGACAGAAATCAGGTTACTGTTGAGTTTGTTTAAGGATGCTTCTCAAATTAATGCCTTGGTAACAAGTACACAGGCTGTCCTCAAACAATGGGAGCTGTTGACAGTTGGAATAGTAATTTGGTAAGGTAAACAATATTGTAACTGTTGTGAGCAAAAGCCCAAATAAAAACCAGCAGCAGAGATTGATAGAGGGGCTCCATAATGCTTTAACACCAAAGGAAGAAAAGTCTGTACCAGTTAAGATGCATTCCCCTAATCTCCAGGAGAAGAAACTTGAATCCCCGGTGTCAATGGAGATCACGAACACACAGTAACCGGAGTAAATGTTTTAAGTATACTTTTACTGTGTATAGACCACAGTTTCTTTTTATTTGCAAGGTATTGTTATATCTGTCAGTTTTGTGTTGTATTCCTAATATTGTAATAGTTTTGTATGTACAGCATTTTTGTATAGTAGAAGCACATTTATACACTGTCTGAGGTCTGAGCTTCCTTGATTATACTGTAAAGTAACCTTGCTAGATAGACGCAAGCATAACAACTGGGGGCTCATCCGGGATCTTCATATAAGTCAACTGAAGCAGACTTGTTTTCTGTGGTGTGTTGTGCTGGATAAAAATGCTGCTTAAGCTGTTTAGGAAAAGCAAGGCTGCAGAGGATTTTGGTGTCCAGAAGGGAGTGTGCAGCTTGCCTATCTGGACAATGAGTGGGAGCCTCTTGCTAAAGAATTTGCAAAGTATGCTTCTCCCTTGAATAGGACTTGGGGTGATAAAGTCTCAGATCATTTTGTAGATTTTAGCCTTAAGGGGTTGTATTTAAGTAAAGCAGAGTAGAGGACAGTGTCCTTACTTGGTTGGTACTTTCTTCATGCTCTCTTTACTGAATCGCAGAGAAGGGAGAAGGCAGAGGCAGAAAATAATGCATTAAAAGACCAGCTAGCAGTTGCTGTGGAGTGTGACCGTTCCACTGCTAGTCGGGCTGATGAGTTGCAAGAGCGGTGTGCAGCGCTGATGACCAAATCAATTATTGCCTTAAGTAAAAGGAACGGCCATAAACCTGTTAGAAAAGCCAGGGTATGTGCCATTATCACATCCCAAAACTGGGGTGTTCTCCTCAAATGATAGTCAGTATGAGTTTGATGTTTCTGATAATAATTATCCAATGGGAAAGAAAAAGTGTGCCACGCCTCTCATTACTAAGCATAGGACAAGGCAACATGATAGAGAGCATATGGAAGATGGGGAGGTGCATTATCGCAACCCCAGAGATGAGGAATTTGAAGCAGTAAGGGAGTTTACACAAACTAAACTCCATGAGCTAGCAAAACAATACAGAGGTCTGGCGAACCTCTATTAAGTTGGCTCCTATGTTTGTGGAATAAAGGGGGGGACAGTGTTTTTTTGTCAGGAAAGAAAGCAGTGGGTATAGCAGTGTTAACCCATGATCCATAATTGCATCAGGCCAATGTGAAAAGCCAAAAAGTTTAGTGTGAACTTTTCACTGTTAGACCTCGTGAGAGATGGGATAGTCCGAGTATATGCTAGTCCTAGTTACCTAGTGGAAAATACCTACTCCTGGCGAACAATAGGAAAGGGTATTTCCAGGTTACGTGAGATGGGTTGTGTAACCAGTTTAAACACATTTCTAGAATGGATGGGTCCAGATATGGAACCCTTCACATCTGCTCTGTGCTCTAAGCTAATGAAGTCTGTGCCACTTAATCTCAGGGCTCCGTTATTGTCCTTCATGGGTTTCCTGGGATTAAACAGCAAGATTCCTGAAACCACTACCCTTTTAAGCCAGTTGGGGGAGCTAGAGGAGACTAAAACAAAACCTGTCTGGGCAGTAGATAAGGTCAAGGCCAGAGAGGAAGAAAACAGGCAGAAAATAACTTTTACAGAAAAGAAAGGCAATGTGGGAGAGAAGACAGGAGGTGAAGAGAAAACCAGGCTAGTTATCTCTAGGAAACAAATGTGGGTGGACCTATTAAAGGCAGGAGTACCTAAAGATGAGATAGATAGGATTTCTCCTGGAGAAACATTTAGTGGAGAAAACTTTCAGGGTTTGAGAATCTACTCCTAGTGAAAATAACATCAGCCTAGTTTTAAAGAAGACAGAACAGACCCCTCATGTTAGCCCCAAACCAATTCACAAAACTGCACCTGAACCCAAACCCAAATCCCTTTATCCTAAGCAGGAGCTAGAGAAAGGGGATTGGGAGGTTTCCTATCCTTTATAAAGGGAAGGTGGGTCTCCCATGATAGCAGTGAGGGCAGTGACAGCAAGAGACTGGCGCCCATATGCACCTGTCACTGTATGGTGGGGGAAGTCATTATCTCCTACACATGACATGGTTTTAGTTGATACTGAAGCTGAAGTTACACTTTTGCAAGGAAATCCTTCCCATCACAAAGGAGAATTGATTTATATGGAAGGTTTGGGAGGGCAAACCACACCAGCAGTCATGACATGGGTAAAATTGGCTATTGGCAAGGGACCAGGATTATGGACAAACGTTTTAGAATCAGTCAGGGCCGGCCATGGGTCCTGGTGGGACCATGAGACCCAGTCGGCACTTAGAGAGGGGCGGCCCCCGGCCGCCTCTTCTCCTCTTCGGCTATTGCTAAAAAAAAAAGGTCCGCGCCCGGCCTGACATGCACACTGCGCATGCGCCGCCACCGCTCGGGAAAGCCCGTAAACGTTCGGCTATTTCCGGGAATAGACGGACATATACGGGCTTTCCCGAGCAGAGGTGGTGCATGCGCGGTGACGTGTTGGCACCGGGCGACGCCATTTTTAAATCCTAAGGCGCCTTTAGAAACAGGTAAGTGAGACTGCTCCACAGGCACACTACCTGCCATTATGCGGGGCTGCAGGCATACTACAGAAGATGCAGTGCTGCGGGCATGGTACATGCCCACAGCACTGCATCTCCTGTAGTATGTCCGCAGCCCCGCATTCTCTTGTACCATGCCTGCAGCCCCACATTCTCCTGCACCATGCCCACAGCCCTGCATTTCCTTGCACCATGCCCGCAGCCCTGCATTCTCCTGTACCATGCCCGCAGCCCCGCATTCTCCTGCACCATGCCCGCAGCCCTGCATTCTCATGCACCATGCCCACAGCCCCGCATTCTCCTGTACCATGCCCACAGCCCCACATTCTCCTGTACCATGCCCACAGCCCTGCATTCTCCTGTAAAATGCCCGCAGCCCGCATTCTACTGCACCATGCCCGCAGCCCAGCATTCTACTGCACCATGCCCGCAGCCCTGCATTCTCATGCACCATGCCCGCAGCCCCGCATTCTCCTGTACCATGCCCGCAGCCCTGCATTCTCCTGTATCATGCCCGCAGCCCCACATTCTCCTGCACCATGCCTGCAGCCCCGCATTCTCCTGCACCATGCCCGCAGCCCTGCATTCTCCTGTACCATGCTCACAGCCTTGAATTCTCCTGTACCATGCCCGCAGCCCTGCATTCTTCTGTATTATGCCCGCCGCACTGCATTCTCCTGTACCATGCCTGCAGCACTGCATTTTCCTGTACCATGCCCACAGCCCTGTAGGGCACTGTGGCACTATAGACAGTTGAAAGCCTGGTGCGCTCATCTGCCCAGTGTCTACTGTTCTGTCCTGCTCCTGCTGTCACTCCGTACACACTCACACCCCTCTGACTGCTTTCATAGTCCTATAGAATGTGGGGGCCTCTTGGAGGGCGTGACTTTTTTTGGGGGGGGGCAGCATTTCATTCTCGGACCCAGACAGCACAATGTCTTGGGCCAGCCCTGGTATCAGTTACCCGAAAATATTCTTGGGATGGATGTACTTCAAGGTCACTCTATTCAGACTGAACAGGGTACATTCACATTCGGGTATCCTGATAAAGCGTATCTGGTTAGGGCAGGGAAGGCTGTGGTCAGAGGTCATGTCAAATGGACCCCTGTCTTCATTTCTCCGCCAGAGAAGCCAGTCTGTCTCAAGCAGTACAGACTTCCTGGAGGCCACAAAGAAATTGGGCAGACTATTCAAGAACTGTTGAGAATAGGGATCCTTACACCTGCTGTAAGTCCTTTCTCATCTCCCGGTGTTCCCAGTGAAGAAGCCTGATGGGATATATAGAATGACTGTGGATTACAGAAGTTTAAACAAAGTGGCACCTCCATTGAAGTCAGCTGTACTTGATACGAAAACTGCTAAAGAGGCAGGAGAATATTATGCTGTGATAGACATGAATGGTTTCTTTTCTATTTTGATAGACCCAGAGTGTCAGAACCAGTTTTCTTTGTGTGAGATGGCAGCCAGTACACTTTCACTGTGCTTCCTGAAGACTATGTTCATTCTCCAACAATTTGTCATGGACTGCCTGAGATTTAGGTAACCTGAATTTGAAAGTTGCTGTGTTTCACTACATCAATGACATCATGATCTCTGGGACAAAAGAATATGTAACTGAAGCACTACATCTGCTGATATAGCACCTAGAAAACAGAGGGTGGGCTATCAATAGAGACAAAGTCCAAGGACCCGCCACAGAGGTTAAATTCCCGGGAATGATGTGGACTGGGCCACAGATGAAAATCCAGAGACAGTTGTGCAAACTTTCCAGGCACAGTTGCCCCCTACTACCAAAAAGGAGGCACAAAAGTTAATTGGATTTGTGGGATTCTGAAAATCATTCATCCCACATCTTGGACTGATTCTGAGGCCTATACAATGTTGCAAGGAAAAAGATTGAGTTCTCATGAGGTCCAGAGCAGCAGACCACATTCCTGGCTGCTAAAGAAGCCATTTTGCAGCATCAGGGATTGGAACCCTGAGACAAGGAGTACCATTTCAGCTGGATGTAGTGGAGCACGATGGTACCATATCTTGGAGCCTGTGGCAGCCACATGAAAAGAAAGGACAGAGAGCAATACCCTTTGGATTTTGGTCCAATCAACTGATAGGGGCACATAAGAGATATAAGCCCCTAGAGAAGTACCTGTTTGGGGCCTACACAGCACTTCAACACGTAGAGACCATTACAGGAAATCACACAGTCACCATTCATACTGCATTGCCAATAGCAGGATGGGTGAGAGATAATGGACTGACCACTAGGGCAGCTGTGGCCCAGAATGAGACATTGATGAAATGGAAGTGGTAGCTTCTTAGGAGGAGGTATTGCAGCTGGGGATGTCAGAGACATTTGAAAACAGTTGGCAGGGCTTGCCACTTTTACCAGCACCCAGCCAGAAGAAGAATTTCCTAGGCTGCAGTCATCCCCCATTCAAGAGGCTCCACCCTTTAAGTCTCTGTCAGAAGACATGAAGGAGTCAGCATAGTTCACTGATGGTTTAGCCATAGTCACCTCATCTGGGTGTAAATGGACAGAAGCAGCCTACAAACCAAGTACACAGTCCTGCAGGAGACCAGAATTGTAGGGTTCAGTCAGTATGCAGAGTTAAAATCTGTAGTGATAACTCTTCAGGAGGATCCTTCTTCCCATGTCACTATTTACACTGACAGCTGGGTGGTCTTTGAAGGACTGACAACTTGGACGCCCATGTGGATAAAAGTGGGGCCTATGCCCCTGGTCCCAGACTTTGAGAACTATAACAGAGTGGCAGATGAAATTGCCATGGTGAATGCAGTTTTGCCAATTGCTCCTGCCTTGATGATCTTGGCCAACTGGGCCCACAAGCAATCTGGACATTTGGGGCAGAAAGCAACATATGAATGGGCCCAGCAGGGAGGATTGCCTATATTCATGGACATGATAAAGACTATAATAGTACATTACTGTACAGTGTGTGTAGAAGTGTGGCAATGACCATTGCATAAGTACTCCACTGGGTTGATTAAAAGGGGTGAGAGGCCTGCAGAGATTTGGCAGATTGATTTTATCGGTCCCCTGCCCCAGAGAAACAATCGAAACAATCAAACAGGCTATTGAAGGACCAGATACACAAACTTATACCCACACGTACACTAAGGGGGTGGGATCGGGTCCTCACACAGGCAGTCATGTTGTTCTAGGCCAATAGCCAAAAACACACCATACAAGAGGATGGTTGGGGCTGGGGTGCAGATTTCACAGCTGGAGTGCAGAGTTAAGTATTTACACAAGATTCCTGAAAGAACATGGCTTAACAGGTACCAAGTTACTGCTTCCCATGACCTAGAAACCAAGAGCAACATATCTGAAGCCGAAGCTTATCTAGGAATGAGAGGGAATCTGGCAGGAAGGTTTGAAGTTATCTTTGCATTGGCATATGAGCTTCAGGACAGTGGCTGGGGCTCTGATTGGTTAGTGGATACCTCTCAGCAAGTGGAAGTGGAAAGTGAGGCTCTATAATATCTAACCATCCAAAAAAACAGCAGTGATCTTCTAAGAAAAATCAGTATATTTCCTCTCCTCCCTATTGATATTCTTTGGGAGGGTCAGAAGTGGATTCAGGCAGGTGTAAAAGTGCTGGTCAGAGATCCAGGCAAGAAGCTAGTTAGAGGAGAGATTGTAGCTGGAGGGCTGGGGTCTACTGTTTATGTAATATTAGAAGGAACAGATAACCTGCTTTGTTTTACACTCCACAGGCTGTCGCTGATTTGATTCATAGGAAGACCAGAGAAAAGTGGCTTCATGATGGACAGAATGATTCAAGACCACAAGAGCTGTGGAGAGCAAGGCCATTGATGTATTCCAAGCCTGGACTTGTTTCTAAAGAACTTTAGAATGAGATTTCTAATGAACTTTTAGCCAAAGACTGAAACACATTCTTAAGGGAATAAATATGGGAGGAAGTTGCATTCAAGGCAAATTAATGTTTAGTATGAGTTAATAGTCTGTGTGGAGTAGGAGAGAAAAATCAAGGGCGGAATGTGTTGCATTTGATATAAAATATACTGTATTATATGGATGATTTTTCTAAAAGACTGGAACAATCTGTTGGCCATAGAGACAGAAATCAGGTTACTGTTGAATTTTTTTGAGGATGCTTCTCAAACAAATGCCTTGGTAACAAGTACACAGGCTGTCCTCAAACAATAGGAACTGTTGACAGTTGGAACTTTTGCTTGTTAAGGTAAACAAGTTTGTAACTGTTGTCAACAAAAGCCCAAATAAATATGAACAGCAACAATTTATAGAGGGGGCTTCATAATGCATTACCACAAAAGGAAGGAAAGTCTGTACCAACCAAGACTCTTTTGCCTGATCTCCAGGAAGCGTGAGTCCTCATTGTCAATGGATGTCACAAACACACAGTAACCAGAGTTAAGTTACTTTAAAGCGAAAAAAAAAGAACGGCGGCCCAAGCACCTAGTGCATTTCCCTCGGACACCCTTTAAAAAAATATTTTTAAGTTAAAATGCCAAAAATATACTCACAAACATGAAGAGCAAAAATCGCATAGAATATGTCCACCTCGATGTGGAAAGGACATATCCCTATACAAGGACTACTGATGCGTTTCAGGAGACATGCTCCCTTCCTCAGAGCTCTGAGCAAACGACAAACTATTTAATACTGACGGGGATGCTTACAATGATTAGCTTTCATTCTTTTATGTAAAACCTTTATCCCACAAGGGAAAAAAAACTATTGATGTAATTGCTTGTAGAGTGTTAGCTGGAGTTCAGCTTTAATTTGTTAATTACATTTGTAAAGTTGATCTAAATCTAATAGTCCAGCTTAAGTTCATCACACATGTTACAATATGACTATACAATCTCCTATAGATCTACCAATAAGTATGTAGTGCAAGGACATGCCTGGAAACAAATCAGTTGGATAGTTTAGGTGAGTCTTTATATTACATAGTTTTGATAAACCTAAATTTGATTCTACAGAGGTTGTATGTTCAGATTTTAATGTTTGTGGTGAGCCTAATGGTGGCTATACATGGTGTGATAAAACTGACTGATCGATGTTATTGGCGATCTCCTGGGCAGTAAGTGAGTTAGTGGGTGGATGCAGAAGAAAAGAACTGAAGATAGAGAAGAGTTGACAGGGGCTGGATGAGAAGGTGTTAATGAGAGTGGTAAAATGGGTCTGCTTGGCAGTGAGGGGACAGGAGTAGTATTTTTGGAGGGCAGATTTGTTTTGGTTGAAGTCTTTCTGAGACGTTAGTCTTCTGCCACAGACGCTCAAGAGTGCACTACATTTTTTTGAGACTTCTGGTGTCATCTTTTTTCCAAGGTTGTAGAGGTCAAGGCCTGATTGCGTGTGTAGTTTGGGGGCAAGCTTAGCTTGTCTAGGGAGGATGACAGTGAGCTGTTGTAGACAGAAGTGGCTAGGTTGGGGCAGGACAGGGGTGATATTTTGTCATTGAGGCGGTCAGTAGCAGAGTATTGAAGAGAAGGGTTGAGGTGATGAAGGTTTCTACAGGTAACTGTTAGGCGGTTGGAGGGAGAGGAGGTGGAAGACAGAGAGAAAGCAAAACTAATAAGGTAGTGATCAGAGGGTGGGAGAGGATTGTTGGAGAGGTTGCTCGGAGTACATAGATAGGAGATTACAATGTCAAGGGTGTTGACATTGGAGTGATTAGGAGCCTGAATCTATTGCTTCAGGTCAAAAGAGGTTAGACAGAGAAGTATAGAAGTAGTAGTAGTAGTATTATCATTAACATTTAAACATATTACTTAATAGCCACAAAAGCTATAAATCCACTTTGTGTGCACCAAATCCTCTTACAATCCCAGTTTTTAATTTTAAATGTACCATCATCACTGTGCTGCACATAGCTTTTCCAAAGGGCAGAGCTATGGAAGGATCGATCCAAGAAGGCTCCACCCACTACAGACTACCTGCAGAAAGCTACTGGGGGAAGGGGCTGAGACAAGACCAGTCACCCTGCTCAGGGAGTAAGAGAGGCAATGACCGGTCTTTTTTTAACAAGAAGTTCCTTTACAGAGCCAAAACTTCACACTGGCACAGATCGCACAGATCTGGAAGAAATACCCAAAGCACACCAAGATTCAATTAGGAATTCTCATGTCACTTTCACAGCAGAATGTGGTTGGGGAAACCAGTTTTCTGTGCGAGTTTTCCATATCGTGTTCAAAACGCACTTGGTGTGAAATCTGCTGTGGGTGTCATTATAATTCTAATGACATCCCAAACACAGATAGCAAAAGAGGTGCCTTTGCCTGCACTGGATCGCATCGTAACACAGTGTAATCCTATCTTAACTTTCAATCAAAATCTTCTTCCCCATGTATGGCATATGAAATTATTGGGTTGTGGCATATAGATTGATTATTTCTATTTGGAGAGATTGATTGGAAAAGAAAACGATAATTTATTGAAGTGCATAAGTTCACCATTAAACTGATTGCAATGAAAAGGAGACACATTGTTGAAAAGAGACACAATAAATTAAAACATAAGGTGCACATTGGGGGTGCAGGTTCTCATCTGAATTATATTTTGGTTTGCGGGGGGGTTGGGGGTAGGCAGGAAATAAAATAAAAGGAAGGGCTGTAAGTTCTGACACCCCTCCTCCTCTACTAGAAGTAGAGTAGGGACAATGGAATCCGCAAACAGATTGGTCAGACAGGGTGGAAAATGATTCATCATTTTCAATGATCTGCAGTACTGAGATACAGTACTTTATCAATGAATACCATTGTATTTTGCTTGATCAGATTATGAGATTGCATGGTGGAAACCGGAATGTGATTGATAATTTGTAATCCTAAATTAGGATGGTATCCTATTGATTGAAATCCACTTCCTCATGTGTGCCATGTTCATCAAATTAGCTGATGTTTATAGATCGATCATTCCTATCAGAAGACATCAGTCGGCAAAGATATTGAACATTATTAAGCTTGTATAACTGGAACAGCAAGTAGAAGGGGTAGGCAAGCTTTGAGAGTTAGAAATTACTTGAACAGCAAACATTGTTTAAGAATTTAACTAGCAAGGCCTAACTAAAGAGTAAATAAAAGTTAGAAATATAGTATATAAATAAAATGTCACTGTAAAAATATAACTTACCCTACCTTAAAAGTGAACAGTGTCAGTCAGTAGGGGAGTGGACAGTGTGTGGACAGTGTCAGTAGTGCAGTGGACAGTATCAGTAGAGCAGTAGATGGTGTCAGTAGAGCAGTGGTTTGTGTTAGTAGGGTAGTGGACAGTGTCAGTAATTAGGGCAGTAAAGTGTCAGTAGGGCAGAGGTTGGTGGATGGTGTCAGTCAGTAGAGCAGTGGACTGTGTCAGTTGGGCAGTGGATGGTGTGTGGACAGTGTCAGTAGTGCAGTGGACAGTATCAGTAATGCAGTAGAAGTGTCAGTAGAGCAGAGGTTAGTGTCAGTAGGGCAGTGGAGGGTGTGTGGACAGTGTCAGTAGTGCAATGGACACTATCAGTATTGCAGTAGATGTGTCAGTAGAGCAGAGGTTAGTGTCAGTAGAGCAGACGACGGTGTCGTTTGGGGAGTGGACAGTGTGTGGACAGTGTCAGTAGTGCAGTGGATAGTATTAGTATAGCAGTAAAAGTGTCAGTAGAGCAGTGGACGGTGTCAGTCAGTAGAGCAATAGACTGTGTCAGTAGAGCAATGGACAATAGGGATAGACCGATTATCGGCAAGGCCGGTATGCACTTTCCCCGATATATTGGTATCAGCCCCGGAACTGGCCAATATTGCCGATATTTTTGTGACGTCATTCCTCCATCTTAGGCCGCCTCCCTCGCCTTGGAAAGCCTCGTCTGGAGTCGGGACTAGTCTCACGGGAGTGTATCACAGCCATACACCCACCCACAGCAGCCCGGTGCTAGCCAGCCACCCATATCCACAGGCCCTGTACCAGCCACCCACAGGCGCTGTACCAGACAGACAGCCACCCACAGGCCCTGTACCAGGCAGCCACAGGCACTGTACCAGCCAGCCACCCACAGGCCCTGTACCAGCCAGCCACCCACTAACCACAGGGTGCCAGCCAGCCACGCACCACCGGATGCCAGACAGCCAACCACCCACCACAGGGTGCCAGACAGCCACCCACAGGCCCTGTACCAGGAAGCCACAGGCACTGTACCATCCAGCCACTCACAGGCCCTGTACCAGCCAGCCACCCACAGCCCCTGTGCCAGACACCCACCCACCCACTACAGGGTGCCAGACAGCCAGCCACCCACCACAGGATGCCAGACAGCCAGACACCCACAAACAGGGTGCCAGACAGCCAGACACCCACAGGCCCTGTACCAGCCAGCCACAGGCACTGTACCAGCCTGCCGCCCACAGGCCCTGTACCAGCCAGCCACCCACAGGAAGCCAGCCACCCACCACAGGGTGCCAGCCAGCCACCCACCCACCACAGGGTGCCAGCCAGCCAGCCATCCACCACAGGGTGCCAGCCAGCCAGCCAGCCACAACAGGGTTCCAGCAAGCCAGCCATTAAGCATTAAACAAAAATTAACATGTTCAGTATCAGATTTGTGTCAGAAATTGTCTTTATTTTTCAAAACTTTAAATGTACAATATATCGGCCCATATCGGCCCATATCGGCCGATACCGATACGTTGTGACCAAAATATCGGTATAAGTATCAGCCCGGAAAAAACCATATCGGTCTATCCCTAATGGACAGTGTCAATAGGGCTGAAGCTGATGTCAGTAGTCAGTGTCAGTAGTTTTTTTACAATATTTTTTTTTTTTTAATTTGTAGCTCTTTTGTGGGGCTTTGGTGAAATATAAGGGGTCTGACAGACCCCTAATGTCTCACTTTTGAGACAGAGAAAGAAGACTGAGAAGTCCTCAACCTTCATATTTGCAGCCTCAGCAGCACAGAATGAATGAACAGGAATGGCTCTGTGCAGAGCTTCCCAGTCATTCACAAACTGAAACATAGTAAACATTTTGTTATGCTTATGTTATGAATGAACACAGTGAGTGACTGGTACTGAACACTCACTGTGTTCATTCAGAAAAGTAAGGGGCTGATAAAAGACATATTTACCTGCCCCTTCTCCTGCTTTTGATCTTCCATAGCAGTCGTTGGGAAAGCAGAGGAGGGGTAACGCCGCGGGGGGTTCAGGAGATCACACAGGGGGCCCAGGCAGCAGAAAGAAGGGGAACCTAGAGAGAAAGGGAACCTAGACAGAAGAGGTGGGCATTAACTGGAGCTGATCCCCTTTTCTCTAGTTGCAGCTGAATCCCGGCAGGTGGGAGAGAAGGAGAAGCCTCCTTTCAGCTTCTGCAGGAGAAAAGAGGATCAGTTCCTGCAAATCCTGCCCCCTCTCCTGTCCAGGTTTCAGGGCTTGGCAAAGAAGAGATGCAATCTACCCGTCCCCTGTCCGCAGTTGACTGGTAGATTGCAATCAATGGGTTGCCGACCCCCCGCAAGTAACCATAACTTTCCTTGCAATCGAGAAAAACTAAATTTATTTTCAGTTTGATCAAAAATGAGTCGATTGGCCAGGGTGGAAAACGATCAACCCGTTAGCACTGAGATACTCTATGTATAAATACATTTGGTTGCATGGTGTATTCACGAACAATTGATTGATAATTTTCAACCCTGGCTGATGGACTCATTTTTATTGAATCTGATCTAAATGTAGTGTAAAGCGTTTTGAACCGCATCCGATTCGCATGACATGTGAACTGAACCAGCTTTCTATGGAGCCGATTCACATCTGTCCAGGCCAATCGCAGACTGTTTTTAACCGGTTCCCAACAGGCCACCGCCTTTTTACTGAGTCAAAGTGGCTCTGCTGTGCAAATCGACATAGGTCTACGCCGGTTGCGAGCAGGCAGCTAGGGGGCGAGTGCGTGCCCCCACTCGGCAGCGGGGAAACGGATGCGCGGGTCAGGCGGCTCCGATTGCCGCCTGACACCCACGAGCGTTCCCCGCTGAGAGAGAAGAACGGTCAGCTGTTGTAAACACAGCTGACCCTTCTTCTCCCTGGAGTGATCACAGAGGCCCTGTGATCCTTCTATATAGGATCACAGGTCTCTATGAACATTTCAGAAGCAACGTCCCCCCCACAGTTAGAATCACTCCCCTAGGCTCACATTTAACCCCTTGATCACCCACAATGTTAACCCCTTCCCTGCCAGTGTCATTATTACAGTAACAGTGCATATTTTTAGCACTGATTACTGTAGAAATGTCACTGGTCCCCCCAAAAGTGTCAAAAATGTCAGTCAGGGGTCCAAGCTGTCTGCCGCAATGTCGCAGTCCAGCTAAAAATCGCAGATCGCCGCCATTACTAGTAAAAAAAAACAATAAAAATGACATAAATCTTTCCCGTAGTTAGTAGACAAGATAACTTTTGCACAAACCAACCAAAATACGATGATTGCGATTTTTTTTTACCAAAAATATGTAGCAGAAAACAAATTGGCTGAAAATGTTAAAAAATTTGATTTTTTTTTTGAGAATGTTATACAGCAGAATGTGAAAAATATTGTTTTTTTTTTCAGAAATGTCGCTCTTTTTTTGTTTATAGCGCAAAGAATAAAAATCGCACAGGTAATCAAATACCTCCAAAAGAAAGCTCTATTTGTGGGAAAAAAGGACATTACTTTTATTTAAGTACAGTGTTGCACGACCGTGCAATTGCTCGTTAAAGTAACGCAGCGCCAAATCGCAAAATATGGCCTGGTCATTAAGGGGGAAAATCTTACGGTCCAGAAGTGGTTAAAAAGAGTCCTGTACATTTTTCAGTCTGATTCAGTAAAAAATTCATACCTGAATCGGTGAACAAAACTGCATTGTCATGAAACGAAAAAAAAAAAAAAAATACATTGGACTCCTTTTAAAAATCGCACAGAAAAAGCGGCTGTCCATATGTGAACCACCTTTAAATTGATCAGAAGGGAAGTTATGTCTATTTGACTGCTTACAGATTTGATCGTTTTGATCGAATCATCCATTGATCAGATAATAAAATCAAATCGTGTCTGTCCACCACCGATCGATCAGATTATGAGATTAAATGGTGAAAACCCAAATGTGATTGATAATTTATGATCGTAAGTTACAATTGTATCCTATTGATCTAGCACATCTCTCCCAGCAAGGAGTGTTGTCTCCAAGGGTTGGAGAGGCTGGATTCACCCCTTTTTTATGGATAGTGTATGACCCACTGACAATGGGGTACTTTGACGCAGTGGTGGGCTTGAGCACGATATGGCCATATGGTGGGACCAAATCCTCATTTTTATTTATGGATTGTCTCCATATTTGATAGTCATTTCTTTTGCATGTGTGCGCTATTCTTTTTTAATATACATGTCGCTTGGTTCATAGCTGCACCGGCTTTAGATATACATGTTCAGGGTTTGCTCCCCCAATTTTTTGCATGTTTATTATGTTTTTTATGTCTATTTGACTGCTTACATTGGACTCCTTTTAAAAATCGCACAGAAAAAGCGGCTGGCCATATGTGAACCACCTTTAAATCGATCAGAAGGGAAGTTATGTCTATTTGACTGCTTACAGCTTTGATCGTTTTGATCGAATCATCCATTGATCAGATAATAAAATCAAATCGTGTCTGTCCACCACCGATCGATCAAATTATGAGATTAAATGGTGAAAACCCAAATGTGATTGATAATTTATGATCGTAAGTTACAATTGTATCCTATTGATCTAAATCCACTTCCCAGTGTATGGCATATTAATCAAATGGATTGTGGCATATAGATTGGTTCTTCCTATCAGAAGAGATCGATTGGAAAAGAAAACGATCATTTATTGAAGCGTGTATGGCTGATTTCAATGAAAAGGAGACCCATTGTTGAAAGGAGACACAATAAATAAAAACACAGACGCTGCTGATACAAAAGGTGTAAATTGGGGGTGCAGACTTTCATCTG
Organism: Pelophylax lessonae; assembly: GCF_965119305.1. NCBI lineage: Eukaryota > Metazoa > Chordata > Amphibia > Anura > Ranidae > Pelophylax > Pelophylax lessonae. The sequence continues at coordinate 90,984,675 of NC_138775.1, forward strand.
AGATATATTTTGACTTGGGGGGGGGGGAGGGAGATAAAAAGGGGGGGCTGTAAGATCTGACACCCCCCAATCCCTCCTAGAAGCTGAGCGGGGTGGTGACTTAGGACAGCAATGAGAGGAGGGACATGAAGGTTTCCAGTACAGGAGGTCCTACATGAAAGTGCTCTCCAGCAGCAGCAGCATCAGCAGCATTGGTGGTGTCTAGAAGCTGTCCATTGTAGGAGCTGTCCGTTCCAGGAGCTGTCTATACTCGGAGCTGTCCATTTCAGCACCACGTACTCCATCATCACTTCCATGCAGCAGCGGCGGAGGAAGCCCAGCCGACACCGCCAGCCTGGACAGCGCACAGGGGGCCTCGCACTGCTGATCCTCACCGACACCACCATGGATTGCAAAAGCCGCAGTCCGTCTCCAGCCAAAGCTTCCAGCATCCACAGGATACTTGTGCTGTAATCAACAGCAGGGGAGGAATCCCACACTCCATCAGACACACACACACAGCAGACAACCAGAAGAGGGGAGAAGAAAAGATCTGTCAAGAGCAGAGAGAGAAAAAAAAACAAGAAAAAAAAAAACCCTCTGATTTTTTTTTTTCCTTTTTTACATGGCGCAGGCTGCAGAGCAAAAGAAGGAAAGCAGAGCCCGCATCCCTAACCCTAAAGCCTCCCCTTGCTGCCTTGGTCCTGATGCTGCTGATGGTTGGTGATGAGAAGGCTGCTGTTTTATTCCTGCCGACAAGAGATTCCCAATTAGCCATCACTTATGGAAACTGAAGATCAGAATTTTAGGAAAAGGGATTAAGAGAGATTAGAGCCTCTCTGTCTGTTAGCTGCTATCCTGTGTGTTGTCAGTCTGTCTGCACTATTTTCATATTCTTTTTTTTTTTTTTTTTTTTTGTCCCCCCACCCCCCCTTTTTCTCCTGCAAACCTGCATTTGGACATGATCTGATGGACAACGAGCTCTCCATCCACAAACCTTCCAGGTTTACTTTTGCTATTTTTCTATTAGGATACCTCATCTTTTTTGGGCACCATCACTGCTAGCTAAGACCCCCCAGGTCCCCCCCCTTATCTACCACCTATTCAGCTCCTGCACCCCCTGCCCCCCCTACACCAGAAGACTGTTGGATGTCTATAGAATGAAGAATTATGGGTCTGTTTGATAGAGGTGTTCAGATGCTCTTGACCACTGTGGGAGCATTCGCTGCATTCAGTTTAATGACAATTGCTGTGGGCACAGACTACTGGTTATACTCCAGAGGGGTCTGCAAGAGCAAATCTATAAGTGAAAATGAAACCAGCAAAAAGAATGAAGAAGTCATGACCCATTCTGGATTGTGGAGAACATGTTGCCTTGAAGGTATTTTGGTGACTGGCTAAAAAGCCTTTTTTTTCTTCTCTTGCATTTTTTCACCCTCCTCCTAGCTTCCCTGCTCCCCTCCCTCTCCCCAGAATCAGAAAACTACATATTCCTCCATCTTATCATTTCATTTTTTTAAACAAGGGGTGGCTAGACTAAGCTAATAAACTGGAAGGGGGGAGGAGGGGGAGGGGAGGGGTGATTGGAGAGAGACTGATCCACTTCCAGCGGTTCATTGTGATGATGTGAATGATAGATTTTGTTAAGATGGAAGCAGTGGGGCACAGAGTGTAGTAAAAGGTGTGTAGAATACATTACTCTGGCTACATGGTGTGTGCAGCAGTGTGGGAGGCTTTTCAGCTGCACTGAGCCATGCCTTCTCAGCTATGGAGCAGTGCTAGAAATGGGAGACTGCAACCATACCTGAGCAGGCTAAAGCCTCCTATGTAAAATGGATGTCAAGCATTGCTGATTAAGAAATCAATGAGAATAGATTAAATGCTGTACAGGCCCAAAGCACCCTACTTACTCTACATCTGCAGGTAAGGGTAGGTCTGCCAATGGTGAGAGAGTAGACGTTGCATAGAGCTGCATCCTTAAAGGGGTTGTCCGTTGGCGTTAGCTCATTCATTCAGCTTCTAAAGAATATATATATATATATATATATATATATATATATATATATATATATAAATATAAAATTGGTGGTATGTTGTGAATAGTAGGTTGGGGCCTTGTGAGCTAATTGGCTATGTGCAAAAAGATGGCACTATGGTATCTATGTGTGTTTGTGTGTGTATGCATATATATATATATATATATATATATATATATATATATTTCATTGCTAATTTGAAAAAAAGACATAATTCCATCCATCCAATATCCAAATGAATAAAAAGAATACATAGAAAACCTCCATATACAGTTGACCCAGAGGAAGGCAAAAGAAAAAAATCCAATGAAGCATGGTCCAGTTTGCTCCAGTGGGTATATTTGTGTGTGTGCATGCATATGTTTTATATATAAATATTTATATATATATATATATATATATATATATATATATATATATATATAGTGCCATTGTAATGTCTTTTATTGTTGGTCATTACTGCATTATGTTATAAGAGGCCCATGGCTGTTGTGTTATTCCCTTTATTACTTTGCTGTGTTGCTGATAGCTGCTTCATCACTAGTAGATTGGAAACCCCTCACCCACCCTTCCTTTAACCATGTGTCCTGCCAGAAAGCCCTGCAGTGCATTGCCGTGTAAGCGGAAGGGTTAAACACAGCCCACTTGAAGGGAGATGAGGACTGTGTGCCAGGCAGAGTGAGGTAACAGTATGATTAGTATAGTGGTACACAGACCACCCAGCCCCTCCCCCACCACTCCCCTTTTCAATCACTGCAGGTCAGCAATCCAGCCTTACAACACAGTACATGCATACATACACAAAACCCTGGATGAAATATGACATGTATGGGAGCTGAATATATAGCAACACTTCAAAATTATTCCAAAAGATGGAAGAAAATATTTCATTTTACATAAGCAGAGAAAAAAAAAAACGCCATAGGATAGATTCTCTTGCATATTCTGTCTTTGCTAAACATACAAATTTTGTGTGAACCGGTACTCTTGTGTATATTTATTGCTAACCTTGGCTGAGATGGGAACAGATTGCCAGCACACATGTCCACGCACATATACTAAAATACACACACTATACAGCGTATGCCAAGCACATACACACAGCACCACACACCATATGTAGGGTCCAGACCTTGCAGAGCTGCAGACACAAAATTTAGGCACATATGTTCACAAATGATTTGCAAACAACATACCCTTTACACCTCCTACACATATCTTTCTTCTCACATTGCACACATTCAGATATGGCCAGACAGCCATGAACCAGACTTAGTCCACACCGGGTGTACACTTAGACATATAAATGCTAAAGTGAGCTGGATACAGCTTCTTATATTTCATGTCACAAAATGTAAAAGAAAAATGCACATATACACAATAGGGTGTATGTGTCAAATGTTCTTCTTATGGTCATAAAAAAAAAAAAAAAATTAATTATGCTAAACAGTTGCTTTTTTTTTCTACAATTAATGAGAATAAAGACACAAAAATCATCAACTCACATACCCACATAGATCGAACATTACACTTACTACAAACACCAAACCACTAATAAATGTCTGTAAGCCTAGACAAATCTAAAAGGTCACTACACCACAGGTACAGACATACGAGACTCGAATGTGAGGTAAGGTAAATGTGACACTAATATATATATATATATATATATATATATATATATTTATATAATATATACACATCTTCCAAGTATAATATCACCTCCACCAGCTATCAACACAGACACACAGTCTCCAGCGCAGGCTGTCAGCCTGTGGGACATTTTGGCCCTTCCTTCTCTGGAGCTGGGCTGTGATGGGACATGCTCTGAATTGCTAAGTGTCTCCATTGAGCGATGAGAACAGTTTGACGCATTAAACACGCATAGCGCATCCGCTGAGCCTCTCCTCAGCCAAGCCAGCCTCTTAACATAATCTGCAGAGGAACATTGTACTGAATAGAATATGCCGTCCCTCCCCAGGCAGGAGAAAATCAATAGCTATGAATTCACCCTGATAGATCTGAGGGCCCCCCTCCTCCTCCTCCTCTTCTTCTTCTTCTTCTTCCTTCACTCCACAGTTTCCACCATCCACAACACCTCATTCCTACCTCCCTCCTTCCAGGAATCCTTTTCAATTGATGCTGGTATTTATTAGGTGTCCCCAAAGTGGCTAGTGGTTACAATTAAACATTTATAAGATGCTAGGAATTTTTGTTTAAGCAGCCAGCTGATCCATTAGACCTTTTGCATGGCTAGCGGCTTGGGCAGCCGTTGCCTGGCGGTGAAATGGTTACACTTCTTTTTTTTTTTTTTGGAAGGGTGATGGAGCTGAGGAGACAGATGGAACAGTGGGGTAGTCTGGTCAGGTTACAGTTTTTTGAATGATAGTCATTGGTGGACTGAGAATGTGGATTTTTTTTCAGCAGTGCAGGTGTCTACATTTTAGGAGAGGAGTTAGCGGAGATGAGAGGAGCCATGCGCAACGTTCAGTTTAACTGCCTGGTTAAGAGAGGATTGTCTAATTTTCAAAGACTGCACAGGGTGTGTGTAGAGAGAAAGAGAGAGAGAGAGCACAAGGAAAGAGGAGGGTGAGGGAAAGAGGGGGAGGGGGGGAAGGCGAAAAGGGTGGGTGTGAGACAGGGGGAGGAAAAAAAAAAGAGGGAAAAGAGAAGACCTTTAGAGAGTGGGAGGACCAATGCAGAAGAGAGCAGGGAAGAAGAGATGGAGCAGAAGTCCCACTTTTGTTTTTTAGATCTCCCTTTCTGCACAGAGAAGCATGATCAGGCCTGTACAACATAGAGCATCACTAGTATTAGACCTTCATATTATATTAAGGTCACTGCACCCAGGCTCTTTGGCTATAAGCATTTCCGGCGCTTTTATATCTCTATACTCATGGTCAGCCAAGGGAGCTACCGCCATCAATTGCAGATATGTAAACACCAGTAAACTGGCATGGTCCAATAAAGCCTGTATCTCATGTATATATATATATATATATATATATATATATATATTTACAAAGTCATACCAAAGTCAGCGTTTCTAAGTCCATCCATAAACAGGCAGATCTTATAGGTAATTATTTCATATGCCCATCCTCAAAGCTCTTGTCGAATGAAAATGAATGATGCTCCTGATTCATTCAGTATCGCAAGCCGTGGGTAAAAAAGATCTTTACCCATTGGAAAGGAAACAATCGCAGGTTGACCTCAAGAGATTTTCCAACATGCTGGAAAATCTAAATCAACCCTGGGCTTAGCATCTGTCACATACATCCAATATGCGACAGTCGCAAGCGATGCTTAGATCACATACATAAACAGTATTGGGCTATTGGAAAGTGAATGTCATAATACGACATGATATGGCTAACAGGCAACTCAGCAATATGGTCTCAGATTGGCTTTTCAGTTGAATAATTCAATATCTGCAGCAGCAGGGCTATAGATGTTACAGACCTGGTAAGAAGGGGTTATAAGAGGGCTCAAATCATAGGCAAAGCAGAGGGAACACTGCTGTAATAATTTACAGATGAAGGCTGAGATGTAAGGGGGTGAGCTTCACCGAGGGCTTTGAAGGTCAAAGACAGAGCTTTGCATCTTATTCTGAGAGACAGAAGATGCCAGTGTAGGTATTTGTAATATGCTGGTAGCTGTTGTGTAAAGGAGACTGCTGGCAGGGCTTTAGATTAATTGCGGTGCAGATAATCAATTGCAGAGGCAATCAAGGAAAGGATATGATGAGTAAATTAATATCTTGATTTCATTTTTATAAGAACAACTGAACAATTGCATAGTGGAGGCAGCGGGACTCTGAAGACTAAAGGTGAACATTAAATATGTTAAGGTCACCTCTAGGCATCAGGCTTTTAATACTGAATGCATAAAGAGATCAGTGATCACGTCCTTATTGTTTTTGAGTTTTGTATGTGCTAGAAAACATCCAGTTTGTTAAATGAGACTATATGTGTTCCAATTTTGGTAAACATAGAGGGAAAACCTCTGCTCTCAGATGTCATATATCTATCACTGAATGCAGTAATCTTTTATTATTATTATTTATTCCAAACAATCTATGATACATAAAAAGGTTTCCATGAAAAATGTAAAGCCCATCCTTGTACGGGACTATTTCCTTTAGAAAACAGGGGTCCTTGCCTCTTTATACAACAGCAAGACTCCATCCTGTAGTAGAGAAAACCTGTGACCAACATATTGAGTTGTTTCCTATAGGTACTTAGTAGGATTTCATTTATCAATGTACTTTGCATATTTATTGATTGAACAGAATGAATGGTGTGTTTGAATTTTTATACCAGCCTTTCTCAATCAGGGTTCCATGGTACCCTAAAGTTCCTACAAAGGTTGCTAAGGGTTGCTTGAGCAAGGAGCAATTTCTGCCTCCCAGATGATTGACCACTAATATCATTGATCTTTTGGGGAGATTTCTTTCCACTGACCACAAATGTAATGAGCACTCTTCCCCCTGACCATCATGCGATCAGTGAGGGGTTGACGTAGTCATTTTTGGCAAGGATTCCTTGAGACTTTTATGTTTTTTTATGGGCTCCTCTATGTTGAAAAGGTTGAGATAGGCTGTTTTAGATGATTATCATCCCGTAGGTACTTAGAAAAATGGCATCTATGGGTCGTATATTTTAGTTCAGCTAGTAGGCTGAATGAGAAAAAAAAATTCCTCCATCCACACAAGCAAGGTGAAGCCCCCTGGGCCGCTTTGATGCCCGTAAAAAGGCTGCACCGCTTCTGACACAGACTTGCCAATAGGATTCCTGGTAAAGAGAAGTAAAATGTCCCTGCTGCTGACCTACTGAGTGAGGGCTGAAGACAAGGACAGAGCACAGGCCTCTCCCTCAGCATGGATGATGTAAACTGTGTCTGAGTAGAGGCCGGTTTATTGCCCCACTTTAGACTCTCTTCCCCGGCCAGCCCCAACCGAATTGCCCCAAACAGCCCCCTGCTGGCCAGGTTGGGAACTCGGATTTAACTGGTGAGTAGAGAGTACCTGGAGTGGAGGTTCAGCCTGGAATGAGGGTCAGGAGAAGGACAGTAAGAGGGAGAGTGGGAGTGGCCTGGAATGAGGGTCAGGAGCAGGACAGGGAGAGGGGAGTGGCCTGGAATGGGGGTCAGGAGGAGGACGGGAAGAGGGAGAGTGGGAGGGGGGCCGAGTCGCTGCACCATGGGCCTCTGGTTTGTACTTGACCCCTGGGCCAAAAGTTGCCAGTCTGTCCCTGGCTGTATGGCACAAGGCTTTCTTTTGCCTCTTATTTGGTGATCCTGGAACACTTCTGCTGGTGATGCTGGAACACCCTCCTTGATGCCATTACTAAGACCTCACAAAAAGCAATCCGATTCAAACTTTCCTTGCAAGTCTGAATGTGATTGGAGATGCATAAAGGACGGAGGGAGGAAGCTACACAGCAGAGGATTCAGAAATTACCCTCTGTGTAGCTGGATTTGCTTATTCTGTTGGGGATTTCACAGAAGTTAAATCAATGTAAATTGAGGTAACATTCTGATTTTGGCACAGTTGAAGTGTTTACTGAATAGCATAGGCACCTAACTGAATGCTTTTAAAGAACAGTTGGACATTCTAGTATTATCTGATTGTCTTATGGATGTCTCTTGGCTCACCCCTGCAGATCTAAAAGAGAAACAGTTATATGAGTGTTCCTATTTAGGCAGTGGAACAGGAACAATGTGGTATACAAACATTTCTGGTACCTTTGTATCCTGGGAAAAGCAATAGACATCACACAAGGTTTTCAAATGAAAGACAGCTGTAAGAGAGTGTCAGAGGCTGCCCCATAAACGGTAGACCTTACCCTTTTGTGGCCAGAAATGACTCGATGGGCAATTTTATTTATTACAGTCATTTATATAGTGCAGACAATTTACACAACACTTTATATACTATTTATTCACATCAGTCCTGCCCTCAAGGAGCTAACAATCTAAGGAATCTTTCTCACACACATACAGTGAGTACACCCCTCACATTTTTGTAAATATTTTATAACTTTTCATGTGACAACACTGAAGAAATTACACTTTTCTACAATGTAAAGTAATGAGTGTACAGCTTGTATAACAGTGCAAATTTGCTGTCCCCTCAAAATAACTCAACACACAGCCATTATGTCTAAACCGCTGGCAACAAAACTGAGTACACCCCCTAAGTGAAAATGTCCAAATTGGGCCCAAAGTGTCAATATTTTGTGGTGCCACCATTATTCTCCAGCACTGCCTTAACCCTCTTGGGCATGGAGTTCACCAGAGCTTTACAGGTTGCCACTGGAGCCCTTTTCCACTCCTGCATGACGACATCACGGAGCTGGTGGTTGTAAGAGAACTTGCGCTCCTCCACCTCCTGTTTGAGGATGCCCCACAGATGCTCAATAGGGTTTAGGTCTGGAGACATGGTCCACCGTCCATCACCTTTACCCTCAGCTTCTTTAGCAAGGCAGTGGTCATCTTGGAGGTGTGTTTGGGGTCGTTATCATGTTGGTATACTGCCCTGTGACACAGTCTCCGAAGGAAGGGGATCATGCTCTGCTTCAGTAAGTCACAGTACATGTTGGCATTCATGGTTCCCTCAATGAACTGTAGCTCCCAGTGGCGGCAGGGCTCATGCAGCCCCCAGACCATGACACTCCCACCACCATGCTTGACTGTAGGCAAGACACACTTGTCTTTGTACTCCTCACCTGGTTGCCACCACACGTGCTTGACACCATCTAAACCAAATAGGTTTATCTTGGTCACATCAGACCACAGGACATGGTTCCAGTAATCCATGTCTTTAGTCTGCTTGTCTTCAGCAGACTGTTTGAGGGCTTTCTTGTTCATATCTTTAGTGTACCCCCCTCCCCAGGCCCTATTTCATCTGAAACATACCAAAGCATAGGGGGGGCATGTGCAACACCACATAATTTGAAACAATGCCCACTTCTTGACCATGCCTTTACGTGTTTTTCTTTTTTTTTTTTTCTGTTTAAACGGTTTTTATTAAGGCAGAAGGAATGTAGTACAAAACAATACCAATAGGTAATAGTGGTGCATAACAGATGAATACACGTCAAAATGACATTATTAACAGCAAGTAGTAGCATAACAATCAGGTTTAGGAATAGGAAAGGGGCAAGCTGGGCGCCCGGTATACAGGTACAAAGGATAAACACAGTGCATAAGGGCGGCTGGGGGTAGGGCAAAAAGGGAGGCCGTAGTGCAGCAAAAGTTGGTGGTCCAGCCACAACAGGGAAACAAATTAGGTAGCGGACAACTCGAGGCAATAAGGGGGGGGGGGAGAGAAAAAGAAGGGAGTAAGAGGGGCAAGAAGGATGGGGGGGGAAAGGAAGGGCAAAACAGTGGGGGGGGGTTATGCGGGGGAGGAAGGGTGCCCGGAGGGAGTCCCGGGCCACTGATGTGGTTCAGAGCGACAATACCAGTAGGGAATCGGTGACCACAGGTCAAGCTAGTACAAGGGATTCATCAAAGCCTATCGGAAGACAGTTGTCAATCCATGGTTTCCAGAGCTTTTCGTAAGGTATAAGTTTATCCAGCAGGATAGCTTCAGTTTTAGCGTGGATCATAGCTTCAGTAACTCTATTTTTCGTGGTCAGGAAACAAAGGGAGGAAGTTTTCCAGGCCTTCGCTATGGTCTGTTTGGCAGCCGTGGTGACATACAGGATTACGTGTTTTTCTTAAGACCTTCAAGGTCTACCTCCTAATTATTTGCAAATGTTGGAAACTTTGTGAAAGTACCTGTTTTCCTTAGGGTATACAGTGGTGGATTGCATTGCATGGTGGGAGCATTGGAATAGTAAGAACAGGCAGCTTATGGAACTTCAGTGCCTCTTACAAAGCATGCTTGTTACTTTACTAAACTGGTATTGTGCACAGGTAGGGAGTGAGTAAAGTATTAGACAGTGTTTTCAGGTTGGGATGCCTAAGGTCTGTTGCACACAGGAAAAAAAAATGCTGAGTTTTTTGGTAATCTTAAATTAGATGCATTGTTGTCTATGGGACATTGCACACAGCTGAGTAAAGATCAGTAATACAGTGTTGGGTACAGAGCAGTAAAACAAAATAGAAAACGAAATTAACCTTTAAGTTGCAAGAATTGACTTGCGTGTTTACTCGTTTAATGTTTATGCGAGTATAAGTGAGTATACGCTTGCACACCTTTATTCACCTATACTGAACATTACTCAGGTCTTTACATGCAGTTTTTGGCCCCCGTGATTACGAAGAAAACATCAGTAAATTTTGAAGCTTCTGTGCAAGGGGCCTTAATCGGTATTAAACCCTAAACCAAAAGTGTAATATATTACCAATCATTAGATGTGGTGGCTGTATTAGTTTTTTTTGGCTTTTTTCCTCTGTTTCCATCTGGTGATCAGTCCAGGAACACACCTCCTGTATTAGAGGTGTCCCCACTCTAGATGAATGAGCACAGTGACACCTTTGGACAGCAGTGTTGTCAGTATGCGGGCAGGGGAGTTTTGAAAAATGTACTAGCAGATTTAAATACACTAGCAATTTGAAGCCAAATTACAGCTAAAACTTTTTAAGCAGTTACAGCAACAGGTTTGTTCCTTTTAGGATACAAATTTTACAAGAAAAAAAAGCTGACCATTGGAGGCAGCCCTGTCAGTGCTAAATGGTTTGTCCCAACCCTCTAACTGTTACATCTTCCGGACAGCTTATTCTGTTGAAAAACAACAGATTTACTGGCAGGATCATCAGGTGAAATATAGCATAGAAGGCATAAAAAAGAAAACAAATACAGCCACCACATCTAAGAACTAGTAAGCTGCAATATAAGAAATGTTTGCTTTTGGGTTTAATGCCACTTTAGTGCCTATTTCCATCTGCTTATTGGTGATGTGATGCAGTTACAGTAAAAAAAAGTTGTGCTTGCTGCATCTTTGATACGGTTTCCATCAAAATACAAGGTATATGTTATATAGAGTTCAATGGTAATATGCCTAAAACTCACGAGGCAAGGAACAGGTGTTAGTTACACCACAGAATTGTTAGTTCTTGGTGCAGAATTCCATTTCCTGAGTACTACTGCGACAGGCTAAGATACCATGCTGTCAAGGGCAGAGAAAGTTAGTTTGAAGTCCATTATAGGCAAACAGGAAAAAATACATATATGCTGCAGTCTGTCCACAGCATTACCAGGAGTTTTGTTTAAATGCGTCCTCTCTGTAACATAGTTTTATTACTAGCTGATCCTGCCAACAGATCCGTTAATTTTCCACTTTCTTTGAAAAGACCCTGTAGGTAAAAGCACAGGAAAATCAAGTATTTTAAATGCTTATATAAGAGAAAAGAGTGGTCAACTCCAAAGTCCTTGATGCAAAAATGTGTTGGCTACATTTGAGCATTAAAAACATACTGACGCGTTTCGGCGTGAGCTTACTTGCAGTGTTTTTTCTTTCCATAAATGATTATGTAGCTGTTGGGAAGGGATAAAGGAGAATAACAGAAAATGTCACTTGAGGGACAGTTCTGAGGCTACTGGAGGTGCTGATACTAAAACCAAGATGGCGCCACCAGCAGCAGTCTCAGGGCTTTGGGATGACTACACAGGAGAGGATTTCTATAACAAGGTGACAGCATCGTTTAATCTGCCATAAAATTACTGTAGCATTATCACCCTGTGGATAGGGTCATTTATGGCAGACCTATAATTTTAGGCTGCAGCAATAGTTTATTTTCTTGTAAAAAAAGCTTTAAACGATAGAAATAAAAGCACACTATTTAGGCACCATTGTCAATAAAATAGCTTGTCCCAACCACTGTAATGTTCACCATTGCTGGACAACTTGGTTCATATGTAGATGTGAAAAAAAATATCAATAAAGGCATGTGAAATAAAAAAGGTATTCATAAACTGAATGCTATACTATCATTATCTTAAAGTGGTTGTAAATCTTATTTTTTTTGTCTAAAATAACAAACATGGTATTCTTACCTGTTCTGTGCAATAGTATTGCACAGAGTGGCCCCAAACCTTCTCCTCTGGTGTCCCCCACCAGAGCTATATGGTCCTCCTCTTCTCGGCGCCCCAAAATAGGAAGCTGCTTCCTACGGTAGCGCACCTGGAGGTTCGGCCCCCGAGCAGGGCTGTGTGCATCTATGGGCACACAACGCAGCTTGGCCCTGCTCCCTCCTCACAAGATTTGATTGGCATCAGCAAGAGCCTACGGCTCCTGCAGCTCGCACTGAGTTTCATGAAAGAGAGAGAGCAGCGCTGCTGTTCTTAGGCACACTGCCGGATCAAGATAGGACTCAGGTAATTACTTATGGAGGTGAGAGGGTGATACAAATACTGGGAAATTTTTTACCTTAATGCAGGAAATGCTTTAAGGTAAAAAATGGCTTGCCTTTAGAACCACTTTAAACTGTTACCAGAATACAATAATTTTCATTATAGTGGGTCTCTAAATTCCATTGATAAGGGTTCTGTTTGAATCATACAATAAAATAAAGCTATTATAAATTTACTGGTAACTCTGTAAGAATGTTTGGCCGCTGGAACACTGGACAGTAGAATCGGCTGTAGAGGAACTGCATATGCTGACAGTTGCAGTCAGTATACAATGTAAGCTGGCCATAGATAATGCATTTTTCTTTCCTGTAACCATGGGTTGCAGGAAAGAAAATCACTCAGTTCCCTATCAGCACAGTCAGTTTTGATGGGGGAATCCCTCTCATAGGGCTGTTGGGTTCAATGGATTGATTTGGGTACAATCAGTCTGCCCATACATTCGGCCAAGGCTTAAACAATCTATTGGCTGGCTTTAGTTATCATGTTGTCCTTTACTCAAGTCATCTTTTGCCAGCTAAATTAGACTAGACATACTGTATAATGCCTATGATCATTTTTGTGTGCTCAACATACACCACATGGCAGCATTGATGTCCCTGTGAAGTAGTTGACTATTAAGCAGAAAATCCAAAATTTGCACTAGATTTTCAAGATCTATCTTCTTGGAATTTATGTTGCAAACTGAGCACTGCCAAAATTGTTATCACCAGCACAGATCCCCCTCAATTCTGTCATTAAAATAGGTCTATAATGGCTTGATCCAATGTAAAACGCAGACTATGTAGCACAATCTTTAAACAAAGAATAAAACTAGAAATGTCTTTCATTGGGTTAGTATAGAGAAAAATCCCCAAAACTGTGTGTCATAGACAGTGGCATATTAGTTGCAATTGCATTTGTTCGTCTGCTACAGGGGAGCCTAGAAAGCCTACCAAGCCATATCCAAACACTTTCTCCATCACCTTGAGGAATTGTGCAATTACATTGCTTAGGTCCAGTCTTTCTCAAGCAGAGTTCAGTGAAATCTTAGAGTTCCTTCCAAAATTGCTACAGGCTTCGTGAGCAGTGAGCAGTGTCTGATTGATCTCCTGCTCAATGGTGCCTGCCTAGTTCCAGGCCCAATGTCATTTAGCAGACCTTCCTAAACCCCTCCTGTCATCTTTAATTAAGTATACTTTTTACCAATGTTCTTTTTAGCTGTCTTTACCGTAGCTTTCTTTCAGCTGACCATCAGAGGCACTATACAGATTGCCAATGTAAGGGGCATTCTTCGCACCAACTATCAGTATTAGGTGGCCATTTTCCACCTGAGCACCAATCTAAGGGGACTGTTCTACAACGGACCATTAAAATATGGGGCCTTTTTCCCACTAACCATGAATGCAAGGGGGCACTTTACTGACAAGCAATGTAAGAACACCACAGCTTGCACTGTCTGAAATTCTTTTCTGTCAAATATGCAAGGTATGGCATGTCCCTTATTTTTTTATTTTTATATCTATGACTTATTGGTTACTGAGCTGTAGATATAATAATAATTGCTAGCAGAGGTTCCCTGAGACCTGAAAATTATTTTATGGATTTCTCTATGGTAAAAAGTTCAGAAAGGCTGTTTGCATGTAACTCAAGGGCAAGGTCCTGAATGGTATGAATGGTACCCTAATTTCGAACCGTACCGTACCACTTTTTTGGTACCCTTTCATTGGGGTACCAAGCACATTAGACCCGTACCAACAGGGTGGAGCTACACTCTGCAGAACTTTGATTGGTTGACAGAGAATCGTCTATCACACTTTCCTGCTACACCACGCCTATCATGAAAGGGTATTATTGGCAGTGGAAACGCAATGTGTACCGTACCGTACTGAACCGAACCGTACCGTACCGTACCACTCAGTGGAAACGAGGCATTAGAGTCTTTTGAAAGCCACCATACTTCCTGCAGAAACCACCTCTTGTAGTAGAGAATTCCACAATCTTGTAGCCCTAACAGGAAAGAACCCCCTCCCCACGTTGGCTGAGGTTAAAACGCTTCTCCTCTAATCGCATTGTATGCCCTCGAGTCCTCATGCAATCCCTTCGACTGAACAGCTTTTTTTCTAAGCTGAGATCCCCATTGAGATATTTAAAAATTGCTATCATGTCCCCCCTCAGGCGTCTCTTCTCCAGGGAGAAGAAATCAAGAGATTGCAGACGCTCTTCATACTTAAGGTCCTCCAATCCCCTAATTAGTTTAGTTGCCCTTCTCTGGACTCTCTCCAGCTCTAACACATCCCTCCTGTGAACTCGCGACCAGAACTGGACAGAATACTCCAGATGCGGTCGGACCAGAGTTTTATAACTAGACGTAGACTAGAGGTGGTGGATGTCTGGAGAAGAGGAATTCTCCACTAAATGAGAGGGAACATACTGTGCTATGTGGGGGAGGCTATAGGAGGTGCAGAATTCAGTAATAGGGGTTATGAGGATCCAGAGTTTTAGGTACAGGAAGTATTGGGGCAGGCATGTTAGCTTTGGGAAAGGAGTTTATAGGAGCTATGAATTTCAGGACTAAAGTATCGAGTATGGGATTAAAACTCCAAAGCCCCTGTTAATAACTAGTACCACAGTTCTGGTCAAGCTACAGCATTGTACATTGATATACCATGTTTAGTCCATGTTTGCATCACAAACTCCTAAATACGTTCTCATGTGGGCTTTTTGTATGATTGCATTCAATTAACTTGTGTCAGTATTATTGGGATACCATCTCAATAAATGCTTTTCTACTACTTGAAAATCTTGAGGTTATACCTTGCCTGAAGAAATGCCTGACCACTTCTCAAGGCTTAATGCTCAGCTTTGGGGTTTGCAAGCCCTAGATATAATGGATGAAGTCAGCCTTACAAGTGATTGTTCATCCTGCATGCTGATCTTGCATTATCTGTGCTTTTTTTTCCTTACTGGATCAATAGTCAGCCTTGCAGAACAACCAGCAAATAAAGGAAAAAACAGAACAAAAATGATTAAGTATGAAACTATTTATGTTACATTGCTTCTCAAAGCCTAAGCTTGTTTAGGTCTTACTATGCATGTCATGCCTCAGTGATGTCAGTTGTTATTAATCAATTTGTAGGCTTTGTGCCTTATTGATGTCATGAGCAACCAGTAAATGGATGGACCAAATTCTCATGAATATTGAATCAGCCCACAAAATGACTGTAAATGTAGAGTGGTTCACAGCTGCAGATACTGGCATTTAATTTTCTAAAACACTTTTGTAGCCGGAGCTTAACCTGAACATTTAAAAGCCTCCATAATAGATTGATAGATAGATAATGTTAGTTGGCCCTTGGGCTGCTTATCAGGTTTGCAGGAGGCCCGCACAGACCTGACCTGATAGGCAGGATGAGCAGTTAAAGCAACTTAAAGTAGGATGCCTACTGTCTGGACTCTGCTGGACAACTCACGCTATGAGGTCACTGTCCAAAATACCACAACTGTCCCACAAGATCCAGGCACTTGACATTTATGGCTTCTTAGGCTTCTGAGGCCTACTGTGCCTCATGGTAAATGTAGTCCTGCATGTACTGATTTAGGGGAAACATTATAGCTGGCCATATGCATGGCAATTTTTAGTCAACTTCAACCACTTTCAAGCTATTAGGAATCACAAATACAATCTAAGCACCTGAGAAACAAAGCAATCCACTTGGGTTCAACCAAGCACCAGACTTTGAATGGTTGTAAAATCAAAACCAGGCAATAAATTACAGGTTCATTACAATTAATTGAAAGATTGAATTGAAATTAAATTGAACCGGGAAAAACGATGGCAAATGCATCGAAAGCAATCAGATTTTTCTGCTGCATTTGTTGGGATAATTTCAATCTCATCTCCTGCCAGTTGATTTAAACCACCGTATTATGTTTTTTTTAACTGCTTGGTTATTTTGACATAGAATGAAATTAAACCTTCACTTGATCTATGGTCTGAAAAAGATCCTTTTCAGATAACTAATTTTTTTCTTCACCATACGCAGCCCCCCCTCCCCCCAGGGTAAGCCAAAGGAGGTTTAGGTCCGGTTCACACTTATGCGAGTGCGGGAAGGCTGCGAATCCGCAGCCTGTTCCCGCATCGCACACGCACCCCCGGCAGTTCACACTGCCATATACGATACGCTGGGGGTGTCAATGTAATCTTAACGACACCCCCAGTTTGATCGCATATCGCAGTGCGATCATGCAGTTCGCACAGGATCGGATCGCACAAGTGTGAACCGCTGTGCGATCCGATCCTGATGCAGCTGCCAAAAAGGGTCCCTGTTTCTTGTTTGGTGCGGCTGCAGTGCGAATTTAGCCATACAAACTGTATGGCTAAACTCGCAGCGCCCAGCCGATCGCATGTAATGTCGGAGCAGTGCGCTCCGACATTACATGCGAACCACGCACAAGTGTGAACCGGGGCTTACACAAGTTACAATGTGCCCACAGACGTACAGTATGATCATACCCTGATCTGAAAGGGATTGTGCAGTCAAATTATGAGATGTATGGTTAGCTTCAGATTTCAGGGGAAAGCAAAAGACAGAACATAGAACCAGAAAAAGGGAGTAGGAAAAATGTATATGTATAACAACCCACTCACCCAGCGCTAATATTTTATTTAAAAGAAATAATAAAAAGACGACAAAAACTGCCGATAAGCTGCTGCTATAAAATCACAATATATATAAACCAGGTGTGACTTATTCAGATGATTGATATAGAACCCAGTAACACTAGCAGCGCTAAAATAATGACATACATAAACAAATATGATATATAAAAATAAAATAAAATAGGGACACAGTCTTATTGTGCAGCATGCAAGTGTACAAGATACACTGTGATCAGTAGCTGGATTCTCGTACAAAGGAAAGTCCAACAAAAGTGCAAGATCCTTAGACATTTAATGGAAATATATGCTTCCTCTATACACCAGTGCACCTCCACCGTCACTCAGTGCCACCCCCGTCAGAATGGACACTCACCAGAGGTAGATAAGTATGCGCCTTTAAACACCAAATAAATGGTATAATCCACCAGAGGATAAGACTCAGCTGCACCTCAAATCCAATGAAGATTTGTGTCCCAAAGCGAATACAACTCACGCCAGCATTTACATGTAGGTGAAAGCACAAGAGCGGGGACTCATAGCGTAACTTTGTAAGATTTATTGAAACATCACACAATGAACAAACCCCGTTCCCTTAAGAAAGCTACTCACAATATTGCACAATCTTCAGGCGTTACAGTATATCAAAATAGCCGTTAGTCCAACGCTACTCACAAAATGTACGGCCGCTTGGTATCAAAGCCGGCCGTACATTTGTGAGTAGCGTTGGATTAACGGCTATTTTGATATAACGCCTGAAGATTGTGCAATATTGTGAGTAGCATTCTTAAGGGAACGGGGTTTGTTCATTGTGTGATGTTTCAATAAATGTTACAAAGTTACGCTATGAGTCACCGCTCTTGTGCTTTCACCTACATGTCAATGCTGGCGTGAGTTGTATTCGCTTTGGGACACAAATCTTCATTGGAGTCGAGGTGCGGCTGAGTCTTATCCTCTGGTGCAGTGTTTCTCAACCTTTTTTCAGTCGAGGCACCCTTTAAAATTATGGACAGTCTTGAGGCACCCCATCCTAAAATGTAAAAAATATTCTAAAAGTGTTACATAATGCAGCAACATACACACAGGTAGGATGCCCAATGTTAGAGGTACAAGTTGATACTGACTAGTATTCCAATGTTTCTCTTTTTCCCCAGTTTTTTTCTATCGCTCAGCTAATGTGACCCCAAAACTTATGGAGAGAAGCAGGGGGGGGGGGTCAAACAAGCATGCTACACAGGCAACTGACATCCCACTTATTAACTGATGATGTCATTCGTCGTTAGCAGGTCGGCAGCTAGAGGGTCGTAATGGTGCACAATGAAAACCTATGACTTTAAGTAAATAAAAAGTCTGGCTTCATCCACCCACTGACTTGTATACAATTTTTAGGACATTTTTAGGGCATTTTGCTGAGGCACGCCTGAGGAAACCTCAAGGCACACTAGGGTGCCTGGGCACCCTGGTTGAAAAAGGCTGCTCTGGTGGATTATACCATTTATTTGGTGTTTAAAGGCGCATACTTATCTACCTCTGGTGAGTGTCCATTCTGACGGGGGTGGCACTGAGTGACGGTGGAGGTGTACTGGTGTATAGAGGAAGCATATATTTCCATTATATGTCTAAGGATCTTGCACTTTTGTTGGACTTTCCTTTGTACGAGAATCCAGCTACTGATCACAGTCTATCTTCTACACTTGCATTGGAAATTTTTAGTCTATCCCTTATCACATTGAGTATTCCTCCTTTTTTTCATTGTACAACAACTAGTTACTCATCACAAAGTCTCAGATGACTGCGTCATGCTCTAATCCTATTAAACTGTATTTACAAAACTGGATTATCACCTTCTTTTTTTGACTTTGAGATGAACCCCTTGAAAATATTATTCTAAACAGGCATGATGATATGGGCAGAAAGTCAGAACCAAATGAGAAATCGCAAAACTCAGGAATTGTTATGGAATATACAGAACAAGGAATTTATTTGGTAATAACCAGCGGCGTAACTAGAATCTTCAGGGCCCCAGTGCAAGAAACCATGGAGGCCCCCCCCCCCCGACCCCCAGCCAGGGCCCTTTCCACCGAGCCCGATGGCAGAAAGCAAGAGCCTGGTCGCAAATGCAACCTTTGTGACCCTGGTAGTTCCGCTACTGGTGTCAGTCGTTTTTTATTTTTGTTATTTTATTTTTGATTATTTTTTACTATTTTTATTTTTGTTTACAATATTATTTTTTTTACAGTTCCCCTTGTGGCCAGTCAGCATCCCCACTGGCTTTTGGTTAACAAACTGAAGCATAGTAAACATAGTTTACTATGTTTCATTAATGAATGGACAGAGTCAGTTATTGGTACAGATCACTACTTTATTCAGTCAGACAAGGAACGGCCGGTAAATGACACATCTACCAGCCCCTTCCCTGTTTTCCATCCTGACAGCATCCCTTGCAGTGGCCTGGGGGAGAGGGGGGGGAAGCTGGCAGAGCTGCAGGGGACAAGAGGGGCAGGAGAGAGCACAGGGGGGCAAGGAAAGGGCACAGGGAGGCAGGAGAGCACACAGGCATAGAGCAGAAAGAAGCTAGATATGAGGATCGGCAGGGGTGGGTGCATACAGAGGAACTGATCTCTCCAATTTCCTCCTGCCGCTAAATACCTGTGGGAGGAAGAGGAGGAGAAGCAGGCACTCAGCTGCTCCTCCTATCAAGGTGTACAGGGGGGGGGGGTGCATGGGCCCCCTGGACCACAGGGCCAGGTCGCAATTGCGACCCCCTGCAACCCCTGTAGGTACAACCCTGGTACAGACACTGGAAATCACAGACTGTCACAGAAGACCTATCAAATGAACACAGTTTTTATTAAACTTAAATGACAAATTCACTTGAATAACTGTTGCTCCCAAGACCTCTCCTGTGACCTGAAGCCCTGAAGCAGCCCTAATCACATCATCACTGGTTACCACCAGGTGCACTGTGGCTGTTCATAACATTAGAGATTGCAGGCACTCTATTTTTCGTACTAAACTTGCAGTGAGGTATTAGGGTGCACCATTGTGAAGCACTACTTAAATACTGCATATATAATAATAATTGCTCCCCTGTAATTACAACACTTTACATAGAAACAACATTTTCTAATGCACATTGATAAGATCAGGGCCACTAATAAGGCCATACAGCCAGCCCTCCTGTACTGGGCCCATAACCCATCAGTTCAAAAGGGGGGTGGGGCCTGGGCACCTGGCTGTACTGTCTTATTGCAGACACCACATCCTCTTCTGCCTCCCCCTGCAGCACTGCCAGCTTCTCCTCTTCTTTCTCATTCTGGTTGCATTGCAGGGGGATTGGTTCTAGCCTATGCGCTCCTTTTATCTACTGTCCGGGCCCCCATGTGTGCCCCTTAATCCCGCAGTGCTGCCGGCTTCCCTCCTCTTCTGCCTGCAGCTGTTGTGGGATGGAGAGGGGTGGAAGGGGTGGGTGAACATGTAATTTACTGGCCCCTTCCATTCCTGAATGAACACAGTGAGTGATTGATACCAATCACTCCTGTGTCCATTTGTCACTGAAGCAAAGTAAACTGTGTTTACTATGCTTCAGTTTAGGAATGAGCGGGAGCCTCGGATCACTCCCTATTCATTCATCTGTGTGGCTGAGGCTACAGAGAAATGTCCTCACTCACTTTCAGCTGGGGGAAGGGGGCCCTCTCAGGTAGGCTGTATCTAACAGCAACCCTGGATAAGATTATAAGCTTTAGAATTTATTCTGATTCAAATTTATATTTCAGTTCCTGGTTCATGCTAGAAAGTTAAATGAGGTTCCTAATTTGTGTTATTAATACAGCTGAACTCCAGGCACCAAAACTTTCAACAAAATGTAATCCTTGATAGCCACAAAGACTTTAAATGCACTTTGTGTGGTGCACCAAATTTCTTTGCTAACTCAGTTATTATCTTTTAAAATTAGCAGTGACATCACCACCATGCTGTTCATAGCCTGTGCACAGAGCAGAGCCATATGAAGGAACCAACAAGCTCCATCCACTACAGGCTGCCTATAGAAAAACTATAAGAGGGGGGCGGAGACAAGACCAGTAACCCTGCACAAGAAGAGAGAGCAGCAGTAACCGGTCTTTATTATAGGAAACTCCTATACAAGAGGCAGTTTCACACTGAATTACTGCTCATATGTGGAAGAAATACACAAAGCTCACCAAAATTCAAAGAATAATACACATGGTTCATATCCACTGATAATATTTACTTATCCCTGAGTTTTTAGGAGAATGCAACAGGTTGAGTGGAACATCCCCAAAACTCCAGTATGGAAGGAAACTAAACCAAGAACTATGACAAAAGAGTCTATGCATCAAAATTCACCTATAACTAAAATACCACTTACTGGAACCTGAAAAAATGTTTTAAATAATATGAAAATGCGGGTTTACAGAATCCTAATATCATTTTCGTAACTAACAGCTTCCTTACCAGTGCCAGTGCCGGAACTTAAAGTTTGAGACTTGTGAGTACGTAAGAACTAAGCTTAAGCTGGCCAAATCAGGTCACTTATAGGTTAATAAAGGTCAAAAGAGGAAAGTCAATGATTCCCCTGCCTGATCATTGGTTTCGATATTGATTAAGTGGGATGGAAAATCCAGTTAGATATTGATTGCATTGGAGCGTGTACACAGTCATTAGTCAACTATTCTGGTTTTCCCGTATGATTTGGAATTTCAGCAGAGTTGCAGAACAACTGACCTGTTCTGGCTTGAGCAGGTCAATGTGGCAAAATCCTTATAAAGCTTTGTTCCAGGTTAGGATCTAAATAAACAGTTAAAATACATGTGTGGGGATTTTTTTGCCTGCCAATAGATTTGTAATTCTGTGCAGCCAGTATTATGGTCCAGAGGCCCCCTATCACACACCAAAGGCAGATCATCCCCCCCCCCCCCCACTGCAGCAGAGGTATATCTCTAGAAAAATGAGTTCAAAGACACCCTCAGCTACCTGATTATACTGTAAAACAGAACACTGGTAGGTCATCCCTCTTCTTAGTCTATTCTTTTTAGTTTCAGCATATGTTATATAGTTTTATAGTTGATTAGGTTGAATAAAGACATCAGCTTATCCTGTTCAACCTGTGTGAGTGAGGATGTGACTGTTTATGTTAGTACCATTTTCCAAATCTCTGTATATTGCGTTCACTAATATGCTCATCATGGAGTTTTTTTGAAACGATTGACACTTCCTGCTGACACCACCAATTGTTGAATTGTTGTGGGGAGTTCCACATCCCCATAATTCTGACAGTAAAGAATCCTCTATGCAGTTTAAGGTTAACCCGCTGCACCTCCCTGAAACTAAATCGTTTTTTCCCTATGCTAGAATTACCATTGAAGTATTTGTATATCACCATCATATCTCCTCTCAAGTGTATTTTCTCAAGGGAGAATACGTTTAATGCTTGTAATTGTTCCACCTAACTGTGGTCCTCCAGTCCCCTTATTAGTTTTGTTGTCCTTCTCTTCACTCTCTCCCTTTCCAGCACATCCTTTCTGAAGACTGGTGACCAGAACAGTATACTCAAGGTGCTTCTGAACCAGAACTTTGTAAAGTGGTAGAAATAGCATATTGTTTTGATTAGCAAATTATTGGATATACTACCTTATCATCCCCTCCAATAGTTTACATACTATCTGTGTTAGACTGACTGGTCTGTAGTTTCCAGGTATATATCTCTGCCCTTTTTTAAATATTGGTACAACAATGGCTTGTGCAAGGAACAGAGCTAGATTGGCTCCTAGTTCTGGTCATTCACTTCCATTCTATGTGCAGCTGTTTAGGGTTATAAGAGGCCTATAACAAGAAAAATGTAGCTACTATATTTATCATTTTTGGAATGTATTTTTAAACAAATATACACTATGGCACTGTGAGGAGGAGTGGCCATACACATCTCTTTTTTAAATTCTGCCACATGTGTTTGAAACCATGGAAAAAAAATCCATGGATATACATATGTGAAAGGATGCTATTATTGATATCCTTCAAAATTCCAGGATAATATAACCTTGGGGACACATAAATATCTCTGCTAATGTGATACTGTCCATGTATTTACAAGCTGTGGAATGCATATGAACAAGCATTTCTCATGTTGTGATATTATCTATAGAAACATTTGCAAGCTGTGGAATGCATACAACCAATGCTATGATATTTCGGATAATCTAATAGGATTGAAAGTGATACTATATATTGATGCTGGTGTTGTTGTCCACTATTTCTAAGTGGGTCTAAATAAGCCTTTCTTAATCTTGGTTCCTCCAGAGGTTGCTAAGGGTTCCTTGAGCAGTTTCTGAATCTCAGATAAGTAGTCACTGACACCGATGACCTTTTTTTTTCCTTTAAACTTGTTTTATTGCGTATACACAAAAAAGAGAACATATATTCACAAAACGGTGTTCCATACATCAAGCCTGTAAAATTATGTTACAAAAAAAACAGTGAAGCCGTCAGAGTGTGTGTAACAAATAAGCCTTGTTTGAATAGATGTATATAAAACATCCAAGCAATAGTTAGGCAAAAGGTTACAACAGAAACAAAAATAAAACTAGACACAAAAAGATAAGTGAACTAGTTTCACAATGTGTGCTTTCACCAGTTTTCCAGATAAAAGAGGTTGTAAAGTATCAAGCTAGCCGTGCATCCTGTGGTTTCTTCATTACTCATAAAATGTGTTGCAGTAAGATGTAGGGGTATTTCAAGGGGGAAGGCTAGTAATCAGTGAGAGAAGAGTGTCACTGGTGTCCTGGCTATCCAACCAGGCACCCCAGATCTTATAGAATTTCCCAGACCTCTGGTCTCGTAGGTCAGTTTATTCAAGAGTAGGTTTTGGTTAATCAATCTTTTCCTTGTATAATTTTATGAGGTTCTGTATGTATCCATTGGAGTGCCACCGTTTTCCTAGCATAGCACAGAAGGATCTGTAAGAAGTGCTTTTGCATTGCACGGATATCTAAAGCTGGCTACATATTATATACTTTTCTTGTACAATTTTCCTTTGGATTTACCAAAGACATATAATATGAGATCAAACCTGAACACTTTTTAATTTGCATGCAATCAGGCAGCCCCTTGCACTACATAAGTAAAGGTAAATCTAATGGAAATTGAACAAAAGAAATTATATTTTGTGTAGTCAGCTTCATGTGTAGCCAGCTTTAGTCTTCGAAAATGCCCAACAAACACCGTTTGGGGTTGCACAAGTTGTGGAATTTGAAGGTAGTGAAAACAAAGTCAATAATTTGAGACCAGAACAGACTGACTCTATCATAATTTCAGACCATATAAAGAAAATCCCTGGGTTCCTTAAAACATTTGTGGCAGGTAAGTATGTCCCTCTTTTGCATTCAAATTAGCCATTGTCGGTTGTTATATGTCCTATGTCCTATGCAAGTATCGTAATTGAAAACGTTTATCTCTGGCATAGCTAACCATAACAGATAATGGGTTAAAAAAAACTTTTGCCAGTTTTATGCAGAGTTATCTGGAATATTAAATTGCCATCATGTTTGTGCTTTGAGGACAGAAGGACATTGCTTATGCAAAAGAAGAAGATAAAGGTAGAGATGAGGCATGTACTGTATAAACTGGGTAAGGCAGGCCATAGATTACTCAACAGTGAAAGGAAAGAAAATCACTTGATTTCCCCATCAACACATTCATTGTTGATGGGGAATGCCTCCTGTAGAGCTATTGTATTCTGCCAGTTGGGGGCGTAGGGAGCCGCTGTAGCCACTGTAATCTTATGTAGAAAATCCAACAGGCTGATTGTACCCAAGTTGATCAATGGATGGTATAATCAGCCTGCCTATACATGGATCGAAGTTCGTCCGGTCCCTGCTGAACTGGCCAAATTTCGATCCACATATGGCTGACTGAAAGCAGTCTTCTATAATTTAGAGTTGGAAAGGTGCACTTCTTGAAGCCCAAACCGAGTCTCCACAGTGTGCCGAATCTGTAAATATCCAAAGTCCCAGTTTGCTGGGATACCCAGTTCCTGTTGCAATACTAAAAAGGCCTTGAACGAGCCCTGAGAATAGAGTTAACGGAGGTATTTTAGGTCATGTTGTGCTCACAGCAGACCATCCGGAAGGCAAAAAAGTGTAGAAGGCATGAATTAAGCCAGATAGGTTCATTTGTAGATCTAAGGTGTGCTGAGTCAGATAGTACAGTGAAGCACTGAGTATATATTCTCAATGATACAATTAAAATGTTAGTTCCCACTACTGTGGGGAGCGTATGCCTAACAATGAGCTTGGCCAATGTCTTGTACTAGAAGACTACAGCAGCTTCCGTTGCAGTGACTGCATTGTTCAATTGAGGGAAGAGCCACCAATAAATATATATACTATATCAACTAAGAAGCATAGTATTAAAGATAGCGGTTAGGTAGCGCCAAACATCCTCAAGAGGTGGGGAGAGGCAGAGTCTCTAACGAGAGTCTGGCCAATTTAGGGTGTCAAAAGAATGTGGAGAGAACTGATTCAATTTCTTGGAATACCCTTTGAGAACATAGATTGGTGAATTAGACAAAATGTACAATAATTTAGGAATAAAAATCATTTTAAATACATTCACTCTCCTCATAATTATAAGAGGAAGTTTAAGCCATTGTGCAGTTTTAGCACAGAAAGAGGGTATGCAGGACAACAGTTGAATATCAACACTTAAATACCTAAATTTGTATGTGATCTGCAATGGGCAGTTAGGTGGCAAGGCAAAACAGTGGGATGCACACTGAGTATCATCAGAATTAATGGATCAGCTCCTGGACTTCTGATCCTGCTACAAAGCACTACATAGTTTCCAGTTTTGGGTACATTTCGATTCAATTACAACCTTATCACTTGGATACAAATTCTATACATGCAGTCTCAAGCACGGCTATGTATCAATGACTGCATTTCCACCTCTTTTTTAACACAACGGGGAACTAGGCAGGGCTGTCCCCTTTCACCCCTGCTGTTTGCCTTTGCAATAGAACCACCAGGGAGTCCCAGGTCCAAAGGGAATATGTGTGATTTGGCCCAATTAACTTAGAATTCTTAGTAATGACCAAAGTTCTGAACAATTTGTAAAACTTCAGCTATAGTTTGTTGTGGGTTGTGTGTCTAACATGTACAACATGTCATCAGCATATAAAAGAGACTCGTTCTTCCAACACACCAACCTAGACACCTCTAAACAATGGAGTACTGTATTTCTAAAACGTTCCACTAGTGGTTCTATTGCAAGGGCAAACAGCAGGGACGAAAGGGGACAGCCCTGCCTAGATCCCTGTTGTGTTAAAAAAGAGGTGGAAATGCAGTCATTGATACATAGCCGTGCTTGAGACTGCATTTATAGAATTTGTATCCAAGTGATAAGGTTGTCATTGAATCGAAAAGTACCCAAAACTGGAAACTATGTAGTGCTTTGTAGCAGGATCAGAAGTCCAGGAGCTGATCAATTAATACTGATGATGCTCAATGTGCATCCCACTGTTCTGAAGACCAGGTTTGAGGTCTGCAGCCCAGCAGGTCATATGTTGGGCTGCTGGGCACCAAGGTAAAATGGCCCCATCTGCAGCCAATACCTTTCACTTTCTAAACATTTTTTTTAAAGCGCTTGTTCCCCCAGCACTTCAAATTCCTGATATGTGACTGCTGTACCAGGTACATGTATGGGAAAGAGTCCTGTTCTCTTTGTATCGCTTTCTTTATGGGAAATCCCTGGTGTTCCCGACAGTTTCTCTGCTTTCTTATTAAAAACTGACCACACTAAGCAGGAGAGCACATGGTGGTCAGTTTCCTAGCTATGCTGGGAACTCAGTGTGCTCTGCTCCAACTTGTGCTGACACGCCCCCGCTGCACAGCCATTCACTGACAAGCTCAGTGTGCTGCTGCTTCTCTTCCCCCCAGCTGAGAACAGAGGGAATGTGATCACTTGAAAAAAAGGGAAAAAGGGTATTTAGAATGTTTTTTTTATATCTATACAAAAATGTTTTGCCTTTAATTTCTATTTTAAACTGAATGGGTTGTTTTACAAGGTGATCCTTTACAATCGCCTTAGGTTTTTTCCAATTACAATCACTGTAATCGTTAATAAGTCAACAATACTTATAACAAGTTTATGCTAATGATCAATATTTCAAAGAGAACGTGCAGTCTCCAAAATTCTCACTATCTTACTATAAAGGTATTGAAAAGGAGGAGAGAAGGAAGATAAAGAGAAAGAAAGGAAAAATATATGAATGGAAAGGGGATGGACAAAGATATTGAGGGGTATAATGTTCATAAGTTAAAAAGTTGGAAGCCCCCTTGGAGGTAGGAAGAGAAGAGTAGAGATTTAGGGTAAAACGGAGAAGGCTCCAGATGTGCTTTTCCCTATGGTAATATTTAAAGAGAAGTGTAATTTGCATTTGGAAGTGAGACATGGGCATACTGGATCCATGGGGACTATTCTTGTGGAATTTTTGTGGGTGTCCATAATTATGCCTATAGGTTTGTCTTGGACGAAGAACAATTGTGTTTCAACTTTCGCAAAACAAATAATTTGTTTTAGCGATAGTTTGTTTAGCTGCTAAAAGCATGTATGTTGTAAGCTTAAATTGTGATTGGAGAAGTGCAAGCCATGGCTCATTGGAAATTGAACAGTGTATAGTGTATTAAATAGCATATGTAGGAGTTTAAATTCCTTGATGGTACCAACACTTTATTGTGTGTTTTTTTCTGTGCAATAGCATGAAGAAGGTCTAGAACTTCTGTTAAGTTTTTATTGTAATCTGTGTTCCTATTAAGTAGATTTTAGAGTAGATTTTAAAATGATCCCAATTTCATGTCTTGCAAACATGGGTTCACCAGGACAGGAAGTAATGAGAAATCGCTCAAATGGGCACAGAAAAATGAATAAAAACACAATTAATAGTACAGTAGGGGGAAATTAGACCCTCTGTAAGGTTTTTAGTGCTGGGTTTGATTTTCTGTCTTGGTGATCCATGTTTACTAATTTCTTGTCCTAGTGTCACAGTGGTGTCACAGGGACAACAAGTGAGGGGAAATCTTACCAGTGGAGTCAAAGACAGACTAAAAAACCCACCAGAAGCTCTCTTCCTTCCCCAAGCAATTCTAAAAAAAAAAAAAAACCTAAACTAAAAGAAAAATTAAAATGAACAGATTTCGGCTTTACTATAATCACATTTTAGATATGTGATAAGGCCTTTTAAGCAATATTGTAATCTCTACTTTTGTTCACTAGATAGTAAAACAACAGAAACATTTTGATGAATTCTCATCTGAGACATTTGGCTCAATGTAAACTTTACGCAGAATTGCACACCAGTTGTTCCTCTGTTTACAAGGCCTTACAAGTGGGCTGAGTATGGCCATCTGGCAACCTTGGCAATTGCCAAAAAGGCCTGTTTCAGTCTTAATGGTCTGTTGTGAGCTTTTGGGAGCTGCTCAGATTTAGTTGGGTTTGTTTTTATGAAATACCAGATTTTACTGCAGCCTTTGTGTTTTGTCCCCTCTATCATAATGTGTTGGCAGACATTTGCATACCCAATTATTATTTCTCTTATTCATTTGCAGAATGTTGATTAATACACAAATATGGGCAAATATGGACTTTTAAGCCAGGGCTGCTTTTTAGTCCCGATCTGCCTGGAACATGAATACATTTTAAAATAAATGAATATCTCCATAAAAAAAAAATGTTAGGTACGCAATGGTATATCTAATACTTGCTATGTTATATGTGGTCAGTTTTAGACTTCCTAGCCTCTTAAATCTTAACAAAAATTGATGATATCTGAATATAGTTTACAAGGATTCCTTGTTGCCAGGCAGATCTATCTTTACAAGTCCAACATGTTTAGGTTTAGTGGATCATAGCTGACAACATGATTCATTTTACCCAAGACAGAGTGCTCTGCTCCTGGTTTTCACACTAATTTCCCAGATGAATTAATCTGAACTGAATTGAATGAACATCATTTACTTAATTCAGCCTACGTTAATTGAATGGGGGACTAAGTGAAACATTGGAAGCAAGAAGCTTAGGTTCTGGGTGCAACTGATTACATCAATGATCAAACTGGGTGTACATAAAATATACTGCTAATGCTTTGTTACTGCAGTGTTAGATCACACTGTTTGGTGTAGAATATGTAACTGATATATCTAGAATAAAGGAAAAGTCTATTCTTTAAAAAATTGAATTACACACTAAATATGTGTGTCATGCACAATGGGATTTTTCCATGTTTTGCAACAGGCTCACTTCAGTGAGAACCCCACAAGCTGCACATACTTGCTTTGCCTTAACTCCTTTGTAGTCCTATTTGGCAGCCAGAAGTGAAGAGAGGAAGACCTATGTAAAGCTGGCCATACACTAGTAGAATGTACGAATTTTGGAATTTACAAACATTTTTACAAAAATTCTCATCAGTACATTCGATGACATGAGGAATGTACTTAAAATAAAAGTATTGATTTAACATTTCATTTTGGACAGAATGGACTTGACTTAATGGAATTAAAATTGCATTCCTCATCCTACTCATTCAAATGTTCTCATCAGTGTGGTCGAAAAAAAAAATCACCAATTTAACCCCCCCTAATAATTACAAAATTGAATGAATGTCCTTAAAACAAAATAATTTCCAGCAATATTCCACTAGTGTATGGCCAGCTTAGGTTCCAAGTCACAACCATGAGCAGAGGACTACAAAACAAACCATGTGCCTGAGCAGCCTATCACCAAACACTACTGCCAATACATGGGAGGGAGATAGGTGAGTCCCATGCACCCACTCACATGCCAAGAATTGCCAGGTATTTTGCTTTGATCCCAGCTGATGAACAGAGCAGATGAGGAAAGAATGGAAGGTGATTAGGTGCCACTGCGAGGTTTACTATTAAAATAAGCCTGTCGCTTTTCCATTCGTGTGCAAAACACAGGTTAGCTTTACATTTCACTGTTTAAATATTCATTGAAGGTGCTTAGTGAGATTTACTTCTCATTTCACCTGACCATCCTTGACCTTCTCTCATCATGACGAATTGCAGATTGATTCGCTCAGCTCTGATAATGAGAATGAGTGTAGATTGAAAATGTCTGTTTTCACTTGCTGAGATTCTCAGAATGTTGGAAAAGCACTGCAGTTGATTCAAAATTGTTCCCATTCCTTCACAGAAAATAGAATGAAGTGTTTACTATGTGATGAGTTTCCACACCACTTGGATTAAATTAAATGTTGTGTTGGTTTGGCTCTCGTGACAATGATGGGAAGATTTCTCATCTCCTGTTGTTTTCACTGATCTGCCTGTCTATAAGAAGCTTAAAGTGTACCCGTAGTCATCCTGAGCAAAATAATTTACCTCTGCAATGTTATAGCAGGCACCTCTAGCTGTCTTCTAGGGCATCCGCAGAGCCCAAAAAAATATATAAATCAATCTGACTTATCAATAGGTGAGGTGTGGGAACTGGGAATGAGTGGGTCAAAGAACTGATTTCTAGTTGAAGTTGGTAGACCATAACGGGATTAGGGCTCTCAGTTGGTAGACCATATCAGGGATTGGGGATTTTCAGGTACTCTAGAGAAAAGAAGAGTATATGTTTGGGCAGCTACTGGTACTTACCATAATTTCCACCACTTGGATTAGAATTAAATGTTTTGTTGGTTTGACTCTCGTGACAATGATGGGAAGATTTCTCATCTCCTGTTGTTTTCACTGATCTGCCTGTCTATAAGAAGCTTAAAGTGTACCCTTAGTCATCCTGAGCATAGTAATTTACCTCTGCAATGTTATAGCAGGCACCTCTAGCTGTCTTCTAGGGCATCCGCTGAGCCCAAAAAAATATATAAATCAATCTGACTTATCAATAGGTGAGGTGTGGGAACTGGGAATGAGTGGGTCAAAGAACTGATTTGTAGTTGAAGTTGGTAGACCATAACGGGATTAGGGGTTCTCAGTTGGTAGACCATATCAGGGATTGGGGATTTCCAGGTACTCTAGAGAAAAGAAGAGTATATGTTTGGGCAGCTACTGGTAGTTACCATCATTTCCAGCTATCGCTTATTTGGAGCAACTTGTCCTTCTTTTGGAACAATATCCCACTGCCCCTATTTTTTCATAACTCGTCCCTCTTCTTTTGTCAGATATTTTATATCTCTGTATATATATATATATATAAAATGTACTATTTAACTTCTGTAGGCTTTTGCTTTTCTAAATATTTCATCTGAGCTCCAAATTGTTGCATTTCTTATTTTTTAAAAGCCAGTATAAGAGCTCATTCACATAGATGCAAAATATTCAGATCCCTAATGCATCCATTTTTTTCTGAATTTGGACGCAGCAGTATAATATGCTTTGGCCTGATAAGCAAAGCTATGCACAGTTCCATAATCTAAAACAAAAGGAAAATTAAAGATCAATATCTACAGTCCTGCATATAGAACGTATTTAACATTGTAAGCACCCTAACAATCTAGTACACTAGGAGGCAGGAGCCACCTGCACCCTGGCAACCAAGGGTGCTAGGCAGTAGGAGCTGCCTGTGTCCTAGCAACCTAGGATGATAGGTGGCTGGAGCCCCCAAGTCCAAGAAACCTTGGACATTAAGCAGTAGGAACCACCTTCATCCTGGCAACCAAAGATGCTAGGTAGCAGGGGGCACCTGCATCTTGGCAGCTTAAAATACTAGGCAATAAGGGCCACCTGTGTCCTAGCAACCAAGGATGCTAGGCATTTGGCCACCTTTTTCCTAGAAAATAGGGTACATTTGCACTGTTCACATGTAATGATAGCACAAACAGTACATTTAAACGATGTACAGACAAGATTTTAACTAGGAATTTGCTCCCAGCAAGATCCTACATAAAATCCTATGCCTGTGTGGAGGAGAGAAAAAAAATCTTCTGGGTTCAGCCATTCATTTTGTGTATTTTTTCTTCATGGTCCATGTAGCTGGGGGACATGGCAGAAGTGTTTCCTTTTTCTACATGTTTTGGGCTAAATCGTGTCCCTCTTTTTGATTCCAGGAAGTTGGAAGGTATAACTTGCTTTATGAAGAGGTAGTTTACTAATAACTCTCTCTAATAAACATTTGTATCATTTATACCTAAAATCTGCCAATAAAAATTATTGGAAACGAAAAACATACAGGCCGTCACTTCTGATTTCTCCTTATATCACTAGTTGCCTGATTGTGATGCTGTTTTATTAGATTCAGTCATATTTGAGTCATAGACCTATAACAAGAAGTTGGATCAAGAGTCCTAACACTTTAACTCAGGGGTAGGCAACCTTATAGAAGTGGCAATCTACCTGAACAACATGAGAGAAGTCAAAGATCGCCCAGTGTCGCATAGTGTTGCCTCGTCACACCTGATTTAAACCTCGAATTGCTGTACTACCATGCTGCATTGCATGGCAATCACGGGTTCCTCACTCCCTTTTGAATCACTTTTCAAAGGAGCAGCAGTGCTGCTGCACTTGTGAATGAGCCCTTAGTTGCATTCGGCAACGGCACCCTTACAGCTCATTCACACATAAAGTTGGGGGGTGAAAAAACCCTGTGGATGAGTCGTAGATTTACCACCCCCAATCCCTACCCCCTTTAGCTGCTGAAGCAGCAGCTAAAGCTGTACACATGTAAACCCCCTGTTGCTTTTGGTGGGTGCTATCGCCTGCTAAACGCGACTTATTCAAGTAAATAGGGCCACTCTGCAAGCATCCTGCAACATCATGCTTCTGTAGGGTCCAAGGGGTTAAAGCAGGTGGCAAGAAAGCAACACAATGCTGCCTGTTTAACCCCTTGTTTGCTGTGCTGCACAAGGTTGCAGGCACTTGCAGAGTGACCTCATTCACTTGAATGGGTTATGCTTGGTAGGTGCAATACCCAGCAACCATAAGAGGGGGTATAACTCCTGTTGCGGCTACAACATGTATACACCCCTGGCCACTGCAGCTAAAGGGGGTGCTGTTGGGGCAGGGGTGGTATAAACTTGTCTTCCCTTATGGGGTTTTACCACCCGCAAACTACAAATGTAAAATAATGCTTACTGTTCTGAACCCCCTTTAAGGCTGCTTTCACACTGATGTGCTGCAGTTAACCTGCATCACAGGTGCAGCACAATGCATCTGCAAACTTCCTGGGTTAGCTGCACTTTGCCGTAGACTTACATTATATCCTGCAGGTGTGGTGCACTTTCCGTAAATGCACCAAAAAGCCTGCATTCAGAAAGTGCACCAAACCCACAGGATCTAATACCGTCGTGTTTCCCCAAAAATAAGCCTGGGTCTTATATTAGTTTTGGCATCAAAAAACACAGTGGGGATTATGGTAGGTCTTATCTCCCTCCCTGCCTGTCAGGATACCCCTGCGTGAACCTAGTTTAGTGTTTGTAAAATGCTAGAATCCATTTTATGACTGTTTTATATAATGCCCCGTGTGTTTCTGTAATCTAATAGTGTGAAATACCTTTGGTACAGTGCCGCTCGGCGCTCAGCTGATTTCCAGCTGTTCTTCCTTCTCTTCTCCCCCACTGACAGCTGGGGGTCATGGAAGCGCCAAGCGGCACTGTAACAAAGGTATTTCACACAATTATAATATAATGCTCCGCGCTTCTGTGATGCGCTCTGAACACTGCAGAGGGGAGGGGCTAAGATCCCCCGCTGACAGCTATGAGAAGAGGAGAAGAGCATAGCGGGGAATCAGCTGAGCACCGAACGGCACTGTACCGAAGGTATTTCACACTATTAGATGACAGAAACACACTCTGGACATTATATAAAACAGTATAAAACTGGATTCTGGGATTTTACAAAGACATAACTAGGGCTTATTTTCGGGGTAAGGCTTATATTGCAGCCCTCCCTGAAAAATAACAGTAGGTCTTATTTTCAGGGAAACACAGTAGAAGTCTATGGCTAAGCACAGCACACCTGGCGGAAAGCTGCAGGTACACTGCACTGTACTTACCGTGGTGTGGATAAACCACAACGCATCAGTGTGAAAGCAGCCATATATTATTATGCCCAGTGTATTTCTTCACACTGATCTGAAGATCTCTTCTTTCCTGCTGCTGGCACTACTCTGTAGACTGCTAGCCGGGATAAGAGGTGGAGTGCAATTGGTATCACTCCGCATGGGACAGGAGCCATCACTA
Organism: Pelophylax lessonae; assembly: GCF_965119305.1. Classification (NCBI taxonomy): domain Eukaryota; kingdom Metazoa; phylum Chordata; class Amphibia; order Anura; family Ranidae; genus Pelophylax; species Pelophylax lessonae. The sequence continues at coordinate 91,018,898 of NC_138775.1, forward strand.
CAGAGGAGGTATCAGCCTATGTGACACTTTCTCCCTACTACAGCCCCAACTTTACAAGTAGTCATTCTGCATTGCACTTTGTTTGATGCTCTGGGATGGTGGGTCTGCAAGCCCAGAGCACAATCTACCAATCACCTGGCTGCTATTTACTGGTAGATCTCGGTTTACTGGTTGCTGACCCCTGCTTTAACTATACTTCTTGTCAGGGGCGTAACTACAGGGGTTGCAGGGGTTGCAACTGGGCCCCATGCTCTAGGGGGCCTGTGCGGCTCTCCTGTACACCTGTATAGGAGGGGCGGCGGGGGCAGCATGTAGAGAAATCACTGTCCTCCTTTTTCCTCCTGTAGCTGCAGGAGGAAAATGGAGGAGATTGGTTAATTTGTATGCTGCCCCCGCCACTCCTCCTATCCAGTTCACTTGTGTTCTGCTATCTCTGGGCCCCTGTGTGCTCCCCTGGTCCCCCCCCCTACTGTGCTGCCCTCTCCTGCCGGCTGCTTACGGGGATGTGTCACAATAGAGAACCAGGAATGGGTCGGTAAATATGAAATTTACCAGCTCCTTCCTTTTATGAATACAACTAAAATACCAAAAAATAAAATCTACTGACACCAGTGGGTGAACTTCCAGAATCGCAAAGGTCACACTTGCAACCAGGCCCGGGCATTCCACCACCGTGGGGAGGCCCCAAGATGGCAGGAAGGGGTCCCACTGCAGAACTTGTGAAAGGGTCCCACTGCGGGACCATAAAAGAGGGCCCCCGCAATGAGAGTAAAGGACCCCAGGATCAGTGGGAAGAGCCCCAGGCTTGAAGGGAAGGGCTCCAGCCAGGGGTCCGTGGGGCCCTTCATGGTTTCTTGCACCGAGGCCCAGAAGGTTCTAGTTACGCCTCTGCTTCCTGTGTTCTTTTCCCAGGCCAATGATTCAAAGTACAGAAAAGAGAGACAACCAGTCAAATATCATATTCAGAAAGTAAATAAAAAAATGTCAGCCCTCATATTTCTCTCAATATAGCAATAAAACTTATTTATTACAGATTTTTGCAAAGAATTGCTGGACAGCCAGACTGAACATATAGGCATATTAGAAACAGTAACTCTACAGAAGGAAAACTTACAGAAAGAAATTTCATGGGGCACTGGTTATATAAATATCGATGTATAGGAAACGTTATACAGAGTGATCTTTATGGAGCAGCAGGAAATTTATAAGCAATTGTTATGTGGAGTTATAGGAAGTAATTAGGGGGTAAAACATGACTTACTTGAAATAGCTTTCTGATACATGGAGCTATCAGGAAGGACCACAAAGACTGGCAGAAAAGATAGACACAGTTATAGCAAAACGTTATGTGAAGCAATCAGGAGAACTGTAGGAGAGTGTGATTTTTCTGTTCGTATCAAACTGCACATTCTTATTCTTTGACCAATCAAATCTATCCTGAAATGTTTAAAAGAATGGCACAGTACTTCGACATCTTCAATGTGTTTATGTTTTTTAACCTTTTTATTAATCATACATTTGTACTTATCTATATATGTCAGCGTATTCACAGTACTTTATAAGGCACCTACATCAATTTTCATGTCAATAAATATTTAATTAAAAATTCAGTATTTACTTAAAATATAACACTATTAACCTAAAAAAAATTAAATCTAACATATAAGTGACACACTTTGACAAATGAAAACCTTTAACTCAATTTCCCTCATGACAACTCATCATGAACACAATCACTCCAACGTCTATCAAAATCTTTTGCAACACATATTTAGTGTATCAGATCTTCATCTAAAAGTATTACATATATTAGCAATTGAACTACTCTTCATTTGCTGCCACACATAGTGATCCCTTTACCTAAGGGCTCTTTCACACGGGCGTTCCGTATGTCCGTATATCACCCCATCCATTTGCGGGTGATATACGGACATAATGCATGTCAATGGGATGACCATCCGCTGACATCCGATTTGTGTCCTTTCAGTTCTGTTCCGTTTTTTGGAACGGAACAGAACCCTATTTTTCTTCCGTTACAAAAACGGAACGGATGCAAAATCGGATGTCAGCGGTGTCATCTGCAATCCCCATAGACATACATTATGTCCGTATATCATCCGCAAACGGATGGGATGATATGCGGACATACGGAACGCTCGTGTGAAAGAGCCCTTAGGTGGAGGGATCACTATGTGTGGCAGCAAATGAAGAGTAGTTCAATTACTAATATATGTAATACTTTTAGATGAAGATCTGATACACTAAATATATGTTGCAAAGGATTTTGATATACGGAGCGGATGACACAAGTGTCATCTGTGTCCGTGAAAAAAAAAAAAAAGTGCCGCAGCGGAAGAAGAAATCGGAGCGGCTGTGTGAAAGAGCCCTAAAACTGAAACACACACCAGATTTTTAACCTCCCCAATCACAGAAAGGCAATCACACTTTATGGGGATACCACTCCGCCAGACAGTAAACTACCACTCTTGCTTCACCAAACATACTAATATTAATCTCTGCTTCTGACACTCATTTCTTTTCCAAATAAATCTTCCGTCATGTATGTGGTCATCATTCAATACTACAGAAGAAAGGAAAATCGCATATAGTGTGAAACTTTTTAAACTTATCAACACTGTCTCTAAAATTGCACTTATGAATTATTAGTGTTCATTAGCACCAGGGCTTTTTTTCAGCTGGAACTTGGTGGAACTCAGTTCCACCACCTTTGGCTCAGGCCCTCTGCTCCCTGCTCATCACTATCACTTGTAAACACAGGGTCATGGTTCAGTTCCTGCACCTTTTTTTCTGAGAAAAAAAAGCCCTGATTAGCACTAGATAAAAGCATCCAGGAACAGCAGCTGTAATCTCCTATGCACTCCTGTTCTTCCCCTCCGGCCTGTCTGTATCTACCTCACCCCTTGGGTTTGCCACTAACATGGCTAGGGACTCCACCTGCGCTATTCTGTAACATCACCAGACTCCGTCCAACACATTTCATCTATTTGGACTTTATTAAAGGCACCCTCACAGCCAAGACAAGCTGCAGCTATGAATCAGCTGTCTCCTTCCTAGCTGTTGTCAGATCAGTTGAAGCAGGAGGGGAGGGGGCAGGTTGGGCCTCATAAGTCGAGTTAGAAAGCACTTAGAAACATGGGACAAAGCACAGATGACAGTGTGGAGGTTTGGTGGTTGGTGACTAGGCCTGAGCACTGCAACCTAGAAGGAGGTTGCATGCCCCTCCAAACCAGACTGTTTATTGCGGACTGTCAGAATCTGGTTAATTCAGTTATGTATTTTTGAATGTAACTAGTGTAAAGTACCTGAAACATTTTATTTTTAAGCCTTCTATAATATGAATAACAGCAATTTGGAATATACAGTACATCTGGAAAGTATTCACAGCGCTTCACTTTTTCACGTTTTGTTATGTTACAGCCTTATTCCAAAATTGATTAAATTCATTATTTTCCTCAAAATTCTACAAACAAAACCCATAATGCAAAAAAAACAAAATGTGCTGCACCAGCTAAAGTATAAACCTCAAAACACCTTTAAGAGAATATAAACATAATCCACATAAGGCCCCGTTCACACTGGGGCGATCCGACTTGGGGGGGCGACCTCCGAGGTCGCGGTGCGAGCAGCGCGCCGCGACCTCGGAGCGGCCGGCACGGACTTCATAACATTGAAGTCTATGACGGTCGCCCCAAAGAAGCTCCGGACCCTTTTTCTAAGTCGGAGCGACTTGTGTCGCTCCTATTAGAACGGGTCCGCAGCTTTCCTATGGAAGGCGACCTACGGCGACCTGTGAGGCGACCAGGTCGCCTCACAGGTCGCCTTAGTGTGAACGGGGACTATATCCTTGTGAGTATAAACCAAACCCACATAAAATCAATAAAAATCAAATAAATAATAAATTATATGAAGTCCAAGTGTCCATAAGTGTATAAATTGTCCTACACCTCTGTGAAAATATATGAGTAAATGTGCTCCTTTATCCACCACCGAGTGATAAAGCCTCTCACCGTCCTCTCTGACCCAGGAGTCACCACTGGGTCAGATACCGTAGTACCCCTCAAGGGTTAACGGATGGCCGGATAAACCTTGGAAAGGGAAGCGACCAGTGATTTCCAGTACCAGGCTGCGTTTAAATTCCTCTCTGACCAAAGAGTCACCACTGGGTCAGATACAGTAATCCCCCTCAAGGGTTAATGGATGGTTGGATGGACCTCAGATAGGGAAGCGACCAGTGATTTCCAAGGACAAGGCTGCGTTTAACTCATAATAGAACCCCCAGGCATAGAAAAGATAAAGAAAGAATCCAATGCTCTCTGATAGAATATAATGGGAGATTTATTCATAGAAAGAAACTTACAAGCAAAGCACTTCACCAGTGCAAACTGTCTCGCAGTATCTGAGTATCTCACAGAAGAGGATGTGACATATGACAGACAGGCCCCGCCCCCATACGCATTACGTCGAAGCAATACCCCATAATGACAATGTGAAAGAAGTTTGTTTGAAATCTTTGCAAATTTATTAAAAATAAAAAAAAAATCCAATGTACATAAATATACACAGCCTTTCCCATGACACTCAAAAAATTTGATTGATTGCACATGATTTGGAAAGGCACACACCTGTCTATATAAGGTCCCCCAGTTAACAGTGCATGTCAAAGCACAAACCAAGCCAGGAAGTCCAAGGAATTGTCTCTAGACCCCCATTGACAGGATTGTATTGAGGCACAGATCTGGGAAAGGGTACAGAAAATTTCTGCAGCATTAAAGGTCCCAGTGAGCACAGTGGCCTCCATCATCCTTAAATGGAAGAAATTTCGAACCACCAGGACTAGAGTGGGCCTTATTCAGGAAGGTGACAAAGAACCTGATGTTTACTTTGACAGAGCTCTGGTGTTTCTCTGTGGAGAGAGGAGAACCTTCCAGAAGAACAACTATGTTGCAGCACACCGCCAATTAGGCCTGTATGGTAGATTGGCAAGACGGAAGTTACTCCTCGGTAAAAGGCACATGACAGCCCATTTGGAGTTTTCCAAAAGGCACCTGAAGGATTCTCAGGCCGTAAGAAACATAATTCTCTGGTCTAATAAAACAAAGATTGAACTCTTTGGCCTGCATGGCAAGCGTCATGTCTGGAGGAAACCAGGCACTGCTCATCACCTGGCTAATACCATCACTATAGTGAAGCATGGTGATGGCAGCATCATGCTGTGGGGATGTTTTTTAGCGGCATGAACTGGGAGACTAATCAGGATCGAGGGAAAGATGAATGCAGCAAAGTACAGAGACATCCTTGATAAAAACCTGCTCCAGAGCGCTCTGAACCTCAGACTGGGGTGAAGGTTTATTGTCAAACATAACAACGATCCTAAGCACACAGCCAAGATAACAAAGGAGTGGCTACGGGACAACCCAGAATTGAACATCTCTGTAGACATCTGAAAATGGCTGTGCGCCGATGGTCCCCATCCAACCTAATTGACCTTAGGAGGTCCTGCAAAGAAGAATGGGAAAAACTGCCCAAAAATAGGTGTGCCAAGCTATTATCTTGATACTCAAAAAGACGTGAGGCTGTAATTGGTGCCAAAGGTGCTTCAACAAAGTATTGAGCAAAGGCTGTAAATGAGAGTTTGTATACTTAAAAAGTACATCCCTCGCGCCAAAGGGTGGGGTCAGAGGTCTTATTCAAATGTGATAGTTAAATTACAATAGCAGCTGCTATAGGAAGGGTAAGGAATAAAAGAGTATAGCCACAAGAAAAAGGGGCTAACTATAGAGCTTGCTGAGAGGTATGTACTGGGAAGTGTTTAATCAGTGCAGATAGTTACAATATGATGTTGAGGTAGGTCTTAGATAGTGTTACCAGAAGAATGCTAATAATGCACAAAATCTCTAAAAATGCTTAATGTGCTAATGTTGATAAAATTATAAAAAAGATTGTGTTATCTGTAACCAGAATTACAGCACAAAGATGATATGTACTGTTACCCCTAGAATACTATTTGAGGTGTTGATGTGCTGTAAATAATAATAGATAATAATACATTCCTATACAATTAATTTTTAAAAAAATAGATACAGTGCAAATTATGTACAAACAATGGGATTCAATTACAAGTTTGGTAGGAGTCCATTAGTGATAGGAAGTGCAGTCCTTTTTGTGGTAATTCAATCAAAATGGTGCTCAAATATAAATAAATAAATAATTAAAAAATTCTTCATAAAAAACAGTTTGTAGGTGTATTGTGGTGCAAATATGCAAAATATCCTAGAGTGCAGAGTGAATATAAAGTGCAGGTGCTCTGTGCTCATTCTTCAAAGGGTCTGGTGCTGGTACTTGATGTCACCATGGGAGATAGTAAAACAACACACTCACCAGATAAAGTGGGTCTTAAATACCTTATAGTATGAAGACCTGTTATCGCTTGTTTGGCCACCTGGGCCAGGGGAGATACCGCTGGGCAATGTGGTGCCCCAATGCTCCTGATTGCCCTCTCCTGGATGGCCTCCTTCTGCGGATCCGATCGGGAATAGTGGGAATAAAAAGAGCTCCAGATGGTGTAGTACCGTTAAAAAACTTTTAATAAACTTAGGTACAATAAACGATAGGTAAAATAATAGGTGATGGTAAAACCGTCAGCTAAAATGGAGCCCGCGAGTGGAGAACGGTGAATACCAGCTTGCGTTCCCCTCTGCTGCAGTGAAGTAGACAGCGTGCATTCCACCTTACGTTCGTTTCGTCAAGTCGTTGGTACTTGATGTCACCATGGGAGATAGTAAAACAACACACTCACCAGATAAAGTGGGTCTTAAATACCTTATAGTATGAAGACCTGTTATCGCTTGTTTGGCCACCTGGGCCAGGGGAGATACCGCTGGGCAATGTGGTGCCCCAATGCTCCTGATTGCCCTCTCCTGGATGGCCTCCTTCTGCGGATCCGATCGGGAATAGTGGGAATAAAAAGAGCTCCAGATGGTGTAGTACCGTTAAAAAACTTTTAATAAACTTAGGTACAATAAACGATAGGTAAAATAATAGGTGATGGTAAAACCGTCAGCTAAAATGGAGCCCGCGAGTGGAGAACGGTGAATACCAGCTTGCGTTCCCCTCTGCTGCAGTGAAGTAGACAGCGTGCATTCCACCTTACGTTCGTTTCGTCAAGTCGTTGATGTCTTCAGAGGTGGCGTCTTCATTATGTGCACTGATTAAACACTTCCCAGTACATAACTCACTCTCAGGAAGCGCTATAGTTAGCCCCTTTTTCTTGTGGCTATACTCTTTCAAAGGCTGTAAATATTTAAGTACATGTGTTTTCATTATGGGGTATTGTTTGTAGAAATCTGAGGAAAATAATGAATTAAATCAATTTCGGAATAAGGCTGTAACATAACAAAATGTAAAAAAAAGTGAAGCGCTTTGAATCTTTTCTGGATGCACTGTATTTGATAAGGGTCAAAGTAGGCTCTACAGTGAACAGAGGGATGACTTCATCAGTGTGCTGCATCTCATTGAGTTCTGAACCGACAGACTAAAGCCCCATACACACGTATCGATCATCGGCCGAACGATCGGCCGTCTTTTGTCCGAGGGCTGTCTTGTCTGTTGAAAACTGCAAAAGGCTGCACACGAATTTTGTCGGCCAACAACAGCCGACTGCAGAAGTGATGTCATGTGATGGTTAACTTTCCTGGTCTTTTTTCTTTTCTGAGCATGCCCAGTCTTGCAAATCTGCTGTCTGTCGGCCGAATTCTGTACTGACTGGCGAACAATCGGCCGTTCTGGTGTTGGCCAACAAAAATTTTAATGCTTGCACGACAGATTCTTTTCGGCCGAAAGTGCGCTGTCGGCTGTCGGAAGCATCATACTAACAAGCCGAAAATGGGCCGATCGTTCGGCGGCCGAATATTTTCGGCCGACAATCGGTACGTGTGTACGGGCCTTAAGGTTCTGTCCAAGACCTGCTGTGGTGCTGTTGTCACATGGAAGGTCCCAGACAAGACTACCCTTCTTGCCAGGAGTATCCACATCACAGAACTGGTGGCAAGGAATTACACACCTTTCACAAAATAAGACAGTTTACATGTATGAAAAAAAAAAAATAGAAAAATATATTTTCCCAAGTTGAGGTGGTGCTGTGATCTCTACAAATCAATCTTTAGCATCATAAGTATAACATACACCTCCTGTAATCACACATTTAACCACTTGCCGACCGCCGCACGACTATCTACGTCGGCGGTCAGCCCCTCACAGGCAAAGTGACGTAGGTCTACGTCACTAGCTTGTGAGGGTCTAGGGAGCGAGCGCGTGCCCCCGGAGGCGCGCTCCCGAGTGGTCACGGACCCCCCCGCGCGTGTGACCGGCAGACCCGATGTCCGCCGGCCACTCTGCGATCGGCGGGGGAGAGGGAGAAAGTCAGGCAGCTTGTGTAAACAAGCTGCCTGTCATTCTCCTCGCTGTATGAGAGCTGATCATCTGGATCTACTATGTAGATCCGTTGATCACTCTGCATACAGCTGAAGCCCCAGCCAATCACAGTTAGAATCACGCCCCTAGGGACACACACAGCCCCTCCCTCTCAAATAAAGTTAACCCCTTCACTACCAGTGTATTTTTACAGTAACAGTGCATATGTATAGCACTGATTACTGTAGAAATGTCACTGGTAACCCCAAAAGTGTCAAAAATGTCAGTCAAGGGTCAGATCTGTCCGCCGCAATGTCGCAGTACCGCAAAAAAAATCGCAGATCGCCGCCATTACGCGTTAAAAAAAAAAACAACAAAAATGACAAAAATCTTTCCCTTAGTTAGTAAACGCAATAACTTTTGCGCAAACCAATCAAAATACGCTTTTTGTGATTTTTTTTACCAAACATAGGTAGCATAAAACAAATTGGCCGAAAATTTTATAAAATTTTGATTTTTACATTTTTTTTTGGGGGAATTTCATATAAAAAAAAGGGAAAAATATTGCTATTTTTGCAAAATGGACGCTCTTTTTTTGTTTATAGCGCGTGATCAAAAAATCGCACAGGTGATCAAATACCGCCAAAAGAAAGCTCTGTTTGTGGGAAAAAAAGGACGCCAAATTCGTTTAGGTACAGCATCGCACGACCGCGCAATTCTCCGTTAAAGTCACGCAGTGCCAAATCGCAAAATACCCCCTGGTCGGAATGGGGGTAAAATCTTCCGGGGCTTAAGTGGTTAAAAAAGTGCTTTTAATGTAATTAATAAAGTTGCTCTTAGGCCCCTTTCACACGCGTTTTTGCCACAATTTTTTGGCCGCCAATTTGGCATGATTGTCCCGTGATTTTGACTGGACTTGAAGCAATGCCTATGTCTATGGACCTCAAAATGTATCAACGATGGACCAAAGTAGTGCAGGGACTACTCTGAATATGAACGATACTCATTGGATATTAGATTTGCATTCCCAAGTCGCAGGACAAGTCTCACAAGTGTAAAAGGGGCCTAATTATGAAAACTGCTGACATTACCTGGACCTTTATTGTGGACAATAAGAGCACTTCATTTTGGACATTTCTCATGTGTGATCACAGTTGGTAGATGCCATACTTATGAACTGATTTGTAGAGATCACAGCCTAATTAAACAGTTGTTTGTGCCTCCTAGACGCAGAATATATTTGTGTTTTTATGTGAGTTTACATGAATGCATTCTAACTGTGGTATTACTTGTTAAACTGGAGCTTTGAAATTACTATGGTGTGTAACACTGCATTCAGTAATTATATCTGATGGCGTGTTTTGTATATCTAATAGAAAAAGGGTATTTTTTTTTCATAAAACATTTTAAATGCATTAAAAAAATGAATTTTTCACTGGTTACTTTAAAATTCAGGACTGAATACCAATTCAACAAAAACACTTATCAGACTAATATTTGTAACTGTTCATTCTAAATTATATTAGAAAAGAACTAATTTGTACTTAATTTTAGATTAATGAGATAAGTGAATTGATCTGCTTGGTTAAAGATTCACCACAAACACATGTGTCTCTGCATAACAATAGCTCCTTTTCCACACTGGGCATACAGGCTGGTATACCCATAGCAAGACACCCATGTACATTTAGCCCTCATACATGTTAATCCTGTTCCAAATACCTTTAAGGCAGGGGCGTTTTCTGGCAGGAAAACCCCCCCAGAACTAGTGGGTTTTAAGAGGAGTTTTTTTTAGCTGTAAAACCCTCTAACTCTGATAACAGCTAAAAAAAGCTAAAAATTGCTGAAAAACGCGACTATTCAGCGTTTATCAGTGTTTTTCAGCCATAAGCTTTTATGGGAGTATAGTTTTGCTAAAAAAAAAAAGCTAAAAATGCTACTGCAAAAATGCTAAAAAACTCACTCTACAGCTACAGCTTTCTACAGCTAACGCTACTGTTTTTTTTTTATAACATCCAGTGTGCATGAGGCCATGGGATTAGGTGGTTGCTTCAGGACAGGGTCTAAAAACTTACAGTAGGTCCTCTTCCTAAAACGCCAGCTGAGATCGTAGCTGCTTGTCCATTATTTTTGCATGGCAGGAGAAATTTGGCAGCCGGGCTCCCTTCAAATGTAAACGAACACCAGGTGTTGTATGCTAATAGAAACCAACGAAAGGCCCATACACACGATCCAAAAATTACCGCTTTCGGTAATTACATTGATCGTTCAATAATCGGATCGTTAGTACAGAACTTTTGAGAGCCGATCACGACAGTTCATCTGATATTATCCGATCGGCCAATTTTCGTTTAATCAGTACAGTTGTCATTCGAAAATACAATACAAATAAACTACAACACATGGCATCACTTCCGAATTTTATATTTTTTTATTTTTTCCAAAATGTTTATTCCGAATTTTTATTCTGTCGTATGAGAATTTTTGTAACTTTAGTAAACTCTTCATGTTCGATAGGTGACTAGCATGCAAAAGAAAAACAAAAAAACAGACGATCTGTCGTCCGATTTTCGGGTTTAATGTGTATGGGGCTATAAGCTAGGTTCACACTGGTGCTTACTGCAGGTAATTCGCAGCACATTCCAGTGTGAATTATATGCAGTGTCTCTGGGGTGCTATTTGAGAGCACTGCATTCGCACCAAACTGGTGCAGGACCCTTTTTTGGTCCGCACCAGAATCAGATCGCATGGGTGTTCACACCCATGCAATTTAATTCTGCAAATTGCGCTACGTTTTGCAAATCGGTTGTGGGGTGTCCTTAACCTAACCTTAACACTCCACAATCAGTTCACATGAACGAATTGCGATTTAAATGTGGTGCTGAATCCGCTGCAAATTTGCTGTGAATTTGCCCCGCGTCTACCCAGATAGCAAGGTTAACTTGCTGCACATTTTCACTGGCAAGTTGTACATTTGCAGAGCACTTGAAGCACAAGTTCTAGTTGCCACTTTTCCAATTTGTAGCAAATTTGCGTGGCAAGTCTCTAGCAAGAGCAAATTTGCACTGGTGAGTCTACAGCAAAGCTCTGCAAGTCACAGTGACCCCTTTGACTATTGCACAACATAACTGAACCAGAACTTGTAGAAGACTTGCAGAATGTTTGCAAAGAAAGTTGATCTGCGGTCATACAATGCGGACTTACTGCAATTGTGCATCAAATTTGTGAAGCCTGACGAGTCTAGTAATAGCTTTGCACGTTATTTTCAAACTTGCAGCACAATTGCTTGCTATCTGGGTAGTATAAACCCAGGCTGAAGCCCAATTTCAGAGTCTTTGTTGTGATTTATTAAGGATACATGACTGGGGTATTGCCCATGTTACCGCTGCCGCAAATTCCCCCAAAAACCCCCACTTTCCTTTTTTCTCTCTTTACTCCAATGTAATGACTACTCCACACACTTACATTGGGTTTTAAAATGGCCGTAGCAGTCTTTTTATTAAAAAACAACCATCTTTAACAATAGAAACTATTAGTTACATAAAATAACATACTTCAAAACATAACAGCAACCTAACAGCCTGATGTAACTATCTGCACTTCCCCTTGGTCTAAGGATTTTGAAGGCACCCATTGACTGACCAACTGGCTGTTTCTGGCACCAACTCACATCTCTACGGCCCCCAGCCCCAAACTACACCAGCTCTGGGACAATACACCAGCCGATATAGCCAAATAATCAATCACATGACACTTCTGACACTTAAGAGGGCAGGTATACCCATACCGAAGATGGGCCCCAACCCCTCGTTTTCCAAAGAACGCAACCATCCCCTGCCTTCAAAACCCATTGACCTCTGCCTGCTGCTACAACAAAAAACTGCCCCCACCTTATGAAAAATCGGAGACGCCCTCCAATGGTAACAAAAAACTGAGGGCGGGAGAATCTTTCCCTGCACTGTCCCACGCCAAATGGTGCCCTGAGTACCACCTACCACCAAGAGACCACCATTGCCCCACCCTGCCACACCCTGCCCAACCCTGCCACACCCTGCCCAACCTTATCCCCAACGAATCAGGTAAGGCCTATCTATTTTAGCTACACCTTACAATTAACCCATTTTCTGCTTAGCCTAGACTGTCAAACCCAGTCATGTGGGCCCTCCACTTAGGCTGCGCCTATATCTGCAGGTCTGATATTTACTTCACAGTATAGGCAGCTAGAGGTCAGCGAGGGCTTCTTGGAAGCTTTTTTACTGCTTTGTAAGAATGTGTAAAACATTTATTGTCCCTAAAGCCCCATACACACTACTATTTTTTATTTGTTCCGATGTTAGTACAATGATCTCCCCTGCTGTGCTGTTTTGTTCTGACAGGGGGAGAACCCTCTGCCAGAACTATCCGGTCATTGCCTGAGAGCACTGATCAGCAGCTGGTTGGCAGACCTTTTTTAATCATGACTCTTCAACAAAAGCCGGCCAAACGGCCAACCTTTGTCGGATCAACTGCCATACACACAGGCAGAATATTTATTTTGAACTGTCTGACATTTGGCCCGTGTGTATTAGGCTTTACAGTCTATGCAGATACATTCAGCCAGCTAGCAGCAGGTAAGTATATGAAACCCCAAAATCAGTCTGTAAAACAAAGTGCAGTGCCTAAAAAGAAATATATCCTTAAAGTAATAATATATCACAACAATATCACCATGTGACAGCATAAACTGTGAGAAAATGGAATGAAAAACACAATGAAGAAAAGTATGGAATGAATGAAAGTGACTGAAAAGTCCCAAAAAGTCCAGTGAATAAATTCATGGCTGCCATTGGAATTATTCCACACTGCTCGTGACTGAGGACAATACCGCACTCACTAGATCCACAGCTGCTAACACAGCAAGCAGCATATTTGTATCAAACAATTACAAACCTTCCTATATGGTCATCCAGCTTCATCCACACTTCTGGGGTCTCCTGATGGTAGCAGCACACACCATTGGAGGGCATAAGACACATGGAAGGTTGCTCCGCTGTCACACAGTGATATATTTTATGATGAAATGAAAGAGACATCACCACTATTATAGTGAGAATGATCCAGATGCAGGGGTCAATAACAATTGTACATTCAAAAAGCAACAGAAAAGGTATGGTATAAAGGTCCTGACAGTAGGTCTTACACAGGGACCTTTGTAAAAAGCCTTAGGTCCGGTATCGACATGCCCCTGGGTGCTTCTATTAGGCTCTTACAGGGTGTTAGGGAAAAGAACGAGGAAGAGGTGGGCTAACTCAACCTCAAATAGTAACCTCTAGGTCTTAAGCGCTGGGATCAGAAGCTAGATTGAATGACAAACCAAAATATAAGGGGGAAGGCCGGGACAGAGAGTGCAGTAGGGAAGAAGAGGCTAAGGAAAGAAACCACTTAGCAAGTTACTGGTTAAGAGCATCGAATGTGTCCAGGTTTGTCCCTGACCAATAAAAAAAAACGAATAGCAAAGAATAATGACAAGGTTCATTCTCTTTCAAAAGCAAGGTAGAGCTCGTAGTTTCCCAGTTTTGTCATCCCCAAAGTTTCTTCTCATTTTGTTAAATATTTGTCCAAATATCATATGAAACATAGCTATCTTAGACACAGAGGCCTTGCAACATTTATTCCTAAAAGTTATTTTAAATAATAAGCAACAATACATAGATGTCATAGAGCTGCACTTTGTTTGAGTTGCTCTTCCTTATCACAACGATAGTGTCCCTATAAAATGCATTTTACCTTTTTCCCCTATGGCTTTCTTTTTTTTTTTTTGCTTACCTTCTGCCTTTCTCCCACTCTTTCATATCTGTATTAATTCCACCCCTCCTTGTAGCCTTCAATGCTTTCACATTCTCCTCCAAGATCCCCCGCCTTTCCCTGCCCTTGGTTTCAGACCTGAGATGAATTGAGCTGGGGACCGAGGGATGGATACTTTATTAAAAAAACAAATGCTCCCTGCTGGAAGATATTAACAGAGTCTTTTACTAAACTCACCCCCTGTGTCCTTCGCAAGCTCAGGATGCCTGACTGTTCACAACCACCTGTCACATTCCCACTGACATAATTAATATGTGCACTTTGGGGTTTGGGTTACCCCAATTACACTAATTTATTGGCAGCAGAGTGAAATCAAGCTAATGTTACTCTTACATGTAATAGCAAACACGGTGGAATGAACAAACACAACAGAGTGTAGACAAATGTAGACAAATGCTACTTTTATTTAAACAGGATTCAGAAAACTGTGGCAGGCAAGACATACTGGGGTGTCCTTTAATGATGTATTTGTACTGAAATCTAAAATATGAAACCCCAGGAGGTAAAAGCAGGCAGTGAAAGAATAAAAGTATGCAAATTTCATCTCTAAGCTCTGGCGTGCCCCCTACAGAGAAAGGTTTTTTATTGGTTATGGAGGCTTAGTGCATTGATTTGAGAGGTGTGGCAGAGCTCTGGGCCCAATCCCGGAAGCAGCCATAGCATATTAAGGACCATGGCTTTGGGGGATTTTGGGAAGTTTTCTCCGTGTCTTTTATCTTCTTGGATCAATGCTTAAATGAAAAGTATTGCAAACACCAAAGTGCTACCTAAATAAATAATACTATGCATTAATAATAAACTCATTTAAACACATGCAAAACATAGTCCATATCCACATTTATCTTCCAGAAATTAACAAAAGTGCAGTCTCTTAGTAGTGCAGTGTGCTATTCATTTAATTGAAGCACAAACATTTTTCAGTGCATGCTCCCCTTCAATGTCCCCACTCACTCACCAACAGTTGTGGACTCTTACATATGAGATAAGAGTGATATGTGCTTGATACTCAGTTTTCCCGGTGTTGCTGGGGCTTGTATTACTCCTTTGGGACCACTCATTTTGTGTAGTAGCACGTCTAGGATTGCTGGGACTTGAGTTCCTCTTCTGGGATCACTCCTTTAGTGTAGTAATAATGCTCAGTATGATGGATTACTCTCACATGTAAAGAGAATGACAGAAGGAATCCACATAGTGTAATTCCATTTATTTAAAATCACATGTAAAATTAGTTACACTCACTTAAACAGTATAAAACAGAGCAGGATCACTGGACCGGAATTGGCACATTGATGTGCGTTCCACCATGTGCTCCACCGACCGTAAATGACTTTACTGATAATTACCGCCTAACATGTTTCGCCCCTTACATTGGGCGTCTTCTTCTGTTTTAAACTACAATGATTTGTTAACAGGCAGTGAATGTTTGATGAAGGTTGCATTCCTTACTTTATAAATATGCCCCTAAATACAGTATATTATTGATTTTTAGGAGATTTTTCCTTTTAAGTGTTAGTGTAGGCCAGTGGTCTCAAAAACTGATGTGGCCCTTTGTTTGCCTTTATCTTGCCATTGAGACACTATTACAACTACTGACACCAATGATGAGGAACCAATCCTCCTACACACATCAATGATGGGGCACTATTCCTCCCCTAAATACCAACAACGCGGCACTGTTCCTTCAACGGACACCAACAATGGGGCACCATTTCCCCCACTAAAATGCATAATTGGGCATTGTTTATTTCCCACTGAGGCCAGGAAGTTTTCTAATGGCACTGGTTACAGTCTGCCTCCCCTCTAAGGCCTGAAGGACAGTAACTGACTATTTGTTTAGAAAGTTTGTATACCCCTTGTATAAGCAAATAACTAAATTCTTAGCTGAAATACATATGAGATACATAATAGCAGCCTTTGTCCTTGCCTTTCTCACTGCAGTCAAAGCAAAATAATTTTGTTAAATCTGTGATCAGATAGTGACCGAACAGAAGCTTGCTGACGATGAAATATCTATGTTCTCTCCTCCAGTCAGCAAATTCTATTTTATATATAGTGATAGCCTCGCTTCCTGATGACACATTGTTATGTGAAACATGTCGAGGCATAGTGACGCAATACACATATGATCCCCTGGTTTTTGTGAACAGCACAGCTGAGAATTGGCATGCACGCTGGCTTCAATAAATGGAGCGGTGGGACAATTTTCAGATTTGGTTTGCTGGATAGACTTAGTGCCGATCGGAGGGCACTAGCAAATGTGAGTTGGCATTTTAAAACGTTTTAACTGTAACATTTATGGAATAAACATGTTGTGCCATGATAGCATCTTTTTTTGAATTATTTAATTTTTATTTTATGAATTATCGCAAGAGAAGTGGAGATGAATATTATATATATATTATTCCTGGATGGTCTTAGGGATAAATTAAGTAATATAGTGGATCTTGAGGAGTGGATAATAACGCCCCATATTGGAGGAGCTCAAAGAGGTGTGAATTAGTGCGCACAGCACCGAATTTGATTTTGAAATCACAGAGGAATTATCACAGTCACTTTTATGTTGCACTAATAGACTTTTTATATATTTTTTGAAGTTTATGTATTCCATATTAATTAGCGCAGCTATCACTATATATATATATATATATATATAGCATTTGTCATTTTTCACATTGAACTGAGAACTTTATAGCTGCAGCTGACGATCAATTTATGATTTTTTAATGCGCCGGTGACACACACACTATAGCAAATTGTATTTTAGATTGACAGCACTGCACAATGCGCTAAAGCCTGATTGGTCAATAGCGCTGCCCTTTCCTCTGAATGTTGATGTACAGGAGAAATGTTGATGTGCAAAGAGAGATTATGATATTTTTTCAAATATGTTTCAGGATTTTTACTGAAAACTAAACTGGTTTAAATAAGGGGTCCTTTATACCTGCCTACCCCTCTGCTTCATACGCTGCAATGTTGAATTAAAATGATTCTTCTTTTCTACTGATACAATCAGAACCAAAGTCACACAGCCAATTCCTTTTCTGTAGCACCGTCACTGGGGATGTTTGATCAAGGGAGAGAAAAAAAAAAGAACCAAAAGATACATTTAACAAGTCAAGGTTCTCCTGAGTGAATGAGAGTAGAGGTGTTGCAATGTAGTGGTTAAGGTGTTAAGGCTTATTACTGAAATGTGTGGATTTAATTCCTGTGGGCATCATTCCTGGTGATCTCAGATAAACCTCACTCCTCCACCTTTCTCATTCCCCGGAGTATGTTTATCACAGTGTATCTGTGACTTATGCCCCAATAAAATGAATAGCAAGCCTGTGTATTCTTCATGTTATGTGGTGTGCTGAATTGTCAGTTGAAATACAAATGAGCATGTCAAAGAAAAAAAAGCTCTGTAATGATATCTAGATTTGAGATTGCTGCTTTTCAGTCGGAGGTATGTGTGCCTCAAGGCTCTTCTGATGGGTCAAGGGGAGCTTTTGCCTCTTATAGTAAATTCATCCTAACAAGTCATATAAAAAATTACACCATTGAGTATTCTCAATTATATAAAAGGAATGTATAATTTTTTCATATATCATATTGCTATGAACTGTGTTTAGTGCTAAAGATTACAATTTCAGAAGAAATTGTATTTAGCAAGTTTTTATATGGTAAATATGAAGGTATTTCATATGCATATTTTTAATATTTACTATCAGTAAAGGTGAGAGGTGCAACAAAAGTGTCAGTCTTCTCAAGCTCATATAAAAATCCCTCTATAAAATAGGCCCAAGGAGCAGGAAAAATTGAAAATTTATATCAAATACTTACCGTAATTTTCCTTTCCTGATGGACTCCATGGCAGCACACGTATGGGTAGGCTCCGCCTCCTCTCCTACCCTATAGGACCCCACTCCCATAAATTTTTGCTTCAAGCCAGGAGCCGTGTTCCATGAATAGACTACTCCAGCAGATGGGAGGGAACTCCTGCTGCCATGGAGTCCATCAGGAAAGGAAAATTACGGTAAGTATTTGATATAAATTTTCCGTTTTCCTGACAGACTCCATGGCAGCACACGTATGGGAAATAACTAGCCATACACACCCGGGCGGGTAATTGCTGGTCAAACAGAAAATAGGTTTAATTTGCACTGTCAACAGACAAAACTTTTAAACCAAAATCAACCGAGGATAAAGAAGCAGGTTCGACACAATAATGCGACATGAATGTATTAATCGAGGACCATGAGGCCGCTCTGCAAATGACATCAGGTGCGACATGAAGGGAAGCCGCCCATGACGTAGAAATCCCTCTGGTGGAATGAGCCGTCACCACTTCCGGAGGAGTCAGTCCCTTGGCTCTATATGCCCACTGGATGGTCTGAACTATCCAACTAGATATAGTTCTGGAGGAAGCCCTCTTGCCTCTATTCTTTTCATAAAAGAGAACAAATAGGTGGTCTGACTGGCGAAAAGAAGCTGTGATCCTCAAGTACAACTGAAGGACTTCACCCACATCCAACAGCTGGATACTCGGGTGACCCTGAGATCTAAATGTAGGTAAAACAATTTCTTGGTTGACATGAAAGACTGATGTTACCTTCGGATTGGATCCCAGCATAGGGACCAAAACGACCCGATCAGGGAAGAATGTCAAGAACGGTTCTTTACAACCCAAAGCACTGATTTTGGAAACACGTTTAGCCGATGTGATTGCTACCAAAAAAGCCATCTTCATAGACAGATTCTTAAGGAAGAGCGAATCTCTATGTTCCAAAACCGTTGATGAAAGAAACTCAAGGACTAATGGAAGATCCCATTCGGGGAACCTGGGTTTCCTGGGAGGTCTCAACCTAGACGCACCTCTGAAAAACTGTCGAACCAGAGGATGTTTTGCCCATGCAGTCCCCGTGAAGGCAGAGATGGCTGAGATTTGGACTCGGAGAGAGCCGACCGTTAGGGATAGGTCTAAGCCTGACTGGAGAAACCCCAGAACATGATGAATTTTCGGATCAGTGATGGAATCAGACTCATTAGCCATGTAATCCTCAAATCTAGACCAAATCCTCTTGTAGACTTTATTGGTGCCCGGTCTTCTAGCCTTCAACATTGTGGACATTGCAACACTTGGGCAACCAAGAGCTTTCAGTCTTTCCCTCTCAACGACCATGCCATAAGATGTAGTTGCACTGGGCAGGGATGCAGCACAGGACCCTGAGACAGAAGGTCCGGCCTGAATGGCAGGGGAACTGGATCCCGAAAACTGAACTGAAACAACAGGGGAAACCAAGGTCTCCTCTGCCAAAACGGAAGGATCGCTATGATCTCTACTCTCTCTCTCCTGAGTCTCTGCAGGAATTTGAATATCACTGGGATCTGGGGAAAAGCATATGCTTTGTGGAACTTCCAGTGGTCCGTCAGAGCCTCTACCCCGTAGGCTTGGGAATAACGCCACCTCGAGTAGAACTTCGTCAGTTGGGCATTTCTTGGAGAGGCAAACAGATCTACCTCTGGAAGGATCCCCAGTGAGGTGACCCACTTGAAGGTTTCCGGATGAAGGGACCATTCGTTGTTGTCTAGAACGGTTCTTGACAGAAAATCTGCCTGGATGTTCTGGACTCCCGGAAGGTAGGCAGCTGACAGGTTGGAAAGATTCCGTTGGGCCCAAGACATGATTGGTTTCACTTCTTCCAGAAGGGAAGAACTGCAGGTGCCCCCTTGTCTCTTGATATATGCGACTGCCGTCGTATTGTCCAGCCGCAGGAGAACCGAGGCCCCTGTCACCAAGTGACGGAAAGCCTGGATGGCACGAAAAGCCGCCCGAGGCTCCAGGACATTTGAGACCAGCCCGAGAGTGGGAAAGTCCCACCTGCCCTAGGCCACCTCCGACAGGCAGTGCGCGCCCCAGCCCGTCCTACTGGCGTCTGACGTTACGACAACCCAAGGAACAGGAACAATCGAGTGACAATTTAGGAGATTTTCCCGTTGAAGCCACCAAGACAGACTCGCCCTCATGGAGGATGTTATCCGGATAGGAATGTCTGGGTTCCCGGAGCTCCATTGACGGAGGAATCCGGTTTGGAAAGGCCTCATCCTCCACTGTGCCCATTTGACCATGGTAGCCGTGGAGACCATAGTCCCTATTATTCTTAGGCATTGAGAGGCCCAAAGATGAGAGGTTGACATTGCCAGTTGTATCCTGCTGCGGATCACTGGAATCTTCTCCACTGGTAGTGAGATGGTGCCTCTGGAGGTGTTGAAGAGTGCCTCCAGGAAGATCAAGGATTTTGTAGGTTCTAGATGGCTTTTTTCCAGGTTCAAGAGCCACCCAAATTCTTGAAGGGTGGAGATCACCTGAAACCTGTGTTGCAGAATCTGATCTTGGTCTTATGAAAGAAGAAGCAGATCATCTAGATAGTGAAACAATCACATCCCTTTTGATCTGATCAGAGCTACAATAGCCAGTAAGATCTTTGAAAAGACCCGAGGTAATGTGGTAAGCTTGAAAGGGAGACAGGTAAACTGGAGATGTACTTGACCCACAGCGAAGCGAAGAAACTTTTGCAGCTCTGCTGCTACTGGGACATGAAAGTAGGCATCTTTCAAATCTATAGAGATCATCCAATCCTCTGGCTGCACCACTTGACGGATAGTGAAGAGTGTTTCCACCCTGAACCTCTCTTTCTTTATGAAGGAGTTAGATGAGTCAGATCTGTGACCGGCCTCCAGGTACCGCTTTTCTTTAACACCATGAACAGAGGTGAATAAAGGCCTTAAAACCTTTCTTCGGCCGGAACTGGAATGACAGCACCCTGGGAGATCAGGGAATCTACGTATGACAGAAGAATTGATTTCTTTTCTTCCACGCGAGGTAGAGCCGTAGGAATAAACCGAAGAACTGGACTTTCTTCGAAGGACCAAACGTGACCTTGAGACAGGGTCTTGATGGTCCACTGATCTGTGATCGAAGCTGCCTAAACGTGCGCAAACTGATGCAGGCGAGCGCCTACTCGCAACGCCTGGGCAGGCCTGATATCAAAAGGACTTCGTGGCCTCCCGACCACCTGAAGGTGTCCCCTTGTTAAACTTCTGACCCGTAGGTTGAAATAGTTTCCAGTTCTTCCTAAACTCACGTCCAGGCCTGTAAGAGCAGGCTTCTCTGGATCAATCCGAGCTCTGCTTGTGCTGAAATCTTCTGCGGTCTAGCAAACGGCGATCCAGAGGGAGGAACCCCGATTTACCACCAGTGGCACGGGTAATGGCACTGTCCAGCTTTATTGCCAAAAAGGGACTTACCCTCGAAAGGAATCCTGCACCAGGCTTGCTTGGAAGCAGGGTCGGCCAGCCGAGGACATAACCACAAAGCACGTTTGGCCGTGACAGAGGAGAGCATGACCCGTGCCACCAGGTGAATAATATCAATGGAAGCCTCCCCCCAAAAAAACGTTGCCAACCTTAACTCTTGGACAGTCGAACTTCCGGCTACATCCTCTTAAACACTTAGCAGTGTGGCCTCCACATTCTCTACCCAGGCCTCCATAGCCTTAGACGTGGCCGAATCAAGATGTTTTACCTTTTCATTCTTGAAAGGATACAACCTAGAGATCTTGGACGATAGGGAGTTCTTTCTTTCAACTCCTTCCCATTCGTCTGTGATAATTTCTCCCAGCTCGCCCAGAAAAGGGAAGCTCTTTCTTGAGGTGTTTAAAATACTTCCTCTGTTTTGCAGGGGAATCCGCTGGCTCCTCCCACTTTAATGCCTCTTTTACCACTTTCACTAGCGGAGGAACCATGGCAAATTCAAAACCTGTATTTTGGTCTTCTAGGTCATCCTCACTTCCAGAGGAATCCTCCGAGAAGCGTCTCGGCTGGGAAGTACCTGGCTCTAAATCCTCCCTCTGAAGGGGAACTGGTGTATCAGATACAGGACCAGACAATCGGCTAGGATCCCAATCCCTGAGGTATTCTTGAACAAACCGCCTGACCAGAGATTCTACTGGCTGATCTGAGCCTTGTTTTTCCTTGATCGCCCGAGAATAGCAGGGGTCACACAGGGATCTGTCTTCAGGGACTACAGCCCTACAGCCCCAGCAGGATTTGCGTGTGGGGCGGTCAGAATGGCGGGAAGACCGTAGGCTAACTGAGCCTGGATTATCCTGAGCCTAGATCAAGACATGGATCTACGGTGCCTGGATTTGGATGATGCATGATGATGGCCTGAAGGTGACCTATCCTTTGATCCAGACACAGGGCGTTGGTCAGACCTAAATGGGCTGAAAAAAACATAGGAAAGAAAAGCTCAGGCTACAGTAAGCCAGCTGGCAAACAAGCAAGAGTTAAAATAATACTCACCTGTTGCGCAGGGACTGGCCACCGGGGGGGGGGGGGGGGGTGAGGCATCCATTGCAGATCACAGCGAAATAACCTGCGATAGGAAAGGTGTAAGAATCCAATCTTACCTACCCACAGCCGCCCCTCCCCTCCCCCATTTGTGCAGGACTGACCCAGCATATGACTTACCCAACACAGGCAGAGACACAGCGTGGGGAGGCCTCCGCAAAGCCCACAGACATCCCAAGAATGACAGCTCAGACAGCTGTTTAAATTTCCCGGGAGCCGTAAAGCCACGCCCCCCATGACGCCGCTGCGTCATCGAGGACCGGAAATAGGGTGTGCTCATGAGCAAACCACTGCGGGGAACCAAGCCTCGCCCTGAACGCCCAATCGGGAGCCAGGGAAGCGGGGGAGGAGCCGAGAGCTGCGGTCTGGAACGCAGAAGCGCTCCAGCCGCCATACCAACCAGGAAAAGCAAAACATAAAATACAAAATGAGTAATACATTACCACCGATACCATCAGAAGACCCTGGAACGCTCCTCAACCGGAGACTGGCGTGTGCATCAGGGCATAAGGGCCTACCGCTAGTAGCAAGGATGTTTGGCCAAGCGATGCAGCCCACCTCTCATTCAGGATTTATGGCATCTTCCGGCATCATTTTAAATTGCCCGGGTCCACCCAGATAATACTGAGATTGCTGGACTAAGATAGAAGAGGCATCATCCAAGAAAAGCCACATGCCACCAGGTATGTAAGAAAACGCATCCTATAAGGTAAGACTTCCTTTGCAGGAGGAGGACAAAAAAGGAACACGGCTCCTGGCTTGGAGCAAAAATTTATGGGAGTGGGGTCCTATAGGGTAGGAGAGGAGGCGGAGCCTACCCATACATGTGCTGCCATGGAGTCTGTCAGGAAAATCAGATTACACACACACTTGATGAATGACTTGAATGAAAAGGAACAAGTTTTTATCATAGTTGACTTCAAAGCTGCTGATGGCCTAGTAGAATGCAGTGCCAAACAGTTGGGCATAGACACAGAATGCTTTGAAAACCTAACTTCAATTATATAATTGTTAAAATAAATAAATAAAATGAATTACCTTTTTTTATTTTTTTTTTTACTAACCAGGATTGGTAAGGTGAGGCAGTAACCGATGAACAGAATCGGTATAGAGTACACAGCAAGTAGGTTACAAGTATGCAGACAACTGATCAAAGACATAAGCATCCTGAGAAAGGGGGGCCCCCATTGTAAAAGAGAATGACTCAAGTGCTAAGGCAAAGCAGCCAAGAAAAAGAACTGCAGGAGAAACAGTAATTGTGTCGTCCATGGCTGCCAAACCTTATCATATTTCCTAGAGCACCCCCTACTAACATACATCAATTTGTACAAGGGTGTAGCGAGGCCTCTGGTCATAATCCGGGATGCCCAGGGGAGAGTGGCAGGGTCAACTGTAAACGGGTATTAATACTTTAAAAACCTCTGCCCGGAACTGTACCACCCTAGGGCAGGACCAGAACATATGATAATAGGTTCCAACACTGGTTCCAACACTGGAATGACAACGGGGACAATCGGGGGGTTCGGTGTGGATATATTATGTGCAGCCTCTGAGGCGTATAATATATTGTATGCAAACATTTTTTTTGGATCAGTTTATCTCGTGATAAAACTACCAACTTAGAACTGTCCCCAAAGCATTCCTCCCAGGGCTCCCTGTCCAAGGTTGGGATATCTGTTCTTCACTGCTCCCATATCCCATCCAGCTTAGGAGGCTCCATGCTAAGGGGTCTTTTTTTTTTTTTTGTAAAAATGATTTAAAGATTTTTAGATTTCATACAAATAATTAAAAAAAAAAGAAAGCATTATATACTAAATGTGTAAAAAAACAAACAAAAAAAAAACCAAATAACATTTGACCAAAACCCTTTATGTATTATTGGAAAAAAATGAACATACTTATAATAAAAAGTACTGTACATACAAAGGAATACATACATTATTAAAGTTGAAAAACATCATGTTTGATCATCCATGCTGCACATGGTAGGGTAGATTAGGTAAAAAACCCTACTTTGGCTATATTTGTGGAAAGGTTACATAGACCTCTGCCCAAGGAAAAGCTTCACTGGAGATCAGGGGCAGTCTTATTGCACAGGAACACCAAAAAATAGGAAAGGCCATGGGTACCACTGCTAGGCACAGCTGGATGCAGTAATGTAGACGGGATCTTGACATGGCTTGCTACACTGCTGAACACATTGCTTTCCATGGGGAATTGACCCAACCCAATCATTAAATCTAGTCTATAGGTGACTACACATACAGGTAGCTTAGTGGTTTCACCTGGACCTAGTCTTTAAATGCCAGTACATGACATTTTTAAAACAACAAAACAAAAGTAGTTTAAACTGTATGTTATGGTGCAATAGTAATTTTGATTTTGCTTTAGCTGAATTCATGGTAGAAGAACATCTACTTTTGGCCAATACATTGTTTCAAATCTACAACTGATATACCCCTGCACCCAACCAGAAATCTACCCGTTACGTTTGTTTAAAGGTGCCCAGTGTGCTATTGGTGTAGGCAGGGCCCCACCATTAGAAACCATGGGATCTCGTACAGCCTACTTGACAGACCTCTAGCCATATTCCAGCAGTACCCTGTTAGTCAGATAATATATATATCACACACCAGATGGGACTGTGCATGTTTTTAATGTGTTTATATATATATATATATATATATATATATATATATATATATATATATATATATGTACAATTTATATTAAATATATCTTTGTGGTCCTTCCAGTACAGGTCACACACATATAACACTGCTCACCTCTCCGCACATCATGGTCACATGGTGGAGTAGGCTGCACCTCACCCGCTACTCCTAGTTCTATCATCTCCTCCCAGCTGTGGAGTCTAGCGGTGTCTAGTGATGTCACATTCACATAACAAATAAGCAGCATCCTAGGGGTTCTAATGAACAAAGTGTCAGAATGAAGGTGGGAGGCACTAAGTATAGAGCACCAGGGGAGACAAATCACCTCAGAATGACAGACAGCAGATAGGCTTGCCCCTTCATTGTCCTTTCCATCCTGGACTCATCTGTAACCTCCTCTGCAGGAAAAAGCTCTGCTATCAGGCCACCTCCCCCATGTTCCTATGACATATAGACAACCTATGATTTTACTATCTCAAGAGGACAAGTCCTGTAGAAGCAGGGAAAAGAGACCTAGTCCCCGAAGTGTGCCCAGGCCCCCCTGCTGACCAAATAAGGATTGGGCCTGTCCCCCTAGTGGCCCTTGGGCAGAGGTGGGGGACTTGAGTCACATGACTTGACTTAAGTCAGACTTAAGTCACCAGTTTGAGGACTTGAGACTTGCTTGACTAAAATTAATAAAAGACTCGACTCGACTTTGACTTGGTATTCATGACTTGAGACTTGACTTTGACTTGAGACATATGACTTGAAATGACTTTACTTTTTTAAGTTATTAAATATTTGCATTTTCTCAAGATGTGTTAAAGCAAAATTAATGTGCCTGTTATGTTTCTGACACCATAGTCACTTAAAACACCTCAGTGTGTTTAACCATGGAAATACTTAAAGCAGAGTTCCGGCCTCAAAATCGACAAAATCGTTTTTGGGCCATCCGCTTGCTCTAGGTCACCTGAAAAACAAATGGATAATTACAATTTTTTTTTTGTTTACTTACCTTGTTATTGAAGAAAATATACTTACCTTTCTTACTCTTCCTCCCTCTGCGGCCACAGCCCGCGCCGTCACTTCCTACTTGCATTGATTCCTGGGGGCTGAACGTCATTGCTCTCAGCAATCAATGCGCCTGCACCGGCCCCGCTCGTAAGTTCTGATGCAGGCGCGTCATTCCCTGCTAAACTGCTTCTGGGCATGCCTGCACAGGAAGTGACGAGCGGGGCCGGTGCAGGTGCATTCTGGGAGAAGAGGAAATGGAAGAGGACGCAGAAGAGGACGCGCTGGCTTCAGCTGCCACATCCGAGATGGCAGCGCTGGAGAAGACATTTTCAAGGTAAGTATTTCTTCTAAAAGGTAAGTGCGACCTGGGACAGTTCAGAGGCTATCCATTGTGGAATGTACTAGCCCTGACTGTCCCGGGGGTATTTTTATCTAAATTTCACCCCCGAGACCAGAACTCCGCATTAACATGTTTTTAGTGACTGTGGTGTTGAAACATGACCGGACGACGGATTTTGAGCTGTTTGGGCATTCAAAGTGTTTCTCTAATATGCCAAGAAAAATGCACTAAGCACTTTTGTTAATGTTGAAAATAAAACAAAACCTTTCCTGACCCCTGACTTTTAACTGATTTAAAGGTGAAAATTGGGGTGGATCAGTATTTTGACTTGATTTGTGACTTGGCCAAAATAAATGACTTGACTTGCTTGACTTCTAGCAGGGACTTGACTTGACTTGCTTGCTTTTCGCCACAGTAACTTGGGACTTGCTTGCGACTTGAAGGTTAAGACTTGAGACTTGCTTGTGACTTGCACATGTGTGACTTACTCCAATGTCTGCCCTTGGGGTTGAGCTGTAATGTGCATCACATTGTTATAGTATGTAATCCAGTTCTTTGACATGAAATATTAGTGAATCAATGGTGAGGATATGACATAGATAAGCAAATGTATTACAGAAATACTTCCATGTGAAGTGTATATAAAATAATGTAGCTGTGGGAACAATTTTTTTAGTACAATGTTTACTGTATTGTGTGTGCAGATTAGTATGCACATTACACATTGTGTACCAGAAGTCTGGGGATTCATTGCCTTTTGTATCCATAAATCAAAGCTGTAGTAACCATAGCACTCCATTCAGTTTTCAGTCCAACCTAAATTGATATTTCCCTTTTTGGTAGATGCTGGAGATTTTAATCACCTGACCATTTCTTATATCTCTCGGGAGAGGTGATATTTCTGTACTTCTGTAGATCCTGGGTCTGCTGTAGCCATTAAAAGGGGTTTCCATTATCCCTGCTGGGTTTGTAATTATTAAATATTGGAGAATGTAAAAGGAGAATTCCTTGGTTTGCCTAACTGCTGTGGCCGTTTGGAGGAGTTTCCAATGCACCTTTTATTACATTATTTAATGGAGCATGTAAAAAGAGGTGAACAGGAATTATGGCAGGGAGATCTCACTTGAGGCATATATACATGTTAAAAAAAAAAACATCCCACCAGACTCCACCTATAACTAAAATGTAACTTTTGAAGGGACTGGCTTTTGAAATAAATACATGTAGCAAACAGTTTCCCTCTGACAGCCAGTCTTTTGGCCCATTTTCAAAACATTGGGGTTATATTATATTGCCATTGCTCACTAAATTAACCTTAGGATAGAATTAACCTTAACCTTAAATTAACCTATTAGGATAGAAATGCAGGAGCTTACACTGATAACTTGTTATTTGCTAAATAGATAATGTAATTAAATACTAAAACCAAAATGTCCAGCACAAATCACATTCAGCAGCGCTCAATATGTATTAGCATATTAAGATCATGAAGTCCTCATACAAGAGTATTATACCGCCAAACAGTCTTTGTTCAAGGCAAAAACCAGATATTCCATAAGTTATAGGTGCTACCGGTGCTCAATATAGATAATCCAGCATTAACCTTCACCACACCATCAGTGACCCCTTAAGAGTGGGCACTCACCAGAAATAACATGGTAATACGCCTGTAAGCATTGGTTGCTTGAACCCTTGACACTCCGGACCACCTCTTCTTCCACCAGAAGACCTCCGCTCTCAAGTATCAGACAGGGATCAGACCATACCCCAAAAAATTGGAAATAGGAGGCACAATAGTGTGATACCGTTTCAAAACTTTTATTTTCTACCACACTCCAAAATAAACCCCCCACATCCAATGTGCTTACATCAAAATAGAATTTTTCAAGCAAAAAAGTGATAATCACGTTGTGATGGCCAGCTCACCGCTGCTGCATAGATTTTAACACGCTTAATCCATGGGTGAGACCTGGAATCCAGCCAAGACTTCAGTGATCATCAGGGAGACAGCGTGCCTGTGTTCTGACACGTTTCGTCGTGTGTGACTTCTACTGAGGAGGAGCTGGCCATCACAACGTGATTATCACTTTTTTGCTTGAAAAATTCTATTTTGATGTAAGCACATTGGATGTGGGGGATTTATTTTGGAGTGTGGTAGCAAATAAAAGTTTTGAAACGGTATCACACTATTGTGCCTCCTATTTCCAATTTTTTTGGGTATGGTCTGATCCCTGTCTGATACTTGAGAGCGGAGGTCTTCTGGTGGAAGCAGAGGTGGTCCGGAGTGTCAAGGGTTCAAGCAACCAATGCTTACAGGCGTATTACCATGTTATTTCTGGTGAGTGCCCACTCTTAAGGGGTCACTGATGGTGTGGTGAAGGTTAATGCCGGATTATCTATATTGCGCACCGGGAGCACCTATAACTTATGGAATATCAAGTTTTTGCCTTGACCAAAGACTGTTTGGTGGTATAATACTCTTGTATGAGGACTTCATGATCTTAATATGCTAATGCATATTGAGCGCTGCTGAATGTGATTTGTGCTGGACATTTTGGTTTTAGTATTTAATTACATTATCAGTTTTACTTGCTATTGTATGGTTTCCCCCTTTTAACAGTAAGCGCTGGGTGAGTGTTTGAGAATTCCCCGTGTTTTTCAACCACTTTTTATCTTTGTTATTTGCTAAGTCATGACCTAGAGCAGAGATGTATAGTAGACACTATTTTATCAAAAGTATTTGGACGTCTGCCTTTACACGCACATGAACTTTAATCACTTTAAGACCAGAAGGATTTGCCCCCTGAATGACAAGGCCCATTTTCTCGATTCGGCACTGTGTTACTTTAACTGACAATTATGCGGTTCGTGTGACGCTGTACCCAAATAAAATTGATGTCCTTTTTTTCGGTGGTATTTGATCACCTGTGCGATTTTTATTTTTTGCGCTATAAACAAAAAAAGAGCAATAATTAAAAAAAAAAAAATATATATATATATATATATATATTTCACATTCTGCTATATGATGATCTCAAAAAAATGTTTTAGAAATCTAATTTTTTTAGGTGTAGGACTCTACAGGTAGGTGCTAGGTAAATGTATAGTGGGCCTTGCCTGCCTAACAGCAGGGCCATGATTTCTGTTAGTCAGGGTGTCATGGGTTCCAGATGTGTTTGCTGAAGAGGAAGTCTCCCTACTGGCTCCTGTGAGAGGCTTCTCATAGGGTAGTGGAGGAAGCCCAATCAGGGGACACATTCAAGCTTGTAGTTACCCCAGGAGGCAGATTATGCCGCAAAGGATTCTGGGAGTGGATATAAGTTTGGGGGAAGAGCGTGACACGGTGTCTTTGGCGGGAGCAGAGTCCCAGGAGGGAGAGTACGGCTGTCTCCCCTCCTGTCTGAGGAAGCGGATGTCTCGGGGGGTGTCGCCTGGAAATACAGAGAGTGCTGAGTTGAGCTGAGGGGATCCGGTGTACCGAGAACCTGCGGAGAGCGAGAGGGGTCCAGTCCCAGGAAAGCCTACACATGTTGTGAATACTGAGTATTGCCCATGGGGGTCTGCCTAAAGTCAGAGGGGACCACTCCGGAAGAGATTCTGGGATCCACTGCTAGCTAACTGAGGAAAGGGGGTACCTAGGTTGAGGACCCTGAAGTTACTGAGGGGGTACATAGTCAGTGAACCCCGAAGAGTTCAAGGTTAAAGGGGACTCTGGCGGTTTGGGCCCTGAAGTGTACAGAGTGTCAGTAGAAAGTTGCAGCCATACAGAAACCTACAACAAACTAACTCAAGCCAGTGCAAGGCTGGGGAGGAAGTAGTCAGTGACTTTGCAGTACCGCAGTGTCAGTAGTTCTATAATGCACAGTCCTGGATCTTCTGGACTTAGAGTTGAGGAGTCAGCACTTCTATCAAGTTACAGTGTGTTCTGAGAGTCAGTGAGCGTTGGCTAGCGTCGGCTGGCGTCAAGGCAGCGTTAACAGACATTTTTCCTGGATAAAGTCCCAAGTGTATTTAGTTGAGCCTAAGGAGTATCCCACTCATTCCCTTCTCCCATCCCCTTATCTACAATAAAACCACAAAACAAAGATGCCGGAGTTGTCAATGTGTCAGTTCTCACACCCAGGGCCGCAGCTAACATGAGCTAGAGAGGTAACCGGTAACAATGGCAGACCCACATCAGGCCACAGGCCTGGAAACCTTGCTACATAACATTTTAGGCCAATTTGTTTTATGCTACAAATTTTTGGTAAATAAGCATATTTTGATTGGTTTGCGCAAAAGTTATCGCGTCTACTAACTACGGGAAAGATTTATGTCATTTTTATTGTTTTTTTTTACTAGTAATGGCGGCAATCTGCGTTTTTTTGCAGGACTGCGACATTGCGGCGGACAGATCGGACCCCTGACTGATATTTTTGACACTTCTGGGGGGACCAGTGACATTACTACAGTAAGCAGTTGTAAAAATATGCACTGTTACTGTAATAATGACACTGGCAGCGAAGGGGTTAACATTATGGGTGATCAAGGGGTTAAATGTGAGCCTAGGGGAGTGATTCTAACTGTGGTTGGGGGGGCTTTTGAAATGACCATAGAGACATGTGATCCTATATAGAAAGATCACATGGGCTCTATGATCATTGCAGAGAGAAGAACGGTCAGCTGTGTTTACAACAGCTGACCGTTCTTCTCTCTCAGCGGGGAACGATCGCGGGTGTCAGGCAGCAATCGGAGCTGCCTGACACACACATTGGCTTCCCCGCTGACGACCGGGGGCGGAAGCCTGTTGCCGGCGGCTCGCGCTCGCCCCCTAGCCTCCTGAGAGCGAGTGATGTATACCTACGTCGCTTTGCCCAGGAGCAGCTGCCTGCCGCAGTATATCTGCGGTGGGCGGTCGTAAAGTGGTTAATGACATCCGGGTCTTAGTCCATATGGTTCAATATTGAGTTGGCTCACCCTTTGCAGCTATAGCAGCTTAAACTCTTCTGGGAAGGCTGTCCGCAAGGTTTAGGAGTGTGTCTATGGGAATGTTTGACCATTCTTCCGGTAGTGCATTTGTGAGGTTAGGCACTGATGTTGGACAAGAAGGCCTGGCTCACAGTCTCTGCTCTAATTCATCCCAAAGGTGTTCTATTGGGTTGGGGTCAGGACTGTGCAGGCCAGTCACGTTTCTTCAACCAAAACTTGCTCATCCATGTCTTTATGTACCTTACTACTCAGGCCTGCATGAGTTTAAAGACATATGCCCCAAATGTGGAATTTCTGTGTTTGGGGCATACAGCAACTGCATATTTCAGCCTATTATTGATTTTGGCAGGGCTGCCATGAGCGGCCTATATATAGAAACTGTGCTTTCCAGTCACCAGAATATGCCTGTTTGTTTTTTTTTCAAGCTATACAGACAAAGCACCCATGTGCATTAGCCCTTTGGATCATGGGTGTTTATTTGCTAAAGGCAAATCCCTGTGCACTACAAGTGCACTGCAAGTCCCCTTGGAAGTGCAGTCTCTGTAGATCTGAGGGGGACATGCAAGGAAAGTAAAAAACTGCATTTTTGCTTGCACATGATTGGATAATAGAAATCAGCAGAGCTTCTCCTTATTTCAGATCTTCCCCTCAGATATGCAGTGCCTTGAAAAAGTATTCAAACCCTTGAAATTTTCCACATTTTGCCATGTTCAACCAAAACCGTAAATGTATTTTATTGGGATTTTATGTGATAGTGGCACATAATTATGAAGTTGAAGGAAAATATAACATTTTTTACAAATAAATATGTGAAAAGTGTGGCGTGCATTTGGATTCAGCCCTGTTAAGGGCTCTTTCACACGGTCCGCCTCCGTAGGCGGATCCGTGCTGCTCAGCGGGGATCAAACCGCAATCCCCGCTGAGCCGGCGGATGACAGCTCCGTCTCCGCTTGCAGTGCGGAGAGGGAGGTGTCACAGCCCCCGCTGCTCTCTATGGGGGATCGGATGAGAGCGGACCGCCTGTCCTCTCTCATCCGATCCGATACCTAAACGGATGGAAAAATAGGGTTTCCATCCGTCCAGATTTCACGGACAGGATCGGATACGGGTGGCAGCGGGTGTCAGCGGAGGTGTCTCCGCTGAAATCCGCTGCCCTATAGAGCTGCATGGAGGATCCGATCAGATCCGCCTAAAAAACTGACAGGCGGATCTGATCAGACCGCCCGAGTGAAAGAGCCCTTACTCTGATATCCCTAACTAAAATCTACTGGAATCAATTGCCTTCAGACGTCACCTAATTAGTAAATAGAGTCCACCTGTGTGTAATTTAATCTCAGTATTGATATAGCTGTTCTGTGAAGCCCTCAGAGGTTTGTTAGAGAACCTTAGTGAACAAACAGCATCATGAAGGACTAGGAATGCACCAGACAGGTCAGGGATAAAGTTTAGGAGAAGTTTAAAGCAGGGTTAGGTTATAAACAAAATATCCCAAGCGTTGAACATCTTACAGGGCACTGTTCAATCCATCATCCGAAAATGGAAAGAGTATGGCACAACTGCAATCCTACCAAGACA
Source organism: Pelophylax lessonae (assembly GCF_965119305.1). Lineage (NCBI taxonomy): Eukaryota > Metazoa > Chordata > Amphibia > Anura > Ranidae > Pelophylax > Pelophylax lessonae. The sequence goes on from NC_138775.1 coordinate 91,052,114, forward strand.
TGGTCGTCCACCTAAGCTGACAGGCTGGGCAAGAAGAGCATTAATACAGGGCATCTTAGAATAAAACTTGTCAGAGTCAGCAAAAGACTTGAGACTGGGGCGGAGGTTCACCTTCCAGCAGGACAACAACCCTAAACATACAGCCAGAGCTACAATGGAATGGTTTGGATCAATGCATGTTTATGTGTTAAAAAGGCCCAGTCAAATTCATATGAGAATCTGTGGCAAGACTTGAAAATTGGTGTTCACAGATGCTCTCCATCCAATCTGACAGAGCTTAAGCTATATTGCAAAGAAGAATGGGCAAAAATGTCACTCTAGATATGCAAAGCTGGTAGAGAAATCCCCAAAAAGACTTCTTGCAGCCATAATTGTACCAAAAGTAAGTTCTGCAAAGTATTAACTCAGGGGGGGGGGGGGGCTGAATACAAATGCACCAAACACTTTTGACATATTTACTTGTAAAACATTTTTAAAACCATTTATCATTTCCTTCCACTTTACAATTAGGCGCCACTTTGTGTTGGTCTATCACATAAAGTCCCAATAAAACACATTTACGTTTTTTAAGGCACTATACAGCGACTGAACTTCCAAGTGGACTTGCAGTGCACAGTGATTTGCCTTTAGTAAATCAACCCCACAGCACACAAGCAAATTTGTAGCAGCTACAAAGCTCTCTGCATGTTCTCCCTTATGATTTGTAGCTAGTTGCAGAGTTGCTGCTGTAGCTGCTTATGTATGCAGCTATAAATCCCTGGTATACAAAACTGCCAGTGTGACATGAACCTTAGAAATTAGTTAGACATTAAAGACATTTAGATACTATTCTATTTAGGCACAAGTGCTTCACTCCCTTTCCCCTCATGTGACAATGGCGGTATTTGGTGATTGGCCCTGTGCTGTCACATGGAGACAGTCCCCAGCTCTGTGTAAGCGTGACATAGAGTTTACAAGGGGCATCTTTTGGCACTCCCAGTGACTAAATGGAGCAGCTAAGGAGTGAAGGAAAAGTTAGTATGTAGTACTGGGGTGGGGGTTATTTACAGCGAACCTGTAAGGGAAAAAGTACAAGTTTGCTTTGTAGCGGAACTAAATCTATCAGTTAAAGCGGAGTTCCACCCAAAAGTGGAACTTCCGCTTTAGGGAGTCCTGACCCCCCGACATGCCACATTTGGCATGTCATTGTTTGGGGGGGGGGAGCGGGTACCTAGTTTTGACAGGTACCCGCTCCCACTTCCGCTCGGAGCGCCGCGGCGCCCTGAACGGAAGTTCTCCTCTCCCCCTCCCTCCCTGCAATCTTCTGGGACACGTCAGAGGTCCCAGAAGATTGCCGGCCAATCACGGCGCGCAGCGCGACTCGCGCATGCGCAGTGGGTACCCGGCTGTGAAGCCGCAAACTGTCACAGCCGGGTGCCCACAGCAGTGATGCCGGTGCCGAGGGAGAGGATCGAGGCTTCGGGCGGCCGCATCGCTGGACCGTTGGACAGGTGAGTAAATGGCTGGAACTCCGCTTTAAGTGGTTTTTCAAAACAGACCCATTTGAGGCATGCCGTGAAAGATAACTGTCACATTTGCTTGATATTTCAACTGTTCAGCCATCAAGTCATAACTGATCACATGTGCAGCACCATGGCGACTGCAGATCAAGCACAGGCTAGGATGGCAACTTCCTTGACTGTAGGGGTTAGAAGGGTTTAGATCCACTTTAAAGCGGTGTTCCAGCCTCCACATACTGTAGCTGCTGACTTTTAATATTAGGACACTTACCTGTCTTGGAGTCCAGCGATGTCGGCACCGCAGCAGATGTTTCCATTGGCTGTGGGGTGCTGCCGCTGCCATTGCCGGTGAGGGAACCCAGCAGTGAAGCCTTATGGCTTCATAGGCGGGTCCCTAATGCGCATTGCGCGAAGCGTGCTGCGCATTCGAATTGGCTCAGTGGCGGGGGAAGGAGGCGGAGGCCAAACTTCAGAGGGACAGCGCCGCGGCGCCATCTCCATAAAGTGGGGAAGGGTACCTGTCAAAAACAGGTACCCACCCCCCCCCGAAAGGTGCTAAATGTGGCACCTGAGTGGGGGAGAATGCAAATTAGCGGAAGATCCACTTTTGGGTGGAACCCCGCTTTAAGTATAGGTAATTTTAAAATAAACCTAGTACCATAAATTTAAAAAAATAATTTATTCCACAAAACCAGGTACCAAAGGGTGACTGCACATTTTCCTATTAAACAGGGAAATCTGTTCTGTGTGCTATGAACCCAGGTACACAGAGTACACAGGCCTTGGCCTACTTCCAAGATGGAGCTCAAGCTTGCCAACCCACAGTGCTACGTTGGTGCTTCTCAGCAGTTCCTAAACTGTGCCGCTTAGAAAGTTGGTATTTGCCTATTGACTGAAGGAGGAAGAAGGTAAGTACATACGGTGCCTGCTCTTCAATGAAGATGTTGGTTTCGTTTTGGTATGACATGTTGACTTTACCAGTTTGATAATATACCCCCCCAGTACTAACTAAAATCAGTGTTGGCTGACAAGTTCCTTCATTGCAGTCTCACTCAAATAATAATTTCACTAGCAGTTTGGCTTGAAATAACTTCTTACCCTCTCTAAATTAGCTCAGGTTAAAGTCTGCTAACGCAAGTAATACTTACTAACAGGATAATAAAAGATCTCTTGAAAGTGAGAAGGGCGATTTAATTAAAATGCTTAACATAATAGTGTAAACATCTGTAAGTAACAGGAAGGATTATTAGGCCATGTTTAATACTGCAGCTTGTAGATTATACTGGGACCTAATGTATTTTAAAAATAATGAAGCATGATCCATTACAGGTCCCCACTGTGTCTCGGTATCTTATCACCAGCCTTCTCCTGCTAATGCTGCCCATACATGCTGAACTGAGGTCACAATCTCTATAAAACATTTGATATAGCCTTTTAAGCTTTGTAGGTAGGAATATCAGCTCAAGGGAAAAATGTTGGGTGTAGGGAACATTTTAGGCCTAGTAGTGTAGAGACACATACTGTAAATGAAGGACATGTTATACAGCTATTGTCATGTCTGTAGAACTGAACAATTGCATACATGAAGCTCACAGTGACAAGGCCAGAAATTAATACAAAGCCCAGACTGGCAATACGACAATCCCAGGAAAGCTGGCCTGTCAAAAACTACTTATTGCCTGAATATATGCAAATAATGAATGGTCTGGCCATACACTGTTCAATTTTCATTCAAATGCTCCTAGACAAATTGTTCATTAGAACATTCTTTCTTGCCATCATTAAAGTTATTGTAAAGTCAGAGTGCCTATATACTTTGTCTTTTGGGGTCCCCTGCTGGCATTCTCTGATACTCTTTTTCTGTGTGTGCCCCCATAGCAAGCCGCTGTGGATGTAATAAAGAAAGAAAAACTTTTGGAAAATATTAAAAAAAAAAACACCCATACAACATAATTTACACTTGCGTTGTTTAACATTTGACAGGCTGTGAAAGACATTATAATATTAACCATCTAGTAAATACTAAATATTATAAGCATTGCTGGGTAAATTAAGCAAACAGGGTTGCAATAAGAATAAATACAATGTAACAGGTATGTCATCAAATAAATACAATATAAAATGTTAGTGAAATATCCAATATAAAAGATCACTCTGACACCCAGTGCTGTGTGTAGTGAAAGCCCAAATGGATCTCTCCAATTTTCAACAAAATCTTTACACTGCTATTAGCGCCTAAAGTGCCTTCACCCAAAATCAGACAGAGATTCCGCTTAAGAATCCAAGAATGGTAAAAAAAAAAAAAACTCCACTTTGTCTTCTCTTTAAATAAGTAGCCCAGCCTACATTTTCTACAGCTTCATTCATGAAAAAAGAAATAAGCTCGATAATGAATTATATAAAAATAAGCTGCGCTAAAACAATGAATAATATTTAACTAAAAATATTATACAAATTGTGAATAAAGGTGATAGTGATAAACCATACACAAAATTATGTGAACTACGAATACTTCCAATATTTTAGGTTCAAATGTCCATTAAATAATAATAATGAAACAAAAAGTCTGTGTGAAGTCCTTTGTAAAAACTGGAAAAGCCACTAGATGTGCAAACTCCTTACCAGATACAGGTAAATAAATTGCCCAAAATAGTATCGAATCCAATCAGGAACGACTTCTGGATGAATCCTCAGATGTCCAAGGAGACTCAGCAAACATATACAAAACATCAAGATAGTAGAGCGTAGGGTTTGAATGAGCCGCCGGCCGGTCGACTCCTCCTCCCGTCCTCAGACTCGTAAGCACGCCGCGACCGACGTACGTTTCGTCAGATGTGACGTTCTCAAGGTACCAATAGTGAATTACCTCCTAAAATGATCAAATGCACTTACAAAGGGAATTCTTTTACACCGCATGTTTTCCCTTGCAAAGTGCAACTTCCCTTGCAAAGTGACCAGTCAATATGCCTTTAGTATATCAACCCCAATAAATGTGATACAGGCCATGTAAACTCGTACTGCCATAAATGAGAGTAGCATAATGCAGTAAATACACCTTCTTTACCCAAAATTAAATTCCAGGTAATCTTTTTTAGCCATGTACACGTCAGAATCCATACCAGAGGTTTTGGAGGTTTGATACAGGAACTGGAGGGTCTTTAGACTGGCAGACTGGATAAGCGGTTGAATTCTTCTGATAAATATACCACCTCATTATAGGTGGAAGCAGATGTGCTATGTGTTCAGCATCATCTATCCCTTCTGAATTGTGTACTAAAGTAACAATAGTCTATGACTCTGGCTATAATGTAGGCTTTATAACTACAGCTGGTTGCGTGCATTCTTTTTCTGCATTCTTGCATTTGTTTGCTTTCTTTTTTAAAAGTCTTTGATATGACCATAAAGGAAATGCCTAGTGTGCTTGCACAGTATTTACAAAAAAATTGTGTTATAAATAATTAAATATTAAATACATGTGCATCCATAACACTGGTTTTGAAATGAATAATAGGAATAGCACAGCACGGCAGTAGCTGTATGATTCAATGTTGCCTTTCTCTAGCAGAAAGTCTGTATGTACTGCAGCTGTACAGATCCGTGAGGATAAACTACTACTCCGTGTATGTAGTTTGAGCTTAAAGCGGTATCAAACACAGGAACAAAAATTGAATACGCTGCAGCTTATCAGTCCCTAGATTCGGTGCCTGCATCATTTTCTTAAGCTTTTTTCCCTTTTTCTTTTCACCTGGTGATGTGGCTAGAAACACGCATCATGTAGGGTGTCTGCATTTTGGATGAAATAGTAAAGCAGGCAGCTTTGAAGAACAGCATTGTCAGTCTGAGGAGAGGAGAGGGTAGTAAGTTGGGTATACATTATAAGAAAATCAGGCGAACAATCGTCCGATTTTCCTCGTTGTTTCACTGCAAATCACAACCAATGAACAAAAATTTGTACAAAATTCTTGTACGACAAAGGCTTTCTTTTGTTGTTTATTGTTTCTGATCCTGCGCAGTCTTTCTTTTCAGATTTTTCTTGTACGAAAAGCATACGAACTAAACTAAAAATGTTCTGTTCCTGTACGAGAAAAATTTGGGAGTTTGTCCCTTCTGCAATTTTCGTACGAAAAGTGGGAATCGGCTGTTGAAAGTTGTGTATACACTATACGAAAATCGTACAAAAGTTCCTCGGACGAAAATGATCGCCTGATTTTCTTATAGTGTGTACGAGCCTTTAGACTAGCAGATTTAGATGGGCTTCACTAACAAATTAAACTCCAGCTAACAGTTTATAAGCAGTTACAAAAACATTTTTTTCCTTTTTAGATAAAGGTTTTATATAAATGAATAAATGTTCACCATTGCCGCAAGTCTCTAATGGCGCTTTTCCACTGCATAGAACCGTACCGGCTCGGCACGCTTTTGTGCTTTTCCACTGCGGTACCGCATGGTATAGGGTCGGAACGGTTCGGTACGGTACGGTATAGGTTTGCTTTTCCACTGCATGGAACCGAACGGTACGGTACGGTACGGCTCTGAAAAAACAGTACCTACTCGATTGTGGTTCCAACAGGTACCAAACTGGTACCATATCCCACAATCCTTTGCATGCAGTCACTACTAGCCACTGATTGGTCAGAGAATCACACCCACGCCGTTGTTATCCCACCCACTTAACTTTAGTACTACTTTAGTGGAAAAGCAAACCTATACCGTACCGTACCGAACCGTTCCGACACTATACCATGCGGTACCGCAGTGGAAAAGCAAACCGGGCCAAGCAGGGCCGAGTAGAGCCGAGCCGGTACTAGCAGTGGAAAAGTGGCATAACTGCGACTTTGTCTGGACAGCTTGGTCTGTTAGGCCTCTTTCACACCTGGCGGTCCATTGGCGGACTCCGTTTTTCTTAGCTGGGGATCGATCCGCCGATCCCCCGCTGAGCAGGCGGATGGCAGCTCTGTCTCCGCTCTGTGTGCGGAGACAGAGCTGGCAGGTCCCCGCTGTTCTTTTTGGGGAATCGGATGAAAACGGACCGTCTGTGTGTGTGTGTATATATATATATATAAAACGCATGAATTATAATCGAATCAATAATATAATTATATATATATATGTGTATATAGGCATATATATATATATATATATATATATATATATATATATATATATATATATACATATATATACATGTATATATATATATATATATATATATATATATATATATATATATATATATATGCATATATATATATATACATATACATAAATATATATATATATGCATATATATATATAATATAAAATGTGTTACGTGTTTGTGTTTTGTGCAACGTTTTTTTTTTTAATTTCCCTCCCTAGTTCCGCTCCCATGCAGCATTGCTGCTGCAGGGAACGGAACTAGGAAGTCCTCCTACCGACAGACGAGCGGCGGGGATCTCGGCTGGCGGTCACAGCAATGAGAGCTCATCGCTGGATCGCCAGGATAAGGTAAGACACTCCGCTGCGCTGTCTGCACATTCACCCCGAGCGTGATTCGGGGATACAGATAATAGCAGGAAATTCCTACCCCGAGTCACGCTCGGGGATACCGCTAGCCTAGTTAATTAACAGGCCATTTTTTGCGATATGGCACTGCATTTTCTTTAACCACTTTACCACTAGAGGATTTTGCTGTCTTACGTCTGGGCCACTTTTTGTGATTCGGCACTGTGCGACTTTAACTGACAATTGCGTGGACGTGCAACGCCGTACCCAAACGAAATTTACGTCCTTTTTTTCCCACAAACAGAGCTTTCTTTTGGTGGTATTTGATCACCTGTGCGATTTTTACTTTTTGCGCTATAAACAAAAAAAGAGCGTTTGTTTTGAAAAAATAACAATATTTTTAACATTTTTTATACGAAATTCCCCCCAAAAAAAATGTAAAAATCAATTTTTTTTTAATTTTTGGCCAATTTGTTTTATGCTACCTATGTTTGGTAAAAAAAAAATCACAATAAGCATATTTTGATTGGTTTGCGCAAAAGTTATTGCGTTTACTAACAAAGGGAAAGATTTCTGTCATTTTTGGTGGGTTTTTTTTTAACGCGCAATGGCGGCGATCTGCGATTTTTTTGCGGGAGTGCGACATTGCAGCGGACAGATCGGACCCTTGACTGACATTTTTTACACTTTTGGGGGTACCAGTGACATTACTGCAGTAATCAGTGCTATATATATGCACTGTTACTGTAAAAATTACACTGGCAGGGAAGGGGTTAATTTTATTGGAGAGGGAGGGGTTAATGTATGCCTGGTGCTTACTAACGTGTGTGGGGGAAGGTGACTGTGTGACACAAGGACAGATCGAGGGTTCAACTATGCTGAACCCTGCAATCTGACCCTGCCTGTCACTTAGGAGATCCGCCCGCTTGTGTTTACACAAGCAGGCGGATCTCCACACTCGATTCCCCGACGATCGGGGAAGAGCAGCGGCGATCACCGCTGCTCCTCCCCGGGCCCGACTCCCGCTGTGACTGAATACAGTGGGAGCGAGCCTCCGGCGGCGGGCGGGAGCGAGCCTCCAGCGGCGCGCGGTGCCGAGAAAGGGGAGTGTCTGGCGACGTAGGTCTACGTCGCCAGACGATAACGAACCACTTTGCCACAGTAGGCTCAACGTGAGCAGACGACAAGTGGTTAACTGACAAATGGGCAGTCGTGCAATGTTGTACCCAAATAAAATTGATGTCATTTTTTCCCCACAAATAGAGCTTTCTTTTGGTGGTATTTGATCATGTCCGCAGTTTTTATTTTTTGCGCTATTAACAAAAAATGACCGACAATTTTGAAAAAAAAAAACAATATTTTTTTACTTTTGTTATAAAACACATCCAGTAAAAAAAAATAAAAAATCGAATTTCTTCATCAAATTAGGCCAATTTGTATTCTGCTACATATTTTTGGTAAAAAAAAAATCACAAAAGCGTATATATTGATTGGTTTGAGCAAAAGTTTACAAACCTCAGGATAAATTTATGGACTTTTTATTTTTTATTGATTTTATTAGTAATGGCAGCGATCAGAAATTTTTAGCGGGACTGCGACATTGCAGCAGACAAATCTGACACTAAGTGACACTTTTTGGGGACCAGTGACACTAATACAGTGATCAGTGCAAAAAATATGCACTGTTACTGTATAAATGACACTGGCAAGGAAGGGGTTAACATCAGGGGCGATCAAGGGGTTAAGTGTGCTCCTAGGGAGTGCTTTATAACTGTGGGGGGATGGACTGACTGCAGGAAGTGAGAGATCTGTGTTCCTGATTAGTAGGAACACAAGATCTTTCTCTTCCTGTCTGACCGAATGGCGGTCTACATTGTTTACATAGGCAGACTGCCTTTCTGTCATTCTCCTGAACTATCGCAGGTGGCCTGCTGCTTGGCTCCCACTGTGTCCAAACACAATGGCCCCCTAGGGCCCATCTACAAAATAACGTACAGGTACGTGATTTTGCGCTTAAGGGCCGCCCTGCCGAAGTAAATGTACGTGGGGCAGTCCTTAAGTGGCTCAATAACACCAAAAGAAAGCTTTATCTGTCTAAAATATTGCTAAAAATTTCATATGGGGACAGGTTTGCATCATTCTGCAATTGTCATTCAAAGTGTGACAGTGCTGAAAGCTAAAAATTGGCCTGGGCAGGAAGGGGGTAAAAGTGCCCATTAGGCAAGTGGTTAAAGGAAGTTGAAAAACAACAGACTTACTGACAGAATCCCCAAGGGAAAATAAAGAAAACTAATTCAAACATATCTCATCCAAGAATTGGTGAGCTGTATTTTAATAAGTTTTTATTTTTGGGGTCAATATCGCTTTTAAGATCTGTGACTAACAACCTTTTTTTTTAGCAAAACATTTAAGATTAGTCTGGTAAATACATGATACAGAACCTAGAGCTCTGTCTCTTAGCTAAAAATATACAGATTTCCCATGCAACATTTCATATTTATCTAAATAAAAAATAATAACATCAGTAAATATGTTATTTATATAACTAGTAAAAAAGTTATAACACTGTTATACAAAGATTTAAAAATGTATACATTTTGCATTATTAAACGAAATAGCCAAAGTAGGCTAGTAGTTTACAATGCTCTTTTTAAAATATAGGGAAACCTAATAATAAAATAAAGAAAAACATAAGCTTAAAAAAAAAAAACCAAATATGAAAAAAGATTGCTATAGATCAATTACCAAAAAAAAAAATCCCAAATATGAGTTCCTTAAGTTGAATTATTATCAATAAAATAATAAGGATAGCATCTAATCTCACAAACGAATAAAAGGAGTCCTCTAAATATTTAACACATTTCTTGTATAAAAAAAAGCACAAGAATTAGAAAACAATAATACAATACATACTGTATGTCATACATTCTGGGAGTTCCAAGTATAAATACTATAAATTATATTATTATGAAAGGGGTCACCACATGTAGTAAGCATGATGAAGAATTGATGTACAGTTCCAATATAGTCTTTTTAAAAAGCTTATATAACTTAAAAACTACCCCCAGTAGAAATAATTTCCAACATGCTTCAAAAAATAAACAACATTCCACAGTTCTTTCAGTTTAATGGGCACAAATCCCCAAAGACCCCAAAGACAAAATCAAAGCCAACAATAAGAGCCGGTTCACACTACTCCGACTTGGGACGCGACTTGTGTGCCCTCAAGTCGCTCCAAGTCTCTTGTCATTAGGGATGATTGAACGGTTCGGGTCGACCATCGGTTCGACCCGAACATTGACTGTTCGAAATTCGGCCGAATTCCGAACTTTTTGCGGAAAAAGTTCGGAATTCGGCAACCAGAACCGACCAAAATGCAATGGGACAGGAACTGGGCTTTAAAAGCCAGTGATTGGACCAGAACCATCAGTAAAAGCCAATTGAGGGGGCAGGAGGATGCTAGGAATGTGATTGGAGTGACTAGGGGGTCCAGAGGCCAATCAGTAGTGAATGTGCCCCCCAGTATATAACATAGCCCCGCCAAATCTCTAGCACTGTAATACAGGGGCTGTGGAAGAGAGTGGAAGCAGTTCTGCTACTCCTGCTTCAAAAGTGTCTTTCAGCAATTATTAGTGTGAGGAAAGGGATATCTAGTGTAGTTAGGGTACTATATACCACTATAGTTAGATTCAATAATCTAGTTTCTGTAGGGAAAGTGTTAAGTGTCAGGGTGACCGTAGTGTAGGGTGAACTGACTCTGACTGCTATGGCAGGGTGACCAAACTCTTCCATGTCAGGGTGACCGCCATAGAAAAAAGATTGTTTGTATTAGAATTGCAGTAGAGCAGGCATAGGACTCCGCTCCTTTCACACCTTGCCGTTTTTGTTGCAGGCGTTTATTGGGCTTTTTTGTGGACGTCTTTGGAGGCAGGCATGACATCTGAACTTCTGTGTAGGGGTATATATACACACACACATATATGTATATATACACATACACACATATAGGTGTGAAAGTAGCGTAACCCTATGCCTGCGCTAATGAAATTATTTGCAGGCATAGGGCTCCGCTCCTATCACACCTATATGTGTGTATGTGTATATATACATATAGCTCCGACTTCAGAAAAGGTTCCTGTACTACTTCAAGGCGACCTCTATCCGACTTGTGCACATGGACTGCAATGGGAGTCACCTCTAAGTCGGATCCTTATCTATTTTCAAGCGACTGTGATCAGACTTTCCAGGAAGAAGAAAAAGATTACCCAGGCATTCCCCACAGACAAAGTAATCTATCATTTAAGTCTCTTTAAAGTCTCTTCAAAGTCACACTAAAGTCAGCGCTAAAAAGTCGCTCCTTCATGGGGCGACTTTGAGTCAGAGTAGTGTGAACCGGCTCTAAAGGTCAAAAATTCAACATTTAAAAGGATCTTAGACTTTTTTTTATGCAATTATGGTGTGGTGTTCCTTTCTGTTTTTTTTTAATGTGATATTAACAATGTCCTACTGCTTCTTGGAAAGAAGTTTGGGGTCCGACTCATCCATTGAGCTTGTCCATTGAAGTCTCCAACACAACAGTGAAATAGTTGAATTACACAATGAGATGGCGTTTTTCAGATGAAAGAACTTATTTTCCATGCTTATTGTCAGAAACTCCCTTAGAATACCTTGGTAAGGAAATAAAGTCTTGAGTTTACCAATACTGGTATGAAATTGTATTAGGTGGTTGGTAGGATTTCTGGATTTATTAAGAAAAAATAGCAATCATAAAACATGTTCAGTGGCCTCTATAAGTAAAAGATTAAACAGTCACAATCAAGTGTGTTATATGACAACAAAGTCTCTTTTTGATTAGCTGTTTTATTGGCAAACCTTTCAGTCTTGCAGTCCCTGTGTTCCTGGTCCCTAGACATGCCAGGCCAACATATTATCATTGTTAACCTTGTTTTAAAGTGCTGAAAAGCTCACCGAGACGTATGTAGCTTTTGTAGTTTTTCCAATATTCCACATTTTCATATTATAATTCTGAGCCTTGATATAAGTAGGTCATTGGCAATTTAGAGTGACTGTCACTGTGACCAAAATTTAAAAAGCCACTGGTTTTAGCGCTGAATAGACCACCCTTTCCCATGCAGTTACCTAAAATGATGGCTAAATGACATCCTCTGTTTAATATTTTAAGTTCTGTAATGCTATTAATTTCGGAAACTGGTTGGAGGAAATCATCAACAGGGTACTCTACCTTAGTAATGCACTTTGAATCAACAGACCTGAAAAGTGTGTCTACAGTAGCCATCCATTTGCTGGGGCATACAATATGTGGCAGTCATGTAAAATTTCTGTACCTTCAGCAGTGTTCTTTGTAGTCTTGGAGAAAGTTCAATGGGAGGTTGTTTCAGAACAGCTTTCAGGGGTTTATGGTCAGTTTGCACTTTTACACCAGCTCTAACCAGTTTTTAGGCTTTGAAGAAATAAAGCATCACCTCCACTCTCAAAGCCAGCTAGCTAGATCTCAGGAACGCCAGTGCCAGGGCTGAAGAGGCATCATCTGCATTTAAAAAACACAGAAGAAATGAAGGACAGACACACACTGATGGCTGCACCATATTGGCCAGTTCATTCCACAGACAACCATGGTAATAGTCCCCATCCAAAGACCACCTCCACCACCCAAAGAAGCTTCCTTATTGCATTTCATCCAATAGGTCTTTGTCAAGTACCTGAATGTGCATGTTTATTAGTTTCCAGTACTCTGCTGTACAACAGCATTCATACTCAGTGAAGGAGGGACAATATTCTCAATAAATCGTTGTTTTGACTCCTACTTTGTCCCGTCATGGGGGAGATTTTTAAAGTACAACTAAAAGCAAAACTTTTTTTTTCATTTTGGCTAGAGTAAGGGAGGGTCATAGCCCCTGTCAGTTTATTGTGTCCCATTAGGGAGATTTCCCTTCATTTCTTTTCCCAAAACCAAAACAGGAAGCGAGAGGAAATCCCTCCAAAATGAGGGAATCCACCAGAATTAGTGTTCCCATTGGAAATTACTTTTCCTAACTTTCACTTTTGGTGATAACAGTAAACAGGACAAATAGAGAATGCATATCTCCCTAAAGGGGAAACAGAGAAAAAAAGAAAAAACCTGACAATGTTCTAATCTCTCTCCACTCTATCCAAAACCAACAGTTTTTGCCTTTAGGTACATTTTAGAAAAATTTTACTGACATGTAGTAAAAACTCCTTGAAACTGTCTGCCTGGAGTTCAGCTTAAAGAGAGACTTTACCCTCCCCAGGGTTAATTGCAATATGATCCCCTTCTTACCTGATATGGTGGGTTGAGATGGATTAGCATAATCCCCTGCCAATGTCTCGCTGTGATCTGCTGAAAGTCACCTTACGTTGGGTCCTGCATCACCATCTTCTCTGTGACGTCACCAGGAGGCTAGCTGTCCCTTCCGGGTCATAGCAGCTGGCCTCCTGGTGGACTCTCCCTGTACATGCACAGTGGGTTCTACACAGTCTTAAAGCCTCCTGGGATCTGTGACGTGGGCATCCCAAGATGAATTATGGGAGCAGGTGAAATCTGTCTGGCCTAGCCCAAAATGCAAAAAAATAAAAAAATAAAAAACATCCCCCAATATATATTTAAAAAGTGTTCTTAATTGCAGAAGGGGAAGGGAGGGGGTGAAGAGAAAAAGAGTTCTTTTAAGGACAGTTAAAAAAATGATTTATGTTTCGCTTCAAGTAGTATTCACAAATGTTCCAGCAGAGATGCATAATGAGGAATATAGTGCACTTAAAACCTAATCATGCCTAATTAGAATAGTAGAGATTCTGAGAGGGGGAGATTTACTAAAACAAGTGCAGACAGAATCTGGTGCAGCTGTGCATAGTGACCAATCAGCTTCTAACTTCAGCTTGTTTAAGTAAGCTTTGAGAATAAAACCTAGAAGCTGATAGGTTCCTATGTATATTAAAAAAGAATAGCGCACACATTCAGAAGAAATGACTATCAAATATGAAGACAATCCATAAATAAAAATGGGGATTTGGTCCCACCATATGGCCATATCGTGCTCAAGCCCACCACTACGTCAAAGTACCCCATTATCAGTGGGTCATACACTATCCATAAAAAAAGGATGAATCCAGCCTCTCTAACCTTTGGAGACAACACTCCTTGCTGGGAGAGATGTGCTACTGCACTACAAGAGACTCCTCCTATATCTACTTGATAGTGGACTCTGATAGAGTACAGGTGTGTGTGGGGGGGTGGGGTGCTCAACTCAGAAGTCTGGTCAGACCGAATACATAATAAACAAGCAAAAAATTGGGGGAGCAAACCCTGAACATGTATTTCTAAAGCTGGTGCAGCTATGAACCAAGTGGCATGTATATTAAAAAAGAATAGCACACACATGCAAAAGAAATGACTATCAAATATGAAGACAATCCATAAATAAAAATGGGGATTTGGTCCCACCATATGGCCATATCGTGCTCAAGCCCACCACTACGTCAAAGTACTCCATTATCAGTGGGTCCTACACTATCCATTAAAAAAAGGATGAAAGGTTCCTATGTATAGCTGCACCACATTGTGTGCGCACCAGTTTTAGTAAATCTTCTCCAAGTCCTGTGTTGTGTTTTAAATGTCTACTGTTTTGTTAACATTGCTTTTCTCATGATTATGATGTGTTCTGTGTATTTCACTTCTTTCATGAACTTGTACAATGTATTCCTATTGAATTAACATATTATCATTATCCTGTTTGATCAAGGCAGCTGTGATCATCTCATCTGCTACTAGGCGGCCTGTGTGTCCGAATAGTCCTGTATCTTTTTCTGAAATTATTCATCAGCAGATTTAATCCAGGTGGTAGCCAAATGAACATGTGTCATCCCCAAGGTGTATTTAAAGTACATAAAAGTGATAACTGTTCATCTAGAAGCAGTTGCCAGTACCCATCCTTCTGATGCAAGCCAATAAAGATTTGCTTTCCACTCTGTAACATTTTCAGGTTTTGGAATAAGGAAATTGGAACTTTACAGTAAACAAAAACATTTGTTTTTTCTTGCAGAAGAGAGGTACTATAGGCTCCATTAACAAAGTTAACACACTAGGATAAGGATCATTATTTTTCTAAAAAGTGGCAGTTCATTTCAGTCCAATAAATTCTGAAAATCACAATTATATGATTAAAAGAAAGCAATGCAGCTTAATGTAAATTATTGGCTTGCCTTTGTGCCGGGATGAACTAACTCCGGTGTGCACACAACGTAGATGGTACATTACACCAGGCTAGCCAATCAAAATGGAACCCAGAATAATGCAAGGCAAATATGTTGGCACTGATGGGGGAGCAAACTGATCCTCCACCATTGGAAGGGAAGCAAGTATAGTGGACTTTATTTCCACTTTCAGATCGTCAACTTGGGTTTACCAGGAGGAATAATCAGCACATTTTATAACCTTTCTGAACAACTGTCCTCCACGACATTGGCTCTCTATGAGAATTAGGGGTCTCTCATAGACATAAGACTGATGTTTGATTTGGCCTTTCTTCTAATATGTATTACCTTTACTATCCTATGTAATATGTTTACTCATCATAAATTCTGTAGCGTGTTTTTATCAGAAGCACAACTGTTACTTGCTTCTCCACTGTACTGCCACAGCTTGAAAGCAGACATTACTGGTGTCAGGGGTAAATTTGAAACTTCACCAGATGCACGTCAAAGCTCAACACTAGGATTTCCATTGTGTTCAAAAGTGCCTATTCATGCTCAAAGTATAGGAGCTTCTTTTGGGGCCGATTCATGCATTTAGCCCTAAAAGATTTCAATGGGAGCACCTGAAAATTATTGTAAAACATGTAAAATGTATATAATGTACTGTTTTGTGTTTTCGTGCCTAGAAATTAGCTTTCCATTGTCAAAACTTAAAAAAAAAAAAAAAAACTCTAGCCCAAAAACAAGTGCAAAAAAAGCCTGAAAAATTACCATAGTTGCCCAGTTCAACTATGAATGGTTCCTTGATGGAAGCTGAGGCTAAAACAATTACTTTTCTTCCAAGGCAGGGCTACTAAATGACAAACACAATTTTGTTCCCAAGCATGAGATAATTCAGTGTATTTAAATCCTTTAGCATACTTTTCTTCCTGGCATTACAATGCTTTCTGAATTATAGTGACAATTATATTGCAGTTGATGCTTGCAAATTCTCATATTGGCAAATTTAAAAATTATGCAACTCTAAGGCTGCATGCACAATGGGCACTTAGCCCCGTGCGTTAAATCCCAGCCCTTTCATGTGCCTGGGAGGCACAGGTCAATGGCAGGTTGAAACACACTTTAGCTTGACTTGGTTGAATGCTGTATCAAGTGGTATTCATGTTTAGGGCCATATGTGCTCAGGGACATATGACCAGAACAAAAGTATTCACCAGGATTTGACACACAAAGGATAAACGCCCAGTGTGCATGCAGTCTAGACTTTTTCTCCCATGGTCCGCAGGAAAATGCTTTTAATCAAAATCCTTTTGGTATTTGAAAACATAATTTGCAGTCAGATTTAGCTCTTACTTCAATATCCCACAGATATGGTGGCTTCCATTGAATATAGTAGAGCTAGAAGGTTTAAATTGCTCTGTTCCTATTAGGAACATTCTTTTAAGAAATTTAAATGTCGCCAACAGAAAGCTATAATTTCTGACACTGTTTGATGTTTTGGGTGTTCAGACCAACATTTTCATTTTCCTACAATTAATGGAACAGTCTCCATAGCATAAAATGTATAAAACATCCAATGGGGAGAATGGGAACCCAAAATAATGGTCACTGCAGGTGCAGAGAACAAGGGCAAGTTCAGATAGCTCGCTAAAAAAGTTCCCATAGGCAGCACTGATAAATTAGTTGTTCTGGTTGAAAGAAGGGGTCTGGGGCATGGTTATATTGACCTTTGTGTAATCGTTAATCATGCCCAAGCACAGAATTTGAATGGAGGAACAGCATAGATTCATTTGTGCCAACTCAGTATTGAGGGTACAGATGACATAATAAACTTGCTTGTACCTAGCACAATTTGAGCATGCACGATGGGAGCACAGGCCAGTGGGAGAGGGGACAATCATGCTCGGGCATGGCACAAGTACCCCCCTACTTTAACTTAGAAGTACACAATGTTGCAACCACAAACAATCAGAGAAAGTTCTGCATAAAACTTAAAGTGAGAGCAAGTAGTAGTGCATGCTGCAAAACATGTTTTAACAGTTTAACAGTTTAACAGTTTTACATATTGTTCTTAGCTTTTAGAACCTGTACTAATACAGCCATGTTTTGCTCTGAGCCAGTCAAGCATGAACTTATTACACAAAAACCTCTCTATTTTTCCAAACTTCTTTTCTTGGATGATAATATATCCTGCCTGATCATAGAAAGGAGATAGTAAGGACAAATAGAGTTACTGTATATTTACGTGTTATTTTTTTCTAAATATAAAAAAACATAACTGTCTATTTAGAGTGGGGGTCTCCAAACTACGACATGTGATCCACATCTGGCCTGCTACCAGATTTTATCCAGCCCACAGCAACTGTCCATGAAAATATCTTGGCTGGTGGACTGGCAGTAGATGCACTGGGGGACTCTGATAGGCACCTCTGGATGAAAAGGAGACTGTGATGGGAACTTCAGAATGTAGGCAGATACTCTGATAGGCACTCTTTGATAAGAAGGGTACTCTGAAAGGCACCCATGGGACAAGGGGTGACTCTTTTTAAAGCTGATATTTTGCTGCCCACTAACATTTGTTACAGTAATGCATCCAGAGGGTAGTAATAAATGGCTCATTTTCAGAATGGTTTAAAGTCATGAGTGGAGTGCTCCAGGGTTCAGTCCTGGGGCCAATTCTGTTTATCTTGTTTACAAACCAACAAATAGCTCAATCTTCGTGTTTTCTGATGATACAAAACCAACTTTACAACAGGATACAGAATCTCCACAATAAGACTTTAAAAAAATGAGGGGTGGGCAACTACAAGGCAGATTAAGGTTTAATAGGTAAAAAAAGTAAAGTTATGCACTTGGGAGCTAAAAAGATGTATGCAAGCTACTCATTAGGAGCTCCTCTGGAGGAATCGGGAATAGAAAAAGATCTGGGGGTCCTTGTAAACTACAAACTCAGCAAATGGCATGCAATGTCAGCAGACAACTATGATGCATTAAAAAAAAGATTTTCTTACTCAAGAGATAAAGATGTAATTCTATCACGTTATGAAACACTGGCTTGGCTACATCTTGAGTATGCAGTTCAGTTTTTTTTTTTTTTTACCAACCCTCAGAATGGGTCTCCACAGAAGGGTATATCCACTGGGCCGGGGATGTGGGAAAGAGGCCCTTATTGTCATCAACGAGGCGCATTGCCAGGTGGGGGCCTCATCGCCACTGTGTCTCATCGCCACTGTGTCTCATCGCCACTGTGTGTGTGATCCACAATAAGACCAGATTGGCTTATGAGTATATTTAGTATGCATTCTTTTAAATAAATGTTATCTAAGGTAATGAACGGGGGCTTATTTCACTCTTTTTAGCTTGAAGGATTCCCTCAATCTGAAGAGGGCAACTAAGTCTAGAAGCTTCCTTTGCTACATGTGTTAATATGAAGACCTATAGATGGAGGTTCATACCTGAGATGCATATCTGCTGTTGACAGTGTTTTTTTCTTCTTCATAATGTACTGTACAAAACACTGAGCATTAGTTTCAGGTGAACTAAACCTTTAACATGCTACTTTTGCCTTCTTAGCAGTCTATGTCCAGTCCCTGTTGTACGCCGATTCTGCAGCTAAAATGATTCTAGCTCACCATAGCTCTTGCTGTTTGTGTAGGGTTTGTTCTCCGTGGAAGGTGGTTAATAAATGAAACTGAAGGCTTCCCTAGAGTACTTCCTCTTTCCTGTGTAACACCTGTCCTGTGACAATACATACTTCTGTGCATAGACCATCGGCTCTTTCAGCTCTCCCGGGGGCAGGATTCCCATTGTCAGCAGATTTCATATACAGACATGGAAGTGAATATCATATACATCATCCATCACTATTAGGACTCATGTTTTCCAGTTTCTATGATCCCTGAAATGCATTCTTTATTATATTACCCACCTTTTTATTAGGTGGTATCTGTACATGCTTTGGGGTGTTTGTGTTTAACATAGTTTTTTTAATAATCTTTTTTAACCATAAAGACTTAACCAGATGTGACAGAACCTTTTTAATGAAAACCTATGTCAAGGCAAAATTTAAAAAAATGTAGTACATCACTGGAATATGTGAACATACCCCTGAAGGTACAGAAAAGTAACTGTTGACATACCAGAAATATAGTGTTCTCCCACCTTCCTCTTTGATAGGACAACAGAGCTCTAAATTCCTAAGCATGTGGTGTCAACCCTGCCTACGTAAACTCTGATGGATTAAAAAGAACACAGACCTCTCCTCATCTCCTCTCCCACTCATCTCCGTCTCCATAATTCCTCCTTGTGCACAGGCAAACAATACTGGAAGATATTGGCCCTCAAGATTTTTGGCTAAATCAACTGGTATTTTTTTCACCTATGGCCACAGCGTCGGTGGTGTCACTGGAGAGAAAAAATGGGGAGAGACAGATTTTTCCATTTTTGGCTGCTTTCTACAGAAAACTAACTGTAAGACTTTGCACACCTTTTGTTTGATAAAATGTATTTAGCTTATTTAAACTGAACATTCAAGTTGGCTTTAATGCACCTTACATATGCATTGAACTTGAATTTGTAAATAGGTTCAGGTATTGCGTTTGCTTTAGGCGTGTACAGTACATTTATGACCTCATGACAGCTTGCTATGCAAATGTACTGTAGTATTCTATCCTGCTCCAACTCATTTCACTTTAGTAAATCAGACCCTCCCTTGAGTTTAAGAATGTCCACTGCCAGTGGGGGCTGGAGCATTGGGGGCACAGGGGCGCCACCCCCCATCCATGCGTCCAACCCCCTAATCTACATGCAGGGCGCCAGACGCATGGATTCCAATGGGTTTTTTGAGAGGCTCTAATAGGCTTAAAAAAAGGGTGGGCTCGGGGCACAGAGCACTGCGCCCCGAGCCCACCCAGTTGTGCGACAATAGCGAATGAATATTCACTATTATTACACTGATTCTCCTCCCAGCCAATCAGGAAGCAGGTCCTGAGACCCATTTCACGATTGGCCAAAAGGAGAGGCCATGCTATTGGCCAAGGAGGAGGGAGGAGATGCATGAGAAGCCACCACCGCCGCTGCAGGGGAGTGAGCCGGCAACGGAGGGACATGGTGTGCAAGCTGGTGTTGTCTGGGGGGGTATGGTGTGGTCCGTCTGCCGCCCCCCCCCGGCCCATGGAGCACCAGCTGCCACTGTCCACTGCACAGAAAAAAAAAAGCAGATCAAAAATAATCCTTTAATTATTTATTTTTTTAAAGACTGTCCCTTTGTCCTCACTTGAATGAAAAACTCTTAAAAAGCTCCACCCATCCCACATACACTCCCCTGCTGTTCTAACCTATGTTATCTTCATACTAAGCCTCGCACACACTACTATATATATATATTTTTTTATTCAAACTGACAGCTAACAATCCGATGTTAGTACAGCGATCTCCCCTGCTGTTCTATTGTGTTCTGACACCAGAACACTCCTGTCAGTGCTTTCAGCCATTGGCTGAGAGCGCTGACCGGGAGCCGGTCGGAAGACTTTTTTCGGTCCTGACTCTTCAACAGAAGCTGGCCAAACGGCTGTCTTCTGTTAGATCAGCTGCAATACACAAGGGTCAAATGTTGGCCGGTTTCTTTTGAACCGGCAGATGCAGCCTGACATTCGGCCCATGTGTATTAGGCTTTTTTAGATGGTATCGAAGTTTACACAGGATTGATAATGTGTTCTTCCGGAATATCAGTGTTTGGTTCTGGCAATTGGCTGCTAGGCCCAAGTACTGCATAATAGAACAAATTTACACGCTCCACTATACCAAGAAGCACTAAGTATGATGCAGCGGCTCCTAAGATTCCACAGAGCAGGTGGAGAGTTTGTGAAAGGTAAGTATAAATGGGTCAGGGGGTGGGATTTAAAGAGACTTTGTCACTTCGCCCAGGGCAAAATGACAGTCTCTTTAGATATGGAATAGTCTATCTAAGGAAATAGACTTCTGCACACACACATACACAGTGGGGAGCAAATAAAACAGTGAAAGCTGGAAAAAGGATGGCTTTATTTAACAAGAAAATGCATCTTTGTTATTTACCTCCGAAAACACTGCAGAATCATGCTTTATAAATAATGCACACCTTAGCAGAAAATATGCAAAGCGCCTACATTGCCCTATTTTAGCCTGTGTTCTTTTATGAAAATCCCTTAGTGAATTGATCATTTCAAGCCCTTTTCACAGAATGATTCGCACGCAAACAGAAGGTCAATTTGGAAACATAATCTCTTGACCAGTGGCATAGCCAGAGGGGTATCTGGAGTATCAACTATTATCAGTTCTAAAACCCAGTGGGAGGTCCAGCTGTGACCCTGGCTAATGATCACATGTATATTTTCTGACCTCTTGTACCAGTGGAATTCCTGTGATGTCTTTATCAGCTAAAAAGGCAGTACACATTTGTTTGAATTGTAGGTGTTATAGATCTTAGTAGCCTCTGGCTGGCATTCTGTATTCAGGCCTACTGTATAGCTACAGCCTTGAGTTTGGACATGTGCTTTCTGTATACCTTTAACATTAAGTTACTTTAGGCTCAGTTCTCAAAGTTGCAACGCCATGATAAGTCCACTTCTTTTAGAAAAAGTGACAGTCCAATTAGATTTGAAAGTTACAGTCACATAACTAAATTAGAGTGCCTTAACCTTGTGCTAAAGCTTTGTGAATTGAGATTATTTGCTGTAAAGAACCTATCCTATGCCATTCATAGGTGTTACATTTGACTTTCTGCTACTCTGTATAGAGATTGCTTTACACTTCATGAATTTCAGCTGGTTAATGAGCAGGTAAATGAAGAAAAAAAATTGATTTTTTTATTGCACTTGACTGGATGATTGGGATGAACACAGCCTTTTTTTAATTTTTTTTTTTTTTTATTTACTAAATTATATTTAGCAAAGTCTGCAGTTTCTACTGCCTTAATAAATCAACCTTTATAAATGGTAAAATTGTATATTTATATTGTAGGGGGTCTCCAAACTTTCTAAGCAAGGGGCTAGTTTACTGTTCTTCATGCTTTAGGGGGTGCCAGACTGTGGCCAATGGGAGTAGAAAATGCCCTAGCATCAGTTCCCCATCATTGCTTTTAATGGGAGAAAAAGTTCCCCATTGACGGTTTCAGTAGGGGGAATGATTACAGGTGTGTGTAAGTGCTTCCACCTTCTCTCATCCCAGTAGGGGGAATAGTACTCCATCACTGGTGTCACTTGGTGGAATTCTGCCCTGAGGGCCAGATAAAGGCAAGCAAAGGGCCACCTCTGGCCCCTGGGCAGCAGTTTGGAGACCATTGGTATATTGGTATATATAGCATAACAGATACAATTTTTAACAATATACTTTTAAGGCCTCATGCACACTTGAGCTCAATAATGCTGCTTTTAAAGGCATTTGAGCTTTTTGTTTTTTTTCTCTGCCTCTAAACGCCCCTCCATGTAAGCCTATGTGTCCGTGTCCACTAAAGGGGTTTACAGATGTTCATAGTCAGAGGTGTTCAATGGCATAAAACAAACCCACCAAAAATAAAAATAGAAACCCACTAAAGTCACGTTGAGGAGAGGAGTTTGAGCATAAAAAATACCTGATGCGCCTAAACACAGGTAAATGCACCTAAGTGCTAGGCGTGTTTAGCGCTTGAGCATTTTTTTCATTTCAATAGCCAGAATAAATTAATATTCTGGCCAATTAAATAAATGCCCAAGGGCTTGACGCACCTAAACGCATCTGCAAAAATCTCCTGCTAGGAGAAAAGAGCTTATAAGAGCCCCAGTGTGCATGTATCCTAAATCCTTAGATGCTATGTTGCCTGTATCTTTATAATTCACTGTAAAAAAAAAATGGCATTCAGCATTTATCTGCTAATCTGGAATGTCAGTTGGCATAATGGATGCTTGAATTTAGTGGCATACATTTTTGGATTTTCTACCCATGTATGGCCAATTATATCAAAGGGCCTGCCAAATGATGCTAGGATAGAGTGTCTGGAATTTCAGACATAAAAACCTCCAAACAAGTTTTGGCTAGTCCTTTGATGTTCACATATGGATGACTGACAAGACTATCTGCAGTTACAGAGTTTTTGAAATGTAGATTGTAATAAATTGTTCCCAATGCACAGTATGCACGAGAAAGTAATACAGAGAGATCTGTTCATGCTATTGCAAAAGGACAAAGTCATTGATTTATACTTTTTATCTTATTTTAGTGTTTTTTTCGTCTATATACTTTATTTGTAATCTAATGTATTCAGGACTGACAGTTCAAAATAACAATTACACATGAAAGCTATAAATAAAAGTACAAGAAACATGAAGATATGCACACAAAAAGAATACTTTTAATGTTTATTGCTGTACAATTTGTAACATAGTTGCTGTGTTTGCATTGCTTACTTTGCGTAGCATAATCTGACATGGCCTTTGGATAACATTCACTGCAAATTAATATAAAAAAAATCAGTAGGAAAAATAATCAACCCCTAAACATTTTCTTGGTTAACCATTGATTAAAAGCTAGACATTATGCTTATATAGGTAGGGTTACATAAAAGGATGGACAGCTTTCCAAAGTATATTGCAATGCAATATATAGAGTTTTCTGTAAAAATACTTTACATTTGATAGAACTACAGAAAGACATACATGTCAGAATAAATATATTTTGGATGATTTTTCAGTTCTACTGAGAATTGCCAGATAGTTTGACCATTCCTTCTGAAAATATTAGTTACCTGGCCATCTTCCTGATGTTGTGGCTTCTCTGCTTCCCGAGCCACTCAAGTTGATTTACCGCAGGCAAATAGACTGTGGGGGTTATTTACTAAAACTGCACGGTGCAAAATCTGGTTCAGCTGTGCATAAAAACCCGTCAGCTTCCAGGTTTTATTGCCAAAGGTTACTTGAACAAGCTGAAGTTATAAGCTGATTGGCTACCATGCACAGCTGCACCAGATTCTGAGTGCACCAGTTTTAGTAAATCTCCCCCTGTGCTCTTTCATTTTCCCCAGAGCTTACTGACTTCCAACATCATGCGCAAACAGGAATGCAGTTTTTTTTTTTTCCTTGCACCTGATTGTGCATTCTTTACAAAGTGAAGTTTCATCACATTCATTAAGCTTTGGAGAAAATGAGTGCAACTGTATTTGAAAAGTGCACAATAAACACAGAGATAAAAAATGTAGACACTATTCTGACATTAATTTACAACATAAATGTCTTGCATCTGTGATTTAAAGTCTGATGGCAGACAATAATCATGTTTTAGAAGGAAGCCAACAATTGCAGATGTTGTAGGGACACTTTAACCACTTATGAGAAAAGGGTTAAATACCAGCGCTATGGAGTTTCAGTACAAATAGTGGTGTAAGCTGCCCCCAACCTACCACTGAGGTAGTAGATTAGAAAAAGGTGCAAGTGATGTTGGGACCGGCGCTACCACTTTAAATATTATGTCTGTGCAATTCCATAAACTGTATAATTCATACGTTTATTCAAAAAAGTGCATATAGTGCTTTATAGTGCAAAGATAAAAACCAAACGCGTTTCGTCATACGACGTCATCTGGAGCGCTCCAGATGATGTCGTATGACGAAACGCGTAGGGCGTGGTTTGTGTACGGTTTGTGGTGTGTGGTTTGTGTACGGTGGTTTGAGTCGGTGGAACGCGGAAGCGTCCCGGCGAACACCTCAAGCTGATAGTGAACTCCCTAAATGTGAGTGGATGCTACGTTGGTTTATCCTTAACAAACATATACTACGCAATGGAGGCTTATCTTTTGTTCTAATGACCAAGGAGTGCCGAGCCACCTGTCTAAAAGTGCGGTAAGCAGCGGTGCAATCGGTGGGGTATCCACTGGCGCCATACATTGTTACAGCACGCAATCACACACGTGGTTATTGGTATCAGTAGCACTCAGCACTTTGTATATGCATATGTGATTTATGATATGGTACACTGAGCACAGCCCATGCTAATTTATTTGAAGGTTTACTAGCACACAGCACTTTGGTTTTTATCTTTGCACTATAAAGCACTATATGCACTTTTTTGAATAAACTTATGAATTATACAGTTTATGGAATTGCACAGACATAATATTTAAAGTGGTAGCGCCGGTCCCAACATCACTTGCACCTTTTTCTAATCTACTTTAACCGCTTAAGCCCCGGAAGATTTTACCCCCTTCCTGACCAGGGCCTATTTTGCGATTCGGCACTGCGTGACTTTAACGGACAATTGTGCGGTCGTGCAATGCTGTATCAAAATGAAATTGACGTCCTTTTTTTCCCACAAACAGAGATTTCTTTTGGTTGTATTTGATCACCTGTGCGATTTTTTGATCATGCGCTATAAACAAAAAAAGAGCGTCAATTTTGCAAAAATAACAATATTTTTCACATTTTTTTATATGAAATTCCCCAAAAAAAATGTAAAAATCAAAATTTTTGTAACATTTTAGGCCAATTTGTTTTCCTCTACATATGTTTGGTAAACAAAATCGCAAAAAGCGTATTTTGATTGGTTTGCGCAAAAGTAATGGCGTTTACTAACTAAGGGAATTTTGTAATTTTTATTGTTTTTTTTTTTTAACGAGTAATGGCGGCGATCTGCAATTTTTTATGCGGTACTGCGACATTGCGGCGGACAGATCGGACCCTTGACTGACATTTTTGTGGTACCAGTGACATTACTACAGTAATCAGTGCTATACATATGCACTGTTACTGTAAAAATGACACTGGGAGGGAAGGGGTTAACTTTATTGGAGAGGGAGGGGTTAAGTGTGTCCCTAGGGGCGTGTTTCTTACTGTGATTGGATGTGGCTTTGTGTGTAACAGCACAGATCAATGGTCCTACATAGCAGGACCGAGTGATCTATGCTTTTACACAGGGGAGAGTGACAGGCGGCTTTGTTTACATTAGCTGCCTGCCTTTCTCCCTCTCTACCCGATGATCATGAGTGACCGGCCATCGGGTCCGCCGGTCACACGCGCCGGCTTCTTCGGGTACGAGCGGGGGCAGGAGCGCGCCTCCGGCGGCGCGCTCGCCCCCTATTTGCTCCCAGGCTAGTGACGTACCAGCACGTCACTTTGCCTGGGAGGGGCTGACCGCCGCCGTATATAGTCGGGTGGCGGTCTGCAAGTGGTTAAAGGACAATAAAGTGTTTTTTGCATGATTAACTAGTTTAAATTTGATAAAACAACAAAGGAAGGCATGTTACACTCTTAGGCTTGGTTCACACTGCCCTCTGCAAACTGCTGCGGGTGTCAATGTAAAGTTAATGACACCCCCAGATCAGATCGCAGTGCGAACTGTGAAATGGTACAGGAATCATCTAGCATTGGTGTGAACACCCATGTGATCCAAGTCCAGTGCAGAACAAAAAAAGGGTCCTGTACCATTTTGGTCTGAATGCAATGCAACTGTATGGCTGACTTTGCATTGCACAGACATCGCATCCGAATCACATGCAATATCTGGCATCGCAATAGTGTGAATCCAGCCTTATAGTCAGTTATTAATATTATGAGTTATAGTAATATTATTACTATTATTATTAACAATTATGAAATAAAGAATAATAGCATTCACATTTGAAACAATCTATTCCAACAAATGCAATGCAACAGATACAAAAAAGCATAGTCAGTTAGAATTAATATAAGTTATCGTAATATTAATATTATTATAATTTTTAACAATTATGAAGGTAAGAATAATAGCATCCACATTTGAACAATCTTTTGCAACAAATGCAAGGCAACAGGTAATAATAAAAAGCACATTTTATTACAATTGAAATGTTGTAATTAACACAGGATATTCTTCAGAGCTACCACATTTTAAAGAAAAACAATTCAGTGTCAAATATAATACACACACTGTATAATAAAAAGTACACAGTAAACTGTATGATTTTAGCCTAGACTTTCCTTTACTACAAAAAGCAAAGGGGAATTCAATGAAAGGTTGAAGCTCTAATTTATTTGTTTGGACGTTGTTGTTTTGAGGTTAATAGTGAGCAATAATCAAATACAAGATATAAAATGAATAGTTATAGAATGAAAAGTTAAAGAATGAATGTTTGTGGTAAGAAATGGTTTGCAGTTTGGGTAAGCTCAACCTACAGAAAAACCTGGATCAACAGAAATATATAGGCTGATATTCTAGACCCATGCTTCTGAAATGCCTATATAGTGGATCTCACAGATAAAGACCCAGGCCAAAATTAAGAGCTCTGATGAAAAAGGTATATCCTTCGAAATGCATTAGCCAATTAGGTTCTTGGAGAGGACCCCTGGTTCCATGAAGCCTACGGAGTTTGTGACTTTTGGGCTATGGAGGATTAGATTGACAGTGTTTTTGATTTAATGCGTTTGTGAGTACATTTTATGTAGTTTTTACTTTATTAAACGTTGTGGGATAATGCACTAGGCTGATGCATCCTCTTCTGTTTATCGTTTGTGGTGGCTACAGGACATCTCCAGCCCTAGAGGGTAGCCAGGCTTGGATTGATTTCCCTATGAAGTAGAGCTTACAACAGCACTTGAACCAGGCCACACACTTATGCGCAGGGGATTTGTTTTTTTTTGTGTCCAAATTAAGAGTTTTGGCTTTTCTCTGACTTCGTTGGTAGCATGTTTTAGGTCAGCGGCTCAGCAAGTACTGGAATCAGAGGAAAAGGCATGATTGCCAAGCAATTAGGATTTTTAGGAGAAGGTCAATAATGGCAGCCTCCAAAATTCTCTCAGCACAGGTTTTCTTTAGGAAAACCTGGACATGCTTATGGCGATATGTAAACGCCACGCTCCAATAATTTCCTCATGTTATCCCTATTGTGGTTCAGTTGCACTTTTGTGTTTGTGAGTATGGATCTAAAGACAAATGTATAGAGTCTCATTTAAAGTATATGCAAACCCAGGAAAATCTCATATGAGCCTTAATATGTTCATGTTTTGAAATTTTCAATCTACAGCTTTCATTAAAATATTACCAGGTGATCCTGCTAAAGGTCCTTTTTTCAGACATTTCTTATTAAATGGTAACATTGCTTTTTGCTGTCTCCCAGTTATGTCACTTAGTTACATCGGCTTCTTGTAGAGATGTCCTTGCAGTTAGGGTATAAATCTACATTAAAGTGGTATTAAACCAAAAAGAAAGCATTTGTTATACTGCAGCTTACCAGTTTTTGGATGTGGTGGCTGCATTTGTTTTTTAATTTTTTAGGCGTTCTTTCCTTTTTTTGTCACTTGGTGATCCTGCTTAATATACATGTTTTTGGTTTTGAGTTTATTACCGCTTTAAAATTTAAATTTCCACTTATTACTAACAGAGGTGTATGATTTGGACCGGACTGGGACAAAAAAAATAGGTCCAGGTATTTTAGACTGAGCAACCGGGGGGGGGGGGGGGGAGAGCCATTGCAGGAGCTGTTGGTTGATGACAGGATATTCAAGGAGTCGGTCCTTTGCACTGTAATGTATAGGGGCACTGTGATATAAAGGGGGCTGCCCTGTAAAGTGGCACTGAAATTATTACAGTGCTCCTTTACAGTGCAGTCCCCTTTATATCACAGTGCAATCACAGCTCTCCTATCACAGTGCCCCCTTATATTACAGTGCAATCACAGCTCTCCTATCACAGTGCCCCCTTATATTACAGGGCAATCACAGCTCTCCTATCACAGTGCCCCCTTATATTACAGTGCAATCACAGCTCTCCTATCACAGTGCCCCCTTATATTACAGTGCAATCACAGCTCTCCTATCACAGTGCCCCCTTATATTACAGTGCAATCACAGCTCTCCTATCACAGTGCTCTTTGCAGTCTTGCCCCCCCCCCCTTTTCTCTCTTATCACACCTTAGGCAGGGCAGAGGCAGGATTCAGCCCATGTATCCTTTCCCGGCTCTGCCTCCCTGCCAATGATGTCATCCTAATAGCAGGGCAGGGGGCCGGAGGAACTGCAGATCTGGGTCATATTAATAAGCAGGGGATTACCCAATTGTTAATATAAAAAAAAAAAAAAAAGACTCCCACTCTCTGTGCAGATATTCAGCTCCTCCCACCCCCTGCTTTGCTGATAGGACGACATTGCTGGCGGGGCGAGGAGACACATAGCAGGAGGTAAAATGTGACCGCAGTCTATGGTAGCCCAAATCTTCTCAAATTCTGCCTCCTAACACATATCTCCCCCCCCCCCCATCCTTCATAACACAATCCCCCCCCCTCCCCATTACCCTTTCCAGCATAAAAAGCTCCTTCACAAGCCCCCCTTCCAATCTTAGAGGAGTAGTGAGGAGGTGTGGAATGTGGGAAGCGGGCAGATAATTAAGCCATGTACTGTTTGAGCTAAGAGCAGTCCTGTGTAATCCACTGTATAGAGGAGCACTCCACTAACAGGATGGGAGAGAGCACAGAGAGCCTGCAGCTCCTCCTGACTCTCTTCTGTCTGCTTCTGACACTTCTGTATCCTGCCCCTTGTCCTAGCCCTAAGTGCGGGAATTGGAGAGAAGCTTAGCAGGCACAATGTCCATGGTGGGGGACCAATACTGAAATCCGAGGGGAACCCCATTCGATTCAGTCATGGAGGGCAGGGCACATCTTCCTCTGGTGAGGAGCTGGCCAGACAGCACATGGAGAAGAGAGAGAGCCCCGCTGCTCAGTGCAACAGGCACCCCACTTGGTGGGATACCTCCATACAGTGTCTACATACAGAGCCACTCCTGCTCTCTGCCTCAGCATCCAGCCAGGGAGAGCTCAGATCTAACGCTCTGTGTGGCTGGGAGTCAGAGCTGGAGGAGGGAGGTGTGCAATGAGGATGTGTGAGGAAACAAGGCTGGTGGGCTGTTAGGACATGCAGCCCGATGGCCCCGGCCAACCAAGCAAATGCCCGATCTGCCCTATGGCCAGGCCGGGCCTGTGATTATCTGTTTTTTACATTAATAGTGTAGCATTGCCCTCGTAGGGGTCACTGAGTATATATTTTCCTGGGTCTCCCTCTGATTATCCTGCAGTCAGTAGCTTGGGTATTTTCACTTATCCAGGTACACACTCGTCTGCTTTTTCTCCAATGACCAGTCTAGGGGATTTGTTTTTTTGTATCTATTGGTAGAACTTGGATAGAAGAAGGGATTAGTGGGATACTCCAACTTTAACTATGCACAGATGAGGACAACTCTCACTTGGCCTCACTTGGTTGAACTGAATAGCAGACCCTCTGCTACACTATACTGCATTTGTATGGAAGAATAAGTCCTTTGCTCACTCTGGCAGCAGACTCAATGAACACTGATTCTTCAGGACACTAACCAGTATCCTCTTTAGCCGGCACCCCTCCACTGACTTCACTAGCTTGAAGGGATGGCCCTTACCAAACAGGCCCCTAGATGTAGATCTGTACTCACAGTAACCAGGAACAGATCCTTCCAGATATATCCCCCTCTCAGTCAGCTTTGCAAGAAATCAGGGTTGCAGCTTCTGTAACTCTGGCTCTCAGGTCGACCACCTGAGGCTGCATGGCAGCCTGTACAAAGGAGGGGCAGCGACCCCCTTTTCCCAGGGACCCCGCTCTCCAGCCGAAGACCCCGTGCACACATGCTCTGGTGGTATAAGTATAGTAACCCAGCATGACTTGAGGCACTTTCCTCTGCCAGTGGCCAGGACTGTATCTTTACCCATGCTCCCATTTGTCAGGTTTCCTCCCACTGTCCAATATGCCCCGTCCTATTGGACCAGTGTGAAACAGGCAGACGACATGAGCAGCATCTGATCACACTGAGCAGAGCCTATCAATGAATCACTGCTCCCTGTTAGGCAGAGAGTACTTCAGTTTTCCTGACAGTTCCCCTGTTCAGCAGGGAAACCCGAAAATTCTGCACTCTCTAGCACCTACCTAGGAGGGCGCTACAATAGTATGTCGCAACTGGTATTGTTTGTAGTTCCTTCAAGCACATACCCATAGTTATGTATATACATACTGTGTATCCTGCATGTAAATACACACATATACATATCTTATATAGTCTCCATTTTCCCCTTGGTTTGTCTGTATATCTTCAGCTTGATACTGTTCTTTCTCTATATGTTGTGACTGTGGACAAGCCACCAATCAGGCCTGCTGCTAAATTCTATGTATTACCAGCCTCCTGCTGCTAACATCAGTGGGATACCATGGAACTGTGACTGAGACTCTGAACGGCCAAGCAATTAATCACCCCCTTCTGGAATTAAAATAATAGTGGCTGCATTTATTGTAATTATTGATTTGAAAGCCCAGGCTGCTCTTTATTCATAAATGAGTCACAGGATCCAACTCTCTAACTAGCCCTGCAAGAAGAGGAAAACAAGGGTATGGAATGCATGTAAAACCTACAATGATGCCTTCTAAATATATAGCCTTTTTTAACATATGTAACATATGTAAGCGATCAGTTTGATGGAAATAATCTTATCGGTCTTTGTTAATGTTTTATTTTTATGTAGAGTTTAAAATGATGTGTGCATACGGGGCAGCCTTATTTGCTTATTACATGCTTAGATTCCCAGTTAGCAAGGTTAACAGCGGTAAGTCTACAGCAAGAACTCTGCAAGTCACAGTAACCCCTGTGGTGGGATGACTATTGCACAACAGAATTGAACCAGAACTTGCAGCAGACTTGCAGAATGTTTGCAAAGAAAGTTGATCTGGAGTCATGCAACACATTTGTGAAGCCTGGAAAGTCTAGCAATAGCTTAGCAAGTCATTTTCCAGCTTGCAGCTCAGTAGCTTGCTATCTGGGTTATGCTTCCAGCTCTGCACTGCTACATAGTGGTTGTGCTCTTCTGCTCTCCCGGTACTACTTATAATGGCTAAAAATGTGTTTTTCTCCATTTTTTTCTTTTGATTTTTACATTTTCGTACAATTTATACAGCTGTTTTGTGTTACTTTATTCACCTTTTTACTGTTTCTGTACTTTCAAGCTGTGCCTTATACTAACTGGCTGGCATGTAGTTTGCTAAAGACTTGTGAATCATAAATAATTTCTATGGTATATTCTTTTAGGACCAGCTCACACCAGAACCTGGTGTGAGAAGGGCACGTTCCATGCGCATTTCCAGCACCGCAAGTGAATGCACTGCCCTTGCAATCTGCACATAGGTGCCAATGTATTGTTGGTGCACGCCACACCAAATGCAGATTGCAAACGCATTGCATTTGTGGGCACCAAATTGCATGGTAACACAGTACTTTGCAGTTTGGTGCAGTGCGTTTTTTTAAGTAGTGCAAGCACTACTTTTTGCATGGTCAAGTGCATTTTGCAGCCCATTCAGATGAATGGGCCGTCAAAACACACCTCATGGGAACTGCATGAGAATGTGCGCATTCCCATGCGTTGCTGGTGTGAACCGGCCCTTACAGAATACTCTTTTGGTCTTGTCTCATCCTTTTTTTCTGATCTTTCTCAGCCTTCTTAAGTCACTTCCTGTCCAGATACTTGTGTTTCAGTGACAACTGAACAGCATTGTTCATGGTGGGCTTTGTGATAGTGATCAAGACAGATCATACCTGCACAATGTACAGTACATTGGCATATTCACTTGTAGTCTCCTTCAAGGTGATGATGATAATGTAGATTCAGAGTTGGCAGACTGTTGTCACCTCATAACAGGAGGTGCCTGAGCTAGTACTTTTATAGCATTTTCAATGAGTATATTTGTAATGAAAGCTAAAGATTTAAAAAAATATTTGAAATTACATTACCATATAAAAATGTATGAGAATTCAGGACTAGGTTTAGATTTTCTTAAAGGGATAACTGCACTTAGTCCACTGATCCTTTAATACCTCCTTCCCACCCCAGCTTATACAGTACCTACCTACTACCCCATCCTGATCTTCACTTCAATAGAAAGCTTGTCTGTCAGCCTGTCAGTGCACATACCAAATGAAATATTTTAGCTCATTGTTAAACACTTTTTTTCCCAAAAAATGTATGTAAAATTCAGGTAAAACCAAACCCATCAATTTAACAGTTTATTAAAACAGATGCATTCCCAGCAAGCTGGGAATTCTAACTGTCACATTTGCTTGTGCTCTCAACCAAACTGTCAAACCATCAAATAGTCGGGGCCTAACTGATCACATGTACAGCAACACAGAGGGTGCAGATCAAACAAAGACCAAGTTGGCAGCTTCCTTGGCTGAAAAGGATAGGTGGATTTAGTTCCACTTTAACAAAAATATTTGCACACTTTGTTGCTGCCTAAAATACAGCCAGCTTCAACTTCATCCACACCCTTAAGTGAATCTCACCAACTTACTTCAAGTGGCATAAAAACAGTTTCCTGCCAACTAGGTTTAAGCGGAACTCTGGGCAGAAATATGATTGCATCATTGTAAAGGTGCATTCATACCTTTAAGTAAAATGTTCTTTTTTCCATTGATTGCTATCCAGATAGTGATAAAGTCAGCCCTTACTTTAAGGCTTTACAGCACTTTTAACCCTTAACTTCCATTACAAAGGACCAATGGCCATTATGCTCTCTACCCCCACCGGTCTTGTAACTTCCCCACTGTAGAACTTTGGACAGGAAGCGGTGACGCAATTACAACCAACTCGCTGTAGTGGGTGGACCCAGGAGTCTCAGACTCCCAGTCTGACCCACCCACTTTATCTGCATCAATGCCTCAGCTCCTTCTGCAGACACACCCACAGCCCTCAGCTCTGCCCCCACCTCAGCCCATCATGTCTTACATTTCCCTTAGCATCATAGGAAATGTAGTTTTTATAGAGGTACAGATGTGATGTGTGGCTGGATGTAAAGTCCTCCTCCTGGTACTCGGAAGCTGAGCAATTTTCTGTGGAATGCTATGACATCCGTTTGGCAGCAGTTTAATTGGGCCAGCAGACAGCATAATACAACAGAATCCTGGAGATCAGCTTGATAAGGAGTCTCACAGCGCACAATTTCCGGCTCAGAATGAATGATGCTCCTTACCCTACCATCCAATGCCCCCTTTACATCCAAATTCCTCTCCCACAACCTTCAACCTTTCTTCCCTCTCTGGACCTTTAAACTCCCCCCCTATCTCTTACACAAAGTACCTATCACATACTATCTCATGTACCTCCATCATTTTTCCCAGCTGACTCTCCCATGATGCAAATGAAGCACCATCACTACTTACCTTATAAAATCCAGAGTAAAGTGGGACTGTGTTGGTGGTGGGTGTATAAAATGGTGACCTAAGTCCCTGTTCCTGAATCCCATTTTATAATAAAAGCAGGCATAACATAATGGAAATGTTTAGTGAGAGAATAAAATTTGCAATGCTATATAGAAACCATTCACTGTGTAATAAGAACACAGACTGTAGTGTCCACATTGAAGTACCCTATTGTGGACATGGCACAAAAGTGTACATGATCAATAAAGAGTGTTGCTTCACTGTGTATGGCTTGTAGTGTGCCTCGTTATCCTATTTGCTTTACTATGTTTGAGACAAAATAGGGCCTGGGGGTACACTGAAGAGATTGCAGGAGTAAAATAAATCCCATTGTTGGTGTTAGTGGCAGGAAAAATAATAACCACCATCGATGCTAGTGCCAACAGTGATAATTTACAAAGATGTGCCAGGGCCAGCAATAATCCCCAGCAAGTGTAGGGCCAGCACTAATAACCCTCTAGAAAATGTCAGGGCAAGCAATACCCCCTTGCAACAACAACAACCACCTACAATATCCCTCAGCAATGGTGTTTAGTACTTTTGCAAAAGTTACCTGTCTCCTGAGCTGCTGCCAAATCTAGAATTTATCTGTCAGGCAGGAGATCACTCCAACTGACAGATCAAGGCAAGGCAGTGTGCTAAAAGCTCTGAAAAAGGAGATCTATTTATCAGTCTTCACCCAAAATGTAAACATTTTTCAAAATTAATTGTATTGAAAAATATGTAAATATTGGGTGAAAATTCTGATAAATGGAACCCTAAAGGGTTTAACATTTCTTTTCAAATATTAAAGCTGGGCAAATTGGGTCAGGTATTTTTTCATATTATAGGTGTCTCAAATGAACTGGCTTTTAGAGCTGTATGAGATAAAGATATACAAATGTCATACAGAGATATATTTACTTAATACAGATAAAACCATTGTACTAGTTTACATGCATACGATGGATAAACAATTGTTAATTGTGACAGGAAACCTAAATGGAGCAACTGTGTGTTCTTCACTCTGCTCAGAATCTGCCAAACTGCTCTAGTCATGCCCAGTGTGTTGCTGTTAGAGAAAACCATTGTAACAAGCACTTCATAGTGCCATTTGTATAATTAAAGCATGTCCCATCTGTAGAATATCTGTATTCAAGCAATTAGTGTTGTTTCCAAATACAGCAAATATTAAAGAAAGTCTGTCACCAAATGAACATGGTATTAAAAGCTATCCATGAAAAGAAGATGGCATTTACCTCTGCAGCTGCCTGTGCCATTGAATCCCCAATTGAATTTTCTTTTGGACATTTTCAGTAGTGTCGATCTCGTAATCAGTGTTTTTTCCTGCTGGCCACTTAATCACTTCACTGCTATATCTTATAGTGATGTTGAGGTTCACATACACCACATTTACCATCTGGCTTTGCCCAAAACACAGTGTTCAAAGTGTATTCTTCTTCATCTGCAGTTTTCCATTCTGGAAAAAGGAAAATAAAGGTCATAACACTTGTTGCATTTATTAGATAGTGAATGATAGATTTGTCATCCATGATTGTACATTTGCAGATGATAATTTGTTATGGAGACCCACCATCTCCTGACCTATTCATCATAATCACATTTATCACAATGCAAGACAAAAAAATTGATTTTTCCTACAGCTTACCTGTAAAATCATTTTCTTTGAGTACATCTCGGGACACAGATCAGCCATAATAATTACTATCTGGGTTATGCGCCACCTATAGGTGAATAGACACTAGCAACCAAAAATACAGGAAGTCCTCCCCTATATAACCCCTCCTACACAGGAAGTACCTCAGTTTTGTAGCAAGCAATAAACTTCCTAGACAAGAGGGGAGGGACCTCTGTGACCCGTGATGTACTCTAGGAAAAGGAGTTTACAGTAAAGCTGTAGGAAAAATCCAATTTTCTTTATCGTACATCACGGGACACAGAGCAGCCATTTTAATTACTATCTGGGACGTCCCAAAGCAATGCACTTGAAGGTTGGGAGACACTATCACAGAAAACTGCCACCAGAGAAGGACCTACTCTGCTGTTTGTAATACGCTGAGGCCAAAGGCAGTATCATCTGTGGTTTTGACATGCACCTGATAAAAACCTTGCGAATGTATGAACCAAAGACCAAGTAGTGACCTTGCAACCTGAGCCACTGACACCTGATGGCGGATAGCCCAAGATGCACCCATACACCTGATAGAGAAGCTCTTCCAAGCCAGGGTCGGATTTTGCCCTTTCAAACCATAGGCTTGAATGATTAACTGGGGGGTCCTATGAGAAATAGTTGCCCTGGATGCCATCGGCCTTTCCAGAGCCCTTCTGGCAGCACAATCCAGGATTCCAGACCTGTGCTGACAATTCAAGTAAATCCTAACTATGCAGTATTCTTTTCCCTGCCAATTGTGGACTAGGAAAAAGAAAGGCAAGATACTGTCCTAATTCCAGTGGAAATTAGAAAACCACTCTAGGCAAGAAAGATGAAGGAGGATGCAACATCATGTTAATATGATGCAAGAACCAAGAACAGTTCCTTACATGAAAAGAGCCACCAGTCCAAACATTCTTCTTGTCGAAGCGACACTAACCAAAGAAGCCACCCTCCAAGTCAAAGGATTAACGGAGTTTCTTGAATTAGTTCAAAAGGTGGCTTCTTCAAGGACAGTGAAGACCAAATTCAAGTCCCAAAGACACAAGGGTGGCCTGATAGGTGAGACTGTCTACGTTACATCATCCTGCATGAAGTATGAATCAAGGAGTGAGGAACCACGATCTCCCGAAAAAAAATTGAAAGGTACGAAATCCTATCCTTAAAATGGTACTTAAAGCCAATCTCATTTCCCCTACATATTGGAAAAAGAAAAATCTCCCACTCACATATTTCCAAGGGTGCTATTTCTTGGCTACACCCCAGACATAAAAGATTTCTAAATCTTGTGAGTAAAGTCCCTGAAGCCAGCTTCCTGGCAATCAACAGTGCAGAGATAACAGAACCCAAGACCATTAGGTCTGGTTCTATCGGAAGTGACCAAGGAGAGTACCCCGCAAGGTTCACTATGTCAGTCAGTGTACCAAGCCCTCTTGGGCTAATTCAGCTAAAACTATTATCAGTGTTACCACCTCCTGGATTCTTCGCAAAAGACGCAGCAGTAGTTGAAACAGAGGGAAGGCATCAATTAGGGAGAAGTGGTCCCTAAGGAGTTACCAGTGCATCTACCTTCATTGCCGGTGGGACTCTTGTCCCGGACACAATCTGTCCAACTTGTTGTAGAACTTGGAATCCAGTAGATCCATCCACAGAGTTCCTCAATGTTGGCAGATTGCCAAAAACATCTCAGGATGCAGAGACCACATGGTCCCGGCATTAGTTGTTATAACTGGAAAACCCCTCTGCCATTTTTCTATATCCAAATATATGTATATGTACTATATGTATGTAGCCAGGTTGAAATATGGCATTATAGTAGTGAATTTCGATTTAAGCCTGGACCGGTTGTTCCTTTAAGAACTATGGAAAGAAGATGGGTTTCTCCCAAGGAGCGTTGAACTGGATTATGGGGGATGTAGTGTGAAAGAAGGCCAGGACCATGCATTGAAGGATTGACTGGACCACACTCCCAGGGAGCCTTGAGGGATCCGCAGAGGATCATGGGAGAGGAGATAAATTGGGGGCAGAGTCGGATGCGCTCTCATGCTTCAGGGGAACTCGTGGAGTGCGGTGTGCAGAGTAGAGCAGCAGAATGGACTGACCAGGTGAGAGGCCGGAGGACAAGGCCTAGATTGTGGAGAGAGCGCATCCTGAGAGAGAAGGACAGCGGAAGTCATGGTGAGGTGACCGGTCCAGTGTGGGGATTGAAAGGACAGAGAGCGGTGCGGAGAGAGAGAGAGAGGCCCACATACTGAGAGTGCTAAAGTTGTCTGTGACACAGCATCAGAGGGAGAGAGCCCTGTGAAAGGCTAAGTGATCACCGCTGGACACTGCTGCCAGTAAAGTGCCTGGTGATCTGTGGAGAATTGTAAGTATACCTATAATTGTGCACAGCACACATTTACATTAGGATCTGGATACTGCCTACACCCCTTTTGTGGATTACAAATATCACTTAAGTAAGGGATTAGAGCTCCAACTGCCGGTGAAGAACCGCAAGGTCTTGCTAGGGTAGTGGCTCTATTGATTAATCCTTGGAGGGACCCCAGACTTCAGAGTGTTTATGTCAGTTATTTAGATTGAATCTTTTATATAGTGAGGACATAACAGTGATTGCGAAGTATATTAAGTTCAAGTTGCTTAATAGTGAATAATACAATATTGCATCATAGTCATTCTCACTTACTGTGAATATATAATACAAAATACAGATTGCTAAGTATCTGATTTGGGTTGGTGTTTGTGTCTCAAGTCCCATATATATTATTGGGATTTGGGAAATCAAACTCTCCTTAATTCTTGATTGCATATTTTGTTGTGTTGATTTTGTATCTGTTACATCTAACTTGATCCAGTAAACAGGTACACGGGTCGGAGGTGTCTCAGGGTCCTGGGAGTGCAGAGGAGGTACTATTACCAAGCAGCCCCCATGGGGGTCATGCTACATGTATATATGTACTCACGACAGAGACAGCACCTGCTGTTCTGCTCCAGACAGAATGTGGATCACCTTCCTGAGCCGCAAGACTCCTGGTGCCACCCTGGTAACTGATATATGGCACTGTAGAGGCATAGTCAGATGTAACCTACAACCAGTTCATCCAATCCAGAACAAGGTGCACTGTCCAACAGTTTGAGGATATTGATGGGCAGTATTTTCTCCTGTGGAGACCAAGTCCATTGAATTGTAGCCACCTTCAAACCAACTGGAGAGAATGGCATCAGTGGTTATTATCTTCCAGGCCCCTGAAAGGAAGAATTTCCCCTTCCCCAGATTCAAAACCATCAATCACCAATTTGAGCTCTGCATTACCCCAAGAACAGAGCCCTCCGGTATTCCAATGCTTGGATCTTCATGTTCCAGACAGAGAGAATGATCCTCTGCAAAAGACTTAGCCGAGGACTGTACGTAGGGAACGTTGCTTCGATCTAGATACAACTTCCTAATGCAGAAATGTATCAAAGGAAAATCTGGAACCAACTTTTTCCTGAGCAAAGATTATTGAGGTATACTGAAATTAACACCCTCTGCATCTTCAGCAAGTCCATCACCAGGGCTAGTAGCATAGTAAACCCTTAGGAGCTGTGGCCAGCCCAAAGGGTAGAGTCACAAAATGAAAAGATGACTTTCTACTGCAATTGCAGAAACCCTTGATGAGCCTGGAAAAAAAAATTGCACATGAAGTTATAGGTGAATGATTACTATGGACCCCAAAATCTACCTCCTGCAGATAGGTCATCACTGAACAGACTGAGCATAAGGACATCCAGTGGCTTGAGCTCTAAGATAGACCTCATGGTTTTGGAACTGCTACCAGTCGAGTGTTTTAAAATAATGAGCCCATAATTTCTGCTCCAGGAGCCAATGCAGGCAAGGACTGACCAATCTGTGGCAGACCCAGAAGTTCCCAAAAGGCGTAATTAACCTACCAGATTTATGCCGTCTAAAAATGGAGCGAACCACCTCAGAGACTGCCCTAAGATTCTCTGGCCCAAGATAGTCTCAAAACACAGCAGCCTCATATGCCTCCCTCATTCAGGAGGGGAAAGGCTTACAGCACCTGATATTCTCAGGCAGTCTCCTATCCAAATACTAACCAGGGTTGGTCCTGCTTAGACCCTGATCAACAGCTATCAGGCATGTTAAGGGTGATGCAGCTGCAGTCCCTCTGGTGATAAATGAATGTGTCAGGAAACACTGCAATGTTAAACACCCGTTTGGCTCAGATGCACCTGACACCACTGGTCAATCGGGAGATGTGGACACCGCTAGATCATTGACCTGAGAGTGATGCACCTGCCTCCTCCAGCTGTCTCTATCTTCTGAAACCATAGCTGGTATAACAGGTAAATAATCAAGCAACTATCTTAGCCTAAACCTAATACGCAATCCGCCAAGGATGCAGGCCTAAAATAAATGTTGGTCTACCACTACGCAACCATGTAGGTATGTAACTATGCCGATCTATGCTAGATCATTGACCTGAGAGTGATGCACGCCCACCACGCCGCGTCTGCCTGTACTTAAATGCGATTCCCACACGCGAATGAATAGGCCTACGCCAAAGACACGCGATGCAGCACAGGCGAACATGTGGACACTTATGCGCCAGGGCAAACACAACAAACAAATGGGGGTGAGAGCAGTTTAGGCTGAATCTTGATTGTCACAGCTGATACTTTTCAGATGATCAGCTAAGGGTAAGAAACAGTGTAACAATATGCTTTAACCTCCCTGGCAGTGATCCCAAGCGTGACTCGGGGTTGATTTTTTCTATCAGGAGCGGTAACCCCGAGTCACGCTCGGGGTGGATATGCAGAGAGCGCAGCGGTGTCTCTGGCGATCCAGCGATGATCTCTCATTGCTGTGACCGCCAGCCGAGAGTCCCGCCGCTCCTCAGTCCTCCGTCGGTGTGATGACTTCCTAGTTCCGTTCCCTGCAGCAGCAATGCTGCATGGGAGCGGAACTAGGGAGGGAAATTCAAAAAAATAAAAAAAAAACGTTGCACAAAACACACACATTTTATATTATATATTATATATATATGCATATATATATATATATATATATATATATATATATATATATATATATACACCGGTATATATATATATATATATATATATATACATATATATATATGTGTGTGTATATATATATATATATATATATATATGCACACACACACACATATATATATATAAAATTATATTATTGATTCAATTATAATTCATGCGTTATATATTTTATATATATATATATATACACACACACACACACACATATATCTATATATAATATATAATGCATGAATTATAATCTAATCAATAATATAATTTTATTATATATATTATATATTAAATAATAAAATTATATTATTGATTAGATTATAATTCATGCGTTTGTGTTTCAAATTTATCACATCTGGGATGTCTACTAGAGTCTTGTTTTGGTCAGGTTTAAGTCAGTAATTACTAAGAATTGTAGGCCTATAATACATAATGCCAAATTTCCATGAAAAAAATTGTACCACTTTTGGTACAGAATTCCTGACAGAATCATACCGCCAGGGAGGTTAAACATTCGTTGCATAAACCTGCTACAATGTAAATACAAGCAGAAATACACTTGGTACAAGTCTCTGTAATCTTAATAAAGGGAACAGTGCAAAAAATATTTACAATTTTGCAATTTTTAACCTTTTAAGGTTTTTTTCTTTGAGGAAAATGAGCACATATCTATGCAGTTTGAGGCAAATGAGCACATACATATATGCAGTTCAAGGTAAATGAGCATATATGTATGCAGTTAAAGGCAAATAAGCACATATGTAGTTCAAATGAAAATATGCATTAATAGCCAGCATGCATTTAAGCAAGTATGGTTTTTTTGCAATATGCATTTAAGCAAATATGCATTTAAGCAATGTATGCATTTATATGCAAATATGCAAACCTGCATCTACATCAACATGCAAGCATGTGTCAATCCAAACATGCGCCTACGTAAACGTATGCATGCAAATATGCAAGCATGTGTCTACGCAAACATGAGTTCACAGAGGAGGAAAGCCGCTCAGGTGTATGTAATCAGCGGTTGGGTGCAGGTCAGATCCGTAACTCCGGTAATGATGTGTGCATAGACGATGAGACTGCACTCCAAATTGAAATTGTAAACAAATTATTGGTCAAAGTGACAGACAGATAAATTCAGAGACAGGAACGCGGTTAACGCTTTTCACGGAATAGGATCCGCTTGATCCGCTTGTCATAACCATGACATGACATAGCCGATCCTATTCCGTGAAACGCGTTAACCTTGTTCCTGTCTCTGAATTTGTCTGTCACTTTGACCAATATATTGTTTACAATTTCAAGTTGAAGTGCAGTCTCATTGTCTATGCACACATCTACGCAAACATGTACCTACGCAAACATGTGTATGCAAACATGCGCCTATACAAACGTGTGTATGCAAACATGCAAGCATTAGGCCAACATGCGCCTATACAAACGTGTGTATGTAAACTTGTTACTATGCAAACATGTGTTTACGCAAACCTGCAAGCATGTGCCTATGCGAACATGCGTTTCGCAAACGCAAGCATGTGCCTATGCAAACATGCAAGCATGTGTCTCAACATGTGTTTATGTAAGTATGCAAGCTTGTGTTTCTGCAAGTAAGCAAGCCTGCATTTATGCAATATTTGTTTGCAGCAAGTATGCATTTTTGCAACAAGTTTGCAAGCATGTATACTATGCTGCACCAGCCCAACTGCACTTGGCCCCATACTAGTTTTGCAGGATTAGCCAAGCACATACGCATCATTTATGCTGCTTCAAAGCAGCCTAAGAGTAAGCTCCTGCAGACCAAATGCATGCAATTCTAGTGACACAACTCCTTAAAGTGCACTGATACCCGTACAGGGGTGTTTCAACAGACAGTCGTACAAGCCCCCCCAGATTAAGCAGTAATTTTACAAGTATACCTTATGCAGTATACAATCATGACTTGTCTGGTC
Organism: Pelophylax lessonae; assembly: GCF_965119305.1. Taxonomy (NCBI): domain Eukaryota; kingdom Metazoa; phylum Chordata; class Amphibia; order Anura; family Ranidae; genus Pelophylax; species Pelophylax lessonae. The sequence continues at coordinate 91,095,235 of NC_138775.1, forward strand.
TCCCTTAGGAAGCACTCACATCTCATTATGTAGCCATGGGCTGCAGATATGTCTCAGAGGCCTTATTGATCCTTCAGCCTACATGGTCACAAAATGGCCACCATTCTACTTCCTGCCTATACTGACAGCACACTGCCCCCAGTGGCCACCGAAAGGGAAGCCCAAACAGTCAGATTTCTCTCTCTTATTTATTTATTTTTTTTTTTTTAAAAGAGACACTGCAAATGCAGACTTACCATTCCTGGTGCAGGACTCTGAATCATAACAGGAGTCCTATCTTCACCCATCATGGTGGGTTTTGTCACTTAAGGACCTTCAGGGACTGGGTACCCTCTCTATTTTCTGGGTCCACTTCCCTGGACCTGTATAGCACCCTGCTGGAAAGCACCTTGGTCAGAACAAATACTGCACAGGATTCCATTACGCAGTGTCCAGCGCTGTAAGGCTGCATTACAGGCAAATCTTGAGGACTCTTCTCCTTATTCATCGAGACAACCATCCATTTAAGTGGACAGCTTTACTAGAATGAATCCGATTAATGTTCATGATCCTCAGTAGAACCGTTCCAGACCTTCCCGTATGCTCCAAGAACACATAAAGCACTAGTGAACACCACCTTACAGACACTGGCAAAAAACTGAGGTATGACCTAGGGGTCATATGGTGTTATATAGGGGTCCTGTGTAGATGGTGTTATATAGGGGTTGCCAGTGTCCATTCACCTATAGGTGGCGTATAACCCAGATAGTAATTATTATGGCTGCTCTGTGTCTCGTGATGTACGATAAAGAAATCACAATTTACATACATGGCATTCATATATATGGCCAGAAACGAGGTATGTGTTGTAGGTAGAACCCTGTAAGCAATAGAGTGGTCATCTCTCCATCTTGGAGAATGAAGCAAGTTCAGGAGATGTCAGATTCAGCCATGTTCCATAAAGAAACCAGCCAATTCTGAAATTGTGACTGCCGAAAAAAGCTGAAGCAATATTAGCTACAGGTATGGAGGCAATACAAGCTCTTTGGGTAAAATCCAGCCCCCAAACTCATTTGGAGCACACCCAGCACCCTTTACAAAAAAATGTGTACACCGTTTTTCAGGAGTATTTGTTCTGGCTTGGTGACATCACAGGTCTTCTTCGTTTGCTTCCCTCCCACCATGATTCTGAATGCTGCAGAGAAAAGCACCACATAATCATAATTACCCCATGTGTACTTAGCCCTAATTAGCCCATGGAGTGAAGGTGAGGTGGAGCATAAATGTCATGGGCTCATGACTCTGGATTTCATTTATCCTGAAAAATAGGCAGCTACATTGCTGGATTGGCATGAGCAGTTTTTCTTAATTTGTAAGAAGTGAGAGCTTCATACATGTTTGCCTAAGCTGGAATTGGGCTTTAGGAGGTTTGAGATGGTAATGAGATAATATATATATATATATATATATATATATATATATATATATATATATATATATAATATAATAAGTAATAGTATACGATCCATACAAATATATGCCTAAAGCAGTGGTCCTCAACCCTGGCCTACAGGGCCCACTAACAGGCCAGATTATCAAGATAACTGAAATACATCCCAGGGGATATCATTTGCTGCTCAGTGATTGCAGTACTCTAGTCTGCATCTCCCCAAGGTAATACCTAAAATCTGGCCTGTTAGTGGGCCCTGTAGGCCAGGGTTGAGGACCACTGGCCTAAAGGACTGTGTTTTACATCTGAACTCCAGGCACAAACTTTTTTTTACTGAAATATATTCCTCAATAGCTATAAAGCATATAAATCCATTTTGTGTGCACCAAATGTCTTGGCAAACCCAGATAATACTTTATAAATGCAGAGGTTACATCATCACTGTGCTTCACATAGCCTGTGCTGAGAACAGAGATGTAGGAGGGACCCAGTAGGTCCAACCCACTACAAGCTGCCAGCAGAAAACTGTAGAAGGGGCAGATACAAGACCAGTCACAGTGCTCAAAGGGAGAGAGCAGCAGTGACTGGTCTGTATTACAGGAAGATGCTTCACATAAACAAAGTATCCTGGATTTTGCAAATCTCAAAGCAATACACAAGCACACCAAGATGCAAGTAAGAATACGCATGCATATTGTAATTGTACAAGATTTGCAGGAGTTCAGCTTTATAATCACAGGAGAGAATGATTGTGGAGGCCTATATAACTGATGACTCTTTATTAAGAGGAGTTGATGACTCCGCCCCCTTATTGCTAAAGGAGTTTGGCATTAGAAAGTAGCAATAAGCTTTTTCTCTGATATACTGTATGAGTATTAGGGTGACTTTATTAGCCTGACATGTTTTATGCTTACCATGTATGAAGACTAGAGTAACATACTCTTACTCTAACACGAGAGATTGTGAGAATGAATGTACAGTTCTTGTTATTAGCATGTTAAGAGTATGTTATATAAATGTTAAAATCTAAAATAGGTTTATTGTTTCCAAGGACACATCATTGGCACCATGACTTGTTAAGATTTTGCAGTTGCCAGGCTGACAGTTTGGGTGTTTGTAGTCTAAGAAGAGGTGATCTGTTTGTTTCACTTATGATGATTTATAAAGAAGAGTGAGAAATGGTTCTCTTCTGATACCCATGTACTTTGAAAAGGTGAGAAACACATTTATGGATGTGGCAAAAGCATGAGAGCTATGAGTATGATCCTTTGTTATAAGAAGCAGTCTTTGGTGTGCCTGCATCTGTGAAGAAGATAGGTTATGGAGGGGCTATGTGACAAAAACATTGTCCCCCGGGTGGTCAAACTGGTGTAGAAGAGAGCTGCACACTAGTTTAAATCTCTGTTAAATATAGAGAAATAAAAATCCATTGTAGAGGTAGAAATGGCTATCAATTCTCTACATTTAGCTACTGGTGCAGGATTCAATGGCAACATTAATTACATCTTTGGGAGACCTAAGTTTGGGCTTCAGTTAATTTTGCTAAGAATGCATTTTGAGACTAATACATGGCAATTCAATTAGATTCTGTAGACATATTATATCAGTAGCGGATCCAAATAAAGTTGAATTTTTTTATTTATACCCAAATCAAAAATCACTTATCAAACAACCTTGGGCCGGCCATGGTAAATTTCTGTCCTGCAACCCACGATCATTCCAGCTGCAAAAATCCACTGATTCTTGCTGTGGGAATTCAGCTGACTGGCAATGTGAAGGAGGCCCTAAATAAGTCCAAGTGGTTGCTCAAGTAAAGCCGGCCATAGATGGTTTTAATCTTTGGCAAAGATACAACTGATTATGATTCCTTAAAGATGTGTTAAAAGGAAAAAAAATTGCTGATCTTGCCACAAATCCTGACTTTACATTTTTTTATTGTTATCTCTGAGGACTACAGAACCCAACACCTTTAATTTTTGACAAAACTATCCACCTCACCTGTCATGTGCCTGCTCTCGTTACTGCATCTGTGGCAGTCAGACGTGCTTTCAGTGAAGGAAATCCTAATTTTGTTACGGGATACCGTACCTCTTGAAAAATTCCTCAAATTAACGTTTGGTTTCCCTGTGCAATCACAACTGAATATGATTGGCTGTATGGGACCCTCTTGTCTTTTGGGGCTCCTTGGTATAATTGTTGATAGAAAAAGTGTCAAATCGGTTAGTGTATTAACAAATGATTTGTGTTATGATAGAAAAACTGTGAAAAGGACTGGTTGGAGAAGTAAGGAGTGTTACTGATAAGACCACATCCCGTAAATGTAGAACAAAAAGGGAAACCCCCAAATGGGACTTTTAAGGTCTAACACAATAAAGCACTGCTATACAAGCAATGAAAAAGAAGTATGTTTAGATAAAAAATTCCAAATTTTTTTATTTTTTTTATTTTTAAACGGTTTTTATTGAAGGCAAAAGAAATATGGTACAGTAACATGCAGTGGAAAGAGTAGGTACATGCCGTGATAAAACAAGTCGCATTGAAATACAGAACTGCAGCATATAACAGTCAAGTAACAGGTAACAACGTGATACGTATATGGGATCGACCCGGCGTCCCGTCTGAGAAGCAAAGAGGGTACGCACTAACTGTAGGTGTGGCCGAGGTCAAAATGCGTGGACGTACCCCCACACAGAAGGGGTCTCAACCAAAACAAAGGTATATCACTTAATTAGGTATGCCGGGGCGGGTGGGGGGGGGGCTGGGTTGGCACGGTTGGGAGGAAATCAGGGTAAGTAGGAGAGGGTCGTGGGGGGAGGTAATAGCAGGTGCCCGGAGAGAGCCTCGAACCCCCCCAGAGGCCCAGGTGGGAAAAGAGGACCGGTAATGAGGACGCCAAATCAGATGAGAAAAAATTCCAAATTTTATTATACAAAAGTAAAAAAGGACACAAGAAAAGACATAATAATTACATAGAAAAAACGACATGGGTGGCTAGCCCTAAAATGACACATCATGTAAGTAACTAGGTACATCCAGACAATGGAAAAATAAACCATGGAAAAATAAACCATGAGGTTGTTGGGTGTAACAACCTCATGGTTTATTTTTCCATTGTCTGAATGTACCTAGTTACCTACATGATGTGTCATTTTAGGGCTAGCCACCCATGTCGTTTTGTCTATGTAATTATTATGTCTTTTCTTGTGTCCTTTTTTACTTTTGTATAATAAAATTTGGAATTTTTTATCTAAACATACTTCTTTTTCATTGCTTGTATAGCAGTGCTTTATTGTGTTAGACCTTAAAAGTCCCATTTGGGGGTGTCCCTTTTTGCTGATAGAAAAACTTGGACGTGGACAAATAGCACAGGGCAGCCAAATAAACAGAAAAAATACTGGGCATCATATTCTCTATAGAAAAAAAAAAAAATGAAAGAAATACTGGTTTTGACCTTTATAAATAGTTGCCTCAGAGGACGTTTTGTATGATGATGAGGTGATTAGTTAATGTATTCATGAAAATCCATTATACCATCAAGCTATAATGTTGGAAAATCTGCATATATACACAGTAGGTGACAGTCTGATGCTCTGTACAAGGTTCTACACTGATGGGTAAGTCTGAGGCAGGTGCTGCACTTGGAATTAGATGATAGATGGAAATGAAGAGGGCTTGGAAACATAGCTAGGAGCAAGGTGACCCTGAAAACATTGCAACATGAATCCTTCAATAGCAATGCCATATGAAAAATCAATATTTCTTTAACTTGTAGTCCTAAACTGTAACATTTAACTAGAAAGGTAACAGACCTTGAGATATATTAAAATAACCAATTCTCAGAAACAGGCTGAAAATGATTTATGTAAGAAGCATGAATAAAGATCTATAGTAGATACATAGAACTTGTAGCTAATATGCTTGCTATCAAGCCTTGACTTCTTCCATTCATTGCAAAACCAAAGTCATTTATTAAAGCTGAGAAGTGCCAACTTTCTGTCACCTCCAATGGAGGCAGCCATACCTAGAGAGCCATGCAAAGTCAGAGGAAGCCAGAGTGGTGGCAGCACACTGGCCATGCCTAGTTTCCAGTAGGAAGAATTTTACATCTACAACTTATTTAAGCAGACCTTCACACTTTTCTAAAGTTCATGTCTCCTGCCTCTTCCCCCCTCCCTGTAACACAACTGAAAAAAAATGTGTCTTTTACTTCTTGTTTTTTTTTTTTTAAGTCCAGGTTCTTAATTCTCACCTAGGCAAAGATGCCAAACTGGGACCCAGTCCCTAAGCAGGGACGCCAAGGGTCACTCTGGGAACCCTTTGCTACATACTTTTGCATGCGCATTGTTCTGTGAACTGCCCCCTGGAATTTGTATATCATGCATTCCAAGAGGCAGCTGGTTGGATTTCAATCTTTGCCAGTTTACTGGCAGGGCGCACGGCATGCCTGTGCATGTGCTGAGGGGTCCGGCACATGCACAGGCATGCGGCTGGATCTGCCTAGTCTTGTACACCTGCAATTTATCCTTGAGACATGTCTGCACATGCTCCAGGTCTCAAAGCAAGGTGGCAATGTGGGGTCTCAATCCAAGATGGCAGCGCAGAAAAGGAGAAGTGTAGGGAGAGCTTTTCTAGTAAAGCCAAGTAAGAAAATACTGGACCCCATGGACTACTATGTTTTTTTCTTACTTTGGGACACGTTGCATGATTTCAGATTTTTTATTTTGATAGTAAGGGTGGAGTTCCTCTTTAAAGGAAAAGTATGGAGCCTAAAAAATAAACATACATACTCACCTGCATGGTGCAGTATTGACATGACACTGAAGCTGTGCCACATTGGCTCTAAGACCAAGACCTGAGCAATCACATGATGGCTGATCGAGCAGTTCTTAATCTGCTCAGAATAGAGAGCAGTGACTGGTGGCAGTCGCTGCTCCCTCCTCTGCTCCTCCATTACTCAGTGGATAGTTAGGCTAGGGAGGGGGTAGAAGTGGCTGGGTCCTGCTCTCAGGTGTGGGCTGAAAGGCGGAGCCAGCTGTCATTCAAGCAGCAAAGTGAATCCCAACCAGTGGCGGCTGGTCATACAGGGGGCAGGGGCACCGCCCCCCTATAAATTCATTTTTTTTAGCCATGTGATTAGAGCCAGAGGCTCTCACAGGCTAAAAAAAGGGTGGGCTCGGGGCGCAGAGCAGTGCGCCCCAAGCCCACCCAGTTGTGTGAAAATAGCGAATGAAAATTCGCTATTGTCACACGGATTCTCCTCCTGGCCAATCAGGAAGCGGATTTTGAGACCCGTTTCCCGATTGGCCGAAAGGAGAAGTCATGCCATTGGGCATGGAGGAGGAGGGAGGAGACGCCGAAGACGGGGAAGAAGCCGAAGCTGCCGCCACCGCCTGCGGCTGTATCCAGGCAGGGTGAGTGAGCGGGGGGGTCCTGTCTGTCCTCTCCTCTCCTCTCCTGCCTCCCCTGCGGTACAGGGGGATATGGTGTGCGGCCTTATGTGGTCCAGGGGAAGGGATATGGTGCGGTCGGTCTGCCAATCCGCCCCCCCCCCCCCCCTGGCTCATGGAGCACCAGCCGCCACTGATCCCAACAATATTATTGAGATTCATCCAAAGCATGCAGTGGCTCTACTCCGTCAGATAGCTGGCAATAGCCTGCTATCAGCTGACCCTGTGTCACAGAAAGACAAAGGTTTTTGTCACAATGAATGTGTAGCAGAAGGGGAGGGGGTGTCCACCATGTAAAGAGGTAAAACACTCAGGAAATTAGAATTTTAGGTGTTCTGACTTCTTCTGTCTCCAGAAAGATATCATGTGTGTTTGTTACAAAAAAAGAAAAGCTTGCTCAACTTTAATACAGTAGTTGACTCCACAAAAATGACCACACTGAATTCTTTCAAGAAAATAGCAGCTAAAACATTAGTGAATCAGCACTCATCTATATATCAACTAACACTAAGGGGTTGATATACTAAAAGGTAAATATGCTGTTCAATTTTCAAGGTCATTTGCTCTTTGCAAAGGAGGTCATTTTGCAAGGAAATTTCTCTTAGCTTAGTGAATGAGCTGAAGCCCTGCTGCTCTTTAGTTATCCAATCCAATCATGTGCAAGCAAAAATACTGTTTTTTTTTTTTTTATTTTATTTTCCCTGCAATGGATTAGATATTCTTTGCAAAGTGAATTTTCACTACATTAACTAAGCTAAGGGAACATTGCCTTGTTAAGTAAACCACCTATAGGATTTTAGTAAATCAGCCACTAAACATCCTGCATCACTGTGCCATAACCCATAAAAAAAGACCAAAAAAAATAGAAAAATAAAAAAGCGGCAGTACACAAATGGCAATCAAATACACAGAAACGGAAAAAAACACAAATACAAACAATACAATTAAATAAAGTACTGTAAATAATAAAAAACACACACACATCCAATAAATTAAGAAAAAAATAGAAAGTCGATTTTTTTTTCAAGTAAACTTTGCCTAAGCCGCTCAAAATGTAGAGTGAAATTGTGGGGTTAATGTACTAAATGCAAAAGGACCGCACACTTTGCAGTTGCTCCAAAGCTTAGTAAATTAGGTAAATCTTCACTTTGCAGAGAATACCCAATCATTTGCAAGGAAAAAAAAATAAATAAATAAAAAAAAAACAGCATTTTTGCTTGCACACGATTGGATGATAGAGGTCAGCATAGCTTTTGCTCATTTACTAAGCTCTGGAGCAACTGCAAAGTGCAACTGTCATTTGTAAAGTCCACAGTCTATTGGCCTTTACTAAATCAACCCCTGTGTGCCCTCTGGCACAATTTCAAGAGAAACGAAAAATGGTAATTTTGCAGCAAAATAAATTTCACCAAATTCACTCTACCACCCATAATCCCTAGCAACCAGTCACTGATTAACCTCTGTTAATGTACAGCAGTTACCTTACTGTTACTACCCATTGGCCCCCATTCAGTGTAGAACAGTGACATCACTGTGATGTAATGTATACCAACCAATTATTTGTTTTGCTCTTCTCTGTCCTCATAAGTGTACTGCAGTCACATGACTGTTCTATACGCTGTAACAGCCAGCCAATCAATACTTGGGGGATAGCAATTACAATTCAGTTCTCTAACCCAGGGTAATCAATCATTGATCAGCCTTAAGTGTATTGCAGTTGGATCGATGAAATGTGAGTGTTGACTGTATGCAGCATTACACTGTAGTTTCTAATCAACCACAGACAGGCAGATTTCAGGGGTAACCGCACCAAGTGCCAATCCTGATGTTTCCACCAAAGCAGTATATTATGGTAATACATGAGAAATGACAGCACTGAGAATACACCTAGGGCTCATATACATTTCTGCAGTAAGGTAACACACGTGTTAACACGCATTAATGTGGCTTGCATTAGGGCAGCCCATTCATTTTAATGGGCTGCCAGTGCACCCAAACATGTTCAAAATTAAATTACGTTTTTTGTAACATAGCACACGGCAATGCATTATACTACAATGCAGGTGCATTGGGGAGCCATTCTAAATGTATAACACGCCATTGCACCATTGCAGTAATACAGCACAGAAGTGTGATATGGCCCTTATATGTGTTTTTATTACCATATACAGTATGTTTTGGATGCAGGAGAGGGCAGAATGTACTGTATATGTTTATTGTAGATTATGTGGCTCCACTGAAGAGTTTACCTGCTCATTAAATGGTAAAATATTAAAAGATGTTTATTGCTTCTTTTAGGGTAGTAGACAGTATAACTTTACTTTTATTGTGGATTTGTGATGTAAGTTACGAACATGTACATGCTGTCTGTTTTATGAAGGCAATACTGCACTTTATAGTGCTTTAAGGTTTCTTGGTCAAATTATTATGAAATAACTGACCATTGTAAAAGTTCCCCTTAAAGTGTATTTCTACTTTTGCAGCCAAATTGGGATAACACCTGGTTTATATTTGTTACATGTTCCCATTTACACAGCAAACCTTTGAAAAAAATGTAAAATTGCTACTTACCTGCTGAAAAATCTTATTTAGCTCTCTTATTTAGCTCTCCCCTCTAATGTTAAGGAGGGGGCTGGGGAGTAATAATTGCCATAGTTAACTCTGTACTGTACTTTGGTGGTACATAGTATGTCAGTGCACTTGGATCTCTGAATGGAGGAGGTGGGGCTATCAATCATCTACCTGTCCTCCATTCTTAGATCCTGTTTTATTTATAGAAGCTGTAGTACGGCTTATATGAATGGCCAATCTGGACAGAAAGGACAGACATAGTCAGGCAGTTTTGGTGAGAGCCTTTGACAGACCTTTAGCTGTTCTAACCTTGAAGATTGCGGTGGCGGGGATGGGGGGGGGGGTCGGGTACATCGGGGGACGAGGATTACATCAAAAGGAAGACATAGCGACACAAGGGACATATACCCTTCTGAAGGTAAGTGATGTTCCTTGTGCTGATTTTTTTTCAGCTACACTTTGGTCATAAATACCCAAAATAGGGTATTTGAAGTTCATCTCGGTACTACATTGTTTGGATTAGATACCGTATATTGTACATGAGGTGTCTCAGTATGTTTTATCAAAGGGGTTAATTGATATGTGGCAAGTGAATTGATTCTTTTAGCTTCTTTGAATATGTGGTGATGATGTGTTCCCTGTTTTGGATATTTCATGTTATAAATGGATTACAATATACACGAGGACTTGTGAATAGGGTAATGAAGCCCAAAACTCTTGTTTAGATGTGTTCCTTGTGTATAGTTTAGGATTTTCAAAATGAAGGCATTAAGAAATTGCGATTGAACCAGTACCAGATTCCTCCTCTATCATACAGTATACTGTATATATATATCTATTCTATTATTATATCTTTTCATGTGACAACACTGAAGAAATGACACTTTGCTACAATGTAAAGTAGTGAGTGTACAGCTTGTATAACAGTGTACATTTACTGTCCCCTCAAAATAACTCAACACACAGCCATTAATGTCTAAACTGCTGGCAACAAAAGTGGGTACACCCCTAAGTTAAAATGTCCAGATTGGGCCCAAAGTGTCAATATTTTGTGTGGCCACCATTATTTTCCAGCACTGCCTTTACCCTCTTGGGCACAGATTTCACCAGAGCTTCACAGGATGCCACTGGAGTCCTCTTCCACTTCTCCATGATGACATCACGGAGCTGGTGAATGTTAAAGACCTTGCGCTCCTCCACCTTCCATTTCAGGATGCCCCACAGATACTCAATAGGGTTTAGGTCTGGAGACATGCTTGGCCAGTCCATCACCTTTACCCTCAGCTTCTTTAGGAAGGCAATGGTCATCTTGGAGGTGTGTTTGGAGTCATTATCTTGTTGGAATACTGCCCTGTGGCCCAGTCTCCGTAGGGAGGGGATCATGCTCTGCTTCAGTATGTCAAAGTACACGTTGGCATTCATGGTTCCCTCAATGAACTGTAGCTTCCCAGTGCCGGCAGCACTCATGCAGCCCCAGACCATGATACTCCCACCACCATGCTTGACTGTAGTCAAGACACACTTGTCTTTGTACTCCTCACCTAGTTGCCGCCACACACGCTTGACACCATCTGAACCAAATAGGTTTATATTGGTCTCATCAGACCTCAGGACATGGTTCCATTAATCCATGTCCTTAGTCTGCTTGTCTTCAGCAAACAGTTTGCGTGCTTTCTTGTGCATCATATTTAGAAAAGGCTCCCTTCTGGGATGACAGCCGTGCAGACTAATTTGGTGCAGTGTGCGGCGTATGGTCTGAGCACTGAAAGGCTGACCCCCCACCCCTTCAACCTCTACAGCAATCCTGGCAGCACTCATACATCTAATTCCCAAAAACAACCTCTGGATATGACGCTGAGCACGTGCACTCAACTACTTTGGTCGACCATGGCGGAGCCTGTTCTGAGAGGAACCTGTCCTGTTAAACCGCTGTATGGTCTTGGTCACTGTGCTGCAGCTCAGTTTCATAGTTAGTCAGGTTGAAAAGAGACACAAGTCCATCTGGCTCAACCAAAAAAAAGCAAAAAACAGTAAAGAAAACCCAACCATACATATACACAATCCTATACACGCAGTTGATCAAGAGGAAGGCGAAAAAAAACCCAGCAAAGCATGGTCCAATTTGCTACAGCAGGGGAAAAAAATTACTTCCTGATCCCCCAAGAGGCAATCGGATATTGCCTAGATCAATATTAGTACCCATATATATTATGTACACCTAGGAAAGAATCCAGGCCTTTTTTAAAGCTATCTAGTGAGCTAGCCAGAACCATCTCTGGAGGGAGTCTATTCCACATTTTCACAGCTCTTACGGTGAAGAAACCTTTCTGTATTTAGAGACGAAATCTGTTTTCCTCTAGATGTAAAGAGTGCCCCCTTGTCCTCTGTGTTGACCTTGTGACCTTAAAGTGAATAACTCAACACCAAGTTCACTATATGGACCCCTTATGTATTTTTAAATGTTGATCTTATCCCCCCCTTAATCTCCTCTTCTCAAGAGAGAATTAATTCAGTTCCCCTAATCTTTCCTCATAGCTGAGGTCCTCCATGCCTCTTATCAGTTTGGTTGCTCTTCTCTGCATTTTCTCCAGTTCCCAGATATCCTTTTTAATAACTGGTGTTCAAAACTGAACTGCATATTCCAGGTGAGGTCTTATTAATGATTTTTACAGGGGCAAAATTATATCTCTCTCTCTGGAGTCCATGCCTCTGGGAATACAAGAAAGGACTTTGCTTGCTTTGGAAATTTGGCATTGCATGCTATTATTAAGCTTAGGATCTACCAGAACACCAAGATCCTTCTCTGCTATGGATTCCCCCAGTTCTACTCCCCCTAGTATGTATGATGAATGCATATTCTTAGCCCCTGGGTGGATAACTTTACATTTCTCAACATTAAACCTCATTTGCCACATAGTTGCCCAATGAAACAGTGCAGTTTCAGGATCTTGGCAACCTTCTTAGCCTAGGCCATATTTATGTAGAGCAACAATTCTTTTTTTCAGATCCCAAGAGAGTTCTTTGCCATGAGGTGCCATGTTGAACTTCCAGCGACCAGTATGAGAGAGTGAAAGCAATAACACCAAATTTAACACACCTGCTTCCCATTCACACCTGGGACCTTGTAATGCTAACAAATCACATGATACCAGGGAGGGAAAATGGCTAATTGGGCCCAATTTGGACATTTTCACTAAGGGGTGTATTCGGTTTTGTTTCCAGGGGTTTAGACATGAATGGCTGTATGTTGAGTTATTTTGAGGGGACAGCAAATTTACAATGTTATACAAACTGTACACTCACTATTTTACATTGTAGCAAAGTGTCATTCAGTTTTGTGAGATACTCAGTTTTGTGAGATACTGTCAATAGGGAGGGGGCTGCATTATTGTTAATCTAAATAATCTGTACTAGTCCATAAAAATTTGTATCATGTTCTTACATGGTGTGTGCACAGAAGTTACAAAATAGCACATGACAGACCAGGAATGGGAGAAAGTAGAGGCTGTCCTACTTTCTCACATACATACACTGACTAGGGGTATAACATGACCACATAACTAACATTAGCCTGCTTCATTTAGTTGTTGCATGTCATTTTTCTTACATAACACGTACATTGTTTTGTGTCTAGATACTGTAGCATTTCCAAATGGGTGACTATAGTGTAGTATAGTGGTCAGTGGTGAAAAACACAGATTAGAGAGATTACATCAAAGGCCAATCTGTATCCAAAAAATGAAGGAAATTTGGCCTATAAGTTGCAAAACTGCTGAAGTATAGGCACATTGTGGTATCTACATACATCTGTGCTAGTCTTTAGGTTGATTCTTGTAAAGCCCCCTTGGATCCCAGGCCCAGGCTGTACACAGGGACTTGACTTGTCTCCAAACTGAGATTAATCCTGGTCCTCATCATTCAATTTTTGAACCTAGAACCTTGATGAATTGTAGAGATGATGGCATTTACTAGTTAAACAGAGTCAGTAAAGACTGCACTTCAGCATTATTGCCACCTTTGACTGTAGCTGCTGACTTTTAATAAACAGACATCAGGGATACAGCGCCATTTTCACCTGAACCAGTTCTTCACCATTCTATGGGTCCCCAACGCTTGAAATCCATAAAAAAATAAGGGTCTGATATAAATTTTGAGGGCAAACCAAGTGTAAACAAGCCCTTAAAGTGAAGAAAGGTTTGAGGCTCTGTCACATACAGGTCCTTCTAAAAAAATTAGCATATTGTGATAAAGTTCATTATTTTCTGTAATGTACTGATAAACATTAGACTTTCATATATTTTAGATTCATTACACACAGCTGAAGTAGTGCAAGCCTTTTTTTGTTTTAATATTGATGATTTTGGCATACAGCTCATGAAAAACCAAAATTCCTATCTCAAAAAATTTGCATATTTCCTGCAAATGTAGCCCATTTCCTGCACACGCCTGTACACGGTGGCTCTAGATGTTTCTACTCCAGACTCAGTCCACTGCTTCTGCAGGTCCCCCAAGGTCTGGAATCGGTCCTTCTCCACAATCTTCCTCAGGGTCCGGTCACCTCTTCTTGTTGTGCAGCGTTTTCTGCCACACTTTTTCCTTCCCATAGACTTCCCACTGAGGTGCCTTGATACAGCACTCTGGGAACAGCCTATTCGTTCAGAAATTTCTTTCTGTGTCTTACCCTCTTGCTTGAGGGTGTCAATGATGGCCTTCTGGACAGCAGTCAGGTCGGCAGTCTTACCCATGATTGCAGTTTTGAGTAATGAACCAGGCTGGGAGTTTTTAAAAGCCTCAGGAATCTTTTGCAGGTGTTTAGAGTTAATTAGTTGATTCAGTTGATTAGGTTAATAGCTCGTTTAGAGAACCTTTTCATGATATGCTAATTTTTTGAGATAGGAATTTTGGTTTTTCATGAGCTGTATGCCAAAATCATCAATATTAAAACAAAAAAAAGGCTTGCACTACTTCAGTTGTGTGTAATGAATCTAAAATATATGAAAGTCTAATGTTTATCAGTAATTACAGAAAATAATGAACTTTATCACAATATGCTAATTTTTTGAGAAGGACCTGTATTTATTACAGTCTATGGCTCCTCTGGGGAGATTTGTCCCCACTTCCTATTTCACTGACAGGTATCACAATGATAGGTAATTTCAACCAGGACACCAACAGCATAAGAAAAAAAAAATCCTACAAGACGTTCTTATCCTTCCCCACAGTCTGATCGCTGTAACTGCTAAATTACTGTTATTTAAATTAAGTGCTGGTCATTGACACAGCAGGCCCACCTTGGTTTAACAGCTATCTGAAATTGCATGTAGCCTCGTAAAGTAAAGTCTGCTAACCTGTATTAGTTTTATTGTATTCTAAGAAATAACATCCACAGGTAAAAATAAACACTGAAAGATATTAAAATTCACCTTAGGGTTCTGTGACATCTATAAATAGAAACGGGAAAGATGCATAACTGCACCATCGCATCGATTTTGAGCAAAATACTTGAGCAGAAATTATTCTGATCAGTCTGATTGAAAGAAAATAGATCAATATGATGTAGTGTATGGCGTACTGAACAATCGTTTCAATCTTCTGTAGAGCGTACTTTTTTCATGAACAGTAAACCAGTCGACAATACGATCGTATATAAAATTATTCTGTGTATGGCCACCATTATAGAACTTGAAGATGGTGTGTAGCATTTCCTACAATTGTACAAATGAATACAGCTTTACCATTAATGGGAATTCTAACATTTTGAGTGATGGATGGACATTGCTAGAGAGTCAATTGAGGCGACTAAGGAAAAGGTTGTCCGAAAACACTTGTTTCTCTTTCATAAGGCCACATTCATATCTGAGCGTTCCGAAAATGCTCATTTCTGCTCGTGTTTTCAGAAATGTGGGAAAAATTTGATTGTGCTTGAGTTGCCATTATTTCTCACTGTACCCCCCACACAGGTAGCAGTACCACATTTTCATGCAAAAAAACAAGCAAAAACCATGGTACACAAAACACGCTTTGCTCAGTGCCAAAAAAAGGTACTTGAGATACTTTGGAACATTTTTTGCAGTTTTCAAGTGAATGGGCTGCCCTATGCTGCTGCGAAAAAAAATGTACCAAAAAACAAGATGCGATGCTCAGGTGTCAATCCGGCCTTAGTCACATAAGAGCTGCATGAAAGATCGTGTTAAATGGTCTTTACTTGCAGGGCAGCTATTAGAAATCATTGGGCCCCATACAGCCTGCCTGCCTCAGTTCTAAAAATGAGTAACCCAGATAGCAAGGATAACTTGCCACAAATTTGTGGCAATGTTGAATTGTAGGTCTCCTTAACTTGCTGCACATTTTGTACACTTGCAGAGCTCTTGAAGCACAAGTTCTAGTTGACACTTTTCCAATTTGTAGCAAATTTGCGTGGCAAGTCTCTAGCAAGACCAAATTTGCAGCGGTGAGTCTACAGCAAGAGCTCTGCAAGTCACAGTGACCCCTGGACTGGGATGACTATTGCACAACATAACAGAACCAGAACTTGCAGCAGACTTGCAAAATGTTTGCAAAGAAATTTGATCTGGAGTCACGCAATGCGGACTTGCTGCAATCGTGCAACCGACTTGTGAAGCCTTTCAGGTCCAGCGATAGCTTAGCAAGTCATTTTCAAACTTGCTGCTCAATTGCTTGCTATCTAGGTTATGCTTCTAGCTATGCAACGCTACACAGTGGTTGTGCTTTACTACTTTCCCGGTACTACATACAATGGCTAGAAATGTGTTTTTCTCCATTTTTTTCTCTTGATTTTACCTTTTTTTTCGTATAATTTATACAGCTATTTTGTGTTACTTTATTTACCTTTTTCCTGTTTCTGTACTTTCAAGCTGTGCCTGTTTAAGGTAATTCCTAACTGGCTGCCATGTAGTTTGCTAAAGATAAAAACATGTGAATCATAAACAATTTCTTTGGTATATTCTTTTAGGACCACCTCACACCAGAACGCCTAGCAAGTCTAGAAATAGCTTTGCAACTTATTTTCAAACTTGCAGCACAATTGCTTGCTATCGGGGATCCCATTTCTGTCCCCAACCCCCTCTGCTGAACTAATGGGGTCTGGTGAACTTTTACTTTATTACTGGGAGCCATGGCCCTTGGGATCACTGCACATGCACCAAAAGGCATTTAAAGAGTTCCTTCTTTGCCCCCAGGCCCCCCTGCTGAACTGATGGGACCTGGGTCCTGTACAGGAGGTTGGCTCTACCCACCGATCATTTGTATATTTCTTACCCTGTGTGTATATTTTCTAGCTAGTGAGAGATCCCATGCAGAATATAACCCCCTGATACAACACTTGGCATTAACAACATTATCAAAGAGAACCAGTCACTATAAAAAAGCAAGGATAGTGCCAGCCTTCATTTACTGCTGCTCTTCAAGCATATTGTTTTCCATACCTCTTCAGGTCTTAAAACACCATGTGATTTAAAGCATCCAACTGATCTCTAGATGTTGTGGGTGCATTCATTTTAAGGCAGTTTTTTTTATAATTTTCACCTGGTTATTACCTGATTATCCTGTCACAAACTTCCTTCTTGTTCCAAGGGGCAACACTCACTGCACTGCAACTGTCAAGGAGCAACTTTGTCACTCTAGGCTGACTTTTGTAGAGCCAGGGAGCACACACACTGAACCAAATTTTGCCCCTCTTGAACCAGCTAGGATTCAATCCATCTATGGCTGGCTTTAGAAGGTTTATTTCACAGGCAATAGTGGGCGCACATGTTGCCCGACAGTGCTTTATCCAGTGCCGTTTATAAAAGCCACTGGGTGAATAACCGTTCATCACTTTACCATCAGAAACCAAGATCTGACACAAACCAGAAGAGAGAACCTATGATACCTTTTAGAAAACTTGAAAAAAGTTGGGGCTCTCATGATAGCCCAACTGAATCTTGGCTTGGTCTTTTGGCCTCCATTGTACATATATGTTGGCCTCAGGAGCTTTCTTGATCACTATTTTTTGCTGAGTTACAACTTTTTGGGTTTTCCCAATGCCTATTTCTGTGATACTTGATTGTTTAAAGCTGTATCCCTATTCGCCTCCCTAGTGGAGTGTACTGTTATGTCGGATCCTACTTTTGTTACTGGTAGTTAATTATGGTCTATAATAGGATCATTTGTTAGTGCTGTGGACGGCCTGGTTTTATGATGACTGTGACTTATAACCCTGATGTCTGTTGCTTGTTTTCTCTGTATGCACATTTTTTTCTCAATAAAAATATTGTGAAATAAATTACTGGTCATCTACGCTGGATGGCAGTAAAGTGCTTCAATAAATGCGCTTTCTGATTAGTAAGTGCTCTTGCAAAAGGGGGGCCCAAAAAATTCTAAGGCCCATTGTTTTTTATTGGCCTGTGCACACAGCCATTAAATGGCAGGAACTAGTGCCACATTTAGATTGGTTAAAATAAAAAATCTGTTACTGGTCAGGATTTTACACATATACATATGCGTGCTTATTTCACATCCCCCCAATTCTGAGAGGTGGAAGCGTTCTGTAATCATTATGAGCATTTACACGCACAGACTCTATGTGCCTATAAGTGTGTAAAAACAAGCATTATATGGACTATATTCATGTTTTTTTACTATGGAACTTCAAGATCCAGCATAATGTTTTCTATTTTTATGAAACGGATATTTACCCAGCACAGTTTTACAGATGTAAATGCAGTTGTGTGTAAGGGCCCAAAGCATAGAATACTGCTGTGTTCAGATCCCTAAAACAAACTATACAACTTACGGATCTGAACACAGTGTTTGTTTCTTTGCTGTGCATGATTCTCTGTTGTATACACATTCTAGTCCACCGTACCATTACGTACTCACTACAAGAGACAGAATTTGGATCTGAAGGAAGACAAACTTAGTTCTCAGTGCTGACCCTCATCTCTAATCCACAGCTAGCACCATGCACCGACTTCTGGAGCTGATGCATAAAAAAAGAGCTTCAGGCAGATTTCTTAAAATTTTCTCCCTTCCGGGGGATAAAATATGACTGCTAATAGACTGCTACAAGATAAAAGTCCACTTTTTCTCCCAAAAAAAAAAAAAAAAACTTCCTTAAAAAAGTAAAATACCGCCGATTTGATCCCTGTCGCCAGCCTGAGTTACAGGTTTTTGTTGGGGGGAGCCAGTACTGATTTTTATCAGTACCCACTTCCATTCTGCAATCTTCACCAAGGTGAGGAAAATGCTGCTTGCCCTGCCTGCTTTTCTATTGCAGCCTCCTGGGAGATGTCACATGTCCAAGGAGGTTGCAGAACCATTCACAGAGCGCAGCCTGAGCACACACCTGCACAGTGGGGAGCTGGCTGTGGTTCCTCAGGAAGCCACACAGCCAGTTTCCATATACAAGAGTGTGGTGGAGGGGACCGGCAGCAGTAAAACTGAGCCCGATGCGGGAAGATAGCACTGGACTCCAGGCACTGGTAAGCACCTGATTGCAGCTACAGCAGGCTAAAAATATCAAGTCCTGACTAGCCAGGGCTTAAGAGTTACTCGCCACCATTTTCCCCACCCAACCCCTACCCTGCCCTGCCCCTAAGTCTGCCCCTAAACATTCTTCTTATAAATTATCTCATTAAATAACACTGTTAAATGTTTTATGCAGAATTATACTACAAAAATAAATATTAACAACAACTTTAACAATATTAACATAAAGCATATCAGTACACATCAGTTCAGCCTCATCAGTGCCCACCGGTGCAGCCTCATTAGTGCCTGTCAGTGCAGTCTTATCAGTGCTCATCAGTGCAGCCTCATCAGTGCCCATCAGTGCGGCCTCATCAGTGTCCATCATTGCGGCCTCATCAAAGGCCATCAGTGCAGCCTATCAGTGCCCATCAGTGCAGCCTGTCAGTGCTCAATAGTGCAGCATATTAGTGCCCATCAGTGCAGTGGCCATCAGTGCAGCCTCATCAGTGGCCATTAGTGCAGCCTATTAGCGCCCATCAGTGCAGCCTATTAGTGCCCATCAGTGCACCCTTATCAGTGGCTATCAGTGCCCATCAATGCAGCCTTATCTGTGCCCATCAATGCAGCTGGGAGGAATCAGGAGGATCCCACAGAGTGGGGATCTCCCGCTGTAACACAGCTTGTGTATGAATAGCCGGCTGCTGTTAAACAAAGTCCAGCCTCCTGGACTGGCATTGGATCAGTGTGCTGTCTATCATAGTAGCCGGTCTAGGAGGCAGGACTTTGTTTGACAGCGGCCGGCTATTCATTTACAAGCTGTGTCACAGCAGGAGATCCCCGCTCTGTGTGATCCAGCCGCCAGATCCTCCTGACAGTCTCCTGGCTGATCACTTCTGGCAGAAGCGGTGCAGCCTTTTTTGCAGGACATCAGAGTGTCCTGGAGGGCAGGGAGCCCCGCCTTTCGGGCTGCACCGCTTCTGCCAGAAGCGATCAGCCAGGAAACTGTCAGCCCAGTCCGCTCCTGCTCCACACTTACCCTCTACTAATTTCCACTCGCCAAATGCGAGAGGCGAGTGGAAATATTAAGGGCTGAGCTACAGTTTTAAAAAAAAAAAAAAATATGTGCAAATCTTAAATTTTCCTGTACATATCAACTCCTTATAGGTCTTTAATTTGATGGGCTTCCTCACTGACCAATATCAAGGCATAGGAGCCATAAAAGAGCTGGGTCAAGTTAAAAAATGACATAAACTGCAGCATACAATCAACTGATCATTTAGACATGCTGTTTTCACTGAAGGTAACCTATAGTTATGCACTTTTATTAATATATATTTAGTTTGGATCTCCTGCATTGGGGACAGGTTTACTCTGGCAAACTAATGAGCACTTGTATTGTTGCAAAAAAGAATATGCATCAAAAGAAATGAAAAGGGTCCAACTTTGTTTCAGCTATAAAGGGTTTACAACATCTTATATATATATTTCTAACCAGGTTTTCTTTATAGTACCTAAAATGTAGTAAAATTGATTTGGTGTGTGCATTTTGCTATATGTCTGGTAGGAAAAAAATACATATTCATGTTTACATTGGAACCCCAGCCAGAACTTTTATTTAATGTGGTACTGAGTGGGAAAGGGTAGGAATTTTGTCAGTTTTTTTGCTGTGTACCCACTGCAGAGATTTTATTTGTCATGCTGACACCACACAAAGTGGTGGGAAATCTCCCCAACACAGCAAAGAAAGAGGTAAATTCCGGGGCTCTATTCTGTCTGCACTGCATTCGATTTTTATTAAATATATATATCTTGTCCATTGCAATGCCAGTAATAGGCAGCAGAGAGATTTCATTGTAGTGGTGATGTTAATGTTTCGTTCATATGTATTTGAATGGGTCATCATGTTGACAGTAAACTTGCAAAGAAAATTCTGACACATTTTTCACATCTCTCTTTAGGTAATTTTAAAGGCGTGTGCAAACAGATTGACCACTTTCCAGAAGATGCAGATTATGAAGCAGATACTGCCGAATATTTTCTCCGTAAGTTCACTGATTTCTTTAAATGAAAACTAGAATGTGACCAGGCAATACAACATTATTATATATTTATGAGGTATAAAGCAGCTAGCACGTTCTGTGATTCTACCCCCAAAATAGTAACATTTTCAGAATTTATCAACTTTGTGCAGTGCTAATAACAAATAAATAATGCTCATATTAAAAATGCAAAACTTCTACAATATATAAATGTGCTACAATGTGTGACCAAATGAATTTTAAATCATTATTATAGACGTCAAATAATTGTGCAAATGTCTTAATCATAAGTGCAATTTTTAACCCAGTCCTTATGTTCAAAAAAAGTCCATTGTGAACCAATAAGGCTAGGTTCACATCTATGCGGTTGCGATTGATTCGGTTTTCTGGTGTATTTTGCATTTTTTGAACACGCATTTTTTATACGTATTTGCATGCAGTTTTCATGCGTTGTGTTTTTTTTTTTTTTTCTCCCTAACAAACTGTGAATAGCCAGTTGTCAAGGAGTGGGTGGCCACAGTCATCAGCTGTAAGCAGAATGGAAATGTAGCACTGTCCCCATTGGGCTTGCTGTGTGATAACCTGCAAACAGTCACTTAGGGACAGTTCACATATTCACCCTTATTCCCAATGGCTCATTGCTCAATAAACAGTCCAGGGGTTTTGGTTTTTGGTATTTATTGTGGAACTTGGATGGGAGAAGGGAATAGTGGGATAATCCAACTTGAACTATTTACAGTTGATAAGGACAACTCTCACTTGACCTCACCAGGTTACTTGTGGAAGCAGTCACACTGCTTTAACCATACTGTTATGTGTATGGAAAGGGTTAAGTCTTGGTGCTTTCTCTCCAGCAACAGACTTGGTGAACTACATTATCTTCAGGACACTCTCTAGCATCCCCTTTACTGACACCCGTCCACTGACTGTTCTAACTGAAGGGATGGCCCCCCTCAGGACAGGCCCATTGACATAGATCTGTTCTCACTGTATGCAGAATCAGATTCTTCCAGTGTCTTTCTTCAATGCAGCTTTGCAGGACCTCTCTAGCTCTTAGGCCCTCAGGTGAACCACCTGAGGCCGCATGGCAAGTTCTACTGTGGAGAAGGCAGCTGCCCCCTCCCTCCGGGACTCCGCTCTCCAGCTGAAAGACTCTGAGCACATGTGCTCTTGGCATTTATACAGTATCCCAGCATGAACCGAGGCACTTTCCTCTGCCAATCACCAGGGCTGTACGAAATGCCTGTGCACTCATTTGTCAGGTTTCCTCCCACTGTCCAATATGCCTCCCTATTGGACCAGTGTGAAACACTTCAGACAAACTGAGCTGCACCTGAGCACAATGAGCAGACCTCACTAGTAGATCCTGCTCTCTGGTAGGCAGAAAACAATATAGATTTACCTGGCAATCCTTCTGGTAAGCAGAAAAGGTCAAAAACGATGCTCTCTCTCTAGCACCTACCTAGGAGAGTGCTACATAAAAAAAGATTTGCCGGTAAAGAAAAAAATACGAGAAAATTTGGAGTGGGGTCCCTCTCCAGGTCTATTATGGATTTTGAGGGGAACCCCACGCCAACATTTTTTTACAAATGGTGTGGGGTCCTCCCCAAAATTCATACAAAACCCTTATCCGAGCGAGTGGTTGTGGCGGTGTTGTGGGGGTCTGCAGGCGAGAGGCTTATCAGAATCTGGAAGCCCCCTTTAACAAGGGGGCCCCCAGATCCCCCTCCCAAGTGAATGAGTATCCTACTCATTTACCAAAACAAAAGGGTGTAGTGTAAAAAAAATGACAGTAGGCAGTTTTTGACAAGTCTTTTATTTAAAAAACAAAAATAAAAAAAAAACAATGTCCCCCAGTGTAGATCCATCATCAATCATGACACTCGACACACAAAAAAGAAAATTAAAAAAGGCCCACTCCCGCTGTTGACAGCTCCCATGCCTGGCAATTCCAAAATAATTAAGGGGCAAGGTCACCGGTGAAATCATCAGGTCGCCCCACCCCTAAATTAATTAAGAACTGTCAGACAGTGGGAGCCTTTGGCAGTAGTGGGCATTTTGTTTTTTGTTTTTTTAACAAAGGAATTGTCAAAAACTGTCTCTGTATGTTTATTTATTTTTTACAGTTTTTGGTGAAATAGTAAGGGTACAATGTACCCCATACTCATTCACATGGGGGGATGGGATCTGGGGGCCCCCTTGATAAAGGGACCTTCCAGATTCTGATAACCCCTCTGCCCGCAGACCCCGACAAATACTGGCCAGGGTTGTGGGAAAGAGACCCTTGATGAGGGCATGTGGCCTGGTATGGTTCAGGAGGGGGGGAGGCCTCGATATTTTTTTTTTTGTAGCAATTCTTTTTCAACTGTCAGCAGCAAACCCCACTCACAGCTGATGACTCATCAGTTGTTAAGAACGCAGGGGCCTCCTAAACAACCAGATATTCACAGTTTAACCACTTTCCCACTAGCCACTGTGCTGCTACTGCGGCACAGTGGCTCCTTATCGTCTAGCGACGTAGACCTACGTCGCTAGACTCCTCCCCTTTAGGCGGCGCTCGCGCACCGCCGAAGGCGCGCTCCCGCTGTTTTCATTCACAGCGGGAGTCGGGCCAGGGGAGGGCGGCAGCGATCGCCACTGCTCTGCCCCGATCGTCGGGGAATCCAGTTTGTGTAAACAGAGCGGGCGGATCTCCTAAGTGACAGGGAGTGACAGATCGGAGTGTTCAGCATAGCTGAACATCCGATCTTTCCCTGGCTCACACAGTCACCTCCCCCCCCACACGTCAGTAAGCACCAGGCATACATTAACCCCTCCCTCTCCAATAAAATTAACCCCTTCCCTGTCAGTGTCATTTTTACAGTAACAATGCATATTTATAGCACTGATTACTGCAGTAATGTCACTGGTACCCCCAAAAGTGTCAAAAATGTCAGTCAAGGGTCCGATCTGTCCGCCGCAATGTCGCAGTCCCGCAAAAATATCGCAGATTGCCGCCATTACTCGTTAAAAAAAAAACACCAAAAATGACAGAAATCTTTCCCTTAGTTAGTAAACGCAATAACTTTTGCGCAAACCAATCAAAATACGCTTATTGTGATTTTTTTTACCAAACATATGTAGCAGAAAACAAATTGGCCAAAAATTTAAAAAAAATTGGTTTTTACATCTTTTTTGGGGGGAATTTCATATAAAAAAATGTTAAAAATATTGTTATTTTTTCAAAATAAACGCTCTTTTTTTGTTTATAGCGCAAAAAGTAAAAATTGCACAGGTGATCAAATACCACCAAAAGAAAGCTCTGTTTGTGGGAAAAAAAGGACGTAAATTTTGTTTGGGTACGGCGTCGCATGACCGCGCAATTGTCAGTTAAAGTCGCACAGCGCCGAATCGCAAAAAGTGGCCCAGACGTAAGAGCAAAATGCTCTAGCGGTAAAGTGGTTAAGGAGAAAAAAAGCATAAAAAACGCAACACTTGTGTTTTTGGTGCAGGTCCATTGAAGTTTATTATACGCAAAACGCAATCTGCTGCAGGAAAAAAAAAGTCCCTGACACTTTCCAAAAAGGCAGCAGCTGAAAAACTGATAGATGTGAATGTGTCCCATAGGAAACCTTGTTAAATGGACTGTATTGCATTGCATTTCTGCAAAACGCACTACAAAAACACACAAGTGTGAGCCTAGACTAAAGGTAATAATCCACCACGTGAACACTCTTCATTCAATGTAATTGTGCTAAGTAAACACTCTTTTCTCCAATGTGTGTCCCCACCACTTCATGCTCTCCTCTATATACTGTATGCTCAACTCCACTACAGACCTTTTAATTACATGAGGTCTATAAGTGATTGATAATAATCACATAAGTGCTGCCATACGTACATGGTAAGATGTTCCACCAATCGAAAACCTGGCAAACGACTTTTTCTTTCCCATGAATCTGAATCTGAAACTGAATCTAATGTTCTCTGTAAAAATATTTTTTTATTGCTTCCTAAAAATCCACTAATTATACTCACATAACATGTAAAATAAAAGGCATCTAAATCTGTGCATAGCAGCTAGCAAGGCAATTCACAATAGTGGTCAGAGGATCCAATCACTCTAATGTGCCAATAATTTCTCTCTCTCCCTGAGAACCGAGTATTGGCTCAGCAAAAATGTGATGACATTGCGTGGGTGTGGCTCCGCCCCTACGCGTTGCGTACCAGAGGTTGGACTTCATCAGAGGGTAGCGAACACCCTGCATCACTCTTACATAGCATCTCAATGTTGTCATGGAGACCAACAACAAATACTCGGCTCTCAGAGTGTAAACTATCAAGCGCTTAAAGACCTCCAGTAATTAACAGGCCTGTAGTGGGGCCTGTAGTGGTGGTGAGCATATATAGAGGAGCACACTGAGTGGTGGTGATAAACAATGGAGAAAAGGGTGTTTATTTTGCACAAATACACAGGGTGGATTATTACATTGGTTCACAATGTTTTTTTTCTAAAACACAAGGACTGGACTACAGTATATATATTTTTGCACATATGATTGATATCTTTACACAACTGTTTGAAGTCTATGATAATGATTTAAAAAATGATTTTGATCATCAACATTGTAGCACATAAATATATTAAAGAAAACCAATATTTGGCCTATGGAGTGCAATGCCACATAATCACTTTAAAGCAGACCTTACAGTAAAATGCAATGTCCATTTATAATGTTTGGGCCCCATATCTTGAAGAAAATACCTGCTGATAGTATGTCCAAAAGATACCTGTAAGGCTAGGTTCGCATGGGCAGCCAGGGGTGGTAAAAAGGAGAGGCTGATATGCGTTTTTACCTCTCCTATTAGTCATCTACAAGTAGACATGGTGGAAGCTCAGGTATGCTTACATTGCTGCAGCCATGATGCTTTAATAATTTTACCTTAGCATGTCAATTTTAACTTCACAGGCTGCACAGCTTGTCAAATTCACAAACTGAAGTCAATATGACCCTACCATAACCACAGGCCTAACATGGCTATGGCTGTTTCAGGGCTGCAGAAGAATGGAAAATCCCCATTGGTATTGAAAAAATACCTTAATTGAGGAGATGGCAGCATCGTCTCTTGTGAATAAGCCCTAAAGAAAAAAGTTACAGTATTTATTTACCATACCCCAGCTTCTGCCCATGGCACCTAGGTAATGGTCAACCTCCTGGCAGCAAGATCCAGAGGAATACACAGCAGCTCAAATCTCACGAGAATATGCTCTTTTAGGTAATTAGAATATTGTTTTGTGAGATTTTGGCTGCTCTGCATTCCCCAGGAATCTTCCTGGGTGATGGTAGTGTTGCGCCTTGTGATGGGGAAAACTGGTAAGGTGAGTATAAACTTTTTTAATTACAGGTACCTTTTAGACATACTGTCAGCAGGTGATTGTCAAGGGTGGGGGGGGGGGGAATACCCTGGGCAAAAGAGGAGGACCTTGCATTGTACTACAAGGTCCACTTTATTGCCCCTCTTCCCAACAGCACCAGTACAGCCCTGTGTAAGCTCATAATACACTGCCTCCAAGCTTACACAGGGCTTTCTTTTCTAAAGGCCCGTACACACGTACAGATTGTCGGCCGTAGAAATCGGCCGGCGACCGATCGGCCGATTGTAGGCTTGTTAGTATGATGCTTCCGACAGCCGACAGCGCTTTTTCGGCCGAACAGAATCTGTCGTGCAGGCATTAAAAATTTTGTTGGCCAACACCAGAACGGCCGATTGTTCGCCAGTCAGTACAGATTTCGGCCGACAGACAGCAGATTCGCAAGACTGGGCATGCTCAGAAAAGAAAAAAGACAAGGAAAGTTAACCATCACATGACATCACTTCTGCAGTCGGCTGTTGTTGGCCGACAAGATTCGTGTGCAGTCTTTTGCAGTTTTCAACAGACACGACAGTCCTGGACAAAAGACGGCCGATCGTTCGGCCGACGATCAGTACCTGTGTACGGGGCTTTACTCCCAGCCAACAAAATAAGTGAAAGGAAAGGTAAATCTGTTCTACTGAAGCATTATTGAAAACCTGCTGCTTTCCTTGAATGGACAAAAAATAAGTTCTCGTAGAAAAACACAGACCCCTTTCACACAGGCATTGTTTGTGTCCATTTTTCATTCATCCTTTGACAGATGAAAAACGTACAGCAATTCATTTCTATGGACAAACGAATGTAAAGGGATTAGTATCCATTTACATCTGGATCTGTTCAGTTCTGTTTCTTAAACAGAACAGGCCAACGGTCAGATCCATTTACATGGATCGGAATGGATGTAAACCGATTTAACTGTTTACTTTGAAAGAACGTGATGACGTCTGTGTAAAAGGGGCCTAACGGAATAAAAAGGTGAAGGTGTTGCCAAATGCAACCAATCAGTACTTGTCTCTTTTTCTACACTGTAAAGAAAAAAGACAGCTGGAATCAGCCCATTTGCTATATTCCCATTTCTTTGCATTTTTCCCCATTCCGTTCCTCTAGTTATTATACATGAGGTCCACAGGTCTTCTAAAAAGTACTAAAATCTCTTGGACATTTAACTGCTACAAGATGTTAAAAAATATTGTGAAATTACTCACTTATTTTGTATAACACATCAAGAAATGAAGAAGCTCTTCACAGACTCTGTTCACTACGAGCTTCTTGAGGAACCCAAATATTTTCTTCTTAGTTTCACTGTTGTAAGCCTCCATCTAAGTAGGCCCATGTTTAATGATTTCACACAAGAACAGTAAGATACAGTATATTAAATTTGCACAGAGTTGACATTATCCTATTTATTTAATATAAGCCATGATGGCAAAAAGTGAAATAACACAATAAAATAGCATATTCAATGAGTGATGATGATGATGATGATATGCATGGTTCAGTAATCTACTTTCAGCCAATCAGAATTCTCTACTTTAGTCAGAAAAATTCTTATGGTTGTCATGGGTCAATGCACATTATATATCATTGCAGTTCCTTTTTTTTTTTGCACTGCTTCAGTAAATTGGTCCAATAGGGTTCACAAATTAATTAATATTTAATAGATAGAAAAAAAATAATTCCTAGGACTACCAAAAATGGGCAGTCTACCAAAGGAACTTTTAAAGATAATCTCAGACAGGTTAAAAAAAAAGGTCAATGAACTGCTAATCATAGGAAGGGAAATTATAGAGTGTTATCAGTGAGCTCATATTGCACTGTTTACCTTAAAGTTCACCTTTGGTAAAAAAAAAAAAATAAATCAATAATAAATGCACATCATTTTGCAGGTAAAAAAATGTGCATTTATATATTTTTTTTCACTACAGCCTGAAAAGCATTGCACTTGCTATCAGTGGATCATGGGTGCAATACCAGGCTCCTTCAGACATTCAGAAGGGCTACCAAAGTACAGGAAGAATCAATGAACTACAAGGATGCTCACCATTGCCCTTGCAGTTCATTGCTGCAGTGGAAGATGGGAATGAATGATGCGGCTGTATGGGTGGAGACTTGCACAGCCTCGTTGTTTTTAAAATGTGACAGCAGGTACAGGGAGAAATTGAAATGGAAAAATTATCCAAATATCCTGGCCAACCCTCCAGATACTGCTGTACTTTGCAGTCGTGATGCCCTGTGTTGCTGGTGTAGCATTCCGTATACCACAATACACAGTCCCCGAAAGAGTATCCATAATGGTGCCAGCAAAGGCAAGTGTTCATTGGTCAGCATGGTCACATGCCATTACAAGCTTTAGGATGTTCACTCTGGGGCTTACAGACCACTACATAGACAGCATGGGGCATGCTGACCAAATACTCTATCCCTGCAGATTTTGTAAGTTTGTCCACTTACAAAAAAGAAATAAGGGTCTATAATTTTTATGGCAGGTGTATTTTAAATGATAGAGACAGAATATCAACCAAAAATCCAGAAAAAAAAACAAGATACAAATGTTATAAATTGAGTTGCAGTTCAGTGAGTAAAATAAGTAATTAATCCCCAAGCAAAACATGACATACTGTAGTACTTGGTGGAGAAACCCTTGTTGGTAACCACAGAGGTAAGATGTTTCTTGTAGTTGGTTTGCACACATTTTATGAGGGATTTTGGTCCACTCTTCTTTACAGATCTTCTCTAAATCCTTAAGGTTTCTTGGCTGTCACTTGGCAACTTGAAGTTTCAGGTCCCTCCATAAATTTTCTATAGGATTAAGGTCTGTAAACTGGCTAGGCCATCTCATGACCTTAATGTGCTTCTTCTTGAGCCACGCCTTTGTTGCCTTGACAATAGGTTTTGGGTCATTGTCCTGCTGGAAGACCCATCCATGACCCATCTTCAGTGTTTTGGCAAGGGAGGGAAGAAGGTTCTCATCCAAGATTTTACAATACATGGCCCCTCAATGTGGCAAAGTCAGCCTGTACTTTTAGCAGAGAAAAAACCCTAAAGCATATTGTTTCCAACTCAGTGCTTGACTGTAGGGATGGTGTTCTTAGGGTCATAGTCAGAATTTTTCTTCCTCCAAACACGGCAAGTGGAGTTAATACCAAAGAATTAAATTTTGGTCTCATCTGACCACAGCACTTTCTCCCAAACCTTCTCTAAATTATTTAGATGTTCATTGGCAAACTTCAGACAGGCCTTGAGAAGGGGAACCTTGTGGGTGCTGCAGGATTTAAATCTATGGTGGCGTAATGTTTTACCAATGGCTTGTTTGGTGACTGTGTTCTCAATTGCATTTAGATCATTCACAAGCTCCTCCTGTGTAGTTCCAGGTGATCCCTCACTTTTCTTATGATCATCCTTAGTCTAAATCCTTGAGTCTAAATATTGCATGGAGCTCCCGATCGAGGGCAATTGATAGTTCTTTTGTATTTCTTCCATTTTCACATAATCACTCCAACAGTTGTCTCCTTCTGAAAAAACTTCTTGCTGATGGTCTTGTAGCCCATTCCAGCCTTGTGCAGGTCTACAATCTTGTCCCTAACGTCCTTTGACAGCTCTTTGGCCTGTCTACGAGTGTGAGGTTTGAATAGAAGAAAGAGATTCTGTAGACAGCTGTCTTTTATACACATAATAAGTTCTCGTTAGAAGCAACTTCTTAAATTGACAGGACTAATCTGTACACCACAAGAGCACATACAGTAGTCAACTTGTGGGAGCCAGAATTATTGTTCATTGGTAGGGGATCAAATACCTATTTTACTTACTGAACTACAACTCAATTTATAACATTTGTAGTATGTGCTTTTTTCTGGATTTTTTGTCGATATTCTGTCTCTACTATGTAAAATACACCTATGATAACAATTATAGATCATTCATTTCTTTGCAAGTGCACTTACAAAATCTGCAGGGGATCAAATAATTATTTTTGCCACTGTAGTATAAAAATTACAAAATATATATATATATATATATATATATATATATATATATATATATTATATATATATATATATATATATATATATATATATATATATATATATATATATATATATATAAAGAGAGAGAGAAGCTAGATTTTTAAACTGTATACAATTATCTATCTTAAATTATTCTCCAAAATGAAAAATAAAAAATTAGAAAAGACGACAGATTGCTGTTTTTTAAAAAATCCACTTGATTGGCCCCAATTGGCTTTCTCTGTAATCCACTGCAACATCCAAAAAGCAACTCACATTTTTAGAGGGAGATTAAGTCTGTAGCCTGTGCCTTGCAACCACTTCATTTTCCCTCCTTCCTGTATAACCAATCGAAATCAAACTTCTTTGATTGATAGCCGTAAGAGCCTGTAAATATTGATAATCTATACATCATAATTTCTGCATGGGAGCAAGAAAGAGGCTAGCGTGGACATGAGAATTCCTCTCCTGTATTACAAGTATGAAAAAGGAATTCTCTGATTCACAGATTGCTTTGAAATGGACTAGGGTAAACTGGAAATGGTGTAATGTAGCAATGCCTGGACAAAAATGTACTAATAAAATAGACTATGTGCTCTGTATGTAATGCAGTACTTAGTTTTAACTTTGGACTGGAGTGTACCTTTTAAAGGACAACTTTTCACTTACGAAGAATATGTCCCATAGGGATCCCCGTATAGTGGATTCCCTCTGGATTAATACTAAGGATTACTAAAAACTTCAAATACCTGATAAAGATCCTACTGTTCACATGAACAATATATTTCTTTATGTGTGACTTACCACCCCCCCCCCCTCCTTCCCCAGAACCCCTTAATTATATACACAATGGTGATACAGACACTAAAGGCCCGTACACACGTACCGATTGTCGGCCGAAAATGTTCGGCCGCCGAACGATCGTCCGATTTTCGGCTTGGTAGTATGATGCCTCCGACAGCCGACAGCGCACTTTCGGCCGAAAAGAATCTGTCTTGCAAGCATGAAAATTTTTGTATGCCGACACCAGAGCGGCCGATTGTTCGCCAGTCAGTACAGAATCCGGCCAACAGACAGCAGATTTGCAAGACTGGGCATGCTCAGAAAAGAAAAAACACAGGGAAAGTTAACCATTACATGACATCACTTCTGCAGTCGGCTGTAGTCGGCGGACAAAATTCTTGTGCAGTCTTTTGCACTTTTCAACAGACACCGACAGCCCTGGACAAAAGACGGCCGATCGTTCGGCCGACAATCGGTACGTGTGTACGGGCCTTAAGACATACACAATGTAAGTTACCGATTGATATGAACCCATAAACACATAACAAGTGTATATCCACCATAGAATGGCCCTCAGACAATCCAAAAATTGTCCGTATTTGAAAATCTTTATGATAAATCAACAACTTCTCATTATAAACTGTGCTTCACACATACTACCTTTTCATTAGGAACTATAATATACTAGACAGGCCAGATTAGCTTGCATCCCTTTATCGGGCTCTTATCAGTCACATCTGCTTCCTCAAATGTTCTGTGCCATTTCTCTCGGGAAGTAAAAAAAAGGGGTGTGGCTATATAGCGTAAAAAAAGTATGCACAATTTAAAAAAAATATTATAAAAAAAAAAAACAAACACACTCACATAAAAGGTGCACTCCAATCCACGCACATGGAAAAAAAATGGTGTACATAAATTGTTGGCATACCATTAACCGCTTCACTGTAATATACCTTCATTATCAGGCCATTTTTCTGTTTTCAGTGTCGTGATACTTTGACTGACAATTACTTGGTCATGCAACACTGTACCCAAATTAATTTTATATAATATATATTAATAATCTAATATAATATAGTATTAATATAATAATTTTTGAGACAGCTAGAGCTTTCTTTTGGTGGTATTAATCACCACTGGGATTTTTTTTTTTTTTTTTACAAAAAGAAAGAAAAAATTACCAAACCATTAGAAAAAAAAAACTGTTAATTTTACCTTCTGGTACTAAAAATATTACATACAGATGCGTCTGTTAAACAAGCCATCCAATGAAGGCCCATAGGGAGATAAATCTCAGGAGAAAATATTTTTATTCCAATGCAGTTCTGCAGCAGAAGATCACTATAGAAGTGATCTACTGCTATTGGGAGATGCTGGACAGACCTGCAACAGCTCTGCCCATTCCTCCATACATCACTCATGATGCCACATCATTTCCAAACATTGTGTTTACACATACCTCCTAACTTTTTGAGATGGGAATGAGGGACACCGATTAGCAAAAGTATGTAGGCATAGGACACCCCCTGCCACACCCCCTCAAAGAAGAATTAAACCAAAAAAAAAAAAAAAAGATTAGTTAAACCCACAAGTGTTTTTGTAACCAAAGTTATTCCTTTATATTGGCTTTTGAAATTTACAAATGCAGCAATCTAGACATTGGATGAAAGGTTTAGCACTCTTTGAAAGGTAAAAGTGCATTTTACATACAACTATATAGATGAGACTAAAATAAGGGACAAATGAGGAGGAAAGAGGGACAAGAGGGACTTTGTTCAAAATCAGGGACAATCCCTTGAAATCAAAGACTGTTTGGAGCTATATTTACATTGAATTGTTACAGTGATCTGTTTTTAGGCTTCATTCACATGTGAGCGTATCGATCGCGGGCAGAATCACCACGATTCTGCCCGCGATCCGGAAATCATTGCAAATCGCGGGACGCCTGTGCATTGCCCGTGATTTGCAATAGCACCCCAAACGCTGTGCGATGTTGCCGTGATTTGCGCCTATTGAATCACGGTAACATCGCGCCAAAAAAATTGCGGGACGCATGACGCCCAAAAAAGGTACAAGAGCTTCTTTGGGGCGTCATTCGTCCTGCGATTTTTTTTGCGCGATGTTACCGCGATTCTGCCCGCGATCGATACGCTGACATGTGAATGAAGCCTTAGCACTCGTGTTGCTAAACCCTAAGCTGGATACTGATTGGTTGAGCTCCTGGGCTTAGCGCTGGATGCTAGCTGTCACTAACAGCGTGAACCCATGCCCAGACCTGCCATAGCAGCTAATTCCCAGTGCCGCACCTATTTTCCCCAATGTTAGATTTGATTTTAAATTCCATATTATTTCTTGTGAGAGTATAGAGAGTTCTAGATAAGCTGCAACAGAAAACAAATACTAATATACCATCCTACTGCTTCACTTCTTAACAACTGGTGAGATACACTACTGTGCATAATTTTTAGGCAGGAGTGAAAAATGCTGTAAATTAAGAATGTCTTCAGAAATAGCTATATTAACTATGTTAAAAGTTTATCCTTATCAATTAATAAAATGGAAATGAAATTAATAGAAGAGAAATCCGAATCAAATCAATATTTGATGTGACCAGCCTTGAAATAAATTCTTTTAGATACACTTGCTCACAGTTTTAAAAGGAACTCGCAGGTAGGTTCCTCCAAACATGTTTCTAGAACTAACCACAGATCTTCTGTGAATGTAGGCTGCCTCAAATTCTTTTGTCAGTGTGTACCTGGGTCCCTCTGGTTTCTGACTGTTTTGTGCTAATGGCACTGCTGGACATCTTCCGATGTGGAAACATGATGCGTTTTTCATGCCGTGATTCTAAAGGCCTTATTTTTCCAATAAAAAATAACAAACATGTTTTTGCACAAAGCAGCCCCGATCCTCTTCTTTTTGGGTCTCCTGCAGCAGTCCTGGCTCATCCCCCTGCTGAGTGCCCCCAATAGCAAGCCTCTTGCTATGAGGCACTGGAGCAGGCTCGTTTCTGAGCCACGATCCTGTGAATAGACATTATCTATTCATACACAGAGTGTGTCTCGGCCCCGCCCCACCCCTCCTCTCTCCTCATTGGTGCACTGGCTGTGATTAACAGCTGCAGGAGCCAATTAGCTAATGAGGAGAGAGAGACCCTGGATAGCCACTGTTCTCATGCACATTGCTGGATCGGTAAGTATAAGGGGGGGGGGGCTGGGGGGGGGGGATCAGCACCCAGAAGGTTTTTGATCCTGAATGCACAGAATGCATTAAGGTAAGATACCTTCTGCCTTAGAACCACTTTAAGTTCCTTCACCGACCACTGCCTCTACGGTCCTCAACAGTGCTTGTTTCTTTGTGCTTGAGCATGAATAGCACATTTTGAAACTTTGCCAATCCAGTATAGCTACCTTGTGTCTTGAAGCTGTGTTCAGTCTTGTCATGGTGTATGACCCGTGACATCAAACTGTCTTCCACAACCACACCTAATTAGCAGAGTTTGCCTGTTCCTCACCTAATTTTAAGCCTCCATTTTTTCTGTTTAAGGTAATGACTGTGTTTCAACCTACATATGAAACTGATGACCATTAGCACCTGCTTGGTATATCTGATTAGTCCTATACCTCACTCTAATCAAACAAAATTAGTCCTATACCTCACTCTAATCAAACAAAATCCATGATTTGTGCAAGTGTACAAAGTGTAAAACGTTAAAAACAGACAAAGGTTTGAATCCAAAGGGTAGTCACATCAAAATATTTATTTGATTTACATTTTCATCTGTTCACTGTCAGGGCTGGGCTCCTGCTACTTAACCACTTTACCACCGCCCACAGTAATATTACTGCGGCAGAGTGGCTCGTTATCGTCTGACGACGTAGTACTACGTCGTCAGACACTCCCCCTTCTGGGCGGCGCTTGCGCGCCGCCGGAGGCTCGCTCCCGCTGTTTTCAGTCACAGCGGGAGTCGGGCCAGGGGAGGAGCAGCGGCGATCGCCGCCGCTCTTCCCCCGATCGTCGGGGATCTAGTGTGGAGATCCGCCCGCCTGTGTAAACACAAGCGGGCAGATCTCCATAGTGACAGGGAGTGACAGATCGGAGTGTTCAGCATAGCTGGACATCCGATCTGTCCATGACTCACTCAGTCCCCTCCCCCCCACACGTCAGTAAGCACCAGGCATACATTAACCCCTCCCTCTCCAATAACATTAACCCCTTCCCTGCCAGTGTCATTTTTACAGTAACAGTGCATATATATAGCACTGATTACTGCAGTAATGTCACTGGTACCCCCAAAAGTGTCAAAAATGTCAGTCAAGGGTCCGATCTGTCCGCCGCAATGTTGCAGTCCCGCAAAAAAAATCGCAGATCGCCGCCATTACGCGTTAAAAAAAAAAACACCAAAAATGACAGAAATCTTTCCCTTTGTTAGTAAACGCAATAACTTTTGCGCAAACCAATCAAAATACGCTTATTGTGATTTTTTTTACCAAACATAGGTAGCAGAAAACAAATTGGCCAAAAATTTTTTAAGAAATTGGTTTTTACATTTTTTGGGGGGGGAATTTCATATAAAAAAATGTTAAAAATATTGTTATTTTTTCAGAATAAACGCTATTTTTTTGTTTATAGCGCAAAAAGTAAAAATCGCACAGGTGATCAAATACCACCAAAAGAAAGCTCTGTTTGTGGGAAAAAAAAGGACGTAAATTTCGTTTGGGTACGGCATCGCACGACCGCGCAATTGTCAGTTAAAGTCGCACAGCGCCGAATCGCAAAAAGTGGCCTGGACGGAAGACAGCAAAATCCTCCGGTGGTAAAGTGGTTAAAGTAATTGCACAATCTCGTCTTTTTAAAAAAAAAAATAAATAAAAAAAAAAATAACAAGCATATTATACTTACCTCCTCTGTGCAGTTAGTTTTGCACAGAGCAGCCTGGATCCTCCTCTTCTCGGGTCTCTCCTAGCTACTCCTAGCCTCTCCCTCCTGTCGAGTGCCCCCACAGCAAGCAGCTTGCTATGGGGGCACCCGAGCCGAGCTGCAGCTCCATGTGTCCATTCAGACACGGAGCTGTGGTTTAGCCCTGCTCCTCTCTCTCCTGATTGACTGACTTTGATTGACAGTGTCTCGGCCAATCAGTAGAGAGAGTCCTAGGCAGCCGAGGGACTCGCGGACATCGCTGGACAAAGTTGGGGCTCAGGTAAGTATTAGGGGGTGCTGGGGAGGCTGCTACACCCAAAAGGTTTTTTATCTTAGGACATAGAATGCCTTAAGATAAAAAACCTTCTGACTTTACAACTCCTTTAACGAGCAGCTCTTTTCTTTTAGTGCTCAGAAGCTGCTCAGCTGTCAGTTAATTACGACAGTGACTCACCTGGTTACCATTAACTTTCCTTATTAGCCAAGCCTACAGCCAGACCATTTTTGCTTTTTTAGCAGCTTTCCTCCTTGTGTGGTCTATGATCTCTAGTGCATTCCTTATTCTGCACCTGTGTATGACTTGGCCTGGCTGATTTCCCTTCCGATTCCTGTTCTTGATTTTTGCTCCTGACTATGCTGAATTCTGGTTTCCTGACTCCGGTTCATCTGATTATCCGCTCTGGCATCCAAACTCTGGCTTCTGTTTTTTTGACTAGGTTCCCGAACTGTTATTTTTGCCATTTCATTAAAGGTGTAATTTTGACTGCACTTTCTGTCTCTGTCCGGTTTATGGTTCCTGACATTACGCAAGGGCCATGAATCCAGAAGATGCAGGCAATCCACCTAGTTGTAATATTTTTTTTGGGCAGATTGGATGAGCAGGACCACCGCATGGATCAGTTTGCCATAGCATTACAGGCAGCCACCTCTAACACTACCACTGTAGGAAGTATGACTGGTTCTGCTCCCCTTCCCCAGCATGATGGGGCGATTCAGCTCACTGCAGAGGGTTTTTCAACCAGGTTGGAGTATATTTTGAGATGTTGCCCCAGGCTTTCCCTACTAACATAAGCAAAGTAGGCTTCATTATTTATTTGCTTTCTGACAAAGCCTTGGCTTGGGCAAACCCACTATGGTTGACACAAAAACTCATTGTCCAGAGTTTGTGGCCTCCTTTAAAAGGGTATTTGATATTCCTGCTCGCTCCACCTCTGCTGCCAAAAGCCTCATGTCCATTAAACAGATTACGAGAACTGTTGCTGACTATGCTATAGAATTCTGTACTCTGGCAGCAGAGGTTGGATGGAACAATGAGGCTCTTTTGGCTGCTTTTCCAATGGCCTCTTCTAATAGCATTAAAGATGAGATTGCAGCTCAAAATATACCTAGGAATCCTGAGGAGTTCATCTCATTTACCATTCTCTTTGATACCAGACTCCAAGAGATACATTTCTTTAGGGAGCACTTGCAGAGGCCTCCTATACATTTGGCTCAGAGTTTTGCATTCCCACCCATGCCTCCCTCACCTTCCATGCCTCCTGGGCCTGAGTCCTCCAGTGAAGAAGAGCCCAGGCAGCTGGGCTTCACATGTCTCTCTGCCGAAGAGAGGGCCTTTAGGAGAAGGAAGAGATTGTACCTTTACTGTGGCCAAGCAGGTCACTTATTAAAGTCTTGTCCAACTCATCCTGGATAGACCTTAGGTGGTGACCTTGCGTCCCCAGCTTTCCTGAAAGATAAACTTTTAGTTCAGGTTATACTTTCCTGGTCTGAGTTTTCTATTCGATACCCAGGCACTAATAGATTCTGGGGCTGCAGACTTGGTCATAGATAGTGCCTTAGTAATGAAGCAATCGATACCACTGCCGCGAGTCTCCCCACTTGCCATTGAGGCTATTAATGGGAGACCTCTACAACCTCTACATTTTGCTAATTGGTAAAAATAAACAATTCAAATATATATTTTTGAAAGCATTCTTACTTTACAGCATTTCTTCCTGCCTGCCTAAAACTTTTGCACAGTACTGTAAGTTGTCAGCAATGCAAGGAAGTGATTTCTAGACATTACCTATATTATCCCAAAACTTCCTTCTCCTTCTCAAGAGCATATCCCGGCATTATTATTTTTACCTTGTTACTGCGTGAAAAGCAGCTTTTGCTAGTCCTTGTCAAACCTTGCAGGGAGAGCTGATAGGAGTAGGGATCAACAGGGTGCTTTACAGAAGTTCCTGTTGACATAGGAACATCCTCAGAACTACGTCTCCTAAGAGCCTTTTTCGTAAACACATTTAACCACTTTGCCACTGCTCACTAGAGCTCTACTGCGGTAAAGTGGTTCGTTATCATCTGGCGACGTAGACCTACATCGCCAGACACCCCCCTTTCTCGGCGGCGCGCCGCTGCTCTTCCCCGATCGTCGGGGAATCGAGTCTGGAGATCCGCTCGCTTGTATAAACAGAGTGGGCGGATCTCCTAAGTGACAGGCAGGGTCAGATTGCAGGGTTCAGCTTAGCTGAACCTGCGATCTGTCCTTGTGTCACTAAGTCACCTCCCCCCACACATGTCAGTAAGCACCAGGCATACATTAACCCCTCCCTCTCCAATAAAATTAACCCCTTCCCTGCCAGTGTCATTTTTACAGTAACAGTGCATATGTATAGCACTGATTACTGTAGTAATGTCACTGGTACCCCCAAAAGTGTCAAAAATGTCAGTAAAGGGTCTGATTTGTCCGCTGCAATGCCGCCATTACTCGTTAAAAAAAAAAACACCAAAAATGACAGAAATCTTTCCCTTAGTTAGTAAACGCAATAACTTTTGCGCAAACCAATTAAAAATACGCTTATTGTGATTTTTTTACCAAACATAGGTAGCAGAAAACAAATTGGCCAAAAATGTAAAAAAATTTTGATTTTTACATTTTTTGGGGGGGGGGGGGGGAATTTCATATAAAAAAATGTGGAAAATATTGTTATTTTTTCAAAATTTACGCTCTTTTTTTGTTTATAGCGCAAAAAGTAAAAATCGCATAGGTGATCAAATACCACCTAAACAAAGCTCTGTTTGTGGGGGAAAAAAGGGACGTAAATTTTGTTTGGGTACAGCATTGCATGACCGCGCAATTGTCAGTTAAAGTCGCACAGTGCCGAATCGCCCAGACGTAAGACAGCAAAATCCTCCGGTGGTAAAGTGTATGCACATGGAGAGGGACAGAGAGGGGCGGAGATAGGTTGAATTCAGTATGAGAGCCCAAATCAGTGCTTTCATCCACCAACAGTGAGTTAGGAGTTCTTTCTTCTTTCTGGCAGAATAATTAGGTATTTTTTTTGCACTTGCAGCATCTTTAAAGCAATAAAACATGGACAAATGTGCAAGCAATGCATATTTATTTTATTTACACATTTATTGCCGGCATTTATATAGCCCTGATAATATACATATTGTAAATTCACAATAAAACTTAAGGTCTCTAACTCTTGCATAGATATACAACTTAGGGCCAATTAAAACACGAGCCAGTTAATTCACCAGCATGTCTTTGGAGTGTGGGAGGAATCCGGAGTGCCTGGAAGAAAACCACTACAAGAAAGGGCTCAAGATAATTGAATCATGTGACACATTTTCTTCAATTATCTCATGAGATGCAGAAAATGTAAATTTAAGTCACTATCACCTCATGAGTCATTTAGCTCACAAACCAAAAACATGAGCTAAATAACTCATAAAACAACGGTAAAGGCAATTCACGAAGGAAATAAATAAAAAAAAAAAGCATGAGCTAAATAAGTAGTGGTCCAGGCATGAGGTATTTAACGAAGTTAAAAATATAATAGCCAATTTTTAGTAGGCTCTACCTTTTTGGATCAGTTTCTCAACAGTAATGCATAGAAACCTAAATATGGAAAAACATAGAATGATCGGGGCTGATTTACCTAAAGTAAAACCAAAGGTAGAACTTTTTTTTCTTAGTTTTGGATAAAGTGGAGATGGATTAGTACCCCTGTCAGGTTTTTATTGCTGTCTGTGCCCCCGTTAGGGAGATTCACCCTCTTTATTTGTCCTGTTTACCATTATCATTGAAAGTGAAAGAAAATCCCACAATTTGGGTTGTCCCCAGAAAAGTAATAGAAGGGAAATCACCCAATGGGGACAAAAGATTCTTTTAATTTGTAGGGACTTCTTCTCACTTCCTGTTTTGGCTATGGGACAGAAGTAAAGACAAATCTCCCCAATTACAAAGCTGTCTTTTTTTAAAGGTGGAAAAATGGTATTTATACTGTATATGTGTGTGATTTTTAAAACTATTTTTATTCGATATTTGAAATTTATAAAGATATTTTGTATTTACTTAATTTAACTTGGTTGTTTTTAATATACACCACATGTGTCCTGTGAAAGCATCTTCCCTTTGACTGGTATTCTAGTCATCTTTCTTCTTTTGTATTAATACATATGCTGCAGGGACCGCACTGACTTGTGAGTTGACATATTTCTACGGTTTAAACCATATTACCTCTTTATTAGCTCTAAAACCTGAAGGGGTTCTAATCTTTCTCCACTGTATCCATCCCATATCATGTCATAAGATAAAATACCACATGGTTTCATGAATAAAATACCTCACATTTTGATGAAATACCTCATGCTTTATTTTAGTAATGTTTTTTTGTGAATTGCAAAAAAAATGTGTGAAAAGATTTGGGTTATTTTATCTCAGATTTTAAGAGTAAAATAGCTCTTTGTGAATTGAGCCCACAGGGAGAACATACAGGTGCATCTCATAAAATCATCAAAAGTTAATTTATTTCCGTAATTCAGTTTCAAAAGTAAAACTCATATATTTTATATAGATACACAATAATATAATAGCAATATATTTCAAGCATTTCTTTCTTTTAATTTTAATTTCTTTTGATTTTTATGAATATGGCTGGCTTAGAGCTAGTGAAAATCCAAAATTCAGTATCTCAGAAAATTTGAATATTACATAAAACCAATAATAAAAAAGGATTTTTAATACAGAAATGTTGGCTTAAAGAAAGTTATGTCCATATACAGTACAGTACAGTATGTACTAGGTCAGGGCCTTTTGCATGAACTACTGTATCAGTGTGGCGTGGCATGGAGACGATCAGCCTGTGGCACTGCTAAGGTGGTATGGAAGCCCAGGTTTCTTTGATAGTGGCCTTCAGCTCATCTGCATTGTTGGATCTGGTGTCTCTCATCTTTCTTTGACAATACCCCACAGATTCTCTATGGGGTTTAGGTTGGTTTGTCCACTGTGTTTTATCAAGTCCAAAGTCAGCGCAGCCCTCTACCAGGAAATTCTAGAGCACTTCATGCTTCCCTCTAGCTTTATGAAGATGCTGATTTAATTTTCCAGCAGGACTTGACACCTGCCCAGACTACCAAAAGTACCAATACCTGGTTTAATGATCATGGTATCACTATGCCTGATTGGGCAGCAAACTCTCCTGACCTAAACCCCTTGAGAATCTGTGGGGTATTGTCAGGAGGAAGATGAGAGACACCAGACCCAACAATGCAGATAAGCTGAAGGCCACTATAAAAGAAACCTGGGCTTCCATAACACCTCAGCATTGCCACAGGCTGATCGCCTCCATACAACGCCACATTAATGCAGTAATTCATGCAAAAGGAGACGTGACTAAGTATTGAGTGCATACTATACTGTACATGGACATACTTTTCAGAAAGCCAACATTTCTGTATTTAAAATCCTTTTTTTGGTCTTATGTAATATTCAAATTTTCTGAGATACGGAATTTTGGGTTTTCACTAGCTGTAAGCCATGATCATTGAAATTAAAAGAAAGAAATGCTTGAAATATATATCACTACAGTATGTGTGTAATGCATCTTTTTAAAACATATGAGTTTCACTTTTTTATTGAATTACTGAAATAAATTAACGTTTTGATGATATTTTAATTTTAGGAGATGCACCTGTATACACTCCATGCAGATAATGTCCTTATTAAGATCTGATGTATCGACATAATGCATTTTTTTTAATTTTGTCCACACAAACTCTTTATTGTGTCAGCAGACCAACAGACCTGCATTGTGATAAGAATCAGTAAAACATAGCCATGATT
This sequence comes from Pelophylax lessonae, assembly GCF_965119305.1. Taxonomy (NCBI): domain Eukaryota; kingdom Metazoa; phylum Chordata; class Amphibia; order Anura; family Ranidae; genus Pelophylax; species Pelophylax lessonae. The sequence goes on from NC_138775.1 coordinate 91,137,409, forward strand.
TATCACTGGAAAGCAAGAATTACAGCATGTGTATTTAATGAGCACATGTATGTTTGTAATTACACACTATACAGAAACAGTTTTTTAAACTATTAGCAATAAAACATTTACTAATATCTAAATCGCTCTTAATGCATATGCAAAAAAAAAAAAGATTATACATTTTCATTGATTTATTTAATTCCTCTGTGTAATATAAACCTGCATCAAGAACCTCTATGCATTACTGGCAAGGGGCTTGACCCAACTCTACATTGCTACTACTATGCAAATTCAATTAGCTCAAGTTTACCAAAGGACTAATAAGGAATCCATTGGACTCATTTCTCCTTGTGGTCTTGGAAATTATAAATAAATCTAATAAACTATAGTGCAGCCCCCAATAAATATAAAAAAAAAAAAAACTTTAATTGATACTACTCAGCTACATAAAGGCAATAATCACCCAAAAATCAATCACTCCACTATATGCAATAACATAAGTATTCCACAGTGTACACTTACACCAACCAAAAATATAAAGGTGATGCCTACTTTATAATTGCTCCTAGAAACGAATACCCCAACAAGCATCCATAAAAAAAAAATTGTGCAATTAACATCTGAATAATTATAAATAATGAGGAAAAAGCAAACATTTATTATATTGCAGCTTACCAATTCTTAGATTTGATTTCTGTATTAGATTCCTTTCTTTCTTCTGTTTTTATCTGGTGATCCAGCCAGCAAGTCTGCTGTTTTTAAAAAGCCGAAGCTCTCCAGCAGAATGTATTAGTTTACATGGATGAGACAAACCACTTAACATTGGCAGGGGTGATTAAAATGATCACCATTTTTTATTATTCATGCAAAACCTTGTTTGCCGCAACTGGTTATAAAGTGTGAACCAGAGTTTGGCTTCAATTGTTAGTGTATCTACATCTACACTACCTTCCCCTCCAGAATGACAATGCTGCTGTCTGCTGTGCCTCCTGTGCTCATTCATCCAGAGTTGTGTCTCACTAATACAGGAGATGTGTTATTGGCCAGATCACCAGGTGAAAACAGAGGGAAAAAAAGCCAAAGAAAAGAAAACTGATGCAGCCACTACATCTAATGATTGGTAAGCTGCAAAATAATACATTTTTTGTTTTGGTTTAATACCGCTTAAGTTAAAGTGCGATAAATTTCATAACAATATTTTAAAAATATGGTCTCTAAATTGATCTTTTTTGCCACTCTTATTACTGTTTAAAAGTCTTTAACCATCAAATCATAAGTGTACACATCAGCAAATCTTATCTGGTGTGTCCAGCTCTATACACATTGGCACTAAGAGATAATAAAATATAGGCAGCAGCCACACAGTGTAAAACTATATGATAAATGTAAAAAAGAACTCAAAATAAAGTGCACTCAGATGTGTGCAAAGGGTAAACAGTCCAGCAAACTCTTGGAATAAGAGCAACAGGAAAGCTAACAGTTACAGCAAGGCTTCCAGGTCCAGATCAGTGTAAAGCTAAACATCACGATGGGCAAATATTGTCTAAATACATTTGTCTTGTGCATTCTTAGGCTGCTTTAACACTGATACCTTTTTCTTGCATTTTTACCTTGCAAGAAAAACACAAGAAAAATATTTTGGCTTTAAAGCCTATAGGACTTCTCACACCACTGCGCTGTGGGTGTGGTGCATTTTTAAAAGTCCTGCATGCTGCATCTTTGGTGTGCAGCTTCCCACTGAAATAATTGGAAATCGTTGCAAAATTGCAGTAAAAACGCACCACGATTTGCATTTTTGGTGCATTTTTGAGTCACATGTCCATTTTTCACAGGTGCAGGCAAACCAAAAACGCCCCAGAAACGCACAGCAAACACATATGAAACACAGAAAAACACACTTTAGTTTTTACATCGATTTTGCTACAGAGCAGTGTGAAAGGTGTCTTACATGAATTTGGAGTGTTTTGTGTACTTCTTCCTAGATCTGTGCACTAATCCAGTATGAAATGTTGCCTGTGTGCAGGAGCTTCCTCCAAAGACCAGTCACTGCTGCTCTAACTTCTTGGGTAGAGAGACTGGCCTTGTATTTACCCCCTCTTGTAGTTTTCTGTAGGCAGGCTTTAGTGGGTGGAGCCTGCTTGGCCCCTCCCAAAGCTCCTCTCTTTGCACAAGTTACCTACAGCACAGACTAAAGTAGATTTACACTGCCTGGCCAAAAAAAAGTCGCCACCTGTAATTAAATAAGCAACTAACTATACTAAGCATGCAGTAACTATCCTATTAGATAGTTACTGCCTTGTGCCCAATGAATGAGGTCAGCTGACTACCTGAATATACTGAATAACCAGATTATTCCATCAATAGATTTTTTTCTTCCCTGATGGCACGGGCATATTCCAAGATGACAATGCCAAGATTCATCGGGCACAAATTGTGAAAGAGTGGTTCAGGGAGCATGAGACATTTTCACACATGGATCGGCCACCACAGAGTCCAGAACCTAACCCCATTGAGAATCTTAGGATGTGCTGAAGAAGACTTTGCACAGTGGTCCAACTCTCCCATTATCAATACAAGATCTTGGTGGAAAATTAATGCAACACTGGACAGAAATAAATCTTGTGACATTGCAGAAGCTTATCGAAACAATGCCACATCGAATGCGTGCCGAAATCAAAGCCAACAAAATATTAGAGTGTGTGACCTTTTATTTTTTATTTTTTGGCCAGGCAGTGTATATTCTTTGTGGCAATTGAGGAATAGATTTCAATCAAATTTTTAGTGTCTGCATTTCAGCTTCAGGAGAGACACTTTTGTCTGACCTAACTAATATAAGTTAGCTTAGGTCAGAACAAAAAAGTGTGCGAGAGTCCAGAGGAGAGGAAGTATGTGTGGGAATATAATTTTATTTTTTATTTTTTGATTACAAAATCAAGAGAAAAGGAGTGGATACATGATATCATGAGATCTTCAGCACATTTATGAGAGGATACACTTATGATTTGATGATTAACCACTTGAGGACCGCCCCACGCAGATATACTGCAGCAGGGTGGCCCTCCTGAGCAAAATCACATACATATACGTGATTTTGTGCACAGGGTGTAGAGCACATTAGCGGGTCCAGTGGATGGAATGTCCACCGGGACACGCAGATCGTTCACAGGAGAGGCAGACCGCCGAACTGTCAGAGAGGAAGATGGAGATGTTGTGTTTCTTCTAAGCAGAAACACGCATCTCTGTCTTTTGCCAGTTAGGCTATCCCCCACACAGTTAGAAAGTACTCCCTAGGAGCACACTTCCCCTTCCCTGCCAATGCCATTAGTACAGTGACTGTGTATTTTTTTTAACACTGATCACTGTATTAGTGTCACTGGTCCACAAATTAGTGTCAGTTAGGTGTCCAATTTGTCTGCCGCAATATTGCAGTACCGCTAAAAATTGCTGATCGCTGCCATAACTAGGAAAAATAAATAAATAAAAACTCCATAAAAATATCAAATAGTTTGTAGACACTATAACTTTTAAACAAACCAATCAATATACGCTTATTGGGATTTTCTTTTACCAAAAATATGTAGTAGAATACATATTGCCCTAAATTGATGAATAAATTTGATTTTTTATTGGATATGCTTTATAGCATAAAGTAAAAAAATATTGTTTTTTTTTTTTTCAAAATTGTCAGTCTTTTTTTGTTTATAGCGCAAAAAATAAAAACTGCAGAGGCAATCAAGTGCCACCAAAAGAAAGCTCTATTTGTGGGAAAAAAAGGACATTATTTGTTTATTTATTTGGGTACAGTGTCGCACATCCAGGCAATTGTCAAGCAAGGCTCCTTTTGCACTTGTGTGACTTGTCCTGCGACTGCAAAGTCACATGACAAGGCGTAATCCATGATTTCCAATGAGTACTGTTCATATCTGTGTGACTTCAAATTGCAACGACTTCAAAGTAGTCCCTGCACTACTTTGGGCCGATTTTAATGTGTTTTGAGGTCCATAGACATAGGCATTGCTTCAAGTCCAGTCAAAATCGCGGCAAAAAAATTGCAGTAAATTCGCTCAACCTTTTGGTCGCATAAGTGTGAAAGGGGCCTTACCTAGTTTCATATCGCAAAAAATGGCTTGGTCATGAAAGGGATTAAACCTTCCGGGGCTTAAGTGGTCTACAATTTTATACCATAGAGAAACTATAAGAGTAGAGAAAAGGGTTGATTTTGAGACCATGTTTTTGATTAATGTTATGAACTTTATCCCACTAAGAGCTCTTTCAGACAGGTGCCACCTTCTGAAAAGCAATCAGGGGTGGACCACTTTTAAGAGGGTGGCTTAGTAGCAGGTGGCAGGTGTTCAGGTGGCTCTAGTGGTGCATTCTGATGTTTTTTTGTTTTGTTTTTTTAAATTGCCAAACAGTAATTTTACATTGTGAGATTATGCCGCAATGTAAAATTACTGTTCAACAAATTTGAAAAAAAAAAAGTAAAAAAAAAAAAACGGCATCAGGAGGCACCAGTACATCTGCCAGCCGTTGATATACCACCCTCTTAAAAGGAATCCACCGCAGATTTACTTTCAGAGGGTGGTAAGCTTTACCATCTGTCTGAAAGAGCCCTAAGTGCAATAAAGTCCATATCAATAATCAAAAACATGGTCTCCATGTCAATCCTTTTCCCTACTCTTATAGTTCCATTACAGTCTTTTAAGTATTTGGCTTGCGGTTGCAATGTGGCCCCAATGATCTCAATGAGCGAGTTTAACAGGCAAAGCCCCCTGTCAAGCTCTGCATCCCAAGTTACAATTGCCGTAGCTGTGATGCTGCCTGTTTATACCATTCCCCCACCTGCCAGTGTGAAAGAGCCCATAAGCACTTCATCACTATTATTTGCTTTTATTAATATGCAGTATATATTATTAAATAATTATAATATATTATACTATTTATATTATAAATATACAGATGCTGATTACACTATTTTCTATGGATGCATGTTATTAATATTATTATACAGGATTTATATAGCACAAACAGTTTGTGCAGCATTTTACAACATGAGGACAGACAGTACACTTACAATACAATTCAATACAGGAGGAATCACAGGGCCCTGCTCTTTAGAGTTTATAATCTAGAATGTTGGGCTATTAGTTTCCAGGAGCAGTTATAAAGTGGGAGCACACATTGGACTTTTTAGGTGATGTAAGTGTACAATGTGAAGTGTTTTTTTCATTTACTAATATTGCAAAGAGTGAAATGCCTGTTTTATTTTTGAGCGATTATAGCACTTTATGTCCTTGGGTGGTATCGATTGAAGTTATTCGTATATTTATTGGGGTTAAGAGCTGCACTTTAATTTATTAGATTTGTATAAATTTTACTTGAGCTGGCTGCTCTGGCTACTTCATTGCTGTGCAATTTAGGGTAAGCTCAAAAGTTTTTTTTTGTTTGGAAATGATATACAGTGGGGAAAATAATTATTTGATCCCCTGCAGATTTTTGTAAGTTTGCCCACTTACAAAGAAATGAAGGGTCTATAATTGTTATCACAAGTGCATTTTAAATAATAGAGACAGAAAATCAACCAAAAATCCACGAAAAATTATGAAACAAATGTTATAAATTGAGTTGCAGATCAGAAAGTAAAATAAGTATTTGATTCCCTACCAACAAACAATAATTCTGGCTCCCACAGAACTGGCTACAGTATGTGCTCATGTGGTACACAGAACAGTCATGTCAATTTAAGAAGGTGCTCCTATTGATAGCTTGTTATGTGTATAAAGGCACTTGACCACAGAATCTCTTTCTTCCATTCAAACCTCACCATCATGGCCAAGACTAAAGAGTTGCCAAAGGACATCAGAGACAAGATTGTAGGCCTGCACAAGGCTGGAATGGGCTACAAGACAAACAGCAAGAAGCTTGGTGAGAAGGAGACAACTGAAACACAAAATAACCATCAATCCCCCCTTAGGTCTGAAGCTCAATGCAGGATTCCCCTCATGGTGTAAGGATGATTATGAGAAAAGTGAGGAATCAGCCCAGAACTACACGGGAGGGTCTTGTGAATGATCTTAAGGCAGTTGGGACCACTGTCACCAAATAAACCATTGGTAACCAGTGCTGTATCTTGGCCTAGGCCAACAAGGCCCAGGCCTAGGGTGGCACTTTGCAGGGGGGCAGCAAAAAAGCTGCTCCCCGCACAAATAAATACAGCCTCTTCCTGGCTCCCGCCCGAAAAAAGGCTCCCCACCGGCTTGTGCTACACTTTTAGTATAGTGCCAGTCTTATGGGGCAAATTTGGCCGGAGGTCAAGTTCAAGGAGGCAAATCAGTCTGGCACCCCCATAAAGTGGCCACACTGCTACCTGCCGGTATAATAATCCCGACCGGTGAGGACATTTGGACAGACTGCAGGCCGCCGATCACACTTAACTGGCCTGATGGCCGTCAATGCTAATGAGTGTGGCACTGCAGCCTAATGCTCTGCCTACCCTCCTCCACCCCCAGGTATGGCAGGCATCATGTCAATAATATAATTTTATTTCTTTAAACATTCTTGTCCTTGAGCGAGCATACTGAATTGCATCATATACAATTAAGGCTTTTAATTATATATGATTTCAATAATATTTTGGACCTGCTTGTTCACTGGATTAGTAAGATTACTCCAATCTTATAAGATATTTGGACTTGTGTTTGCTGCCACTGATTATTCCACGTATTTGTATAATCACTATGGACTTCCTAATCATTATACAAATAAGTGAAATAATCCTATGATTACAATGAGTGGCAGCAAACACAAATCCAAATATCTTAAAAGAAAGGAGTCATCTTACTAATCCAGTGACATAGGGCTGTGCTAATGGGCACTGATGAGGCTGTGCTGATTGCCATTGATATGATTCACTGATAGGCTGCACTGGTGGATGGGGTTGCACTGATGAGGCTGCATTGATATGCTGCGCTGATGGACAGTAAATGAGGCTTCACTGATGGGCACTGATAGGGCTGCAGTGATGGGCACTAATGAGGCTAAACTTATGGGAACTGATGAGGCTGAATTTATGGGAACTGATGAGGCTGCACTGATGGGCACTGATAGACTGTGGTTGTGGTCTGTGGTTTACAGATGACAGAGCGGGTCGTAAACAGGAAGGGGTGTGGCCTTTACAGGAAGGAGTGGGTCATATTTAAATTGGGGGGTGCACAAGTTTAGTCAGGCCTAGGGCAGCACAAAACCTAAATGCACCACTGTTGGTAACACAATACGCCTCCATGGAATGAAAACCTGCACTTTCTCTGCAGAGAAAGTGCTGTGGTCAGATGAGACCAAAAATGAGCTCTTTGGCATTAACTAGACTCACCGTGTTTGGAGGAAGAAAAATGCTGACTATGACCCCAGGAACACCATCCCTACAGTCAAGCAAGGAGGAGGAAACATTATGCTTTGGGGTTGTTTTTCTGCTAAAGGTACAGGCTGACTGTGTTGCATTTAAGGGCCAATGGACGGGGCAATGTATTGAAAAATCTTGGATGAGAACCTTCTTCCCTCACCCAGAACACTGAAGATGGGTCACGGATCGATCTTCCAGCGTGACAATGACCCAAAAATATACAGCCAATTCAACAAAGGAGTGGCTCAGGATAAAGGACATAAAGGTGGCCTAGCCAGTCTCCAGACGTTAATTCTTTAGAAAATGTATGAAGGGAGCTGAAACTTCAAGTTGCAAACAAGCAACCTTAAGGATTTAGAGAAGATCTGTAAAGAAGAGTGGACCAAAATCCCTCCTGAGATGTGTGCAAACCTGGTAACCAACTATAAGAAACGTCTCACCTCTGTGGTTGCCAACAAGGGTTTCTCGACCAAGTACTAAGTCATGTTTTGCTAGGAGATCAAATACCTATTTTCCTCACTGAACTGCAACTCAATTTATAACTTTTGTATCATGTCTTTTTTCTGGATTTTTGGTTGATATTCTGTCTCTATCCTTTTCAATACACCTATGAAAAAAATTATTCACCCTTCATTTCTTTGTAAGTGGGCAAACTTACAAAATCTGCTGGGTATCAAATAAATATTTTCCCCACTGTATATGTGTCAACTTCAGTATTTTTTTATTGCTAAAGAAAACTCATAATGGTTTGCATGGCTACTGTAACCAAGCAGTGGCTCTTTGAATTGAAATAAATTTGATTTCAGTGCTGATTAAACTGCTTCTGTTCATTATTATGGAAATGTGCAAGAAAGACAACAGAAATTTGCCCTACTTTTTGTTTTTTCCTATAACTCGTGTTCTAATACATCTGATAACTATAGAAATCCAGTGAATGTGATGCAGACTGCTCTCGGCACAGCCAAACAGAGCCTCATAGCAACCGCACTGTTGTATCTGTGCATATTCTGAAAGGCAGCTGTCCTTGCAGAGGATAACGGAATCCTTACTGACCTAACATGACAATGGGATTAATTCTCTGGAACGATTCCTCACTTCTACTATTTACTAATTATAGCGGGATAGTTTTTCGAAGAGAGTGATCCAAGTCCTTTTAATCCAAACAAGTAAATCTGCAATCTCCAGCCCAGTTGGGAGGAAACAGTATAGTCTAAGCAACCTTATGCAGACAAATCCTATTCTTCTGTGCTACTGCTGAAAACTGTTTTATCCAATTTACCATAACACAGGTTGATATTTGCAGCTATGTCACCAGTCCAAGCATCTCATGCGATTTGGCAGCCACTTTTCTTGTTTCCAAAGACCAAAACCCAGATGGCTTGAGCAACAACTCAATGTGTGCTCTAGTTCTCAGAACTCAAGGTCTTGGTTTAAACCAGTGGTCTTCAATCTGCGTCCCATGAGTTGGATGTGGCAATTTGCTTTTCCTGCTGATACCAGCGATGATGTATAATTCACCCAACTGATATAAACAATTGGGCACTATTTCTCCCACTAATGCCAATAAAAAGGCACTATTACTTCCACTAATACCAACAAAAGGGTACTATTTCTTCCACTAATACCAATAATGGGCACGTTTCCTCCTCCTACTGACCACAGGCACTATATCATTTTTTTACACCCACTAACCCCCAACCTAAGACACTGTCTACTCCTTATGATGCCGGTACAGTTTCTACACCCACTGGCCACAGTCCAGCCCTCCTAAAATCTGAAGGACCATAAACTGGCACTTTGTTTAGATAGTTGAAGACCTCTGCTCTAAACAGAAGAATTGTGATGTGGAAAAATAGGGTTAAAGGAGTAAAAAAGCCCAAACATTTTTTACCTTCATGAATTTCTTGCAGGAAGGTAAAAATGTTTAGACATCAGTATCCCCCCTCACCCCTCTTTTTACTTACCTTCATTTGATCCAGCGCTGTGCTCATCTGCAGCTTTTCACCCCCTTACTTCTTTGTCTCACTGGAGCTGTCAATCAAAACCAGTCACGAGAGAGCAGGGGGAGGGGCCAGGTCCCATTGTCTGTCAACAGATGCAGACAGTGAAGCTCAGGAGTGAGCCCCCATGAGTGCCGACATAGAAAGCGGCTTTCTAGAGGGGAGGAGCCAGAAGCACTGGCAGGGGACCCAAGAAGAGGAGGTTTGAGGCCACACTGTGCAATTATTTTGTACAGAGCAGGCACTTTAAGTGTAAACCTGTTTGTTTTTAATTTTGCCCCATTTTTTGGATTTGTCTTTGGCCACACAGCAGAAGCCACAACTACTATAGTAAAAGTTTTAGCTTTAGTTATACATTCTGCTAAACACTCAATAAGATTAGTGGTAATGATAAAACATTTCTGGATTTTTGACATGGGGTAGACTTAAATCACAGATTTAAACAGCTAAATACAAGTAAAATACATATGTGTATTTTGTACTTGCTAAAGGGAAAGTAATGCTTGTCATGTTTCACATGCTTTGTGATATACCTTTACATGTTTTATGTGTTCCCCTGCCCCTGGTTCTTTCCCTTCCCGTTAGCTCAGTTTATCCTGTATAGATAGCTCCACCCTTTTGTTCATTTTTCCCAGTAATGCATCTCAGCCTCATGTCTCATGAAGTGGATCACATTTTGATCTTTTGACCTATCCAATGTTCATTGTGGTAAGATCCTCACAGTTTATGGATTAAACTTCACAAGATCTTCAAGGTGTCATCTGGATAGAGTCACTGTCTGTTAGTTCAGCTAAGATTGAGGGTTATCACTATCTCATCGCAACTGTAAGTTACAGAGGTCACACTTTCAATGCTTAGAGTAGAGAGGCAGATAAATCAAAAGATCATTAGAAAGATCAGTGAAATGTCTTTCATAGGATCCTTGCTAGCTCTGGATAAACAGTGAGATGTTATATGGACACTGGAAATAGCAGCTAATAGACAGGGCAGCAGTTACTACACAAGCCTGTATGTGACTGTAAGAAAATCTCAGCATAGCACTCATCAGTGTCAGGACAATATTACTGCTGTGAATGTTCATACGACTGTGCCATACAAACAGATTATACACTGCCTCTGTATGCATTAGCACATGGCTTTTCGTCTGTGAAATCTCATAAGAAAGTCAAAGTAAACCTTTCTGCAACTGCTGCCTAGGAAACCTGAGCTCAGGCACAGCAATTCATACATTTCTCTGCTGCTGGAAGAACTTTACTATTAACCCTTTCCTTGTTAGCCACAGTGTTTCAAAGCAATATACAATCTGGGCAAACGAATACACAATCTTAATTGGAACACCTTCCAGATTTGTAATTAAACCCTGAACCAAACAAAAACAGAAACGCTTAACAAAACCAACCTGGAAAGTGCAAGAAAATCTTAAAGCTGACAAGGAAAAACTGCTGTCTAATATCAATGATTTATGGTCTAATACAGTTCAATGCATGTCTGCTCTCTCCTAACAATCTCATGAGCCTTTACAACTAGAGGGTGCTATCAAGCAATTGAATGTTGCTTATGAGAGTTATCAAAGAGTGTGTGTTAAAAATACTGATCTCTTAAAGGGGTACGACACCCAAGGGTCATTGGAAGAATTAAAGGGATTTGAGGAGCTCCGTCTCGAAAGAGACAACTTAGTGGTGCAAACAAAGACAAAGTCAGAAGTGAGAATAACACAGCTCCATGAATTCAGATCTTATCACTCTGCATCTACTAGACGCTCCACAAGTTCTTCCAAATCCCTACAATCAAGATCTTCTTCACTCAGTTAGCGACTCATAAAAACCCATGCAGATGCTGAAGCCTCTAAAATTTAGGCAGCTTTCGCCCAAAAGAAAGCAGAAATGGAAGCTTAAGCTGCTCACCTGGAAGCTGAAGATGCATGCCAGAAAGCAGAGAAGGAAGCTGAAGCTGCAAGCCAGAATGCAGACATGGAAGTTTTGGAAAAACAATGTGAGCATGCCACAGCCATGGCAAGGTTAAGGGTCTTAGAACAAGCCGCTAGTGAAAGCGAGAGACAACAGTTGCTGATACTCAATGGTATCCCATGCCTCAGATTCTTCACATACCTCTCCAGACCATCAACTCCCTGTCACAGCAGCCAAAGCACTCAAAGTCTCTTCTTTGCACCCACTGTACCTCAAGACATTGTGCCTTTATATCTTCCAGTACATGAGACTGCAGTATCTCAGCAAGCAACAGACAGTGATATGCATATAATAGACTGTCCACCTTACTTTGGCACAAACCAACTACCTACTAGCAAGAGTACTATTCCACAGCTACAAACCAACAGGTCAATGAATTTTAAGCCAGTTCCAGCTTTGAATGCCTTAGCACCAGCATATTTTCCCAAGCTACTCAACGTCAATGCACCAGCCATCACAACTAACTTTGTTCCACCTGCAGTCATGCACCCAAAGTCTGAAAACATGGACATGTCACAGTTTGCTAAATACATGCTCCACAGAAAGCTCACTAAGACAGGCCTCACCAAGTTTGATGACAAGCCTGAAAATTACAGAGGCTGGAAATCCACCTTTAACCACTTCCCCACCAGTCCTATTTCGGACACTTTTTGTTTACAAGTTAGCAAAGACTCTGGAGAATAAAATGGCGGTCATTGCAATATTTTTTGTCACGCGGTATTTGCACAGCGGTCTTTAAAACTCAATTTTTTTGGGAAAAATTACATTTCACTGCATTTAAAAAATACTATGTTAGCCCATTTTTTTTGTATATTGTGAAAGATGATGTCACGCCGAGTAAATAGATACCCAACATGTTACGGTTTAAAATTGCTCCCCCCCCCCCCGTGGGATGGCGACAAACTACGGTCAATAGAGATCTCAATAGGCGACACTTTAAATTTATTTAACGGTTACCAGTTTAGAGTTAGAGTGTAGCTCTTTTTTTTAAATTATTGCTCACGCTCTGGCGATCGCGGCGATACCTCACATGTGTGGTTTGAACAGCGATTTCATTCGCGGCTCGACTTCCGTATACGTTTTTTTTTGTGCACGAGCTAACAGTGATCGGGGCGGCTAAATTTTTTTTTTTTTTTTCCCATTTATTTTATTTATTTTTTTAACTTTATTACAGTTTTTTTTTAAAAAAATCGGATCACTTTTATTGCTGTCACAAGCAATGTAAACATCCCTTGTGACAGCAATATGCAGTGACAGGTACACTTTATGGAGGGATCGAGGGTCTAAAAGACCCTAGACCCCTCCACTACACTTCCCTGTATGCAAAACGCCGAAAACGGCGTTTTTGCATACAGCCGTTTTTCAAATTTGCCGCCGTTTTGCAGCACACTAACCCGGAAGTGACGTCATGGACGCCGCCTCCGGGTTACGTCATCGGAGACCCGATCGGTGCCGTTTCCGGCATTCATCGGGACTCCATCCAGCCGGCGGATGCGCCGACTGAATGCTCGGGGCTCCCGGTGCGATGGGAGCCCCGGTAAAAGCCGCGGAAGGCGGCGGGAGGGGGGGGGATGTCCCCTCCCGCCCCCCCGGGTAACGATCGAGCGGCTCCCGAGCCGCATCGATCGGTACTGGCGGAAAGCCGACCGTCGGCTTCAAACAACGGTACCGGGATGATGCCTCTAGCTAGAGGCATCATCCCGGTATACCCCCACAAAGTTTACGACGTCATATGACGTCCACCCAGGGGGAAGTGGTTAAGGCCACAATGAATGACTTAGACATCAATGCCACAGTCTACTGTCTACTACATATTGACAACCCTGCTGCAGGCCTTAATGCTGCTTGGGACAGACTTGAACGTACCTTTGGCAGCCCAGAGGCCATTGAAGTTGCCTTATTCAACAGGTTACAAAGCTTCCCAAAGATTTTGTCTAGAGGTAATCTAAAGTTTCAAAAACTCAGCGATGTTCTATTAGAGCTTCAACTTGCTAAGGCTGACATCAACTTACCTGGTCTCAGTTACCTTGACACCCCTCGTTGCATCAACCCTATTGTTCTCAAACTATCATATGGCATTCAAGGAAAATGGGCAGTGCTTGGATCAAAATATAAGGGAAAACATCAAGTTGCCTTTCCTCCTTTTTCATACTTCTATGAGTTCATCAAAAGAATTCCAGACACGAAGAACGATCCAAGTTTCTCTTCTGGTGACTGTAACCCTCTCAGTTCACCCACTCCAAAACATACAAACACACATATGATACACAGAGACTATAGAGGTTCAGTGTCAGTGAAAGGGACTAATGTTCTACCTGCGCCTGCTACAGTTCTTGAAAAGACTGATCAAAACAAGAAAATTTAGAACCCAAATCGCCTATGTCCAATACATAATAAACCACATCCACTTAAGAAATGTATTGGCTTCAGAAAGAAAACCCTACAAGAATGTAAGGAACTTTTGAAGAAATTTGGGGTTTGCTTCAAATGCTGTGCCTCCACAGAACACTTTTCAAAGGAAAAAAGCTAAAGCTATTATCAAATGTATACCGTGTGACAGTGATGACCACATGCAAGCTTTTCATCAATATCCACACAACTCTACTATGCTCACAAACAATCTTCCTGAGGCAAAGCAAGGCAGGGAGCGCAGAGATTACAGCACATTCCACCTCAGTGTTCTTTACATGCACAGAAGTCTGTGGAGAAGGACTATGTGACCAATTCTGCGCAAAAATATGCTTGGTTCATGTATAGCCCAAAGGTAAACCTGAAAAGGCCATAAGACTATACTATTCTGGATGATCAGAGTAACAGATCTCTGGCAAGAACACAGTTTTTTGAACTGTTGAACATAAAAGTAGATGCTCTACCTTATACCCTAAGCACTTGTGCCGGCACTGCAGAAGTCTCAGGTAGGAGAGCTAGTGATCTTGTAGTTGCTCCTCTGAATGACAATGTGGAAATATCCTTGCCCACTATCAGTGCAACCAGATTCCATGCAACAAAGGTGATCCCTCTGCTTGAAACTGCCTTTCATCATCCTCACTTGAAGGAAATAGCCAACCAAATACCAGCTTTAGACGAAAGTGCTGATATCCTGCTGTTGCTTGGCAGAGACCTCTTAAGGGTGCACAAAGTTCGCCATCAAATCAATGGTCCACATGATGCACCATTTGCTCAATGTCTGCATCTAGGCTGGGTCATCATAGGCAATGTCTGCCGAGACGAAGGCAGAAGGTCCTACTCAGTCTCTCTTCCTTTAAAACACATGTCCTGTCTAACGGACTAACTACTTGTTCTGCACAACAACCCCATCAATATAATGTTAAAGAAAGACTTTTTGAAAAAGGTGCACAACGGCACATCATACAGGACAATAGAAAAGCTCTTAATTTCTGGGATGACAACATCGGCAACACAGTGTTCGAGGTAACCACTAAAGACAATGAGTTGGCATTACCATGGAAGACAAAGAATTCTTGAAAACCATGAGTAAAGAGTTCTACCAAGATGATTCCAACAGTTGGGTAGCACCTCTACCATTTAGTACCCCAAGAAAGACACTACCAAACAACAAAGAGCATGCAGAAACCCGGTTTGTTTCTTTAAAGCGCAGTTTGAACCAGAAGCCTGAGATGTAAAAGCACTTTGTGGACTTCATGCAGAAGGTGTTTGAGAGAGATCATGCTGAGCCAGAACCTCCTTTTAAGGAAGGAGAAGAATGTTGGTACCTACCATGTTTTGGTGTCTACCATCCTTGCAAGCCTGATCAGATTAGGGTTGTCTTTGAAGTGCTCGTCATGAAGGTGTCTCCCTCAATGACAATCTTCTCACTGGGCCTAATCTGAACAACAATCTTATAGGAGTTTTACTTCGCTTCAGACAAGAGCCATTTGCTGTTATGGCTGACATTCAGCAAATGTTCCACTGTTTCGTCTTCTGTGAAAACTACAGAAACTTTCTCAGGTTCCGATGGTACCACAATAATGATGCCAATGAGAAAGCCCTAGACTACCGGATGAAGGTACATGTTTTTGGTAATAGTCCTTCTCATGCAGTAGCAAATTATGGACTGAGGAAGAGGGTGAGAAGGAATTTGGATCTGATTCATGGCAGTTCCTCAAAAATTATTTCTATGTAGATGATGGACTCAAATCTCTGCCTACGGAAGAAGATATTGACCTTCTCACTAGAACCCAGAAGATGCTTGCCACTGCAAACCTCAGACTTCACAAAATCATCTCCAACAGCCACAGCTGTTGAGAGCCTTTCCTTCTGATGACTATGCTGTCAGTGTGAAGAAATTCCAGCTAGGATCTGACCTTTCCATTAAGAAACGCAGTCTTGGATTGCTTTGGAATGGTAAGCAAGACACATTCACATTTCAAGCATCAGCCTGTGACAAGCCCTTCACAAAGTGAGGAGTTTTGTCTACAGTGAACAGCATTTATGATCCAATGGGTTTTATAGCACCCTTCACCATTCAGGGTAAGATACTTCTGAGACAACATACTTCCGAAAGCTCAGACTGGGATACCCCTTACTCAAAGAGAAACAATAAAGGTGGGGATCCTGAAAACAGTCTCTAAAAGCATCAAACTCCAGATACCATGCTCTTAAACCCTATTATCCTTAAAGAATGCCAGAAGAGAGATGCATCCAATGAAGCCATCGCTGCTGTGGCTTATCTTCGAGCTACAGATCCCAGTGATAAAGTGGGTGTAGGATTTATCATGGGCAAGGCCAAGCTCACACCAAAACCTGCACATACAATTCCAAGGCTTTAACTTTGTGCAGCTGTGTTAGCTGTGGAAATTGCTGAGCTTATAGAACTTGAAACAGAACTTGAAATAAACTCTTTTGACTTTTATACAGACAGCAAAATAGTGGTACGATATATATACATAATCAAACAAGACAGTTTTAGTTCTATGTGTATATCAGTAACAGAGTGGAACCATTAGGAAGTTCTCTACACCTGAACAATGGCACTATGTTCCCACTAACCTCAACCCTGCTACTGCATTTCTGGACACATCATGGCTATCACCACCAGCACTCTTGAATGATAAACTCATCTCAAGTTCTATAGATTCTACCTTTGAACTGGATCATCCAGAATCTGATAAGGAAATCAGAGCTATTACCATCACACTCAACACCTCTGCAAAAGCAAGGGTAAGTCCTCACTGTTTTAAACGCTTTTCTAAGTGGTCCTCTGTTGTAAAGCCATTGCACATCTTATTCACATTGCTCATCAATTTGCAAACAGCTTTAGCACTGAAAAAGAGCGTCACAAGTGGCACATCTGTAAAGCCCCCCCCCCCCCACAATTGAGGAGGTCTCTCAAGCAGAAAGGGCTATCATCCAATGTGTCCAACATAAAGTGTACTCACAAGAGATTGCTAACATATCAAAAGGGACTCAACTTTTCTAAGGATACCCCTCTGTACAAATGAAATCCAATAATTGATCAAAACAAGCTATTTCGAGTCGGTGGTAGCATTGGAAGGTCTAATTCGTTCAGTGAAGAGAAAAATCTCCTCATTAATCCAGGACGTCATCACATTACTGCTTTTTTAGTTAGACATTTCCATGACCAAGCTGAGCACCAAGGTCGTCACTTTACAGAAGGAGCAGTAAGGTCTGCAAGTTTATGGACCCTCTGGATGAAATTGTGTATATCGTCCATATTCCACAAATCTGTAAAGTGCCAGAAACTAAGAGGAAAGCACCCACAACAACAGATGGCAGAGCTGCCAGCTGACCGATTAAGCCCTGAACCACCATTTACTAATGTTGACATGAACATATTTGGCCCCTGGACCATTGTTTCACGCAGAACCCGTGGCAGAGTTGCCTACAATAAGCGATGGGCTGTGCTGTTCACTTGCTTGAGCATTCGTGCAGTGCACATCGAAGTGATAGAATCAATGGACTCTTCCTGTTTCATTAATGCCTTCAGAAGATTTGTTTCTATGCGAGGCCCATTAAGTTACTTAGATCAGACTGTGGGACTAATTTTACAGGAGCAGAAAAGATAGTTAACTTCTTGAATGACAACAAGTGTAAATGGGAATTCAACCCACCTCATTCCTCTCACATTGAAGGCTCTTGGGCATGCATGATTGGAGTTGCAAGAAAAATCCTGGACTCTATGCTACTGGACCAGAAAACTTCCCAGCTTACACATGAAATCTTAGTCACTCTACTTGCAGAAGTGTCTGCTATAATCAATGCAAGGCCACTGGTTCCTGTGTCCTCAGATCCAGATTCTCCAGTACTGCTCACTCCAGCCACTCTTCTTACCCAAAAAATTGGGATAGCCACTATTCCCACAGAGGAACTTGATTACCCTAATGTTTACAAGCATCGGTGGAAATGGGTTCAACATCTTGCTAATGTTTTTTGTAACCACTGGAAGATAGAGTACCTTTCTAACCTTCTAAGCCGCAGTAAATGGCAAACTAGCAAGCCCAACCTACATATGGGAGACATTGGCCTATGGGTCTTATTACAAAGAGTATGCCAAGTAATGAGAGAAAAGTATGGAAAGTAGAAGTTAAAGTAATGAAAGAAGGTTCTGCACACCTTTACTTCAGGTGTATAAAGGGACTAGTACTTCTTTTGTCCAAAGAGGAAGACAAGTCTCACAAGTGATTGACTTGATTCATAGGGAGGTAAGAAGAATTGGTGCATGTTGCTGCCTTCCCCTCTGAAGATGGATTTTCCTTGTCACAGCCTGGACCTTCGAGATGAGCATCTACAAGTTCTATGTTAATGTTTGTGTTGTTTTCCCTTGTTTTTCCCTCCCTCTTGTTGTGCAGATGTTCCTGGAAAATAATCTTCATTTGCTTATATTTGGACTCAAATTTGTTAATAATAGAAAATCATAGTTTTCAATGGGGAGTGTCATGTTTCACATGCTTTGTGATATGCCTTTAAATGTTATACTGTATGTGTTCTCCTGCCCCTGGTTCCTCCCCTCCTCTCAGCTTAGTTTATTCTATATAGATAGCTCCACCCCTTTGTTCATTTTTCCCAGTAATGCATCTCAGCCTCATGTCTCATGGAGTGGATCACAATATGATCTTTTGACCTATCTAATGTTCAGTGTTGTAAGATCCTCACAGTTTATGAATTAAACTACACAAGATCATCAAGGTGTCATCTGGATCGAGTCACTGTCTGTTAATTCTGCTAAGATTGAGGGTTATTGCTATCTCATAACAACTGTAAGTTACAGAGATCACACATTCAATGCTTAGAGTGGAGAGGCAGAACAATGCTGTTTAGCCAATCTAGCGATCTACACAGCCCTGCGGCAGCCAGGAAAGTGTCACTTTCCTGGTTTACTGTAGCTATGCAGCTTTGAGTGTTACATGTCTGCCTTCAGTCTGCTCATTAGACAAGGAATCAGCATGTCCAGTAAATAGGTATCTCAGAAGTATGATTCTGGCTCTGCAATATGGCGGTGGTGTGAGAATCATGTGGCTAGCTAAACAGAATCGCAAATTCTTTACCAGATTATTATTATTATTTTTATTATTATAATACAGGTTACACAGTGTTTTAAATATAAAAGGCAGACAGTACAGTTACAGTACTATGAAATACACGAGGGTTAAGAGGGCCCTGCTCATAGGACCTTACAATCTAATAGGGTGGGGCAGGTGGTACAGAAGGTTGTAATTGTGGGGGAATGAGCTAATGGAAGTGATAGAAGATTAGCTGGAGGCATGATAGGCTTCCAAGAAAAGATGAGTTTTCAGGGTTGCCTAAAGCAGTGATTCTCAACTCCAGTCCTTAGGACCCACTAACAGGCCAGATTTTAGGTATTATCTTGTAGAGATGCAGACTAGAATACTGCAATCACTGAGCAGCAAATGATATCACCTGCAATGTATTTCAGTTATCTTGCAAACCTGGCCTGTTAGTGGGTTCTGAGGACAGGAGTTGAGAACTACTGGCCAAAAGGCAGCCAGAGTAGGAGATAGTCTGACAGATTGAGTTAGAGAGTTCCAGAAGATGGGAGAGTCTCTGGAGAAGTCCTGGAGATGAACATGGGAGGAGGAGACAAGGGAGCTTAAAGGCAGGATGGTTTAGGGCAGGCATGTCCAACCTGCGGCCCGGGGGCCGCATGCGGCCCAGAGCCCCAGGCAATGCGGCCCACTGCCCCCTGACAATTTTTTTTTTTTAGATGGGGAAGAAGGAATTCAGGTTGGGTCATGGC
The DNA here is from genome assembly GCF_965119305.1 of Pelophylax lessonae. Taxonomy (NCBI): domain Eukaryota; kingdom Metazoa; phylum Chordata; class Amphibia; order Anura; family Ranidae; genus Pelophylax; species Pelophylax lessonae. The sequence goes on from NC_138775.1 coordinate 91,156,993, forward strand.
CACAGTGGCTTCCAAGTAACTGTAGGCAGAGGCTGCCTCGGAAAGGATCATCCTCTAGTTGTGATAAATTAGTGCTGGGGGGGGGGCAGCACGGGAAGGGCGCGGTGAGGTTTTATTACTTATATACCTTAACTATAGTATATATTTTATATGCGGCCCGAGAAAATTTCTCTACACTCAATGTGGCCCAGAGAAGCCAAAAGGTTGGACACCCATGGTTTAGGGGATATTTGGAGACAAGATTGGTGATGCAGCATGGGGTAGAGTTGTAAATGGGTTTGTATGTTGTTGTTAGTATTTTGAATTTAATTCGCTGGGCGATCGGAAGCCAATGTGGGGATTGGCAGAGTGGTGTGGCAGACAATGAGTAGTTGGTAATGTAGATGAGTCTGGCAGCAGCATTCATGATAGACTGAAGAGGGGATAGCCTTTGGAAGAGTAGGCCTATGAGAAGGGAGTTTCAATAGTCGTGGTGAGAGATAACAAGGGAGTGAATGAGTAGCTTGGTGGTTTCATTTGGTAAAAAGGGGCAAATTTTTGAGATGTTACAGAGGTGAAGTCTACAAGCTTTCAACAACTATTGGATTTGAGGCTGAAAGGACAGGTCAGAGTCTAGGATTACACCTAGTACTCTGGCGTGAGTGAAGTGATTGACTGTTGAATTATTGACCTTGATGGAAAAGTCATGGAGGGGGGCACAGGCAGGGGAGAATATTATCAGCTTCGTTTTAGAGAGATTTAGTTAAAGGAAGTGGTGCAAAATCCATGCTGATATGTCAGTTAGTAAGTTAGTAATGCATGAAGAGACTGAAGGAGTGAGGTGAGGAGTAGACAGGTAAATTTGGGTGTCATCGGCGTGGAGATGGTATTGGAAGCCATGGGAGGTTATCAAGTGACCAAGGAGGAGATGTAGATAGAGACGACAAGGGGTCCATGAGCAGAGCCTTGGGGGACCTCTACAGAGAAAATGAAGAGGAGGAGACAAAGTTGTAGGTAACACTGAAGGAGCCCTGTGATAGGTATGAGCAGAACTGGGATAGCGCATAATTTTGGAGGCCAAGGGAACAGAGTTTATTGAGAAGGAGCGGGTGGTCAACAGTATCAAAGGCTGCAGAGAGGTCAAGTAGTCAGAGTATGGAGTAAGGAGCCATTGGTTTTAGCAGTTAGTAAATCATTTGTCAGTTTTAGTAGGGCAGTTTCTGTGGCGAGTGAAAGCCAGACTGTAAGGAGTCAAGTAGGTTGTTTTCAATGAGGTAGGAGCTCAGACAGTTGTAGACCTAGTGTTCTAAAACTTTAGAGGTGAATGAGAGCAATGAGATGGGTAGTAAGTTGTTCAGGTTGGTGGGGTCCAGTGAGGGTTATCTGTGTATGCTTTAGAGCAGGGGTCTTCAAACTACGGCCCGCGGGCCACATCCGGCCCACCAGGGTCCTGAACCCTGCCTGCCTTCCAGCACCCATGATGGTGGAGTGACTCTCCCGGCTCCCGCTGCACCCTCCGCTGATTTTTATATAAAGCCACCACCGGGGCCCGCACAGAGGGAAGCAGACCTTGCCTCTATCACCCTGCCCATCAGGTGAGTCTCATGGACCAATTCATAGAGCACCAGCGTGCCCAGTCCACCCCCAGCAAGGAGCGAACGGAGACCACTGCAGCTCCTCTCACTGAAACAGCTATGGCCACAGCAGCACGTGCAGCAAGAAAGGAGGGGGTGAGCGCTCCTGTCTAACTCTTGCAACACACAGGACCTGCTCAGCCCCAGTTCGCCCCTGCTACCTATGAACTCTCTGATCCAGTGTATCAGAAGATGGCAGAAGTTGTTTCTGCCATCCTGTCACCCACCATTAAAGCCACCATAGAGGCAGCCATCACACAGGGGCTGACACAATTTCAGAAAGAAATTGCCACGCATAAACAGCAAATACAGAAGGCTGAGCAGAGAATCACATCCCTGGAAGAGGGACATAAACCACCATTACAAAACGGCCGCTGTCTGCTGACCTTTTTTTTATTGCGTGTGCAGGAAATCGGCTGTGGCAGCTGCCAATTGGCTGTGTTACTACCACGCTGCATTCTGGGAGTTGTAGTCCTGACCGCGCTCAAGTTCCTTGTGGGGGTGGGTGGGTGGGGAGAACTGAGCAGGGGCGCGTAGCAGGGAATTACAACTCCTGGAGACTTTGAAGGCGGGCAGAGGCGCGGCGCACGGCGCATCAGGCTGGGTGCTGGATGGCGGCAACAGTGCAGCCTGAAGTTTTTAAAAAGAGTGAGAGAAGCTTATTTTGGACCTGGAGTCTCCGGACTGGAGGCAGGGAGCGCCAGCCTGCCAGGGGACGCATGTGACTGGCTCGGGCTGGGCACTTGCTGCAGCTTGAAGTGGTCATCACCACCAGGAGGCCAAGCAAGGACCTGCTGAGCTGTCATCGGCATCGCTGAGGTGAGACACCCTGACACCCCCAGCTGACCCCTACATCCCATCTCCAACCCCCCCACATACAGCCCATTTACCCTGCCCCAGCGCCCTGCCCACCCAGTAACCTCAAAATAGGAAATAGCCCCCAACGCTGGCAATGGCCTATGGGTCCTGCTGGGATCTGGCCATGGCCTGTGGGTCCTGCTGCCCATGGCCTGTGTGTCCTGCTAGCCATGGCCTGTGGGTCCTGCTGACCATGGCCTGTGGGTCCTGCTGACCATGGCCTGTGGGTCCGGCTGCCCATGGCCTTTGGGTCCTGCTGGAAGCTGGCCACGGCCTGTGGGTCCTGCTGGAAGCTGGCCACGGCCTGTGGGTCCTGCTGGAAGCTGGCCACGGCCTGTGGGTCCCTGTTGGCCATGGTCTGTGGGTCCTGCTGGGAGCTGGCCATGGCCAGCTCCCAGCAGAACCTACAGGCCAGCAGGACTCATAGGCCATGGCCAGTTTCCAGCAGAACCTACAGGCCAGTGGCCAGCAGGACCCACAGGCCATTGCTAGCTCCCAGCAAAACTTACAGGTCAGCGGCCAGCAGGACCCACAGGCCATGGCCAAGTGAAGGACTGTAAGTTCCAGCATGAATCCCTCAGAGCTGAGGACGTGACACCCCCTCCTAACTCGTGAAGGACTACAAGTCCCAACACGAGCCCCTGAAATCTTAGAATGTCACCCCCCCAAAAGTGAAGGACTACTAGTCCCAGTATGAACCCCTCAGAGCTGAGGACATGACAGCCCCCCAACTAGTGAACGGCTATAAGTCCCAGCATGAGCCCCTGAGATTTAAGAACGTGACCCCTTAGATCTCACGGGTTCATGCTAGGACTTGTAGTCATTCACTAGATGGGGGGGTCAGGTCTTCAGCTCTGAGGGGCTCAAGCAGGCACTGCTTGCACTTTAGTTCCTGAGGCCATGGTTTTAAATATTGTATTGTTTTTCCTGTTTTTGTGCACTACAAATAAAACATGTGCATAGGAATTCATTCATATTTTTTTCAAACTATAGTCCGGCCCCCAACAGTGTCCGTGGGACAGTGAACTCCACCCTGTTTAAAATGTTTGAGGACCCCTGCTTTAGAGGGAAGGTGCCAGTAGAGAGGGAGGGAATAAGGGTGACTTTAGTAGTTGTTAGGGAACAGGATCAAGGGTAAAAAAGTTTTGTAACCGCTTCAGTTGTAGCCAGTTCAAAAGACGACAATGTTGACTGTGGTGTTAGTCAAGGCATGTTCAGTATTGCATCAATCTTGTCCTTGAAGTGATTGGCAAGTGATTGCCCAAGAGGCAGTGAGTGAGTTAGTTGGTAGAGGGCGTGGGGGACGAAGCAAAGAGTTAAAGGTAGAGAAGAGCCGATGGGGACTGGATTACAAGGTAGTAAAAGGAGAGACAATGTAGGTTTGTTTGGCAGCATGGAGGCAGGAAATGTATTTTAGGAGGGCAGATTTATAGGGTGATGTTTTGCATTGATTTGGTTTTATGCCCCGATCGTTCAAGAGCACGGCAAGGTCTCTTGAGGTTTCTGGTGTTGTCGGTTTCCAAGGGTTGTAACAGTCGGGGCCTGATTCTGCGTGTAGCTAAAGGAGCAAGTGCATCCAGTGAGAATGAGAGTGAACTGTTGTAGACAGAGGTGGCCAGGTCAGGACAGGATAGGTGGGAGATTTTGTCATAGATGTGGTCAGTAGCAAAAAAGAGACGAAAAAGGTTAAAGTGGAAATGTTTTCTAAAAATAAAACAGTTCACAAAGATGTGTTTAACTGTATAATTAACTGTTGTGTGGAATTCAACTTTAAAGCCCAACTGGACCTTCAGTTTAAATAAACTAAATGAATTCCAGGTTCATCAAAATAAAAAGTGCTCTATTTATCACAGTTTAATTTCTTTAGGGCTCAGTCACACCATGTGCAGTGACCTATGTTAATCTACACAGATCAACACAGGCTCACTGCTAGGGCACATAAAATACAACTGATTTCTAAGTGCATACCTACCAACTGTCCCAGATTTGCCGGGACAGTCCATTTTTTCTGTTATCTGTCTCGTCCCATCTTTGTCCTGGGCTGTGTCTCGGAATTAGGGCTGCAGTGACAGCTACACTCTCTCTACTCTTGCAGCTAAATTAATTAACACCTACTCCCATTGATTCTCCTCCCTCTGTTCGACACTGTCCAGTGTTCCCTTGGTCACCTCCAGTGCTCCCTTCTTCTCCCCCAGCAGTCTCCAACATTCACTCCATCTTCTCTCGCACTCTTTAGCGCTCCCTCTGTGTCCCTCAGCAGTCTCCAACACTGCCTTGATCTCCCGATAAATATTCCAATGCTTCCTCCCTCTCCCCCACGGCACTGCAATGTTGACTCTGCTTCCCTGAGCACTTTCCATTGCTCCCTTTTTCTCCCTTACAATGCAGGGCATGCCCCGTCAGGTTGTAATGTTAGCATTTGGGCTGAGGGGGGGGGGGGGAGTAAAAACGCTGCTCAGTGGGCTGTTTTTTACCACCTCCTTGGCTGCCTGTATGAAAGAGCCCTTCGGGATCATTCACACCATGTACTGTCATACCATCTGTATTCTCCCTTTACCAACTATGCACCGTCATAAACTCTGTATTTCACTCCTGCATATAGTACCTGCTGTCAAAAACTTGCATGCTGTCTCCTGCACATGCTAGAGACCATCATACACTCCTCATTTCCCTTCTGCATAAACTGGCCACCGTTACACCTTCCTCTACTGCACATACCCACTGTAATACACTGCGCACTCATTTCCTGCACATAGCAATATACACTCCACACTCTTTTTCTGCACATACTCTCATGCTCTCCGCACTCATTTCCTGCCCATGCCACCACACACTCCACACACCTTTCCTAGACATAGCATCATACTAGAGCTGACAGTGCAAATAAAACAGCGCAAAAAGGTTGTGAGTAATCATGAAAATGGATAAAAGCAATGACTGAATAAAACACTCATAAATTCATCAAGTGTCCAGTGCACCCTGTGCAGTTACAATCAGTAACATAAATACAATAATAGATATGTAAAGTGAAAAATTCCTCATAAAATTCCATATAAATCCCAAAAAAGTGCTTCAGCAAGTAGCCAGTGAAAGATAGTCCATAGAAAGTGCTTGGGTGCTGAGGAATCTGTGCAAAATCATGCTGACACTGTGATGTGATATTTGTGAATATCCTCTCCCCTAGGATGTTCCACTTAGCGGACAGAGTGGGCCCCTAGACAATACTGTCTAAGGGTCGCTCAGGCTTAGTCCAGTAAGGAACCCAGGCAGTATCCTTTAGGCTGATAGGGAAATTAAGTAAACCTCCAATATGTAGACTCAGCAGGATGATATGACCATATAGGGAAGGAAAGGCTCACAATAGTGTAATACTGATATTTAGCGTTTATTGATAAAAAATAGTTATATCACTCACATTTGGTAAGAGAAAAGCAGGCAAAGTATATCACTCATCAGGTACTAAGGATCGTTCAGATCGCGGTGCGCTCGGGGCTGGCTTGGTCCCGGCGTGCGTTCCACCGCTACTGGAAGTGACCGTCACTGTGACCAAGCCAGCCCCGAGCGCACCGCGATCTGAACGATCTGAGTGTTGCTTACAGAACTGTTTTTAACGTATCATACAGTCCTAACCTTGTTTAAAACAGTGACACATTACTTTAAAACAATGCCACTTTCTCTCAGAACGGAGAAGGTAGGGAAGAATAGTGAGACCTGCCAACCATAGTAATGAAAAAGTTAGGGCCAGCTGTGGCAGAGACTCCTTCCCTCCTCCACATACTGCGGCAAAACTAAGGGGGAAGGCTGCTAGAGCGCACCTCTCCATCAGGGACTCATGCCACTACAGCAGGGGTGCCCAACCTTTTGAGGAGAGAGGGATGGCCACTTTAGTGCCTTGGTAACCAGTCGTGGGCCGCAATGAGCAGAGCGGGTGGACGAGATATGCGTGTCCACTGAGCATATGCAGAGCAGACACGGACAAAGCCCTATCTACTCTATGGGCCCCTGATCTGATCAGCCCAGACAGAAGAGGACATATCCCCTTCTGTTTTTTTAAGTGGATCGGATTGGAGATAGGCAGGTGTAAACGGACACAAGTCCATTTACATATGCCACTCTATAGAGGTGAATGGAGGGTCCAAGTGGGTCCACTCAAAAAACAGGCAGGCGGACCTGACTAGAATGATTGTGTGAAAGGGGCCTACTGCCCCTGTCTGCTTTCACATGGATGCACTGCCATTTACCTGCACCTCAACTGACCTCAATCTTCACTTCTTCCTCAGGATTACTGCAGGTATCGCTGGCTGCTGCTGTCCCCTAGGCGGATATGGCTGATGGCTGTTGCTGGCTGCCCTGCAGGGCGGGTACTGCTGGCTGGTACTGGCGGTGAGTACTGGAGGCTGGTACTGCTGGTGGGTTCTGCTGGCTGGTGCTGGTGGGTACTGCTGGCTGGTTCTGGTGGGTACTGCTGGCTGGTTCTGGTGGGTACTGCTGGCCAGTACTGCTGGTGGGTACTGCTGGTGGGTTCCACTGGCTGGTACTGCTGGTGGGTACTGCTGGCTGGTGCTGGTGGGTTCTGCTGGCTTGTACTGCTGGGGGGTACTGCTGGCGGGTGCTAGTGGGTACTTCTGGCTGGTTCTGCTGTCTGGTACTGCTGGTGGGTTCTGCTGGCTGGTACTGCTGACTGGTGCTGATGGGTACTGCTGGCGGGTGCTGCTGGCTGGTATTGCTGGCTGTTACTGCTGGCTGGTACTGCTGGCTGGTACTGCTGGTGGATACTGCTGGTGGATACTGCTGGTACTGCTGGCTGGAAATGCTTGCGGGTACTGCTGGCTGGTACTGTTGGTGGGTATTGCTGGCTGGTTCCCAACCCACCATTCCTGAGCATCAGTGTGACAGGAGCCAGTGCTGGAGGAAGCATGCCGCTGCAGTAGAGAGCAGAGCAAATGCTTCCTGTATGGCTACTGTCACAGGCAGAGTACATTTGGTATCATTTGGTACATTTGGCTGCTGCTGTCCCCTAGGCGGATATGGCTGATGACTGTTGCTGGCTGCCCTGCAGGGCTGGTACTGCTGGTGTATACTGCTGGCTGGTACTGCTGGTGGGTTCTGCTGGCTGGTACTGCTAGTGGGTACTGCTGACTGGTACTGCTGGTGGGTTCTGCTGGCTGGTACGGCTAGTGGGTACTGCTGGCTGGTGCTGGTGGGTACTGCTGGTGGGTACTGCTGGTGGTTTCCACTGGTGGGTTCTGCTGGCTTGTACTTCTGGTGGGTACTGCTGGCTGGTACTGCTGGTGGGTACTGCTGGCTGGTGCTGGTGGGTTCTGCTGGCTGGTACTGCTGGCTGGAACTGTTGGCGGGTACTGCTGGCTGGTACTGTTGGTGAGTATTGCTGGTTGGTTCCCAACCTCCCATTCCTTAGCATCAGTGTGACAGGAGCCAGTGCTGGAGGAAGCAGCGGCTGCAGTAGAGAGCAGAGCTGATGCTTGCTGTAAGGCTACTGTCACAGGCGGAGTACATTTGGTATCACTCCGTCTGTGACAGGAGCCGGCGCTATACAGGAAGCATTGGCTCTGCTTCCTCTAGTGCCGTGCCGGCTCCATTCTTCACACTGATGCTCTGGGATGGCGGGTCGGGAACCCGCAATCTGGGATTGCCGACCCTCCATCCCAGAGCAGGAGTTGCGCCGGGATCCTCGGACTCAAAGGCTCAGACTCAGAGTCAGTAATATTTTCTCATGAGGGAGCAATTGCCCCCCCCCCCCCCCACTTGGATCCACTCCGGAGTCTGAAATTATGCTGCCCTGGTATGACGATATACAGCTCTCCCCTGACACTACATTCTGTCCTAGCCTGACACTATACTACTCTAGCATAACTTCAACTCCCTTATATAAAATGTATTTAAAGGACGACATTAGATTAATGATATGCTGCTTGTAAAACCACGTCCATTTTAAATAAATGCCCCACCCCTAATTCTCCACCTACAAAGGCTTTCTGGACGCACAGCTAAAAAGGTGTCCCTGGAAATTTTTTTAAAAATGCTGTATGTAAGTGCCCTATTTAAAATACAACATAGCCTCAAGGTCAGGGCCGGTGCAAGGACTTTTGACACCCTAGGCGAAATCTAATTTTGCCGCCCCCCCCCCCCCCTTGGCTCTTCCCCTGACTGCACCCCCTTTCCCCTGCCCATGTATACGGTGTAGGTTGCAGGGGTCAGAATTGTGTAATGCACAGAATGCAGGGTTGCGGGGTGCGCTACATACTGCGTGCAGGGTTAGGGATGCACTACGTACTGCGTGCAGGGTTAAGGGATGCACTACGTACTGCGTGCAGGGTTGCAGGGTGCTCTTCATACTGATTGCAGTGTTGAGAGGTGCGCTAGGTACTGCATGCAGGGTTGAGAGGTGCGCTAGGTACTGAGTGCAGGGTTGAGGGGTTTACGCGAAAACTTGAGTGCAGGGTTTTGGGGTGCACTAGGTACTGCGTGCAGGGTTGAGAGGTGTGCTAGGTACTAAGTGCAGGGTTGCGGGGTGCACTTTTTGGATAGTGCAAGGTTGTGGGGTGCGCTAGGTACTGAGTGCAGGGTTGAGGTGTGTGCTACGTACTGCATGCAGGGTTAAGGGGTGTGCGTTAGGTACTGAGGAGGGGGAGGGAGGAGAGGGGGTTGGAGAGTAGGAGGAATGGAGGGGGGTGGAAAGGAGGGGGTGTATAAAGAGGAAGGGGGGGAGAAGGGGGTGGAGGTGTATGGAGAGGAAGGGGGGGAGGAGAGGAGGGGTGGATGGAGAGGAGGGGGGGAAGGGGGTTGGAAGGGGGGGAGAGAAGAGGTGGAGAGGAGTCTCAATTAGTGTAGGCTGCAGAGTGCATGCTGGGAGTTTAGCCCGTCATCCCAACAGCATGATGGATGTGGAGCCCCTCAGAACCACTGCAGATGGCATGCTGGGCATTGCAGTCCCTCTGCCTCACTGCAGAGGGCACGCTGGGCATTGCAGTCCATCTACCTCACTGCACAGGGCATGCTGGGCATTGCAGTCCATCTACCTCACTGCAGAGGGCATGCTGGGCATTGCAGTTCCTCAGGATCACTGCAGAGGGCATGATGGGCATTGCAGTTCCACAGGATCACTGCGGTGGGCATGCTGGGCATTGAGGTTCCTCAGGATCACTGCGGTGGGCATGCTGGGCATTGCAGTTCCTCAGGATCACTGCGGTGGGCATGCTGGGCATTGCAGTCCCTCAGGATCACTGCGGTGGGCATGCTGGGTATTGCAGTCCATCTGCCTCACTGCAGAGGGCATGCTGCCCAGCGTGCCCACTGTAGTGATCCTGAAGAACTGCAATGCCCAGCATGCCCACTGTAGGGATCCTGAGAAACTGCAATGCCCAGCATGCCCACGACAGTGATCCTGAGGAACCTCAATGCACAGCATGATGCTGGACATTGCAGTTCCTCAGGATTACTGTCGTGGGCATTGCAGTTTCCCAGGATCCCTACAGTGGGCATGCTGGGCATTGCAGTTCCTCAGGATCACTACAGTGGGCATGCTGGGCATTGCAGTTCTTCAGGATCACTACTGTGGGCATGCTGGGCATTGCAGTTCTTCAAGATCCCTACAGTGGGCATGCTGGGCATTGCAGTTCTTCAGGATCACTACTGTGGGCATGCTGGGCATTGCAGTTCTTCAGGATCACTACTGTGGGCATGCTGGTTATTGCAGTTCTTCAAGATCCCTACAGTGGGCATGCTGGGCATTGCAGTTCTTCAGGATCACTACTGTGGGCATGCTGGGCATTGCAGTTCTTCAGGATCCCTACAGTGGGCATGCTGGGCATTGCAGTCTGCCAGCTAAGTATCTTTAAACCCAAGGCAAGGCCATACTGAGAGCTCCCCTATGGTACATACCGCAGACAGTGAAGTTGTAGTAGACAGTAGTCGGCTCCTGGTGGTGAGGGTCGAGCAGGTGACACACTCGGCTACAAGTCACTGGCTGCTCTGACTATACACTGACTTCTCTCTTCAGCACGCTGCTCACTCACAAACCACGCCCCTTCACCGGCAAATTATACACAGCTATCCATAAGCAGTAGTTGGTCCCGCCCCCCTCCACCTTCTTCTCCACCCACCAACCACTGTTTTGTCTATGCAGGGGGCAAAGGGGCGGAGCCCCGCATATCTGCCCCTTCCCGACATCAGAGAGTCCATTTGACAGCTCCAGGCCACCTTCTTCTCCGCCCACCAACCGCTGTTTTCTCTAGACTATACCGGGGACAAACGGGTGGAACCCTGCATATCGGCCCCGCCCTTCCCGACATCACAGCATCAATTTGACAGCCAGCTCCACCTCCACTCCGCTGGCTTGGGATTTAAGGTATGCTGCTCCTTCTCCACAAGTGCAGAAGGCAGAGAGGGGGAGAGAGAGGAGAGCGAGGAAGGCAGAGAGGAGAGCGAGGAAGGCAGAGATGGAGGGCGGGCGCCGGAGGGCGAGCGCCGCCCCCACTGATGTGCGCTCTAGGCCGACGCCTACCTTGCCTATAGGTAGAACCGGTGTTCCGTGAGAATCACCTACCCGTGAGAAAAACCTACCCTCGTCACTTCCGGTTGCACGGCAGTGTGTTTAATGCGGCGGTTACATTAAAACAGCTGGCCTGCAATACGAGTCATCTCCGCTCCTGTCCCTGTCACTTCCCTGATCTCGGCTAGTAAATATAAAAGCGGCGGCGGGTGTATGAAAACATAAATCACGGAGCCGAGAGCCACTTTTATATTTACTAGCAGAGATCAGGGTAGTGACAGGGAGAAGAGCGGAGATGACTCATAGTGCAGCACAGCTGTTTTAATTTAACCGCCGCATCGGTAGGTTTATTTCACGGACACAGTGATTATTTCATACTAGTGCGCATGCGCACTAGTCCGATCCTCAGCTGCTCCATTGCGTATCGGGGGCTCTGGCCATGCGCACTGCTGCGCTGCTCAGCTGTTCCTGGCCGGAAGTGACGAGGGTAGGTTTTCCTCACGGGGTAGGTAATTCTCACGTTACACCGGCCCTGCTCAAGGTAGATTCCAGTGTGTTGTGTAAAAATGCAGACTTGTTCACCTGAAGTCACCATTAGTCACTGCTTCACAGTGGTGCACAGAAATGAATGAAATGTAATTTGTGAGATTTCAGTTATTTAAAAAAAAGTAAACAATGCCTTACACTAGAACAATGAAAGGCACTGCCTGCCACTGCTTATATACATCAAAACCCGACCTGCAAACTAAAACAGATTGCATTCAGGTGAGGGTGGTGTGAGCAACCCCTAAAATATACCCACAGCTCATGCCAGCATGTTGCTGTGGGTACTCTCTGTGTAGAAGCAGTGATTCCTCTGCAAAGCTCTGCAACATCCACTGCTGATTTAGAGCTGGAGCTTTCCAATAGGCAGGGACCACATATTTAAACACCCTTTTTTATCAAATTGTATTTTGCCACACAAAATAAAAGAGCTAAAAAAAAAATAGAAAAATGTAAACAAAATAGCAAAAAAAAGAATACAGCACTAAGCCTACAAGTTACAATTAAATACATATATCAGTGTAGCCCCTCTACCACAATAACATACCGTATATACTCAAGTATAAGCTGACCCTAATATAAGCCGAGGCACTTAATTTTACCACAAAAAACTGGGAAAACGTATTGACCCGAATATAAGCCTAGGGTAGGAAATGCAGCAGCTACTTGACCCAACTGGACCACCATGAGACCCAAAACAGGGGCTGCTGGCATGGTGCAGGGGCTGCGGACATGGTACAGGAGATGCATGGCTGTGGGCATGGTACAGGAGATGGTACAGGAGATGGTACAGGCATGGCACAGGAGATGGTACAGGCATGGCACAGGAGATGGTTCAGGCATGGCAGAGGAGATGGTTCAGGCATGGCACAGGAGATGGTACAGGCATGGCAGAGATATGGCACAGATGATACAGTTATGGCACAGAGATGGTACAGGCATGACACAGATGGTACAGGTCAGGTATGGCACAGATGGTACAGGCATGGCACAGATGGTACAGGAGATGCAGTGCTGTGGGCATGGTACAGGAGTCTCACTTACCTTTACCTGCATTTCTGTGGAGGAGTCTCACTTACCTTTCCGCCTTACATTTCAAAATGTCTGCCCAGGAATAGCCGAACGTGTACGGGCTTTCCCAAGCGGCGGCGGCGCATGCGCACTGACCGGGGAAAAGGTAAGTGAGACCGTGACTCGAATATAAGCCGAGGGGGAATAAGCATAGCCATATAAGCCAGCATGAAAAAACATGCTGAAAAAGTCGGCTTATACTCGAGTATATACGGTACTTGGCAAACTAATATATATCCCACATGTTACAATAAAAGCAACTTTTTCAACAAAGAGTAATAGACAGGCCCATTGTGTCTATCCAACTTGACCATATTGCAGGGCCGGAGTGGGACTCATTTTCAGCCCTGGAGTTTCATGCCTTAGACTGGCCCACTTTAGTTCACGACTCACTCACTATATTAAAATAATGTAATTAAAACCTCTGAATATAAGTTTGCAATGGCGCACTGTTCTCTACAGCCTTGTAATTCATTCAGTGAGAGTGAGAGTGAAAGAAAGAGGGAAGGAGAGGCAGGGAGTGAGCGAGAGAGAGAGAGAGAGGGGGTGGAAAGAAAGAGGGAAGGAGAGAGAGAGAGCGAGTAGGTGGGGTGGAAAGAAAGAGGGAAGGAGAGGGAGAGAGCGAGTAGGTGGGGTGGAAAGAAAGAGGGAAGGACCCTACACTGACCCCCCTATACTGACCCCTACACTGACCCCCCTACATTGACACCTAAACTGACCCCCCTACACTGACACCCCCCTTCACTGAACCCTTACACTGACCCCCTACATTGACCCCTTCACTGACACCTACACTGACCCCCCCCCACATTGAATTGACACCTACACTGACCCCTTCACTGACACCTACACTGACCCCCCCTACATTGAACCTTTACACCGACCCCCCTACATTGACCCCCTTCACTGACACCTACACTGACCCCCCTACACTGACCCCTTCACTGACACCTACACTGCCCCCCCCCCCCCCCCACATTGAAGCAGTGGCATCTGTAAACCTCTAGCTGCTGCCTCTGCAGCTTAAACGGCGGGAGTGATAGGGAGCTGTAAAATGAAGCTCAGCAGCATGTTTTATTGCCCGCCAACTGCAAGTGTAAATGAGCCCATGGCTAGGTTCACATTGTTACAGGTGGTTGCATGTGCGGGACAGCGTGTAAATGGCACCTATTCCCACAACCACCTGTAGGAAAAATTCCCTGCTCTTTTACAGATGCACAAGGCTGCCATTTATTCCTTTTGGCACTCCCGCGCATCTGAAAATGCAGCACATTTTTTTGGTGTGGGAAATTACATGGTACTTTTGCACCATGCGATTTCCCTGCGGCTGCGTTTTCATAAAGGTGCAGGGACCTTTTTCTTGTGTTTCCTGCAGGTACAGTAGCCCATTTAAATGAATCGGCTGCTGTGCCTGCGCAAATGTGAGTCACAGAAAACGCATTAGTGTGAACCTGATATAATAGTCACCTAAAAGGAAAATACATACAGCAAGGTGCCTCCAACATATTTTACTTAATAGCACAAAGTCACTTTAAAAAATATTTCTGCCGAGTACTCCCCTATTTATCAATCATATCCACAGTGCTCAGCTGAAAAGAGCAGAACATCACTGCATTGTGCAAGTGCTATAGATATTCGCGCCAAATGATTACTAAATTAATTAAATTATATATAGCGGTGAACAAGACTGCAGCTACCTTACAATCACCAATAGGGAAAGAGTACTTTACTAATATTAAGAAGCTATGCTTCAATTAGGCAGCGCATATCTTGTCTTCCAAAATTGTGCTTAAATGTATACTGTAGTGACACGGACTTTTAAATAATATTAATCCTTATAAATAATTATTAAAGTGCATAAATGTCAAAAATGAATAAAAGATACATAAAGTGCTCTGTGACATTCATGTAAACATCCGTATCCAAAAGAATATAACTGTGTGTATATAACACTGCAATCAATTAAAGTGCTTAGTGCTCATGAAATACCCAATTAAATACAATTATATATATATATATATATATATATAACACTTCAAACAAATAAAAGTGCTTTTGTGCTCAGTGCTACTATAATTTGATCACTCAAAGTTCAGTGCAAAAAAATTGTCCAATATTCTCCCAGTGAAGTATTCGCGACCATGCAGGGGAACAGTGGTGGTGGGTATCTCCTATTCACCCGTGCAGTATTATCTGGGGTGTGCGCTTACCAGAGGGATATGATCCCTGTTACCTTATGGCAACCAGGATCCTGAATGCTTTTTAGATAATATTTAGCTGTTGAATGGTCCTCTCGTCCACTTTTCCTCTGTTTGGGATCACCTATATGTCTCAGGGTAAGTAATAGGAGAGAGACAAGGGACTTCTCATGGTGTAGTATGTTCAATAATCTTATCCTTTATTACGGGTTCATTAAAACTCATACAAAATATAGAATCAATTAATGCCTATGTAGCACTATGCTGAATAGCTGTATATACTAATTACCGGATCATGGAGAATAGCAAGCCCTCAGGTGCAAATCACGTCGCTCCTTACCGGCTACTAGTCCGGCATCCGGCGTGCGTTCCAGCTAAACTCTGCAGTGAGGCGGATCCTGGTTGCCATAAGGTAACATGGATCATATCCCTCTGGTAAGCGCACACCCCAGATAATACTGCATGGGTGAATAGGAGATACCCACCCCCACTGTTCCCCTGCATGGTCGCGAATACTTCACTGGGAGAATATTGGACAATTTTTTTGCACTGAACTTTGAGTGATCAAATTATAGTAGCACTGAGCACAAAATCACTTTTATTTGTTTGAAGTGTTATATATATATATAATTGTATTTAATTGGGTATTTCATGAGCACTAAGCACTTTAATTGATTGCAGTGTTATATACACACAGTTATATTCTTTTGGATACGGATGTTTACATGAATATCACAGAGCACTTTATGTATCTTTATTCATTTTTAACATTTATGCACTTTAATAATTATTTATAAGGATTGGTATTATTTAAAAGTCCATTTTACTATAGTATAATTCATACATTTAAGCACAATTTTGAAGACAAGATATGCGGTGCCTAAGTGAAGCATAGCTTCTTAATAATAGTAGAACACTGCATTGTACCTGTAATTCTTCAGTGTTCTTGGGTTTAATCTGGGAGTCTTCTGTCTGCTTCTGTCCCCGTCTGTCAGCCCGCCCACCACCTGCATTGCTTTAGTATTCTGAGCTCTGCCAGGGATGTAGTCCCGACATTTTCTTCATCTTCTGCCGGCCTCTATCCCCGCCCACTGGCCCGCCCACCACGTACAGCACTTCCCTAGACCATTAACTACAGTTCTGATAGGAGGTGGGCGGGGACAGAAGATGCAGAAAACGCCGGGACTCAACCTGGACACAGAGCTAAGAATTCTAAAGCAATGCAAGTGGTGGGCGGGCTTACGGTCGGGGACAGAAGCAGACAGAAGATGCTAAGACTAAACCCGAGCCCTAAGCACTTCACCTCCGTTGCGCCCCCCCTTTCCTACAATAAATTGTTCCACCCCTTATACACACCGGCCCTGCACTAGACCAGCCCACCGGGAATTCTCCCGATGCTCCCGATTAGCCAATCCGGGCCTGCCATATTGCAGTAAATTTATCTAGAGCATGGCGAGAGGTACGTACAGTGTGTTTCTCTAACAAAATATATTTATCCACTTTGGATTTCCACTCATCTACTGATGACGGAGTAGAGGATACCCATCGTGGCGCAATCAGTTTTCATGCAATAAAAACAGATCTTAGAACTGCAACAATTGGCTTTGCGTCCAATGTATTGGAATCAACATATCCCAGGATACATAAAATAGGGTCAAGGGTTAGTAAAATACCATATGAATTATTTAAAGTTGAAATAACCCCCTGCCACTAATGCCCAAGCTTTGGACATCTCCACAGTAAATGTATGAGATTACCATGTGGATGGCCACATCTAGCACAGTGTTGAGTTCCCTTGCAGCCTATCTTATGCAAAAATTCTGGTGTACAATACACTCTATGCAAAATAAAGAGTGTTGTTACTTTATGGGATGGAGAAAGTGAAATATTCTGACAATTCTGCAGCACCTTGTCCCAAAGCTCATCGGAGAGGTGACCCAGACCCTCCTCCCATCTGTGCCTACATGTAGGAGGCAAATTAAGAAGACATTTTGACAACAACTGTGTGCATGCCAAAGAGATGAGCCCCTTAGTAGTCTCAGCCCTACAAGCATATCAAGCAAAGGCGTTGAGGCAAAGGAGGTGGATGGAATCAAGCCCTGTGCATGAAGTGCATGACGTAATTGTAAATATTGATAGAACCAATGTTGTTCCAAGTCAAACTCCAGATGCAATTGTTGAAAAGATTTTAGGGTTCCATTAAAATAAAGCTGAGACAGAGCTGTAATTCCTGCTCTCTCCCATCTAAAAATGCCTTCCAGCCAAGAAAGTTCTCGCCAATGTATCATTGGACCAAAGTGGAATATATCTGGTGTATCCAACAATTTCCAAAAGAGTTTTACCTGTTTGCCACGTCTTTTGCACCAAAGTGCAGATTGCACTTTAAGAACAGTAGGAGTGTTTATCATCTGTAATGGATTTTTACCTTTAAATAAAAAAGAAATGTTAAAGGAAGTTAAAGGAAGGCCCCAGAGGTCCATGCCTCCCCCATCCCTCAAAATGCTGAAGCTGGGCAGCAAGGAAATACACCCATGGGTTAGAAGCCGACTACCCCCCCCCCCCCCCCCCCCCCGGACTTTAGAATATTGCAAAAATTTGAATTTAATCCTGGGTTACTTTTTTTCCACCAGATCAAATTTCTAAACACTGCATCAATCTTCCTAACATATTTAAGTGGGATCCATCAGGGTGAATTATGTATAAAAGTATAACAGTTGGGGCATCCAGACCATCTTGAGGAGATTGGTGCAACCGGCTACAGATAATGGTAATTTACACCATACAGAACATTGGGAGTGAAATCTAATAAGTAATGGATTTAAATTCAGGGGGATCATGTAATCCTGTATCCGGCTGGTAATCTGCACTCCTAGGTATTTAAACTGAGAAACAATTTTAAACTGGGAAAATATAGGAAAAGATAAATCAGGGAGTGGGTCATGTGGAAGCAGTACAGATTTGTCCCAGTTCATTCTAAACCCTGAAAATGTACCGAACTCTGTAATAAGAGACATTGCAGAGGAGAGAAGAGTATACGTATTAGAAAGAAAAAGAAGTATGTCATCAGCATAAAGAGCTACTTTCTCCTCATGCATTTCCCTAAAAAAGCCACGCACTTTGTTAAGACACAAGAGTCTGTCTTAACAAAGCCGTGAATGGCTCTATTGCGACCACAAATAGAAGCAGCGACAGAGGACAGCCCTCGTTCCATGATAAAGTGGAAAAAGAGAGGACTGCACACCACTGATCCGAACCGAGGCCTTTGGAGAAGTATACAATAATTTAACCCAGCTACAAAAAAACATCTCCAAACCCAAATTTTTTTAAAACTTCCCACATATAACACCACTCAATACTGTCAAATGCTTTGACATCATTAAGTGAAAGAAGCGCTCTATTATTACATGCATCAACTGGAGTTGGAATATTTAAGAAAGTACGCCTAATTTTAATTGCAGTGGAGAGATTAGGCATAAAGACCGTTGGATCTGGGTATATTATTGTTTAATCTATTAGCGAGTAATTTTACAAAACATTTTATCATCACTGTTAAGCAGTGATATGAGTCTGGATGGATATAAAGGATCTTTGTCTTTTTTGGATATCATCACAATAGTTGCTTCTATCATGGAAGGAAAAGACTTCCTTAAAGGTATTTAATAAGACAGGCAGAATAATCTCACCATAATGTTTATAGATCTCATTAGGTAGCCCGTCCAGACCTGATTTACCATTAGGGAGACTCGCAACTGCAACCTCAAGTTCTTTTAATGTCAGAGGAGCATCCAGCATATGTTTATCTCCTAAAGAGAGGGTGGGCAGAGTGATACGATCCAAAAACAATTGCAATTCAACAACAGTAAAACTAGCATGAGAGGAATACAACTGTTGATAAAAAGATTTAAAAATCTCCAAAATATCAGTAGTACTAGTGTGCATTTGGCCTGTACTAGCCTTTACAGCTCCTACATAAGGAGTACCTGATTGGGAACGGGCGATATTAGTTAGTAACTTACAATTTTGCTCTCCCTCTGCCCATGACAGTCGTTTTTGAACAAATTGCTTCTGATGGACCCTTTTTTTTTTAAATTTCTTTTTATTGAAACTCTGAGATGTATAGGAAAAACAGGGTTTTGTATTTGGGACTTTTAAAGGTGCTAATAATTAATAATGGAGAAAAAATAATTTTTTGTAAAAACAAATTTTACACATTTTATTGAAACAATTTAACAAACACATTTTTTCCTTTTAAAAACACATAAAAGAGAAAAGAAAGAACTTGATTATGTCTGCTCAACATGTTTCGCCATCTTGTGGTCCCAATACAAAACTCTGTTTTTCCTTGAATACAAATAGGGGATGTGGTGCCTTTGAAAATTTACTCTCCAGCAATATACAAAATTAAAAAACTACTAATAACGCCTCCTATTATAGAACCCAAAAAAAAGGGGAAAGAAGAAACAACACACCTTCCATACACCTCGCTCTGTCATTCTCTTATAAAATCACTTCAAGGGTTGATGATTATAAGGAGATTCCTGTTCCCTCTCAACCATCAGGATAATGTATCGGAAGAATATCAACTTGTGTTTAGAATCCTACCTTAACAAGCATAATGTGAGTCCCTGCAGAGCAATACATTTGTACATATCATAAACTAAACCTTATCGGGGGGGGGGGGGGGGGTAATGAATTCAGTCTGTGGACTCCTGATCATCTGTTGTACACTCCAAATCTGTCCTGGTGTGCCTTTTTTAACAACAATTGATGCAATCTGGATTGCATATCTAACCAATGTGCATGATTACTGGAGGAGGGTTTCAGCCTCAAGTAGCACCCTATTTGCCCGATCAACTTCACGTCTACCTGCAGCTATAATAGTATTAATCTCTTTAATAAGAAGACCAAGTAGATATGCCTTCACTGCATCCCACATTCAGCACTTTTCAATATGGGAAGTGATAGTACAACTTTAAAAAATGGAGCGGGGGGGGGGTGTTTTAGGATGGGTATAGTCAACACTTTTTGACACGTGCCTGTGACAGGTCCAGCAGCCTGTATTAACCCATGCAGCACTGGAAGATCACAGCTTCAAGGGGGTGTTGGAAGGGTGGGGGAAGGAAGTTTTCAATGAATACAGCAGCCACCAGCACAAGGGATACTTCTCTTTCATTGAAAGCAACATCCCTGGGGTTGTTTTAAAAAACTAAATTAAACTAAACTAAACATAAAGGAAATCTATGGTAAGAGCATACAAATTCATTCTATAACATCATCATTGTAAAAGCAATACAAATAATAGTTATATTTGACAATACAATATAATCTAACTTGAAAAAAATCTATTTTCATGTTGTGATTTCTGCCTGTCTGCTTACCTTCTCTTTCAACAACTTCCTGGATTCCCTGCATGCTTTGTAACTTCTCCTCTGCTGTTTACTTACAATTTCTAAGAACTACGGTATATATGCCATGGTACCTTGCTGCCTGCAAGCAGTGATTCCTGTACTGACTCCGCCCCCTGAAACTCCTCCTCTCAGCACCTCTGTAGTTCAGAAGGTGGGCTCTGTGATATGTGTGACACCACAGTGCCAATCAACAGGGCATAGTGAATACCTATCACAGAATTCAAGGAAGCAAATGTGTTGGAATATTCACATAGTAAGTAGTGGTGGCTGATGCATTGTCCATGTATCCGGCCCCCAATCTACATGCAGGGCGCAGGACGCAATGGGGCTTTTTTTTTTAGCATGTGATTAGAGCCAGAGGCTCTAATAGGCTAAAAAAAAAGGTGGGCTTGGGCGCAGAGCACTGCACCCGAGCCCACCCAGTTGTGTGACAATAGCGAATGAATATTCGCTATTGGCACACGGATCCTCCTCCTCCTGCCCAATCAGGAAGCGGGTCTGAGACCTGTTTCCCGATTGGCCGAAAGGAGAAGCCATGCCACTGGCCATGGAGTAGGAGGGAGGAGACAGAAGACAGGGGGAAGAACCCGAAGCTGAAGCTGCCGCCACCGCCGCTGTCACCATGTGCTGCTGCTGCCTTCCCTCCCTCCACATACCCAGGCAAGGTGAGTGAGCCGGCGGGGGGGGGGGGGGGTATGGTGTGCAGCCTGGTGTGGTAGATTAACAGGAGCAGGCTAGAAAGAATTGAAATACAATGTGGAAATGAATATACATTTTTACATTTTGATCATTGGATACACTTTAAGCTTTAACAGTCATTGAAAGTTCTGTTTAACATAACTGGCTGCTTAATGTCTGATGGCCTGTAGAACATTGAGTAAATGACTCTGAGCCTTCTTTGTGCATGTATGAGTCTACATTAGTAGAAAGCTACCACCAATTACTGTGTCTGGAATTTCTGCAGATGCCTTTTAGAGCGAAAGCACTAGAATTTTAAAGCCGATATATTACAATTATCTTTTGTGGTGTCACGTTGAAGTCACACCTGTAATTTTCTTGTGAGTGATTCAGAGATGTTAAACTGAGGCAAGGTATGGTTAGTGGTAATATCACCAACATATTTCAATATTACAAGTTCTAAGGTGTTAAAACATTTGCATGTTTGTTAAACATTACAAAACACACTTTTATATAACAAATTATATTTAACCATAGCCTATACAGTAGGTGCATGCGTGCATCACTGCAAAACAAGAATCACAGTTACTTTTTTGCTTCACCTAACTGGTGGTCCTAAAGTAGTACTAAATGATTTTGGTTTCCCAGGAGCTTTTGCCATAATGTCCAAAAATACACAGGATATTTGCAAATCATAGCAAACTTACCTTGCAAAGTGCACCTCTCCAGCAGTGTGACATCTGCGATTCCCCTCATCATTATGTTGCCTGTGCTTCCATCTTCTCCCAGCCCTCTTCCAGGTCCAGAGTCTTGGCCATCTTAATTGACCTCCCCTAATTAATGCATGTTGGGAGTTATCCAAATGAAGCAAACTCCAGCACTTAAAGGGATAGTAAAAGTTTTCCATATGCAGATGGTCCTGTGAATACAGACCACAGCCTCCATCTATAGTGCCTCTATTGGTATCTAAAGAGATAGTGAGAGCCATACTTCTGTTGTGTACCAGTTGTAGTGCAAATAATCATGTGGGTTTTTCTTTTATTATTATTTGCAAAAAATATTTTGGAATGATTACAGAAAGCACTATAATGGCTTAATCTTTTGTCTTTTAGCATTGTGTTAAAGTGATTGTGAAGTTTTTTTTTTTTAACCTTCATGCATTCTCTGCAGATCCCCCAGCCCCCTCTAATACTTACCTGAGCCTTGCCTTTCTGGGGACATGCACATGCTGATTGGCTTTTGGCAGCAGCGGGAGCCATTGGCTGTCAATCACAGCCAGTGAGCCAATCAGGAGCGGGTGAGGCCTAACCACGGCTCCGTGTGTGAATGGACACACAGAGCTGGGGGTCAGGAGCGCACCTGCTTGGGTGCCCCCAGAGCACTCAGCAAGTAAGAAAGGGGGTGCCAAGTTAGAACCCTGAAGAGTGATTCAAGCAGGAACATATTTGCTATCTTCACTTCAGTGGCAAGGTAAAGCAGTGGCCTTGCCGCACACTACAGTTAGTTGTCCTCAAGATTGTGCATAGTTCATAGTTGGAGTATCCCACTCATCCCTTCTCCTATCCCAGTAGTTCCAAATAAAACCACAAAAAAAACAACATCCCCTGGATTTATTATTGACCGATCCAAGGACTTTTGGTGCTAATTTTCTGCTATCAGTGGCTAAGGGTAACCCAGGGGAATCCAGAAATTGCAATACTCAGCAGTCCTCTAGGGGGCAGCGCTACATTTTTATTATTCCATTGATTCTTTCAATTTGAATGCACAAATTAAATATTGCAGCGCTGAATGATTTTGTTCGAATATAGAGCACATGTCACAGAAGTTAAGAAAGTAAATGTGCGGCTATCTTCACAAAGTAAGTTTACAAACTTCAAGATTGTTCAGATTAATAGGAGTAAGCTAGAAAAAATTAAAATCCATTGTGGAAATGAATAGATTATTTTATATTTTGGCCACAGATATGCTTTAATGGCAGAAGAGACACAAAATCTCTTCTATCATAAATACCTACCTGCTATAATTTTCTTCCTATCACCTTCACCTCAGTGCAAGGCAGAGTGGTGGTCCTAAAGCAGTCCAAAAATACATAGGATATTTGCACATTATGGCGCACCTACCCTGCAAAATTCCCTGCTCCAGCATCTCAACTTCTGGCTTCCGCTAATATCAATCTGTCCATTGAGAGAGCCGAGAGAGACGCTGCTGTCATGCACAGTGCTTGCTAGAAATCTGGCCCAGGTAGGTATAAGGGCGGACTGGGGGGATCCTGCAGCACAGAATGTATTTTTACCTTAATGCATAGAGTGCATTAAGATAAAAAAAACCTTAAGGGCTCTTTCACACGGGCGTTCCTTTTTTTTTGCCCGGTCAGGTCCTTTTTTTTTTTTTGTAACGGACACGGATGACACTTGTGTCATCCGGTCCGTATGTCCGTTTTTCATCCCATCCGTTTGCGGATGAAAAACTGACATAATGCATGTCTATGTAAATACGGATGTCTGCGGATGACACCACTGACATCCGTTTTTGCTTCCGTTCCGTTTTTTGAAAGGAAGAAAAAATAGGGTTCTCCTCCGTTCAAAAAAACTGAACTGAACTGACAAAAAACGGATGTCAGAGGATGATCATCCGATGACATCCGTATTTACATAGAGATACATTATGTCCGTTTTTCATCCGCAAACGGATGGGATGAAAAACGGACATACGGAACGCCCGTGTGAAAGAGCCCTAAGGCTTCAGAACCACTTTAACCACTTCTGGACCGGAAGGATTTACCCCCTTAATGACCAGGCCATTTTTTGAGATAGGCCACTGCGTTACTTTAACTGACAATTGCGTGGTCATGCGACGCTGTACCCAAATAAAATGGATGTCTTTTTTCCCACAAATAGAGCTTTCTTTTGGTGGCATTTGATTACCTGTGCGATTTTTATTTTTTGTGCTATAAACAAAAAAAGAGCAACAATTCTGAAAAAACAATGATTTTTACTTTCTGCTTTATAACATTCCCAATAAAAAAAAAAATTAAAAATCAAATTTTTTCATCATTTTAGGCCAATTTGTATTCTGTAACACATTTTTGGCATAGAAAATTCCCAATAAGTGTATATTGATTGGTTTGTGCTAAAGTTATCGCGTCTACAAACTAGGGAAAACATTTATATCATTTTTGTTTTATTTTTTTTTTACTAGTAATTGCAGCGATCAGTGATTTTTAGCAGGACTGCGACATTGCGGCGGACAGATCGGACACCTAACCGACATTTTTGACACTTTTGGGGGGACCAGTGACATTACTACAGTAATCGGTGCTAAAAATATGCACTGTTACTGTACTAATGACACTGGCAGGGAGGGGTTAACACCAGCGGCGATCAAAGGGTTAAATTTGTCCCTAGGGGGTGCTTTCTAACTGTGGGGAGATGGGCATGCTGCATGAACACAGAGACCTGTGTTCCTAAATAGGAAGAACACAAGATCCCTGTGTTCATAGCTGACAGAACAGCAGTCTGCCGTGTTTACAACGGCAGACCACCGTTCTGTCTCCACAGGGAGCGATCTCGGGTGCCCGGCGGCAATCGCAGCCGCCGGACCCATTAATTGGCTCCCCCTGTGGCCAATGGGCGCGTGCATGTGCCCGCGATGCAATGTACAGGTATGTAGTTTCACGGGTAAGAGCCGACCTGCCGTGGTAAAACTACGGCGGCTGGTCGGCAAGCGGTTAAACCAGTGACATTTTCTTATATCAATTTGGGACTGGGGAAATCTCCTTTCCTGAATTTCTGGTGTTTCACAGCTGCTGCAGCAATTATTTGGTTTTCAATTCTCCCTGTTGGATATTTTATTTATTTTGTATCATGGAGAATTTAACAGTAGGTGGTGTGGTCGACATGCAAAGGTAGGCAGGAGTTAAAAAAGATCCCCGCACCAACTGCTGTGAAAGAGTGCACGGGTCACCACTGTGGAGAGGTCAATCTGCTTACCAAATAATGTTGACCCTCAAGTTAAAGAGAGATTAATGACTGCATATATAAAGCCAAGGCTCAATGAATCAGCAGCTGGGCCAGGTGCACACTATGTCACCCACTGCAGTTACCAGGACCAGATATGCTCCACTCTCAGTCAAAGTGAGCTTCCACTCCAGAAGCAACATAAGGGACCATAAGCCTTTTTCTTCCTGATCCAGAATCTATTTCAGGTATCTACACAGGCTCCAACCTGGAGACAGGGGGGTGAATACAAGACGTGTCAGGAAATTGTTAAAGCTCAGATATACACGCCAGTCATTGCAAGAAGCTGGCTGAGTCAGAGTTTTCACAGCTCCAGTACAGGTGGACAGAGCAGGAATAGATAATCACAGTGCAGCTCTGATCACTGCTTCCTGCCCAGCACACACCAGACCTTTCCCTGGGCAGAGTGAAGATCTTAGAGAATGGATAGCAGCCTGCATCTTCTCCACATCAGCTTCTTGCAATGACTGGCGTGCACCAATATCTGAGCTTCAACGATTTCCTGACACGTCTTGTAATCACCACCCTGTCTCCAGGTCGGAGCCTATGGATACCTGAAATAGAATCTGGATTGTGAAGAAAAAGGCTTATGGTCCCTTATGTCGCTTCTGGAGTGGAAGCTCACTTTGACTGAAAGTGAAGCGTATATGGCTTTCGGAATTTGTTTTCCAAGTGCAAGAAAAGAAAAGCTTGTTTTACAGTTTGTTCTCTTTAGAAAGCAGCCACAGTCTGAGTAGAAAGGCATGTCTCCTGCCAAAATAATGTAGCTAAGGACAAAGGTCAGATGTGCCCCCTACTGAGACTGACCTATAGTTCTGCAGTTATAAATGTGCATGATAAATGTGCATGATCCCTGGAGATGTAGCTCTGACTCAGTAGTCAGTAGAGGTGCATCTGATTCTGTACAGAGACCATTGGTTCCATACGAAGAGCAAGAATGTGTGTAGCTGAATAACCGCTTTTCTTCCAGCCAATGCACAAATACAGTCGCACGGAACTTTGCAAATGCAGGTGGACTCCCCCCTACATACTTAGCAATCAGTACCTCATGCATGGCTCCTAGAGTGTGCACCAGTAAGTCTGTTGTCTGAGAGACACAACGGATCACATGACCGAGTACAGGCCCAATGTACCATGTGATCAATGTGTCCAGTCATAGCAATCGTATATGTAAACAAACAAAGTGAAAGTAAGCATCAGTTCTCTCTCCTCCCAAGATCATCTGTGAGAGAAAAGAGAACCATTAACAAGATCGGTCAGTGTTACACAGCTCCTCACAGTGTTAAACACACACAGGCACCAGAGCCAGCCAGCTTACAGTGTCCCTGATCACTAGCTTAGCAATGTTGTGTAAATAAACAGTGGAGTCAGCTACCTATCACACCTTCTACAGTTTTACCAGTGCGGCCAGTAACACTGTACCTTTTTACTAGTGTAACGGGGTTTTGAGGGCGCCCCCTAGTGTCTTTGGGGTCCCTGAACCTAGTTAACTCACTATGCCTGACAGGCGGATCCTGAGCCTCCGCTATATGGGAGCTGGGGTACATGTCTGCGGCAGTGCCTCCACCCAGTGGGGCATCCGGGGTAGGGATGTGGGGTCCCACTGGGAACATACTTGGTGCAATGAGACTGACACAGCCTAACTTGAAATGACTTTATATAGTAAGTAGCAAATGAACCAACATGCATGGGAAAATACAATAGAGTAACACAGATAACAATGCAATGTGTATTTTCATCACCCACCCACTAGCACACCTGCGTCCCACCCCCTTATCTTCACCCTAGTGGCCGTTGGTGCAGATAGGAGAGTTGGGGCCCTTATAAGTCCTGTTCCGCAGAGTCACTGAAGCAGCCTGAAATGTGCAATGTCCACTCTGAACCTCAGAGTCTTTACTATGAGTGAGGAGACAGGTGCTCTGTGGTGATACAGGGAGAGGCTTGGCTTACCCTCACAACGCAATTAACCCGGTCAGTCCGCTGCAGTCTCCTCTCACTGGATTCCCCAGACGTCTGGACTCAGTGCTTGTCTTTGCCAGGGGTCCCTCTCTCAGCTGGTGTGGTCTTGGGTGAAGCAAGTTCTCTCAGCAGGATTCTATCTCTGTGCTGCAGTCTCTCCCAGCTAGTAGCATGTCCTTTCTCTGGCTGAGCAATGAGGTAACCTCTAGAAGCCTTCCAGGACCTGCGATGATGTCACAACCATGTGACTGAAAAGGCAGCAAGTCCTGTGATCAATGCT
Organism: Pelophylax lessonae; assembly: GCF_965119305.1. Taxonomy (NCBI): domain Eukaryota; kingdom Metazoa; phylum Chordata; class Amphibia; order Anura; family Ranidae; genus Pelophylax; species Pelophylax lessonae. The sequence goes on from NC_138775.1 coordinate 91,184,129, forward strand.
CAATGTTTTATTAACAGCATGCTGAGTCCATCTGCCATCTACTGGGCATTTCAGATAATACAGCCTGTGTAACTCCACAGGGCTACACTAGCTACACCAGTTAGTGTCACCAGATCACTGCCGTCAGCCAGTGTCTGATTACAGTAATGCCAGACCAGTATAGGCCAGAACCAGCGTCCTGATCACCGCCATACTAGCGTCCTGATTACCGCCCCACCAGTGTCCTAAGCACTTCCATACCAGTGTCCTGGTCACTGCCATACTAGTGCCAGTGTCAAAAGAGCCAGTGTCTCTAAGTGCAGTGATGGCAGACCAGTATACACCAGCACCAGTGTCCTGATTACCATCACACCAGTGTCATTGTCAACAGAGCCAGTGTCCCCAATTACAGTGACACTAGACCAGTAGAGCCATTCAAGCCAGTAACAATGCTCTGATCACTGCCACACCTGTACACCATCACCAAAACCTGAACACCATATCCAAAAAAACTTCACAAGTGAGGAGGCCTTTCCGGTTCTGAGCATGAAAGATGAAAGTAGCAGGGGGATCTCACTGTCAGATTTGGATTCTGAGTATCAACCCACGGAGAGCAGGGGTATGGTAACTGCCTCTGAGTTAAAGGAGGAAAGGGTCCCTACAAAAAGAAGTGTTCTAAGCAGCATTAGGCAAGCACCAGCAGTGCACTACATTCTGGTGAAGTGGTGAGCACCAGCAGCACAGTACAGCTGGATGAAAGGCGAAGTATTGGGGTGACACATCAGTCACAAAGGATTAAGTCCCATACAAGTGTTCCAAAGCCACTGGCAAATCCTTTATGACTACCTTCTAATTCAGCAGCATCAATCATCTCTCCATTTACAGGCCAACCATATATTCAGGCAGAAATCAAAATTTTTACACCTTTTCAGTTTTATAATTTGTTTTTCAAAAAGGCTTCCTCAATTAAAATATGGACCAATGTAGTCTGTATGCCCAGCAGTACATCACCAATAATCCTAGTTTATGCCCACCCATCTGAGTGGAAGCCCATCACAATTGAAGAATATAAATGTTTTCCTGGTCTAACCCCAAATATGGGATTCACCAAACACTGTATTGTTTTCTTTTATTTAAAACTTGTTGAAAAAAATGACAGTTCCAAAGGGCGCGTGATTGGGGAAGATGGACGCCTTGATTCCTCACTCCGTGCCATTGGACCATATAGACTCAGCTATCAGGGCACAGCACGCTTGCAGGCATTGGCAAATAGGCTCCCACTGCTTCAGGAAAGTACCAGGCTCCCGGTGGGTATGCACCGCACTCCCTGGCACCACCAGAAGTATCGCTCCCATCCCAAGGCTTTTCCCCACCACAGAAAAGGGGAAGGGCAAGATGGCGCCCGAACTGCCAGAGCCAGACGACTCCACATGGCTTTCCACGGCGGACCCAGCCTCCCCTGCGGACAGTTTCAATCAGTTCCCCTCGGGCCTGGTAAGCCCTATGCCAATAGACTCTGATGCTTTATTGACAAAATTCTGTTCTATAATGCGGGACGAAATCACCACGCAAACTCCTCAGACCTACTGAAAGGTCTCAAAGAGCTAAGCCACTGCCCTAATTAATTAGAGCAGCGCATGGACCTAGCAACCACAGTCCTTGAGGGACATGAGGAGGAGGTTGATAAACTGAATGCTGAAATGGTATGTTTACGGGACAAATTTGAAGACGCTGGAAATAGGAGATAACCTCTGCATACGCGGAGCCCCTGAGGTCATTACAGACCTATAGGGCACCACCACCGCATTTTTCCGGGAACGAGCACCAGAGACCCTCCTTGAACGTCTAGAATTTGACCGCATTCATAGATCTCTGGCCCCTAAACCGACTGAGGGCCCGCCAAGAGACATTATCAAATTCCATTATTACCGCACTAAAGAGAGGCTTCTGCAGGCAGACAGGGAACATCAAGAGCTTTCTTTCCAAGGCAACTCCCTCCAATTATTTGAAGATCTTTCTCAGGTCATAATCACCAAAAGGAGATAGTTGAAACCTTATCTGCAGATCTTGCAGACCCAAGGAATAAAGTACAGGTGGGGGTGCCCCTTTAAGCTCTCCTTTTCTCATCAAGGCCACCAGTTTCATGCCTCTTCCCTGCCTGACCTGAGAAGACACTTCCAGGAACTACAGCTTGACATTCCCCTCACCCAAACTGAGGTGCCATCTTCACCAGCCCATCCACGATCGTCCCAACCCTCCCGCAAACCTTCTCAACCATTGCAGCTATACCAGTGCTCTTCTCAAGCACTACATTCCCTTCAAAGTTTTCAGGATGTGCCCAAGGGATGACAACGCTAACTCTCGGGACGGCTTGCGAGGGACAGGCTGGCCACTTTTTGGGTAAAGTGCCACTACGGCGTAAATGCGGCTACACTTCTAACACAGTGACACCCCATCATCAGCATCCTTTCACCGTGTCCTCTCTGCTCCACTCTTTCAGGTAACTGCTTACACTTTTCATTGAAATACAAATACAAAAGCCACTCTGCCTGTCTGCAATCCACTGCTGCCTGCTGTAACCATCGGTAACTGCTTACACTTTTCCCTGCAACACAAAAGCAACTCTGCCTGTCTGCAATCCACTGCTGCCTGCTGTAACCACCTGTAACCACTGCCTCAACTCTTCTCTGAAACACTGGGCTATATTGCATGACCAATACCAACTACTGCTTCGCTAAGACTTTGAAACTGCTGTTTATACTTGTCTGTTGAAGTTACACTTACTTTTTATTATGCTGCTTTGACTAAGATCAAACACCTAGTCTTATCTGCTGTCTCCCTCTTGCTTAGCAATTTAGGCCTTTTTTTATTATCTGCTAATTTATTAATTGTTAACCTCCCCCAACCCCATCCCAGGATAAATTCAGTTTAACTCTCAGGACGGCTTGCTAAGAAAAGGCTGGCCACTTCTTGGGTAAAGTGCCACCGTTAAGTGCCCAGCAGTTTCAATACGGCACTGCTATAAAGGCAAGTACAAACATTAGTTATCAACGCCAAGTTCTCTTAAAAAATACCCTTCATCTTTTCTCTTTCCCTCCTCCTTCTCCCCCCCCCCTCTCTCCACCCTCCAACATGCAAATACTACTCTTCTTTGCAACACCAACCACTCTCCTCAAACAATCATCTCTTTACCCCCCCCCCTCTCCACCCCACAACCTGTACATATCCCCCTCACTTTTGCCCTCTCAAAATGACTGCACTTCTCACCTCCTGCTCATTCAAAGCCCACACATTGCCACCTCTTCCACTTTACTGCAGCACCTGCCCTCATATGAATCCCACTCCCACCTTACCACCCTCACCCTCCTACTACTCCTAACTTCTGGTGATATCGCCCACAACCTTGGCCCTCCCCCAGCCAACTCTTACCCCCATAATTTTCAGTTAACCCTCTCTGATTGTAGCCGTAACTCCCGCTCTCTTATCTCAAGTCCCTTGATTCCAAGAGTCACCCCCCCCATTTTATGTGCCCTCTGGAATGCCTGCTCAGTCTCTAACAAACTTGCCTATTTCACTACCTTTTTCTCTTCAAATCTCTCAATCTACTTGCTATTACCGAAACGGCGGGTGCACTCACCACCTCCTCTAAGTCTCAGGCGAATGGATGCTAGGCTATACGGTTTTGGGCTTACTGTTCAATAATGTTATTTACTTAACGTCAGTTAATCCTATTTGACCTAGGTTTCACCATAATTTTCTTTATTGTTTGCAGGGCTTACCACCTTGGACCCCCCTGTTTGAGTTAGTGGCACTCCAGGATAATTGTAACCCTTTTTGTTCTTTTTTTCTCTCAATTTGGTAACGTACTATTATGAATATGATGCATACTTGTGCACCTTTATATGACCTTTATGTTCTGAGCCTATGTTCTATTTTGCAAATTTAATATATAATTTTGCCGAGTGGTCTTGATGGGCCTCTGCTCCCTCCATTGTGCCGCAACTTGGCTAAGACATCTGTCTTGACCCATTTGTAGGACCATTTTCCCACTTCCTATTGCATTTCTGCTTTCTTATCTCCAATGTCCCGAGTTTTTCTTGGTCTTTCAATTTTTTTTGTGTTACCCTATCTTTTTGTTCTTTACTAAACTTTCTTTCTTTTCTTTCTTTCCTCTTTAAATCCGCGGGGTTTGTGCTGGAAGGCGTCATAATATTTAATTTTTTCCTTCCTCTATGACGCTAAACTGGTTGTCCCTGAAAGTTCAGGGTTTAAAATTCCCCCCAAAAAAGAGTGAAGATTTTTAGGATATAGTTTGCTTACAGGAGACTAATTTTTCTTCCTCCTCCTGCCCCAAATATTTTGACGCCTAGTACTCGCAGATCTTCATGGCCAATGGCCCAACCAAGCAAAAAGGTGTGCTAATAGCCTTTCACAAATTGGTACCCTTTGATAGTACTAAACAAATCTGGGATCCAGATAGTAGGTATCTTTTGCTGCAAGGTACAATTCAGGATATGGAAGTCACCATTATGACTTACTAAGCTCCTAATTCAGCGCTGGGACCCTTTCTGGCCCATGTTTGCTTTCTGCTGGCATCCCACCAAAAAGGTACCCTCCTTTTAGCAGGTGATTTGAATGTGGCTTTACATCCTGCTATGGACAAATATCCTTTGGACCAAACTGCTCTGTCCCCACATGCCAAAAATGTATTCACTCTTTACGATCTCATGATTTAGTTGACCTCTGGAGAGAGCTTCATCCCCTGGGCAAAGATTATTGCATTTATCTAACCCACATCACTCTCACTCTAGAATAGATCATATGCTTATGCCCCTTGGTAGTATCTGCATCTATCCTCGCTGCCCCATGGTCGGACCACAATCCTGTTTTGGTAGTGTGTCACTCTATTCTTAACAAACCACAGTACTCTCCTTGGGTCATTAACAACTCACTTTTATCGCTTCAAGAGGTCCAGGCGGATATCATGAAAGCTTCTGTGAAATAATTCCACCTGAACGCAGGATTGATCTCCTCCCCTGTGACTCTCTAGGAGGCATACAAGGTGGTTCTTAGGGGCATATTATTCAACTAGCGGTGAAACGGAAACAAGAATGACACACAGCACAATGTAATCTTGAGGCACGCATGGAGTCACTGTCTGCTACATTCAAACAATCCCCTACCCCTGCTAACCACAAGATCCTGGACCTACTCCTAGTCCATTCGGAGCTGGATCTTTGCCTTACTGATGGCGCTGAATGTACCCTGCGTTGGTCCTGTCAGAAATGGTATAAAGCGAATAAACCAAATCAGATGTTGGCTAACAGATTACGTACTTTTACCCCCAAGTTCACACCCATTACTTTACGCACCCGTCATAACGTTCTTACTAGTAATCCAGTGCGAGTCTTAGAAGAATTTCGCCACCGTCTTACCACATTATGTTCAGCCCCTGACCAGACCAACACCCAAGACCCTTACTCCTTTTTGAATTGTCTCTCACTACCCATGCCGTCTGCGGACCATACATCTCTTATGGATCCAGATATCCAAGTGTCAGAAGTCCTTTAATGTATTAAAGGCCTGAAGGTAGGCAAGCGGCCTGGACCGGATGGCTTCACAGTACTGTATTATAGGAAGTTGGCTGATATTCTGGCCCTGCATTTGACAACTATGTTTAATGGCATCAAAAATTAAGTGCTATGGGTTTGAGTCATCTCTCTTCCCTGTTAAGAGGGGTACCCATCAGGGCTGCCCACTCTCACCACTTTTGTTTGGCTTTGGAGCCTCTTGGCAGAGGCGGTCCCCTCCTATCCAGATATAAAAGGTATCGATGTGGCAGGCTTCCCACACAAGATATCCCTATTAGCAGATGATATCCTATTGTCCTTGACTTCTCCTAGAATTTCTTTACCCAATTTGCTATCTCTTCTGGATACTTTTGCGTCTCTAGGGAAAAGAACCCAGTGGTGTTTAAATACCGCCAAAAGAAAGCTATACATTTCTGAGAAATTATATAAAATTCAGTTGAGTAAATTGTTGCATTGTATTTGTCATTTAAAATGTGACAGCACTGAAATCTGAAAAATGGCCTGGACTGGAAGGGGCAGGAATAGTCAGTGGTTAGTTGGGCTTTAACCACTCCCCACCTGTTGGCCTTCATATGCCGTCCTAAGCTTTGAGTGGAGATATCTGTTTTACAAAAAATTTTATTGAGTTTCAGAAAAGAATAAAAAAAACAGTACAATTTTGGAATAATTAGAATGACACAGAGCATAAAATCTGTCAATAAGTTATACAATATTAAATGTATTGTACATTTTTGCAAAAAAGAACAATTAGTTAATAACAAAAAATAAAAATGTAAAAAGGATAGGAGAAGATCCAAGTCAATAAGGTTAAGCGAATTTGAGATGTAAAAGTATATAAGTAAATGAAGGAAAGAAGAAAGTAGCTAAGAGAAGGGGCTCCGGGAGAAGGGTCTCAGTAAGTTTGGGATAAGAAGGAGATCCCTTGTGGATCCAATATTGGTGATGACGGTAATTGGTAAAGCATTTGATCAGAGAGAAAGAAGGGAATGATCAATATGCAAGTGTATGATATAATTAAGCAATGGTTCCCGTATTTAGTGTGATTATCGTTGAAGATAGAAATCAATTTTTTTGTGGATCATAGTACCCAAGAGGCATTGTTTGACTTCAGAGAAGGGTATCCATGCCTGTTCCAGTTTTTTCGGGCCTGCCAAGAAGAAAAATCCTACCAGCTTTCATTTAGAGTTATTTAGATAAGGGATAGGCTTGTGTAGGAGAGCTTCCCAAGGGTTACCCAGTGAACAGCCTTAGATAATACAGAGATGTAACAAATCCTCCTATATAGGTTTTCCTTGTTTATCTGCAGTATTTTCTTCCCTACACCCTTTCAATAGGGCTGAAAAGTGTTGGAAACTTTCTTCATCTGTCCAGAGCACAGAGGAGGGGGTGGAGAGCACCAGTGACAGTGTGCTGATTGGAGGAAAGGCGCACACACCCTTCACACAGCAGAAGAGCTGTGTTCTGAATAGACAAGCTCCATGCTTATCTTTCTACCTGACACAAATGTATCTCATGTGTCAGAAAACTTCTCAGAAGTGACTCATGCTCATTACAGAGGAACGAAAGCACCAGGGAGAAACAACCCTCTTTGGAGAGAGATAAGTAAACACTACAGATATGTGGGCTTTGCTTAGATTCCATGACTGATGTTTACAACCACTTTAACTATGGGTTGTGTTCTTTTATCTACAAGCTGATTAGCCTTCGCTTTGAAATGAAATATTAGTATTCACTGAGGTCAGTTTATCAACCAAACAAAATAAAGTATTTGAAGAGAGAAAATGTTGCACTGCCATTAAAAGTGCCTATAAGTGCTTAATTTTTAATAGGCAAATGCAAAAAAAAAAAAAACACTTTAAATTAGGTGCTATCATACAACTAGCCATAAAGTGCATAAACGTGCCTGAAAAAAATCATAAACAGCAATCCATCCATGTATATATAACAGATAAATTCATCATAATAAGAAATAATCAAAAGCAAGGTTCGAATTCATAAAGTCCATGTTATCATGCAAGAGGGGTGTGCAAAATCCATAAAAATAGTTTAAATGAAATTAGTCCCATATGAGATGAGATGATGATATTGAAATAGTGCTCCACGTGTGCACTTCCTATTTTTCTAATGCTCCAGGTGATCACCCTATTGTTCTCCACTCTAAGGTGTAAAAGTTGGCCTCTTACCAGGTACTAAGACCCTATTACAGGGTCTGGCCTCGCTTTAGTGAGAATATGCCTCACTTTGAGTATAGAACATAGCTCCCATCAGAAAGGCCTATGTGGCAGATGGTTACTTACTGAGGAAGGATCTCCGGATCTCTCCGCAAATTATTAGTCCCACAAAATCATATAGAGCAGGGCACACGTGAGGAGAGGGAGAGAAGTACTCATTGCGCAACATACACAAAAACTAAACTTTATTTTAAAAGGCATATACTCACAAATATAGAACAATAGTCATTCAGTAAATTAAACTGACCAATGCCTCGGTGGACGTGCTGAAGTCACCGCTACGACTTCCACCCAACTAACGTTTCGCCTTATGAGACGTCATCATCCAGCACTTGCAGTGTACAAACTTTCAAAGCTGCACATTTCTGCATTTCATTGCTGTTTCCCTGAACTTTTAATCTTCACAGGAAAGACTTAACTGTGGACAGTTTTGTTTTTTATTATCATGAATTTATCTGTTATATATACATGGATAGATTGTTATGTATGATTTTTTTCAGGCACTTTTATGCACTTTATGGCTATTAGCTGTATGATAGCACCTAATTTAACAATTTTTTTTTTTAATATGCCTATTACAGTTAAGAACTTATAAGCAGCGCAACATTTTCTCTCTTCTTATACATTTTAGTATTGATATGTACAATATAGTGAGTGCAGCTGTCTGTAATACTATTAAGTATTGTTACAAGCAGTAGGTTATTTACACTTAGTGCATAAAACACTTTTAAGGATACAAAGTATTTACATGGAGAATTTACGCTAAAATAAAAGAAACAGATGCAGAAAAACATGGTCCTCCAACAGGAGAGAGTAATGATATAACCCAAATTAGTGTATGACAACTGTAAAACTAAATGAACATAAAAACAAACAATAATTACGCAACTCAAACTGTTTCTCTTGTACATAACTTGTCTTAATTTACTGTATTTAACAGTTGTAGCTTAATAAGTTGTGAGGAGGAATGTTGGGTAATTCATAGCCATAGAAGCCAACTTTAAATTTACAGCCATATAATGGAATTATATAAATGAACATCTTATTAGTTACTAGGAGTTATGCATTTTTATTCATACAATATAAATGAGTTTTGTTGTGCAATAAAGGCAAAGAAATCACACCTAATTGTAGGAACTGTACCTATTCAAGGAATTTTTTGCAGGAAAACTGGACTTGGGGGGTGGTCAGTACACATTCTGTGTATAGAACAGCTCCGGGTAGCCATATTGCATTTTCAGAAAATTACAGCAGCTGCAGATTGAAAAGGAGAGGTAATTTTTAATAGCATTCAATTATAATATGATTTGTGTTGCAATTGTATATGCTATATTGTTTTTTTCTTTATTTGCTATTTTTTTTTCCCCACGAAAGTGGAGTTACCCTTTAAGGGAGAATTAACTTTCAAACCACCTCTCCTTCATGAGGTCTTTCATTCATTTTTCACTACAATATACAGCCTTCTAACTCCAGTTTCTGACTGTGACTCAACTAAGTCCAGGCCCAGATGGCTTTACGCATACGTTTTATAAAACAGTTAAGGAATACCTTTCTCTATTCTTGCTCCAGGGTTTCAATTCGATCTCTAAGGATAACTTGTTTCCTCTTAAAACCTTGGTAGCACATACTTCACTGCATCCTAAACCAGACAAAGATTTTAACCTCTGTTCCAGTTATCATCCCATCTTGCTGATTGGTGTTGATGTAAAATTCTATGCAGTTGACTGCATTTCGCTTGCAACCACTCCTGCTGGACCTAATACATACAGATCAAGTGGGAGTCATTCAGGGGTACACGATAATACACTCAAGACCCTTCTACTCATGATTTATGCCCAAACCTCAAAAACACGTATATATCTGCCTTCTCTCCGTTGACATGGAGAAAGCATTAAATAGAGTCAGTTGGTCTTCTGTCAAACAAACAAACATTGATCCAAATAGGGCTGGGTTCGGCCCTACCACACAAAATACTTACCCTGTACTCTTAAGCTTAATGTGAGGGTTTGGATCAATGATTAATTGACACCTGGATTTCTTCATAGGCAATGGCACCCACCAAGAGTGTCCTCTGTCTATGCTGTTATATGTCCTTGTGATGGAGCACTTGGCCATGGCTCTTCACAACAGTCCTTCCATATCAGGCATTAGGCTGCAGGTCATGAAGCTTTCTCTGTTTGTAGATGACCTCCTTCTCTATATCACTAACCTCCATGTGTCTATGCCCTCAGTCTTACAGGAATTTCAATGTTTTAGACTGTTCAGCAATTTCAAGGTCAATCTTTCCAAGTTATAGATTCTTAACATATCCCTAAAGCCATTGCAAGTCCAAAGTTCCCCGTTCACATATGTGTGATGACAGACATCGCATGTGATTCAGAGCGTATTGCTTTGCAAATCACATGCAATGTCTGTGCAATGCAAATTCAGCCATACAGATTGTATGGCTGAATTTGCATCGTGTTTGGACACAACTCGCACAGGACCCTTTTTTGGGTTCGCACCAGAATCGGATCGCATGGGTGTTCACACCTATGCAATCTGATTCAGGTCCAAACTGACAGTTCCCACTGCAATATGCAAAGTGATCTGGGGATGTCGTTAACTTTGTATTGACACCCCCAACAATTTGCATATGGCAGTGTGAACTGCCTGCGAATTGAATACGATGCGGGAACCCACAGTGGATTCGCAGGGTTCCCACATCGCATTAAATGTGAACTGCCAATTAATGATCTCAAAAACTATGACTGTAATATGTATTCCTGGTTTGGCAGGATTAATATTCTAAAAAGTAATATTGTCCCACGGTTTCTTTATATGTTTCAAACTTTCCCCATTAGCGCTTCTTTAAAACATTGCAAACAGCATTTACAAAATTCATCAATTCAATGGAAGCCATAACTCCACAGGACAATTCTGTCTTTCCCTAAATGCAAAAGGAGGGGCTCGTGCACTAGACCTTTAGCTATATCATGCATCTGAAGTCTTACCTAGATTTGTGAATTCATAATCTGGAACAAAATTAGACACAAACGTTTGGTACAGGTACTATGTGGGAGATATCTCCCACCCTTTTCGTCGGTTATGGCCTCAGGCCAGGCGTCTTTCACCCGGTGGATGGAATACCAATAACTGTCTTCTTTTTTTTTCAATCCCTTCCAAACAAAGATTTGTTAACTAGAGATCCCGATTCTATGGAAGCTTTGCTTTTACAAGACTCTCCACCTGAACATGCCCTCTCTGCCATTTACAACGTTGTCTTAGAGTGCACGAATCCCAATAACCTGGAGTATGCAGCTAAATGGGCATCCGATCTCAATGTACAGATTTCTTAGGAAGATTGGGAAAAATCCATTGCACTCACCCACCATCTACGCTATATTGTCAAAAGTATTGGGAAGCCTGCCTTTACACGTAGGGTTCAATATTTAGTTGACTCACCCCATTGCAGCTATAACAGCTTCAACTCTTCTGGGAAGGCTGTCCACTAGGTTTAGGAGTGTGTCTATGGGAATGTTTGACCATTTTTCCAGAAGCGCATTTGCGAGGTCAGGCACTGATGTTGGACAAGAAGGCCTGGCTTGCAGTCTCCGCTCTAATTCATCCTAAAGGTGTTCTATTTGGTTGAGTTTAGGACTCTGTGCTGTGCAGGTCAGTCAAATTTTTCCACCCCAAACTCGCTCATCCATAAGTAATTTATACTCATTAGGCATGTGATGCTCTGCAGCTTAGCTCAGCCTCCAGCAGGGCATTGATGGGTTGTACTAAAGTCACATGACCTAGGAAGTCCATCATTTATTTACTTAAAGGACAGCATGCACATTTTGGAGGCAACACTGAAAAGGCTCTATGAACTTTTAGATCATTATCACCATGAAGGAGGAAGCCCTTACAAATGGCAGGGTCAACAGGTTATTTCATTTAGAAGAGCTAAAAAAGAGCCAAAAAAAGAAAACCAGACATAAAGGTAGGCAAACATGATTGGACAAAAGTGACATTTGCATCATTCAGCTGTGGTATAGCAGAGGATCCGTTCACGGATCCCCTGCTGATCTGAGAAGACACAGCCGGTGTGAAAGGGCCCTAGTATGCTGAACAGTAATGTATTGATGTTCAAATTCTGACATCAACAGGAAAGCACTCATGTCCATCTCTAACCTCTCCCCTGGCCACTGAGTTTGCAGAGCAAGACATTACAATCACTGTGGCTACGACTAACAGACTAATTTATTCTTCTTTGTTCTGTGCAAGATGGCGGCATTCAATCAGGGAATTCCTTGTCTTCTAGAGACAGACCAGAGCAACCAGAATAACATTTTTGATCGCTGGTTATGTTCTTTCTGAACTAAATAGTTCAATAGCCTTATGATTTCTGTCAACACTGGCAAAGGAAAGAATTAAGCAACGCAGGCTCATCCAGGACCTACTGCATACTGTGATTGAACCATGAAGGATTAGCAGAACATTGATGAGGTAATCCACGTGCTCTACTATCATGTAGTAGAGCACATGTGTCAAACAAAAGGCCCGCGGGCTGAACCTGGCCCACCAGTCCAATTCATGTGGCCTTCGCACCCAGGGCTTTTTTTCAGCCCTCTGTTCTGCCTCTGTTTAGCAACTCTGTTCTGCCACCTCCATCTTTCTCGCTCCGCTACTTACACACCACTGTCACTTAGAAACACAGAAGGCTTTTGTGTTTACAAGGACAGCTTTACTCTCAGCGGCCCTCTCGGATCTCTGCCAGCCCTGCATTCACAGCAGGGACAAGGCAGATGCAGGTGCAGTGAGGGATGGGGCATCAAGTGGTAAGCTGCACCCCTGCACTCTGTACGTAGTCCCCCTTAACTGTGCACTCTATGCATAGGGCACCCCTGAAACTGCACTATGTAGGTAGTGCACTCCTGAACTCTGCACTATGTATGTAACACACCCTTGCACTTTGTGCAAAGGGCATCCTTGGCACCTGCACTCTGCAAATAGCTCATCCCTATACTCCACATATAATGCACACCTGGTATTTATTGATTCTTTGAGATTCTCCCACTGTTATTGCAATTTGACCACACTTACCATTCAATGCGCTTCGGCAGGGGGGGCATTGTTGAGTTCCTGCACCTATTCTCTGAGAAAAAAAACACTGGATAATGGTATGTAGTCTTACGGATACAATTGGCCCTTTGAGGGCAGCTATAATGCTGAGGTGGTCCACGATGAAATTGAGTTTGACACCCCTGATGTAGAGGATAGCTTTGTGCAAGTAGCTGGGTTCCAACTGGCTCAAAATGACCCTCTCTCTCCCAATCAGAATACTGATGTACAGAGGATAACAGGAGAAAATAATTCAGTCATTCTTTAAATTTTGAATACTGTAAATTGATTAAAATGTGTTTTCATACTTGCTTTGAGGTCAGATTTAAACTGAATGTAAAAAGATATCTAAACGCAAAAACAAAAATTTAATATATTGTAGCTTAGATTTGGTAACTTAGTTATTAATTAATTCGTTTTTTTTTTCAGGCTAAGTATATTTTCTGCAAATACAACAAAAATTATGTGTTGACCTTCCCAGAATTCCAGTGTCCCTGTAATCGTTTTCCCAGCTATTTTTTGTGAACTACAAAACACATTCACTAAATGCAATGAAGATGGGAAGGTATTTATAGTCTAAACTAGGAAAGCAGCCTAGGCTGACGCTGCCACTCTATAGATACAATACAGTAAACAAGCATTATCATTCTAGAATACATGTGCTTCTGGCAGGATTACCAGTTGAATATACTGTATAAAAAAGGAACAAATGCAGCCTCTGCATCTAAGGACTGGTAAGCCATAACAGTGTTTCTCAACCTTTTTTCCAGTCAAGGCACCCTTTAAAATGACAGACACTCTCAAGGCATCCTTTAAAATTATGGACAATCTCGAGGCATCCTTTAAAATTATGGACAATCTCGAGGCACCCCATTCTAAAATGTAAATTATTCTAATAGCTTTACATAATGCAGCAACATCCACACCTAGGACACTCAACATCAGAGGTGATTTATTCTTCAAAAGCAAATACACTTTTGCACACTGGTACTGACTAGTATTCCAATGCTTCTCTTCTCCCTCAATTTCTCTCCTTCGGTCAGCTAATGTCACCCCAGCATGGTGTATAATGAAAACCTGGGGCTTTAGGTAACCAAAAGGCAGGCCTGTATACATTTTTAGACATTTTGCCAAGATACCCCTGATGAAAGCTTAAAGCGGTAGTATACTCCGCTTTTTACTTTTTACCTACAGGTAAGCCTATAATAAGGCTTACCTGTAGGTAAAATTAATATCTCCTAAACCTGCACGGTTTAGGAGCAAAATTGATTTTTAGCAAGTTCAAAGACACTTGCTATTATCTGGTTAAAAATATTGCAGTTTTTGCTGGTTATCCATGTAAAATCATTACACCACCAGCGATGTATGCCTTAACAGATTGATGTGTGTGCTTTGCCTCATCCTCCAATGATTCCTGGTTCATAATTAGAGATGAGCTCCAGTGTGTTCAGATGCTCCCCTGAATTCACATAACTGAGCCTGCCAGGACGCTTTCACTCATAATGGGCCAATTACCTATGGCTGAGGCATTCCCTGCCCCGCAGAAGAATGTTGCTTGTATATGTGTGGCGAAGTAGAGAATGCCCCTGCCGCAGATTGCTCCATTACAGGTGAAAGCCTATGACAGGCTTGGCCATGTTGATTCAGAAGAGCCTCCGAATATGCCAGAGCTCATCTCTAATTATGAACCACGTCATGGGAAATAAAGGACATCTGAACACACCAGAGGTCATCTCTACCCATAATATATATTATGTATATATTATATACATACAATATTTAAGGTCACTCTTAGTTTGTGACAGGTTCTCTTCAAGCAACCTCATTCTCCTCCCTAAAACACAAGTATCTTTTTTTTCTCCTTTCTACAGTGTTTCCTCCCAAATGAAGTCAGAGATAAGACAGACAGTTGCAAGGGAACATGAATCATACACATTGAAGACCCCTTTTAAATATGCTAACCTATTGCTCTACGTTATCACCAACTATAATTCGAGGAAAGGTGGGCCGCTGCCTTTCTATTGTCCTTGTAAGGCTGTGAAGAGTAACCTGTGCACAGGAAAATGCCTCTCAAATAGGCAGAACTTTTTTTAAGTTGTATTGCATTTCTGAAACATTCAAATCTCAGTTTTAACAGTGGCTGTTCTAATAAATTGACTTTTATCTTAGGTTTATTGTTCCTTGAGAGCTCTTGAATGTGGGTGCGAGAAAAAAAAAATAGAATGTATGACGAACACAAACTATTCCTGTAATAAAATATTTTAAAAAAATAGAAAATGTGAAATATTAAAGGACACCTGTTGTGGGAGACCAATGGAGTAGTCATTGCTGACCTTTGCTTTTAAAAATGCTAGTTCTCTGGCCATTTTTCTGATGCTTTGACTTCTTTGCTGGCCCAGAAGAAGCATATTCCTATGTAATTTTGACACTTTCCTAAAACACATTTACAACACACAGGAAAGAAGTATATCCAGAGGTATAGTTCTCCTGCACCACATCCCTGTATAGAGTATAGAACAGGAAAAATGCTCCCAAAGGGAGCTGGGATTTTTAAGGTGTAATAATGTACTTCACAGAAAATTTAATAAAATTACCAATTTGAATTCAATTCATTAAAATATATAGAAGAGACACTGATAGACAAACATTTTTTTAAAACATTTATTTAAACATGGTAGTCTGGAAACTGATTGACATAGTCCAAAATTCACGATGGTTCAGGGGTGATAATCCCAACATATTTTGGTAATATATTTAGCTTCTTCAGGGGATACTGTGATATCACACCTATATCAATAAATGAGAACCAATCAACAATACAATATTGGAGATTCTTTCAATCAATCCAAAATAACATCATAAAGATGCCAAAAATTCATGTTTATAAATATGCATATATATCCCAAAAAAAATAATAACTTCAAACATTCACATATATACATATTCATATATGTACATAGATAGCATAGTGTATATATACGGTATTAATTGGAGTTGACAGAGGGCCTCTTACCACTGTGTATTAGGACCTAGAATAATCATCAAAATTTCCACTATTTGTGAGAAAAGAACCAATTGAAAACCTTTCATATTGTTTAGGGCAAAGATCCAACAGGAGACTGCAGGATGGGACTCCTATGTGCTGGCCGCAGGAGGAAGTATCAGATCTGATTTTATCAGATGAAAAGCTCAATAAAAGATTGAATAAAACTAAGCTATTGGAACCTATGAATAAATTAGATAAAGTACAAAAAGTTTTATCACAAAACTCCCTGTAAATCATCATTGGATATCATTCTAACACTTTAAAGGAAAGGGTACAAAATGGCTCCAAAGCCTTTTACAACTTACAAGAAGGTAGCTCCCTTTGTTAACTGCATACTACATCCGTAAGATCATCCATCAAGCAACCTCCTGAATATTTAGGAGACTTTTTACCCCAAAATATGCTGTACAAACTAACAGACAAAAGAGGATTTAAATTAAATTAGATTGAAGGTTCCGCAAAGACGCACCTATTGTATATAACATACCAGCAGCAATCCGCCAGGATTAGAGCCTCGATGTGGCTTGTACGGCTTCCCGGCCGGTCTGAAATGCTGACGGGGCGAACTTTCTAATAAATTCCTCCCGTCACACCACAGCGTGTCACAGCGCTCCTCTGATGCTGGTTAAGGCTGACTGATGCTGGCCTCTGCATGGCCAGATACTGGAACTTCACCTCTGACTGTAGGAAAAGTCCATTTAAGCTCCCCAAGACACTCCTTCCTGAGCTAACTGACTTCAGAGTAAACTGTATTGCTGAACACTCCAGGGCCCTTCCTGGCGCCCCCTTTTACTCCCCAACTTCAGGGTTTAACTACTTGGCACCCCCTTTCACTGTGCACTCCTGGTTAGATGGCTCTTGAATCCATTTTGGCCCCTCTGGAGAGGTCCCCTCTCTTAGGCAGACCCCTGGGCAGTTCTTGAGTACTCACAATTCTGTTTTTCCTGAAGAATTCTGCCCAGCAGCTCCACTTGGTCAGCAATTCTGGATCCCTACTGGCTCAGCTCAACCTCCGGTCCCTAGGCCGTCTGCCCGGACCACCTTCACACTTTACAGAAGGAGAGACAGCCGTCACCTCCTCCTGGGACTGATGCTTCCGCCAAAAGAGACTCTGCCTCAGGTGCTCCCCTCTTTTATTTCCAATCCCATCATGCACCTCTCCAGGTACCAACCCATTGGGACGGTTACAAAAGCCTGTGTATCATTGGCCAGGTTTCCCCACTGTCCAACAGGCCTCCCTATTGGACGCAGTGGGGACACTCCCTCAGACCAGATGAATACACACTGAGCACACTGAGCAGACCTAACTAAAGATCAAGCCCCTCTGTTAAGCAGATGAAGCAATTAGGGTTTTTCCTGCTGCTTCCCTATTAAGCAGAAAATGCATAACTATATCTTCTATCTAGCACCTGACTAGGAGGGTGCTACATTCACCCCACACCAAAAATGAGCCATGTCCCCATTGACTCTTGGGGAGCCGCCCCTACAAAAATTCCTACTGGAAAAATACCCGAGGAGTATCCCACAAACCTGGAAAGGGGAAAAAGGGAAGATAACAAATTGACAAGAATAAATTAGGTAGTAGAAATATAAATACTGTATCTGTACATTACGATACAAATTAAGGTGCATTTAAGGCAATGCACCCCCACCAAGCAAACTTTGCTCTGGTGGGCAAATACATGACCCTAACTCTCTATCTCTAAAATCAGGGTCACCTGTAGAGAAAAACATAGCGTTAATTATATCTTACACATATACACAAAGCACAGTTGTCTATCCTAGCAGATGATGAGAAGACCCTCCCCGGCCTTCTCATCCTAATCCCTTACTCCTCTGCTTGTCCAGTTCTTGACACAACGTTCCATCCTCTCTTGCTGTAGGTGGATCTGTGCCCTATCACTGGTTACCTTACGCAAAGTCCATAAGAGAAGTACAAGCAGCATTTCCCTGCTGTAATTCACTGACACTCCTCTCCTTTGGAAACAGGATAGGCCACTGTAGCCTGAGTGACCCACAGTCCTGCTGAGTCAGGGATAACTTCCTTTGGGGGTCTCTGGCACCAGAGCACCCCCACCAGACTTCCTGGAGGCACCACCCATTCCTGTAACAGTTACCCGTATAGTTCAATTTTGGCCCGATGGCCCAAGGACAGTCACACTAAACTTTAACAGCATTTGCAATCCAATAATCCTGGCCCGATGGCCCAAAGGATCTATGAGGTTGGAGTTTCTCTTTAAGGCCCTAGCCCAATGGCCCAAGGGGTCTGTAGAATAGCAATGCAGGTCAGTCCCAATTCTTGAAGAGGGGATGATCCTGAGTTTAAGGGGAAAAGGGGTGATGAAAAAGGGGTATGAGCCCCAACAGCAACTTTTGAACTAACATTGTGCATTTTTTTTTCCTTTAAGGTAGTCTCTCCTCAGACTTCCAATTGTCAGTTCCTTCTTCAATGAACCCAAATCTTATTTGGGAAGCTTGGAGACTCCACATCGATGACCCCGGCCTTTTCTTTACTGCTCATGCTAGCTGCAGAAGCCTCAACGGCTGTGGGCCATCTCTCCTCTTTGATGGGTATGGGGGCAGACCTGGCCTCTGCTGCGGTACTCTTCGGTGCATCAAGTGGCCACTTCCTGGCCCTTTTTACCTGCATGCATCCCCTGCCTGGTTCCCGCCTCCATGGAGGGGGTCCCAATTCCATGGCCGTCATAGCTCGTGTGATCCCTGTCTCCCATGACACACACAGCTGTCTGGATTGACCATCACTCCTCTCCGCCCCCAGCAGCAGATAGCCGCAACACCAGCACTGGCCCCACACTTGCACCCGCATAGTCTAGTCACACTTGCACACTGGGGACATACCAGGCCTAAGTGCTCCACGCCTCCTCCGATGCATAACGCCAGTCCTCCGTCGGGCACCATCCGTATGCCGGTATCCCATAGGAATGACGGTTCTCCGCCGATGGGTGGAATCATTGCGGCTGCGCACTTTTGCTCTTCAGCAAGCTCCATCTTGCCTCTCCTCACACGTGTCTCCCTCTCAGCCACACCCGAAGGGGGAAGTAATCTGTAGACTTCCTTAGTCACTCCTGATTGGCTGGGGGTGGCCGACGTCTCCACCCACACTCCTGGTTTGGCGGTGGCTCCTCCTGTTAGGCAGAAACTTCTAGCTCGCGCTTTCCCGCGTGGTGCAGTAACCCCTCCGATGCCGCACTCTCTCACCTCAGCCGACACAGAAGTTGCTGCAAAGCGGACCACGTCCCTCACCAGACATGCATCCACCCTTCTTGCTTGTAGCAGGGCCCCAGCTGCGCCTCCCTCTCCTGGAGCCAGCTGTCCCTCTTTGCCAGTCTAGAGAATTGTCCCGCTGTCGTATGCATGGTCAACAGTCCTCTTCCCAGCACATGTACAAGCAAGGCCCGTCACTATACTGTCTCCAAAGAAAGCTCCTTTGCCCCTCCCGGCATGGCCGACTGGTATCTTCACAGTACTGACACTGTCGCTATACAGAATAAATGGCCCGCTGTCGTATGCACGGTCAACATAACTCCATGTAGCCTTGACACACACACGGCCCCTGGCACACTGCTCCACGTGCCCCTGGCCGCCATTTTCTCCGTCCACACTTGGACCTTTTCCTATCAGGCAGATACAGTCAAACGCCTTTTTCCCATCATCCAATACTTTATAGAAGGATACATTTCATAGCTGAGGTGAAAGATTCCCGCCATTTTACAGTTCTGACTGAAATGTTTGCGTTACTGTGGGCAACCTTCAAAGTGCACTTTTATCTTTATCCCACTCTCCCTATCTCCTGTAGAGCAGGCCTCACACTTAGATTGAGCATTATAACAAAGTCCCGGACACAAAAACTGAGATTTTGAAAATTTTCTTCGGACGTTGCCGTTAGCAACCAACCTGGTAACCCAGGGTGAAATCCCGGACGAGTCCCCAAATGTAGCAGTACTCCCATGGGAGCTGCTGAGTGTGGGTTCCCTTGGGTTACCATTAGTAACAGTAGTACATTTAAGCATATTTCCAAGTGTGTTTACCGCAGACAAGAACCAGTCAAGTTTCTTTGTTTTTTTTGATTTATTTGAGAACTTGGATGGGAGAAGGGAGAAGTGTGGATACTTCAACAACTGAACTATGCACAATTAGGCAGGGACACTGAGAAATGCTACTTGGCGATTTTGTTAGCGCTCCTCTGACACTTATTAACGCTGACTGATGCTGGTTAACGCTGACTGAAACTGTCCTCTGCAAGGCCAGATACTGGAACTTCACCTCTGACTGTAGGAAAAGTCCCTTTAAGCTCCCCAAGACACTCCTTCCTGAGGTAGCTGACTATAGAGTACACTGTATTGCTGAACACTTCAGGGCCCTTCCTGGCGCCCCCTTTTACTCCCCAACTTCAGGGTTTAACTACTTGCCACCCCCTTTCACTGTGCACTCCTGGTTAGCTGGCTACTGGATCCCCTTAGACCCCTCTGGAGTGGTCCCCTCTCTTAGGCAGACCCCTGGGCAGTTCTTGAGTACTCACGATACTGTTTTTCCTGAAGAATTCTGCCCAGCGGCTCCACTTGGTCAGCAACTCTGGATCCCTTCTGGCACAGCTTAACCTCCGGTCCCTAGGCCGGCTGCCCGGACCACCTTCACACTTTACAGAAGGAGAGACAGCCGTCACCTCCTCCTGGAACTGATGCTCCTGCCAAAAGACACTCTGCCATCATGCACCTCTCCAGTTACCAACCCACTGGGACGGTTACAAAAGCCTGTGCATCATTGGACAGGTTTCCCCACTGTCCAACAGGCCTCCCTATTGAACGCAGTGGGGACACTCACAGTGGGGACCAGATGAATATACACTGAGCACACTGAGCAGACCTAACTAAAGATCAAGCTCCTCTGTTAAGCAGATGAAGCAATTATGGTTATTCTTGCTGCTTCCCTGTTAAGCAAAAAATGTCAAACTATATCTTCTATCTAGCACCTGACTAGGAGAGTGCTACAGATGTATTTCAGATATGCGCACAAACCTGCTCAGTCTAAACGACCAGGGACATGATTACACAAGAATTAGAAACAGCCCTTCCCTTTTTCTGTTCAGTATTTCTGTTGTTTCTAATTCTTGTGTAATCATGTCCCTGGTTGTTTGGACTGCGCAGGTTTGTGCGCACAGCATATCTGAATTACATCCAAGCTCTCACTATGTGTCTTCCTGTAGGGGAGAAAATTGGCGCGTCATTGCATCCGCGTCACACCACAGCTTCACACACTGGGTGGGACAGGAGAAATTTATCAGAAAGTTCACCCCATCTGCATTTTTAGACCGGCAGAGAAGCCGTACAAGCCACATCAAGGCTCTATCCTTCTGGTGTATTGCTGCTGGTATGTTATACATAATAGGTGCGTCTTTGCGGTGGCCCATTGTCGGAACCTACAATCTATTTTTTTTTATATCAAGAAGAACTTTATTAAACTTTGTGCAAAAAAAACAATACAATACAGAGTCCCGAGCAGACACGTCCACATCATACAGATAACAAGCAAAAATGGAATTAACAACCGACATACATTAGTCAACAGATTAAGGCGCTCCTGGCACCTGAATAGGCAGCTCATATTTGCATTCTTACAAGGAAGTGGCAGTCATATATGTCACATAGTGCCATGCATCAACCCATGTAAAGGTACCAGACATTACCCTCACAGCCCACCAGCCACTAATCTGTCTAGCACCAGGTCCACCGGAGCCAGTCCCGGTACAGCCAACCAGGGAGCCCACAACTTTTTGAACTTGCACGGACTGCCCCTGTGCTGATATATGTACTTCTCCAGTCTAAGCATAACCCCCATCTGGGCAGTCCATTCCTTAACAAAAGGGGAGTCCGGGGAGATCCAGTGCCTCAAAAGCAGTTTCCTGGCTTGAAACAAGGCCCTTAGAATGGCATGCTTGGCAATCTCAGGGATCTGGACTTCATTCATAATGCCTAACAGGCACATCTTGGGATCCTCAGACAATTGGACCCCAAATGCCCCTGACAGAGTGTCGAGCACACCCCTCCAATACATGTGAAGTTTGGGACAGCGCCATAGGAGATGCACCAAATCCCCATGGTCTCTCTGGCACCAGGTACAGAGAGGAGTATCCCTCCTACCCATCCTATGCAATCTTGCTGGAGTGTAGTGGGTCCTATAGAGAATATAAAGTTGTGATATCCTCTGAGCTACGTTTAACGAGCTCAGCTGTACCGCCTGAAGGGCCTTCTCCCACTGCTCATCCTCAAATGATCCCACATCCTTTTCCCATTGGGCTGATATGCTGGTGGTTGTGGTCCAGGAAGAAACCCAATAGTAACGAGTAACAGTGGGATATGAAACCTTTGAAGGAGTCTACCTCAGACATGAAGTGAAACACAGGAGCAGGGGATTGTTCCTACAGATCATCCCTCACCTGGGCCCTAACCATATGTCGGAGCTGCATGTAATAAAATTAAATGAATAGCGGGAGGAGAAACGTATCCCTCATCTCATCAAATGACCGGAGTGTCCCATTCCGAAATATATGTCTCAAGTACGTAACACCATGCAATTTCCACCTGGCGCCATAAGGTACCTTGGCAAACTCAGGGTATCTAGGGTTATCCCAAATGTGGCTAAAGCTAGTGAAACCCACCACCTGCTGAAGCTGTCGGGCCTTATTCCACATTTTCTGCATAGGTAAGGAAGAGTTTGCTAGATTTGCTGAATCGTAGGGATTCCAGAAGGGCCGCCACCCCGCCCAAACCCACAGTGTGGGCCATGAGAAGGGCAGCAGACTCCTCTCCACCACTCCCCATAACCCGGGCAATATGTTGCAGCTGGGAAGCTACCTTCAATCTAACTTAATTGAAATCCTCTTTTCCCTGTTAATTTGTACAACATATTTTGGAATAAAAAATCTCCTAAACATTCAAGAGATTGATCTTATGGATGTAATATCCAGTTAACAAAAGGGAGATACCTTCGCGTAAGTTTTAAAAGGCTTTGGAGCCATTTTGTACCCTTTCCTTTAAAGTGTTTGAATGATATCCAATGATAATTCACAGGGAGTTTTGTGATAAAACTTTTTGTACTTTATCTAATTTATTCATAGGTTCCAATAACAAAGTTTTATTCAATCTTTTATTGAGCTTTTCATCTGATAAAATCAGATCTGATACTTCCTCCTGTGGCCAGCACATAGGAGTCCCATCCTGCAGTCTAATGTTGGATCTTTGCCCTAAACAATTTGAACAGTTTTCAATTGGTTCTTTTCTCACAAATAGTGGAAATTTCGATGATTATTCTAGGTCCTAATACACAGTGGTAAAAGACCCTCTGTCAACTCCAATTAATAACGTATATATTACACTATGCTATCTATGTACATATATATATGTGAATGTTTGATGAAGTACTTTTTTTTTTTTTTTTTGTGTATATATATATATATATATATATATAGATAGATAGATAGATAGATAGATACATATTTATAAACATTCATTTTTTGGCATCTTTATGATTTGTTATTTTGGATTGATTGAAAGGATCTCCAATATTGTATTGTTGATTATTTCTTATTTATTAATATAGGTGTGGTATTACAGTATCCCCTGAAGAAGCTAAATAAATTAGCGAAACATGTTGGGATTATCACCTGAACCATCGTGAATTTTGGACTATGTCAATCAGTTTTATATTTTAATGAATTTAAATTAAAATTGTTAATTTTATTCGTTTTTCTTTGAAGTACATTATTTGCACCTTAAAAACCCAGCTTCCTTTGGGAGCATTTTTCCTGTTCTATACATTTACAACATGCTTGTTCTGGGTCTAGTTGAAAGTCTGAAGTCAGACCCAAGCAAGCCATCAAAACTTTTTGGAAAGAGGCCTGCAATGGCAGCCCCTATACTTTTCTAAGGACAGCCATTTTAAAGAAAGTCATATGTGTCTACATCCTGAGAAAAATCATTACGTCCTGCTGGAAAAATGTAATATTTTGTTTAGAAATCCAGTAACGTTCATTATATACTATACTATTTTAGTGCTTTTCGTAAAGGATATCTGTCACAAGCAAAATAAGTAGGTGGGGATTTCTGACCACAATGAATGGCACGCAACACAGCACACAAAGAGCAGATGTATTGAGAGAATACAAAGCAACGCAAGAGTTGCCACAACATAGTCCAGGCACTAGTGAGTGATCAGAAGCGTGGGACTCGGTTTTGCTGGTTCTCGGTTAAACACATGTTTAGTCATTTTGTCATAAACAGTGCAAATTGGTACAATGCAGTATACAAAAATGTTTCTAGCACTATTGTTATGTCCTTTGAGTCTACTCCAGGAAAAATCATAATCACGGTATATTTTTGATGCCACCCCTTAAATACTGTTAGAAGGTTTAAAGTCTAAACATAAATATATGATCTCTATTACTTTTACACTTTCTTTTTACAGGGGCTGTGAGGGCTTCCAGTATATTTCCTATCCTCAGTGTAATTCTGCTCTTCATGGGAGGGCTTTGCATTGCTGCCAGTGAATTCTACAAAACCCGACACAATATCATATTAAGTGCTGGAATTTTCTTTGTGTCTGCAGGTAAAATACATCATTCTTCAAATGCAGTTAATACTTTTCTGTTTTGATACTGTTGTTTGGTACTGTTGATATTGCTAATACTGTTTGGGGAAAAAGTGTTCTAAAGTGGTCCTAGGATGCAAAATTGTTATTGAAAGGAGTTATAGGGTTTCATTGAAAATTTTGTGTAATTTAGTCCTAAATTCATGCACATATGTTATACATTGGGCTTCTATGCTAAAAACCCAGCACTGGTTTTCATCTGGATGCTCCCTGTACCATACTGTACCCTATCATAGGGTCTCCCCACAAAAAGTCTAAGACTCCCTGAAACCCTAACCCTCATATTTATCTTCCTTGTAACCTCATTCCTCACAATAACCCTCCCTGTAACCCTATTACTCACAATAACCCTTTTTGTAACCTCATTCCTCACACTAACCCTCCCCTGTAACCCTAACCTTCACATTAACTGTCCTTATAACTCCATTCTTCACATTAACTCCCTCCTGTAACCCCAATCCTCACACTAACCCTACCTGTAACCCCAACCCTCACACTAACCCTTTCCTGTAACCCCAATCCTCACACTAACCCTCCCTCTAACGCCAACCCTCATAATTACCCTCTTTTCAACCCCATTCCTCACACTAACCTGTAACCCTATCCCTCAAATTTCCTCCCTTTGTAACACCAGAATCTAGACTAACTTTCCACCACTGCTATTGTACCGTGGATGCATTCATTCATTTATTTGAATACAGCCACTGTTTGGCTGACAATTTTCTGCCCAACTCCTTTCATTTTTCATTCAAAGCATGTCAAGCAGGAGGTTCAAGTGGTAGTGGGAACAATAAACATGCACTAGACAAGCACATCTTAGGAACAATCTTAGCAGGTTTTTCCACCACTTTTATTCAGCAAAGCAATAAACAATTAGCCTAATTCAGGAGGGCTTTGTACAGCAAGTCAATAGCATAAAACAAACAAAAATATCTGCTCAACTGAGCCACTATCTAAACTTTTGTCAGTTCTTGATTAACAAACTGCCCTTAATAGGTTCCCCAAAACAAAGAGCACATCTACCTTTTTAACATCCTGTCAAATTGAAGACACGTGATGGAAATATTTCCTCAAACAAATGAAATTCTACGAGTGCAGTGAAGATCATCAGTTCCAAAATCAAACATTAAAAGCAAACAACTTTTGGAAGGACCTTCATCAATTCTCTTATCAAATGTAAAAAAAGATAAAAGATGTGTAGTAAGCGCCCTAAATAAGAAAAAAGCTGCTGGCACTATAAGTGATCATACAACTCTTATATAAAGCAAAACTGTACAAATGCAGTGCTATGTGATATACCTACTGAAAAAAATAAGAAAAAACAAACTTATATAATATAAATTTCGAAATAAATTCTAAGTATTGTCCCAATATTAGTATAAAATGTCCTTGGTGCAAAATGAATGTCCACCATGTGTTCAAGCTTCCATCTATTGTGAAATTCTGCTCAACTATACACTCACCAAAGACATGCAAATAAACAGCAAACGACAGCTGATGATGACAGCCTCCACCAACATATGCACTCACCAGAGGTAAAATATATGCATGCCTCAATATACTCATTTTTAGTGTAATCCATTCCAGCTCCTCTTGCTACTAAAATTAAG
This sequence comes from Pelophylax lessonae, assembly GCF_965119305.1. Lineage (NCBI taxonomy): Eukaryota > Metazoa > Chordata > Amphibia > Anura > Ranidae > Pelophylax > Pelophylax lessonae. Next base: position 91,210,341 of record NC_138775.1, read on the forward strand.
GGATCATCCGGGGAAACGTTAGGGTGTAAATAGACAGAGATGTGCTCGTGGCCCATCAGGGATGTCAGTCTTCTGGTACAAGACTCTGCAACCTGTTGGGTACACAAGCACAGCTGCCGGCCACTTCCTCCTCTCCACCCAGGTTTGAGAAGCTAGCCGGTGGCTGTCAAAGTGTTTGTTATACCTGGGGAAGTGCATCAGCTGTAATTTGCTATTTATTTGCATGTTTTGGGGGGTATAATTGAGCAGAATTTCACAATAGATGAAATTGTGCAGAAGCTTTTCGGCCGACAATCTGCACGTGTGTACGGGCCTTAAGACATTTATGTATGAAAGTTCCAGGTTGTAGGATACACACTTTCAGTCATTCTTTTTGGCATAATGCTGCATAATTCTTCATTTGTGTCTGTCCCACTGCTTAAGAAGCTGTGCTGTCAGAACATCTGAAATGTTGGTTGAAATGTAATGAATGTGCTAAAATCAAATACTTCACCTTGTTTCATCAAGTGCTTTCATTTTATACTGAGGAGCTGTGGTGGATGCAGAATAGAGATAACTTAACAAGCAGGTCTTTTTGCCAAAATAAGGTAGGAATACCAGTTAAATCTAAATACAAAATTAAAATACACATATAGTATCTCACAAAAGTGAGTACACCCCTCACATTTTTGTAAATATTGTATTATATCTTTTCATGTGACAACACTGAAGAAATTACAATTTACTACAATGTAAAGTAGTGAGTGTACAGATTGTATAACAGTAAATTTTCTGTCCCCTCAAAATAACTCAACACACAGCCATTAATGTTTAAACCACTGGCAACAAAAGTGAGTACACCCCTAATTTAAAATGTCCAAATTGGGCGAAAATGTCAATATTTTGTGTGGCTGCCATTATTTTCCAGCACTGCCTTAACCCTCTTGGGCATGAAGTTCACCAGAGCTTCACAGGCTGCCACTGGAGTCCTCTTCCACTCCTCCATGATGAAATAATGGAGCTGGTGGAGGTTAGAGACCTTGCGCTCCTCCACCTTCCCTTTGAGGATTCCCCCCACACGCTTGGCCAGTCAAATACCTTTACCCTCAGCTTCTTTAGCAAGGCAGTGGTTGTCGTGGAGGTGTGTTTGGGGTCCTTATCATGTGGAATACAGCCCTTCAGCCCAGTCTCCAAATAGAGGGGATAATGCCCCGCTTCAGTATGTCACAGTACATGTTGGCATTCATGGCTCCCTCAATGAACTGTAGCTCCCCAGTGCCAGCAGCACTCATGCAGCCCCAGACCATGACACTCCCACCACCATGCTTGACTGAGGGCAAGACACACTTATCTTTGTCTCCTAACACGGTTTCAGCCTCACACTTGACACAATCTGAACCAAATAAGTTTATCTTGGCCTCATCAGACCACAGGACATGGTTCCAGTAATCCATGTTCTTAGTCTGCTTGTCTTCAGCAAAACTGTTTGCAAGCTTTGTGCATCATCTTTAGAAGAGGCTTTCTTCTGGGATGACAGCCATGCAGACCAATTTTATGCAGTGTGCGGCGTATGGTCTGAGCACTGACAGGCTGACCCTCCACCCCTTCAACCTCTGCAGCAATGCTAGCAGCACTCATACGTCTATTTCCCAAAGACAACTTCTGGATATGATGCTGAACACGTGCACTCAACTTCTTTGGTTAACCATGGCAAGGCCTGTTCTGAGCGGAACCTGTCCTGTTAAACTGCTGTATGGTCTTGGCTACCATGCTGCAGCTCCATTTCAGGGTCTTGGCAATCTTCTTATAGCCTAAGCCATCTTTATGTAGAGCAACAATTCTTTTTTTTCAGATCCTCAGAGAGGTCTTTGCTATGAGGTGCCATGTTGAATTTCCAGTGACCAGTATGAGAGTGAGAGCAATAATACCAAATTTAACACACTCGCTCCCCATTCACACCTGAGACCTTGTAACGCTAACAAGTCACATAACGCCGGGCTCAATTTGGACATTTTAAATTAGGGGTGTACTCCATTTTGTTGCCAGTGGTTTAAACATTAATGGCTGTGTGTTGAGTTATTTTGAGGGGACAGAAAATTTACTCTGTTATACAAGCTGTACACTTACTACTTTACATTGTAGCAAAGTGTAATTTCTTCAGTGTTGTCACATGAAAAGATATAACAAAATATTTACAAAAATGTGAGGGGTGTACTCACTTTTGTGAGATACTGTATGTTTACTGTTTTACATGCAAAAGGTTTTGTCATTCTGTTCAGCCAGTCTTGGGATTCACACATATTTGTGACACCGTACCAGGCAGTTTTTTTCCCAGTTTAGCAATGCTATTTTTGTGTTGCCTCCCTACAACCTGTCCTTTGTACATAAATCAGCATCATCACCTCTGTCCAAATAAAATAGAGATGCGGCTGAATAGTATAGCCAATATGTGTTAATAAGTAGCTAAAAATGCCAATCCTATTGCAGATAAAACAGTAAAAATGTATGTTCTTTTTATCTTTGAATTCAACGGACTGTCTATATTTCCACTTTTTCACAAGTTCTCCATAGTTCTTACCTCAGTTCCAGGTCCCCAGTTGCCCTTGGTGAACATACTGATTACCTAGTGACTGAAGGAGAGGGTTAAGCCGTAGTTTTGAGGGAGGGAAGCCTAGGACCACACTTTTAGTGATATTTTGCTTAGCATAAAGAATTTCCATGTTATATAATATTTGTTCTAGTTCTGAATTACAGTTGGCATCTTCTTACGGTGTAATACTTTATCCTCCTTCTTTCTCCTGTATAAATTTAACAGGTCTAAGCAACATCATTGGAATCATTGTCTACATATCAGCCAATGCAGGTGACCCTTCCAAAAGCGACTCAAAGAAAAACAGCTACTCATATGGCTGGTCTTTTTACTTTGGGGCCCTTTCCTTCATTATTGCTGAAATGGTGGGAGTGCTTGCTGTTCACATGTTCATTGACCGCCACAAACAACTGAGGGCCACAGCACGGGCCACGGACTACCTCCAGTCCTCTGCAATCACCCGCATTCCGAGCTATCGCTATCGTTATCAGAGGCGTAGCCGCTCCAGTTCCCGGTCTACGGAGCCATCCCACTCCCGTGATGCCTCTCCTGTGGGCCTTAAGGGCTTCAACACCCTTCCCTCCACTGAGATCTCCATGTACACGCTGAGCCGCGACCCCCTCAAGTCGGCTGGGACCCCCACGGCCACTTATAACTCGGATAACAGCTTCCTCCAAGTTCATAACTGTATACCCAAAGATAATAAGGACTCTGCGCACACCAACACAGCCAACCGCAGGACCACCCCAGTATGAAACAGGATGGAGCAAGAAAAGAAAGACAAAGAGGGATAGAACAAAGAGGGTCAGAAAGCTAAAGTAGTGTGGTCTAGAGATCAGGATCTGTGTATCAAGCTTTTGACTGTCATTTTAATCAACAAGTGAACTCTTTTGGTTCTAAATTCAGTTCCAAAGCTAGCCTTTCTGTTTCTACACAGACACCACAACATTTAAACAGTAATTTCAAATGTTTTGGAATTCAATAGTAGCCCAGTTGTTTCTAGACTACTAAAACCATGTAAAAATGGAAATGAGCATCAGAAAGAAACTGCTGAAGTCACATACTAGTAACCTTCAATTTTTATTCAAATTTTGAAACCATAAACTAAAATCAAATTTTAACATTTCTATGGGTTTAAAATAAGAGCCAGCGTCAGGAAAGAGCATGAGGCCATCCCAGAAACTCGAAGTAAAGGAAAATACGTTCTTCACTTGATCTGCAGTGAAACTTATTGTACAAAGCAATTAAACAAAGTCTGATACACAGATCTACATGGCTAGGACAGGGGCTTTCTTTCAAAAATAGCCTCAAAATGTTACCATTAGCATAACTACACACAACTGCTTTGACACAAATATTCAAGATGGTCTATGGGATTGTCTGAAACTGAACATCTTGCCAAATCAGAAAGTCATATCCAATGTCTAGAATTAGATTATTTCACTTTATATATAAGAACCACTGCTGCATCAAATATGCAGTAAACATCATCATTTTGAAACATGTGGAGGACCTTTAAAGGCTATAATTGTTACATGCTAATATACAACATTTTGGGTTCTATTTTTTGAAAAATGCATTCTGTCTAACACACAGTCTTGCTTGTATGGGGATTAATAACAATAATTATAAAAAATTGCCTTGCGAAACAAAAGAAACTTATGATAGTGGGTACCCATGTTTAAACATTACTATTAAAAACATTTATGCAGCATATTTACTGGGAACGTGATAACAATATATAGCCACATTGAACAACATACTGCATCACCATCGTGTAAACCATCACTGTGTGCAAAGGCAAAATGGCAGAGTATGTGTGTGTGTGTGTGTATATATATATATATATATATATATATATATATATATATACACATATACATATACATATACACACACACACACATGCACATGTACAAAGGAATTATGAAGTATAAAGTTTTAATTTCTTATCTTGCTTAGAGGGTTTTTAATATTTCATGGAATTTGGTATTTTTTTTGTATACCTTTACCCTGTACAAGCAAACTGTAGAATTTAACCCTTTCATTATATTTATCTGGTAAGACTGAAAGGGTTAAACAAAGTTTCAATGGTAGAATGAAAGAGACTGAAAGGGCTAGAGACCCATACTGAGCAAGAACGTGCAAGTACAAAGAACAAAGTGCTAAAAGAAGAAGAAAAAACAGATTTCTTAAAAAAAAGACAAAAAAAATCAAAACACATTAAAAAAATTCCCAAAAAGGATAGAATGAACCAAACGAAGAAAAAAATGCATGAATTCCCTCTATGTACCTGTTCATTTAACTGATTCATTTAAAAAGAAAAAAAAAAAAAACGATCAAAGCAAAAGGACGAGAATACTGGGGCAAAAAAAAAATAAATGAATTTGGGGAAGGGGAGGAAAAAAAATGTGAAGCGATTTTCAATGAACAAACATGTTTTTTTCTGGGTGGGGAAAGGTGGGTAGGTCATAGGATTTGTTTTATTTAATTATACTATATTTTTGTCTGAAATTATTTAATTTATTTTTATTTATTCTTTTTTTTTTTTTTTCTTTTACAAATTCAGTAGGGGCTGCATAAGAATGGATGCAGAAAATGCCAAGCCAGGCTTTTAAACCACTTTTTTAAACATTTGCACTGTAACAAAGATTACTAATATTCTCACATCAAAGACATTATTAAGAAATCTCAGAAAATAAAAAAAACATATATGCTAGTCAGTTTTCCTTCAGCTGTCAAAGAAATATAAACACATACATATAAAAGTCTATACATAGAAATATATAGGTATAACTATATCTATATATATAAATGTATATATTTATATTACTTTCTATATAAATATATGTATGTGTAAAAAAAATATATATATATATTTATTTTTCTATTATCATATAGTGTTAAGTAAAAATATTTAATTTACTGGGAATGTATGTTTAATAAGATTTGTGACATCTATCTTACATATAGGATACATTTTTATTATAAAAAAATATTTATATTTAATTTTCTTTACAAACCTGAAGTGGATTAGTGCTGCATCAAATTGTCAGCACTGGAGATGCGCTACAAGTATGGTATACATTTAAATTACTCATCTACTATACAGTGTATATTTGACATATATAATATTGCATCAACGCATTAGTGCAAATACATGGCAGGATTTCAGATGGAAATTGTATGGTATACTGTTTGCAATGCAAAGAAACACAAAGATAGCAACAACCAGCTTTTCCAGCTACCAGCGAAATCCTTACTAACCCACATATTTAGGACTTAGGACTTACAAATATAAAAACTGTTGTATTTTAAAAATAGGTAACTATTAAGAAAATCATTCATCCCTACATGTGTGGTCTTCCAGACAGGGAAAAGAGTCTGCAAAGATGCTGTCATTGGTGCTCTTGGTTATGTCACTCCCTGCTATTACAGCACTGTTTGACTACTAGAGCCCAAAGTAAGTACAAGAAAGATGAAAACTGTTATCATATAATAAAGCAGGTTTTAAATAGGATGGAAAATCTGAGTGTTGCAATCAACAAAGAAGGGCTGGTTCAGACAAAACAAACCTTTATATACACATAGAGGAAATAGAAGAAAAAGAATTTGGACTTTATTGGCACCAATATTAAAATGGTATATTTTTACTGAAAAATTCACAAAAAAACACACATTTATGACAGAGACAGAAAAGAGATATATAAAATGATGAACATACAGTGTACATACAATAAAATAAGGCGGCAAAGCCTCAAAACAGTGTGCAAATCGCATAACCTGCTAGGTAATGATAATTGTAACAGCGATCACATATATTACAGAGTAACCTGTATCCATGAGGCGGCCATAGAGAAGGATGGTGACCGTCTCTAAAGGTCGTCTGTACAATGTGGATTAACAGATGTTAAGTTGAATCCCAGTTGCCCTACATGTTTCGATTAGCATAGTAAGCTTCCTCTGGAGCACGTGGTGAAAACAAACATCTGAAAGGAACTTCAGGTGATAGAACTTTGTAATAAACTAAGCATGGTAGGCTAAAAAGAGTAACGAGGGGGTCGGTACGTTGTGGTTGGAGCAAAACTGCCTAATACATGTGCCCAAAGTAACCTGGAACATAATTCGTCATATGACATAGATCCTGATCAAATCATGGACTCCCTGTCATAGATATCTAATCTCAAAAGGGGATTGTATTAAGGGGCCAGATGAGAGGGGAACCCCGGCCTCCAAATCCAAGCGAGGGAAGGCGAGGTGGGTACACCTCATATGCCTAGAACCCTGGTATGTTCAGGCAAATGTTTGCTCCTGCTCCAACGTCCGCATATGCACCCCCCCCCCCGGATGGGGATACCGCCAACAGCTTACTATGCTAAGCGAAACATGTAGGGCAACTGGGATTCAACTTAACATCTGTTAATCCACATTGTACAGACGACCTTTAGAGACAGTCACCATCCTTCTCTATGGCCACCTCATGGATACAGGTTACTCTGTAATATATGTGATCGCTGTTACAATTATCATTACCTACTAGATTATGCGATTTGCACACTGTTTTGAGGCTTTGCCGCCTTATTTTATTGTATGTACACTGTATGTTCGTCATTTTATATATCTCTTTTCTGTCTCTGTCATAAATGTGTGTTTTTTTGTGAATTTTTCAATAAAAATATACAATTTTAATATTGGTGCCAATAAAGTCCAAATTCTTTTTCTTCTATTTCCTCTATTCAACGATTCAGGATGTGGCACCCCCAATTATCCCCCCCCCCTTCTTTGCGCCTAGGCACCCTGCGACCTAGGAGCGCATACACAAATTATTTCTTTATATACACATATCCGGAGTCCCATAGTACAGGGGCCAATACAGCAGATCAGTCACTGGAATAGAATCCACATTGGTTGACATGTGCTATATCAATGTCAATCAGCTGAAGCACTTAAAAGTGAAAGGATAAGTTATACCTGCAATTCCCCTGTTCAGTGAAAGTAATTCTATGTTCTTTAAACTCTTACCAGACTGGATAGGGGAGGTAAATTAGAAGTAATGGAAGTCAGGCCCTGTAACAATCTGAAGCTCATTTAAAGAAGCTTTATAGAGTGTAAATGTAAATAGCAAAAATCATCCGTTTTTTGTTCTTATGTAGGACTATTAGTTTAACGTTTAAAATTTCTGACAGGTTCACTTTGACAGGTTTAGCTCAGTCACAAATAAGTATACGCTGTATATTAGCCATAAAATAAGTTGGTGATGACTTCTAATGTAGTCTCCGAGGACCTTTAGATAGAAGCAGATGTGAATACATATAGCAATTTTCTAGATACGTACTAGAAATAAACTCTTTGAATAAAATAGGTATATGTTGTGTCTGATTACTATTTAGCAGAATACATGAGAACATGCTAAAAAAAAAAAAAAAAAAAAAAAAAAAAAAAAAAGATGAGGATTAGTGTGTAAAATAAAAAAAACTGTGGTTGTATCTTAAGGTAAATCATTATAATTCTTTATGGTGATCCTTGGAATACCAGGCCCAGCAAACCACTGACTGTATTTCTAAAACTAAATGTGGTGATTCTAGGGCAATCAAGATAATGCAGGGTGGGTTTAAATTTCCATTCTCCTTAATTGTTCTTTCTTTTTTCTTTCTAAACACCTATATGGTAAAATATAAAATCCTACTTCACATGAAAGAGTAGAACATTATTTGGACTTTTACTGAAATAACATCCACACCCTGCGTCTTAATATCAATACTGGTACCCAGTGCACAAGGGTCTCTCTAATGTTGGCCATCTCACAAAGTTCCAGAAAATCACCCTGGTAGAGTGCTTAGGGGTATGATGTTGGCAGCTCTTCATGAAGTATAACCTCCCGCTTCAGAAGACAAATTGTGAACATTGGCATTAGGTCATATGACCAATTTTAGAGGTAGCCCAGAGCACTGGGTACTGTACAAATGGTACATTGGCACTTATTTTACTACTTTTGAATCTAAAGCTGAACTCTCAGGACATACACATTTATTTAAATGCATTCATCAATAGACACAAAGGATATAAATCCACTTTGTGTGCTGTAGTGTCTTTGTAAACCCAATTATTGCCTTGTAAAAGTAGCAGTGACCTTACCGCTGTGCTCCACATAGCCTGTGCAGAAAGCAAAGCTGTAGGAGGAACCCAGCAGGCCCTCCAACTACAGGATGTCTGCAGAAAAGAAGAGGGCAGATACAGGCCCAGTCACCGTGCACAAGGCAGAGATCAGCAGTGGCCGGTCTTTATTACAGGAAGTAAAGATTCACACTGGATTACTGCACATATGTGGAATACACAAAGCACACCAAGATTCACATAATGTCGCATGCACACTGGATGTTTTGCTAACTCTCCTAAACTCCTTTCCCCCTGGAAGCAGCATTTTGAGCATAAAAAACCCTTGACATTGTAAACTCGTGTAATGCATTTAGGCTCTTCAAGCGCTTGAGTGTTAATTAATTTCATTGGCCAAAATAACAATTTCTGGCCACTGAAATGAATTAACATTCAAGCCCCTAATGCACCTAGCACGTAGGCCCATTTAGATGGGTTTCCACACATTTAGGTGCGTCAAGAGTTTTTTCGCCCAAAAATCTTCTGCTCCTGGACGCACTGGCTGTGAGGGTTTTTTTTCTGCCTCTAAACTCCCCTAAATGCCTATGTGTTTATTGACACATAGGCTAACAGATAATTAAAGCCCCTAGGAGCAGCAGAAAAATTGTTCCGTGTGCATGAGTCATAAGAACACACATGGCTTTTGTATTTAGCCATACTTTGCATATCCTGGAGTTCAGCTTTAAAGGAGCAGGATTTCGGGGTTTTATTTCAGTATGTAATGGTTGTCTGACCTATTTCATAAAAGTGACTATTTAGACAAGGGGCCCCTTTAGATTAGTTTTTAAAAAAAATGCTGATTGTTGGAAGAGCCATACCTGTGGGTCATTTTCAGTAGCACTAAAGTCTTGCTCAAATACTAATACTAAATAATACAATTTTTGCTGACATTCCTGTCCTGGCTACTTTTCGGGTAGCTCTAGTCATTATATGCTTGCCCCCAGCATCCCAAGAATGAGTGTCTCCCTGTTTGCAAAACTGAGCATGCGCTGTGCGCTCTCTCTTACCCTGGAGTAGCCTTTAAGGTACTTGCGGGAGTAGAAAAGCCACGTAAGCATGTATGTTAAATTATTATTACAACAACAACATGCATTGGCCCAAAGGAACCAATCTCATTGTTCTGACAGCTGTAAATTGTGTAAAATGCTATCTTGCTATAGATTATTGCATTTGACACATAATCTTTGTTTTTGCAATGCCTTAAAAAAAATCCAGACAGCATACAATGTAAATGATATCTGATGCAAAATTATAGTTTATTCTTCACCGTACTTTACAATATATTGCATACAGTGCTTTTACAGTTATCAGCTAGCAGTGTTACACAATGTAGCCCTGACTGTATCATGCAGTATGCTGAAAATGATGCAGTCATTGCAAATTTCTCTTCTCAGACTACACAATAGCTGAGATGCTTACTGTAAGAGGTTAAATACTGCCAAACTGAGATTTATTGTTTGCAATTAGAGATATAGGATTATCAACTAACAGTTTATAGAGAAGTTATAGGGAGCAGTTATGTGGCATAGTAAGAGGAATTATATAGGAGGATTATGTGGCATAGTAAGAGGATTATGGGAAGATGTTTATACTGAGTAATAAGAGTTATAGAGACTAGAATATGAAACAATAGGATGAATTATATAACATCACACATGGATTATAATTGAAAGAATCCAGCTCGCTAATGTATCTATTTATCTATTTTAATGAAAGTTACACTTGAATGTCCCTTTTAAAAAAATCTGCCCCAATTTTTTTTTTTTTTTTATGGGGGTAGTCCAGGTAAAACTGTCATTTCAGGTTTAGTGGATGCCAGCAGGTTGAACCACACAGTGGCTTCTTGGGGACTCTGACAATGAGAACTCTGTATTGCGCCTGTATTTCCATATCCGCCTACCTGCTGCAGCCATTGCAAGAGAGCCTGATACTCTATGCTGAAGTTTGCATTTATTTTAAATGAGGTGCCTCTCTTTTCCAGTGTAGACTTCTCACTATCACATACCCTAAGATATGTAAAAAGCCAGCACGTGGTATAGCCCATCAGTATCCACCCATTATCTGAAATACTAGTTTTAAACGGACTGAACCTGTAATTTTTGGGGCCTCAGGGAACATCTGAAAAAATGAAAATTAGCCCATCTTAAAGTATTTTTTGTAGATTGTTTATTACTTTGCTTGATGATATGAAAAATTGTTTTAAAAGCCTGGCCTGGCATTGTCTGTATTTGCCTATCTGTTTATAAACCTTGTGGTTTTCCGACCTTCCCTGGAAGGCACAGGTTGAAACTATAAGCTAAAGTCCCAAAACAAAAACTGGGGAAGCTTTTAGGGATTTTCTGACGACCATTTAATTTATAAGAACAATTCAACAAAACAACCTTTTTTATTTTCTTTTTGTTCTTTTTTTAATAAAACGACAACTAAAAAAAATCAGATATAAATAAATGTAAATATGTAACAGAAGTCCTGGAGAGAAGGTGGATATGGTGAATTCTTTCATTATGGGGTCTTGGGATATAACATGATTGTTATTATTTATTTTTTGTCTCCGCTAAACACTGTGACATCCAAACAAGAGATGAGTTTAAAAGTTGCCCTTGCTGTACCTGTGATGTGTATACCTGTCATGGTGTAGCAATGTCTTTGAAATGGAGAGACTGCTGTTGACAGTGATGCCTGTGATGTGTATAGTGTTGTCTGTAAGGTTGAAGTGTGTGGATAAGACCATTGATGAACTTTGGGGTGTTTGCTGGGATAGACCAAAACGAAATGTCAATGGAGAACCTGCCCTGTAGCAAACTGTGTCAAAAACAAAGGAAACTGTTTAGAAAATATCCTGACAAATCCATGCACATCCGAAGATCTGGATTTACCCACATTCTGTAGAAGAATTTGTTGGATTCATGAAGATTACCGTTAAAAGTTGTAGAGGGTAAATAAACATGATGAATTCTGCTGAATCTTCAGCCGATATGGACTAAATACATCCATAGACAATAGATGATAGTTAAATACAAGTCACAAACTAGAATCCGTTGCTCACCAATTGGTGATGGTGAAAAGTACAATGCCTGACTGATCCCGAGCTGCTGGGAAAAAAACTCCTTGGGAAGGAGACATCAGAACAAATCCACACAAGGTTGGGAACAAGCGTTGACAGAAGCAGGCTAACAAAATGTAGGCATCCACTACAGTACCCTAGCCAGGAAGCACTAGGAGACCTTCTCATAAAAATAGCCAATTTTATTAGTAAAAAATAGAAATAGAAGTTTCTATTTTTTAGTCTCCTAGTGCTTCCTGGCTAGGGTACTGTAGTGGATGCCTACATTTTGTTAGCCTGCTCCTGTCAACGCTTGTTCCCAACCTTGTGTGGATTTGAATAGACGATAGTTACCTGATCTGGCTTTCTTTGGCTGGAGCAAATGACAATCAGTTGTCTATGGAGTAATACTCAACAGGCCTAAATAAGCTTTCCCAAGAATGGCAAAAAACCTAGCTAACGTTGTCTACGCATGGCTACCCCTATATTGCCTCAAATAGGAATGGTTATGCAACTAGATAGTAACTGTTTAGGAGAGAACTGACCCAGGATATATTATGAGATGGTTAGCCATGCGTTGTCTACGTATGACTACCCCTATATTGCCTCAAATAGGAATGGTTATGCAACTAGATAGTAACTGTTTAGGAGAGAACTGACCCAGGATATATTATGAGAAGGTTAAAGTGATTGCAAAGGATCTTGTATTTTTTCTAAATAACAAACATGTTATACTTGCCTGCTCTGTGCAATGGTTTTGCACAGAGCAGTCCTGATCCTCCTCTTCTGCGTTCCCCCGCTGGTGCTCCTGGCTCTTTCCCCCCAGCCAAATGTCCACTATAGCACACTGCTTGCTACTAGAGCACTCATGCAGGCTTGCTTCGATTGGGCTTTGTGTATCTATCGGCCCTTTTCCCTCATCCCTGGCTGTGATTGACAGCATCGGGAGCCATTGGACTCTGAGCCAATATGGAGGGAGAGAGCAAAGAGAGCCTCTGCTCTCATGCACAGAGCCAGATCAAGATTGGGCTCAGGTAAGTATAAGGGGGGCTGGGGGGGAGCGGCACAGAATGCAATGCCTTTGCAACCACTTTAAGTCATGCACACAAGTGAATGTTAGCTAATGTCTGAAGCCAGCTTAAAAAAAAAAAAAAAATGGGTGAATTATTTGCAATACTTTTGTTCAAACTAGTTAATTGGCAAATCTTATAACATTATCTGCTTTATAAAAATGGAAATGTTACTGGCCCTAGCATTTTAAATGAAGATATCTAGACGTTGTAAAATTTTTTGAAACAAGTGAATGTGTCAGCTAATGTGTGGTGAATCTTGGCTGAATCTGAGATTCAACTCTTTAAAAACAGACAGCTATGAGACAAGATTGTATATTTCACTGCTTACAGATGTGCCACCCTAAACTGTATTTTTTATTTGGCTCAAAATGTTTATGGACACATTGCCATAACAGTATTGCACCACCCATAATGATTATCACGTACTGCATCCGTGAAATTTTAGCTATGATAGCAGTATGACTACTACTACAGTATGACTACTGTTTAGAATAGAAAACTTATATTAAGTGTCTTTACAGACAAAATGTTTTATTTTTTTATTTTTTTGTGGAAAAAGAGAGCAAGCGCTAGAAACACCAATATTTTTATCGTCCCTCCCCAGAAGACCAATTTTCGTTTAATGTGTATGCAGTACGTCCGCGAAAAATCGGATATGAAAGACCACGCATGATCTGAAGTTGCTGACGACCTGGAAGTCTAGGAACAAATGTCCCAAAAAAAAAAATTGGACGAGAAATTTTGTGAACATTATGCACTGTCAACTAAAAACTGTTATGACCGCTGAGCATGAGAGAGAAAAATCGGAGGATATTTCGTCCGATTTTCGTCAAGTGTGTACGAGCCTTTACAAAAGGAACCGCAGACAGACCTCTAAGCAAGTATTAATACATGCAGGGATATGGTTGAAAAACACTCAAATAAGCAATGAACTCGGTGTATGTAATAGCATATTGTCTACCCACAAATGATTTTGGTAGTGAAAGTAAACATGCTTACTACAACATAGATAAGGCTATGAATCTCCATGGGCTCACCAACAGGTCAACATAGTATGGGTCTGAAAGGGTCTCCCTTTTGGGTTTTATCAGTATTATATTTTATGAGGGATTCAGGGGATCGAGCAAAAACAACAGAAGGTTAAAGAGCACACCCAAAATCCAAAGTGGGTGGAAAAAGATCCCAGATGATTCATGTTTGTGACTTCTTCTATAACTAAAAGATCACTTTGGGTGGAATAACCTTTTAGAGTGTATGTAAACCAACATCTGTTTTCAGTATGTTTAGTATAATGTTTCGCTGTATACTATTTTTGTACCACATTTTTTATTTTATTTTTTATTGATTGCAAAGGTTTTTATCTAGAGACCAACCAATAACAGTACTTCTCGTTTCAGGCAGACAAAGCAAAGCATTGTCCCACAATTAGCAGCAGCATTGTTAGCCCGCAGTGTGTGCTCCTTCATTGGCCATTGGGCTTCCCACCAGGTCTATCAGAAAAGCAGCCCAACAGCCAATGGAAGGAGGTTGACATCACTGCTGTTAATTTCAAGGCAGTATTAGTGTTATCAGCCTTAAACAGGAAGTGCTGTTAATGGCAGGATCTCCAGATAAGAAACTTTTTACCGAGTTACAAAAATAATTTGCTTAAGAAACACAGTAAAGCACGATGCCAAAGAGAGTGGAAAAAAAGGTGTAGATACAGTTAAACTTTTGTGTGTTATAGAATAACATGAAAACAGCACTCCAAATGGCTGGTGAAATGACAATAACACAAAAAGGAGTTCAGGCGCTAATCCAAAGCACAAGGTTCCTATCGTATCCTTATCCGGAGAGTACACAATTGTAATTGAAATGTATATGGTGCACCGCCGGTCGCCCAATCCTAGACACGGGATGGTGTATGGGAAAGTAGAAATGTAAAAAGGGATGGCGCTCTAGCGTGCATAAATATAGTCAAATCATCCCAACTGAAGCTCATATGTGCAGTCTATAAAGTTTATTGGGTATATCCAGGGTAAGTTAAAACAATTAGCATATTATCCTACCGGACCTTGAAGCCTCTGTATCTCCTGGCTGTGATATAGGGATCCCTGATTTAAATCATGGGAACCTAGTACCTTTAGTCCCGGTGGAAAGGAAGGAGGCACTCTCAGGTTGAAAAGGTGGTCCCCGATTTTGGAGGCTCGCATGGTCCTGTGTGCCGCCGCTTCCTAGGACTCGAGCCGATGCGCTGTGCTACTGGTGAAATGACAACCCTATTTATTTGTATTTTTATTAGCTGGCATTTCTGAGTGACTGGAAGCCTTATACTTCTGCAGTTAATCCTGAAATGGAACAAACAATCTGCAGATAATACAAACAGTGCAAGGTATCAAAAAGATTATGCCACGTAGTATGCCTATTATATCATACAATAAACTAGATAACAGTGTGACATAGTGAAAGTCATAGCCCTATGCCAAAATGACCAAATATGAAATGACATGGTATGAATAAGGAGTAAAGAACTCAAAATGATAAAATAATTCAGATACTGTCTTAAAGGCATGTAGCTGGTTGCACCAACCATCTGTCCCACACCTTGTTATATTTAGCCAGGCATCCTCTGTGGACATAGATCCGTTTGTTTTTTTTTTAATATGGGAGGGCGGAATTCACCCTCCGTACCCATATTTCAAGTAGAGAAAAGGTTGCCTGCATGCAGTTAGATGCAATCACTTAGGGGCAGAGAGTAATGATTCATGCAAAAAAGAATTTAAAAAGTGTCTATATAAGGCTTCAGGAAGATACCCAGCAGGCATGCCTGAGATCTAAGGACAGGGGAAAGCCCACGTGGCCATGTAAAAATCAGACTAATGCCCCGTACACACGCATCGATTATTGGCCGGGAATTTTCGGCCAACGTCCGATCGGCCGATTTTCGGCTTGTTAGTATGATGCTTTCGACAACCGACTCCGACTTTTCGGCTGAATAAAATCTGGTGTGCAGGCTATAAAATTTTTGTTGGCCGTCACCACAACGGCCGATTTTCCGTCAGTCAGTACAGATTTCGGCAGACAAAAATCTGATGAGCAAGACTGGGCATGCTCAGAGAAGAAAAAACACACGGAAAGTAAACCAGCACATGACATCACTTCTGAAGTAGATTTTTGTTGGCCGAGAAAATTCATGTGCAGTCTAGAGCACATTTCAACCAACACAACAACAATGGACAAAAGTCGGCCGATCGGTCGGCCGATAATCGTTGCGTGTGTACGAGGCATAAGTCCAAAAGGACTGAACCACAGGACACGACCATATGAGATAAAAATATTTACTTGTTGTAAACAAATGGGGCAAGAGGAGCTATAAGATGGCTTGTAGCTTGAAACATATATATATCTGGGTGAATCAGTCAGAAACTTTAGGTGAGACCAATTTGTAATTATCTAGGACTTCTTCCGACTCCGCATCTTCCACTTTTTCCACAGTACATTGTAATTTAGCTGCGCATCCGTTTATATACTATTACTTGTGTTCCTTGGAATCATGTGGTTTCCAATGGATTTTTCATTTTCAATTTATTGTGATGTCATTGAAAATAGGATTGCTATGGTGATCTTACTTCCCAGTCCTGAAACACATCTAGAAGTTGACAGAGCTTCTGTCAATAATAGCTATTGGACTATTGATTTATTTTTTAACAAAACAACCCCCACCCCCCCCCCCCCCCCCCCCCCATTGACAGCTGCCTAAAATAAACGGCATATTGGATTGGCAGCTAGAGAGTGTGCAAATCCTAACTCCCCCCCCCCCCCCCCCACATCCCTGGACAACCATCCTACATGCCTTTTAGTAATAGAGGGCACTTTAGGAGGAAGAGGGTGCCTACAGTATGCATTGAAATGACCAAAAATGTTCCCATTGGCACATAAATAAAAGAAAAATGCAGGCTTGTTAAAAAAAAAAAAAGTTATTGAAAACAATCATTATTTGTTATGTTGTCCATTTTATAAGATCTTAATAAAAGATGAATTAGGTATTTATTCTGCCCAATGCGGAGTTTCCAATTCTAGAAAAGTTGCTGATTATCAATCATCATGAGAACTGGGCTCTGGGAATCTCCCAGAATCCCAAGGGCCAGTACACTCAAATTGAACAATTCTTAGATAAACATTCCGCTGCAGCTTTTATACAGAGGGATCAATGCTACCTCAAAATTAACTATAGAGGTTTTCATGATTAACAGTGTGCGCCAAAAAATAGTACAAACCCCCTAAGAATGTTTATAGATTTTTATTTAAATGGTAAACAGGATTTCGGAGTAATATTTAATTAGACCCCGTTCACACTGGGGCGATGCTACTTGCCGGGGCGACCTCACAGCGGCTGGCACGGACTTCATATCATTGAAGTCAATGCAGGTCGCTCCAGGTAGCCCCAAAGAAGCTCCGGACCTTTTTTCTAAGACGGAGCAACTTGTGTCGTTCCTATTAGAGCGGGTCCACAGCTACTCTATGGCAGGCGACCTACGGCGACCTGTCAGGCGACCAGGTCGCCTGACAGGTCGCCCCAGTGTGAACGGAGAGCTCATTTTCAAACTAGGACATTTTTCTGTTAACATTTTATGGACAATTGTGAACTGGTAAGGGGACAAAAAACCCACACCAGCTAGCAGAAGACATGGTAGCAGCATCTATCTCCCACAAGAGGCAGAAACATTGCAAGATGTCGGTGCTATCTGTTTTGATAGCAATGCTGGGCAATTTTCCTGACACTCTGAACTGATATAGTGTCTTGGACAAGCTTCAAAATGCTTTCAACATTACAGAATAAACCCAGTTGGATGTGACTAACTTGAACTAGATATACTTGTTAAGAATCCTCTTCATGCTTCAACATTGGGGAAGATTTAAGCCCCGTACACACGCAACGATTATCGGCCGACCGATCGTCCGTCTTTTGTCCAGAGTGGTGTTTTGTTGGTTGGAATGTGCCTAGACTGCACACGAATTTTCTCGCCCAACAAAAATCTGCTTCTGAAGTGATGTCATCTGTTTGTTTGCTTTCTTTGTGTTCTTTCTTATCTGAGCATGTCCAGTCTTGCTCATAAGATTTCCCTGTCGAAATCAGTACTGACTGCAGGAAAATCGGCCGTGTTTTGACGGCCAACAAAAATTTTATAGCCTGCACAGCAGATTTTTTTCGGCCGAAAAGTCGGAGTCGGTTGTCGGAAGCATCATACTAACAAGCCGAAAATCGGCAGATCGGACGTTGGATGAAAATTCCCTGCCAATATTCGATGCATGTGTACGGGGCTTTACTATAACTGGTGCACACAGAATCTGGTAGTAATCAATCAGCTTCTAACTTGTATGTAAACCATTACCTTGTAAAACAACCCATTCAGTTTAAGATAGAAATGAAAGGCAAAACATTTGTATATAGATTATATTATAATCTATATACATTATAAATATCTTTTTTTCTCTTTTTAGAGGTGATCACATACTGTAGCATCTGTTCTCAGCAGCATAGAGGGTTAAGGGTCGAGAAACAGCAGTACACTAGTCTTCTCAGTGCTAGGCTCCTATGAGCAAGTCTGATCATTGAAGGAAAGCAGGCTGAGTTCCCAGCACAGCTAGAGAACTAACCACGCTTTCCTCTCATGCCTAGTTTAGTCAGTTTTAATAGGAAAGTAGAGGGACTGACAGGATCACCAGGCATTTCACACAAAGGAAGCAATATAAAAAGAATAAGATACTTTCACATACAAATACATGATACAGCAGGCACATATGAATATGAAATGTTGGGTTTGCATATTCTTTAAGCTTGTTCATTTAAGCTTTGACAATAAAACCTAGAAGCTGATTGGTTACTCAATGCACAGTTGCACCAGATTCTGTGTGTACCAGCGTTAGTAAATCTCCCCCATTGTATGGCTGACTGTCAGTAACATATTCCTGTATGTAATAAACGGTTCCAGACTACCAGTCTGCCATTCAGAGCAATCCATCTGGATACACATTTTACTCTCCCTGCATACATTTGTTTGTTGCTGAAATAATGTATTGTGTATTTACAGTTCTCCCCACTGTTGGCCCATACATATAGGGCCAAACCACTAGCACACTAGGGTGACAACTTCTTTAGTCTTCTAGCCATCAGTTTTTGGTGTACAGACCCAGAGAGCATAAGCTGTCTTTTTCAGCAGCTCCACCTGAGCTTTGACATTGCTCATATGGCTATCATGTATTTTCTTGTAACTATGGTACTAAGGCTAGCCAGACATCTAGAGATTAAATAGGAAAAAAAGTAGTTGGCATTGGGAGCAAGAAATTTAAACCTAGCGTTCTAAATACTTTCAAAGTGAAATTCATTACCCAGAATGGTTCCTCTGTGGCCCTCCCCATCTAGGTTCACCTTGTGACTGAAGTCCAATGAGACTACCTTAGAGTCTAGTAAAGGCACTCTCACTGGACAGGGGGCTTGCTTTCAGTTGAACTTTACCACTGAACCAGGAAAAGTAACAGTACCAAAGCAAAACTAAAATAGAGAATATAGAGGTGTAACTAGTACCTTCAGGGCCCAGTGCAAAATACCATGAAGGCCCCCCATGACCCTCCCTCCTGGGGCCTTTCCCGTTGAGCTCAGTGGCAGAACACCAGGGCCCATTCGCAAGTGCAACCTTTGCGAACCTGGTAGTTCTGCCACTGGGGTCAGTTGTTGTTTTTTTTTTGTTTTTTTATTCTTTAATTTCTTTTACAATTTTTTTTTTTGTTATTTTCTACATTTTTTTTTTTTTTTAGAGCCCCCATTGGGGGACTTTGGCGAAATATCAGGGGCCTAAACAGACCTCTAATGTTTCACTTTTGAGACAGAGAAAGGAGATTGAGGACACAACCCTCAATCCCTATCTCTGCAGCCTTAGCAGCACAGAATGAATTGACAGGAATAGCTCTGTAAACAGCGTCTTGTTCATTTACAAACTGAAGTATAGTAAGCACAGTTTACTATGCTTTAGTTATGAATGGACAGAGTCAGTGATCGGTACTGATCACTGATTCTGTCCATTCAGAAAAGGAAGGGGCTGGTAAATATGTAAGGATTTTTCCATCCCGATACATCCCCTGCAGCAGCTAGTGGGAAAAAGGAGAGGGGAAGCTGACAGAGCTGCAGGGGGGGGACTAGGAAGGGGCCAGGGGAGCACACAGGGGCCTGGGGGCAGAAGAAGGCAGAGGAAGCTGGATAGGAGGGGCACGAAAGGTGGCACATAAAGGAACCAATCCCCTCCATTTTCCGCCTGCAGCCGCTGAATGCCTGCGGGAGGGAGAGGAGGAGAAGCAGGCTTTCAGCGGATGCAGGAAGAAAATGGAGGGGATTGGTTCCCCTATATGCTTCCCCCGCCACCCCTCCTATCCAGTTGTTCAGGGGAGCCACACTAGCTCCCTGGAGCATGGGGTAAGGTCGCAATGCTCCAATTAAAGAAAGCAGTGGCAGGTATCTATTGGTGTCTGCTCTTAGGCAGGATGTTTACGTCAAAAAGTTTAACACTGAGTAAAAATCATTTTAATTAACTGATCTGGAACATCTGAAGTCACAATTCCTGATGTACTTATTTATTTATTGAAGCTATTTGGTCAGCATAGCTCCCAACTTTCTAATATGGAAAAGAGGGACACAGTGTAGCATGCAGTATTTAGGCAAGTCCACACCCCTACCATGCCCCCAATAATGTGAACCACAAAGCAATAATATGCAAAATACGATTGGTTAAGCAGATTTCACCACTACGTTTCCTTTATACCAGCTTTTCATAATAACAAATGCAATAAATTGGAGCTTGGGGGAAGGTTTATGTACTTACTCTTGATAAATAGTACATTTTGAATAGGGGCATATACATCAGGTCAAAAAGGAGGGACAATTAAGAGGGAACAAGGGGCAGTGGGGCTAGTTCCCAAAAGAGGGACTGTCCTTTCAAATGAGGGATTGTCCTTTCAAATGAGGGACAGTTAGGAGCTATGGGTCAGCATGACAGCCCAAGAACTAGGGATAGTTCACCAATGGCAGTCTCCATTTCTCTGTAAGTACAGGAAGTGTACAAGAATCATAATCCTGCACTGATGGGTCTCCAACAATAATGGCATTTTGGTTTAAAAATACCCAGTGTGTTTAGTGTGTGCATTGTACGGGTTTGTGTATATGTGTGTGTGGTGCAAAGTAAGTGGGCTAGGTGCTAAATGGACCCTGTGCTGTGCACACTTTTAGCGACCACCAAAAGAGATTTGGAAAACCATATACTGTATAGTCACTGCTGCTGTAAAGGCTTCAACTGCCTTCAAAAGGATTGGTAGCAGTTATCAGAAGGCTGTTATCAGAAGGCTCTCACAGCAAACATGATCAGAGGTTTCCAGTGCATTCACGTGATAACATCAACAGCAGCCATAATGGTATTTTTGTTGTACTGTAGCCCAAGGGAATAAAGGTATGAATATGAGTCTGCTATTACCTGCCAGTCCCTCTGGTATGTACAATGAATGTCATACACACTCATCTTAGTAATTATGTGAAAGTTGAACTCCACTCAAAATGTTTTATTTTTAGTTCTGATAGGATAGAAAAGAGTAAGCTCTGCTACCAATGAGGTGAAACATATGCCTCCGTTCATAACAATGCCATGGGTCTCAATGGGGCAAAGTGAACATAAAACAGGACAACCCTTTCTTCCAATACTTTACTAAAGGAGTAATGACTTTTAATATAGCAAAATGATTAAAATAAAGTTGTGTTCACTTCAATCATTTAATTATACACAAGGCAAAATCCTGTTCATTTTATTCTCTTAGACAGAACTGGGTATTCAAAGTTAACACAGCTTCATCTCCTGCAGTGAACATTCATTGCATTATTTAAAATTTGTGATAAATAAGCACTCATAGGTACCTCAAATAGTGTGCAAAGATCTCTTGATGCAGTCTAACATTTTTTTTTAATATATAGCTAGATCAAGTGTGATTAGGTGTCTGGCTTCACTGTGGAAACTCAAGAGCCTTTGTTCCAGGGTTATTTATGTTCTGGTGAATTCAAAGGTAAAGTATTTTATGGCTGCCTAATATTAACTGAGGTTTAGCTCTATGTACCGATCAGTGTATTGCAAACAAAAAACAAACAAAGGGCTCACCGGCCTAGCGCATTATCCTCAATATTGGCTTTAATCATTTTAAAAAAGTGTCTACTCACAAACAATTGTTGTAAAACAGCATATCCAATCCAAATATCAGGAACAACCTGTGCCGGTACCCACTGTCCTCAACGGATGATGGCTAATGCGTTTGGAGGCTTAGCCCCTTCTTCAGGGCTCTGAAGAAGGGGCTAAGCCTCGAAAAGTGTCAGCCATAATCTGGTAAGGACAGTGGGTACCGACACAGGGCTCTGAAGATGGGGTTAAGCCTCGAAAAGCGTCAGCCATCATCTGTTAAGGACAGTTGGTACCGACACAGATTGTTCCTGATGTTTGGATTGGATATACTGTTTTACAACAATTATTTGCCCCTTCTTTAGGGCTCTGAAGAAGGGGCTAAGCCTCGAAAAGTGTCAGCCATAATCTGGTAAGGACAGTGGGTACCGACACAGGGCTCTGAAGAAGGGGCTAAGCCTCGAAAAGCGTCAGCCATCATCTGTTAACCACTTAAGCCCCGGAGGATTTGGCTGCTAAAAGACCAGGGGGTATTTTGCGATTCGGCACTGCGTGACTTTAACAGACAATTGCGCGGTCGTGCGACGCTGTACCTAAACGAATTTGACGTCCTTTTTTTCCCACAAACAGAGCTTTCTTTTGATGGTATTTGATCACCTGTGCGATTTTTTGATCACGCGCTATAAACAAAAAAAGAGCGTCAATTTTGCAAAAATAACAATATTTTTCACATTTTGAAATTCCCCCCCAAAAAAATGTAAAAATCTAAATTTTTTAACATTTTCCGCCAATTTGTTTTATGCTACATATGTTTGGTAAAAAAAATCGCAAAAAGCGTATTTTTATTGGTTTGCGCAAAAGTTATCGCGTTTACTAACAAAGGGAAAGATTTTTGTCATTTTTGTTGTTTTTTTTAACGCGTAATGGCAGCGATCTGCGATTTTTTTTGCGGTACTGCGACATTGCGGCGGACAGATCAGACCCTTGACTGACATTTTTGACACTTTTGGGGTTACCAGTGGCATTTCTACAGTAATCAGTGCTATACATATGCACTGTTACTGTAAAAATACACTGGTAGTGAAGGGGTTAACTTTATTTGAGAGGGAGGGGCTGTGTGTGTCCCTAGGGGCGTGATTCTTACTGTGATTGGCTGTGGCTTGAGCTGTAGGTACACTGATCAACGGTCCTACATTGTAGAACCGTGTGATCAGTGTTTTTACACCGAGGAGAATGACAGGTGGCTTGTTTACACAAGCCGCCTGACTTTCTCCCTCTCCCCCGACGATCGCCGAGTGACAGGCGGACATCGGGTCCGCCGGTCACACACACGGGGGGTCCGTGACCGCGCAGGAGCGGGAGCGCGCCTCCGCGGGCGCGCGCTCGCTCCCCAGAGCCTCACAGGCTAGCGACGTAGATCTACGTCGCTCTGCCTGTGAGGGGCTGACTGCCGCAGTAAATATACTGTGAGCAGTCGGCAAGCAGTTAAGGACAGTGGGTACCGACACAGATTGTTCCTGATGTTTGGATTGGATATGCTGTTTTACAACAATTGTTTGTGAGTAGACATTTTTTTTCTTCATAAATATAGCCAATATTGAGGATAATGCGCTAGGCCGGTGCGCCCTTTGTTTGTTTTTTGTTTGCAGTACCTTTAGACTACCCCAGTCTTATAGAGCAGCAAGGCCTCAGCCATTTGGGATGCCAAGTGTGAGTTTCGTGGAATGAAGTAGACAGGGAGCTCTGGTTCTGAGCGCAGGAGTAAGGTGCTACAGCATCGCAATTTTGTTTTGGACCTATCAGTGTCCTGACTGTCATGGTAAAAATTAAGCAGATTTGGGAATGCTGTCCCCCCCCATGTGCAGCCTGACATACTGTACAGCATTAGCCATGTGTGTGTGAAGGGCATTGTTGCTGTGCTGGACTTTTCAGCTGATTTGAATGAGACCGATCCTTATGCTGCAGCACCGCACATGTAAATGACATGGTGGCCCCCACGATGGCAAGCTCCATAAACACATGGAGCGATGGATATCAACTGTATGAACAATGCATAACGTATAAAATGTGGTAACACTAACTTAGGTACCAAATGAAACCGCTGTGAGTCATTACAGAAGTAAATGTTACCTGAGATATACTGTATGTTCTGTAAGCAGGCACATGCAGGATATTGCATACTGAAACCCAATATGATACAATAGTTTCAGACAACAAGAAACCTCACCTCTCACCGGGAGTCCAGCGCTTGCAACATGTTAGCTGCTCGTTTTATCATTTTGCAAAATTTTACTGAATAAGGACACCAATTGACAACACACAGCATCCAATTAGAACTTATCTTGCCATGATATGGCTACAATAAACTAATATCTCTATACTATACTATATTCTTTTTGCACCATTTTCTAAATAGAATTCACTGTTTACGTTCAAGAAAGCAACCACTTGGTGCAGTTATTGTCTAAATCATTTTCATAGTGGTTGCTCAGCTGGTTTATAGAAGCATTTCATGTACATATGGCTTCCACGATACACTGAATTATTAAATGCTCATTAAATTGGTTTATACATCCAGTACAAACAATCATTTGAAAAACCAAGAAAACCTTAAAGGATGGTAAGGGTTGGACAAATCTGACCATACCGAAAAAGAAAAAAAAAAAGTCAGGTCCTAATTTCCTACCATTTAAAATATCTATGGCAACCAAGCACCGTAGAAAACCCTGTCATTGATATATTGGCCCGTAGAAAATGGCGATATCTATTAACCCTTGAAAGGAAGAAAAAACAGCTATAGTGTAATAGCTGATGATATGTTTCCCACAAGAGGTTAAATTCTTTTTACTGCAGTCTATTTAAATCTAACGTGCCCAATTCTATCACTGTGTCTCCCACCCTCCCCCATATCTTAAATCCCACCTAATAAGCCCTATGTCGCCCCCTGTGTCTCTGTCCTTTCTCTCTCCTTTCTCTTCCTTCTTTGCTTCTATCCTTCTTTTTTTTTCTCCTCCACCCTCCCTTTCTGTCTCTATCCCCCTCCTTCTCCGTTTATCTCCCTCCTCCCTCTCCCCTTGCGCTCTGTCTCTCTCTCTCTCTCTCTCTCCCGCACTGCAGGCCTGTTTATCCCCTGCAGTCCACTATCACAGTGAGAAATGTTCTGCACCTAGCATCTCATGTCATGCAGCAGGAGCTGTGTGGGGGCAACTGAGCGTCCACCCACCTGCAGCATTCACTGCCATTAGCTCTGTGCCTGCTCTAACAGATACAATAAACATTCACTGCAATCAGATCTATATGTGCATAGAGACAGAATAAAACAGAGACTGCATACATCTATATTGTACAAATAAAAAGCATGTAACTCACCAATTCAAATAATTATTGCAGATAAATCGGTCACCTAAGAAGAGCTATCACTGGACAGTCATTTTGGTCAGACATATTGGACCATTCTTCATAGTTTTTCTCCAAGTGCGAATATGCAACTTTCCCCCCACTAGAGAGCTTTATTTCATAACATGCAAATAGCAATTGTGTGCACAGAAAGCAGCTATAATTCTTGAGGATGAAGACTTTGGGCCAGATTTACTAAAATTGACTCGCTTTTATGCAGGAAGTTGAAAAACATGAAACTTTTCCTATACAGGTTTGGATCTTTGTTGTAAATACAGATGCACTTTACTGCACATCGCCCAGTCTTACACTTTAGTAAATCAGTTTCTTTGCATCTTAACCACTTAAGCCCTGGAAGATTTTACCCCCTTCCTGACCAGGGGGTATTTTGCGATTCGGCACTGCGTGACTTTAACGGACCATTGCGCGGTCGTGCGACGCTGTACCTAAACGAATTTGACGTCCTTTTTTCCCCACAAACAGAGCTTTCTTTTGGTGGTATTTGATCACCTGTGCGATTTTTTGATCATGCGCTATAAACAAAAAAAGAGCGACAATTTTGCAAAAATAACAATATTTTTCACATTTTTTTATATGAAATTCCCCCCCAAAAAAATGTAAAAATCAAAATTTTTTAACATTTTCGACCAATTTGTTTCATGCTACATATGTTTGTTAAAAAAAAATTGCAAAAAGCGTATTTTGATTGGTTTGCGCGTTTACTAACAAAGGGAAAGATTTCTGTCATTTTTGACACTTTTGAGGTTACCAGTGACATTTCTACAGTAATCAGTGCTATACATATGCACTGTTACTGTAAAAATACACTGGCAGTGAAGGGGTTAACTTTATTTGAGAGGGAGGGGCTGTGTGTGTCCCTAGGGGCATGATTCTAACTGTGATTGGCTGTGGCTTGAGGTGTAGGAACAATGATCAACGGTCCTACATAGTAGAACCGTGTGATCATCGTTTCTACACCGAGGAGAATGACAGGCGGCTTGTTTACATTAGCCGCCTGCCTTTCTCCCTCTCCCCCGACGATCGCCGAGTGACCGGCGGACATCAGGTCCGCCGGTCACACGCGCGGGGGGGTCCGTGACCGAGCGGGAGCGCGCCTCCGACAGCGCGGGCTCGCTCCCCAGAGCCTCACAGGCTAGCGACGTAGACCTACGTCGCTCTGCCTGTGAGGGGCTGACTGCCGCAGTAAATATACTGTGAGCAGTCGGCAAGTGGTTAAAGCAAATTTGTTTTTTTGTTTTTAATGCAGAGAAAAACATCATGTTTGATTTCACACCCCCCTCTCCCAACCCACTCCCCCTATTCCAGTAGCACATACTAATCTTTTGTTTATTCTATACCTCTCTGTTCTGCCACTGGGAGGGATAGAAAAGCTTTAAAAAACTAAAAATGAAATTGACGAACATTTAGATAAAAATCAAGGGCTCTGGCTGCTAAACGCACTATATTTACGGAGTTGTTCCCGCAGACTCTTTTGCTTACTGATACAGCACTGATCCTCTTATGGGTTATAGGACACTCAGGGGAAGATTTACTAAAAGTAGTGCACTCAGAATCTGGAGCAGCTGTGCATGGTAGCCAATCAGCTTCTAACTTCAGCTTGTTCAATAAGGCCCCTTTCACACAGGCGGACCGTTCAGATCCGCCTGTTAGTTTTTTTGGCGGATCTGAACGGTCCCCCATGCATTCCTATGGGGCATCGGATGTCAGCGGAGAAATGTCCGCTGACATCCGACCCGATCCGTCAAATCTGGACGGATGGAAACCCTATTTTCCATCCGTCCAGCGGATCGGATGGGATCGGATGAGAACGGACCGACGGTCCGTTCCCATCTGATTTCCCCCATAGAGATGCATGGGGAACTGACAGCTGTGTCTCTGCACACAGCGTGGAGACACAGCTGTCATCCTCCTGCTCAGCGGGGGATCGGCGACTCGATCCCCCGCTGAGAAAAATGGAATCCGTCCGACGGACGGATAGTGTGAAAGGAGCCTTAAGCTTTGGCAAAACCTGGATTCTGATTGGTTTCTATCCAGATTTTGCACTTTCCAATTTTAATAAATAAACCCCTCAGTGTCTTTCAAATTAATTCCTGTCATCGGAGTCAAGTGCTTGCTCTGGACTCACAGGAAAAGGCTGCTTTCGGGATCTGCCAACCACCTGGGCAAGAAGAAGGTGAAGAGGACCTGTGAGGTCACTGGTTTGGGCTTAAGACACCAAGCATTTGGGGGTGCTCCTGTAAGTGTCAACACCCCAGTGGACTTTTGGGGGGGGGATATCTTATCAATGGAGTGGCACTCGGCACTGCAGCAGCAGAAGAGGTAAGCATTTACTATTTTCCTCTATAGGGGTAGGTTTACTGTAGTGACAGGGTGACTAATTAATAGGTCCTGCTTGCATGTCCCTTTATCCTAGGTCATCTCATAATCCTTGACAGGTGCCAACCACCAAATTAGAGGAGTCAAATAGGGCTGTGGTATGATGGAAATAGAGGGAACCATGAGCAAAGTCAAGCATTTAAGAGAATTTGCTCAGAAAATGATGTTCTTCTAACAAAAGTTATGTGCATCCACACTGTGATGCTGCTTTTAGGAGATGCTGTTAATTGGTCAGTGAATATGACGTGAGAGACTTGATTTAAGCTACCCATAATGTATTCATGAATACAATATAAAATCCCCAGCCAATTGTTCTCATGGAATAGCAGGATGATTTGGTTTAATTTTTCCAATCACTATGGTTTCACTGAGATAATGCCACCTACACACTCTCTGTCCACTGCAATGTGAGCATGCTTGAAGATGCATATGTTTGTTTAACTGTTCAGCCCACATATGAAACTGAAATCTTATTTCAAGGACTAGCTTAAAGAAGAACTGGCATTTCGTTCAGTTATGTACGGTATATTTAACAGAATGGGTAATCGGCCAATTGATCAGACAGAGAGTATCTGTAGCTTGCAGTCTACTAAACTGGAGCAAAATTAGAATCAATAATGCACAAGCTCAGGATGACAAATTAACATGCATACACTACAAAATAATAAAAATAGCCTAAACATAACTCTTCACAGCAATTTCTCTGTTACTCAATCAGGGAATTATGTGACTGCCTAGCTTAGTCTTTGAGACTCTAGAACAACAACAACAGAGTTAAGAGAATCACTACTTCAGTAAGACATTACAAAACACAACTACTTGCAATTATCTTCATCAACATCATCCCTTACAGTGAAGTCCAAGGCAGTTCTAGTAAGACAGGTCACAGTGCCACCCCACTAGACCTAGAGTACACTGGTAGCAATCGGGGAGGCTCCCTTACTAGCTGGGGCTTTTGGAGAGGTTGTGTTCTACTAGGCTCTGGCTCGGTGGCCCGTTTTAAATTATAACAGTGGGGGCACTGGGGGACATCTCGCCTAGGTGCAGATAACTTGCCCAGCTATCCTTACTAGGGATGATTGAACGGTTCGGGTCGACCATCGGTTCGACCCGAACATTGGCTGTTCGAGGTTCGGCCGAATTTAGAACTTTTTGCTGAAAAAGTTTGGAATTCGGCAACCAGAACCGACCAAAATGCAATGGGTCAGGAAGTGGGCTTTAAAAGCCCATGATTGGACACGAACCATTAGTAAAAGCCAATTGAGGGGGCAGGAGAATGCTAGGAATGTGATTGGAGTGACTAGGGGGTCCCTAGGCCAATCATTAGTGAATACGCCCCCCAGTATATAAGATAGCCCCGGCAAATTCCTAGCATTGTAATACAGGGACATGGAAGAGAGTGGAAGCAGTTCTGTTAAATTTGCTTCAAAAGTGTCATTTAGCATTTATTAGTGTGAGGAAAGGGATATCTAGTGTAGTTAGAGTGCTCTTTTACACTTTAGTTAGATGCAAAAAATTAGTTTCTGTAGGGAAAGTGTTAAGTGCCAGGGTGCCCGTAGTGTAGTGTAGGGTGAACTGACTCTGACTGCTATGGCAGGGTGACCAAACCCTTCCATATCAGGGTGACCGCTATAGAGAAAACATTGTTTCTCTTATGTCACATTCAGAGCACTGATATGGCTTCTCACCGGTCAGCCTGCTTTTTGGCTGCAGGCGTTTATAGGGATTTTTTGAGGACATGTTTGGAGTCAGGCATGACATCTGAACATGTGTATAGGGGGTATATATACACACCCATGTATGTATATATACACCTGCACATATATTGGTGTGAAAGGAGCAGAAATCTATACTTGCGCTAATTAAATAATTAACACCAATATGGCTCCGCTCCTATAACACCTATATATTTGTAAGTGTAAATTACATATAAGTGTGTGTGTACATATATACCCCTATACAGAAGTTCAGATGTTTTGCCTGCCTCCAAAGAACCCAAAAAAATGCCCAAAAAAACGCTAGCGCCAAAAAAAAACGCCCAGGTGTGTTGTTGCAGGCATTTTTGGGGGTTTTTGGAGGCAGGCAAAACATCTGAACTTGTGTATAGTGGTATATATACACACATACTTGTATGTATTTTTACACTTACACATATATAGGTGTTATAGGAGCAGAGCCATATTAGTGTTAATTATTTAATTAGCTCAAGCATATATTTCTGCTACTATCACACCTATATATGTCTAGGTGTATATATACATATAAGTATGTGTGTATATATACCCGTATACACAAGTTCAGATGTTTTGCCTGCCTCCAAAGAACCCAAAAAAATACCCAAAAAAACGCTAGCGCCAAAAAAAAACGCCCAGGTGTGTTGTTGCAGGCATTTTTTGGGGGTTTTTGGAGGCAGGCAAAACATCTGAACTTGTGTATAGTGGTATACATACATACACACTTATATGTATTTTACACTTACACATATATAGGTGTGAAAATAGCGAAGCCATATCCCTGTTCTATAAGTGACATAATACAAACAAATCTTTTTTTTTTCTGGTTCTGGACATGCTACAGAGCTGAAACTTCACAGGTACACTTTTTTTGTTTAATTTTTTTTTTTTTTCAATAATTGGCTCTCTATCAAAAATGTCAATTTTTAAGAACTTTTTTTTGTGTGATTAATAGTCCCTGGGGCATGACCCAGAACCCTATGCACTTTTAAGGGGCATTTATTGGGTTTTAGGGCTTCAAAATTGTGTTTTTTGATTACCGAAGTTCGGGTCCCATTGAACTTTCGGGAAGTTCGGATGTTCTGGCCGAACCGAACTTTTGAAAAGTTCGATCATCCATAATCCTTACCTAATCAGGTAAGCTATACTGAGCTGCTGAGGAAGGAAACATATCTTCCCTGGGCATGTGCAAGCTTAGATCTCTAAGAGAGCTTTGGGGGTTTAGCATGGGTTCCATCTTCCAAGATGAGAGGTACCAGTCTCTGTCCTCAGGCCCCACCGTGGTAGCATGGATCTGAGCTGGCTCACCATTGGGCTATGTAATATTGTCATTGGTGGCAGAGATGTTTGTGGCTCATAATCTTGGACAGGTTCCTCCAAAAAACTCTGATTGTCATCTCTGTGGGTCTCTATGGGTTTGAGGGGTTTACAGCAGGGATTCCCAAACTACAGCCCTGCAGCTGTTGCAGAACTACACCTCCCATGAGGCATTGTAAAACTCTGATATTCACAGACATGACTAGGCATGATGGGAATTTTAGTTCCTGAACAACTGGAGGGCCGTAGTTTGGGAATCCATGGTTTACAGTGTAGATGTCTCGATCGGTCTACTTTTCTAGCTCCACCCTTGACCAGTCTTTAAAGCAGAGTTCCAACCAAAAGTAGAATTTCTACTTTAGGCACTCCTCACCCCCTTACATGCCACATTTTTTTTCAGGGCGAGCAGGTATCTAGTTTTGACAGGTACCCAGCTCTGGCCGCTTAGGTGACTCAAGCGGAAGATCTCCTCTCCCCCTCCCTGCCTGCAATCTTCTAAGACACGTCACAGGTCCCAGAAGATTGCCCGGCAACTGAGGAGGCGGAATGCGGTTCACTCATGCACAGTGGCATCCAGCTGTGAAGCCGCAAGCTGTCACAGCTGGGTGCCCACACTTGTGATGTCGGCGGCGGGGAGAGGCAAGAGAGAGGAGCGAGAGAGAGGTGCGAGAGAGAGGAGCGAGAGAGAGGAGCGAGGCTTTTGGCGGCCGCATCGCTGGATCGTGGGACAGGTGAGTGTGTGTTTATTAAAAGTCAGCAGCTACACTTTTTGTAGCTGCTGACTTTATATGTACTTAAAAACGAGTGAAACTCCGCTTTAAGAAAGTGTTGGACTTCAGAAAGGCAATTACACTCTCATATCCAGGAAGTTGGAGTGTGTTCAAGTTCTTCTGTGAGCACAGTGGCCAGAACTTAGTAGAGGTAGTAGAGATATAATTCGGTCTTCACTGCATCTTTTGTCTCCTTATAGTAGGGCATACTAGTTTAACAGCTTTTACTGTGTATGGTTGGAGCAGTCTCTCTTAAGATGGCCTAGCTCCACAGCCTCAGCACCACAAAAAAAGTGAACTTGCCTGCCCCTGAGATGGCTACATCCCGCGCCTACCTTTCCTTTTCCAAGAGAGGGCATCTCCATGGTGCACCATAGAGAAGTGTTACCATGTGTACTTTGTGGTGGATAACTGTCTGGAGCTGTGCCATCCCTTCTGTCAGTTTCCAGATGCTCCCCTCCCATAGAGCTGTCTGACCTGTTGCAGGTTGATCTATCATTGTTTCACCTACAATGGCCAAAGGTGCATCCAAGCCTGTGATTCTGTACTCCTGACAAGCTATGGCAACTTCTTTATAACAGTATAACTGAAAATTAGAGTTGCTTCTGTCTCTCAATAACAAGGTTTCTATGATCTTGCTGGACAGCAGTTCATCTACAGAATGTTCCTTCAGCTATCTGTCTGTGTCACCCTAGCCCAGTGATGGCAAACCTTGGCACCCCAGATGTTTTGGAACTACATTTCCCATGATGCTCATGCACTCTGCAGTGTAGTTGAGCATCATGGGAAATGTAGTTCCAAAACATCTGGGGTGCCAAGGTTCGCCATCACTGCCCTAGCCAGACCATCCTATTCAGCCTCTCCCCTGCTATGTTTTGAAGTTCCAGTGCATATTGTGGAATGGACTCCCTGCCTTCTGGTGATGAAGTGAGCCCTAAGGTCCCCTAATGTTTGGTTATTAGCAGTTAGAACAGAACTCTAGGATAAATAAACTTTTTTGACTTTTGTTGTGTAGAAATAAATGACCTCTAAATGGTGGGTGTCCCATGTGTGGATACTGCTGTATGTTGAGTACATTTCTTATTTTTAATAAAAGGCATTCCATGAATGGACAAAGGGAGGGTGTGGCATTCATATGCCCTTCCTCACCTCTTATTCAATCACAAAAAGCCTTGTAATTCCATAAATAGACAAAGTGGAGAATGAATGAGCCACTGTCAATCTACTAGAGCCAAATTTGAAATATTCAGGACCTGAAATTTGGTGCTTATAGTAGTGTAACCATTGAATGAAAATAAGAGTTTTACTCAAGGCAGCAGCATCCACGCATGGGGCACACATCATTACAGATAATTTATTTTTACATAGTAAATGTCAAAAAAAATGTTTTTTTTTTTCCAAAAGTTCAGCTTTAAATATCTTGTCTAGGGAATCCTGGTCTTTCTCTGGAAGGTGCAAAATTAATTTTCTTGCTTCCCCCTCCAAAATGTTATAGGCCAGTTATGTCAGAGTTCCAGGTGAATGGTACAGGTCCTGCAATCTATTGGCCCAATCATCCAAGTCCTGACCTGGCCCTTTGTTCTTTGGTATCTGTTGCAGGGAGAATCCTGCCAGGAATAAGTGACCAATATTGTAGGGGCAGTGGGTTGCCTGCTTCCTTCTGGAGTAGTACAACCAGGTGCCACTGTCACTCCACTCCAATCACCATTGTCTGACATGGGCGATCTTGTTTGAAGACGCCAAGTTTAGATTTCAATATGTTTATTCATTTTGTAAGAAGAAGTAACACCCATGGTGCATACAGTTAACAACCATAGTATAGGTTAACATAAAAGAACACTAAACATTAACATGGTCAACAGAGAGATGTAAGGCTATGTCATACACATTGAAAACAACATATCACTGGCTCTTTCCGTGGGCCGGAGCCATGCCAACCTGGCCGGGTCCCACCCCACCCCTTCTAGCGCCCCCAGGGGAATACACTGCGCTTCGAGGAGGGAAGCGGTCCCCCATCCCCCAGCCCACTGAACAATTGCATGTATAGGAGATCTGCACCTCCAGCAGCGATATAAAAGAACCATTGACATGGCGAGTATAGATAACAGCCCTGTCAAGTAGTAGCAGAGGGTCCACAACGGCCCAAGATAACCCTGTCTGCTTTAATCACGGTGTAATAGAGAAAGGAGGAGGGCATGAAGGGAAGAGAAGTGAAAGAAGAGGGAAAGGAAAAAACGAGTAAATGAAAAAGAACAGAAACAAAGATTAGAGTAGAAGAAACAGAAACAGAAAGTCGGCGCCCAGGTCCGTGAAAGGAGGGTCCAGGTGACTTAATTAAACCACCTGATCCCGTGATAAGGGGGGTACCAGGCGTTTATGGAGAGCCTGCCAGGTATCTTACCCAGGGGTCCCAAGTCTTCTCGAAGAGGTGCATTTTGTCCTGGACGATGGCCACCATCCTCTCATTGATCATGATCCAGGTCAATTTAGCCTTAAGACGCCAAGTTTAAAGCTGAACTCTGCCAAAAGTAAAAATCTTCCACTTGCAGTGAGGCTGCCCCTGGACAGCAAGGGTTAAATGATAGTGTATGCCTAGTGGATTTACTTACCTGACTCCTCCGCTCCCACAGGCCCCTGCAAGACCAGTCCCTGCAGCCACTTCTACCCTGTACTCCAGTGGTTGTATACCCTCTGATGTCACCACTACCAATTCAGGGCCTATATCACGGCATTAGTCGTGACCACATCGCGGGGAAAGTCCACTGCCAGAGCATAGGGGGAAGCAGAGGTTCGGGTAAGTAAAACTGCTTCTCCTGGTCCCCAAACATAAATTAACATTTAACCCTTTCAGTGCATTGGCAGCCCCACTGTAAGAGATGATTTTTTACTTTTCATAGACTTGGGCTTTAACGGAATGGGTTTTGGCCAAATTGTCAAAAAGAGAGTAAGTTGTAGTTTACTAAAAAGAGGCAAAGATAAAACCAATAACGAAAACCAGGTTCAATATGGCAAAAAAACATGCATATGCTGCAGAATAATGAAAGCTGCATAAACATAAACTACAGCAATGCCTCTGTGATTGAAAGTAACATGTGGCTCAATAACATGGGGAACACATGGCTGGGGAAAACCAAGCACAAAGCACCACCCCATTGGAATTGTAGTACCAGTAGCAGTAGGGGAGGGGCTCCCGACAGTAGCTGGATCTTTTGGAGAAGCTGCGTACTATTATGAAGTGGCCCAGCTGCCAACACATTGGTTTGCGCAGTGGAGAGCCTCTCACCTGCAGATACCTGCCCAGCTACCTCTGCCTTATCAGGTGCAGCATATTTGAGATGCTGAAGGGGGCGGCTAAGAAATATATCTTGCCTGGGAGTGGGTAAAAATATCATACTGGATATCTATACTGATATGGACTGGATAATGTGTTAAGGCCCGTACACACGTACCGATTGTCGGCCGTAAATATTCGGCCAACGTCCGATCGGCCGATTGTCGGCTTGTTAGTATGATGCTTCCGACAACCGACTGCGACTTTTCGGCCGAACAAAATCTGGTCTGCATGCTATAAAATTTTTGTTGGCCATCACCAGAACAGAAAAGCCAGATGAACAAGACTGGGCATGCTCAGAGAAGAAAAAACACACGGAAAGTTAACCATCACATGACATCACTTCTGAAGTTGGTTGTTGTTGGCCGACAAAACTCGCGTGCAGTCTTGAGCACTTTTCAACCAACACGACAGCACTGGACAAAAGACGGCCGATCGTTTGGCCGACAATCGGTGCGTGTGTACAGGGCTTTAGGAACAAAAGGATGCCACATCGTTTGATGGAAATGAAAATGATCAACCTACAGAGGGCTGAATTCAAAGACCCCACGAAAATCAAAGTTAAAAATGATACAGCAGGCTAGTCCAGTTTGCTAAAATTTAATTGCAGCAACTCAAAATGGTACTCAGTAGTTTGTATGGCCCCCATGTGCTTGTATGCATGCCTGACAACATCGGGGCATGCTCCTAATGAGACGATGGATGGTGTCCTGGGTATTTCCTCCCTGATCTGGACCCGGGCATCACTGAGCTCCTGAACTGATTGAAGTGCAACCTGGTGGTATCGGGTACACTAAAACATAATGTCCCAGAGGTTTTCTATTGGACTAAGGTCAGGCATCAAATCCTTCATCCTCCAGAAACTGGTTTCATACTCTCGCCACATGAGGCCAGGCATTGTCTTGCACCAGAAGGAACCCAGGACCCACTGCACCAGCCTAGGGTCTGACAATGTAGTCACCTGTATTGCCTGCGTTTTCCATGCAGTTTTTAAATTTTTAGGATATCAATATAACATTGAACATCTTCGAGCTGAGCTCCCGGATGCTGTCTACTTTGGACCCCTAGCTCCCCTTCCCTGTGCACATAAAAACTCCTGTTTTTTAACAGGTAACGCCAAGCCCAAGCCCTGGTGGCAAGATCTAGGCAAGTGGTGCACACCACACCTGACATGTTTCCCAGTGGGAAAAGAAAATACATTTCCTATGACTCCATTGGTGTAGTGGTCATGGTCATGACCTGGTTCTGTGGATACTGTACTTACCCACAAGAAGCATATGTAAGACATTAAAGCGATATTAAACCCTAAAGCAAAAATTTATTATATTGCAGCTTACCAGTTCCTAGATGTGATGGAGGCATCAGTTTTCTTGTTTAGGCTTTCTTTCCTTTATTTTCACCTGATGATCTGGCCAGTAAGTCTATTTTTTTCAACAGGACAAACTCCCCTTCAAATGTAACAGTTAGAATGTTGAGATAAACTATTTACCACGGACAGGGGTGCTTACAATGATCAGCTTGTATTAGTTATGTAAAACCTTTTACCCAAAAGAAAAAAAAAACTGTTGCTATACAGTATCTAACAAAAGTGAGTACACCCCTCACAATTTTGTAAATATTTTATTATATCTTTTCATGTGACAACACTGAAGAAATTACACTTTGCTACAATGTAAAGTAGTGAGTGCACAGCTTGTATAACAGTGTAAATTTGCTGTCTCCTCAAAATAACTCAACACACAGGAACGTGAGAACGCCATACGTCACATCCGGTCCCTGGAAAGCAAGTGGAACGCGGAACCGCGTCCCCTGATTCTACATCGCTCTAGTTTGTTATTCTAGACCTGCTGAATGCGGACTACTTTAACCACTTAAGCCCCGGAAGATTTTACCCCCTTCCTGACCAGGGGGTATTTTGCGATTCCACACTGCGTGACTTTAACGGACAATTGTGCGGTCGTGCAGCGCTGTACCCAAACGAATTTCACGTCCTTTTTTTCCCACAAACAGAGCTTTCTTTTGGTGGTATTTGATCACCTGTGCGATTTTTTGATCATGCGCTATAAACAAAAAAAGAGCGACAATTTTGCAAAAATAACAATACTTTTCACATTTTTTTATATGAAATTCCCACCAAAAAAAAATGTAAAAATCAAAATTTTTTTACATTTTTGGCCAATTTGTTTTCTGCTACCTACGTTTGGTAAAAAAAATCACAATAAGCGTATTTTGATTGGTTTGCGCAAAAGTTATTGCGTTTACTAACTAAGGGAAAGATTTTTGTCATTTTTGTTGTTTTTTTTAACGCGTAATGGCGGCGATCTGCGATTTTTTTTGCGGTACTGCGACATTGCGGTGGACAGATCGGACCCTTGACTGACATTTTTGACACTTTTGGGGGTACCAGTGACATTACTACAGTAATCAGTGCTATACATATGCACTGTTACTGTAAAAATGACACTGGGAGGGAATGTGGTTAACTTTATTAGAGAGGGAGGGGTTAAGTGTGTCCCTAGGGGCGTGTTTCTAACTGTCATTGGATGTGGCTAGTGGTGTAATAGCACAGATCAACGGTCCTACATAGCAGGACCGAGTGATCTGTGTTTTACACAGGGAAGAATGACAGGCGGCTTTGTTTACACTAGCCGCCTGCCTTTCTCCCTCTCTGCCCGACGATCGCGAGTGACCAGCGGACATCTGGTCCACCGGGCACACGCGCTGGCTTCGTCGGGGTACGAGCGGGTGCGGGAGCGCGCCTCCGGCAGCACGTGCTCGCCCCCCATTCGCTCCCAGGCTAGTGACGTACCGGTACGTCACTTTGCCTGGGAGGGGCTGACCGCCGCCATATATAGTCGGGCGGCGGTCGGCAAGTGGTTAATGTAAGTTTCTACCTTATTTTAATAAATGGGATCTTTTCTCTCTACACTATGAAGAGTTTCTAGTTCTGTCTATATATCTAACCCCTGCCCGGTGCCTTTCACATTTGTGATAAACCCGGTGAGGAGAATTCTGAGAAGGATTGCTGTTCTTGGTTTTTGATGCCCATTCTAACTGCCTGTAATAGGGCTCATTGTGATCCGGTAAGCAGCTAGAGTTGCTTGAGAGTGGTGAAGGACACCCGGTGGAGGCTACACTCCAATTTTTCCACGCACTGGTGTTTTAGCACTGAGGATACAAGGAAAGCTATCCACACAGGATTTGAACTATTAGCACAGAGCACTTTTTTGATTAATAAGAGAGACTCACTATTTTTGGATGCACTGACCACTGTTTTGTTTGCACAGTAATTTGAGCATGGTTCAACCCCTGTCTTTTGATTTGTGCTTAAGGAGCGTATTTGCATTTCTTTGGACGTGCCACTCATCATTTGTTTATATATGCATTGATGTAATTTATTTATTTATTCACAATTATCTATCGCTCACGCAGTCAACATTTATGTGCAATAATTGTGAAGTCACCTATTCACTTATCTATTTATTTAAAACCAACTAATTTAATTATTTGATGTGCAATTATTTATAAATAATATAAAACATATCCCATAGGTGTTTGGTTTGGCACTATAATTTGAGTGCGGTCATTCATTCCCCTTATTTACACAGCCATTAATGTCTAAACCGTTGGCAGCAAAAGTGAGTACACCCTTACGTTAAAATGTCCAAATTGGGCCCAAAGTGTCAATATTTTGTGTGGCCATCATTATTTTCCAGCACTGCCTTAACCCTCTTGGGCATGGAGTTCATCAGAGCATCACATATTGCCACTCGAGTCCTCTTCCACTCCTCCATGATGACAACACAGAGCTGGTGGATGTTAGAGACCTTGCGCTCCTCCACCTTCCATTTGAGGATGTCCCACAGATGCTCAATAGGGTTTAGGTCTAGAGACATGCTTGGCCAGTCCATTACCTTTACCCTCAGCTTCTTTAGCAAGGCAGTGGTCTTCTTTGAGGTATGTTTGGGGTCATTATCATGTTGGAATCCTGCTCTCTGGCCCAGAGGGGACCATGCTCTGCTTCAGTATGTCACAGTACACGTTGACATTCATGATTCCTTCAATGTCCTGTAGCTCCCCAGTGCCAGCAGCAATCATGCAGCCCCAGACCATGAAACTCCCACCTGCATGCTTGACTGTAAGCAAGACACACTTGTCTTTGTACTCCTCACCTGGTTGCCACCACACACGCTTGACACCATCTGAACCAAATACGTTTATCTTGGTCTCATCAGACCACAGGACATGGTTCCAGTAATCCATGTCCTTAGTCTAATTGTCTTCAGCAAACTGTTTACGGGCTTTCTTGTGCATCATCTTTAAA
Organism: Pelophylax lessonae; assembly: GCF_965119305.1. Taxonomy (NCBI): domain Eukaryota; kingdom Metazoa; phylum Chordata; class Amphibia; order Anura; family Ranidae; genus Pelophylax; species Pelophylax lessonae. The sequence goes on from NC_138775.1 coordinate 91,249,632, forward strand.
AGAGTCTTCCTTCTGGGATGACAGCCATGCAGACCAATTTGATGCAGTGTGCGGCGTATGGTCTGAGCACTGACAGGCTGACTGACCCCCACCACTTTAACCTCTGCAGCAATACTGGCAGCACTCATACATCTATTTTCCAAAGACAACCTCTGGATATGATGCTGAGCACGTGCACTCAACTTGTTTGGTCGACCATGGCAAGGCCTGTTCTGAATGTAACCTGTCCTGTTAAACTGCTGTATGGTCTTGGCCACCGTGCTGCAGCTCAGTTTCAGGGTCTTGGCAGTCTTTTTATAGCCTAGGTCATATTTATGTAGAGCAACAATTCTGTTTTTCAGATCCTCAGAGAGTTCTTTGCCATGAGGTGCCATGTTAAACTCCCAGTGACCAGTATGAGAGAGTGAGAGTGATAACACCACATTTAACACACCTTCTCCCCATTCACACCTGAGACCTTGTAACAGTAACAAATCGCATGACACCAGGGAGGGAAAATGGCTAATTGGGCCCAGTTCGGACATTTTCATTTAGGGGTTTACTCACTTTTGCTGCCAGCGGTTTAGACATTAATGGCTATGTGTTGAGGTATTTTGAGGAGACAGCAAATTTACACTGTTATACAAGCTGTGCACTCACTACTTTACATTGTAGCAAAGTGTAATTTCTTCAGTGTTGTCACATGAAAAGGTATAATAAAATATTTACAAAAATGTGAGGGGTGTACTCACTTTTGTGAGATACTGTAACTGCAGTACGAGCTGGAGCTTGGCTTCAGTTTGTTAGTGTACCTAAATCTGCTAGTCCATCTAACAGTCTCTTCCACCCAGACTGACAATGTCGCTATCCAAATGTTCTCCTTCATCCAGAGTGGAGGCACTCTAAAACAGGAAGTGTGTTAATGACCAGATCACCAGGTGAAAACCTAAAAAAAGAAAACGAATGCAGCCACCACATCTAAGTGTTGGTAAGCTGTTGTATATTACATTTTTGGTTTTGAGCTTAATACCGCTTTAACCACTTTAGCACTGCTCACATTGCTGCTACTGCAGCAATGTGGCTCGTTATCGTCCAGCGACGTAAACCTACGTCGCTGGACTCCGCCCCTTGTGGGCGGCGCGCGCGCCGCCGGAGGCTCGCTCCCGCTGTTTTCAGTCACAGGGGAGGAGCGGCGGCGATCGCTGCTGCTCTTCCCCGACCGTCGGGGAATCTAGTTTGGAGATCCGCCAGCTTGTGTAAACAGATCTCCTAAGTGACAAGGAGTGACAGATTGCAGTGTTCAGCATAGCTGAACATGCGATCTGTCCTTGTGTCACTCAGTCACCTCTCCCCCCACACGTCAGTAAGCACCAGGCATACATTAACCCCTCCCTCTCCAATAAAATTAACCCCTTCCCTGCCAGTGTCATTTTTACAGTAACAGTGCATATTTATAGCACTGATTACTGCAGTAATGTCACTGGTACCCCCAAAAGTGTCAAAAATGTCAGTTGAGGGTCCCAACTGTCTGCCGCAATGTCGCAGTTCCGCAAAAAAAATCGAAGATCACCGCCATTACGCGTTAAAAAAAAAACACCAAAAATGACAGAAATCTTTCCCTTAGTTAGTAAACGCAATAACTTTTGCGCAAACCAATCAAAATACGCTTATTGTGATTTTTTTTACCAAGCATAGGTAGCAGAAAACAAATTGGCCAAAAATGTAAAAAAATTTTGATTTTTACATTTTTTTGGGGGGGAATTTCATATAAAAAAATGTTAAAAATATTGTTATTTTTTCAAAATAAACACTCTTTTTTTGTTTATAAAGCAAAAAGTAAAAATCGCACAGGTGATCAAATACCACCAAAAGAAAGCTCTGTTTGTGGGGAAAAAAGGACGTAAATTTCGTTTGGGTACAGCGTCACACGACCGCGCAATTGTCAGTTAAAATCGCACAGCGCCGAATCGCAAAAAGTGGCCTTGACGTAAGACAGCAAAATCCTCCGGTGGTAAAGTGGTTAACCACTCCAGAAGAGGTAACATGACAGGGCGCAATTTATAAACGGAGTAAACAATGGCACCTGGTTGCACAACCCGTAAGTTATAAAGAAGGCATGAGGGACAGTTTGGGGGGGGGGATAGTGAAAGAAATAAGAAAGCACTTTACTAATAATATTTTATGCCTCCTTGGCTGATGTTCAGCTTTAATTTCTTGAGCTCAGTTCAGTATTGTTTCAATTTTTCAAAACAGTGACAGTGTAATTGCTTAGCACAGCATAGGCCTCTTATAACAAAAGAAGACTTTCTCTTCCAACACAGATCCAAAATAAAGGGGTTTTTAGAAAAGTGGGCGGAGCTATGAAAATGAGTCTATTATACCCCTGGGCCAATTATGGATCCAGCAGCAGCACAGATACAGCTTGTTGCAGGAGAATAATTGAATACAAACGGTGTGCAAAGGTTTCAAGATGTATAATTACCTGAAATCTAGTTTTATATTATCTTACCATAATCCTTTGCACAGAAATCCGACAAAGTGTGGGGCGTTACCCACCGTGAGGTTGTCAGGCTCTGTTGTTTTGAACACAATTTCCAATTTAACATGTATTTGGGCACTGAGGTCTTGAGGTTTTTAGGAAGCGTTCAGTAAGGATCACAGCATTGAGCTGCTGGTCTTTCATAGTCTGAAGAGCAGGCAGGAGACACAGAAGCTGCAAAAGTGAATAACAGAGACACCATCCTGGCTATGCAGTGTGGGAATCACAAGAGTAGCTGCAGTAAGAATAGCGGCACATCACTGTTTCTTACACCTTGTTATTACATAAAAATTCATTACGTATTTTTCACCGACTGGTAACAAGAACACACTGTGCCAAACTCTGTTTTATTTAATCACATTAATAGATATGGTCTACTATTAATTAATGAAATATACACTAAGAAGAATAAAGTTAGGCCTGCATAAACATTGACATTTAACAGTCTGTCTTTAGGGCACTGAAATGATTGCATGGGCTAACAAATTTAATAAATGATACAAAGCGCTGACAAAATGAAGTCATCATACGTAGTTTTATAATACAGTCGCGCTGATCATACTATATTAAATAGGCCTACTAGCTGCTCGTCTCCGTGGAGTTCTGTGACTCAGTCTATGCCCTTAGCAACTAAGAAGATTCTTAAAAACTGAAATTAGAAGCACAGAATTCCGATACGGCCTCTTTTATATAATAGTTATACCTTACACGCTGCAGGCAATACCATTCTATTGTTTTGCCCCCAATATTTGATTTATGCTGTAGTAATTAGTTGTCCTCACTATTTACAACGTCGGTATATATTGCAGCATAAAAGGAAGCAATTTATAGCTGTTAATTGTGGAACTGCAATTCCCAGCATACCATGACAGCACTATGACTTACATAAGTCAGGTGACATTCCATTCATTCTACAGTGTAACAAGTTGAAATATTTATTATGCAAAGCTACCTATGACTACAGAATCTCACAGCTGCCAAGAGTATCAGCTTGAAATCAAGTAAGTAACAAGGAAAGCCACACCAATAATTTGTCCAGATTGCCGCTATGCTGCATAGGGTGCTCTGTGGCTAGGGTTGCCAACTTTCTGAAATGGAAATAAGGAACAGGGGGAGGGGCATGGTGGGGGATGTTTTTTCCAGTGCAAAAAATAAGACAACATTTTAAGGAAGTGTAGTGCAAATATCTTTATATAATTTATACTTCCATAACTTTTTCTTTGCTTTCCTTACCATTTTATCTGCTACTCTCCCCCCCCCCCCTTTTTTTGCTCTCCTTCTGCTCTCTTTCCCCTTTTCTCTGCTATCCTTCCCTTTTCTTTGCACTTTCCCTTTTCTTTGCTCTCCTTCTGTTTTCTTTGCTCTCCTTCCCCTGTCTTTGCTCTCCTTCCCCTGTCTTTGCTCTCCTTCTGCTGTCCATCCATTTTCTTTGCTCTCCTTCCCCTTTTTATTGCTCTCCTTCCCCATTTTATTGCTATCCTTCCCTTTTTGTCTGCTCCTCTTCCCCATTTTTTGCTCTCCTTCTCTTTTCTCTGCTCTCGTTTCCCTTTTCTTTGCTCTCCTTCCCCTTTTCTCTTTGCTCTCCTTCCCCTTTTCTTTGCTCTCCTTCCCCTTTTTTTGCTCTCCTTCCCTTTTCTCTGCTCTCATTCCCCTTTTTTTTTTGCTCTCCTTCCCCTTTTTTTTGCTCTCCTTCCCCTTTTCTTTGCTCCTTCTGCTGTCCTTCCATTTTCTTTGCTCTCTTATCCCTTTTCTCTGCTCCTCTTCCCTTTTTTTAAATCTTCTTCCCTTTTCTCTGCTCTCCTTCCCTTTGCTCTCCTCCCTCTGCTCCTCTTCCCCATTTTTCTGCTCTCCGTCCCATTTTGTTGTCTCTTCTTCCCATTTTATTTGCTCTCCTGATGGGATGCTCTCCTTCCTCTTATCTGCTGCTTTGCCTAATATCCCTTTTCTTTGCTCAACCTTCCCCTTTCCTCTGCTCTTCTCCCCTTTTCTCTCTTCTGCTTACCTTTTTTTCTCTTGTGCTCTGTTCGCTTTCTTGCAGCAGCAGCTAGTTTTCTTTCTTCTTCTTCTTCTTCTTCTCTTCTTCTTCTTGGTACCGCGGGCGCCGGGTGGGGAATGCAGGGAGGGGTTACGTCGTGACGTCACAACGTCATCAGCACGGCAATCTGGCTATTCAACTGTGCAGTGCTTCATATGGCCGACGGATATCCTGACAGGGTCTGAAGATTTTCACTTCCTCCATGGCAGCGTATTTGTTGTGTTTATATTTGTGTAAACTTTCTTTTCTTCTATTCTTCTATCCCTGGTGGCCCAATGGCTGCTGGAATGCTCTATGCGTTCCAGCCATCTCCTTCCTGCTCCCCCTTCCGCACAGTCCGGCGGATGCCTGCGCAGTAGGGGATCGGAGCTCCATTCCCGGCTCGCAGTTTGCCGCAATCTAAAGCGAAGCCTGGTTCGTGCATGCGCACTCGCGATCACGGCCAAGTCACCGCTGACGTCATCCTGGTGCGAAATTTAAATGGCTGTCAGCCCCAGTGCTATTGGGAAGCACTGTGGGCATAGCGACAACTTCCCTGTGCCTTTACCTTGTATGATCCAGGTATGTGGGGACTGGGGGCCGGATGCTGTATATAATGGCAGTGTGGAGAAGGGGGGGGGGGATGGATGGATGGATGGATGAGGGGGAAGACACCTTATGGCTCTCTGTACTTTATTATGATCCATTGTATTTTTTCCCTGTCAGTTGTGGTTTTGCCTGAAACATGGATCCTGCGTCACCGCCCTCTTGTGGCCAGCCCTCTCACAACAGGTGAGTGCTGGTACATTTAAGGGGGGCGTGAAGGGTGGATGCTGGCTCATGATTCATGGCTAAATCCTGTGTCTCCCTGGATTTCTCTTTCTCCCAGCTCCTCCAGGTCTGGTCAAGAAAGAGACCCTGTCAGGCCTCGAAGAGAATCTTCTTAAAGGTCCAGACGCCATGAGTCTCCATCAGGGAGCAGGCTTCAGAGGAGACGCTCAAATTCCTCCTCCAGACACCGCATACACCGCTACAGTAGCCATACGGCCCAAAGAGCCTGTTGGGGTTGTAGGGCGCATGTCCCGGAGGACAAGTCCCTTTGCGAGCCCTATTTTGCTCATGCATCCGGTGAGAGGGAGTCTGAAGATCAGAGGTTGGAATCCCTGGTGAAGCGGGTTGTTCAACAATCCCTGAAAGAGTGGGGTGCTAGTCCCGCACCTGGTCCTGCTACTTCCAGCTCTCCTGCTGAGGCCCTTGAAGACCAAGGCCCCTCTCAACCGAGCTTCACTTCCGGAAAATCTTCAGAGAGTGATTCAGAAGAAGAAGATGGCGCAGTTGGGGGCTTTGATTTTGCTCTTGTTCCACCTCTTATCAGAGCAGTCAAGGAAGCTCTGAAATGGGAAGATCCCATCACCCCACAGACGAAGCAACGGAAGTTCTTCAAACACTTGGGAAAAGAGCGGCTAAACTTCTCACTCCTTATCCTCCCTATCCTCTAAATTAGCAAAGCTGTATCCCTTTAAATCAGAGGATGTCAGTCACCAGGAGTCGGCTCCCCTGGTTGATACCGCAGTCACCAGACTGGCGAAGCACGTTACCCTTCCGCTGGACGATGCGGTTTCTTTTAAAGATCCTCTAGACAGGAAGATGGATCTAGATTTGAAAAGAATCTATATTATGGCCGGTGCGGCCTGTAAACCTGTGCTAGCATTGGTAGATATTTCTAAGGCCATGGAAGCCTGAGTTTCTGACATGGAGCTGAAGCTGGGAAGTGTTTCTGAAGATGCAGTGGAAAACTCTCCCATTCAAGAGCTCAAGCTAGCTTCAGTCTTTCTTGGAGAAGCATCTATCGATGTTCTACGTCTCCTATCCAGGACAATGCTGTCCTCTGTCACAGCCAAACAGGCCCTGTGGTTGCACCCCTGACTGGCAGACCCAGCCTCCAAGCAGGCATGGTGCAAGATTCCTTTTGAAGGTTTTTCCCTGTTTGGGAACAAATTAGATAGCGCCATTACTAGAGCTACAGGTGGAAAATCAGGTTTTCTCCCTCAGGACAGGCGCCTCTTTGGTTCTAAGAAACCGCAACCAAGAGAACAGTTTGCAGAGCGTTCAAGAGATGCCCGCTCATACAGATCTGGGCGAGACTACAGAAGAAACTGGAAAGGAGGTCAAGCATCTTCCCGTAGAACGGTCAGAAGCTCAGCACCTTCTGGGCAAGAAACCTCAAAGTCTTTTTGAGATTGGGCCCGTTCAGACATGCCAGGTGGGGGCGTGCCTGCTCCACTTTCAGCGTGTCTGGGCAGCCTCAATCTCAGACTTCTGGACCATCAAGACAGTGTCCACAGGACACACATGGACTTTTTCGACAGATCCCGTTCCCAGGTTCATTCCCACCCGCTTGCCTTATCAGGACAAGAAAAGAAGTGTTTAGCTCGACTATGTAAGCACTTTGGTGGCTCAGGGCGCAATAGTTCCGGTGCCCGTGCAAGAAAGGAAAAAAAAGTATTCGCCCCTTTTTCTAGTACAGAAAAAGAATGGATCATGGAGACCCGTGATTGACCTCACCTATCTCAACAGATTTATAAAGAACGAAAAGTTCAAGATGGAGACCTTATTTACCATCCAGAAAGCAGTGCTTCCAGGAGATTGGCTAGCGTCAATAGATCTCAAAGATGCATATTTCCACGTGCCTGTAGCAGTGAACTTCCACAAGTACCTCCGCTTCGCGATAGAGAATCGGCACTTCCAATTCACCTGCCTCCCTTTCGGTCTGTCTACATCCCCAAGGGTGTTTTCCAAGGTCCTTCTGGCTGTGGTAGCTCTAATCAGGACAAAAGGTGTACGTCTACATCATTACCTAGACGACCTCCTACTGTTGTCACAAGACAGGGATCAACTTCTGTCCCACAGGGATCAGGTCACTCCGACTCTCATGGAGTTCGGATGATTGTTGAACATACAAAAGAGTCATCTAGAACCTACTCAACATCTGGTCTATCTAGGGGCCCAATTCAACACCATTCAAAGTACACTTTCTCTGCCTCTAGAGAAAATCCCGGTGGTACGGGAGAGGATCCTCCCAGCCCTCTCCTCCTCTTTTCTGACGGCATCCCAGTGTCTCAAGATCATCGGCACTATGGTCTCAACGGCCCCTATGGTCAAGTGGGCGCTATGGCGAACAAGGCCTTTTCAAAGGGGCTTCCTTCTTCAGTGGAATCCGGAAGAACACGAGCAGAGTATCTTTCATTCCCACAGTATGAGAAACAGCCTGTTATGGTGGCTCCAACGCAAGAACCTGCTCAATTGCCATTCCTTAGTTCCCATCTCCTGGGTTATCATTACAACAGACGCCAGCAACCTTGGTTGGGGAGCCCATTGCATGGCAGAAGTGTCTCAAGGGAAGTGGCCTCCACAAACCCACTCCCTGGTCTCCAATATCCTGGAGCTCCGTGCGGCCTTTCTAGCTCTTCAAGCTTTCCGCAATCTGATAGAAGGCAAATCCGTGCTTCTCCGAATGGACAACACCAAGGCAGTGGCTTACGTGAAGAGACAGGGCGGAACCAGAAGTCTCTCCCTTCTTCAAGAATTAGACCCAATCATGACATGGGCTCAGGCCCATCTGTCCAACATCTCGGCGGTCTACATTCCAGGGCCACAGAATGTCCAGGCAGATTTTCTCTCCAGAGTCCAGTTGAATCACAACGAGTGGTCTCTCCACATCGACTCATTAAAGTGGATTCTGTCACTAGGGGTCTCACCCGAAGTAGACCTGTTTGCATCTCCCTGCAACCTCAAATTGGATCAGTACTTCACACGCAGCAGGTGTCACCAATCCTGCGGAACAGATGCTCTGACCGACATATGGGAATTCAGCAGGGCATATGCCTTTCCCCAGTTTCCCATTATCCTGAGATTTCTACAAAGACTCCAAGCAGAAGATGTGGAGATCGCCATGTGGCCCCACATTGGCTGAACAGGCCCTGGTTCCCACTTCTCCTGCAGCTCAGTTATCGGAGCCCGATTCCCCTTCCTCTCAGACCAGACCTCTTCTCGCAGGGAACGACATTACACCCCTGCCCTGCCCTGCTCTGCCCTGGTTAACGGTCTGGTTCTTGAGAGGGAGAGGTTGGAATCCCTCGGGTGCCCTCCTGGGGCAATCCCTACCTTAATGAATTCTAGAAGACCAAGCACAAACAAAGTTTACTGCAGAGTCTGGGCTAGATTCTTAGAATTCACGTATCCGGAGGGAAATTCTTCCTCGGAGTTTGGAGTACAAGAAGTTCTGAAGATCCTCCAAGCGGGACTGGATAAATCTCTCTCAGTTGGGACTCTCAGGGTTCAAATATCAGCCTTGGACAAGTGCCAAACATGCACTTGTCCAACAATTTTTCAAAGGTGCAGTCAGACTCAGACCTCAGAGGAAACCAAGATTTCCGAAATGGGACCTTCCTCTTGTTCTTAACGTCGTCTCAAGAACTAGTTCAACAGATCCCATCTCTATCAGAGAACTTACCATTAAGACAGCCTTTTTAGTGGCAATCACTTCAGCCAAGAGGGTCTCTGAGATCAGTTCCCTTGGTCATAAAGAACCTTTCCTCACGTTCTTTCCGGATCGAGTGGTCCTAATTCCGATGCTCGATTCCAATCCGAAAGTGACATTGGTTTTTCATGAGAACCAGGAGATTGTTCTTCCTAGCTTTCGGTCCTCTGAGGATAATGAACCTCATCCCTTGGATGTAGGGAAAACTCTAAGGGACTACCTTCAGTCAACAGCTCCCTTCAGGCAATCACATAACCTCTTCGTCCTCTTCTCAGGCAGGAATAGAGGAAAGCGGGCCTCGTCTAGGTCTATCGCAGCCTGGATTGTGTCTGCTATTCAACAAGCTTACAGTGTAGAGGGTTTGGCTCCTCCGGAGGCGGTGACAGCCCAATCAACGAGAAGCATCTCGACGTCCTGGGTGGCTTCACATCATGTTGCACCAGAAGTAGTCTGCAGAGCGGCTTCCTGGTCTTCTGTTAATACGTTTATGACACATTATTGTGTGGAGCCAGCCTCCTTATCTTCAGTTCATTTTGGCTTGACTGTTTTGTCTGCTAATAATTTGAAGTAAAATTTTCTTTGTTAAAGCATTCCCACCTGTGTGGCTTGGGCTAGTTATTTCCCACACGTAGGCTGCCATGGAGACTGTCAGGAAAACTGAAAATTCCTATTATATACTTACCGTAATTTTCCTTTCCTGATGGTCTCCATGGCAGTCGGAGTTCCCACCCTCTGGTCTTGGATTTGGCTAAGATATGGAACACTGGCTGTACCTGCAAGCTGAAATTTATAGAGGGGGGTCCTATACCATTGGAGAGGAGGCGGGGTTAACCCACACGTAGGCTGCCATGGAGACCATCAGGAAAGGAAAATTACGGTATCTGATAGGAATTTTCCGTTTTTTTTTCCAAAATTGTCGAGTTTTTTTTTTTTTTAATATAGCGTAAACACAGAGGTCAATAAATACCACCAAAAGAAAGCGCTACTTGTGGGGAAAAAAAGTAGTGATCGACTGATATTGTTTTTTTGTTGCCGATACCGATATTTTGGCCATCGCATATCGGTATTGGTTGATATCGGCCAATATTTTTGCACATTTAAAATTTTGCAAAATAAACACAAATTTCTACAAAAATCTGTTACTGGACATGTAAAACATTATTTATTAACATTTTTAACTTTAAGGGCTCGTTCTTCACACCTTAACTGCATGAAAACGGATAGGAAAACTTCAATTGCAGGGACATTTCACATCATCTGATTGTGCATTAATGCATAATAAACTGCTGCAGTTGTGCACTCACTCACTGCAATAATTTTAATTCACTACTGCAGTGCAGTCAGTGCAAAACTGCTTGAAAAAAAAAACTAGGCAACATCTATACGGTGGATTGGCCTGGAGTCAGTGGACTACCTCTGCAGTATGGCACTCACTGCAACTACTGCAGTCAGTGCAAAACTGCTAGAAAAAAAGCTAGGCAACACAACAGCTACACAGTGGATTGGACTGGAGTCAGTGGACTACCGCTGCAGTAGGGCACTCATTCACTGCAATAATTTTAAATCACTACTGCACTAGTGATTTAAAATTATTGCAGCAGTGAGTGGCACACTACTGCAGCAGTAATTCACTGACTCCAATCTACTGTCTAGCTTTTTTTCTAGCAGTTTTGCACTGACTGCAGCGCAGTCAGTGCAAAACTGCTAGAAAAAATAGCTAGACAAAAGCTAGACAGTGGATTGGAGTGGAGTTAGTGGACTGGTGGACAGACACTACTACTACACTTTCAAATCAATACTCCCAGTTAAGTAGAACAATATTATAGTGCAGAAAGCATAACATTTCAGCATGTTCACAAGTTAAACGGCTTCTTTTCTTTTCATAAATTGCTGCCACTTCACTAAAAACACGCTCACTTGGTACCGAGGATAGAGGAGCAGAAAGGTATCTTCTAGCATGAGAAACAAGTATTTTGTAGCATGCCTCTTTCCACCACTGAAGAGGATCGCTTCTTCTGTCAATTACTGGTTCCTTCAAATAGAGATGAAGTTCATCATCCGGGCTCAATATTGCAGATTCTGATAAATCCTCCGCATGAGGCCCAAATAAAACGCTGAACGTGGCATCTATTTGACCATGATGAATTTTCTCTTCTGCCGTTGTCTTTTTGGACATTTTTCTCCTGCATCCTGCTCTTCCACATCAGAAACCTTCTCTTCTTTACTTTTCTTTTCGTCAGGAGGAACCTCCTGCACCTTCTGTTGAATATCTTCTGTCAGCCATTGTGTTACCTTGGCCAATAAATCATCAGAAGAGAAAGGATGGTTCTTGTATCGAGGATCCAAAAGACATGCAAGCACAACTTTTTTATTCCCCTCATGCTTCTCAAACCGTTTGGCGAGGCTGTCCCTCATGGCCTGCCTACATGCTTTAATGCCACATGTGTTGGGTCCTTCATTCTGTTGAAGAAGCATCTTCAGCACTCTCACACATGGGATGACAGAGGACACATCACAGCCATGCCTACTAATGGTATGGCTGTGATTGGCCAGTGCAGCATGTGACCCAGCCTCTATATAAGCTGGAGTCACGTAGCGCCGCACGTCACTCTGCTCTAACTATTGTAGGGACAGGTTCCTGCTGGTGCTTATTTGAGGGAGAGATAGGAGATTATTGTAGGGGCAGGCTGGAGATTGCTTTCAGGGAAAGAATAGGACACAGGACAGAAGAATGTTCTTTAATCAGACAGCGATCTACATTGATTGTATTGACCTGAGCCCAGTGAGGAGGAGGGAGAAAAAAAAACTTTTATCAGTCTGTTAGGTGGGCCGCGTGTGGCGTGCAGCGGACATTTAATGCATTTAATGCAAGCTCAGTGCATATGTGTCTGCTTAATCTGGATTAAAAAAAAAAAAAAACATTTCCTTCATATTTTACTGTGACATACAGCATTTAGACACTGCTGTTCTAATCTGCTATTCAAAAATCACCAATTTAAGGGAGAAATAATTATTTTTCAGTTTTTTATTCATACTTTACTGTGACATACATTGTTTAGACACTGCTGTGTTCTAATTTGCTATTCAAAAATCACCAATTTAAGGGAAAAATAGTTATTTTTCAGTTTTTTATTCATACTTTACTGTGACACACAGCGTTTAGACATCAATTTAAGGGAAAAATAATTATAAATTATTATCACAGACAAGCGCAGCCACCTGTCCAGAGCCAATGTGGACAAGCTCACATTCATTAAAATGAACCAGGCATGGATCCCACAGGACTTGTCCGTACCTTGTGCAGAATAGACATGTATACCGGCCTTACCCAGCCATTGTTGTATTTTTGATCTTTCTCACTCTTTTGGGGTGTATCCTAATTTAAAAAGAAATAAAATTAGAAACAAAAACCAGTATTGGCTACCTCGTCCTCCTCCACCACCGCTTCCACCTTCACTGCCACATCCACCGCCACCTCAACCTCCTACTCCATATGGGCCTCGTCCTTCTAGATCAAGATGATTCTTTTTTATTTTTATGGTTTTTATGTTATTTTAAGTTATTTCCCTATCCACATTTCTTTGCAGAGCACTTGCCATGCTCTTAACAAGCTTTTGCTGCCATATGCAGCCCTCTAGCCCTTTCCATGTTTTTTTTTTAGAGCCATTTTAGTGCTCAAATGTTCGGGTCACCATTGACTTCAATGGGTTCGGGATCAGGGTCAAGTTTGGGTTAAGTCCGGGTCACGAACCCGGACTTTTTTTTCAAGTTCGGCCGGACCCGCCAAACCCGGACATCCAGGTGTTCGCTCAACTCTAATAGTGAGAGCTCGCTTCTGCTCCAGCATCCTTTGTAACATGTGTAGCGTTGAGTTCCATCGTGTTGGAACAGCCTGTATCAAGTTGTTTTTGGGTAGGCCAAGGTCTAACTGAATGCACCTCAGTCGCTGCTTGGCAAGAATACAATGGTGGAAATGGCTTGTGCACTTCTTCAGCATGCTAATAATGTCAAGCAAAGCTTTCTGGTTTGACAGGCCATCATTTACCACAGGCTGGAGGGTGTGTGCCATGCAACCAAGGTCTGACACTTCAGCAAGTCTCATACCTTTAACCATGCTCCGCTGTCTCGCAGCACAAGCATCACTCGGTCTTTGGTGATTCCCCATTTTTCTAACATGCCTAGAAACTTTTCTCCAATGTACTCCCCAGTGTTGGATCCTTGCATCACTTTTGTATTCAACACCAAATGCCTTCTTGTCCATCCGCTGTCAATGAAGTGGCATGTAAGACTTATTAGTGATTCTGTTTGTCCTGACCAGCAATCAGTCGTGAATGAGAGTTAGTTGTCAGCATTCTCTGGTTGCAGCATAGTCTTTACTTTGTCAATGACCTTTTGGTGAATCTTTTGCAGAATTTCAGTTCGATAAAATTTGTCACTCTTCAGTGTGTACCTTGGCTCAAGTATGGACAGCAACCGCTTAAATCCAGAGTCAGACACTACTGTAAATGGCTGGTTATCAGTGACCATCATCTCTGTGATTACTTTGTCCAGCAGTTGGGATCTTCCATCAGATTTTAGCCACCTGTTTTTTTTTTTTCTGAAACATATCCATTATTGTTGCCTGGGATAGTGATGTTTTACTTTGTGATTCATTTTGTTTTTTCTGTCCTGCATTATACAATTCAACATGATGAACTCTTAGATGGGCCCAAACATTAGACGTATTTTTGGTTTTTGCAGTTATTGATCCCATGCTTACACTGTTTTTGCAAGTGTTGCACAGTGCTGCTGATTTTCCTGGAGATGGAGAAGAGAAATAGTCCCAGACCACACTTTTAATTTTTCTATCTCCATCCATCTCCATTGACACTTAAAAAGACAGTAATATAGTCTTAAACAAAATGGCTGGCTGGCACCATGTGGTGATGAGTGGCTGGCTGGCACCCTGTGGTGGGTGGCTGGCTGGCATCCTTCGGTGGGTGGCTGGCACCCTGTGGTGGGTGGGTGGCTGGCTGTCACCCTGTGGTGGGTGGGTGGGTGGCTGGCTGGAACCCTGTGGTGGGTGGGTGGCTGGCTGGCAACCTGTGGGTGGTTGGCTGGCTGGCACCCTGTGGTGGGTGGGTGGCTGGCTGGCTCCCTGTGGTGGGTGGCTAGCTGACTGGCACCCTTTGGTGGGTGTCTGGATGGCGCCCTTTGGTGGCTGGCTGGCACCCTGTGGTGGGTGGGTGGGTGGCTGGCACCCTTTGGTGGGTGTCTGGCTGGCACCTTTGGTGGCTGGCTGGCACCCTGTGGGGGGTGGGTGGCTGCCTGGCTAGCACCCTGTGGTGGATGGCTGGCTGGCACCCTTTGGTGGGTGACTGGCTGGCACCCTTTGGCGGGTGGGTGTTTGGGTGGCACCCTTTGGTGGCTGGCTGGCACCCTGTGGTGGGTGGCAGGTGGCTGGCACCCTTTGATGGCTGGCTGGCTGGCACCCTTTGGCTGGCACCCTTTGGTGGCTGGCTGGCATCCTTTGGTGACTGGCTGGCACCCTGTGTGGTGGGTGGCTGGCAGGTACAGGCCCAGGGCCTGTGGCTGGCTGGTACACAGGCCTGTGGGTGTGTGGCTGGCTGGCACCGGGCAGCTGTGGGAGGTGGGTGGCCACGGCGGCTGTGTTACACAATGTGCACTATGTCTGTGACTGGTCACTGTACTGTGATTTTGATAAGAACTAGAAGATCACTTACTGTCCTGACCGACTGTGCACAGCATGCAGACTCCAGTGTGGCCGTGGTGGGTAAAACACACTGAGGCTGAGGGAGGCGGCCTACGAAGGCCGTAGAAGCTGCCCAGTGAGCGGAGGCACGTGGCGCAACATACGTGATGATGTCACGGCAATATCGGTACCCGACGGGGCCAATTCCGATATATAGAGGAAAGTGCATATCGGCCCCCGATATATCGGTGTTGCCGATAATCGGTCGATCTTTAAAAAAAAAAGACACACATTTTATATGGGTACAGTATCACACGACTGAACAATTGTCAGTTAGTTAAAGTAACGCAGGACTGTATCACAAAAAATGGCAAAAATGGCCTGGTCATGAAGGGGGGGGGGGTTAAACCTTCCGCAGCTGAAGTGGTTAAGGTAAGAGAAAACCTTCAGCCTTTAGAACCGTTTTAAAAATAAAAAAATAAAAAATAGCAATGTCGCCAGTTAAATGTGGCAGGAAATCAACTAAATAAAACAATCTCCTATAACTTGCCATTTCTTACAATGACATGTATTGCTTCACTTTTTTTTTTTATAACTGATCAAAACACAAGCAAACCCCTTAAGAACCATACATATTTAAAAAAAAAAAAGTAATCTATTTTCTAAGCATTTAAAACCACAAATAAACACATCTACAGTATAACTCATAGACAGCCATACTAAAAAGGAAAGTCTTATTCCCCCTGAAGGTACAGACGCAGGTCTTTAGTAAATATTACATCTGGTGATATGTTCTTGAGCTACGGCTTAAAATACTTTGGTGTCAATTTGTAGCCTTATACTGTATGTGTATATTCGTGCATGTTTTATCTTAAAGAACACCAATACACATTTTTACATAGTTATTAAAAAGGAATTCCAGAAATTCTAGGGTATATCAAGATGCCAATGGTGTTTTTTTACTAAGTTAGTATTTGCATAGTGGAAAAAAATGCCTTCCATATCACAGTGCTTGGCATACCAGGAGGTCGCTAAATCAGATCCAGCACTGCATTATAGGAAAGGGGAAGGAGAGAAGCCCACCCTACATACATACACACACACACACACGTACAAGCTTTCACATAGTAGCACTATTTAGCCTAAGATTTGATGATCCCTAAAATGTATGCATATCCTCTTGCTCATCTAAGATGATTTGATCTGACAGTTAGAGCAACAAGGCTGCTTTCTGGTGGCCACAGTTGGAAACTGCAGACTAGTAGGACACAACTCTGCCCAGGAGCCTTATCCTATTAGCCTATTACAATTAGCTTCAATCCGCTACTGCCAATAAGACTGACTCTCAGCACCACAGCATACCAACTGTAAAGCCCTCTGATAATAAAGTACCGTAGTTTAAAGCACACTGAAAACTAAACCAGATGTTGTGCTTCACTTTCCAGCCTGACAGCCAACTTTGAACTTACGCATCCTCAAGCTTACAGCATCATTTAAAAATAACTTCCCTTTTAAAGTAAAAAGATGAACTGTCCAAAAGCTGATAATAAAAAGAAATATCTTTCAAAGCATTATAATATATTTATGTCTAGAAAAAGTGTATCCCTTTGCTGCCCGGCTGAAAAGCATAAAAGACACGATTGTTAAAAAAAAATGAAGCATTTATCTAATGCTGTGTTGTGTATAATTTAAGTGATAAATTTGTAATTTTTGTTCAAAATGTAAAACATTAAAGTAAATGTGCCCAGACTATGTATGCTAAAATATTTAAATATTCTCAGCATGTAGTAAAAGCGCTTTAAAACGAGTCTTAAAGGAGAAGTAGGGCCAGAGCTCTTTTGGCTATACCTCACCTGTGGGTCACAGGAGTGCACTTCGTTATGCACTCCTGTGACCTGTTTCAGCCGACAGCGGGCTAAGGTCCACTGTCAGCTGACGTCACTCAGCCAGTCAAGGCTCTGGACTGATCTCAATATTAATGTCAGGAGCAACCCAGATGCATGGAAGCAACTGGCTCAGCCTCTCAGCAAGACGCTGGGAGACTGCCCCTGCCCGCTCCACAGCCCAGCACTCCAGTGATCACACAGTTCTCGGTGAAGAGGAGGAGGGGAAATCTGCAGTTGGGATCTGTACTGTAGCCATCTAGGTGAGTATGACTGTTATTATTGATTCCCAAATGTTTCTTTTGGTTCACCTTTGTAGCTGGTAAATCTGAAGGAAAAAGTCTTCAGAAAATCTTATAGTGTGTATGGCCCTAAAGCTGTTAATTTACAGAAACTGACTTCAGAGTTTTTTTTTTATTCAACCTTCATTTATTAGGTTTCAGGTTCAACCACTTCTGGAACGGAAGGTTTTACCCCCTTAATGACCAGGCCATTTTTTGCAATACGGAACTGCGTTATTTTAACTAACAATTGCACGGTCGTGCGATGCTGTACCCAAATAAAATGTATGCCCTTATATTCCCACAAATAGAGCTTTTTTTTTTTTTTTTTGGTGGTATTTGATAACCCCTGCGGTATTTATTTTTTGCGCTATAAACATAAAAAGACAGACAATTTTGAAAAAAATATATTTTTTTTACTTTCTGCTATATAACACAGCCAATAAAAACATTTAAAAAAAATCTAATTTTTTTTACCAATGAAGGCCAATATGTATTCTGCTACATATTTTATGTAAATAAAAATCCCAATAAGCGTGTATTATTTGGTTTTCGCAAAAGTTATAGCGACTACAAAAGGGGATATTTTTAAGGGAACTTTTGTTTATTTATTTATTTATTAATAATGGCAGCGATCAGCGACTTGTAGCTGGACTGCGATATTGCAGCGGACAAATTGGACACTAAGTGGCACTTTTTTAGGGACCAGTGGCACTAATACAGTAATCAGTGCTAAAAAAAATTGTTACTGTCACTGCACCAATGACACTGGCAAGGAAGGGGTTAACATCAGGGATGATCAAAGGGTTAAGTGTGCCCATAGGGGGTGCTTACTACTGTGGGGGGTTGCACTGATTGGGGGAAAACAGAGATCCAGGTTCCTGCTTAGCAAGAACACAAGATCTTCATCTTGTCCCCTTGCAGAACACCAATCTGCCTTATTTACATATGAAGGTTGCCGTTCTGCATCTCCAGGGGATGATAGTGGGTAGCCGGCGGACATTGGGTCCACCGGACCCGCTGATTGACATCCCTGTTAGCCAATCACGGCGTGATGGTGCCATCTAGTGACTATTGAACGCAACGATGTACAGATACGTTGTTTCGCGCAATAGCGCCACACTGCCGCAGTAAATACATGGCAGCAGGTTGGCAAGTAGTTAAAGACAATACAAAAAAAAAAATCAAAATAGTCTTAAAAGTCACATAGTGCATACAGTATAGTATAAGGCATACAGATACATTTGCAGGGAGTGTAGATGCATAAAACTACGTGAGCACCGATCAGCCATAATATTATGACCACTAACGGGTTAGGTGAATAATGATGATCATCTGAAAATGTATGTTCATTGGCATCTGAAAGTCAGTGAGATATATAAACATGTTGTCCATCAAGCTGATGTGCAGAAATAAAATAAAAAAAATGGGCATTACTGTTTGTTGTGTATGGGGTTGAATAGCTGAAAACCGAACAGGATACCCATGCTGACCTGTGTCCGCAGCCAAAAGCTCCTAAAAAAGGCCTGTGAGCATCAGAACTGGACAACAGAGCACAGGAAGAAGGTAGGCTGGTCTGATTAATCAATTTTTAATCGACATCATGTGGATGACCGTGTGTATGTGTCACTTACCTGGGAAGGAGATGGCACCAGGATGCAGTATGGGAAAAAAAGCAAGCTGGCGAAGACCGCGTGATGCTTGGGCAATGTTCGGGTGGGAAACCTTGTGGCCTGCCATTCATCTGATTGTTACTTGACATGTATACCACCTACGTAAACAATGTTGCTGACTAAGAATACCGCTTTGTGGAAAGATTTTTTTTGTGATGGCAGTGACTTCTTTCAGAAGGATAATATGCCCTACCACACTGCAATAATGAGTTTGAGCTGTTGATTTGTCCTCCAAATTTTCCTGTTCTCAATCCAATTGAGCATCTGCAGGATATGCTTAAAAAACAAGTCCGATCCATGGAGGCTCCACCTTAAAACTTACAGGACATAAAGGATTTGATAAAGACAGCTTGGTGCCAGATACCACAGCATATCTTCAGAGGTCTGGTGGCATTCATGCCTCGACAGTTCAGGGCTGTTTTGGAGGCAAAAGGGAGACCTATTCAGTATTAGGTTGGTAGTCATAAGGTTTGCTGATTGGTGTAAGTCATGTCATGTAAGTTAAAGCGGTAATAAACCCCAAACCAAAAATGTAATTTATTGTAGCTTACCAATCATTAGATGTGGTGACTGCATTTGTTTTCTTTTTTCTTTTTCAGCTTTTAGTAAAAGCTGCATTTTTCATATAAGGCCGTATGCACACTGCAGCTCAGAACCGAGCGATCGAACACCGCCGATCGCTCGGTTCTCACAGCTCCATGAGCAGAGAACTGCTGACTGTCAGTCAGCAGCTCTCTGCTCTGCCCCCTCCTCGCTCACTGGAGCGCTGGGCTGTGGAAGGGGCCAAGCAGCTGGCTAAGGCTCTCAACGGCTCACTGAGAGGCTGAGCTGGGTGTCGGTTCAGGGATCTGGCGGATGCCGACTCTATGGTTGTGATGACGCAGAGCCTGGGCCAACTTCTGTGAAGTCAGCAGAGAGCAGACTTCAGCACGCTTTCTGCTGAAAACGGGTCACAGGAGTGCAGAACGAACTGCCCTCCTGTGATCCATAGGAGGTGTACAGCCAAACAAGCTTTGACTGAACATCTCCTTTAGGCTTTCAGTTTGCATTAGACCTTAATGTATAACTAAAACATGATTTTTTTTAATAAAGTACAGATAACCACTGTCAGATTTTCTTTTGCTGTCTGTTGCTGCTGTCCCACTGAAAAAGCAGATTAGTGCTTAAGAAACTTAAACCAATGGGAAGGGCACCATCATCCCAAAATAACAATAGAAAAATGAAAGTGGAATAATCTCAAATGATGGACCGGTACCGATAAGGAGGTACTGACACAAGGACAGGGATTTCACACATATGCATTTATAAAAAGTTTAAAAACAAAAAATCTCCCTAAAAGACATGTAGCAAACATAACAGCACATTGTACTAGCATTTCCACCGTTCAAATTAGGTCAAACCACTTTCCAAAATGGTAGTTAACAACCAAAACTGGAGTAACTTTCCTATATTGGATAAAGGGAAAGAAGGTTGTGGTGGCTCCTCTACATGTTTCTCAACATTCGTTGCATCCTCTGGAGGAAAATGAGCCAGTATTGTCTAAAACAAATTAAAACTACAATAAATAAACAAACGATACGGTGAAAATATGATAAAAAACATAACACAATAAAGAAACCTAAGATGACTGCTTATGCTTACCCACAACCGAAGGGAACGATGACCTGCACAAATGCACCAGGGAAAAACACCAAAAAACCCCACCCCTCTATGTGTGAACTGACCCTTACCCACTGTAGCTTTTGAAGAGGACAAACTCAGAACTTGACACCCACCGGAGAGGTAAGTAATATACAGTACTTTTTCTTTTGCATGACCATATTTAGACAATAATGCCAGTCAACATCCCAGTCCCAGGGAATCTCTTAGCTAGCTGCTGAATAGGGTCGGGGATAAATCATTGGTTGCTAGGACTCCAGTAGCATCTTAGCAACCCACAAGCCCTGTGTGGGAAGCTGTCACATTACTGACAGCTTACTGGCACATACTGGGTGTCTCTCTGTATGCCAGCTTAGAGTTGGTCATAATTACCACCAGCTTGCTTATCTAAAAACTGGAGGTATGTTAGAATCTGTCCCAGCCATAGTGGCAGAGTTTAAATATTGCAGTAGTAAGAACTTCCTGATTGTGGAACACACATTGATACTGAGACTGATGCAAAGTTTTTTTTATAAATTAGGCATAGGCATGTTAAAGGGGCCATACCAGCAAGTGTTATTATTTTATTTATTTTTAACTGTATTTACATTTGTTTGTTGCAACTTGCAGTGATGAGGGAGCAGCAGTAGAATGATACTTCATTCAGCAAAGGAGCAGATAAGTGTTCTCTCTACTCTTTTAGCAAACAAGATTCTATCAAGCAGTTGCCAGGGACACAATCACTAGTGTGATGTGGCCTAAAAGCTGCATGCGCAAAAGTTTGTAAGTAAGAAGAAAAGATTAGACCTCTCCTAAGGTACTGCACCTGCCAGGGAGTAAAGGAAAATCCCCCCCCCCCCCCCATTTCACTGTACCCTGGTCACATGGCATATGTGATTGCATTAATGAAACACAATTGAAAGCAACAAAAATAGCACCAGGTTATCTGAAGAGTGAAAAATCGTAACATTTTGATGACAATGTAACAACAGGAAGATCAAAGGTATCCAGCGCATTTTGGGGGTCAACGATCTCCTTCAGGGCTTAGAAAAAAATACTTGAAACACCCATCTAGCGCATTGTTTGTTGTTAATTTGGACTTTCCAAACTGGGAGGCAGTAGCCCTTGGGGAGCCGCCCATGTTGTGAAAGAGCTGCCAAGGTTACATAATCAAGCCCAACCAATACCTCCTAATTCATGAATAAAGGGTCCGAATCCAGTGGCCCATATCTGCTTTTTCTTATATAGTTACATAGTTAGTCAGGTTGAAAAAAGACACAAGTCCATCTAGTTCAACCAATAAAAAACAAAAACAAAACAAAAAACAAATATACAATCCCAAATACACAATCTTATATCCACAGTTGATCCAGATGAAGGTAAAAAAAAACAGCAAAACATGACTCAATTTGCTCCAGCAGGGGAAAAAAATTCTTCCTGATCCCCCTAGAGGCAATTGGATATTCCCTGGATCAACTTTACCTATAAATGTGAGTCCCCAGTTATGTTTATTTATAAAAGAATACAGGCCTTTTTTAAAGCAATCTACTGAGCTGGCCAGAACCACCTCTGGAGGGAGTCTATTCCACATTTTCACAAGGGTGATTGGAGCTCTAGGCACTCTATAATAAGATACGCCATAATAGGTAATAGTTAAGTACTATCAAGTAAATCAAAATTGGGGGTTAAAAAGGATGTCCATATATCATATAATATAAAATGAATGGTCCGCACATCCTGGGTGGCAACCACAGAAAAAAATTGTAGGAATCCTTAAGCACACATTGGAGAGGCAGCCCGCTTGAGAGCAGAAGAAACTTTGTAAATGCAGGGAAACAAGGAGAGAGGAGCAGCGCCAATCTAAGTGTAGCAATATCATAAACCGGTTTTATTGAAAGTAATACACTCACTGTACATGATGATAAAATGGCACATCTGTAGTGATCAGCTAGGTAATTGCAGCGATCTAGGGTGGCAGCTACAGTATAAGATGCGGTATCATCACACCCAGCGGTATCGGTAGTTTCCTGTGTCCTACTCTGGATGGAGGAGGCGCAGGAGGAAGATGTCAGCTGGAGGTATTGGTGCAAGGGAGAAATTAGAGTAAGAACCCTAACAAAATTGAAAAAGCATTAAAAAAAAACAGTGACAAATAAGAATAAAAAATGGAATTTTAATTTATACTTACCTTGTAAAATCCATTTCTTGAAGTACATCACGGGACACAGAGCCATAAATCATACCATATGGGTTATATAGCCACCTATAGGTGAAAGACACTGGCAATCAATCAGAATTAATGACCCCCTATATAACCCCTCCCACACAGGAAGTACCTCAATTTTGTAGCAAGCAATAAAAGACCCCATAGAAGAGGGGAGGGACCACTGTGTCCCATGATGTACTTCAGGAAATTGATTTTTAAAGGTAAGTATGAATTAAAAATCCACAGGACACAGAGCCATAAATCATAACATATAGGACGTCCCAAAGCAATGCATCTGAGGTGAGGGGGACACCAAAAAATACCACCATCTGACCCTTAACAGAAGGATTACACAGCCGCCAGCAGACTTCTCCTGGGTCCCAACATCCACTCTATAGAAACGAGTGAACGTATGCACCGACGACCTGGTTGTAGCCTTGCAAATCTGAGCCATAGAGGCTTGATGGCTATGTGCCCGAGAGGCACCTACTCCTCTGGTAGAATGTGCCTTTACAGGAAAATTGGAACCTTTCCTACTAAACCATACACCTGGGTAATAACCTGGCGAATCCAACAAGAAATCATAGATTTAAATGCTGCCAACCCCTTTCTGGGGCCTTCTGGCAGCACAAACAAGCTCTCGGTCTTACGAATCTGAGCTGTTTCCTGTAAATAAAACTTAAGTATTACATCAAGAGAATGCAATAACTTTTCCTCCTCTGAGTGAGTAGTGATGGATGAACATTGGCCGGGGCGGTTCGCGAACGTTATCCGCAAACTCTCTCAAATGTCCGCGAACCGCGGCGGGCCCCATTAGCTTTAATGGCAGGTGAACTTTAAAAACCTTCAGGTCGTATTTGCAGCCAAAAAATAATTACTAGCTGTGCACAAATATTCCCACAACATGGACACTGTCATAACAGAAGTATTGCAATTGTAAAAGTTGCCATAAAAAAATTTTTTTTTTTTTTTTTTTCCAGCAAAAAAAATTTTGTTTTTTTTCTAAATCAGCCAGAACTGACAGCAGCCGGTTAATACATGTCAAATACATATAGGGGCGATTCACACGTCTATAAAATGGGTCCGCATCCATTCCACAATTTGGCGGAACATTTACAGACCCATTGATTTTCAATTCCAGTCTGAAAAATTAGGCATTCACAGGATAAAGTAGGTGTCGGCCAGTACAGGCCCCAAAAATTAGCCCGCATGTGTTTACCTGATAGCTAAGAACGTTGTATTCTGTGGCTGAAGGTACATTAGGCATTCATAGGATACAGAAGTAAGTGTCGCCCATTCCAGGCCCCAAAAATTAGCCCAGATGCGTTTACCTGACAGCAAAGAACGTTGTATTCTGTGGCTGGAGGTACATTAGGCATTGACAGGATAAATGAGTAAGTGTCGCTCATTACAGCCCCCAAAAATTAGCCCACATGTGTTTACCTGACAGCTAAGAATGTTGTATTCTGTGGCTGAAGGTACATTAGGCATTCACAGGATACAGAAGTAAGTGTCGCCCGGCCATTACAGGCCCCAAAAATTAGCCCACATGCGTTTACCTGACAGCAAATGTATAGGTGCTTATCGATTACGAACCCCCCTGCTGCGCAGAACGTCCTTTCGGACAGGACACTGGACAGGGGGCAAGCCAACAGTTCCATTGCAAATTGTGCAAGCTCTGGCCAGAGGTCAAGTCTGCCCACCCAGTAGTCCAGGGGTTCATCACTCCTCAGAGCGTCCACATCGGCCGTTAACCCAATGTAATCGGACACCTGTCGGTCTAGGCATTCCCTGATGATGGATCTGGAGTACAGCTGTCGATGGGTCGGCTGAAAGAATGATCTCATATCAGAAGTGACCAACACATCTTCAAAACACCCTCTTCTTGCTGGCGCTGTTGGATTGGTACCCACGACTGTTTCTCTGTAAGTGGAAATTCCTCTGCCAGCGCACGCAAAAGCAGAATGCAGCATTTCTCGAAGCAAGGCCTGGAAGTGCTGCATTCTAACTGCCCTCTGGGGTGGTGGTAACATTTCCGCCATTTTTTGTTTTTCCCGGGGGTCTAAGTACGTTGCCACCGAGTACTGCTCCTTGACCTTCATGCTTTTAATACGGGGGTCCCCCTTAAAACACTGGAGCATGAAGGCCCCCTTTTGCACTAAACTGGAAGCGGTGTAGTGGCCTGGCTCCTGCTCATCATCAAGGATAATGTCATCCTCGTTCTCTTCCCCCCATCCACGGACAACACCAGGGATCCAGAAAGGTTTAAAGCATGCTCTTCTTGCTCCTCCTCATCCGCCCCGACACCATCCTCCTCTGACTCCTCTTCAGACTCCTGTTGTTGACTTGTCTCAGATTGAGTAGCACCCCCTGGGAATTCATCCAACATTGCAACTTCCTCATCTTCCTGCTCCTCGACGGCTTGATCAATGACACTACGCAATGCACGCTACAGAAAGAAGGTGTAAGGTACAATGTCACTGATGGCGCCCTGGCCGCGACTGACCAGTTTGGTGATCTCATCAAATGGCCGCAGAAGTCTGCACGCATCGCGCATGGGCAGCCACTAGCGCGGTGAAAAAAACCCAAGCTCCCGAGAACCTGTCCTGCCGCAGAGTTCCTACAGATAGTCGTTAACTGCACGTTTCTGCTGGAGCAGCCTATCAAGCATATACAAGGTTGAGTTCCATTGCATCAGGCAGTCACAAATAAGACGTCTGACGGGCAGGTTGAGTCGCCGCTGAATGTCAGCAAGGCGAGCCGTGGCTTTATGCACGATCTTCTGAAATGGCCCGAGATTTTCCTAGCCTGCCGCAAGACGTCCTGGACCCCAGGGTATTTGGCAACGAATCGCTACATGACCAAGTTCAATACGTGTGCCATGCATGGCACATGTGTAATTTTGCCCTGTTTCAGCGCGCTCAGCAGATTGACACCGTTGTCGCACACCATTTTACCAACTGTCAAATTAAAAGGTGTCAGCCACTGATCTGCCTGTGAACGCAAAGCTGAAAGGAGTGCAGGACTAGTGTGGCTCTTGGCTTCCAGGCACAACAGACGCAGCACAGCATGGCAACATCTCACCTGGCATGTGGAATAGGTTTTGGGGATCTTGGGTGGCACAGCGGAAGAGACGGTAGCAGCGGAAAAGGAGGAGTCAGTCGAGGAGGAGAGGGAGGATGGAGTAGGAGGAGGAGAAAAAGAGGCAGGCCTGCATGCAATCCGTGGCGGTAAAACCAAATCTACACGGGTGCCACGGGTTAAATGCTTGACAGCCGTCAGAGCGTTCACCCAGTGGGCAGCAAAAGTTATATACCTTCCCTGCCCGTGTTTGCCTGACCACGTGTCTGTGGTCAGATGTATCTTGGCACGACACTGGGTGCCAGAGATACATTCACTTGCCACTGAACATGGCCATATAGCTCTGGAATGCCCTTCTGCGAGAAATATTTCCTTCCTGGGACCTTCCATTGTGGTGTTCCAATGGCCACAAATTTCCGAAAGGCCTCCGAGTCCACCAGTTGATATGGCAGTAGTTGGCGGGCTATTAGTTCTGACAAGCCAGTAGTCAACCGTTGGGCAAGAGGGTTATCCGGCGTCATCATTTTTTTACGTTCCAACATTTGGTTCACGGTGCCTGCCTTTTTCCAGAACAACGTGAGGACGGCATGATGGAAGGTGGAGTGGAGGACAATTGTGAGGAGAGAGGAGAAGGAGAAGAGGCTGGACAGTGAGAGCCTGGAGTGTGGTTTTGTGGGTTCTGACGGCATTGCTCCCACTGGGCTCGGTGATGGGAGTCCAGGTGCCTTCTTACGGCGGTTGTCCCTAGGTGAGTGTTGGGCTTACCACGACTTATGCGTTGACTGCAAAGGCTGCAGATGGCAACACTATTGTCAGCAGCAGACACATTAGAAAAAGCCCACACTGCAAAGCCATGTAGCGCCAGATGTGACTGTACATGGTTGATGGCTCGCTCCTGATACATTAGCAGTCTGCTTTGTCCCTCCTGTGCAATGTAAGTTCCGCCTGCTTCTCCTCCCTATCTGCTGGTCCATCTCTCCCTCTGAACTCCCCTCCTCTTCCTCTCTTGTGGGCGCCCACGTGACGTACATAGACACGTCATCATCGACGTCACCTTCCCCATGACTAACATTCGAGATCTCAGAGTAGGCAGCAACAGCGGAGACCAACCACCCTTGGCTGATCTGGGTACTGTCGTCAGACTGCTGGGTGGCGGCTGTTGCTACCTCCTCTTCCTGATCCGATGCCAGGAATGGCTGCGCATGGCAAATGTCTTGTTGATGTCAAATGTATTGTGATGTTTTGGAAAATAATTCCAGTGACTCAAGCGGAGGGTATATGGTGGTGATGGTGTTGGTGGTGGTGTCTTTGGGGGTGCACACAGCAGATAGTGAAGAGGGTGAAGATAGAGAGGATGACGAGGGTGCAGAAGAGGAAGGCTGAGTGAGCCACTCAACCAAGTCTGGTGCGTCCATTGACGTAATCGAACGCCCCTTCTGAAACTTCACACTTTAGCTCCGGCCTACTGCTCCTGCCCTACCCCTACCACCCCTGCGTAAGGGCCTGCCTCTTCCTCTGCCTGTCATTTTTTAAAATTACCCTGTGACAAAAGTCTCTAGAGAAGCGCAGTATATGTGGAAGAAGGTATATAACAACCCGCTTCAATCTGTGGTATTGGGGGGCTACTGGTCTAGCACACCAGTTATACAAAAAATTGGCCAGTAAGTTTGGCACTGTGTGTAGCAGAGCTAACGCAGCAAAAGAGGCAATATTTTTGCAGGACACAAATACACTGTTATAAAAGTATACTGTTAGATAACACCCCACTTCAATCTTTGGTATTTGGGGGGCCACTGGTTTATCACACCAGTTATACAAAAAATTGGCCAGTAAGTTTGGCACTGTGTGTGGCAGAGTTAATGCAGCAAAAAAAGGCAATATTTTTGTAGGACACAAATACACTTATAAAAGTATACTGTTAGATAACACCCAGCTTCAATCTGTGGTATTGGGGGGCCACTGGTCTATCACACCAGTTATACAAAAAATTGGCCAGTAAGTTTGGCACTGTGTGTAGCAGAGTTAACGCAGCAAAAGAGGCAATATTTTTGCAGGACAAAAATACACTGTTATAAAAGTATACTGTTAGATAACACCCCACTTCAATCTGTGGTATTGGGGGGCCACTGGTCTATCACAACCCGTTCTACAAAAAAATTGGCCAGTAAGTTTGGCACTGAGTGTAGCAGAATTAACGCAGCAAAAGAGGCAACATTTTTGTAGTACCCAAATACACTGTTATAAAAGTATATTGTTAGATAACACCCCGCTTCAATCTGTCGTTTAGGGAGGCCACTGGTTTATCACACCAGTTTTAATATTTTTTTAAAAGTGCTTTTGTCACTCTTTGTAATTGTAGTATCGCTGCAGAAACGTTCACCACACCAGTCACAATGCTGCACAGTGCACAATACAAATCCACTATAATATGCTTTCTATATTAGAAATTATATTATAAGTGTATTACACCCCTATATAGAGCACACCAAAGAATAGTACACCTATACCAAATACCAAGGACTTTTGTGGACCTATAGCAGAGTGATCTGTGTCACTGACAATCTGTCCCTGCTGCACACAGCAAACCTCTCCCTACACTGACAAAAGAGACAATATAGATAGTACACCTATGCCAAATACCAGTCCTTGAAAGGACTTTTGTGAATCTATAACAGAACGATCTGTGTCACTGACAATCTGTCCCTGCTGCACACAGCAAACCTCTCCCTACACTAACAAAAAGCAGAATGTAAAATGGCAGCCAGCTCAGGTCTATTTATAGGGTAGGGGGTATGTCCATGTGCTGAAATGTCTCAATTGGCTGTCCTGTTCCACCTGATTGATGTGTCATGGGTCAAAGTTCTCCCCAATGTAAACTAATATGGCCGCCACGAACAACGCCATATGTTCGCAAGATCGGCGAATTGCGAACGAGCAAAGTTTGCCACGAACCGACTGCCGGGCGAACCGCAAGGCCATCTCTATGAGTGAGGATCTGGAAAAAAAGAAGGTATAATGTCCTGATTCAAATGAAAGGTAAACATTACCTTGGGCAAAAAACCTGGGTGAGGGCGTAAAACCACCCTATCTTGATAAAATATCAAGAATGGCTCTTTAGAGCTCATTCACATTAGCTGACAAGTCTCGGTATGTCGCGGTCCATTGAGTAGTACAGGACCCGTTCTAATAGGAGCGACACAAGTCGCTCCGACTTAGAAAAAGGGTCCTGTACTACTTTGGGGCGACCTCGGAGCGACTTGCAAAGACTTCCATTATGTGAAGTCTCTGCAAGTCGCGCCGAAGTCGCATGCACAGAGGTGCACGCGACTTCACAGGTCGCCCCCCAAAGTCATGTCGCCTCAATGTGAATGGGCTCTTACAAGAAAGAGCAGCTAGTTCCGATACCCTTCTAGCCGAAGTTATCGCAGTCAGAAAGACCAGTTTTCTGGTCAAAAGAACCAGGGGAACCTGCCCCAGAGGTTCAAAAGGCTGTTTTTGCAAAACTGCCAACAGCAAATTTAAGTCCCAAGGACACAACAGTGTTTTCACTGGTGGAAGCAAACGCAATATTCCCCAGACGAAGGATGGAACCAACGAATAGGAAGCCATCGGTTCCAGGGAAAAAAACGATATAGCTGTAATCTGCCCTTTAATTGTAATCAGGGCTAATTTCATATCTACCTCTGCTTGCAGGAAGGATAGAACTCGCCTGATAATATATGTGAGAGGATGCCATTTCCTCGCTTCACACCAGGCAATGTAGGATTTCCAGACCATGTAATAAATATTTCTAGAGACTGGCTTCCTGGCGTTAATCAGTGTAGGAACTGCGGGCCAGATACACCCTGCTCTTCCAAGATTAAGGCCAAGCCATCAAATTTAGAAACTGTACAGCAGGGTGGAATATCGGACCTTGAGAGAGCAAGTCGGGATGCAGTGGAAGAACCCAAGGCTTCATCACTGCCAACCCATTTTTTTGTATACCAAATCCTCCTCGGCCAAGCCGGAGCTACCAGAATTACTGGTTTCCCCTTCAGCTGGATCTTGCGCAAAAGACGCAATATCAGCTGCACCGGAGGAAAGGCATAGATCAGGGAAGACTCCTCCCAAGGAGTCACAAAAGCATCCACTCCAACTGCGAGTGGATCCCTGGTCCTGGACACAAATCTCTCCAAGTTGCTATTGAACCTGGATGCCAACAGATCTACGTCTGAGACCCCCCAGCGCAAGCTTCTCTGCCCAGGACAGAATAATATCTACTTTTTCTGTGCTGATCGACTCCTTGTGCCTCCTTGATGGTTGACATAAGCCATGGTTGTGGCATTGTCAGATTGCCCCCTGACATGGTGACCCCGAAGTCTGGGCATCCAGAATTTTAGAGCCTGATTGCATGAATTTCAAAAATGTTGATGGGGAGACAACTCTCTACCCAAGACCATTTCCCCTGTACAGTAGCTTCCTCCAGAACCACTCCCCAGCCGTAGAGACTGGCATCTGTAGTCACTACCTTCCAGGTCACTGGAAGAAAGGATTTCCCCTTCTCCAGATTTTTGGTCAACAACCACCAATTCAGACTCTGTCGTACTCTTGGTAGCAGAGATATGGACCAGTTCAAGGACTGAATTTTTCCATTCCACGCAGACAGAATGTTATTCTGCAAGGGTCTGGCAAGGAATTGAGCATAGGGAATTGCCTCAAAAGTGGACACCCTCTTCCCCAGTAACATCATGCAAAGACGTATAGATGGATATCTCAGCCTTACTATAGACCGAACCTGACCCTTCAGGTCTAAGGCCATTCTTGCTGGCAAGAATATCTTTGCCTGCACCGTGTCGACAAGAAGTCCCAGGTATTCCAGAAGCTGGACTGGCTGTAATGCTGACTTTGCTAAGTTCAGTATCCAACCCAGGCATTTAAAAAAATGTACCGTTTGAAGGATATTTAGTCTTAGAGCCAACGCCAATCCATCTATTAGTAATAGATCATCCAGATATCCTATTACCGATATCCCTCAGAACCTTAGAACACGAATACTGGAACTAGGATCTTTGTGAACACTCTTGGTGCTGTGGTCAACCTGAAAGGCAGGGCCACAAACTGGAAATTATGGTTTCCAATCGCAAAACAAAGGAACCTTTGATGGGTCCGAAATATAGGCACATGAAGATATGCATCCTTGATGTCTATGGATGCTAGAAATTCCTCTCCAGGGAGGCTATGACTGAACGAATTGATTCCATGCAGAAAGAACGAACGTTTCAGAAACTGATTCAGCGCCTTGAGATCCAAAATAGGTCTCCCATCCCCGTTTGGTTTGGGGATTATGAATAGGTTTGAGTAAAAACCCTTCAACCTTTCATTTTCTGGAACCTCGGTTATCACCCTCTGAGCTCTCAGCTGGTCCAATGTCTGAAAGAGAGATGTTTCTTTTAGGGGATCTGTTGGTATACTTGACCTCACAAACCGAGGATGCACGAACGCCCGAAATTCCAGCTTGTATCCCTGTGGAATGGTGGAGACGACCCAGTTTTCCTGAATCAACTCACCCTATACCCCTGAGAACTGCAGGAGCCTTCCCCCCACCCAGGCGAGTGGGGGCGCTCCTTCACTGATAGGGGTTAGAGGAAGACTTGGCTGATCTCTGGGCTCAGGACTTTTTCTGACCTTGCCCCGAAGGCTTGGGTCCGGATGCAGACGGTTGAGGCCGTCACCACTGCCTGGAACAGGAAGCACTGGTATTCTCAGTGCTGGGGATCTTAACCACTTCAGCCCCGGAAGGTTTTACCCCCGGAAGGTTTTACCAGGCCATTTTTTGCGACGCTGTACCCAAATACAATTGATGTCCTTTTTTCCCTCAAATAGAGCTTTCTTTTGGTGGTATTTAATAATCTCTGCGGTTTTTAGATTTTGCGCTATAAACAAAAAAAGAGCGACAATTTTGAAAAAAAAAACGCCATATTTTTTACTTTCTGCTAGGTTGCGCAAATTGGTTTGCGCAAAAGTTATAGCGTTTAAAAACTATGAGATAGATTTTTGGACTTTTTATTCATTTATTTTGTTTTGTATTAGTAATGGCGGCGATCTGCAATTTTTAGCGGGATTGCTAATCTTATTAAAGGGAACAGTGCATAAAATATTTAACATTTTGTCATTTTAACCCCTTAAGGTTTGTTTGCTGTGTAAATATTTAAAATGGACTCTCCAGTCCTGCCGCAGGAAACTGCTATAACCAAGAATCCAATCTTCACCCCTCACAGTGAGCATTGTCTTGGAGACCTTCAAGGACTGGGTCCCCTATATAAGAGGGGCCACAGCCTTGGATCTGTAGAGCACCCTGTACACCTTTGGGGCTTGGTATTCCAAGGGTCCAAATTCCAGGGTCCAGTGCTTAAAAAGGACAGCATTACAGGCAAAACCTCGTATCTGCTTCCCGATGCTTGGGTACAATCCTTTTAGTCTATTGACTATCTTAGATGGATCCGATAGCTAACCCCTTAGATCCAGTGATCTTTGTTTGGGGTATGTTAGCATAAACTTCTTTCTTCTTCTTTGAAACATTACAAACATGTGAAGCACCTTTCCACAGCGACCTTTACTTTTTAGACACTGGAGAAAAAACGGAGGTACTTCCTGTGTGGGAGGGGTCATATAGGGGGGTCATCAATTCTGATTGGTTGCCAGTGTCCTTCACCTATAGGTTGCTATATAACCCATATGTTATTAATTAATGGCTCTGTTTCCCGTGATGTACGAAAAGAAAAACTTTTTTCCCCAAATAAACTTGATACAAAAAAGTCAGTTAGTCCACTGTGCAAAAAGTGCTCCATAGTACATATAAAATAAAAACAGAATTGCAATCTTCAGTGATCTATAGTGATTCCACTGTGGGGTCCAAACACCTTCTATCCACCTCTTGGTGCAACGCACGCTCACCTGAAGCAAATTTGTAAACAACCACGCTGCAAGTGAATCCTCTATCTTCCCATGAGTCCTCCTCTATCCATAGTGTTTTGGCTCTACAGATATATTTAAACAAACAAGCTATTTCATTGTGCAGTACGTTTTAAACGTATCCAATTTATTAAAAACAGATTTAACTATTGCACTCACATTTAAAATGTGTACATTGCATATACAATATCCAGTGTATCCTAAAAGACAAGAGCGGTTCCAGCTCACCAGCTCATAAACACGGGTCGCGGTGACACCTGATCTAGGGACCCGAGGAGAATGAACGCCTTTTGGTTAAACTTGATACCATCTAGCGCAGCCATCTCTTTCCAAATTGAATTTTTTTTTAGATAATGCCTCCTGTGAGGATGCATTGATTAGATGGGATGCCTTTAAATGCTTTCTTAGAGGTATTTTTATTTCTGTTATAAATCAAATTAAATCCTGCACGAAGGAGTTGGAGGAGGAGTTGACACGGCGGGTGCAGGAGTTGGAGGAGGAGTATGTGGCTGACCCTGGGGACGCCACTAGGGCAACCTGGCTTGCAGCTCAAGATGTATTGACTAAGGAAATTAATTTAAAGGCGGAGAGGAAATGCTTTTTTTCTAGGGTAACATTCTATGAGGAGGGGGAGCAGACCGGCCGCCTCTTAGCAAAAATTGTTAATGTGCGCCCTTCGGTTCCAGCTATTGGAGCCTTGACACTTCAGAATGGTAAAATGGTTAATTCCCAGGAGGGAATAATGCAGGAATTGGTTAGATTTTATACAGATTTGTATGCATCTCGGGCGACTTATTCTTCCGAAGAATTACATACTTATCTACAAAATATTACCCTCCCTCAGCTTACGGATACTCAAAGGTCCCAATTGGAGGCCCCACTTTCATTGGAAGAACTGAGGGTAGCGGTAGGTCTGTTTCCCAAATCCAAGGCCCCAGGGGATGACGGGTTACCAATGAAGGTATATCAAAACTACTCAGAAATATTGTTGCCCAAAATGTTAGAGGTATTCAATGAGGGAAGGGTTAGACAGAGGTTGTCCGAATCCATGACTAAAGCCAGCATAGTATTGATACTTAAGCCAGATAAACCGGTGACTGAACCAAATTCATACCGCCCTATCTCACTTTTGCAGACTGATGTCAAACTTCTGGCAAAAGTTATCGCCAGACGATTGAATAAAGTGGTGAGCTCCATAATACATGAGGACCAGGCAGGATTTATGCCCAATAAATCTACATCAGTGAACTTGAGGAGGTTATATGTTGATATGCAGACTCCAACTGACAATGGGGGAAGGAGGGTATTACTGTCATTAGATGCCAATAAGGCATTTGACAGTGTGGAGTGGAAATATCTGTGGGCCGTCCTGCGAGAATTTGGGTTTGGCCCCGGGTTTATTTACTGGATAAGGTTACTGTATAATGCCCCTCGTGCATCTATTAGGGAAGGGGGAAGGCAATCTGCTGGGTTCCAATTGGAGAGGGGAACCAGCCAGGGGTGTCCCCTCTCCCCATTGTTATTTGCCCTGGCAATCAAACCATTGGCGGTGTGTATTAGAAATAATGAGCATATTGTGGGGTTTGAGTACGGTTCTTTACAGGAAAAGATCCTACTATATGCGGATGATATTCTTCTGCTTCTGGGAGACTCTGATTCCTCGCTCAGGGAAACAATGGCGACTATTACTGAATTTGGGAGGTACTCTGGGCTTACTATCAATTGGACGAAATCTGCTCTTATGCCCCTAGATGGGGTGGTGGATTGTGGAGTAATTTTTGTCGGGTTCCGGTAGTGGCCTCATTTAAGTACCTGGGGCTGGTGATTTTGCCAGCCCTGTTGGATATTTGTAGACTCAATGTACTACCGTTACTGGTAAAACTCAAAGATAGAGCTAAGATCTGGAGGAAGTTATGGCTATCTGTTGCTGGACGTTTTAGTCTGGTTAAAATGATTCTCATGCCTCAATTACTTTATTTTCTGAATAATTCCCCGGTGGCAATTCCACTGCGGACTTTTCGGATGATAAATTCCATTTTTAGGGATCTAATTTGAAGGGAAGTACTGCCAGGATAAGGCTGGAACAACTTCAGAAGCCTAAGGAGGAGGGAGGGCTCGCCCTTCCGAACCCCTGGTTGTATTATATAGCCTCACAGTTACAGTATCTGGTGGGGGGACTGGTGGATGGACCGATGGCCTCATCATTACGCGTTATGCTTGAATATAGTGGTGCGAAGTCTTTGGCAGAGGGCCTGGAGGCACAATTATTTGCCAAGTCTAATAAATCATTTCCCACATATAGACTGGTCCAAAAAATATGGGATAAAACCAAGCAGTTACAAGGTGTGTCTGGGTTCACGAAATATAGCCCGATATAGAATAATTATTCCTACCCTAAACTTTTAAAATTACAATGTGCAGACCAGTGGAGGGCTGTGGGGGTGACACACCTCTATCATATTTTTGAAGGCGGCAACTTTTTGTCATTTGCTCAATTGCAGGCTAAATTTAATATTTCACTAAATATGAAATTTCCTTATCTTCAATTACAGCATGCTATAAGAGCCCAGACAGCACTGGAGGGTATTGAGCTCTCCCCAACTCCTGTATTTTACCTTATGCAACACACGGCTATAACTAAAGGATTTATTTCGGGCTGCTATGTGCTTCTTTTGGGGATGTACCTCGAGAAATTTCCTACTAATGCCCGTGAAAAATGGGCGAGAGATGTGGGAGAAATATCCGGCGAACAATGCGAGGGGGCATTGGAGGCTGTCATGACTTGCTCTTCGAATGCTTCTCAGAGAGTCTCCCAACTATATATCCTCCTCAGATTTCACAATACTCCGTTTAAATTACATCTGATGGGCGTAAGGCCAAATGCATTATGTGGTAAATGCAGGGGGGAGACGGGTACCCTTATCCATTTGTTGTGGAGATGCCCCAAATTGCACCAATATTGGTCCAAGGTTGTGACCACAGTAGACACTGCTCTAGGTGTAGTGGTCCCTTTGGATCCTAGACAATGCTTGCTGGGCATGCTTGATAAGGTCACCCAGGACAGATGTCTTGGGGAGGCGGCAGCAAGAGCCTTGTTTCAAGCACGTAGACTTTTGTTAGTAAACTGGACTGCATCTGAACCTCCCACACATTAGATGTGGCTTGAACAGTTGGGTAATACATTACGCATTGAAAAACTTATATATCAACATAGGGGCTGTCCTTACAAATTTGAGAAGGTGTGGGGTAGATGGTTGGCTACTCTGGGCCTGGCCCCTCCGGACTTGGTACTGGATAGATTGCTGCGCCAATAATGGCATTTATAATGTTATCTGGAAAGAACTGCAAGGAGATAGGAGCTATATGTTTGTAACTTTGTATAATGAATAGTATTTTTGTAACATTAGAAATGTATGCATCTGTTATAAGAGCTGGTTCACACTGAGGCGATCCGACTTGCCGGGGAGACCTGTGAACCGCTGTGCACCGCGACCTTGGAGCGACATGCACGGACTTCATATCATTGAAGTCAATGCAGGTCGCTCCAGGTCGCCCCAAAGTAGTACAGGACCCTTTTTCTAAGTCGGAGCGACCAAATCGCCTGACAAGTCGCCCCAGTGTGAACCGGCTCTAAATGTATTGTTGTTAGCATCTCAAATAAATTGTTCTTGATTTTAAAAAAAAAAAATAGTTATAGAGGCTGATGAGTATATTATAGATTACTGGATAAAATGTACATAACGATAATCCCTAATGGGTATGGGTAAATAAATAAATAATAAATAAATACCTATACATGTATTAGGTGTTGTAATTCTGGTGGGGTGTGTGGGTGAAGACACACGGGGAAGAAGCGGAGGGTATGTAATGATGGAATTGTTTTCTAGATCTTTGTTTAAAACTCCTGGTGTGAGGGCATCCAAAAATTTGTACATTTTGATCATATCCCCCCTTAATCTCCTATTCTGAGGAGAGAATACATTAAATTCTTCTAGTTTATACTTATAGCAGAGTTCCTTCATGCCTCTTATTAGTATGGTTGCCCTTCTCTGCACTTTCTCCAGTTCCCCGATATCCTTTTTGAGAACTGGTGCCCAAAACTCAACTGCATATTCCAGATGAGGTCTTACTAATGATTTGTACAGGGGCCAAATTATGTCTCTCTCTCTGGAGTCTGTACCTCTTTTAAAGAAGAAGTAAACTCTTCCTTTTTCTTTTTAAGTTTTTTTCTTCCCTGTAAAGTAAGTGCATAATGTGCTAGTATGCATTGCATACTAGCACATTATGTGACACTTACCTCCAAACAGAGAGCTAATCATCTCCGCTGCTGGCAGCATCCATCTTCAATCATCTTCCTTCCTGGTCTGTAGACTCTGGCTATGCTACTGGCTGGGAGCCGCGTGACGTCACTCCCGTGCATGTGTGTGGGAGCAACCGGTCGTGGCACAGGGCTCTGAAAAAATGACACGAGCGGCCGTTTCTTCAGAGTGCATGCCCTGATGACATCATCGGCTGAATGAAATGTAAATATCTCCTGAACGGTGCAAGTTTAGGAGATATTTATAGTACCTATAGGTAGAAGATAGAGGAGTGGATTTACAACCACTTTAATAAAAGAAAGGACTTTGTTTGCTTTGGAAACTGCAGCTTGGCATTGCATGCTATTTCTAAGCTTAGGATATACCAAAATCCCCAGATCCTTCTCCACCATTGACTCCCCAAGTTGTACTCCCCCTAGGATGTATGATGCATGCAAATTCCAAACCCCCATGCCCATAACTTTACGTTTATCAACATTAAACCTAATTTGCCACATAGTTTCCACAATGAAACAGTGCATTGAGGTATGCTTGTAAGTTGGAGACATCCTGTAAGGACGTTATTCCTCTGCAAAGCTTGGTGTTATCTGCAAAGACTGAAATGGTACCTTAATCCCAGACCCTATATAATTTATAAAGGTATTAAAAGTAAGGGTCCCAACACTGAACCTTGGGGTACACCACTGATAACCTTAGACCATTCAGAGTAAAAATCATTAACCACTACTCTCTAAATTCTATCTTTTAGCCAATTACACATAAGTCGTGTGTGGGGAACTGTGTCAAACACTTTTGCAAAATCCAAGCATACTACTTCTTAAAACATAAGGAAATGCAGGAAGCTTTTTTTTCACTCCCTATGAGGCTCCTGATCTCAGAAGAAATATCTTTTCTTCTTGCTCACAAACTTGTGCACCTGCAGCTAACTTGCTTGAGATTTCAACTTGAATAGCAGGGAGCTTACTAGAGAATCTTCCCATCCTCTCAACGGTTACTTTGACTGGTAGTTCATGATATTGCATAACCCTGCTGGCTGATACATGACACAAAATACGAGCACCATTAATGTTCAACCAATAAGATTTCTATTACCACACAGACTTTTCGGTAATTGTAATATATACAAATACTCATCCTGCAAATGAAATGGGCAAATGTGCTGACACCTACAGGACAAAAAATGTGACTGTGAAGTTGTGGCTCAGTGATAAATGTATGGAGCTAGAAAGCCCAGGCGAACGTATTTTTTCACAAGACATATTTCACAGCACTGAAATGAGATTGGATGTTGGGGCGTAACAAGAAGAGCTGATCGCTACTTTCACTAAGACAGACCTGAAAAACTGATATGGCTGTACAAGCAGATGTTAGATTTATGACTGACTGTGAACATGACTGCTGAGAGGACAGGTTTGGTCTTTTTTGTATTTTTAAGCTCCTAAGCAATAAAAAAATAAAAAAATAATATATATATATATATATATATATATATATATATATATATATATATACACACACACACACACACACTGCTCATAAAAAATTAAAGCAACACTTTTTAATCAGAGTATAGCATCAAATCAATTAAACTCCTGGGATTTTGATCTGGTCAGTTGAGTAGCAGAGGGGGTTGTTAATCAGTTTCAGCTACTTTGGTGTTAATGGAATTAACAACAGGTGCATTAGATTGGCAACAGGGAGACAACCTCCAAAACAGGAATGGTTTTACAGGTGGAGGACACGGACATTTTTTCCCTACTCAACTTTTCTGACTGTTTTTCACTAGTTTTGCATTTGGCTAGGATCAGTGTCACTACGAGTAGCATGAGGCGATACCTGGACAGTATAGAGGTTGCACAGGCAGTCCAGCAGTGTCACAACTGGTAGCATGAGGCGATACCTGGACCCTATAGAGGTTGCACAGGCAGTCCAACTCCTCCAGGATGGCACATCAAGATGTGCCATTGCCAGAAGGTTTGCTGTGTCTCCCAGCACAGTCTCAAGAGCATGGAGGAGATTCCAGTGGACAGGCAGTTACTCTAGAAGAGCTGGACAGGGTCGTAGAAGGTCCTTAACCCATCAGCAGGACCAGTATCTGCTTGTTTGTGAAAGGAACAGGATGAGCACTACCAGAGCCCTTCAAATGACCTCCAGCAGGCCACTGGTGTGAAAGACTCTGACCAAACAATCAGAAACAGACTTCATAAGGATGGCCTAGGGGCCCGGTGTCCTCTAGTGGGCCCTGTGCTCACTGCCCGGAACCGCGGAGCTCGATTGGCATTTGCCATTGAACACCAGAATTGGCCGGTCCATCACTGGCGCCCTGTGCTTTTCACAGATGAGAGCAGGTTCACCTTGAGCACATGTGACAGACGTGAAAGGGTCTGCAGAAGCCGTGGAGAACGTTATGCTGCCTGTAACATTGTTCAGCATGACCGTTTTGTTGGTCGGTCAGTGATGGTCTGGGCAGGCATATCCATGGAGGGATGAACAGACCTCTACAGGCTAGACAATGGCATCCTGACTGCCATTAGGTATTGGGATGAAATCCTTGGACCCATTGTCAGACACTACACTGGTGCATTGGGTCCTGGGTTCCTCCTGGTGCATGATAATACCCGGCCAGATTAGGTGAGAGTATGCAGCCAGTTCCTGGAGGATGAAGGAATTATTCCATTGAATGGCCTTCAGGGCCACCTGACCTAAATCCAATAGAACACTTCTGGGACACTATGTGTCGGTCCATCCGATGCCACCAGGTTGCACCTCAGTCTGTTTAGGAGCTCAGTGATGCCCTGGTTCAGATCTGGAAGGAAATACCCCAGGACACCATCCGTCCTCTCATTAGGAGCATGTCCCAACATTGTCAGGCATACATACAAGCACGGGGTGGCCATACAAACTACCATTTTGCGTTGCTGCAATAAAATTCAGCAAAATGGACTAGCCTGCTGCATCATTTTTTACTTTGATTTTCATGGCATCTTTGAATTCAGCACTCTGTAGGTTGATAATTTTCATTTCCATCAAACGATGTGTCATCCTTTTGTTCCTAACACATTACCCAGTCCATATCAGTCTAGATATGTTTTTTCAGAGTGTTCCTTTATTTTGTTTGAGCAGTGTATATATATACACACACACACACACACACACACACTTCCATAAAAGTTGGGACACTGTGTAAAATCTACATACAGTATAACGGAATGCAATGAGTTGCAAATCTCATAAACCCATATTTTATTCACAATAGAAAATAAAAACATATCAAATGTTTAAACTGAAGAAATGTGAAATTTTAAGAAAAAAGAAAGGTAATTTGGAAAATGATGGCAGCAACAAAAAAGTTGGGAAAGGGCAACAAAAAGCTAAGAAAGTGGTACTAACAAGGAAGAGCTGGAAGAACATTTTACAACGAATTTGGTAATTGGCAACAGGCCAGTAACATGATGGGTTTAAAAAGAGCATCTTAGAGAGTCAGAGTGTCTCAGAAGTAAAGATGGGCAGAGATTCGCCAATCTGTGAAAAGCTGCATCTAAAAATTGTCAGAAAATTTCAGAATAATGTTTCCTGAACATAAAATTGCAAATACTTGAAATGCATCATAATCTACAGTACGTAATATCATCAAAATATTTTGAGAATCTGGAGAAATCTCTGTGTGCAAATGAAAAGGCCAAAAAGCAATATTGGATGCCCGTGATGTTCAGACCCTCAGACGGCACTGCAATAAAGAAATAACTGATTCTGTGATGGACATCATTTCATGGGCTCAGGAGTACTTCCAAAAATTACTGTCTGTGAACATAGTTCCCTGTGTCATCCAAAAATGCAAGGTAAAGCGATATCATGCAAAAGAAAAGCCATATCTGAACATAATCCA
Source organism: Pelophylax lessonae (assembly GCF_965119305.1). NCBI lineage: Eukaryota > Metazoa > Chordata > Amphibia > Anura > Ranidae > Pelophylax > Pelophylax lessonae. The sequence continues at coordinate 91,290,314 of NC_138775.1, forward strand.
GAAAAGCCACCATCTTCTCTGAGCCAAAGCCTATTTAAACCAGTCTGTTGCAAAGTGGAAAACTGCTGTGGTCAGACTAATTGAGATTTCACACTTTTTTTGGCAACCATGGGCGCTGCATCCTCCAGACTAAACAGGGTAGAGGGCCTTTCCAGCTTGTTATCAGCGCTCCTTTCAATCCTGCATCTCTGATGGTATGGGAATGTATTAGTGTGTATGGGCAGCTTGCAAATCTGGGAAGACACCATCAATGCTGAAAGATATATCCAGGTTTATATCTGGAAACCTGTCGTGAGAGGAAGCCGTCTGGTTGGCATTTTGACCCTCTTACTACTTCATACATTTTTCCTGATCTGTATACTTGTTTCAGGTCTGTCACTCAGACAGTATTAAAGTCAATGGGTCAGCAAAACAGCTGGACAATTGGCATTTTCTGGAGGTAAGAAATGACAGCCCTCATTTAATAAATGTACCTTTATTTTAAATCAGAATCATTTTTTCAGCACTTTCCATAATTGTTAGTAAAAACACAATTTTCTTGCTCTCTACAGAAGTCCACATAGCTATATAAATCCTATATCTAACCAATTATCATGAAAACCTGCTTCGCTTTCAAAGTAAGAGAGAATAGCATGCAGTCCAAAACACCCAAAAAAATGTGATTTATAAAAATTTTTATTGGGAATGTTATATAGCCAAAAGTGAAAAATACTGCTTTTTTCAAAATTGTCGCTGTTTTTTTGTTTATACCGCATATTCAAAAACCGCAGAGGTGATCAAATACCACCAAAAGAAAGCCCTGTTTGTGGGATAAAAAAGTACGTCAATTTTATTTGGGTACAGCGTCACAGTTAAAGTAACACAGTGCCGAATCGCAAAAAATGGCCTGGTCATTACAGGGCAAATCCTTTCGGTCCAGAAGTGGTTAAAGACAGGAAGCAGTGCCATGACAAGCTGACCAATATTTCCCATAGATGCCAATGGGCACTGAAAGCTGAAAATTGGTCTGGGCAGGAAGGGGGTGAAAGTGCCCTGTATTTAAGTGGTTAAGGGGAACCCTATAACAGAATTTTTAAAAAAAAAACCTTTTGGGTCTGGTATAGATTTCAAGGGGAACTCCACGCCAAAAATGTGAAAAACAAAACAGCGTGGGGTCCCCCCCAATAGCCATACCAGGCCCTTTGGGTCTGGTACAGATTTTAAGAGAAACTCCACACCAATCTATACCATACCCTTACCCAAGCATGCAGCCTGGCAGGCCAGGAAAGGGGGGGGGGACGAGCGAGCACCCCCTCCCCCCTGAACCATACCAGGCCAAATCACCTTGTCCCCATGTTGATGGGGACAAGGGCCTCTTCCCGACGATCCTGGACTGTGGTTGTGGGGGTATGCGGGTGGGGGGCTTATCAGAATATGGAAGCCCCCTTTAACAAGGGGGCCCCCAGATTCCACCTCCCCTCCCCTATGTGAATGAGTATCGGGTACATAGTACCCCTTCCCATTCACCAAAAAAGTGTAAAAAAGTAAAAACCACAGAACACAGTTTTTGACAAGTCCTTTATTAAAAAGAAAAAAAAACGTGTCCCTCGATGTAAATCCATCGTCAATCATGATGTCCGCTGGACCCAAAAAATAGAAAAAAATAAAAATTTGCCTCTTTTGAGGCTACCCGCCATATGCCACTCTTTAGCTTTGCCAGCCGTTTTATAGGCAAGGGGCGTCACGTGACATCATGTGAAAGAGCAGCCTGCAAAACCGTGCAGCCAACGGAAGCATCCGCAGATGCCAACACATCCACTGTATAAAACGTTGTAAATGTGTGTGCCAACTACAAGGTGGCCGCCTTGCAAACCTGTATCACTGGTGCCTGATGATGGAAAGCCCAGGAGGCACTAAGTGCCCTAGGAGAGTGCACCTTGACAGGGGAAGAAGGAACCTGACCCCTGATGGAATAGGCATGAACCACCATCTGTCTGATCCATCTAGAAATGGTCGCAGGGGAAGGAATGACGGAGAGGGGCAAAGCACCACCTTATCCTTGTGAATCACCAGATAAGGTGTACGAAAGGATAATGCCGCCAGTTCCAACACCCTGTGCGCAGAGGTGATAGCCACCAAAAAGGCCACCTTCTGGGACAGCGTAAGCAGGGGAATCTCCCATATATTTTTAAAGGGAGGCTTCTGTAGAACTGAAAGCACCAAATTAAGATCCCAAGGTGACAACGGAGCCTGCAGTGGAGGAACCAAATGTCGGACACTGTGAAGAAAAGTACACACCAGGGAGTGTGTGGCCAAAGGTCATTCGAAAAAGGCTGATACCTGGCCCTTGATGGTACTCAAGACCAATTTCTGTTCAACCCCCCAGTTGAAGGAAGGTTAAGATCTGAGCCACTGAGAAGGAGCGAGGATGAACCCCAAGAGACTTACACTACGCAATGTACGTCTTCCACGTACGATGGTAGATCTTCCTAGAAGTATATTTCCTAGCTTTTAACAATGTAGGAATCACTGACTCAGACAAACCTCTATCCTTTAGCACCTAGTGTTCAGCAGCCAAGCCATCAAAGCCAGCGGCTGTAAAGCAGGATCGAAGATCGGTCCTTGGGAAAGCAGATGCTCCCTGAAAGGGAGCTTCCAAGGAACGTCGGCAACCAGCCGCACTAGATCAGCGTAGCAAGCCCAGCGAGGCCAGTTGGGAGCCACTAAGATGACCGGCATCCCTTCTGCCTCGATCCTGCATAGGAGTCTGGGCAGAAGCTTGAGAGGAGGGAAGGGTTAGATCAGATGATACTGACCCCATAGGGCCACTAGCATGTCTGTGGCATCCGCCAGTGGATCCTTTGGCCTGAGCCACAAACCTCTGCACCTTTCTGTTGAACCGAGACGCCAACAGATCCACCTCAGGGGTTCCCCACCCCGGACACAACTGATGAAACACCCTGCATGGAGCGCCTTTGGGGTTTGGTATTCCAAGGGTCCGGATCCTAGGGTCCAGCACCTAAAAAGGACAGCATTATAGGCAAAACCTCGTATCTGCTCCCCGAGGCTCAGGTACCATCTTTTTTAGTCTATTGACTGTTTAGGATGGATCTAATAGCTAACCTCTTAGATTCAGTGATCTTTGATCGGGGTATGTAGAATATTCTTCTTTCTTCTTCTTTAAAACATAAAAATATATGTGGAGCGACTCTCCACAGTGACCTTCACCTTTAGACACTGGCGAAAAAACTGAGGCACTTCCTGTGTGGGAGGGGTTATATAGGGGGACATCCTTTCTGATTGGTTACCGGTGTCCTTCCCCTAAAGGTGGCTATATAACCCATATGTTTTGATTTGGGCTCTGTGTCCCGTGATGTACGATAAAGAAATACATCCCTCGCGTATGTGGAGGGGGTTGGGAGGCAGCATGATGGACTCGGCAAGGAGGCGGGGTGTTTGCGGGAAGGAGGGGAACCCGGGGGTCCAACTGTCCCAAGGAGGGGCCCACATCCACCCCAAAACCCTGCAGGGGTAGAGGGGGGTCAGCTACTCACCATGAACCAGGTGGGCACCGCTCCAGACAGATCCACCTCTCTATCGCAATGAGGGGGCTGTCAGGCCAGGAGGAACGCTGCGACTCAGACCGAGGCCAGGTCGTATGTGAGACGACCTGTGAGACATTTAACTCACAGGGTCAGCCCCCGTCCAATGCTGTCCTAGTGCTGAGCTGAGGCCTGCGTGCGCTCGCTGGCCAGATTGGGGTGATAGTAGATCTCACAGGAAAAATCTATGAGGAAAAAATGTTTTATCTAAAAAATTTTGCCAGGACCAAAGATCCCAGCTACTAACTAGGTCCTTACTCCTGACTAGGCAGAAAAAAACTGAGTGACTATAGCAGGAATAGGGAGTATACCTCTTGGGACTGCCCATGGGTGTAGCCAGGAGTTTTTTCTGCCTAGTGTCCTACTCCTGTAGGAGGCAGCATAACCCAATGGTCAAGAATGACAGGAGCTGTGTCAATGAACGAAAGAGAAAAGGGGATTCACTCCAGAGATAAAACGATAATTCTCCCACTCTACAAGACTCTGGTCCGGCCATATCTTGAGCATGCCGTCCAGTTCTGGGCACCGATCCTCAGGAAGGATGTGCTGGAACTAGAGAGAGAGCAGGGAAGGGCAACAAAGCTAATAAAGGGACTGGAGGACTTCAGCTATGAGGAAAGACTACAAGCACTGAACTTCTTCTCTCCGGAAAGAGGCTTGAGAGGGGATATGATATCAATGTACAAATACTGTACTGGTGACCCTAGCATAGGGAATACACTTTTCAGTGTGAGGGAATTTAAAGAGATACGCAGCCATTCACTAAAATTAGAAGAGAAGCGATTTAACGTTAAACTGCGTAAAGGGTTCTTTACGGTTAGAGCAGTAAGGATGTGGAATTCTCTTCCACAAGCAGTGGTATCTGCAGGGAGCGTCTATAGTTTCAAAAAACTATTAGATGGTCACCTTAATGACCACAATATACAGGTATATACAATGTACTAGTGACACAAACACATACACACAAACACACATGGATGAACTGGTGTCTTTTTTTTCAACCTCATTAACTATGTATGTAATATGCCCTGCTTCCACATAATGTGCCCTGCTTTCACGTAACATGCCCTGTCCAATGTAATGTGCCATCTCATGTAATGTGCCCTGTGCTTTGTCCCCTGTGATGTGCCCTGCTCCCACGTAATGCGCCCTGCTCCCACGTAATGCGCCCTGCCTCCATTTAATGTGCCCTGCTCCCATGTAATGTGCCCTGCCCTTATGTAATGTGCCCTGCTCTCTCATAATGTGGTAAGAAGAACAGCAGTGCACAATTTGAGTGTAGTGTGGGAACAGGGCACATTACTCCACCATCTTGTTGGTTTCCACTTCCTCATCTAAACTGTCAATCAGCCTAATGTCCGGACTTTCCAGACTGCAAGTTGTAAGAAGAGGCTCCGCATCCCAGATGCATGAGCCGACCACTCACGGATTGCACACAAAAAGTGCCATTTCTTCTTTAAATACGAGTTACTAATTTACAAGTATTTCTCAGTAGTATTAATGCTGCACTTAGTTTGGGTGCCCCCGGTGTGTTCTCCTGGTCCTGCAGGTGTATCCATCCACCCAGTATTCCTATCTTAGTCTGAGGTTCCCTGTTGTTGTGAGATTGTCCATTGGAAGCCTTTACCATGTGATGAGCCTGATTTTAACTGTCACAATGTAAGTTGCTATTTGTCTTTTCCCCACAATAAATCTGTTATTATGCTACACTTAGATTGCTTACTGCTGTTCTTCTTATCTGTTTGCCTAGAGATATTGGGATCAGCGGAGCATTGAGAGCAGCGGAAAGTTATCCTAAATGCTCCAACTGGTCTCCATGAACTTTTTACTGTTCTGCATCAACATTTATTCACACACCACACCACACACCACACCATGTAATGTGCCCTGTTCCCACATAATGTGCTCTGCTGCCATGTAATGTGACCAATTTCCCCCTCATGTAGTGTGTCTTCCTGAGCCCCAGTACCCTGCGCCCCCCCCCCCCCCCCCACACACACACACACACATACACACACTTTTTATCTCAAGTTGGACCTAGAATGGAGCATCTCTGCAGAAAAAGAAAGCACAAGTTTCAGATTAAATAGGCACGTTTAAATATTTATTATTTTATTTAATGCGGTTTATAAAAAGAATTGTTGCTATTATCGACAGCAAGCTAATCATACCAATGTTCCATGAGCTGTAGATGTAAACATTATTTCAGGGGTTCCCCGAGGTCTCAAACTTTTTTCCAGTGGTTCCTCGAAGGTAAAAAGGTTGAGAAAGACTGCTATAAAACATATTGGCAGTACTATAACACTACTATAGCAACGGTATAACACATATTTGCATTACTAATCGCAAATACTATAACACATATTGCCAATACTGATCATTCATACTAAAACACATATCAGCAATATATTTAGGTTATACTATATTACATATCGGCAATTTATAGGGTGCTCCCAACTAATGTTGGGTGTCATATACGTGTGGATGGAAAACTTAGTTTCGTTTTTTACATTATAGAATAAAAACTGCAGAATTTCAAAGCATGCCTTGACTGAAAAAAGGTTGGGACAGATCTATACTCCAGCAAAAATAAAAAATAAATAAATAGAGGGGCAGACCTTATTGATCACTACTTGGTGTTTTTCTCCTGTCACTCTTCCATACCTCTAAGATGTACCTAAAAAAGAATCCCACAATGTGGGGCTTTTATGAGCTTCTGCAAATATCAAAAGGTATGCTTAGGCACTAGGTGACTACTATGTAGTGACATTAGCATTTTAATAGGTCTCATTACAGGTGCACTTTAAAGAGAAACATCTTTTTATTTCTCAGATGACCTGCACAGAGTTTATGGGAGAAAGGCAGACACGGGCACCAAAATACAGTAGGACATGGAACAGGCATATGAGTGATATAGGTTCACTATTGTAAGCAGTACAGAAACTTAGGTGCAGAGAGGATCTTACTGGACAACAATTTAGTGGAAGCAAAGAGACCAAAGTACACTAAATAAGGCTACCATAAAAAAGGTTATGAAGATGAGTCAGCAACAGAGTGAGGAAAAGAGGTCTACAATCCCCACATTTTGTCAAAAAGAGCTGGGTGGCTTCTCTTTGTATGTTAAATTGGAAAAGTGGAGAAGATAGGTGTAGCACTGTCCCCGTAGTGCTTGCTGTGTGATGACTTCTTGGGCCTCCTCTGACTACCTGCAGACAATCACTTAGGGACAGTTCACACATCCATCCTTACTCCCAGAGGCTCGTTACTCAATAAATAGTCCAGGGGTCTTGGTCTTATATTTATTGTGGAACTTGGATGGGAGAAGGGAATAGTGGGATACTCCAACTGGAATGATTTACAGTTGATAAGGACAACTGTCGATTGGCCTCACCAGGTTATTTGTGGAGGCAGACACACTGCTTTAACCATACTGCCATTTGCATGGAAGAATTAAGTCTTCTTGCTCTCTCTAGCAGCAGACTTGTTGCAACTACGTTATCTTCAGGACACTCGCTAGCATCCCCTTGACTGACACCTGTCCACTGACTCTTCCTCAGAAGGGGTGGCCCTCTCAGAACAGGCCCCACAGTGCAGATCTGTACTCACTGTAGGCAGAATCAGATCCTCTTCAGTGTCCCCCATTCAGTCAGCTCTCCAGGACCTCTGGGTTCAGCTTCTCTGAGTCTCCGGCCCGCAGGTCGACCACCTGAGGCCGCATGGCAGCCTCTACAAGGGAGGGGCAGCTGCCCCCTCTCTCCAGGAACCCGCTATCCAGCTGAAAGACCCTGAGCACATGTGCTCTTGGCATTTATACAATATCCCAGCATGCACTGAGGCGCTTTGCTCTGCCAATCACCAGGGCTGTACTAAATGCCTGTGCACTCATTTGTCAGGTTTCCTCCCACTGTCCAATATGCCTCCCTGTTAGAGTGGTATGAAACACTTCAGACAAACTGAGCTGCACCTGAGCACCATGAGCAGACCTCACTAGCAGATCCTGCTCTCTGGTAGGCAGAGAGCAATATAAATGTACCTGGCAATCTCTCTGGTAAGCAGACCCAAAAACGATACTATCTCTTCTAGCACCTACCCAGGAGGGTGCTATATAGGTAATCTGACATACCCACTTAGAGAATGATGAAGAGTAAATCAGCCTTCCAAGTAAGGTAGGTAAGTAGGTGATAACAGTAATACTAACAATATTCACTTGTACACACCCATCACTCGTCATGGCTATCCATCACAAACATCCCTTGTCATAATGACAAGTTTAAAAAAATGTAATTTCCTATTGTCCAGTATTTTTTGGAAAATAGTACTCATAAGCAGTTTTCATATCAAAATGGTCCTATACTATAGTCTACAGTTGTGTAGTTAACTAAAGCTGTCTTCCCAACAGCCAGAGAATGCACTTTCTACACAGCAAAGTATTTGGCAGCACCTAGAGGTTAATATGCGGTACTGCAGACCTATGAGTAAAAAATATGTAACTACAGTGACTATTATCAGGTGCATAACAAATAATCACAGGGCCCCATTGCAAAATTTTAATTGGGCCCTCCCCACTGTCACTGTTCCAAACATAAATCAGGGGCAGGTAGCAGAAGTGCTTTCCTAGGGACTAGCGCTGTGGACACTACATTGAAAGAGGGAAGAGGAGAAATTGGGGAAGGGAATTCATTTTTAACATTCATTTTCCAGCTAAACACTGGTCTTTTTTAACCTCAGTGTAAACTCTAATTTTGTTCTCCTTCCCACCACCACAGCAAACAAATGCTGAAAGAGGTGGGGTAGTAGTCAGTAAAAAAAAAAGTTATGGTCGCAATAATAATTAACATAACATTTTTTTTATATTGTGAGATGCTGTGATTGTTGGCACAAAATCACTGTATACGTGCTCATTTACACAGGCGTGTTGTGCTGTTCACTGCCCAGTTAAGTGTATTTCTGCTGTGGGCACAGCCAGGTCTTTATGGGGCAGTTTGCATGCAATGCACACAGTGCAATTGCATGCAGTTAGGGACAGATGAGTGTCCCTGAACAGTTTGGTCCAGTCGTCTGTCCCTAACCACATGGTATCGCACCATGTGCAATGACATGTGAACAGTCACAGACAATTTCAGCCGCTGTCAGCCTGTCGAGCTGCCACAGCTAAACATAAATACCTATAGTAATAAAGATGTAATACTGCGCTAAATAAACAAACCCTATATCAACAGAAAAAAGCAGCTTGCACTAATCCTGAAATGTGGATGTAAATAAGCTTAAAATAACATAAAGCGCTTTTGATATTAAAATCCACAAAAAATCAATTGGGGAGTAAAAATTCGTAAGAAGTCCACACACATATGAATGAATGGGGAATCCCAGGAACAGACAGAGTAAAAGTTGTAAGTTGTAAATCCAGAAGCCACCACCAGCAAACACCAGGTGTCCAAGCCTCTTACCGGATCTGACAGACCCCCATTACAGAGATCAGTCAAGCGTGCCCAATAAACAATCACTCATGTGGAGCCAATCCCAGATCCAAAAATCTTCCAAGTCAGGCAGCCCAGTCTCAAAGAATGACAGACCTCAGATCATATTGGCAGGCAGGGCCGGCGTTAGGGGGGGGCAACCTGGGCAACTGCCCAGGGCCCCGAATGTCCAGGGGCCCCGGGTCCATAGGCGTGCGCAATCACCCTCGGCCTCCTTGCACGTTCCGCCATGGCCGCCGGACCGCCGCTGAGTCTCTTCCGCTGGCTCACTAGCTGTGGCTGGCCTCAGCTTGGCGGCTCGGATGCTCAGCTACAGCCTTCAGACCGGCCGGCGCCACCCACTGTGGTGGAGGTGGAGACAGGCATGTGGTATGTGCGGTATGTGTGGTATCTGTGGTATGTGCGGTATGTGTGGTATGTGCGGTATGTGTGGTATGTGCGGTGGGGAGGAGGGACTTTGCTGTGCAGCGCGGGAGAGAACCAGCAGAAGAAGCCTGCGGTGCGGCGAGGAGGACAGGACAGACAGCAACAGCAGTTCAGCAAAGGAGGGGGAGAGGCCAGAGAGCCTGAACTTCAAGCCCTGAAGTGTGGTGATGGATGGTCTGTGGTGCTGCAGGAAAATCTTGCCTGGGAACAGGTGAAAAAAAGGTAAGAGGGAACCTGCCCTTGCCTGGCCTGCTGTAAGGGGAGGGGGGAGAATCTATATGGGGGACCTCACCTCCCCCTGGCCTGCTGTAGGGGGATCTATATGGGGGACCTCACCTCCCCCTGGCCTGCTGTAGGGGGATCTATATGGGGGACCTCACCGACCCTGGCCTGCTGTAGGGGGATCTATATGGGGGACCTCACCCTGGCCTGCTGTAAGGGGGACTATATGGGGGACCTCTCCTCACCCTGGCCTGCTGTAGGGGGATCTATATGGGGGACCTCACCGACCCTGGCCTGCTGTAGGAGGATCTTTATGGGGGACCTCACCCTGGCCTGCTGTAGGGGGATCTTTATGGGGGACCTCACCCTGGCCTGCTGTAAGGGGGACTATATGGGGGACCTCACCTCACCCTGGCCTGCTGTTGGGGGATCTATATGGGGATCTCACCTCACCCTGGCCTGCTGTTGGGGGATCTATATGGGGGACCTCACCTCACCCTGGCCTGCTGTAGGGGGATCTATATGGGGGACCTCACCCTGGCCTGCTGTAAGGGGGATCTATATGGGGGACCTCACCCTGGCCTGCTGTAGGGGGATCTACATGGGGGACCTCACCTCACCCTGGCCTGCTGTAGGGGGATCTATATAGGGGACCTCACCGACCCTGGCCTGCTGTAGGGGGATCTATATGGGGGACCTCACCCTGGCCTGCTGTAAGGGGGACTATATGGGGGACCTCACCTCACCCTGGCCTGCTGTAAGGGGGATCTAAGACCCCATATAGATCCCCCTTACAGCAGGCCAGGGGGAGGTGAGGTCCCCCATATAGATCCCTCCTTACAGCAGGCCAGGGTGAGGTGAGGTCCCCCATATAGATCCCCCCTTACAGCAGGCCAGGGTGAGGTGAGGTCCCCTATATAGATCCCCCCTTACAGCAGGCCAGGGTGAGGTCCTGCTGTAAGGGGGGATCTATATGGGGGGACCTCACCTCACCCTGGCCTGCTGTAAGAGGGTATCTATATGGGGGACCTGCCCTGGCCTGCTCTAAAGGGAGATCTATGGGGACCCTGCTCTAAAGGGGATCTATACCATAGATCCCCCTTTTAGAGCAGGATCGCCATAGATCCTCCTTTAGAGCAGGGTCCCCATAGATCCCCTTTAGAGCAGACCAGGGTCCCCATAGATTATATTTTAGTTTACATTTATTTATAAAAGTGTGTGTGTGTGTGTGTATACACAAATACACGCGCACATGTGTTTGAGCTTTTGGTTTGAGGTGCACACCCTAATGCCATTGGCTGCGCACGCCAGTGCCCGTGTCACTGTCAGCAGCGGGCTCCATTTTACAAAGAGGCCCCCTCACTGTCAGGAGCCGGCTTCATCTTCCAAAGGGCCCCCAGCCGCCCCCTGTCAGTGTCACGCTGCCTCCGCTCCGCTATGTGCCGGCGGGCGGATACAATGCGCTGCGCAGCGCTGTGCTGCCTGTGGCCGGGCCCAAATCCCCTCCCACCTTCCCCTCACCTCTGACCTTCTCCTCCGCTCCGGCTCCCCCTCCCCTCTGCCTCTGGGAACGTCCGTCCCCCAGTCCCAGGCTCCAGCGCGGGGGCTGCTGGTAACTGACGTCACGTGTGCGCCGTCACGTCTGTTGCAAGGCAGCAGAGACTGACGTCAGTGACGTCGCCAGCCCCACCGGAGAGGAGCCGGGCAATTTAAGTTAGTGGAGCCGCTGCCACAAGTCTGCACCGCATAAAAAAATAAGGGTAAGGGGGGTGGGTGGCTAGAAAATAATATATAGTGCAGCAGCAGCTGCATAGGATGTATCAGGGGCCAGGCATGCTGGGCATTGAAGTCACTAACTGCAACTCCCAGCATGCCCTGATACAGCCTATGGCTCTGCAGCTGCCCCAAAACACAACCTGCAGCATGTTGCACTTTATAGTATTATATTATACTATATAGTGCAACATGCTGCAGGTTGTGTTTTGGGGCAGCTGCAGAGCCATAGGCTGTATCAGGGCATGCTGGGACTTGCAGTTACTAACTACAATGCCCAGCATGCCCTGATGCATTGATTTTGTTATATTTTATTTATTCTATTTAATGTTATTTAATTAAAGCATATTTTCATGTAGTTGTATGTTTTATTTGGCTAAATTGATTAAATGCGCCTATATTTTTGGTAGAATATAAAAAAATTTGGGGCCCCACTTTTAGGTTTGCCCAGGGCCACACTTTGTCTAAAACCGGCCCTGTTGGTAGGCACAGGTTTGGCCATGCTGGGTGCTGGGATCAGATCGGGTAGTAGTAGTGATGATGATGAGGGGTGTATGGGATGCTCTCTATTATATCCAGATCACAGGGGGGTTGTGTGTTCGGAGTTGAGGTGTGACATGGGCCCCGGTTGGGGAAGGTGAAGGTGTGGGCTCCCTCCGGTGCTGCTGCTTCTGGTGTTGGTACGCCCTGCCCCCTATTCCTGATTCCTGAGGCGATGAACATATAGAAGAGGGTCGGAGGGATTGCACTGCGCACATCCACACACAGCGCCCCCCTCCCGGGCATCGTCACCAAGGGCTCTCCGTCGTCATTACCAGCTGCCTTTCCGCACAGTAGTCACCAGTCTGTCAGATCCGGTAAGAGGCTTGGACACTTGGTGTTTGCTGGTGGTGGCTTCTGGATTCACAACTTTTACTCTGTCTGTTCCTCGGATTCCCCATTCATTCATATGTGTGTGGACTTCTTATGAACTTTTACTCCCCAATTGATTTTTTGTGGATTTTAATATCAAAAGCGCTGAATGTTATTTTAAACATAAATATCTGGCTGTACCCACCCCAGAATTATGCTTACCTGGACAGAGTAATTTTGTAAAACCATTATTTTCTATCCTAAGAAAAGTTCATACAAATGACTTCTGTGCGTACAGTATATGCTGGGTTGTCTGACAAGTAAAGTATAATCTTCCCACAATGTGTATCTGTATTACATTTCAACCATTTAGCCTTCTTGATGAACAGCTATGAAGATAAAAATCTCAGCCACACAGAGATCTAGAGTGCAAACGTGCGTTGATAGGAACTGTATGGTGCAAAACGTAAAGAAGGAAGCAGAGAATGCATTTGTAATGAGTGAATATGGCTTACCCCATGTACATAATGTTTGTATAATTACACAAAACACACCAAAAACACATTCATTATATTAAAAGATACACGACTAACTAAATACAATCCTGAGATTCATATATGGAGCATAGTCTACCTGAAAAGAATGTCCGTTTTTCATCCAGCAATTATTGTACTGAACTAGTCCACCCCACTCCTTTTTGCTTGTGGGCAGATGATCTTTCCCTAACAACATCGTGTTTGCTAGATTCTCACAGGAAACAATGCAATTCATATCTCTACTGGAATTCTGAATATGAATGGTGATGGTGGAAGCCAACAGAGAAAAAGTTGCAAATAAAGGACTTTAAGTACACTCCTACTGAACTCCAGGCGTATATTAGAACAACACCAATTAGATCAGATGTGTTTTTGAAAGCAGACAGCCTAAAGCTAGGCTCCCACATATGCGTGTCCTGCGTGCCACATTTGCTTGGGCACAGCAGCTCATTCAATTGAATGAGCGGCTTAACCAGCGGTAAATGTAAGGAAAATGTCCAGAACCCTTTTTTCAAAACATGGCTGCATGGAACCACATAGTACTGCAGCACCATGGGGTTTTACGCACACAAAAACACCCCACGCTTTCTGATGCATGGGGTGTCACTAAGAATGAATACTAAAGAACACATTTTGACCTGTGGGTCAGGGAACACTGCAATTAGCACACGTTCCCTTAACCTGCATATGTGTGAACCTAGCCTCGTCAGTGCTTAGTGGACAAAGAAAGCAACAAGCAACAGAGAATATTATACCCAATTCCATTCGTTGTATGTAAAGGTGTATGGGTGCAGCGCTTAACAAATTTTAGCATCTAAAATCGTATACCCTTAATCAGTGAAAAGACTTCAGTGAAACACACACACACACATATATGTAGCTCCCTCCTAGGTAGGTGCTAGAAAAAGCATTTTGCTCCATCTGCTTATCAGGGGAGCCTGATAAGTAGTTTTGCCTGTTACATGTCCATGTGTGATTCACTTGGTCTGAGGGAGTGTCCCCACTGTGTCCAATGGGGGAGTCTGTTGGGCAGTGAAGGAAACCCAGCCAGTGACACACAGGCTTTTGTGGCTGCCCCAGTGGGAGGGCACAACCGCAGTGCATCCTGGGATAGGTCATAAAAGCCAAGGGCACATTTGACAGGACGTCTTTGGGCGGGAAGCCAGGTCCCAGGAGGAGGGTGACGGCTGTCTCTCCTCCTGTCAGTGTGGAAAGTGGTAGTCGGCCTAGTGGACCAGAAGTGTGGTGCTGAGCTAGGAGGTCCAGTGGATGCTGACCAGGGAGTTGAAGGCAGAGCAACCTGAGGAAAAACAGTGTCCGTGAGTACCAGGGAGCTTGCCGGGGGTCTGCCCAGGAAAGGACCACTCCAGTGAGGTTCAGTGGATAAGAGTTAGCACACACAGCAAGTGAGAACGGGGTGCCAAGTTTAGGACCCTGAAGTTTCAACACAACAGGATAATTTTCACTATCTTCACTTTAGTGGCAGAGTGAAGCAGCGGCCTTGCCACATACTCTGCAGATAGATGTCCTCTACATTGTGCATAGTTCAAGTTGGAGTATCCCACTCATCCCTTCTCCCATCCAAGTTCTAAAATAAAACACAAAAAAACAAATTCCCTGGACTGTTCATTGTCTGAGCCAAGTATTAAAGTGACAAGATTTTACAGACTGTTGCTATGGGTAACCCAGGGGAATCCAATCTCAGCAGCTCCCAAGGTGGGAATGTGATACACATATATATAGTTTTTTTTTATATATAGAACAAAATATTATATTATATAGAATTAAATATAACTAGCGATCCCAAATCACACATAAACTGAGGATAAATGTTGGGTTGTCTGGCTGTCATGCTGATTTAGTACAATTCTAGTTTACTGACCTGGAAATAAATGCAGATCAGGCACATTTTTGGCCATCCAGTCATAAGATTAGCCCAGCTCTGGCAGATAGCACAGTTAGGTTGCTGGTTTACATGGACATAGCTCCCAACTGTCCCTGCTTTCGAGGAACTGTCCCTGATTTTGAACAAAGTCCCTCTGTCCATAGTAGAACCGTCTGATCTCTGTTCTTACACTAGTAGCCACAGCCAATCACACCCCTAGGACACACTTAACCCCTCCCTCTCCAATACAGTTAACTCCTTCACTGCCAGTGTCATTTTTACAGTAACAGTGCATATGTATAGCACTGATTACTGCAGTAATGTCACTGTTAACCCCAAAAGTGTCAAAAATGTCAGTCAAGGGTCCGATCTGTCCGCCGCAATGTCGCAGTCCCGCAAAATAAATCGCAGTTTGCCGCCATTACTCGTTAAAAAAAATACAACAAAAATGACAAAAATCTTTCCCTAGTTACATAGTTACATAGTAGGTGAGGTTGAATAAAGACAATAGTCCATCCAGTTCAACCTGTGTAGGTGTGTGTGACTGTAATCATCTAACATAGCCCTCAATCTCCTGATCCTTGAGATGTAAGTCTAAGAGTCTTTTGAAAGTCACCATACTACCCGCAGAAACCACCTCTTGTGGTAGACAATTCCACAATCTTGTAGCCCTAACAGTAAAGAACCCCCCACGTTGCCTGAGGTTAAAACGCTTCTCCTCTAATCGCATTGTATGTCCTCGAGTCCTCATGCAATTCCTTCGAATGAACAGCTTTTCTTCTAAGCTGAGATCCCCATTAAGATATTTATAAATTGCTATCATGTCCCCTCTCAGACGTCTTTTCTCCAGGGAAAATAAATCGAGCGATTGCAGCCGCTCTTCATAGGTAAGGTCCTCCAACCCCCTAATCAGTTTAGTTGCCCTTCTCTGGACTTTCTCCAGCTCCAACACATCCCTCCTGAGGACTGGCGACCAGAACTGGACAGAATACTCCAGATGCGGTCGGACCAGAGTTTTATAAAGTGGAAGGATTATAGTCTTATCTCTGGAATACATCCCTTTCTTTATGCATGCTAATATTCTGTTGGCTTTGGAAGCTGCCGCTTGGCATTGCATGCTGTTGCCTAATCTATCATCAACTAAGACTCCCAGATCTTTCTCCATTTTTGATTCCCCCAAGGGTTCCCCTCCTAACGTGTATTGTGTTTTTATGTTTTTGGTCCCCAAGTGCAAAACCTTACACTTCTCCACATTAAACCTCATTTGCCATGTCGTTGCCCACTCCGTAATTTTGTCCAGGTCATTCTGTAGGATATCTGCTTCATGCTGTGCAGTTATTGCCCTGGCCAATTTTGTGTCATCTGCAAAAACTGATAACGAACTACTGATCCCTTCCTCAATGCTGTTTATGAATAAATTGAACAAGGTTGGTCCCAGGACTGAGCCCTGGGGCACCCCGCTTACTACCTCAGACCAGTCTGAGTATGCGCTGTTTATTACTACCCTTTGGACACGGCCTTTTAGCCAATTCCGTATCCAAGAGCAAACCCTGCTGTCGATACCTGCAGACCTTATTTTATAAATTAAGCGCTTGTGGGGAACTGTATCAAACGCCTTAGCGAAATCCAAGTACACCACATCCACTGGTCTCCCCCTATCTAGCTCACAGCTCACTTCCTCGTAGAATGCTAAGAGATTGGTTTGACAAGAATGCCCATTTGTAAACCCGTGCTGGTTACTACTTATGATGTTGTTGTCTTTAGCATACTCTACGATATAGTCCCTTATCATCCCCTCCAAAAGTTTACATATTATTGATGTCAGACTGACAGGCCTATAATTTCCCGGGATATGTCTCTGGCCCTTTTTGAATATCGGAATCACGTTAGCCTTCCTCCAATCCCCTGGTACATCTCCTGTCCTAATACTGTCAGCAAAGATCAGGAACAGTGGTCTAGATATAACCATACTGAGTTCCTTGAGCACTCTCGGATGTACGCCATCCGGGCCTGGTGATTTGTTTGTGTTAAGTTTATCCAGTCTTTCCCTGATTTCCCCCTCTGTTAGCCATAGTGGCAAGTCCTGTGTATTACTACTAACCATACAGTCATGGTCAGTGTACCCTTCCTTTTCCTGCGTAAAGACTGACGAGAAAAAAGAATTCAGCACGGTTGCTTTTTCAGTGTCCTCTGTAACCATCCTCCCATCATCGTTAATTATGTGTGCAATATGCTCTGCCCTAGTTTTTTTGCTGTTGATATATTTAAAGAATTTCTTTGGGTTTTTTTTACTATCCTCCGCTATTTGTCTCTCAAAGTTGATTTTAGCCATCTTGATTTCGTGTTTACACTTCTTATTTTCCTCCTTGTATTGCTGGAAGGCCGATACTGTGCCCTCTGATTTATATTTCTTGAAGGCCAATTTTTTTCCCCTAATAAGTTTTTTAACGCTACGGTTTAGCCAGCCAGGTTTGGCTTTGTCTCTTCTAAATTTATTCCCCATAGGAATGCACTGCAAGATGCCTTTGCTTAATATTGTTCTAAAGCATTCCCATTTTTCCTCTGTGGTCAGTGATCCCAGGGTTTG
The DNA here is from genome assembly GCF_965119305.1 of Pelophylax lessonae. NCBI lineage: Eukaryota > Metazoa > Chordata > Amphibia > Anura > Ranidae > Pelophylax > Pelophylax lessonae. The sequence goes on from NC_138775.1 coordinate 91,307,653, forward strand.
GTCCCAGTTTACCCTTTCCATCAATGAGTACAATTTTGGAAAGTCTGCCCTTCTGAAGTTTAGGGTTCTTATGTTCCCCACTTGCCTTTTTATATTGTTATTTATACTAAATGTGATCATCCTGTGATCGCTAGAGCCCAGGTTGTCCTGGACTCCTACCTCCGAGATTATGTCTGGGTCATTAGTGATCAATAGATCCAGGATAGCATTCTCTCTAGTAGGGGAATCCACCAACTGCGACATGTAGTTATCCTGTAAGGTTTCCGTGAATAGCCGGGCCTTATGCGAGTGTGCAGTCCCCTCTTCCCAGTCAATGTCGGGATAATTGAAGTCCCCCAACATGATGACTGATCCTAGTTTTGCCGCTTTACCTATTAGTGCTAAAAATTCCAGCTCTACCTCCTCCCCTTGGTTAGGTGGCCTATAGCAAACCCCCACAACTACTTTTCCCTTATCTTCTTCCCTATCGAGTTCAACCCACACAGATTCTAAATCCATGCTCATCCCATCCGTAATGTCACTCCTTTCTAGCACCTTTATATTGTTCTTGACATAGAGACATACCCCTCCCCCTCTTTTACCAACCCTGTCCTTCCGGTACACCGAATACCCTTGGATATTGGCCAGCCAGTCATGTGAGGGGTCGAACCAAGTCTCCGTTATTCCCACAAGGTCTATGTCTTCCTCATGTACTAACATTTCCAACTCATCCATCTTATTAGCTAGGCTCCTGGCATTAGCATATACCCCTCTTAGTTTTACGTAAGTTAAACGTGATTGGCGGTTTTGTTTATTTCTGTTTGGTCTGCTGTTCTCCCGCACAGACCCGCCAATTGATGTTGTTGACCTACTGTCGCTGTTGACCCTACAACTGCCTTCAGTCCTCTGCTCCCTCCTGACTGATTCTACTTCTGAGCCCTCCCCCCCGTCTCCTAGTTTAAAAGCCCCTCCAACTCGGTGGCCATCTTTCTCCCCAAAAGAGCTGTACCGTCCCCATTAAGGACAAAGGTCCCTTTGTTAGTAAACGCGATAACTTTTGCGCAAACCAATCAAAATACGCTTTTTGCAAATTTTTTTACCAAACATATGTAGCATAAAACAAATTGGACAAAAATGTTAAAAAATTTTGATTTTTAAATTTTTTTTGGGGGGGAATTTCACATAAAAAAATGTGAAAAATATTATTTTTGCAAAATTGACGCTCTTTTTTGTGGGAAAAAAAAGGACGACAAATTCGTTTAGGTACAGCGTCGCACGACCGTGCAATTGCCGGTTAAAGTCACGCAGTGCCGAATCGCAAAATAGGCCCTGGTCAGGAAGGGGGTAAAATCTTCTGGGGCTTAAGTGGTTAAGGGGCATGGCAAGGGGTATATCCTTATGGCTAATAGATGTCCCTCGTTCCCATCTCAAAAAGTTTGGAGGTATGCATGGATTGAAAATCGGCCAGTACAACAGGGAACAGGCCAAATTCCAATCCATGTAGGGGCACCTTGGTTGTACAGACAACACTGATCATTGTGTTTTGACAGTGGGGAAGGCTTCCCGCCATGAGAACAAAATAACACAGCAGGAGTGATTCCCCCATCTACCTTGAATGGGTGAATTGGCACATTTTTGTTTCGTTCCACCTGAAGTTTTAACGAAAAGAAATGTACAATGTATGGCCTGCCTAACTTTTTTCCTCTGCAGTTAAAGTAGAACTAAAGGCAAAACTTTTTACCTGTGTCAATTTTTTCTACTTTCACTTTCACTCTCAGTGATAACGGTGCAAATAGAGGAAAAACTGAGAGGTTGAATCTCCCTAATGGGGCACAGACAGAAAATAAAAACCTGTTCTAATCCCTCTCCATTCTATGGGGAAAAAATACTACTATACTTATATAGTGTAGCGCTAAAATTGTGAATCCTTAGTGAGAAAAAAATAAATCCACAAACGATATAATAGTGTCCAGGATAATTTATAGTGAATAAAGTCCCAGAGAAAAAGTCCAAATAAATCAAAGTGCACAGTGTTGTAAAAAATATTCCTTCGAGTGACACCCAGGGAAAGTGTAGGATGGGGACACCTCAGTGCACAAACGATCAAAGCAGCTTACCAGAGCTCCATGGCTACTCAAATAAATGAGAAAGCCTCTCCCAGCATGATAAACAATCATACATCAGTGGATCCAAGAAGGTGGGTGATACCTCTTGATCTTTCTTAGTCACTCAATAAAGAAGACAAAGAAGGCACATCAAGTAAAAGCTGAAGGGTTTGATCGCGGCGTCCCGCTGTATCCAACAGCATTAGCAGCAGTATAGGAGGCCGGCTCCGTAAGGGGGCGTGTGGACGTTACGTCTGGAGATGCCAACGTTTCGTCATCAATAGACAATGCCTTTAGTCTGGTCTCCTTCCTTCCCCCCAGCCTGTGAACAGAGGAGCAGCAGGAGGTGGACTGAGTATTTCTCCAAAAATCTTTGTCCGGTCTGTAAGTACACATCTCTTGCAATCTCACCTGAAACTGCCTCACCAAGAGTCTATCCTGAGGTATAAATCCAAATCTACTACACATCATCCATTTAGCTTGTTGCTGAACAGTGATTGGCCTTCAGGAGGGAATTTTGCATAACCATTGCTTCAGGGGCAGGGTCTGCCACATAAGGCCTGAGACAAAGTGATTTCTTCCCCTGTAACCAGCAATAGTTTTACTCTAGCCTCTGATTTTATTATATTGATTGATGCTTCTATCATGAATCCAGAAATAAACTTTTGTACCTCTTTTCCAAAATGATCTCAGCTTTACCAAGGTTGTTGGAGAATAAACATTTTTAAAACCAGACTTCTAGAGCCTTTGAGACAGAAGCTGGCTTACATGGTCCTCCAGCGGTCAGATATATTTTCTTGAAGTTCTTTTTTTTATGTCTGTCTAGAACATCCCTATAAAAATGGCACCATCCAGGGGGAGTGTAATGTGCCTTGTGAGCCTCATTAGGGCAGCATCTACCAGAGAAGGGTTGTCAAGGGTTTTCACATCAGTGAATCTGGAATGAAGACTGTTTATCGATTTGATTCCTTCCTTTGAAAAGTTATGTCTTCAATTTCATCAATAAACTGGAAACCTTGTCTTTTTTTTTCATGTGCCTGAAGTACTTCTTCTGAATAATTGCTGAATTTTACCACAGGAGGGACTGCCTGACTGATTGACAAAGGGCTGTACCAAGGCCAAGGCAAAGCCAAAGCCTCCTATCTCCTCCTCATCAAGAAATGGTTGGAATAGTCATACCTAGACTCTTTTTGGGAGGGTTGGGGGTGACTTCTCTGGGGGAGGGGGGGGGGGTGGCTAAGACCTGAATCACAGAGGCAAAATGCTTTCCCAAGTATTTTCATTGGTAAAGCCACGTTAGGACAGGCCCAACTCCCATCAGGAACGGACTAATGGTGAGGATATCTTCATACATTTTTGTTGGGAAACAATAGTCTCGAAGAGGATCATCCTATTCACTCTCTTTGGTGGCTACAGAGGTGTCTCTCTCTGAATAAAGATCTATATCTAGCAGTGTTCAAAACTTGAAATCAGCTTCTAGAAGAGTTATGTGCCGACTTGAAAGGGTTGTGAGTTGTGGAGCCACAGAAACACAGGGCGTTAATAAATCACAAAGAAACTCTGTGGGCTTTATTTTCTAAAACTGGAGAATGCATAATCTGGTGCAGCTGTGCATGGTAGCCAATCAGCTTCTAACTTTAAATGATTGTAAAGTCTTGTTTTTTTTTTAGTTAAAAATAACAAACATGTTATACTTACCTGCACTGTGCAGTGGCTTTTAACAGAGCTGCCCTGATCCTCCTTTTCTTGGGTCCCTCTTCGCTGCTCGTGGTCCCTCCCTCCTGTTGAGTGCCCCTACAGCAAGCAGCTTGCTATGGGGGCACCTGAGCGGAGCCACAGCTCGATGTGTCCATTCAGACATGGAACCATAGCCTGGCCCCCTAGTTCTCTCCTCATTGACAATGACTTTCATTGACAGCACTGGGAGCCAGTGGCACTGCGCTGCTGTCTCAGCCAATGAGGAGGGGAGTCCTGGGCAGCCGAGACATTCCTGCAACATTGCTGGACCTTAGGTAAGTATTAGGAGGCTGCTACACAGAGCAGGCTTTTTATCTTAATGCATACAATGCATTAGGAGAAAAAAAACCTTCTGTCTTTACAACCACTTTAAAGGGTAACTTCACTTTTGTTGAGAAAAAAAACATTCCCCCCTGAGTGATCTATATAAAGTACATTGCACGGATTTTACCAAACTTTGTTGCAGATTCCTACCTTTTGTTATTCGGAAGAAATCACGCTTTGTTCCTCGGTACCCCTGTGCTGAGTGAGTCTAATGGGAGTGATTTCATAATTATCAACCAGATGTGCAGCTGCAGGACACTAATTAGGAAATCTGCTGGGCCTGTATCACTTTAGATGTGTTCCTATTGGGAGTATCTCACTAAAAATTACACTTTTGCTGCAGGGGATGCCAGAAATCTGTCTTGTATCTTAGGCAGACTTCTGGGAAAATCAGTGAGCCAATCACACAAGCAGGAAATTATGTTTCTAGGATGTGTTTAGTATACAGTCTGTGTACAGAAAACCTCCAGGTAGCCATATTGCATTGCATTCTCACAAAAGTACAGCACTGCAAATTGAAAAGAAAAGGTTTTTAATAACATTCAATTACAATATGATTTGTGTCGCTATATTATTTTTTCTTTATTTGCTATTTTTTCCCCACAAAAGTGGAGATACCCTTTGGGCTTGTTCAATTAAGGTTTGACCAAAAAGCCTGGAAGCTGATTGGTTGAGAAGTTAAAATATAGTCTTCCATAGGAATCGGACCGAATTGATACACAGCAACAACATCAAGAAATACAAACATCATAGTAATTTCAATAGTAACAAAGTTAATTTTGTCACTACTTTTTATTTGGAGTATAATAAGATTGTCACTATTATAAAAAAAAAACATCTTCCTATTCTGTATGCAGATAAAGACCTACAGTATATAGCGTGATTAAGGATGGATTTAACTTTTTGTGAATAAGAGCTCCCACTTTGGGTAGCAGGTTATCACCCAGTCTATTTAGTTCATGCAAGCCGGGTACATCGCAGACATGGTTGTCCACTACAGGATCATACATGTGTGGACAAAATACCTGCAGATAGTGTTATAGACACAAGAAAAGTACTTCAGTAATGTCCTTTTCAACCCAAAAAAAAAACATATGCCACCAAACAGTACATAAATTGCAATTCCAAATCAGTAGTTCATGTTGTACAGTGTAGTGCTTGCAGGATACAGTATGTAGGCTGCACTATATGTCCTTTGAGGGTGAGGATATTGGAGGATGTAAATGACACTACCAATTTAAAGGCAAAAAAAATCTCCAATGTGTCAAAACATTTCCGAGAGGCTCACCAAGGCAATCCTGACGCTTTTTCATTATTTGGAGTGACACACATCGTATTCTGCTTAAACGCGAGGTGTGGTGGATACATACCCTAAATGCTAGGAAACCCCATGGCTTGAATGACAGGATGGACATAAATATTTTTATAATATGAATTTTTGAATTGTATTTAATTAATAATATATATTGTTAAATTGCCCTGGATTAAAATGTAAGATGATGTTCAGTGCATATGTTTTTTTCCTTTTGTTTTTTTGTGTGCAGTTGTCTTTGCTCCATGTGTTTTTAATTGATTCATTGATTGCTCTTAATTAGTGAGGCTACTGCTCCTTGTTTAGAGGATTTGTCATACTATATTAATCCGTTTTTAAATAATTTTTTGTATGCTAGAGTCTTCAGGCTCTATAGATGAAACGCGTCAGCATATACTCTGTACCTTGCACTTTAAATCAGGAGCACGCTGAGTCGCCAGCCCTTCTGTCTTGAGTTCCTGATGTCACTGCCTGAGATTCTGGAGACCAGCAAGCCTCAGGTAAGTGAACCCTCCCTTCTCTCTCTTTCTTCTATTTAGTCCTTCCTTCCATGTGCCATAGCGATCCCTCCTTCCTACCTTTCATGTGCTATAGTGATCCTTCCTTCCTGCCTTCCATCAGCCATAGTGATCTTTCCTTCCTACCTTCCATGTACCAAAGTGATCCTTCCTGCCTTCCATGCGCCATAGTGATCCTTCCTGCCTTTATTGTACCATAGTGATCCTTCCTACCTTTCATGTACCATAGTGATCCTTCCTGCCTTTCATATACCATAGTGATTCTTCCTGCCTTCCATGTACCATAGTGGTCTTTCCTGCCTTCCATGTACTATAGTGGTCCCTCCTGCCTACCATATACCATAGTGATCCTTTCTGCCTTCCATGTGCCATAGTGATCCTTCCTTCCTGCTTTCCATGTGCCATAGTGATTCTTCTTGCCTTCCATATACCATAGTGACCCTCCCTGCCTTACATGTGCCGTAGTGATCCCTCCTGCCTAAATATCCTATTAGGAACCTTTCTGCCTTCCATGTACCATAGTGACCCATCCTGCCTTTCTTCCTTATACCATAGTGATCCTTCCTTCATTCTATGTACCAAAGTGATCCTTCCTGCCTTGCATGTGCAATGGCAATCCTTCCTGCCTTCCATATGCCATAGTGATCCTGTCTGCCTTCCATATGCCATCTGATCTTTTTTTTTTTTCCTGACTTCCATGTACCATAGTGATCCTTCCTTCCTGCCTTTCATGTACCATAGTGATACTTCCTTTCTTCCATTTACCATAGTGATTTTTTCTTCCTGCCTTATATATGTCGCAGTGATCCTTCCTGCCTTCCATGTGTCATAGTAATCCTTCCTTCCATGTGCCATAGTGATTCTTCCTGCCTTCCATATACCATAGTGATCCATCCTGCCTTGCATGTGCAAAAGTGATCTTTCCTGCCTTTCATATGCCATAGTGATCCTTCCTTTCATGTACCATAGTAATCTTTCCTTCCTGCCTTACATGTGCCATAGTGACTCTTCCTTCCTGCCTTCCATGTGCCCCAGTGATCCTTCTGTCCTGCCTTCCATGTGCCACAGTGATCCTGCCTTCCATGTGTCGTAGTAATCTTTCCTTCCATGTGCCATAGTGATCCTTCCTGCCTTCCATTTACCATAGTGATCTTTCCTTCCTGCCTTCCATATGCCATAGTGATCCTTTCTGCCTTCCATATGCCATAGTGATACTTCCTGCCTGCCATGTGCCATAGTAATCCTTCCTTCCTGCCTTCCATGTGCCATAGTGATTCTTCCTGCCTTCCACATACCATAATGATCCTTCCTGCCTTGCATGTGTAATAGTGATCCTTCTTGTCTTCCATATGCCATAGTGATCCTGCCTTCCATGTACCATATTGACCCCTCCTTCCTTTTTTCCATATACCATTGTGATCCTTCCTGCCTTCCATGTACCATAGTGATACTTCTATTCTTCCATTTGCCATAGTGATCCTTTCTTCCTGCCTCCCATGTATCATAGTTATCATTTCTTCTAAACTTCCATGTACCATAGCAGTCCTTCCTGCCTTCCATATGCCATAGTGATCCTGTCTGCCTTCCATATGCCATAGTGATCCTTCCTGCCTTTTATGTACCATAGTGATCCATCCTGCCTTCCATTTGCCATAGTGATCCATCCTTCCTGCCTTCAATGTTCCATAGTAATCCTTCCTCCTGCCTTTCATGTGCCATAGTAATCCTTCCTCCTGCCTTCCATGTGCCATGGTGATTTTTCCTGCCTTCCATGTACCATAGTGATCCATCCTGCCTTCCATGTGCCATAGTGATCCATCCTTGCTGCCTTCCATGTGCCATAGTAATCCTTCCTCCTGCCTTCCATGTGCCAGGGATTTTTCCTGCCTTCCATATACGATAGTGATCCTTCCAGCCTTCCATGTGCCATAGTAATCCTTCCTCCGGCCTTCCATGTACCATAGTGGTCCTTCCTGCCTACCATATACCATAGTGTTCCTTCCATCCTGTCTTCCATGTACCATAATGATACTTCCTGCCTTCCATGTACTATAGTGGTCCTTCCTGTCTACCATATACCATAGTGATCCTTCCATCCTGTCTTCCATGTACCATAGTAATACTTCCTTTCTTCCATTTACCATAGTGATCCTTTCTTCCTGTATTCCATGTACCATAGTGATTCCTCCTTCCTTTCTTCCAAATACCATATTAATCCTTTCTTCCTGCCTTCCATAAACCATAGTGATCCCTCCTTCCTTTCTTCAATTTACCATAGTGATCCTTCCCTCGCTCTCTCTCAAATCTCTCTCCCTAAAGGTTGGAGATTTTGGTGCTGAAACCGAAAATGCAGGATGCTCTTGGTCGAAAACCGAAAATGACAGTTTTTGAAAAAAAAAACAATATTTTTTTTTTTTTTATACAATTGTATTATGTTTAATATCATTTAAATGAATATGCATCTATTGTCAGCCATTATTGGCACCTTCAGTGCAAGAGAAATGTATCACTTTAAATTCTATGTATGTCTTCACATTGGTCTGTTGTGCTTCCGTTGTGGTGTTAAAAATCCTGCTTTGAAAACGCAGCAATAATGCATCGATAACACACCTGTGTTACGTTTTTTTATGCAGTTTTTGAGTCACATGACCAATGAAAAACACACCATATGCATAGTAAAATCATGGAAATATTGTGGTAACCGGTAGCATGGTACTGCAGTACTATGCAGTTTGGTGCGGTACGATTTGAAAAAGTAGTACTTTGCAGACAATCCCAGTTACTTTAATGGGTCGCGGCTAGTGGGCAGTAGTGCCTGCCAATGCATCAGGGGATATAACTCCTGCTGCAGCCATGAAGCAAAGCATTGCGGTTGCAGCATAAGTACACGCCCGGCTGCTGCCTCCACAGCTAAAGGGGAGCACTTGGCGAAGTGGTAAAACCCTGTGGTGAAGCCACAGTTTTACCACCCCTACAAACACTAATGTGAATGAGCTCTAAGTGTTATGTTGCATTATTCTGACATTTGAAATAAAATTTCCAAACTGAACTGAACCTTCTTGAACTGATGTTCATTAGTTCAAGCAAAGCTGCACTGTATACAGCAATTAGGCTCAGCTCCTGTTTAAAGCTGAGCTCCACCCGAAAGGGGAAGCTCTGCTTGTTTGCTCCCCCCCCATCCGCTTCCACATTTTTGGGGGGGGTGGAGCAGATACCTGTACCTGCTCCCACTTCCCTGTAAGATTGCTGTATCGTTGTGCGGCGATCTACGAAGCTTCCGGCCCCTTCTCCCCCCCCCTCCCCACCTGGACTCCCAAGAAATACACATCTGCTTGTGCTGGCCTTCACTTCGCTCTGCCTGCAGCAGCAAATAGCCACATTGCCAACATTGGACCCATGCTTGCACCTTCATTGTAATGCTAGTACACTGTGGACATACCGTTCCTAGGTACTCCAGGCCGCCTCCCGTGCAAAGCGCTAGTCCTCCTTCTGGCCCCATCCGGATGCCTGGGTCCTACACTAATGTTTGGCTGGGCTGTCGGGTCTGCTTCGGTGTCTGCCTAGCAGGTTCCTCACCAAGGGGTGAAGCAATTGCGGTCACACACTTCTTCTCTCCTACAAGCTCCATGTTGCTTTCTTCTGCATGTGTCTCCCTCTCAGCCACACCCGGGGGGGGGGGGGTATTAAATGGACTACCCTAGTCACTCCTGATGGCTCCACCCTCTCTCCTTGTTTGGTGGTGGCTCCTACTGCTAGGCAGTGCTGTGTGTATCGCGCTTTCCCAAATCGGAAACAGTAACTCTTCACCTGCAATGCTCTCTTCCTCTAGCCCACAGGGAAGTTACTGCAAAGCGGACCACATCCCTTTGCTAGACGTGCATCCACTCTTCTTACTGGCACCCGGGCCACAACTGCGCCTCCCTGTGCCGGAGCCAGCAGTCTACCCTTGCCAGGCAAGAGAATTATAACGCTGTCATAAGCACGGTCAATAGTCCTCTCCCCAACACATGTGCAAGCAAGGCCCTCCATACTGTCTCCGAAGATAGTCCCACTGCTCCTCATGGCATGGCCGACTGCAATCTTCACAGTATCCTTGCACTCGCTGTATAGAATGAGTGTCCCACTGTCATAAGCACGGTAAAAATTAGTCCATATAGCTTGTACACACACCTGGCCCCTTGCCCCTCGTGCCCTTGGCTGCCATTTTCTTCGTCTCTCCCTGGACCTTTCCCTGTTAAGCAGCTGCAGCTTTTATGTACTGATACCCTCTTCTTCCCTGCTTTTCAATGCCTGATAGCAGAGTACATATCATAATCAAGGTGGAAGGTTCCCATCATTTTACAGAACTGACTGGAAAACTTGCGTTGCCATGGGCAACCTTCCATGTGCACTTCAATCTTCATCCCACTCTCCCTGCCTCCCGCAGAGCTGACCTCACACTTGGCTTGAGATTTGAACAAACAGTTCTGGGCACAAAAATGGAGATTTTTGATATTTTCTTTGGCTGTTGCCAGGGGCAACCAACCCAGTAACCCATGGCATAATCCCAGACGAGCCCCCAAATGTAGCAAGATTCTCAGCCATTGTGCTGGATGTGGGTCTGCCAGGGTTACCGCTAGCAACAACAGCACGTTTAAGCATGTTCTCAAAGTGTGAGTACTGAGACAGGAAACAGTCTTGCATCTTTGGGTTTTGTATTTATTTAGGAACTTGGATGGTAAAATGGAATGAGTGGGATACTCCTCTGGCTCAACTATTCACACGGTAATGGGACAACTGAGAAAATACCTATGGAAGCTGGCTTGACGCTGGCTGAATGCCGGTCAACACCAGTTGGCGCTGCTTAACGCTGACTTGCTATCCGTTAACTCCGAACTGACTTTGTCACTCCCCATTGGCACAAAGTCCTTTGTACTGCTGCCTTTTGCCCTCCTGGCTGAGGTAGCTACTTGTAAGCACTGCTGCAACTCTTAACACTTCAGGGCCCACACTGGCACCCTCTCTCACAGACTTCTCTTCAGGGCTTAGATTCTGGCACCCCCTTCCCTAAGCCCTCTCTCCCAGTTGACTGGCTCCTGGATCCCTCTGACCTTCCGGAGTGGTCCCCTATCCTAGGGGACCCCTGGGCAGTTTACAGTACTCACGACACTGTTTTCCTGGAAACTCCCCCCCAACAGCTCCACTTGGTCCTCAGCACTCTGGATCAGTCTCTGCAGCTCAGCTCAACCTTTTGTCCTCTAGGCCGGCCGCCAAGGACACCGTTTTCCACACTGACAGGAGAAGAGATAGCCGTAAACCCCCCTCCTGGGACTCTGCTTCCTGCCAAAGATGCCCTGTCATGTGCTCCCCTCAGACTTATATCCCAGGATGCATTGGGGCATAGTCTGCCCTCTGGGATAGATACAAGCCCTGGTGTGCTATCGGTCAGGTTTCCTCCACTGTCCAATGAGAGCCCCCATTGGACACAGTGGGGAGACTCCCCTAAGCTCAACAGGCACACCTGGGAACACATGACAGCCTGCTGAACAATCAAGGCCCATCTGATAAGCAGACAAGGCCAAATAAATGCTTTTCCTAGCACCCACCTAGGAGGGTGCTACATATATATATATATATATATATATATATATATATATATATATATAAAACATGCAATATTAACCACTTGCCGACCGCCCCATGCAGATTTTCTGGGGCAGGCTGTGCATAATCACATAGTACTACGTGATTATGTGCACTCGCGCGCCGCCGAGACCACGCCCCTGCGATCGTCACAGAAACTGACAGAAGACCCGCCTGTTTATGTAAACAAAGCAGGCGAGTCTTCTGTCACACAGGCTGAGAGAGATTATGAGTTTCAGCTAAGCTGAAACCCCGATCTCTCTGTGCCTGTCACAGAGCCCTCCCCCCCCCCCCCCCCCCAGTCAGTAAGCATTATTAGGCATACATTAACCCCTTTGATCACCCCCGGTATTTAGCCCTTCTCTGCCAGTGTCATTTATACAGTAACAGTGCATAATATTTAGCACTGAATACTGTATTAATGTCACTGGTCCCCAAAAAGTGTCAAAAATGTCAGTTAGGTGTCAGATCTGTCCCCCGGCAATGTCGCAGTCTTGCAAAAAAATCGCTGTTCTCCACCATTACTAATAAAAACAGAACAATAAAAATAAAAAGTCCAAGAATCAATCCTATAGTTTGTAAACGCTATAACTTTTGCACAAACCAATTAAAATACACTTTTTGGAATTTTTTTTTTACCAAAAATATGTAGCAGAATACAAATTGGCCTAAACTGATAAAAAAAAAACCTTAGTTAGACTTACCAGTGACGGTATTTTTAAGAGCCTTTCAAGGACAGCACCTGGAGAGAGTGCAGCTCCACCCAAAATCAGGAAACACTGCAGACTTTAATTCCCTCCTCTTCCACCATGCCTTCAGTTATAAAGTATCCTCCGACATGCTGGAAAACAGAGCACATAACAGAACAACCAACACATAGGTTATAAGTTTTATAAAGCACAACATTCTAGGGAGGGTAGTAGGCTGCTGTCCTGAAAGGCTCTTAGAAATACCATCACTGGTAAGTCTAACTAAGGTTTTCTCAAATCGCTTTTCAGGACAGCACCTGGAGAGGATATCAGAGTAACTTACCCTAGGGCGGGACCACTGCCTGCAGGACCTTCCTCCTGAAGGATTGATCTGCAGTAGACAGTAAGTCCAGCCTATAGTGCTTGAGAAAAGTGAAATAACTGGACCAAGTAGCTGTCTTGCAAATTTGTTCAGGCAAAGCACCGGCCCTTGCAGCCCAGGACATAGCCACCGACCTGGTAGAATGGGGCACAATACCTTCAGGAGGAGTCTCTCCTTGAGCCACATAAGCTACCTCAATTACCCATTTGATTCACCTTCTAAGGTGCCATTTGATGCCTTTTCACCCTTACGAGGTCCTGTGAATATTATAAACACGGCATTTGACCTTCTGAACTCTTTGGTGACAGACAGGTAGTGTAGTAGACACCGTCTCACATCCAGGGAATGAAAGGCTTCCTTTTTAGCGTTAGCTGGTGTTGAGGTAAAAGTAGGCAGCACAATTTCTTGAGTGCAGTGAAAGGATGTAGCTATTTTAGGGAGAAAAGCTGGATCCGTCCGAAGAATAACCCGGTCTGGAAATATAACCAAAAAGGGGTCTGTAATAGACAGGGCCTAAATCTCACTCACTCTTCTGGCAGAAGTAATTGCCACCAAAAAAAGTGTCTTCAAGACCAAATGTTTCAGAGATGACTCTGCTAAAGATTCAAACGGAGCATTAGTAAGTCCTTGTAGAACTAAGGATAGATCCCATTTGGGAAAATTCTTAATAGTTGTTGGCCTGCTTCTAGCTAAAGCCTTAAAAAACCTTATGCTTTAAAGTCTCTTCTGATAAAGTCTTTTCAAAGAAAACCGAAAGAGCCGCCACCTGTGTTTTCAGGGTACTTGCAGCTAATCCTTTCTCCATTCCTTCATGGAGGAACTCTAAAACAGAAACAATATCTTTTACTTGAAATTTGTTAAAGGAACACCAGGAGTTATACTTTTTCCAAACTTTCATATAAATAGCCCTGGTCACTTTTTTCCTACTGGACATCAGTGTGGAAATTAGTTTTTCTGAAAGGCCTCAAGAGATCTTCCTCAGAAACCACGCCGTCAACTGAAGCCGCTCTGGCTCTGAATGATTCATGGTCCCTTGTGTCAGAAGATCCTCCCTGACCGGGAGTTTCTAGGGTGGTTTCACTGCCAAATTCAGGAGAGTCGCAAACCAAGGTCTTTTTGGCCAAAAGTGTGTGATCAGGATTAAGCTGGTAGATTCCTCCCTGAACTTCCTAAGAACCAGAGGAATCAGATGAAAGGGGGGAAACGCATAGCACAAGGGGAAGTCCCAAGGATGAGCAAATGCGTCCAGGCCCAGCGGTTGATCCTCCCTGTGGAGGGAAAAGAATACTGGCATCTTAGTTTTTTGTTGGTTTGCAAACAGGTCGATCTGGGAAAACCCCCAAGTCTCTGAAATCATAAGAAAAATTTCCTGATTCAGACTCTGATTCCAGAACCTTCTTCCTGCTCAGAAGATCTGCCAGCAGATTCTGGGAGCCCTTCAGGTGGAATGCCGTCAAGGATGCCACATTCTGTTTTGCCCAGTCCAGTAACTACATGGCCAGCTCTAAGAGGCTTCTGCTTCTTGTCCCCCCTTGCCTTGAGACATAGGCTACTGCCGTCTTGTTGTCTGACAGGATCTGAACATGCTGATCTCTTATGTTTTGATGGAAGGACACAAGAGCCAGAGATATGGCCTTTAGTTCTCACCAATTTGTAGACTTCCCGGCCTCTGCCTTGGACCAAGTGCCTTGAACTGTCTGACTGTCCAGGTGGGCTCCCCACCCCCAAGCACTTGCATCTGTGGTCAGTCTCTTGTTCAGAGGAAAGGACCAACCTAGGCCCTTTGTCAGATTGGCTGGGTTTCGCCACCACCAGAGGGCCCTTTTTACCCTTGCCGAGATCTTGATAGGCTTTACTAGTGGCTCTAGGTGAGACCACTTTTGCAGGATCTCCATCTGCAGAGGGTGAGAGTGTAACCTGGCCCACTGTACTGCTGGAATAGAGGAGGTGAGAAGGCCCAGGGCCGCCATTGCTGTCCAAACTGACAGTTTTAAGTTGGACTGCAACTGAGCTACTGCAGACTGAACTTATACCATTTTTTCTCGAGGCAGAAAAACTTTTTGGAGAACAGAATGGATGTTGTAACCCAGAAACCGAATCTCCTGCGAAGGAGTCAGATTGGACTTCTCCAGGTTTAGGAGCCACCCTAGGCTCTCGAGATGTAACCGAGTCTCCTGAAGATTCTCTAGCATCCTTGCCTCGGAATCTGTGAAAAGGAGCAAGTCGTCCAGATACGGAACCACAGAGATCCCCCTCAACTCAGAGGTTCCAGGGCTTCTGCCATCACTTTGGTGAACACCCTGGGGGAGGAGGACAGTCCGAAGGGGAGAGCTCTGAATTGAAGGTGCCAAACTGACTTTCCCAGATTGATTGTTAGTCTGAGAAACTTTTGGCCGGACCAAGGTATTGGGATATGTAGATAAGCATCCCTCAGATCTTTAGTCATCTTGAAACATCCCGGAGATAGCAGTTTAGTTACTGTATCAATGATGGCGTCCATCCGAAAACGCTTGTATCTTATTGATTTGTTCAAAACCTTGAAATTTAGGATCAACCAAAACTTTCCTGAAGGTTTCTTTACCAAGAAGACGTGAGAAAAAAAACCCCGGCCTTCTTGTTCCTCGGGGACCTGGATGACCACTTCTTGTTGCATCAGCTCCTGTAAAAGAGACATCATAACTGAAGCCATCTCCTGATCCTTTGGAAGCGGGGTGACAAAGAACCTGCTTGGAGGAGTTCTAGAGAATTCCAGGTTGTATTCTGACAACACTATGTTTCGGATAAAAGGACTCGCTGGTATTTGTTCCCATTGAGGGAGGAACAGATTTAACCTTCCTCCCACTGGAGGGGTACTGTCATTTGGCCTTATAGGGCTGCACTGGGGGCTTAAAAAGCACCCCCCTCTGCCTTTGGTTTTTTGACCAGACCATCTGGACTTGTTTCCTTGTTCCCTACCCCTGTGGGACTATGGAAAAAGAACAAAAATTACCCATGGCAGGTTGTTTTTTCTTTGAGGGGAAGGCCTTCTTTTTATCTGCTGTCTTATCTAGGACAGATTCAAGTTCTGGGCCGAACAAAAGATCCCCTGAAAATGGCAGCCCACACAATTTTGACTTAGAGGCAGAGTCCCCAGTCCAAGTCTTTAGCCAAATTGCCCACCTGGCAGAATTGACCAATGCTGAGGACCTTGCAAACATTTTAATTGACTCTGCCGAGGCATCAGCCATGTGCTTTACTGCTTTGAGCAGCAGAGGAAAGAATTCTAATAAGTCTTTTCTGGCAGTACCAGCTTCAACGTGTGTCTTTAACTGTTCCAACCAGCATTCCTGGTTTCTAGCTACTACCGTGGATGCCATAGCTGGTTTCAGGCTAGATGAGGTAGAATCCCAAGCCTTTTTAAGGAGTACATCCGCCCTTTTGTCCATGGCATCCTTTAGTACCGCCATGTCTTCAAAAGCTAGGTCTGTGTGGCGAGATACTTGGGAAAAGGCCGCATCCACTTTGGGCCTTTTGTTCCAGACCTGAGACTCCTAATCTTCAAAAGGAAACCTTCTTTGAAGACTATTAGCAAAAAAGGGAGCCTTTTCAGGATCTTTCCACCCTTTTTCACCCTCCCTGTAAGGGTATTGTGTACAGGAAAGACTCTATGTTTAGTCTCATCCAGGCCTTCATACATTTTGTCATGAACTGACAGTTGCACTTTTTCCTCCTGGATACCCAGGGTAGTATATATATTGCCTTGAGTAGATCTTGTACTTCTTCTAAGGACAATTTATACTTGGAAGGCCTTTCCAAATCTTCCTCTTCCTCCGAATCCCTGAGGGAGGGAAGTGCGCCTTGCTCCTTCACCTTCTGAGTCACTACACTCTGTAGACTTTGAGGTGGATGCATAGGAGCTTGACAAAGCACTCTGCTGGGAGTCTGTCTGTGCAGGTGGGGCTTTAACTAACAAGGATTTGACTGAACTCAGTGTATCTGTCAGCTCTTTCACTGAAGGAAATAAATCCTTGCACTGCTGCGCAGATTCTCCTTTTACTAAGTCTGCAATACAGATCTTGCATAATGGCTTAGGCCATGTATCCTTTAAACACTTCCCGCCCGCCCTATAAGCAAATGACGGCGGGAAGGTGGTTGCATTATCCTGACAGGACGTCATATGATGGTAGCAGGATAATGCGCTCTGCACGCCCCCGGGGGGGGGGGTGGGGGGGTCGGCGATCGGTGATGCGGCGTATCACTCTGACACACCGCATCTCCGATCTCGGTAAAGAGCCTACTGACTTAGGCTCTTTACAACGTGACCAGCTGTGTCCAATCACAGCTGGTCACATAGTAAATAGGCAGTGCCGTTGATCAGCTTTCCTCAGTTCGTGCCTGACAGGCACGAGTAGAGGAGAGCCGATCTGCAGCTCTCCTGACAGGGGGGGTCTGCACTGGTAATCAGAGCATTTATTACCAGTGCAGACCCTTAGGGGGGTGCCACTAGAACCACCAGGGATGCCCACCCATGACCCCAGGGATGCCCACCCATGACCCCAGGGATGCCCACCATGGCCACCAGGGATGGCAATCAGGGCTCAGGGAGCACGCCAGTGTCCTCCCATCAGTGCTGCCCACTAGTGCCCTCCCCATCAGTGCTGCCCACCAGTGCCCATCATTGCCATCTATCAGTGCCGCCCACCAGTGCTGCCTATCAATGCCACCTATCAGTGCCGCCTATCAGTGCCCAGCTTTCCCTTATATCAGTGCCCACCAATGCTGCATATCAGTGCTACCTATCAGTTCCACATGTCAGTACCGCCTATCAGTGCCGCAATTTAGTGCCACCCCATCAGTGCCACCCCATCTGTGCCTCCTCATCAGTGCCTCCTCATCAGTGCCTCCTCATCAGTGCCTGTCAGTGCGGCCTCATCAGTGCTCATCAGTGCAGGCAAATCTTATCTATTTACAAAATTGTATGCCATAAACAAAAAAAAAAAAACGTTTTTTTTTTTCACTTTTCGGCCATTTTTTATTTGTTTAGCAAAAAAGAAAAAACCTTGCAGTGATCAAATACCACCAAAATGAAGCTCTATTTGAGGGGAAAAAATTACCTAAATTTGGTTTAGGTACAGTGTTGCATGACCGCTCAATTGTCATTCAAAATGCAACAGCGCTAAAAGCTGAAAATTAGCCTGGGCAGGAAGGGGGTGAAAGTGCCCAGTATTGAAGTGGTTAAAGGAGACTCGCAGGAAGCACACTTCCTTTTCACTGAGGGGGACCTGGACTTAACTGTGGCTTTCCCCTGAAAACTAAACAAATACTCCTATTACCTACCTATCACACAAGTGAACAGCCCAAATAAACAGACACCTCTGTTACTTAATTAACACCCAGGTGAACTACTTGACCTAAAGGAAAAAAGGTGCACCCACCGCAGAAAAAACAACAGACTCCACAACATAACACTGTAAGGCTGGAGCATTTAGAAATCAACTTAAACAGTGGCAGGCTCAAATAGAGGCAAAGAAAACAACCACCATAGAAAGCCCAACAGTAAAGTTAGAGGGTCCCCTGCCCCCTCTTACCTGGGCCTGGCCGGTGCTCGAGGCGCCTGCATCCGCCGTTGCTGCCGACTTCTCTTCCATCCCTATGGAGAACACAGCGAGAGCAGTGAACCGATCAGATTCAAAAATACCGCCACTGGCGTCCTCAAGACCTGAGGACCAGAAGCGGAAGCACTAGCCCTTGACCCGCCACTGACCCCACGTTTTCAGCGGCCTGGAACCACGCCGCCCGCCCTCGCCAGAGGTAACGCCCACCATGCCTGCGCCCTCACAAGCGGGGACCCAGGACCAACATGCCGGGAAATTTAAATTAGAAAACCGGCCCAACTACTCACAAGCGGACCCTGGGCGCACAGATGGGACCACCAGCAAGGCCCAGCTCCCCTGAACTATAGGAAGGCCAGCGAAATCCTCGGTACCTCCCCCTGGGGAGGATTGGGACAGTCAGTATCATCACAACCTACTAAGGTGACCACCTTTCCCCCCACCTGGAGAGAGCGCAGCCACCCACAAGAGGTTCCTCGCAGTGCTTCCACCATGGAGGAGGAAACACAACAACTAAAGGCATGGTGGAAGAGGAGGGATTTAAAGTCTGCAGTGTTTCCTGATTTTTGGGTGGAGCTGCGCTCTCTCCAGGTGCTGTCCTGAAAGGCGATTTGAGAAAAATAGATTTTTAAATTTTTTATTGGGAATGTTTTATAGCAGAAAGTAAAAAATATTGTGTTTTTTTCAAAATTGTCTCTCTTTTTTGTTTATAGCGCAAAATCTAAAAACCACAGAGGTGATCAAATACCACCAAAAGAAATCTCTATTCTATTTGTGGGGAAAAAAAGGACATCAATTGTATTTGGGTACAGCGTCGCATGACCGCGCAAGTTTTCATTAAAGTAATGCAGTGCCGAATCGCAAAAAAAATGGACTGGTCATTAAGGGGGTAAAACCTTCCGGAGCATAAGTGGTTAATGGGATCCACATATGCATAGAGAATATAAGCTGCCTTCAAGTAACTGAAAAGAAAATAGAAAATAATTGTAGGTGTATGGTGTTATTATTGTCTTTTTATAGGAAAAATGTTGTGCACTTTAGTAGCATAACATTACTGAGCACACACGGTGATAGTTACTCTCTGGCACCATTCACACCTGAGTGTCACGCTAATGTGTTTTTTTTTTTCGTTGGCATATTTTTCATCATAGGGTAGCTCATTCACTTATGCATGACAAAAGCACCAAAAGAAGCTGCTGCACTATTTCAGGCGGTAAGTTTCACATGTTTTGTCATGTTTGGGGTGCCATTAACAATTAGGCTCCATTCCCACCTGCACACCATGTGTTTTTTCCCGGTTCACTTGAATGGGCTGCCCTATGTACAACAAACGTGGGAAACGAAGCTCCTGCACCTTTTCAGGCAGTAAACTTTGTTCGACAAAGCACACATTTCCTAGCTGCATTTGGCATGCCATTTACATTACAGTGGGGATCGAAAGTTTGGGCACCCCAGGTAAAAATTTGTATTGATGTGCATTAAGAAGCCAAGGAAAGATGGAAAAAAAAAGGCATCAAATTACAAATTAGACATTCGTATAATATGTCAACAAAAGTTAGATTTTATTTCCATCATTTACATTTTCAAAATAACAGAAAACAAAAAAATGCCCTCTGCAAATGTTTGGGCACCCTGCAGAGTTAATATCTTGTACTGCCCCCTTTGGCAAGTATCACAGCTTGTAAACGCTTTTTGCAGCCAGCCAAGAGTCTTTCAATTCTTGTTTGAGGTATCTTTGCCCATTCTTCCTTACAAAAGTCTTCCAGTTCTTTGGATTTCTGGACTGTCTGTCACACACTGCTATTTTAAGGTCTATCCATAGATTTGCAATTATGTTGAGGTCAGGAGATTGTGAAGGCCATGGCAAAACCTTCAATTTACGCCTCTTGATGTAATCCCCCGTGGATTTCGAGGTGTGTTTAGGATCATTATCCATTTGTAGAAGCCACCCTCTCTTTAACTTCAGCTTTTTCACAGATGGCATCAAGTTACCATCCAGAATTTGCTGCAATTTTATTGAATCAATTTTTCCTTCTACTCGTGAGATGTTCCCTGTGCCACTGGCTGCAATACAACCCCAAAGCATGATTGATCTACCCCCATGCTTAACAGTTGGACAGAGATTATTTTCATTAAATTGTGTGCCCCTTCTTCTCCAAACGTACCTTTGCTCATTCCGGCCAAAAAGTTAAATTTTAACCTCATCGGTCCACAGAACTTGTTTCCAAAATGCATCAGGCTTGTCTATATGTTCATTTGCAAAGTTCAAACGCTGATTTTTGTGGTGAGGAACGTAGAAGAGGTTTTCTTCTGATGACTCTTCCATGTAGACCATATTTGTACAAGTATCTCTTTATAGTGGAATAGTGTACCACAACTCCAGTGTCTGCCAGATCTTTCTGGAGGGATCGTGCAGTCAAACGTGGGTTTTGAATTGTTTTTCTCACAATCCTGCGAGCTATTCTGTCTGATATTTTTCTTGGTCTTCCAGATCTTGCTTTAACTTCCACTGTTCCTGATGACTGCCATTTCTTAATTACATTTCGAACAGAGGATATTGACATCTGAAAACGCTTTGCTATCTTCTTATAGCCTTCTCCAGCTTTGTGAGCGTCAACTATTTTCAGTTTCAGTTTTCTAGACAACTGCTTAGAAGATCCCATGGTGCTGATTGTTGGGGCAAGGTCAGATGAGTCTGGGCATTTAAAACCTTTGAGATTGACATCACCTGGTCTTCCCAAACGATGATTGAGAACAATCCATGACACTGGCAGGTCTCAGCCTTGCAAAGGGGGCAGTGCATACTATAAAATCTGCAGGGTGCCCAAACTTTTGCAGACGCCATTTTTTTGTTTTCTGTAATTTTGAAAGTGTCAATGATGGAAATAAAATCTAACTTTTGTTGACATATTATAAGAATGTCTAATCTGTAATTTGATGCCTTTTGGAGATTTTTCCATCTTTCCTTGGCTTCTTTATGCACATTAATACAAATCTTTACCTGGGGTGCCCAAACTTTCGATCCTCACTGTAAGGCCGCATTCATACTTTCGCAACGCATTGCCTTTTTTGCGCATTTAGCCCATTCACTTAAATAAGCTGCCCTATGCACATGCACCAAAGTAACTCCTGCACCTTTTTTTTTGGCAGTGAGCCAAGCGCGGGTTGCGAGGAAAATTTTAGCAATTTTTTCGTGCCACAAAATGTACGATTGCTGCCTGCATTTGGGGTGCCATTAAAGTGGATCTCCACCTGATTTCCCCCTTTTTGTTCCCCCTCGCCTACCTGAAGGTGGTATCTGCACATTTCAGATACTCACCCATCCAGCGGACCCATCGTTGTCCCACTGAGATCCACTCATGCCCTGCCACCGCTCTGTCCCTTGCCACCATGTTCTTTCTGACCTCATTGAGAGGCCCTTCGGCTATTCCAGGTCCAGCGGACAGGCGTCTCGATGACACGCTGATGGGCCCACCCGTGAATGAAAGGCTATGCCTCCTGGAATATGTAAAGAATTTAAAATATAAAAATATCCGTGCTATACAATTGAAAAAACCCTTTTAAGAACCATAAAGGTTCACAGAAAAAAGAGGCTCAAGCAGCCAGCTAAATGCATAGACAAGAGCATAAATAAAGTATAAAAGTTCATAAGCAGTGCTTGATAGAAGGGAAAATGCACCACCTTCAGTGCGTCTGATCGCACACACCACCAACATGTGATGTCTCAATCTCCTTAATAGAATGAAGATAAAAAAAGCATGTAGCCAGTGTCGGCAGAGATTCAACCCAATGATATGTAAGTCCCCAATTGCAGCTTTAAACCAATCAACAGGTATGGTGTAATCCGATATAACTCTCCAGCCAGTAACTCAGATGTAAACCAAGAGGGATAAAGGAGATCTCATAGTGCAGTATGTTCAATAACTTTTTACATTTATTTGCAAACATACTTACAAAAGCAGATAAAATCAAAGCCTTAAAACATTTCAGATGTTTTAATCAGGTGGGCACGCTCACACGCACATACTGAATGACCCAGATTTCTGAAATGTTTTAATGCTTGGATT
The DNA here is from genome assembly GCF_965119305.1 of Pelophylax lessonae. Lineage (NCBI taxonomy): Eukaryota > Metazoa > Chordata > Amphibia > Anura > Ranidae > Pelophylax > Pelophylax lessonae. The sequence continues at coordinate 91,329,979 of NC_138775.1, forward strand.
TTATCTGCTTTTGTAAGTATGTTTGCAAATACATTTTAAAAGTTATTGAACATACTGCACTATGAGATCTCCTTTATCCCTCTTGGTTTACATCTGATTTGCTGGCTGGAGAGTTATATCAGATTACATCATCCCTGTTGATTGGTTTAAAGCTGCAATTGGGGACTGATATATCATTGGGTTGATCCTCTGCCGACACTGTCTACATGCTTTTTTCATCTTCATTCTGGTAAGGAGATTGAGAGATCACATGTTGGTGGTGTGTGCGATCTGACGCACTGAAGGTGGTGGATTTTCCCTTCTATCAAGTGCAGCTTATGAATACTCCTGGGATATGTGATGTGCATAGGCACAGCAGGTAGTGTGCACGTGATTCGCCTAAGGCAGTGATGGCGAACCTTGGCACCCCAGGTGTATTGGAACTACATTTCCCATGATGCTCATGCACTCTGCAGTCTAGATGAGCATCATGGGAAATGTAGTCCCAAAACATCTGGTGTGCCGAGGTTCGCCATCACTGGCCTAAGGCAACACAAGCACATGGCGCATTTCAGAAAACACAGCCAGAAATACACATTTCTGCCCACGTTCCCGGAAAGCTTAGGTGTGAACGCAGCCTAAGGCCCCATTCACACCTGCGTGGCACGCAAACGCCTGTTTTTCGCATGACAACATAGCACAGCCGTTTACTTGAGTAGGCTGCCCTGCGTGCGCCAAAAGCTGCAGCGCCTTTTCTGGTGGCGAGTTTCACGTTTGTAAAACAACAAAACACACATTTTCTAGCCATGTTTTTGCGGCACTATTACCAATTAATAGTGAATGTGAAACACGTTTTCATGCATTTCTGTGCGTGTCCCACAATGCCCCGATGTGAATAGGGCCTCAAAGCTTTTTTATTCCCTGGATCTCCCTGTCTCCTTTACACTGCCGCAATCCCTGTGCTATCGTGTCCAGGATCATTCCATGAAATACATTGTAATTGATCTCCTTCTATTGAACGCTCAGCTGACATCACACCAGCTCCTCCTCCTCCACACGATCCTCAAACTCGATGGTTCTCTCAGGCCGCTCTAGCACAGAGCTACGTTGTCTATTGTTGACACGTAACGTCGAGCGTAGCATTTTCTCACGACACTCCTGGCACGTTTTCCAATTGTGCGACAGTACTGGCACGTCTGCCGACGTAGAGCGGCCTCTTTTGGGACTTCCTGTGTAAAGTGCCCGGTATCAGGGACACCGGCCTAGGGAGAATCTACGGCCATCCGTGAGAGAGGACGGTGGGGAAAGGTAAAGGAGTCGGTAGGGAATGGTGGGGGAGGCTGGGGCAGTGCTCTGAGTGGATATTATTGTGATATGTGTGCTCTGAGGGGATATAGGGATACCGGAGGCCTGGTCCTCCTCACAGGGGCTAGAAGCAGCCATGTTTCCTCTGAAGTAACAGATGTGAGGGAAGGAGTCCGCATTGTGTGAGGACCGGTCTGGGCCATACGGTGTAGGTGCCTCAGATTTCTAGGGACGGGACTAGTAGATTTTGTAGGGATGGGCTGAGTTGTGTCTATATGGGGATCACTCTCTGCTCAGTCATTATTATCTGTATAGGAAGTGTGTACTTTAGGGGTGAATCTTTCAGATGCATGTGATAGTTTTATGTATCCAGGTTTACATTTTGTCCTTACTTTGGGAGCTTTGCTCTCCTGCACAGGCGGCCATGTTTTCACTGCCTCCTTTTTCCTGTCAAGTGGGCAGGGTCCTAGGGTGACACCTGTGTGTGGATGGGGTGCGATGGCACAGTGGTGCTTGGCATCATGGGACATGTAGCCCTGAGGAAGAGACATGCAGATTGTGCTAAACTTCCAGCCAAGAGCGCAAACATAGAGGTTGGGCTGGTGATCACTTGTAGGGCCAATTCACACATCTGTATGGAAATGTTCACAAAATGGATGTGCCTTGGTGTGCATTTTTATGTGCGTTGACACATTTTTATGCTCATTGCAATGGATCCTTGTAAGAAAATGTACTTTTCTCAGTAGATTTGTATTGAGTTGGTCATCTATGTGTTGCTTTAAAGTGGTATTAAACCCAAAAGAAAAAATTGTATTATATTGCAGCTCACGCAGGTGGCTGCGTTTTTGTTTTTTCTTTTAACCACATCCAGCCCGGCCTATAGCAGAATGATGGCTGGTCAGGAGATCAGTTATCCTGACTGGGCGTCTTATGACGCAGAGCAGGGATCAGTGGTGCGGTGTGACACGCTGCATCTGCCATCTCTGTATAGAGCCTATGATGTAGGCTCTTTACCACGTGATCAGCTGTTACAACCAGGAAGTATCGGTAATCGGCTTTCCTGAGTTTGCACTGACAAGGTGTGAGTAGAGGAGAGCAAATCAGCGGTGGTGCTGTGTTACATGCCACATCTCCGATCTCGGTATAGAGCCTATAATGTAGGCTCTATACCACCTGATCAGCTGTTACAACCAGGAAGTATCGGTAATCGGCTTTCCTGAGTTTGCACAGACAAGACAAGACAGGCGTGAGTAGAGGAGAGCCAATCAGCGCCTCTCCTGAACGGGAGGTCCCCATCAGAGGGGTTGACAACAGATGCAAATCAGTGCCTATCAGTCAAGGAGAAAAAAACTAATAAAAAGAAAAGCAGTTGCAAAATATGGCTCCAACAAAGGTGAGGTATTTTAAACAGCGCAAAACTTTATTAAAGAAAAATAATTGAATAAAAGATCAAGCAACAACATCAACACTATGTGAAATAGTATTAACAATAAACCCACTGACATGGAGATAAAATTCTGTATTGGGTCCTGTCTTGTGAGATGCCGCTACTACGCTATTATCAGACTCCACCCACCACCCAGATGGCACATGAGGAAATCAACCTAATTAAGATCAAGGGATTATCATGAGATTGACCACCCTACAGTTGGTAACTATATGTATGTATATGCAGGGACCACTTCTATGTATGTGGAGTTTCCCAGCTGGGAATAATGATCAACTTAGTGGTGTAAAGGTCTCAGTCCGTCATAATACAGGGATTTCCATAAATGACCGCTGGATGCAGGGTCCTCGCACCTATGTCGGTGTAAAAGGCAGTTGCTCTACCACAATCTCACTCTGGCAAATGGACATTTATATGGCTGCACTTTCCAAAGTCTTCCAACCTCATATAGACAGAGACACAGCAGTAGACACCATATAAAGCAGCACGGACATGGCGCAAAGCAGGCAGACAAATAGCTTGAGGCGATGATTCAGCATATACGATCTATTGAGTCTGTATCTGTGTCTGAGCGATCAGAGCACCTATAGAGTGGAATGTCCTCTGGTCTGTGGATATAACAGTCCGGGATAGGTGACTGTGCTCACTAATAGACACATGTGGTATATCTCAGATAATGCGATCAGCCTTTCGTGCAGTATTGCAGTATTGTCTGTTATGTGAGTACCACCAGGGCTGACAGGTACACAGACATATAGCGACAGGAACAGAGCTGATTACTGACCGTATGAGTCGTGTAAGTCCATATGGTTTGCGCTGCGCACAGTCTGTCAGTTGCTTAAGGATCAATCCATAGGCAGGTCCGGCCATGGTGGATCCGTTGAGGGAGCAAGCCGTAGTGTCCGCCAGAGGGTGTGGGAGCTTACCATCTACCAAGTAGGATTTGGGCGCCAAGCAGCCAGTCCGTGTAAGCGGTCGGTGTCCCAGGTAGGGTGGAGTCCGTGAGCGTAGCAGCGTGTGACGTTGACGCGTTTCGCGTGACGCAGCACGCTTCTTCAGGACGTGAAGGAGAAAACTTACTTACAAAATTTTATAACTGAATAGAAACGTGTTTTTTTTTTTTTTTTTAAAGTTAGGTCTTTTAATTTTGTTTAGAGTCGGTTCACACTACTTCAGGGGCGACTTGTGCATTACCATGCACCACGACTTCGGAACTTGCAGGGATTTCACATAATGGAAGTCTATGCAAGTCGCCCCGAAGTAGTACAGGGCCCTTTTTCTAAGTCGGAGTGACTTGTGTCGCTCCTATTAGAATGGGTCCTGTAGCAGTCAATGGACCGCGAGGGAGCGCAACTTGTCAGGCTGACAAGTCGCGCTAGTGTGGACCGGCTCTTGGCAGAAAATAAACCCAGTGGTGATCAAATACCACAAAAGGAGAGCTCTATTTGTGGAGAAAAAAAGTTATAAAATTGTATTATGGGCACAGTGTAGCATGACCGCACAATTGTCATTCAAAGTGACAGCGCTGAAAGCGGAAAATTGGCCTGGGCAAGAAGGGGGTGAAATGCCCTGTATTTTAAAGTGTTTCTAAAGGTAGATTAAAAAAAAAAAAAAGGGGGGGTGTTTAGTTAACCACTTCTGGACCGTAAGGATTTTTCCCCTTAGTGACCAGGCCATTTTTTTGCGATTCGACACTGCATTCCTTTAATGGAAAATTACTCAGTCGTACTAAAATAAAGTTGATGTCCTTTTTTTCCCACAAATGGAGCTTTCTTTTGGTGGTTTTGCGCTATAAACCAAAAAAGAGCGACAATTCTGGAAAAAAAAAAACATTTTTCAAATTCTGCTATATAACCTTCCCAAAAAAAAAATTAAAAACAATTTTTCATAATTTTAGGCCAGTTTGTATTCTGCTACATATTTTTGGTACCAAAAAAAAAAATCGCTATAAACGCAAAAGGGAAAGTCATGTGTTTTTTTAACTAGTAATGGCGGCGATCTGCCACTTTTAGGGGGACTGCAACATTGTGGCGGACAGATCGGACCCCTAAGGGCCCTTTCACACTGGCGCTCTGTATGTCCGCAAATCATCCTATTTTTTTGCGGATGATTTACGGACATAATGTAAGTCAATGGCATTGTGGATGTCAGCGGAATACCATCCGCTGACATCCGATTTCCTTCCTTTCAGTTCTGTTCTGTTTTTTGGAACGGAAGAGAACCCTATTTTTCCTCCTTTCAAAAAACGTAAAGGAAGGAAAATCGGATGTCAGCGGTGTCATCCGCTGACATCCGCAATGCCCATAGATTTACATTATATCCGCATATCATCCGCAAACGGATGGGATGATATGCAGACATACGGAGCGGATGACACCAATGTCATCCGCTCCGTGGAAAAAAAAAAAAAGTCCCGCAGCGGAGAAAAACAGCGGAGCGCCCGTGTGTAAGAGGCCTAACTGACATTTATTACACTTTGGGGGGGACCAGTGACATTACTTCGGTAATCAGTGCTAAATAATATGCACCGTTACTGTAATAATGACATTGGCAGGGAAGGGGTTAACCCAGTGGTGATCAAAGGGTTAGATGTGAGCCAATGGGGATTGTTTACTAACTGTGGGGGGAGGGGCTTGTGAAATGACCATAGAGATCTGTGATCCTATATAGAAGGATCACAGGCGCTCTGTGATCATTTCATAGAGAACGGTCAGCTGTGTTTACAATAGCTGACCGTTCTCTCTCAGCGGGGAGCGATCACAGGTGCCCGGCGGCAATTGCGGCTGCTGTCCCCATGCATCGGCACCCCCGCTGCCTAGTGGCGCCTCTCAGCACCAAGCACACGACCGACGTAGGTCTACGTCGGTTCACGCAGGACGGCCAGCCTGCCGCAGTAAATGTGCGGCCGGTGGTCCGGAACGTGTTATTATGTAAAGTTTAAAAAAAGGCAATTTATTCTTAAATCTCTATATGCAGTGGTCAATTTAAATAACCAGCTATATGGTTGGGGAGTAAAATCTCGACTCCATACTGTATATTAGTGGTGCACCGAAATTTTGGCAACCGAAAATGGGCCTATCCCATTTCGTCCGAAAACAGGTGATGTATGCCAAAAATCATAGCTGCCAACTCTCCCGCCAAATAGGACCTTGTCCCGGCTAACTTACTCTGCCAGGACCTCTTCTAAAAGCAATCTCAGCAGCTATCCCCCTCCTACCGCCTTCCACTGCGCTCTGTGCATCAGCCAGCTGGTTGGACAGCCAAACAAAGCCAGGATTGGCTTTGATCGGCTCTCCACTATGGTAACCCGGAAGCAATGACCTGACATTACTTCTTGTTCATTCAGATGTCAACGGCGCCACAAAAAAAAATCTAAAACATTTAAAAACTCAGATCTTGTTTGTGTGTTTTTTTTTTTTTTTTTTTTTTTTTTTAAGGGCAGAGGGGAGGGGTTTGGGTCTTATTAAAGAGGTTGTTACAACTTTTTTTTTTTTTTTTTTTTGCAACCTGTAAGAGAAACACATAATGAGCTAGTATGCATCGCATACTAGCTCATTATGAAATACCTTAGAACGAGCCCCCGCCGTGCCGCCCGCTTACCTGTATGACGGGCGACATGTCCAGTCGCCCGTCTTCCGGGATGGCGGCATCCGGCCATCTGATTGGCCGGAGCCGCGGTGACGTCACTCCTGCGCGCGCGGGAGCCGACAGTCACGGCACGGGGCTCTGAAGAAACGGCACTAGCGGCCGTTCCTTCAGAGCGCATGCGCCAGTGACGTCACTGGCTGCATGTAAGGTAAATATCTCCTAAACGGTACATGTTTAGGAGATATTTACAGTACCTATAGGTAAAAGTGTCAGGAGGGTTTACTTCCTCTTTAACCCCAGATCTCTAAACAAAGAGTACTTATCACATACATATTGCTGTCACAAAGATGTTTACATTTCTTGTGACAGCAATAAAAAAGTACCGTAATTCGACCATCGGTCCCACACTCAAACAGCGTTTGTCCCACTCATGTGAGGTATCAATGTGAACATCAGATCATGGCCAGGGGCCGCCTCTGTACGGCTAAAGTGGTAACCTTTTAAACATTGGCTATGGAGATAGTAAAATGTATGTTTGTAGCCATTGCACGGGCATGCGCAATTTTAAAGTGTGACAAGTTTGGTATCTATTTATTCAGCGTAACGTTATCTTTTATATTTTACAGAAAATTGGGTTATATATGATTTTTTGCAGTAAAATTTAAAAAGTGTATTTTTTCCAAAAAAAATTGTATTTGAAAAACCGCAGCACACTGTGCATACACACAGCAGCATACTGACATAAAAAAAGTTGCAATGACTGCCATTTTATTCTCTAGGGCCTCTGCTTTAAAAAAAAAATATATATATATATATATATATATATATATATATATATATATATAATGTTTGAGGCTAAGTAATTTTATAGCAACAAATACTGAATGTTACATGTAAACAAAAAGGTGCTTGAAAAGGCCTGGAGCTGAAATGAATTAAATTGGTTGTAAAGTCAGAATATTTTATCTTGATGCATTCTATGCATTAAAACAGAAGTAAACTCTCCCTCTCCTATGCTGACTTTCAATTGGGCCAGTGAATTAAATTCTTCTGACTTGTAACACAATATAATTTAGCCGCCATCGCATGTTCCTTGCTGTGTTTAAGATTTTTATCCATTTGTTTTTCCTGGGATAAGCCAGCACCATATTAAATGTCATTTACTGTGTCTGTAGTATAAAATACTTCTACACTTCATATAGACCTTGCTATGATCTCACATGCGCAATCGTTTCTCAGCCAAGCCTTCTAGTCCCCGAGGTTGAGAATGAATGTAGTGTCGTGGTATTGGAGCGCAGTGCTGCAGGGAGCGGATATGACGGTCACTGCACACTGCTCAATGGACTGACAGCACAAAGAGCATGCCGTGAATCGCACGAGAGATCCACATGCGCCGATGACGTCATTACAGATAATGGATTGGGTTACAACTTGAGCAAAAAGGTGACATCTGAGTGCAGCGATTAAAATCACTTTAATGCTGATTTATATGTGCTAAAGTGATGGGAGAGAGTTTACTTCCACCTTAAGATAAAAAAAAAAAACCTGTAGCAGCCCCCCCCCCCCCCCTCTCTATCCAGCGATGTCCACAAGTGCCTCAGCTGTCCGGGACTCTCTCTCCTGATTGGCTGAGACACTGGCCATTGGCTTCCGCTGCTGTCACTCAGTCAGTTAGCCAAGCATGAGAGGGGGACGGGGCTTAACCACGGCTCCATGTCTGAAATGAACACAGGGAGCCTCGACTCGGGTGCCACATAGCTAGCTGCTTGCTGTGGGGGAACTCAACAGGAGGGAGGGGCCAGAAGAGCTGAAGAGAAACCTGAAAAGAGGATCAGGGCTGCCCTGTGCAAAGCTACTCCACAGAGCAGGCGAATATAACATGTTTGCTTTTTTTAAGGGGGGGAAAAGACTTTACAATCACTTTAAATGCACATGAATTAAGACGAGATAAATTACATTAAAATGAGTGCGATAGGGACTGTTATCCCCTCAAGGAGCTAATTGGCTTCAAGTACACTGTAAAACAATATAATGGTGCAGTACAAATGCAAAATTGTCCCCATCTTTATTCAAAGCTGTGATCCCAAATGGAAGCAGAGAAATATTTCTTTGCACAAAGAAGCACGAGTTTGGGCCCTTGTGTGAGTATTGAACATTCTAATTATACACGTGGCAAAAAAATGTGGTGTAGAAGAGGTTTATGGGCAAAGCAGGTAAAGGGACCAGCAATTGAAAGGGATATAGGGACTGTTTACTGGTAATCGCTACAAACTATTATTGGTGAGATAAAAGGACAAGGAATAGAGTTGTGCTAATTGCTAACATTTTGGGAGACTTTTTAAAAAAAAAAAAAATCACATTTTCTGTCCTCAGATTGTCAGGTAAAGTAAGCTGCAGACTGTTGAAGTGACAGGCAAAAATGCATCATATCGAGGAGACAAGTCCTGATTTTGAGCTTAAAAGAGAAAGTGACAGGTGATTATTGTATTACACACGTTTAATGGGAAGTTTGACAGTGAACAGGATAGCACAGATGGAGAAAGATTTGCCAAAGTAGTATAGTGGAGTCTCATAGTGTCAGAAAGTGAGTGCAATTTCTGCAGGTTTTGTCATCATGTAAATACGATCATGTTTTCTTCGTTCATTAGCTAGATATTTCATTAATTGTTAAAGAATATTTTTAACCAATGGTTTGGCAAATTATTAATTTGTCCATCCTGTGAAAATATCTGTTGGTTTGTGTAGTTATTGGCTGACTTTGAGTCGATTTAGAAGCTTAACTCCATCCAGAGATAGATATATACAAGAGAGAGAGAGTGCCTTGCAAAAGTATTCACCCTCCTTGAGTTTTTACTTATTTTGTTAAATTACAGCCTTAAGTTCAATGTTTTGTTAATCTGAATTTTAAGTGATGGATAGACTAAGTCGGTGAAGTAAAATGAGAAAAATATATACATAAAACTTTTTAGAAATAGAAAACAGAAAATTGGCATGTGCGTATGTATTCACCCCTTTGTTATGAAGCCCATAAAAAGCCCTGGTGAATCCAATTACCTTCAGAAGTCACATAATTAGTCAAATGATGTCCAGCCGTGTAAGTGTCATTACATATACACACAGCTTTTTTGAAAGGCCCCAGAGGCTGCAACACCTAAGCAAGAGGCACCACTAACCAAACACTGCCATGAAGACCAAGGAACTCTCCAAACAAGTAAGGGACAATGTTGTTAGATTATAAAGTACAAGGGTTAGGTTATAATAAAAAAAAAAAAAAAAAAAAAAAAAAAGAAATATCCAAGTCTTTGATGATCCCCAGGAGCACCATCAAATCTATAATAACCAAACGGAAAGAACATGGCACAACAGCAAACCTGCCAAGAGACGGCCGCCGACCAAAACTCACGGACCGACCGGGCAAGGAGGGCATTAATCAGAGAGGCAGCACAGAGACCTAAGGGAACCCTGGAGGAGCTGCACAGCAGACTGGAGTATCTGTACATAGGACGACAACAAGCCGTACGCTCCATAGAGTTGGACTTTATGGCAGACTGGCCAGAAGAAAGCCATTACTTTAAGGAAAAAAACAAAATGGCACGTTTTGAGATTGCGAAAAGGCATATGGGAGACTCCAAAAATGTATGGAGGAAGGTGCTCTGGTCTGATGAGACTAAAATTTAACTTTTTGGCCATCAAAGAAAACGCTATGTCTGGCGCAAACCCAACATATCGCATAACCTAAAGAACACCATCCCCTCAGCAGCCGGAGCTGGGAAACTGGTCAGAGTTGAGGGAAAGATGGATGGTGCTAAATACAGGGCTATTCTTGAGCAAAACCTGTACCACTCTGTGCATGATTTGAGGCTAAGACAGAGGTTCACCTTCCAGCAGGGCAATGACCCCAAACGCACTTCTAAAGCAACACTTGACTGGTTTACGAGGAAACCTGTACATGTGTTGGAATGGCCTAGTCAAAGCCCAGACCTCAATCCAATAGAAAATCTGTGGTCAGACTTTAAGATTGTCGTTCACAAGCGCAAACAATCCAACTTGAAGGAGCTGGAGCAGTTTTGCAAGGAGAAATGGACAAAAATCCCAGTGGTAAGATGTGGCAAGCTCATAGAGACTTATCCAAAGTGACTTGGAGCTGTGATTGCTGCAAAAGGTGGCTCTACAAAGTATTGACTTTGGGGGGGGGGGGGGGGGGTGAATAGTTATGCACGTGACATTTTTCTGTTATGTCCTATTTGTTTGCTTCACAGGAAAAAAAAAAAAAATCTTCAAAGCTGTGGGCATGTTCTGTAAATTAAATGATGCAAGTACTCAAACAATCCGTGTTTAATTCCAGGTTGTGAGGCAACGAAACACGAAAAATGCCAAGGGGGTGAATACTTTAGCAAGGCTGTGTGTGTATATGTATGTATAATAAATACACATATATATATATATATATATTATATATATATATATATATATATATATATATATATATATATATATATATATATATATATATATATATATATATATATATATATATATATATATATATATATATATATATATATATATATATATATATATATATATATATTACAAAATTGTTTAAACCTGGGCTTGACAAATTTGCTTGAAATCTAGGAGCCAGTCTTTTTCCGCGCATGCCGAATGGCCGGCTCCTGTCGGACCGGCTGCCATATACACCCATACATGGACCCAATGGCGGTTTTTAATGAACAGGCAGATGTTGCCCAGCATTCGACCCGTGTGTATTTTGTTTACTTCTAAGAGAGATATTAAAGGAATACACCAACCACCGTGACCACTTCAGTGATTTGAAGTGGTCATGGTGGTAGGAGTCAGAAACACTGCACATGCTGGGATATTTACAATTATGGGCTTGGTGCTAGTTGCACCCCTAGCACATGTAACTTACTGCTGGTGGGAAATGCTGGCAGAGAGTGTGAGGAGAAAGCATGCAGAGCCAATGCTTCTGGTGTCTCTCCTCTCACAGGCGGAGTGCATTTGATACCACTCTGCCTGTGACATGACGGAGCCGGAACTATACAAGAAGCTTCTGCTCCATTCTGTCACAGCTGACACAGACATCCCAAGTCTCCTGCGAGGTGCGGGTGTCAGGAAGCCGCAGCCCGCATGCGGGAGACTCCCGCACCTCGCAGGAGACTTGAGATGTCTGGCGACAGGACATCTGCAGCAATGAAACCCTGGTGCCAGGCTGCTAATTCTAGTCGCAGATGTGACCTGGCACCTGGGGTTTGTCGAGCCCTGGTTTAAACCATGGTTTGAAATATTTCTCGTCATTTTATGATATTGGCAGATATCAGGTAATAATACAGGAAGTTATAAGGGTAGATCTCCCCAACAGGTACATGTCAATTAAAATTTTAAGTAGAGTGGGGAAGAAATAGATCCCTAATTTGGCTTAAAGCCCACACGCACAATCAGAAAATCATACGAAAAATACAGATTTCGAAGGGATCGTATGATAATCTGGTTGTTGGTACGCAGCTTTTGAGACCCAATCATGACAGTTCATCCAATATTATCCAAAGGGACAAATACATGTTTCTTGTAGAATTTTCATTTAATCAGTACAGTTGTCATCTGAAAATGCATTACATTATTTCCGAATTTTTATTCTGTACAGGAATTTTTGTAAGACTGTTGAGACTAGCATGCACAAAAAAAGACGATCGTTCGTCCGATAATATCAAACAATACCACCATTGTGCCACATTGACACAGAGGCGGGTGAGGAGCAGTAAAAACACAGCCGCTTTTTGCTGCACCGCCAAGCTGCCTAGGTGAGCAGGGTGGAAGTTGATTTCTCCACCCCCCCCCCAAATTTGTAACAGCTGACTTTTTTTTTTTTTCTTCAAACTAGAGATCCTCTTTAATTCGCTTAGCACAATAATGCAAGTTTGATGTGTTCATTCCTTTTATTGTTTCATGATCTATGTTAATGTATTTTGATTTACTTTTTCAGGTCTCTCACAATGGCTAAGTTTCAGGCTCCAGTAATAAATGATAACCCCTTGGGCTGGGGTCCTTGTGCTATACCTGACCAGTTTAAAGACATGCCTTATCAACCCTTCAGCAAAGGAGATCGTCTAGGAAAGGTACGTTTTCATTTGATCCTGTTTCTATTTGCCTTACATTGAGTTGGAACAATTCTATTATATGTGATGAATATAACTTATTGCTTACTCCTTTCAAAAAAATTATGCCAGGCAATTATATAAACAGTGAGAACTGCCTGTTCTCCATGTTCAGTTAACTGCTGCTTGAAACTGTACATGAAGTATATTAGTGTTTTGCAGCTGTTTAAACTCTAATAGGGAGTTTACTTTTTGTGCTTTCATTGATAAGGTTGCAGACTGGACAGGAGCCACCTATCAGGACAAGAGATACACCAGTAAGTATATGTTCTTTGTTATCAGTCGTCGTCTTGTGTGTGTATTTGCTGTTTGCAATGACTGTAACTTGAGATACTGCACCAATTGCAGGTTTGCAAGCTTTGTTATAAATGTTTTTTGTGCTTGTACTGCTGGAGTATTAGTGAATGTTTTGTTTGACATAACTAAAATCGAGGTAATATCTGTCTTCACAGATAAGTATTCTTCTCAGTTTGGTGGTGGCAGTCAGTATGCATATTTCCATGAAGAGGATGAAACCAGCTTCCAGCTGGTGGACACAACAAAGATGCAGAAGACTGCATACCAGAGGAATAGGCTGCGATTTGCCCAGGTAATTGAGCAGGAAAAGTGTTCATTGGGGGAGCTAATGTATAGGTGTGTTTTTAAGAGACTTTTCACCTCCTTCATTGTCCAAGCAGATTTAAGTGTTTTAAAGGTATTGCACTTCTTCATTAATATTTTTTTCTTTCAAGAAAATCTTTTATAGTACAGAGTAATTTATTTGGTTTACAATTGTAAAATGCTTGTTAGACAATTTTGCATCGGTTTTTAAATCTTCCACAGCTCTGCTGTATACTTCAGAACTTTTTTTAAAAATACTCATAACAGTGCAATGTTTAGTAGTATGGAGTATATAACACAGGGCACAGAATTTGGAGTGTTTGCGGTGTGGAGTATGTAAAAGTTCTGCACAATAATTAGAATGGGGCAACCTTTATTTTCCCTGGCTTCTGATATGAAGCTCAACCCACTTCCTTCAGATCACTTTCCTGCCCCTCTCAGTGCTAACCATTTTCACACTTAGGCTCCATTCACACTAGAGCGACTTGTCAGCCTGACCGTCGCGGTCCATTGACTGCTACAGGACCCGTTCTAATAGGAGCGACACAAGTCGCTCCGACTTAGAAAAAGGGTCCTGTACTACTTCGGGGCGACTTGCATAGACATTCATTATATGAAGTCCGTGCAAGTCGCGCCGAAGTTGCGGTGCACGGAACTTCACAAGTCGCCCCCGAAGTAGGACAGAGTCATGCCGCTCCAGTGTGAATGGGCTCTAAATTATGTGATGGGGTGAAGTTGTTACTTTTCTAGAGTGTTTTGTTTTTGTTTTTTTATTATTTTTTTTTATGTATTATTGGGATGTGTGCTACAAACTCTAGCCGTCCCTTACATGTTTAATCCTTTTATGACCGCCTAACGCATGCAGAAGCAAATGGTGGGCTTTTACGCCCAATTGACACACACATACGTTACTGGACAGCTAATGTTTGTTCTGAGTGTGCTGCCAGCACAAAGACTGAGCTGTCAAAGATTAGTAACTGGCAGATCCTGCCTCCAATTGTATGACAATTGTGAAAATGAATACCAACTCTTCCCGCCCTTGGGTGTTCACAACCATTTTAAGGAATAGTGGGGATGGAATGGATTAACGTCTGTTTAGGTGGTGATTTTCACTCCTTGTATTTACAGAGAAATTTGCGACGAGATAAAGACAGAAGGAATATGCTCCAATTCAACATGCAGACCTTACCCAAGAGTGCCAAGCAAAAGGAGAGGTGAGTGAAAATGGTAGCAAAATTAAATGGACTGAGGTGTCTTCTGGGTAAGACGTTTTGAGCCATAACACTTCATTTGTCATCTCAGGGATCGTCTGAGACTGCAGAAAAAATTCCAGAAACAATTTGGTGTACGTCAAAAGTGGGACCAAAAATCTCAGGTAACCATTCTCCATTTACATTTTACATTTTTTTCTATGTCTATCCTTGTAAATTGATACTTATGCTTATTGGCACAGCTTAAACCACGAGACTCCTCTGTGGAGGTGCGCAGTGACTGGGAAGTAAAAGAAGAGATGGATTTTCCCCGCCTGATGAAAATGCGTTATATGGAGGTTTCTGATCCAACGGACATGTAAGCTGCACTAACTTTTTTTTTTTTTTTTTTTTTTTTTGAGCCATAATTAATGTTTAAAAATAGACAGAATAGGTGCTCAGTTAATTGATATGTATGCCTTAATTTTGAATATTACTTTATTCTGGAGGCAAAGTGTGCAGCGGATCCGTCAAATTTGGTTTGGCATACTTGTATCTAGCAACCCGATACAAATGCATGGCCTTGCATGTGGCCTCATACAGGTGCATCTAATAAAATTAGAATATCTTGCAAAAAGTTAATCTTATTTCAGTAATTCAATTCAAAAAGTGAAACTCATATATTTTATATACAGGGTTCGTACGGTCATGAAAAACCTGGAAAAGTTATGGAATTTTAAAATGCCAATTTCCAGGCCTGGATAAATTTTGAAAAATAATTTTAACCCACGAAGTTTTGGAAAAGTCATGGAAATTTGAGAGAAAGGCGCCACTCAGTGTAGCAAATGCAAATTTTTATTGACACATATTAAGAAATTACATGGAGGTGTAAGCGTCTTATCTTGATAGCTCGGCGTCCTTCCGGGTCTACGGTGTTTCCGTCCCTGAGGCTGGCCAGCAGCTGGGAGATGACACTAGGGGAGAACCAATCAGGGGGACTCAGTCAGATCAAGGCAGCGGTGAAGCGCATACCTCACTGGAGGGCCGCACGAACGTGATGACGAGGGGGCGGTAACCAGTTTCGGAGCATGCATGAACCGCTCCTTCAAGGAGGGCTGGCCCTCTTGCGCGAACTGACGTAGGTATACGTTGGTCGCGCCTGCAGCTAGGGGCGAGCGCGCGCCGCCCCCCACTCGGCAGCGGGGACTTCAATGCACAGGGCTGGTGACTCCGATTGCCGCCAGCCATCCGCGATCGCTCCCCACCGAGAGAGAACAGTCAGCTGTTGTAAACACAGCTGACCTTTCTTCTCTCTGGAACGATCACAGAGCTCCTGTGATCCTTCTATATAGGATCACAGGTCTCTGTGATCATTTCAAAAGCCCCGCCCCCATACAGTTAGAATCATTACCCTAGGCTCACGTTTAACCCCTTTTCACCCACTGTTAACCCCTTTGCTGCCATTACTATTAAAAAAAAAAGATAAAAATTACAAATCTTTCTGAGAGTTAGACGCGATAACATTTGCGCAACCCAAAAATATTTTACTTTCTGCTATAAAACATTACCAATAAAAATGAAGAAAAAATTTCAGCATTTTTGGCCAATATATATTCTGCTACATATTTTTTCGTAAAAAAAAAATCCCAATAAGTGTATATTGATTTGGTTTGCGTTTTTTTTAAAGTTATCGCGCCTACAAACTAGGGGAAAGATACTTTGTATCTAATGTCAATTTTATTTATTTTACTAGTAAGCGGCATTCAGCAATTTTTTTAGCGGGACTGCGACATTGCGGTGGACAGTTCGGGCACCTAACTGACACTTTTGGGGGGGGGGGGGGGACCAGTGATATTACTACAGTGATCGATGCTTAAAATATGCACGGTTACTGTACTATTGACACTGGCAGGGAAGGGGTTAACACCAGGTGTGCCTAGGAGGTGCTTTCTGTGTGGGGATGGGCTCCCTGGATTAACTCAAAGACCCGTGTACCTAAATAGGAGGAACACAGGATCCCTGTGTTCATCACTGATAGAATGGCAGTCTGCTGTGTTTGTCGGCAGACCTCCATTCTGTCTCCATTGGGAGCGATCGTGCTCATCATGGCCGCTGGACACACTGGCTCCCCCTCTAGTCAGTCGGTGCGTATGCCCATACTAACTGCCACACAAAGCGACATACATATACTTCGTTTCTCGTAACAGAGCTGACCTGCAGCATTATAACTACGGCGGCTCGTCGGCAAGTGGTTAAAAGCAAAATGCTTGAAATGTATCACTGTGTTCATGCATCTATGTAAAAGAGTTTAACTTTTTGAATTGAATTATTGAAATATATTTAACTTTGTGTGCCAGTAATATTATGTTCAGTAGTTTACTGCTGCAAGCTCCTGTGCTATTATTTTTTATTTTATTTTTTTATTTTTTTTGCGCTATAAACAGCGAAAATTCTGGAAAAATTTTTTTTTAACATTCGCAAAAAAAAAAAAAAAAATTTAAAATCAAAAACTTTCATCCTTTTAGGCTAATTTGTATTCTGCTACATATTTTTGGTGAAAAACACAATAAGCGTATTTTTATTGACTTGCACAAAAGTTATCTCATCTACAAACTAGGGGAAAGATTTGTCATTTGTTTTTTTTACTAGTAATAGTGGCGATCTGCTGTTTTTAGTGGGACTCCGTCATTTAGGCGGACAGATCGGACCCCTAACTGACATTTTTGACGTTTGGGGGGGGGGGGGTACCAGTGACATTACTACAGTAATCAGTGCTAAAAAATATGCATTGTTAATGTAATAATTACATTGGCAGGGAAGGGGTTAACTTACTGGGTGATCAAAGGGTTAAATGTGAGCCTAGGGGAGTGTTTTATTAACCGTGGGGAGAGGGGCTTGTGAAATGACCATAGAGAGAGACCTGTGATCTTAAGGATCCCAGGCACTCTGTAGTCATTTCAGAGAGAACAACGGTCAGCTGTGTTTACAAGAGCTGACCGTCGTCCTATCTGTCGGGAGCGATCACGGATGCCCAGCAGCAATCGTGGCCGCCGGTGCCATGTATCGCCCCCAGCACCAAGTGCGCTACTGATGTAGGGCTATGTCGGTTCGTGCAGAAGGGCCAGCCTGCCACAGTACATTTGCAGCGGGCAGTCTGGAAGCTGTTAAGGAGAAAATGCCTTATTCTTCGCTCTAGCAGGCTTCCTCCACTGCTATAACTGGTTCCCACTGCTTTGTAATCTGCCACCATCTCTAGCCGCACTACAGCTCAACGTACAATACACTGTTAATGTCTGGAGCTTTGGGCAGAGTAGAGGAGTGCTGGAGCGAGGAATCAGGCAAGTCATCAAGCCTATTCTCCAATCCCAGCAAGCATTTGCTGTTCGGAATGGGGGGTAGTTTCATTTTCATGAAGTTGGGCTTTAAGCTCACGTTTTTAGGATGCTTTCTTTTTATAATTTTTGTGTTTTTTTTTTTTTTTTTTTTTTTTTAAACTTGTCATTTTGCATCTCAATGTAAAACATTTTGCTGTGTTGGTAATACTTAAGAATTATTTTTTTTTCTGTGCCAGAGAGTGCTGTGGTGGCCTGGAATATTATGACAAAGCCTTTGATCGAATCACCACAAGGAATGAGAGACCCTTAAAGAGTATTAAAAGGATTTTCCACACTGTAACTACCACAGATGACCCCATTATCCGAAAGGTAATACTTATTAATTTCAAACTTGCCAGTGGTTGTAAACAGTCCAAATCTGATTTACTGCCGCTTTATGTTTGGCTCATGGATGAGCTTTAATCTTATGACATGCTTGTCTGTCCACAGCTGGCTAAAACACAAGGCAATGTCTTTGCAACAGATGCTATTCTGGCAACCCTTATGTGCTGCACTCGGTCTGTCAATTCTTGGGACATTGTGGTTCAAAGAGTAGGATCCAAGATATTCTTTGACAAAAGAGACAACTCGGACTTTGGTAAGTATATAGCACTTCTTCCTTTTTTTTTTTCCCCTGTTTGATTGCAAAAAAAGCCCAATAAAAGTTATTGTAAGGCTGAACTCCAGACAACTTGAAAATTCTCCCCTGCAGGGGTTACCTGTTGGTTTAGTCCAATGAACAGTAAAAGTGGTTATACTTTCCTGATCCTCTGCCATGCTTTGGTATAGGACTGTCCCTCATTTCACCCATCTTATGCAGAGCTATGGGGCCTGCATTGGTCTTGACAACTTAGTCCACAGGAGCATAAGGGAGAAGAGGCTTCAAGGAGCAGTCTAGCAGCACAGAGGAGGACTAGGTAAGTAAATATACTTTCCCATGTCCCCTTGAACTAAAGAGCAGTTAATTCTGGGAGTGCGATTGATGTACCACTTCAAGGGAGCATTTTTCAAGTTTTCTGGAACTTGTAACTGTAAAGAAAAGCTCTGGGATAGTAATAAAATTTGCACATTAGCCGTGTGTACTTAAGGAAAACTGCTAATGTTTGGATTAAAATCCACTCTGTGTACAAAAAAAAAAATCAGGGATTTCCCCTCTTTACACAGAATCTTTTATATTCCTGGGCTCCAGGAGGAGGGATCTTGAAAGTGGCAACACCATTTCCTGTTAGGGTTGGTCACCACATACTACATACAGTCTAAATGGGTACATAAAAGTAAGCTGTGCTAAGCTATGACTGTTATATCCCTGATACTCAATCAGTGAAAAACATGTAAATCACAACAATTGATGCTAAGTCCCAACACAACTAAATGTGTTCTCAAAATGTGATATTAAATCTTTCAAATAATAAAAATATGAAAAAAAGTAAAAATGCAATAGGGTATATGCAAAACTTCCTAGTGGTAATAAAGAGTCAATAAAGTCCTTATAGGATCCAGGACAATCTCCCCTCTTGACTTGAAAAAAGGCCAATAGATGTATAGACTGCTTACCAGATCCACATATATTTGAGGCAAATTTGAGAGTAAAGATCTCCCGACTCCAAACCTGGATAATCTTCTTGCTAGTATGCTCATCAAACGATAAGGGAATCACGGACCAAGTGCATGTAAAAAAATGTTTCTCATAGCGTGATACTGTCTATGAGCTTAAGTGGTCAATATTACACCTTAACTACTTTACCACCGGAGGATTTTGCTGTCTTACGTCTGGGCCACTTTTTGCAATTCGGCACTGTGCGACTTTAACTGACAATTGCGCGGTCGTGCGACGCCGTACCCAAACAAAATTGACGTCCTTTTTTTCCCACAAATAGAGCTTTCTTTTGGTGGTATTTGATTACATGTGCGATTTTTACTTTTTGCACTAAAAACAAAGACCGTAAATTTTGAAAAAATTATATTTTTCACATTTTTTTTTATATGTATAAATGTAAAAATCAAAATTTTTTTAAAATTTTTGGCCAGTTTTTCTGCTACCTAGGTTTGGTTAAAAAAAATCGCAATAAGCTTATTTTGATTGGTTTGCGCAAAAGTTATTGCGTTTACTAACTAAGGGATAGATTTATGTCATTTTTGGTGTGTTTTTTTTTTTTTTTTTTTTTTTTTTTTTTTTTGCGGGACTGCGACATTGCGGCGGACAGATCGGACCCCTGACTGACATTTTTGACACTTTTGGGGGTACCAGTGACATAACTACAGTAATCAGTGCTATAAATACACTGTTACTGTAAAAATGACACTGGAGGGGGTTAATTTTATTGGAGAGGGAGGGGTTAATGTATGCCTGGTGCTTACTGACGTGTGGGGGGAGGCGACTGTGACACAAGGACAGATCGAGGGTTCAGCTATGCTGAACCCTGCAATCTGACCCTGCCTGTCACTTAGGAGATCCGCCCGCTTGTGTTTACACAAGCGGGCGGATCTCCACACTCGATTCCCCGACGATCGGGGAAGAGCAGCGGCGATCGCCGCTGCTCCTCCCCTGGCCCGACTCCCGCTGTGACTGAATACAGCGGCAGCGAGCCTCCGGCGGCGCGCCCGCCGCCTAGAAGGGGGAGTGTTTGCCGACGTAGTACTACGTCGTCAGACCTACAAGAGCCACTTTGCCGCAGTACAGCTCTAGTGAGCAAGACGGCAAGTGGTTAAGTGCAATCCACTGAAAGAAAAAACTGAAAGTGCTCTAAAAAAAAAACCTCCACCGACAGTAAGGCTGCTTACCAGATGCAAAATGTATAAATAGCCAAAGTGTGTAGGAATGACCGTCACCCTTAAGCCTAGTCTGCTTACCAGATGTAAAAAGATTGAATGCAGAAATAGATATCCCCAGATAAGGTTAGGGACAGGCTCCCTAATCCCCTTAACCAGCACTCAGAGGGGAAACCACCACCGATACCACAGCTGCTTACCAGAGGCAATTATTGAATGGGTGGCAATGTGGGCAGGACTGTTAGCGTGTATGGAATAAACCACACTACTAATCTGTACAGCATAGTTCGATGGACAAACCAGGAGTCTGATTCATCCAAAGCACGCCCACAAAAGTCATTCTGACACTTCTACTAGCAGATGACAATGTTTGTGAACTTGGCTGTCCAGAAAATTTAAGTTTTTGTGTGGGATTAGGGAAGCCTCTTATTACTTAAATGAGAAGTAGGGCCAAAGCTTATTTGGCCCTACTTCTTCTCCTAGGGACCACTTTGTTCTGCGCATCTGTGACCCGCATTCAGCCAACAGGCTAAAGCCTGCAACCTTACTTATCTGGCCTAGACAGTGTCGGCATCCACCTGAGAGCCTGAGCAAGCTTCCCCTGTCCCTTCCACAGTCCAACACTCCATTGAGCGCTGGAGGAGCAGAACAGGGAGCAGCTGACTTATTCGCCAGCTCTCTGCTCACTTGAGCCTGTGAACTGGGGGATCAGCGTTCTTTGATTGCTCAGTTCTCTGACAGAGATGGCGGGAGAGATTCAGCATTGGACCAGAACTGCATACACCTAGGTGAGTGTATGTATGTGTGTGTGTGTGTTTTTTTTTTTTTTTTTTTTTTAATATATGTCTAGAGAAGTGATAAAGAAAATTGCCCTTACGTTGAGCGCTGTGTAAAGTGTTGACGCTAAATAAATCCTGTATAATAATAATAATTACAGGTAACTACACTGACCCAATCCAAATTCTCCCCTTCAGTATGATTAAATTATGTTTTTGTCTTAACTGTTTAATTTTTCCTGTATAGATCTTCTGACAGTCAGTGAAACAGCCAATGAACCTCCTCAAGATGATGTAAATTCCCTGAACTCTCCAAGGAATTTAGCCATGGAGGCCACATATATCAACCACAACTTCTCCCAGCAGTGTTTGCAGATGGTGAGTGAAGTGGTGCACTTAAATTGCTGTTTTAACGGCGTACTGTAAAAGACCAACATTCTGACTATATTAAATTCATCCAACAGGGCAAGGAAAAGCACAAATTCCCCAATCCCAACCCCTTTATGGAAGATGATGCGGATAAAAATGAGGTGGCATCTGTAGCTTACAGGTTAGTGACTCCTTCCTTCTCTTCTCTCTACTAGAAAGTATGAAAATTCAAGTATGTGCTAATGAAAGCGGAGCTTCACCCAAACGGGGAAATTCTGTGTGTTTTCTTCCAGCCCCCCTCCGCTGGCACCTTTCGGGGGGGGGGGGGGGGGAGCAGATACCTGTCAAAAACCAGGTGCCCACTGCAAAACCCACCAATTTATTTGCTAGGGCCTCTTTGAAAACATGTTTGGGGGGTTCTAAGACATCTTCTAGCAAAATACTGATTGTTACATGTAAACAGTGCCAGAGCAGGCCTGGTCTTTAAGTGGTTAAAGCCGAGTTCCACACTTTTTTTTTTTTTTTTTTAACATAAAAATACCCCTAGAACAGTCAGGGCTAGTGCATTTAAGCAAGGATAGCCTCTGAACTGTCCCCTGTTTAGCTAACCTGCAGGATGAAATACTTACCTTGTAAATGTTTTGTCCAGCGCTGCCATCTGCGGTGTGGCAGCTGAAGCCGCAGTGTCCCTCTTCCTGGATTTCGGAGTCCCAGAATGCCTTGTCTCGTCGCTTCCAGTTCAGGCGCGTCATCCCACAGCTGGTTCTGCACATGCCCAGAGGCTGTTCTCATTCATTCAGCAGGGAATGACGCGCCTGAACTGGAAGTTCCAAGGGACAACGGTGCATGCGCATTGACTCCTGGGATTGATGACTCCTCTCCCAGGAGCCAATGCAAAGGAGGAAGTGGCAGCCGCAGAAGAAGGAAGTGGCAGGAAGGTAAGTTAATTTTCATAAGGTAAGTGAAACAAAAAAAAAAAATAATAATTATCCAATTCTTTTTTAGGATGTTTTAATGTAATTGATGGTGTAAACTTCAAAATTAGGTTAGGGTGGAACTCCGCTTTAATGATAAAATTCTAACACCCCAGACCCTTTAAAATTGGTACTCTTTGCTTGACAATATAAAGGTCAAGGCAGTAGTTTCTAATTCTGCTCATCTGAAAACATGGAGAGGCAGTATGTTTTATTCTCTGGCAGATCATAAAACTGGCTCTGGTGTTTGGTTTCCAGGTATCGACGCTGGAAACTTGGAGATGATATTGATCTGGTGGTGCGGTGTGAACACGATGGAGTAATGACAGGTGCAAACGGAGAAGTGTCATTTGTGAACATAAAGACCTTGAACGAGTGGGACTCTAGGGTAAGCAAAGCTACATTTTAAACTGTCTGTGCCAGCTGTGAAAAACCCATGATTTATGCACATCAGTAACATTGTGGTTATTTGATTTATTTATTTTTACCCCTAATATCTTTAGTATTGTAATGGTGTAGACTGGAGGCAGAAGCTGGACTCCCAAAGAGGGGCTGTGATCGCCACCGAACTGAAAAATAATAGCTACAAGCTTGCAAGGTGGACTTGCTGTGCCCTGCTGGCAGGATCAGAATACCTTAAACTGGGGTATGTATATGCATTTTTATTGAATTTTCTACTTCCCATATATTTATAGAATCGTATGGAACAAGTGGTAAGCTTTTATAGCTAACATGGAGTAGCAATTATCTCGGGTCTGGTTGCTAGCTGCTGCAAACCTTTTTTCTGGTTATCTGAAACTGTCAGTCTAAAGGATAACACCTTGTGTTTTTGTTTTTTTTTTCCTCCTAGATATGTGTCCCGTTATCATGTCAAGGATTCCTCTCGTCATGTTGTCCTCGGTACTCAGCAGTTCAAGCCTAATGAGTTTGCCAACCAGATTAACTTAAGCATGGAGAATGCCTGGGGTATCTTGCGGTGTGTGGTGGACATATGCATGAAGCTTGATGAAGGCAAATATCTCATCCTGAAGGACCCCAACAAGGCAAGTATAGATTCTAGCATATGGGCTATGCTTCATGGTTTGCCTATCCTGTTACTAACATGTTGGAGCTGATGTTTAAATGATAATTTAGCGTGGTTGCTGGTCTGTTTAGTAGCAGTAATATAAACCAGTGGTCCTCAACTCCGGTCCTCAGGGCCCACTAACAGGCCAGATTTTAAGTATTACCTTGGGCAGATGCAGACTAGAGTACTGCAATCACTGAGCAGCAAATTATATCACCTGGGATGGACAGGTCCCTCTCAAAAAATTAGCATATTGTGATAAAGTTCATTATTTTCTGTAATGTACTGATAAACATTAGACTTTCATATATTTTAGATTCATTACACACAACTGAAGTAGTGCAAGCCTTTTATTTTAATATTGATGATTTTGGCATACAGCTCATGAAAAACCAAAATTCCTATCTCAAAAAAT
The DNA here is from genome assembly GCF_965119305.1 of Pelophylax lessonae. NCBI lineage: Eukaryota > Metazoa > Chordata > Amphibia > Anura > Ranidae > Pelophylax > Pelophylax lessonae. Next base: position 91,354,007 of record NC_138775.1, read on the forward strand.
TAGCATATTTCATCCGACCAATAAAAGAAAAGTGTTTTTAATACAAAAAAAGTCAACCTTCAAATAATTATGTTCAGTTATGCACTCAATACTTGGTCGGGAATCCTTTTGCAGAAATGACCGCTTTAATGCGGCGTGGCGTGGATGCAATCAGCCTGTGGCACTGCTGAGGTGTTATGGAGGCCCAGGATGCTTCGATAGCGGCCTTGAGCTCATCCAGAGTGTTGGGTCTTGCGTCTCTCAACTTTCTCCACAACATCCCACAGATTCTCTATGGGGTTCAGGTCAGGAGAGTTGGCAGGCCAATTGAGCACAGTAATACCATGGTCAATAAACCATTTACCAGTGGTTTTGGCACTGTGAGCAGGTGCCAGGTCGTGCTGAAAAATGAAATCTTCATCTCCATAAAGCTTTTCAGCAGATGGAAGCATGAAGTGCTCCAAAATCTCCTGATAGCTAGCTGCATTGACCCTGCCCTTGATAAAACACAGTGGACCAACACCAGCAGCTGACATGGCACCCCAGACCATCACTGACTGTGGGTACTTGACACTGGACTTCAGGCATTTTGGCATTTCCCTATCCCCAGTCTTCCTCCAAACTCTGGCACCTTGATTTCCGAATGACATGCAAAATTTGCTTTCATCCGAAAAAAAGTACTTTGGACCACTGAGCAACAGTCCAGTGCTGCTTCTCTGTAGCCCAGGTCAGGTGCTTCTGCCGCTGTTTCTGGTTCAAAAGTGGCTTGACCTGGGGAATGCGGCACCTGTAGCCCATTTCCTGTACACGGTGGCTCTAGATGTTTCTACTCCAGACTCAGTCCACTGCTTCCGCAGGTCCCCCAAGGTCTGGAATCGGTCCTTCTCCACAATCTTCCTCAGGGTCCGGTCACCTCTTCTCGTTGTGCAGAGTTTTCTGCCACACTTTTTCCTTCCCACAGACTTCCCACAATTTTAAATACACCACTCACTCTGCAATATTTTCCTGAGGGGAGGGGGGGGGGAGGTGTGTATGGTAGTGTCGGTTAGCAAAATGCCACTCACTACTGTAGTTCTGGAAATGTAGACATCATAACAAACGGTGCCAGAGTTCATTCAGTGCTGATATCATCCATGGGCTAGCACAAAATATTTGAAGAAGCCAACAACCGATTTATGTCTTCAATTTAAATAGCCTGAGCAGGAGAAAAGCATTAGCACTTGGGAACCCAAATGAGGCAAGAAATAATACTTCCATGTAGTTATTTTGCTGTACTAACTACATTATTGGGTGCGGTTTCATATAAAGAGTGGGGACTTTATTTTTTTTTTTTTTCTTCTCTTTTACAGCAAGTTATTAGGATATACAGCTTGCCTGATGGTACTTTCAGCTCAGACGAGGATGATGATGATGAAGATGAGGAAGAGGAGGAGGAAGTAGAAGGTGAGTACTGTGAAGTATGAGCATTTAATAGATTTATTTAAACCAGGATTCTTGCGACTAAACCTGAAAGTCTAAGCTGCACTGCATACTTTTCGTTCTTCTTTCGGGTCACAAGATTCGGGTTCCACTTCTGCCTGCAGGGGGATTTAGACACTGGTAGACAGTGAAGATTTTTTTTTTAATCAATTTCACATGCTGCTTGGGCTAGATCCTTTTTGCAGCTATCAGGATTGGTATATCCTCAGAAACCGTTTTTGAGGCTGTACCTAGACTCTGCTTTAATGGACATTAGCTAGGCCTGCCTGTAATGGAGCCTTTTTGGCTTTGGGCTCTCCATTGTGGCAATTTCCAGACTATTGTGTTGCCCCAGTTCCAGGCCTACAGCTGTAGCACAACCTGTGGTATGACCCGTTCTCTGAAGACTCAATGGATATAGGCCCTTATGGACGTGACAATGGGAGCTCCTTATTTTATTAGAACTATTGGGAGCTGCTGTGATCCAATTTTTTTTTTTTTTTTGCCCCTTGTTGGTTTTCGACAGTTAAAATGCTGAGGAAGTGAGTGCTGTGCCATTAGGTGGAGTGTCTTGCACAACACTATATCCTGTAATTTAGTGTGAAGTAACACCTTACCACCCGTGCTTTTATTTACAAGAGGTGTGGTTCTACCTTAGATAGTCCTTGCTAAAGTGACCTAGCCACCTCCAGCCTTCTGATCCTTTTTGTGCTTTTAGCAGCTGGTTTGTAAATACTGAGGTTTTTCTCCTGAGCCAAGTATACTTTTTGAGTGTGACTCGCCTCCTGGGATCCCTTAGAGCCCTCAAGACTTTCTGGCCTTTGTAGACATCAAGGATGCACACTTGCATGCCCCTATTTTTCCAGCACATCAGTGATTCCTTTGTCCTGGGCCCCCCCAACACTTTCAGTATGTGGCCCTGTTGTTTAGTTTCTCTTCCACATGCTATGTGATTACCAAGTTTAGCCACTGTTCTTGCCTTGTTACATTCCAATGGCTTCCCTATTTTGTGATATCTGAACAAAGTCCTGGTGAGGGAGCAGCCAGCATAAGTCTTGACCAACTATGTGACAAGGACAATTTAAACCTTAAAGGTTTGGTTGCATCCTAAACCTGCAGAAGTGTTGGATGACTGATTGCTTGGGAGTATCTGGGTGTTATTTTAGCCATAGCTTGGCTTCAGACTCCCAGCTCCCAAACTCTTCTATCCAAGAGTTGACCAACTGTTCGGTTTTGCAAGAGTAATTGGACTGATGGTAGCTTCATTTAAGGCATTTCCATTGACTTGGTTCCCTCCCAGACCCTCCTATCTGAAAACACTGTGTTCTTGGGGACATATTGGTTCAGTCTCTGGATAATTTGTTTTGTCTGACATCGAGGTCCATGATGTCTGGGCCTGGTGGCTTACAAATCCAGTGCTGGGAAATCCTTCCAATCTCTTGGAGAGGATCCTCACAACGGATGCCAATCTGTCAGGTTGGGTAGGAGTCACAGGCACCTTGCTCTTGGGCATGGGAGGAGTACAGTCTCTTAACATTTTTGGGGCGCCAAGTACGTTTCTGCAACACTGAACATCCTGACTGGTGGACCATCCACAGCAGTGGCGCACATACTAAGTGGGAGAATCCAGACTTCTAGCAGTGGCAAGAGAGCAAGGAAGGGTTGTGTTCTGGGTGGAATTTCAAGCGTTAACAAAGAACTAACATAGTGAAGCCAAACTCCTGTTAACACTTTATAAGCAGTTACAGGAGGTTTTTTTTTGGGGTTATAGGTTTTACATAAATACAAGCTGTAGGGATAAATGGTGTAGCGCTTATATAATAAAGATTAAATGAACTCCACAGTCCATATAAAAATATATCAATCATTGGAAGGAAAGTCCATATCAGAAAGACGTGCTCCCAAAGGTGTAGCCAATCACTTCACACTCCAACAACTCTGTGCAGAGAGACCGCCACCAAGAGAAAAGATGGCCCCTTACCGCAATGAATGGATCCCCACTACAGAGATCAGATCCAGCTCTGTTCATACATCTATACGACCATTGCAGACAGTGCCCGGCTCATAGTGACATCCACATCAGCTCCAATGGTTACAGACACAGGTATAGGTGCATATGTGAAGAAAGAGGGACAACTCCCATAGTGAAGTACAGTAATAAGTGTGTTTATTTGATGCACTAGCATAAAAATGGCAACTCACATTTAGTAGCAGATATTACAGCATGTCTCTCAGATATCGCCTTTTGGGTCCGGTTTCCAACCAAGAAAATGGCCGCCGCGTCCCTCGTGTGTCCCAGCGTGGCGTGCCGCAGGCTCCTACGCGTTTCGTCAGTAGATGTCGTCGTCAGGGGATGTGGCCTGCGGTAAACCAATCACTTTTATACGCTGGACGGGACGGAAGAGGCGGAACTTTGCATAACCACCCGAAACCGGAAGTCGGGTATATGCGCTCCAACAACCGGAACTTCCGGGTCAGAGTACCATAGCTCTACATCCTGGCGCCCGACGCTTGCATTCCAGCTCCCCGGAAACATGCGCTTCAGCGGTCGGAACCAGGAAGTCATTCAACCCACATTAATCCACAGCGGATGTCAGTCTAATAAAAGAATAACACTCCGAACACAAATCAGAATGTGTGGATTGCGGATTGCGATACATGTATGTACTCAATCTAATAATAATGGGGATGCCATAAAATCACATGATAACGCGACATGGCAAATTCCCCAGTTATGGGTAACATTGATACTAATGGGAATAAATACTTCACTCTTGGCTTCCAAAATACCAATAGTCCCCATACTTGGTAACCAAATAGTGCTATGACGCACAAAAACAGCGCCACCACAATGGATCCACCAGGGTGCGCAGCGCCACTTACCGGTCGCGAAAACAGACCCCAAAGGCTAAATACAGTGCCAATATTAAAAACAAAAATCAAAGGTACAATATAAATAAACAATAAAAACAACAAAAAGGATATAAAAATCTTATGGGCATCTCTTACTAAAACAATAAATATACCCCAAATGAATGCACGATTCTTAAAATTAATTGTGACAAGTGATCTGACCATGGGACATCGAGAGGGCACATCAACTATGCATTATTAATGAACGCATTGATGTCCCAATCGATGTTTAACCCATGGGGGGCATACGTTTTCAATCGATAAATCCAGCTGGTTTCCAACTGGGAAACGCCTCTTGTGCGATTAGCACCCCTCCAACTGCCAGAAAATTTGTCAATTCCCAAAAACACAGTGCCTTTAGGGTCTCCCCCGTGGCAAAGATCATAATGGCACGAGACACTGTGCTTTGGGAATTTCTTAATAATATTTGCCACGTGCTCCTGCAAGCGCACATGCAGCACACGAATCGTATGGCCCACATATTCGCGGCCACATGGGCAGCGCAACAAGTAGACCACTTGTCGCGTGGTACATGTTATGAACGGCTCAATTTTAATGTCTAATTGGGTGGAATTAGAGAAAAACGACTCAACCCTCCTTGTCCTACAGGCATTGATTTTGCAAACGGCACAACATCTGCAGGGGTAAAACCCCCCTCTCTGCTGGAAGAATGAAACAGTTTTGGGCGGATCTATGATCTCAGGGGTAATCCTACTGTGGCTTATAAAAAGGAGCTTATTGCACTAGTGGAGGAGGGGTTTGAAAGAAAACTCCTAACGAAGAAAGAAAAGTTATTTTTGGTGCCTTCTGCTCCTAGGGTACCCATTATGTACTACCTGCCCAAGGTGCATAAAGATGCGGTGAACCCACCCGGGAGGCCAATCATTAGTGGCATTGATTCGGTCACTCGGGGAAATACGTTGATTTCTTTTTGCAGCCATTGGTGATGAAAACACCCTCCTTCCTAAGAGACTCTATGCAGGTAATTAACATTCTTAAGGACATAGAGTGGAAGGATAGCTATATTTTAGCTACTGCCGATGTCTCGTCACTCTACACGGTGATTTCGCATCGGCACGGGAGAGATGCTGTTGAGCACTTTTTGGGACAAAGTAGTATGCTGAACTTTCAAAGTCAATATATTCTGGCCCTTCTCGACTATGCCATGGCCCACAACTTCTTCTGGTTTGGGGGTACCTTCTACAGACAGAACAAGGGTGTGGCCATGGGTGCGAAATTTGCGCCGAGTATGGCCAACTTGTTCATGGCCAAGTGGGAGGAGGATGTCATCGGTGACGTTCCGAGACCGGAGGTTGTCCTCTGGCGGAGGTACATTGATGACATCCTCCTCCTGTGGGATGGTGACTCTGAATCCTTGAATGTATTTATCTCGGAGCTCAATACCAACGATAGAGGTATCAGACTTACCCATGAATTTAGCAGTTCTGAGATCCATTTTTTGGACCTCAGGATCAGGGTTGCGGGTAATGTCCTAGAAACCTCTACCTTTTTCAAAGAGACTGACAGGAACGGATTTATTTGACCCATCTAGTTGCCACCATGTGTCGTGGCTTAAGTCCGTTCCTGTCAGTCAATTTCTCAGACTGAAGAGAAATTGCTCTAATAGGTCTGACTTTCTGCGGGAGGCAGATACCCTAAAATCCAAGTTTTTGGAAAAAGGGTACAAGGAAGAGGACCTTGACAGGGCTCTTGTGCAGGCAGATGACCGTAACAGGGAGGATCTGTTGCAACCGAGGGTGCGAGATGCGAATGAGGATTTTCAATATGCCTTTTTTTCCTCCTATTCTATTCAGCACTTCTCGGTCAAAAAGATCATCCGTAGGCATTGGCATGTCTTGAGGAATGACAGTATATTGGGATCTGTATTGCCGGAAGCCCCTAAGCTCATCTTTAGGGGTGTTCCCCCTTTACGGCTACAAGTGGCTCCCAACATCATAGATCCGCCCAAAACTGTTTCATTCTTCCAGCAGAGAGGGGGGTTTTACCCTTGCAGACGTTGTGCCGTTTTCAAAATCAATGCCTGTAGGACAAGGAGGGTTGAGTCGTTTTTCTCTAATTCCACCCAATTAGACATTAAAATTGAGCCGTTCATAACATGTACCACGCGACATGTGGTCTACTTGTTGCGCTGCCCATGTGGCCGCAAATATGTGGGCCGTACGATTCGTATGCTGCATGTGCGCTTGCAGGAGCACGTGGCAAATATTATTAAGAAATTCCCAAAGCACAGTGTCTCGCGCCATTATGATCTTTGCCACGGGGGAGACCCTGAAGGCACTGTGTTTTTGGGAATTGACAAATTTTCTGGCAGTTGGAGGGGTGCTAATCGCACAAGAGGCGTTTCCCAGTTGGAAACCAGCTGGATTTATCGATTGAAAACGTATGCCCCCCATGGGTTAAACATCGATTGGGACATCAATGCGTTCATTAATAATGCATAGTTGATGTGCCCTCTCAATGTCCCATGGTCAGATCACTTGTCACAATTAATTTTAAGAATTGTGCATTAATTTGGGGTATATTTATTGTTTTAGTAAGAGATGCCCATAAGATTTTTATATCCTTTTTGTTGTTTTTATTGTTTTATGTATTTATATTGTACCTTTTGATTTTTGTTTTTAATATTGGCACTGTATTTAGTATGTAGCCTTTGGGGTCTGTTTTCGCGACTGGTAAATGGCGCTGCGCACCCTGGTGGATCCATTGTGGTGGCGCTGTTTTTGTGCGTCATAGCACTATTTGGTTACTAAGTATGGGGACTATTGGTATTTTGAAAGCCAAGAGTGAAGTATTCCCATTAGTATCAATGTTACCCATAACTGGGGAATTTGCCATGTCGCGTTATCATGTGATTTTATGGCATCCCCATTATTATTAGATTAAGTACATACATGTATCGCAATCCGCAATCCACACATTCTGATTTGTGTTTGGAGTGTTATTCTCTATTAGACTGACATCCGCTGTGGATTAATGTGGGTTGTATGACTTCCTGGTTCCGACCGCTGAAGCGCATGTTTCCGGGGAGCTGGAATGCAAGCGTCGGGCGCCAGGATGTAGAGCTATGGTACTCTGACCCGGAAGTTCCGGTTGTTGGAGCGCATATACCCGACTTCCGGTTTCGGGTGGTTATGCAACGTTCCGCCTCTTCCGTCCCGTCCAGCGTATACAAGTGATTGGTTTACTGCAGGCCACACCCCCTGACGACTTCATCTACTGACGAAACGCGTAGGAGGAGCCTGCTGCACGCCACGCTGGGACACACGAGGGAAGCGGCGGCCATTTTCTTGGTTGGAAACCGGACCCAAAAGGCGATATCTGAGAGAGACCTGCTGTAATATCTGCTACTAAATGTGAGTTGCCATTTTTATGCTAGTGCATCAAATAAACACACTTATTACTGTACTTCACTATGGGAGTTGTCCCTCTTTCTTCACATATGCACCTATACCGGTGTCTGTAACCATTGGAGCTGATGTGGATGTCACTATGAGCCGGGCACTGTCTGCAATGGTCGTATAGATGTATGAACAGAGCTGGATCTGATCTCTGTAGTGGGGATCCATTCATTGCGGTAAGGGGCCATCTTTTCTCTTGGTGGTGGTCTCTCTGCACAGAGTTGTTGGAGTGTGAAGTGATTGGCTACACCTTTGGGAGCACGTCTTTCTGATATGGACTTTCCTTCCAATGATTGATATATTTTTATATGGACTGTGGAGTTCATTTATTTAATCTTTATTATATAAGCGCTACACCATTTATCCCTACAATTTTCTATGATCTGTGTTTTCTAATTCATGATCGGGTGTTGGCAGCTTTTACTCAGAAAGGTTGAGCTTTTATTCATTGTTGAGTGTGTAAGCTTATTTAATCTTGTTTTAGCGCAGCAATACCCCTATTTTTTATAAATACAAGCTGAACATTGAATTCACCCCTGTGAGTGTAACTGTTTTTTGTCTCAATCCTCTAACTGCTACATCTGCAGATAACCAGATACAAATAAAAAGCCTAAAAAAGAAAGCAAATGCAGCCATCGCATCTAAGAATTGATAAGCTGCAATCTGATATAGGTTTTCTTTTGGGTTTAATACTGCTTTCCAGCTTTGTCAAGCTACGTTTTAGGCATGGACAATTGGCAGGTAAATTTCCTTTAACACCACCTGGATCAAGAGTAATGAGCCCTAAACATGTAGGTGTTTCAGGACCTATTTCACAGGTGGGGAATGCCTGCATATAGACCTCCCAGGTTCAACCACAAACTAGACAGATTTGTGCCAAGTACAGGGATTCTTTAGTGGAAGCTCTGTGGGATCAGTACAGGCTGATCTACAGTTTTCCTCCATGAATACTTCCCTTGTCTGTCTGATCTACATGATCAGAGATGGTGAGCATTCATGTTCTCCTTTATATCTCCTGAATGACCCAGGCAGATGTGTGGTACTTGACCTAATAGGAGTCCTGGCCATCGCTCCATGGGCTCTTCCAGATCGTCGGGACCTTCTATTTCAAGAATCTATTTACCATTCTGCTTCGCAGTCGCTTGCTTTAACAACATGGCTGTTGAAGCAGAGGTCTTTATTAGGGATAGAGACCTCTCTTAATCTGTGGTTCCATCGGTGCTAAGAACTAGGAAGTCAATTTCCCAAAAGAACTTCTAATGCCCATGATTGACCTACTTAGCTTGGTACAAGAAAACTAATTTCTGTTCTAGAACGTATTCTATAGGGCATATCCTGACCTTTTCTACAGTTAGGTGTGGGCCAGAATTTGGCCCTGAGTACCGTCAAGAGTCAAATATTGCCACTTGTGATCTTGTTCCAGAGACTGCTAGCCTGCCATTCGTAAAGACTTTTCTATGGTGTTTCACTGTTGTACAGTGCCTTGAAAAAGTATTCATACCCCTTGAAATTTTGTCATATTACAACCAAAAACATAAATGACCAACACAAAGTGGCATAAGTGGAAGAAAAATAATAAACAGTTTAATTTTTTTTTTTTTTTTTTTTTTTTTTTTACCCAAATTTCTGAAAAGTGTCGTGCATTTGTATTCAGCCCCCTTTTTACTCGGATACCCCTAAAATCTAGTGGAACCAATTGCCTTCAGAAGTCACCTAATTAGTAAACAGTCCACTTGTGTTTAATTTAATCTCAGTACTGTTCTGTGGAGCCCTCAGAGGTTTGGTAGAGAACCTTGGTGAACAAACCTCATCATAAAGGCTAAGGCACACCAGGCAGGTCAGGGATAAAGTTGTGGAGAAGTTTAATGCAGGGTTTAGTTATAAAAAAAAAAAATATCCAAAGCTTTGAACGTCTCAGGTAGCTGTTCAATCCATCATCCGAAAATGGTAAGAGTATGGCACAACTGTAAACCTACCAAGACATGGCTGTCCACTTAAACCGACAGGATGGGCAAGGAGAGCATTAATCAGAGAAGCAGCCAGGAGGCCCATTGTAAACCCGGTAGAGGCTGCAGAGATCAACCGCTCAGGTTGGAGAATCTGTCCACATGACTATTAGTCATGCACTCCACAAATCTGGCCTTTATGGAAGAGTGGCAAGACTAAAGCGATTGTTGAAAGAAAGCCATAAGAAGTCCAGTTTGCGAGAAGCCATGTGGAGACACAGCAAACATGTAGAAGAAGGTGCTCTGATCAGATGAGACCAAAATTGAACTTTTTGACCTAAAAGCAAAACACTGTGTGGTGAACGAACACTGCACATTACCTTGAACACACCACCCCCACTGTGAAATGTGGTGGCAGCATCGTGTTGTGGGGATGCTTTTCTTCAGGAGGGACAGGGTAGCTGGTCAGAGTTGATGGGAAGATGGATGGAGCGAAATATAGGACAATCTTAGAAGAAAAGCTGTTAGTCTGCAAAAGACTTGAGACTGGGGAGGAGGTTCACCTTCCAGCAGGACAAGGACCCTAAACATACAACCAAAACTACAATGGAATGGTTTAAATCAAAGCATATTCATGTGTTAGAATGGCCCAAAGTCCAAACCTAAATCCAATTGAGAATCTGTGGCAAGACTTGAAAATTGCTGTTCAGACGCTCTCCATCCAATATGACAGAGCTTGAGCTATTTTGCAAAGAAGATGGGCAAAAATGTCACTCTAGATGTGCAAAGCTGGTAGAGACATCCTCAAAAACAATCGCAGCTGTAATTGCAGCGAAAGGTGGTTCTACAAGTATTGACTCGGGGACTGAATACAAATATATACACCACACTTTTCAGGTATTGTTTTGGCATGCCTCATGCACACTGGGCGTTTTTACAGCTGCTGTTTTTTTGGCTACAGACATTTTTTTTTTTTTTTTTTTTTTTTCTGCGGCCAGTAAACTTGCCAGCATGTTATATTTCCATACACACAGGCTGTTGTCAGCATTTTTTGGCAGAGGCATTTTCTGGAAAAAAAAAGTGGGTTTTAAGAGGAGGAGTTCAGTTGCAAAAACGCTCCCACTCTGCTAAAAGCTGAAAAACACGGCTAGTCGGTGTTTGAGGCATAAGCTTTTGTGGGAGTATAGTTTTTCTAAAAAAAAAAAGCTAAGAATGCAAAAAATGCTGCAGAACTCATTCTACAGCTAACACTAATGGCAATTTTATAATGTCCAGTGTGAATGAGGCCTAAAACATTAAAAAAAAAAAACCTTTTATAATTTTCCTTCCACTTAACAATTATGTGCCACTTTGTGTCAGTCGAGCTGATCAGCAGGTTCTGGCCATGAATCATTTGCCGGGATCCGCTTAAGATTTCTGCTGTGTACGATTGCAGTGGGGGTAGTACGTCGCTTTGCCCGTCTGCAGTTCATGGCAAGCGGCCCTTAAGTGGTTTAACATCCCAGGGAACGGGCAACTGGATATGCATGTATTTTTATGCTATTCTTTCGTAGAGGACTTTTAAGTGCCAGGTTCACTTTTAAGCAGTGGTATGTAGATTTTAGGAAAAAATTACATGTGGACTACTTCATAGATAAAGAAGAGAATCTAACCTTTCTTTCTCATTACAGAGGAAGAGACCTGAGTTTATGGGTGAATCTGAGCAATTCCCTCTTCAGTATGTTTCATCTACCTTTTTGGACCTTCAAGAAGACCTATAATGAAATAAAGATTGTACACAGACCAAACCTTTATCACTTGTCCTGTGTGTTTCTTATGCTCCTTGGTGTATCCACTTATAGAAGGCCCTGTTGGTCGTGATCATGTGTGGGTGATATCTAAGCATAGCAGACAGAGCTAGGAAACAAAACTATATTGGGTTTAGGTTTAATAGGGACTTTGGCTAAGATTAATATTTAATGAAGAAATCAAAATAATAACTTTCTTGACCTGATCTATGATGAGATTAAACAATCAAAGGTGGATGAGAGGAGTTTTGTAGAAGTTGTGACAGCAGTGCTTTTGTCTAAGAAGCAAAAAACCTAAGGTTTTTTTTGTTTTGTTTTTTGACCTGTTGCAGTCCGTGTAAAGTGGCGGCAAAAGGGTGGGCATGTGTCATCGGGCGGCCAGAGTTTGTGCTGCTAAGACCTTCTTGGCACAGAGGCCGAGCTGTAAAAGACAGCTCTCGGACCCAACTAATAGCAAGCAGGACTGCCTCCTGATCATGTGACCACTGTTCTTTATTGAAGAGATGCTGTGGCTGGGCAGAAAGGGATTAAAGAAAAGGAGAGTAAGTGTAAACCTTCTAAGCTTAAGGGCAAATGCTAAGGATGTTCCCCCACTTAGCTATAAGAGCATCCTTAGTAATTGCGCTTAAGCTTGGAAGGTTTACTCGTACTCCTTTCCTAGATCACAACCTTCCCATATCTTTAACGCCCTCTGCCCAGCCACGGAAGCCCTTCGATAGGGTCTGTACAATGGGGGGGGGGGGAACCATAAGGACTGGCCGTCGCATGATCAGGAGCCGGTCCTGCTTGCTACTGATCGTTAGTGGGGTCCGAGAGCTGTCTTTTACAGCTCAGTCCCTGTGCTAAGAATGTTTTCTCAGCACAGGAACTTTGGCCACCCAGTGACAAACATGCATCGTGTGGGCATTAGAGTTACTGGCATCTACAGCTTTTTGTAGAATTCATGATGTTCAAGGGACGTTAAGGAGACTGGTCATGTCTTAAACTATGGAAAATATCAGCATGGGTGGCATTTAATCCCTATTTGAGGAAGATTACCCCTAATGTGGTTCTAATGACAGATCAATATTATGAGACTGAAGTAAAGATGGGAAGGACTGGGGGAAAAAAAATGAAAAATTGGGGGGGGGGGGGGTATTTCTCTTCTGTTCATAGACAGACACAGCTCCTGATCTTCTTAACCATTGTTATACTGCCCCCTACAGGAGTAGGACACTAGGCAGAAAAAAGTCTGGATACGCCTATGGGCAGTCCCGGGGGGGGATGCTCTCTCCCTGTTATAGGTACTCAGTTTTTTCTGCCTAGTGAGGAGTAAGGACCTAGTTCCTTGCTGGGATCTCTGGTCCTTCCAATTTTTTCTTTAAATATCATCTTTTTTTTTTTTTTCCTGTGAGATCTACAGTCAACTGCCAGACTGAGCAGCAGGCTTTATAATATAGATCCAGTGGTCACCCTAGTCTGGCCAGCGAGCCCGTGCAGACAAGAGCTCCGCGCTAGGTCGGCTGCGACGTAGCCCCTCCGGACGGTGGCTGGCCTGCGAGTTAAGTGCCTCGCGAGGTCGCATACGACTGGGTCTTGGCCCAAGTCATTTCGATGGAGAGGAGGCTCTGTCTGGAGCAGTGCCCTCCTGGTATGGTGAGTAGCTGTACTCCCCCACTCCCCCTGGAGGGTTTTGGGGTGAACGTGGGACCCCCGAGGTTCACCTCCCTCCCGTCAGGCACCCCCTTCATCTGTCCCCCACATCCTACCTCCCTTCCACTTATGCTAGGGCTGTGTGGGTGGTCTCGTCCACCTCCTGGGGTGGGGGCAAGGTGCTATGCTGGGGGGTGTGTGCGCCGGCGGCGGCCCGACAATCGGCTGACCCTCCCGTCCTGTCTTTGAGGACTAGAGATCCCTGGGAGCCTCGTGGTGTTGCCATTTTCTTGTAGCCTGTGGGCTCAATGCATAGTAGCCATGTTTGTTTAGTGTCCGGCTGCCATTTGGCAGTGGTTTTCCATTGAAAAATGTGACTGTCAACAGGTTGGTGCTGCCAGAGGGGGGGGGGGGGAGGGATTGGGAGGGATTGTCCCTTAGCTGTGTTTTTACACTTCTTTTTTTTTTTTTTTTTTTTTTTTTTTTTTTTTGTGAGGTCCCCCTGGTGACTCGTGGAGTCTTGGAGCACAGCCGATCCCTTATCTGGGGCCGCGGGGCCCTCTGGGTCCCATCTATCCATCAATGCACTGACTGCGGACCTGGATCCCTTGCCTCCCCGGTGGAGGTGGCTTTTGGGCTACGGGCTGGCATAAAGAGACCCACGCCTTCCCCTTTCGCAGGGACGTCCTTGGCAAATATTCTGCTCAGGGGCTCTGAACACTGGAACAGTCGACTACTAATCAATGGCTTGAAACTCCAAGCGATCAGACCTTGAACATTGGACAGATGGTCTTCAGGGATGTTCAGTGCGCATTCAATCGGACATTGCAATGGCCGTGGCTTATGTCAATCACCGGGGGGGGTACAAGAAGTGCCCTATCGGCTCTGGAGGTAGTGGGCATTCAAAGGTGGGAAGAGCGCTTTGTTCCGGCCCTCTCCACCGTACACGTTCCCAGGGGGAAAAACTGGCAGGCAGATTACCACAGACGTTGGACCAAGGGGAGTGGTCCCTTCATCCGGGGGTGTTCCGTTAGTGGCCCCGTGGGGGTCAGTATTGTCTGATTTACGCCTTCCCTCCTCTCAAGCTTCTGCCAAGACTTCTACGCAGGATCAAGACAGAAGGGGTTCCGGTCATTTTAGTGACCCTGGACTGGCCTCGCCGGGCTTGGTATGCCGATCTGGTGCGGCGTTCCTTGGAAGCTTTCTCTCAGGGAGTAACGGCTGTCCCAAGGACCAATCTTGTATCCTGCTTTAGTCGCTAGCTTTGACGGCTTGGCTGTTGAACGCCAGGCGCTGGTGGATAGAGGTTTGTCTGAGTCAGTGTTTCCAACGCTGATAAAATCTAGGAAACCTACTTATAGGAAGATCTACCATCATATGTGGAAGACATGCATTGCGTGGTGTGAGTCTCTTGGGGTTCATCCTCGCTCTTGTTCGGTGGCTCGGATCGTGACCGTTCTTTAACGGGGCATTGAGCAGAAACTAGCCTTGAGTACTATCAAGGGTCAGGTGTCGGCCTTGGCAGTCTTTCAACGACCCCTGGCCACATTCTCCCTGGTGTGTACTTTTCTTCAGGGGGTTAGGCATTTGACACCTCCAGTGCGGTCTCTGTTGCCGCCTTGGCACCTCAATTTGGTGCTCTGTCCTCCAGAAGCCTCTTTTTGAGAATCTTTGGGAGATTCTCCTGCTTACATTGTCCCAGGTGGTGGCCTTCACCTATGCGTGCAGGGTGTCGGAATTGGCGGCGTTATCCTGTAGTTCACCTTGCTGGTGGTTCACGGTAATAAGGTGTTTTTTTGGCCCCCCCCCCCTGTCTGTCGTTCCTTCCTCAGGTTGTCTCTGTTTTTAATTTGAATGAAGATGTGTTGCTTTTGCTGTGTCCCAGGCTAACGCATCCAAAGAAAATTGCTTTGCCGCATGCCTTGAATGTGAACTGGGCAATTAGGGTGTACCTGGCAGCTACGGAGTCTTTTAGGAAGTCATACTTACCATTTGTGCTCACGGAGGGGCATCAGAAAGGATTGTCCGTTTCCTCTGCAACCATTTCTGAATTTTTCAGGCAGACGGTGGTTCAGGTCTATTCCATCTAGGATTAGGTTCCTCCTTTCCCTTTTTAAGGTGCATTCTACTCCTGCTCTCAGTGCCTCCTGGGCTTTCTGTCAGGCGTCGGTGACGCAGGTTTGCAAGACGGCGTCCTGGTCGTCAGTGCACACTTTCACTAAGTTCTATGAAGTGGATGTGTTGGCATCTGCGCATGCTTCCTTTTGGCCACACGTTTTTTTTTTTTTTTTCCAGATGAGCTACTGTTTACCTGGTTGGCTATAATAGTTAGCCTTGGGAATTTCTTTTTTGCTGTTCCCATCCTTCATGGTTAACACTGCTTTGGGACGTCCTAATGATTAAGATCAGGAGCTGTGTCCTTCAATAAACAAATGAGAAAATGGGATTTTGGACTTGCTGTAAAAAATCAATTTCTCTAATGTTAATTGACGAACACAGCACCCAACCGTGTAATTCTTCTGACACTGCTTGTAACTAAACTGAGTACCTATAGCAGAGAGAGGGAATATACCCCATAACTGTAGTCAGACTTTTTTCTGCCTAGTGTTCTACTCCTGTCGGGGGTAGTATAACCCAGTGGTTAAGAAGAACAGGAGCTGTGTCCGTCAATGAACATCAGAGACCTGGATTTTATAGTAAGTCAAAAATACCATTTTTGTTTCAAGATGAATTTCTCTGACCCCCCCCCCCCCCCCCCCCCCCTGATAATTTTTATTGTAATGTATTCTCTGCCTTAAGATAAAAAGCCTTCTATGTGTAGAAGTAGTATATGTGTGCTATGGACTAGTTGATAGGAAAAAGGTGTATACTAAAGCTGCTGTCTCCATTTAAACAACTACCTGGGTCGATGATGGTGTATGATAGGAAATGTTAGTGGGTGTGGGCGCTGCTTATGCTGGGTATTTTGCAATACTCAGTGTGTGGCTCTTAGTAATAAAATATGTGATATATATATATATATATATATATATATATGTGTGTGTATGTATGTGCATACATACAGGTCCCTCTCAAAAAATTAGCATATTGTGATAAAGTTCATTCTTTTCTGTAATGTACTGATAAACATTAGACTTTCATATATTTTAGATTCATTACACACAACTGAAGTAGTGCAAGCCTTTTATTGTTTTAATATTGATGATTTTGGCATACAGCTCATGAAAAACCAAAATTCCTATCTCAAAAAATTAGCATATTTCATCCGACCAATAAAAGAAAAGGGATTTTAATACAAAAAAAGTCAACCTTCAAAAAATTATGTTCAGTTATGCACTCAATACTTGGTCGGGAATCCGTTTGCAGAAATGACTGCTTCAATGCGGCGTGGCATGGAGGCAATCAGCCTGTGGCACTGCTGAGGTGTTAAGGAGGCCCAGGATGCTTCGATAGCGGCCTTGAGCTCATCCAGAGTGTTGGGTCTTGTGTCTCTCAACTTTCTCTTCAACATCCCACAGATTCTCTATGGGGTTCAGGTCAGGATAGTTGGCAGGCCAATTGAGCACAGTAATACCATGGTCGGTAAACCATTTACCAGTGGTTTTGGCACTGTGAGCAGGTGCCAGGTCGTGCTGAAAAATGAAATCTTCATCTCCATAAAGCATTTCAGCAGATGGAAGCATGAAGTGCTCCAAAATCTCCTCATAGCTAGCTGCATTGACCCTGCCCTTGATAAAACACAGTGGACCAACACCAGCAGCTGACATGGCACCCCAGACCATCACTGACTGTGGGTACTTGACACTGGACTTCAGGCATTTTGGCATTTCCCTCTCCCCAGTCTTCCTCAGGGTCCGGTCATCTCTTCTCGTTGTGCAGCGTTTTCTGACACACACTTTTTCCTTCCCAAAGACTTCCCACTGAGGTGCCTTGATACAGCACTCTGGGAACAGCCAATTCGTTCAGAAATTTCTTTGTGTCTTACCCTCTTGCTTGAGGGTGTCAATGATGGCCTTCTGGACAGCAGTCAGGTCGGCACTCTTACCCATGATTGCGGTTTTGAGTAATGAACCAGGCTGGGAGTTTTTAAAAGCCTCAGGAATCTTTTGCAGGTGTTTATAGTTAATAAGTTGATTGAGATGATTAGGTTAATAGCTCGTTTACAGAACCTTTTCATGATATGCTAATTTTTTGAGATAGGAATTTTGGGTTTTCATGAGCTGTATGCCAAAATCATCACTATTAAAACAATAAAAGTCTTGCACTACAGTTGTGTGTAATGAATTTAAAATATATGAAAGTCTAATGTTTATAAGTACATTACAGAAAATAATGAACTTTATCACAATATGCTAATTTTTGAGAGGGACCTGTGTGTATATATATATATATATATATATATATATATATATATAATAAAACGTATGCCAAAAATCAACAAATCACAAAAATTCAGTGCATAAGTGATGTAAACCACTAATGGTGACTCAGGGCAAAAGTGGCGTGTGCATACACATAATATAATAAAAGTCCTTCAGTTTAGTATTGCAGAAAAAAAAAAAAAAATGTGCAATCACGAAGTCTCTAATCATGTTGGTAGCTTCACTCATTCTCCCTCTTACATAGTTGCATAGTAGTTGAGGTTGAATAAAGACAATAGTCCATCAAGTTCACCTGTGTAGGTGTGTATGGCCGTAATCATCTCTCATACCCCTGAATGTTCTGATCCTTGAGATGTACGTCCAAGAGTCTTTTGAAAGTAGCCCTACTTCACGCAGAAACTACCTCTTGTGGTAGAGAATTCCACAATCTTGTAGCCCTAAAAGTAAAGAACCCCCTGCGTTGCCTGAGGTTAAAACGCTTCTCCTCTAATCGCATTGTATGCCCTCGAGTCCTCATGCAATCCTTTCAACTGAATAGCTTTTTTTCTATGCTGAGATCACCATTGAGGTATTTATAAATTGCTATCATGTCCCCTCTCAGGCGTCTATTCTCCAGGGAGAAAAAAATCAAGCGATTGCAGACGCTCTTCATAATTAAGGTCCTCCAATCCCCTAATTAGTTTAGTTGCCCTTCTCTGGACTCTCTTCAGCTCCAACACATCCCTCCTTCCTGAGGACTGGCGACCAGAACTGGACAGAATACTCCAGATGCGGTCGCACCAGAGTTTTTTTTATAAAGTTGTAGGATTATAGTTTTATTTCTTGAATACATCCCTTCTTTATGTATGCTAATATTCTGCCGGCTTTGGCAGCTGCCGCTTGACATTGCATGCTATTGCTTAGTCTGTCCTCTACCAAGACTCCCAGATCTTTCTCCATTTTTGATTCCCCCCAAAAGGTTCCCCTCCAAGTACAAAACCTTACACTTCTCCACATTAACAGAGTGGGCAACGACATGGCAAATTAGGTTTATTTTGTTCAGGTCATTCTGTAGGATATCTGCTTCATGCTGTGCAGTTATTGCCCTGCCCAATTTTGTGTCCTCTGCAAAAACTGATATAGAACTACTGATCCTGTCCTCAATGCTGTTTATGAATAAATTGAACAAGGTTGGTCCCAGGACTGAGCCTTGGGGGACCCCACTTACCACCCCAGACCAATAGAAGATATGGAAGTTGCCCGCACTCCACCTTTTGGCTCAGTGACCGCCGCTTTGTGCAAGACGAGCGGCGGACCGCTGAAGGTGTCATGCGGCCAGGGGGCGGGGCTGGTCATGGATGAAGATGCCAGTCTGTGGCTCGGTGCATGTGCACCACCGCTTCCGGAGTCTCCCCCTGCTGTCCGGGCCGGCCACCGACATGCTGTCTCAACCCCTCCTCGAGTCTCCAGTGTATTGGCACAGAACAAGGTAAGTGATGTCTTGACTGCCCCCAGGGAAGTGGGGGGGGGGTGTCAGTGTAGGGGGGTCAGCATAGGTGTCAGTGTAGGGGAAGTGGAAATGGGAGGGAGGGGGGGGTCAGTGAAGGGGGTGTCAGGGTCAGTGTAGAGGAGGGTGTGTCAGTGTAGGAGGGTCAGCATAGGTGTCAGTGTAGGTGTCAGTGTATGGGGGGATCAGTGTATGTGGAAATGTAGGGGGGTCAGTATAGGTGTCAGTGTATGTGGGGGTCAGTATAGGTGTCAGTGTATGGGGGAGGTCAGTGTAGGGGGGTCAGTATAGGTGTCAGTGTATGGGGGGTCAGTATAGGTGTCAGTGTATGGGGGGTCAGTATAGCTATTAGTGTAGGGGTCAGTGTAGTGGGGGTCAGTGTATGTGGAAATGTAGGGGGGAGTCAGTGTAGGGGTCAGTGTATGTGGGAATGTAAGGGGGTCAGTGTACGGGGGGGTCAGTATAGGTGTCAGTGTATGGGGGGGTCAGTATAGCTATTAGTGTAGGGGTCAGTGTATGTGGAAATGTAGGGGGGAGTCAGTGTATGGGGGGGTCAGTGTATGTGGGAATGCAAGGGGGTCAGTATAGGTGTCAGTGTATGGGGGGGTCTTAGTATGCGCTATTTATTACCACCCTTTGGACACGCCCTTTTAGCCAGTTCATATCCAAGAGCAAACCTTGCGGTCGATGCCTGCAGACCTTGTTTTATAAATTAAGCGCTTGTGGGGAACTGTATCAAACGCCTTCGCGAAATCCAGGTACACCACATCCAATGGTTTCCCCCTATCTAGCTCACAGCTCACCTCCTCGTTGAATGTTAAAAGATTGGTTTGACAAGAACGCCCATTTGTAAACCCCTGCTGATTACTGCTTATGTTGTTGTCCCTAGCAAACTCTACGATATAGTGCCTGATCATCCCCTCCAGAAGTTTACATACTATCAATGTCAGACTGACAGGCCTATAATTTCCCGGGACATGCCTCTGCCCTTTTTTGAATATCGCTATCACGTTAGCCTTCCTCCAAGCTTTTTCTCTTCTAAATTTATTTCCCATATGAGTGCACTGCGAGATGCATTTGTTTAATATGTTCCTAAAGCATTCCGATTTTTCCTCAGTGGTCAGTGTTCCTAGGGTTTGGTGCCAGTTTACCCTTTCCATCATTGAGCACAATTTGGGAAAGTTTGTCCTTCTGAAGTTTAGGGTTCTTATGTTCCCCTCTTGCCTTGTTATATTATTTACGCTAAATGTGATCATCCTGTGATCGCTAGAGCCCAGGTTGTCCTGGACTCCAACTTCTGAGATTAGGTCTGGGTTATTAGTGATCAATAGATCCAGCACTGCATTTTCTCTAGTAGGAGAATCCACGAACTGAGACATGTAGTTGTCCTGTAAGGTTTCCATGAAGAGACGGGCCTTCTGTGAGTGTGTAGTCCCCTCTTCCCAGTCAATGTCGGGATAATTGAAGTCCCCTAATATGATGACTGATCCCAGTGTTGCCACTTTACCCAACAGTGATATAAATTCCAGTTCTACCTCCTCCCTTTGCTTGGGTGGCCTATAGCAAACCCCCACAATTACTTTTCTCTTGCGTCCTCTGACAGTCGTCGCCGCTCTAAATTCATTACGATTGGGTAATGGCTGTGCACTCTAGGAGTAAGCTAGGCAGTTATTAAACAGTTAATAACAGGTTTTTTAACCAGACACATCTCTAGGGGGCTGTCCCACAGACATTCTCACCCAACTACTTCCTGTATCTTATCAGTTTTCTGCTGCCTAGCTCAGGAGTAGGCTGGGTTTCCCTGGCTGAGACTTGGGTCTCAGCTTTTTTTCTTATGTTTTCTCTCTTAAAAAAAAAAAAAAGTGTTTTCTTTTAAAAGATAGCTTTTTATTTTCTCCTTCGCTTAGTTGGTCATACTTTAGACTACAGCGTTTGCAGAGCTGGTTGTTCTAGAACCTTACGGACTCCCAGCCTGCCATTGAGCGTTTAGCAGGTTATTGGTACGCCCAGGCCTCGCAAACGGCAGTGTCCCTGGCGTCAGGGACTAGCCTGCGAAGTTGCTATCTTCGCTGGGATGTCTCAACTGCGGTACGCCCGCGTGTTGCTAGCGTCCCCTTTGGCTGACGGCACTCTCACTCAGGGTGGGAGGTTTCCTGTCGCAGAGCGGTGCCCATGACTACCCCTCTATCTCTGGACCATGTTTATTGGGGTATGTATGTGGGCCCTCTGGGGATGACAGTTCAGGTATGGGTTCTGTGATATCCCCCTCATGGCTGTAGGTGCGGCTCCTGTGTGTCCCTTCCCTGTCCCTGCAGGGGGCGCTGTCGCGGTTTGACCGAGGTGTGGGGGGTCTCCTACGTCCCAGGGGTGCTTGTGGTGCTCTGTGGGGACCAGTGCATGGTGTTTTGGGGCCGCAATTAGCGATATTCCACATGGCCGTCATTTTGGGTGTGGGCAGGCTGTTCTGCCTCATAGTGTGGGCAGTAGCCATTTTCTGTCATCCTTTTGGCGCCGATCGGGCACCATCTTTAGTGTGGGCATGATGTCCTTTGTGGGCAGCGGCCATTTTCCCAGGGCTTTTCTCCCCATTGACTTCTATTGACAACCATTTTCTTTTGGCTCAGGGCTGGGTTTGCCTCTGGGGGCGTGAGGTCACTTCCTCCTTCTCTTCAGATCCTCAGCAGCGTGGCAAGTATAACACACTGTAGGGGGCTTTTTACTGGTTTCTCTGGCCTGCATTCCTGCTAGCACTCATTTTTACAGATTCCTGTAGCAAGGGACAAGGTCTCCATTTGCGGTGCAGTTTTGTGGTGGGGGCCGTGGGAATCGCCGATTTAAAGGGCCAGCGTCACAAAATTTGTGTATTGCTATTATGGAGTCCCAGGATAGCAAATTCCCCACAGGCCTGGTGGGTGGTTCAGATGCTCCTGCATCCGCTTCCATAGCCTCTCTATCTGCTGCACTTGTGACTTTAGCGTCAAAAGTGGATTTGCTGATGTCTGACTGGGTTTTCTAAAAAACGACCTATGCCCTCTCACTCTTCTGATTCAGAGCCAGATTTGGTTGCCACAGACAACTTCCCCTGTGGTCCCTTTCCTCTGTCGGATGTGGAGGAGGATTCGTCCTCTGGACCGCGCTGCGGTGGACGCGCTTATCAGCTCTGTTAAGGAAACTTAAAATTTGGATGATGAGCCCCCCCCCCCCTGTCGGGTAAGCGTGTTTCCTTCGGGACACGCAAAGCCCATAAAATCGGGTCCGGTTTTTCCTTGTCCCGAGGAGTTTCACGAAACCGTGAATGATCAATGGCGCTGTATCAAACATATGTTTGTGGTGCCCAAGAGATTCCAGTACCGTTATCCCTTCGGTGGATCCGGTGGATTCTCACTGGACTGTGGCTCCTAAGGTGGACCACACTGTGTCCAGGTTAAAAAAAGCCACTTTCTCTAATCGCCTTCCAGGACGGCCCAAACTTGAGATGATAGGCTCCTCCTACCGGAAACACAATCAATCAACATAGTTAAAAGGCCCCACCCTTCCCTCTGCCCCTCAGTTTAGATTGTGTTTCTTCCTCCGAAACGTTTATTTTCACTGACCTGCAGACTTTTGTAGTCCTATGGTCCCTCTGTGAGCCAGGTTCTGCAAAGCTGTGAGAGTGGAGCTCTACCTGCCACCTTCCTTGGGTTTCTCATAGGTCGTCCCCCGCATCGGTAAAACCGTCGGTCACCCTCTAGGTTTTTTCCGTTTCCCGGCGCCAGCAGCTCTCCTCCACAGGACTCGGTTTCAAATTTCCCATCGGAGGTGACGTCAGACGCGGGCGCGTCAAGCCTCGCTATCGGAGCGGAAGGAGCTCGGCAGCATCCAGTGACATCAGTTCCTGTCGCACAATGCGGAAGAGGAAGGTGGAGGAGACGCCGGAACTACTGTCATGCGGTAGTGCAGACTCCCAGGCCGCAGGAGCTCGGACCGCTGCCAGGGAGATGAAGCCTTCTACTCACCCACCGTGGAAGGAAGAAGGGCTGGGCCAAGCAACGGCAGCCAAACCCAGGTTGGACCCGGGTAAGTGCTGCAGTGCATCTGGTTTAGGCAACCGTTTTCTAAGTCTGCTGATGTTTTTTTCTGACATAGAAATGCTTGATGTTCCCTCTCCCTGACCATAGTCGGACTGATTGAGTGTCCTTTCTATGATTCTTTATATTTTACAAACTTGGAAGAGTGATACTAATGTTGTATCCGGTCTTCCATAGTCCCAGAGCGGTGCTCAGGAAACCTCTACTGCCTCACCAGTGTTATTAGGTTCTGTTGCCTCAAGAAAGTGTGGTAATTGTGCAGACAGACTGCCTAGCTCCCACACAAATCCATTCTGCTACAAATGTATTTATAAGATAGCAGGGAAAGAATCGTCAGCCCTAATGAAGGATTTCATAAAGACTGTCCAAGAGGAAATGCTGACGACAATTCAGACTGTGAGGTCGTCATTAGGTAATTCAGGATCCACCGTGTCTCCTGCAGGGGAGGGTACCTCCTCACAGGAGAGTCTTTCTGTTAGGCCAGGACAGTCCAGCCAGTTACTTTCACAGAGTCTACCTTCAGGGTTACAGAGGAGTAGACAGAAGAGGATAGAGACTGCTCAGCCTCCCAATCCAGCTCAGAGGGAGAAGGAGAAAGGGACTCAGAGAAACCAGAGGAGACAGAACCAACCAGAAATCTGTTTTGGCTAGATAACATGCAAGGGCTCCTTCAAGCAGTGTATGCTTCTGAAGAGATACCCGATTTACCAAAAGAGACTTCAGCCCAGGATAGACTCTAGAAGGGTCTAGGTAAGACTCCTTCTAGAGTTTTTTTTCCTATCCACCAATCCCTCAAGGGGTTGGTTCTCCAACAATGGCAACGGCCGGAGACTAAGTTTAGCAGACCAGTTTCCTGGAAACGCAGATTTCACTTTAAGGAAGAGGATATCGAACAGCTGATAAGTCCTAAACTAGATGCACCTTTGGCACAAGTAACCAAAAAGTCTGACCTCTCCTTTGCTGATACAGGCAGTATTAAGGATGTCATGAATAGAAAAGCGGAGTCCCTTCTGAGGAAGGCCTGGGAGGCTAATGCTTCTACTATGGCTCCAGCATTAGCTGCCTCCTGTGTGGCAAGGAATACTTTTTGTTGGCTTGACAGGCTGAACAAAAACTTACCGCAAGAGAAAACTCAAGACCTACAGGACTCCCTTTCACTAATAGGGAAAGCAGTAGCTTACTTGGCTGATGCAGCGGTGGAGTCTGTTGTAGCCTCTGCCAAAACAGGTGCCCTCTTAAATTCGGCCAGAAGAGCCATTTGGCTAAAAGAATGGGAGGGAGACCTTACCTCAAAAACAAAGCTCTGCGCTTTGCCTTTTGAGGGATCTCTACTCTTTGGATCTGGTTTGGATGAGGTCTTAGCCAGGTCCTCAGAAAGGGGGAAGAAATTCCCGGTGAAGAGGAAGGAGGTTCCCAGGAAATTTTTTCGAGGCCCCCAGGAACAAAGTCAAAATAGACGTAAAAGAGAACCTAACAAAAGATGGCGTTTCAGGAAGGGAAGACAAAGGAACAATTTGCTCTTTCCTTCCACTGCAGGCTCAAGAGACAAGTGACACCAGCGTCAAGGTGGGGGGCAGACTGAATCAATTTCTCACCCATTGGAAAGAAATTTCAGTCTCCCCATATATTTACACCCTCATTCAGGAAGGTTATTGCCTTCAATTCACTTTGATACCTCCTATTACAATAACCCTGACCCAAATCCCCAAAAAACCCCTAACAAAAGAAGCCCTACTACAAGGAATTCAAGAACTGGCAGAGCAGCTAGTAATTCTAGTTCCAGTAGATCAACCTCTTCAAGGTTTCTACTCCCATGTGTTTGTGGTCCCAAAGGCATCAGGCAAGTTCCGCCTGATAATAAACCTAAAAAAGCTCAACCGGTTCCTGAGGTACAAAAATTTTTCGATGGAAACTATTTATTCAGTACGGAAAAACGTACTAAAAGACGTTTCTCTTACGTCCTCCGACAGTCGCCGCCCACTCAAGTCTTCACCAATGGGTATTGACCTTTGCTCCGCAGGAGTAGCTAGGCACAAGATTTGTTAATAACAAAAGCTTTTAGCATAGACACACCCCTAGGGGCTGTCCCCTTAGTCAATACCTCCCTGCACCAGCATTCCCAACTCAGTTTGATCTTGCCTAGCTTAGGAGTAGCAGGCTTTCCTGTGCTGGGGCTTCAGTTTCAGCCTTCTACCCTTTTTTTGATTTTATTTCAGATGTTTTCTCTTTACTTTACTAGCTGTTTTTTTGTCAGCTCTTAGTTAGGGATCTTCGGATGAAGATACATCGTGCGGAGCTGGGTCTCGGACTGGCCGCCCTGGATCCCAGGGCTGAGGGCCAGATGGATCCCCAGCCTGCCATCGAGCGTTCAGCTATGGCTCGCCCTGGCGCCATGAACGACCCATCCCTGCTCGCTGCAGGGATGCTGCCTGTGAGGTGGCTACCTCACTGGACGCCATTCTGCGGTCTTGTGCTGCGGCACCCTGGTAGCTGATTCGGCTCCGCCGACCACGCTGGCTATGGTGGATCAGATCCATCAGGGAGTCATGTACGTGTGTAATGCTGACTTGAATTTAGCTCCTTTGGCTGCACGCCTGTCTAGTGTGGCAGTGCTCAACCATCGCCTGATATGGCTGAAAAGTTGATCGGCCGACCAATCTTCTCGCAAAACGTTGGCGGATTTTCCCTACGCGGGATCTCGCCTTTTCGGTGAGGCATTGGATAATCTGGTGAAAGGTGTTACTGGGGGCGAGAGTACTCTCTTACCCCAGAATCCCAAGCACAAGTCCTTCCGTGGCAAGCGGAACTCCTCGTTCAGGCCCTCTTAGGGGTCCTTTCGTGCCTTTCGGTCGCAATCCAAGGGCAAGCCCTTCAAAGGCCAAGGCTCCCAGAAGAAGCCGTGGGCGGGTAAGCAGAAATCCGGTCAAGCCGGCTCTGCAACCCATGCCAATTCCGCCTGAAGGGACGCCCTCACCCGCTTCAGGGGTGGGGGGGCATTTGCGCGGTTTCCTCCAACCTTGGCTGGTCCGCATTCAGGACAGATGGGTTCAGGAAATCGTTCGATCAGGTTACAAGATCGAATTTCTTTCTCGGCCGGCGGGCAGATTTTTTCCCTCAAATCTTCAGCTGTCTCCGGAGCGCTTGCAGGATCTGCACCTGGCGGTGCGGGACCTGCAGGCCCAGGGGGTGGTGGTTCCGGTGCCTCATCGGGACAGATTTCGGGGGTTTTACTCCAATCTGTTCACTGTGCCCAGAAAGGAGGGCAAGGTGCGTTCGATTCTGGACTTGAAAGCTCTGAACCGCTTTGTGCGGGTTCGGAAGTTCCGCATGGAATCCCTGCGCTAAGTGGTGGCCGCCCTGAGTCCGGGGGAGTTCATGGCCTCCATCGATCTGAAGGATGCGTACCTACACATCCCTATTTTTGAGGGTCACCAAAGGTACCTTCGATTCGCCATTGCGGAGGACCACTACCAATTCGTGGCGTTACCTTTCGGTCTCGCTTCGGCTCCGCGGGTTTTTACCAAGGTGCTGGCGCCGGTCCTTGCCCTGTTGCGAGCACAGGGCATTGCTGTCTTGGGGTATCTGGACGATCTCCTGATAAGGTCGAATGCCAGCCAGAGCCTGTTGACAGACCTGTCCACCACGGTGCAGACACTGCAAGAGTTCGGTTGGACCATAAACATTCCGAAGTCGACTCTGTGCCCTTCGGTTCGCCTTCCCTATCTGGGGATGGTTCTGGACTCTGTCCAGGCGAAGGTTTTTCTACCGGAGGACAAGCTCCGGACGCTTCAGGACGAGGTCAGGTCCCTCAGGGACAACGACAGCTCGTCTCTCCGGACATGCATGAGGTGTCTGGGGTTGATGGTCTCGGCCTTCGAGGCGATCCCCTTTGCCCAGTTTCACATGTGGGGTCTCCAGGCGGAGATTCTTGCCAAGTGGGACGGGCGACCGCAGTCCCTGGGTCTGCGGGTCTCTCTGAGCCACCGCACCAGAGGGAATCTTCTGTGGTGGCTCCAGTCCCCGGCGGTATCGGGGGGCAAGTCTTTTCGTCCATTGTTGTGGACGGTGGTCACCACGGATGCCAGCCTGTCAGGCTGGGGTGGTGTCCTGGGCGTTCTGTCCGCCCAGGGAACTTGGTCGGAGGTGGAGTCCTCCCTTCCGATCAACATTCTGGAATTACGAGCGATAAAGCTTTGCCTTCTGCGATGGTCGGAACGGCTTCAGGGCCGTCCAGTTCTGGTTCAGACGGACAATGCCACCGCGGTGGCTTACATCAACCATCAAGGGGGCACCAGGAGTGCCCGAGCGGCTCGGGAAGTGGCCGACATTCTGTCTTGGGCCGAGACGCACGTCCCAGCGATAACGGCAGTTCACATTCCGGGGGTGGAGAACTGGCAGGCGGATTATCTGAGTCGCCAAACCCTGGACCAGGGGGAATGGTCCCTTCACCCGGATGTCTTCCAGATGTTGTGCGCGAAGTGGGGTTCACCGGATGTGGACCTGTTCACGTCTCGCCTAAACAACAAGGTGGAAAGGTTCGTGGCAAGAACGCGCGATCCTTGGGCGGACGCCTCGGTGGCGCCTTGGCATCAGTATCGTTTGATGTATGCCTTTCCCCCGATTCAGCTGCTGTCTAGGCTCCTTCGCAGGTTAGCCTCGGAACCGCATACGGTAATTCTGGTGGCACCGGACTGGCCTCGCCGGTCTTGGTACGCAGACCTCGTCAATCTGGCAGTCGACACTCCATGGTGCTTGCCGCTTCGGGAAGACCTTCTGTCTCCAAGGGCCGATATTCCATCCTGCTTTACAGTCGCTGGCTTTAACGGCCTGGCTGTTGAAAGCCAGGTCCTGAAGGATAGGGGTCTCTTCCCCTGAGGTCATCCCCACTTTGATGAAGGCTAGGAAAGCCTCTTCGGGGAAGATTTACTACCGTACTTGGAAAGCATACTTTGCCTGGTGTGAGTCCAGGGGGTATTCCCCTCGCTCATACTCGGTGTCGAGAGTGTTGGCTTGAGTACGTCTTGGGCTTTCCGGCATCAGGCTTCTGTGGCCCAGGTGTGTAAGGCGGCGACTTGGTCGTCCGTTCACACCTTCTCAAAGTTTTATAAGGTGGATGTTCAGGCATCGGCCGATGCCTCCTTTGGCCGTAAAGTTCTCAGTGCGTTAGTGCCTTAGGGACCCTTGTTTTTGGGTCCTTGGCTGTTGGGGTGTTTTACCCCTGGGTTACTTGTTTTCCTGGGTTGTTGCTCCTGTTGAGCATATTTTCCTGTTGCCCAGTTGGTTCTCTTACTATGGTAAGGTTCCTTTCTCTGATGTGGGTACTGCGTTGCTTGATATGCGGCTGCGTCTCCCACCCCTTATGTCTACACTGCTTTGGGACATCCCATTGGGGAAGACTTGTGAGTGGGCGGCGACTGTCGGAGGACGTAAGAGAAAACTGAATTTTTGTAAAATCTTACCGTAAAATTCCTTTCTCTGAGTCCTCCGACAGTCGCCGCCCCCCGCCCCTCTTTTGGGGTTTTTGTGTACTCTTACTGCTATGCTACCAAACTGAGTTGGGAATGCTGGTGCAGGGAGGTATTGACTAAGGGGACAGCCCCTAGGGGTGTGTCTATGCTAAAAGCTTTTGTTATTAACAAATCTTGTGCCTAGCTACTCCTGCAGAGCAAAGGTCAATACCCATTAGTGAAGACTTGTGAGTGGGCGGCGACTGTCGGAGGACTCAGAGAGGAATTTTATGGTAAGATTTTACAAAAATTCAGTTTTTCATGACCACCTTGGATCTCAGAGATTCTTATCTGCATGTTCCCATCCATCCAGAACATCAGAAATTCCTGAGATTTGCTATAGAAACCAAAGGAAAGACAACGCATTGGCAGTTCAGGGCACTACCATTCGGACTGGCTGCCAGTCCAAGGATTTTCACAAAGGTTCTTGCGGAGGCAGTGACTCACCTACACCTGTTAGGGATTGCCCTGATCCCTTACTTGGATGATCTACTGATTTTTGGGAAATCGGAGGCCCAAGTAAACCTAGATACCCACCTGGTGATAGTCTGCCTGGAGAGTCTGGGATGGCTCATCAACCTGAAAAAATCAGCCTTGGTACCTTCCCAGATGCGGAATTTTCTGGGTTTCCAGGTAGACTCGAGGGCTCAAAAACTGTTTTTACCCCTAGAAAAAAGGGAAAAAATAAGTACCGCAGTCCAGACACTGGGGATTCTCCATCCTGTTCCAGGAGAGAGATTCTAAGGGTGTTGGGGCTAATGTCAGCCAGTATACCAGCACTGATGTGGGTGCAACTGCAAGCAAGGGAACTTCTGTTTCTACCATCTGTCGTCTTGGGACAAAAAGACAGAATCACTAAACGAGCACGTCATCCTCACTCCACAAGTACAGACATCCCTGAAATGGTGGAAAGACCAAACCAACTTGGGGAAGGGCAGACCCTGGGGACAGTGGAATCCTATAGAGATTACCACGGACGCCAGCACAAAGGGTTGGGGAGCCCACATGGATGGAGTTCATACACAAGGGATCTGGGACAAGAGAACAGCTCAAGCCTCCTCAAATTTCAGAGAGTTGAAGGCAGTGGGGGAGGCCCTGAAAGCCTTCAGAGAAAACATCCTCAACAGAAGTTCTCGTCCTTTCAGACAATACTACAACAGTGGTATATCTGAACAGGCAAGGAGGAACCAGATCCAGACCCCTCTTGGATTTGGCTACAGAAATCCTGAGTTGGGCAGAGGAAAGGGTAGTTTCCCTGGTAGCAGTTCACATCAGGGGGAAAAACAACCTACAAGCAGACTTCCTCAGTCGTCATCTTATCCAAGAGGGAGAATGGGAGTTAGATCCCAAAGTCTTTCAAATGATAATTCAAAGATTTGGTACCCCAGAGATAGACCTGTTCGCCACGGCTCAGAACAAGAAGGTGGACAGCTTCTTCTCCCTTACTCGGAACAGAGGGATGACAGGGTTGGATGCACTAGCTCAACCTTGGCAGTTCCACCTGGCATATCCCTTCCCCCATCTGATGTTGATTCCGAGAGTCCTTCAAAAATTAAACCAGTCGGGAGCTTCGGTTGATTCTAATTGCCCCATGGTGGCCAAGGAGGCCTTGGTTTGCCACAATGAAAGCCATGGCAGTAGCCTGCCCATGGCGTCTTCCAGTCTCTCAACCTACTGTCACAAGGTCCTGTTCTGTGTCCGGACCCGGAATTTTTTCAGTTGGCAGCTTGACTACTGAAAGCCAACTCCTAATTTCGAAAGGTTGCTCACAGAGAGTGGTAGATACACTCTTGTTGAGCAGAAAACCTGTTACAAAAAAGATCTACACTAAGGTATGGAAAAGTTTTTGTACCTGGGGTAGGCAAAAAGGTTTTGCCGCCTCCTCTACCCCTGTAATCCTAGAGTTTCTACAGGATGGGGTGGATAAGGGTGTGGCCATTAACACCCTTAGGGTACAAGTGGCGGCTCTCTCAGTGTTCCTAGACATCCGTCTGGCGAAAGAGCCACTGATAAAAAGATTTTTGTTAGCCAGACAAAGGGTTACCCCTATTGTGAAAGACAGGTTCCCACCTTGGGACCTGACAAGGGTCCTAGGGGCATTATCTAGGGTTCCCTTCGAACCATTGGAAGAAATTTCCCTTAAAATGTTGTCCCTAAAATTGACTTTCTTACTGGCCATCACGACAGCTAGAAGAGTAGGAGACCTTCAAGCCCTCTCTATCAAAGAACCATTTATGATAGTCTTTCCAGGCAGGATAGTCTTAAGACCAGATCCTCTGTATCTTCCAAAGGTAGCATCTCCTTTTCACAGAACACAGGAAATAAACCTGCCATCCTTCTGTGATAACCCAAAGAATAGTAAGGAAAGAAGTTTCCATTGCATTGATGTAAGAAGAGCCTTGCTCACTTATTTAGATAGGACAAGACCCTTTAGGAGGTCAAACTATCTATGTTGTTCACACTGGACCTAGAAAAGGGCTGCAGGCCTCTAAGCCTTCAGTATCTAGATGGATCCGACAGGCAATTACCACCGCTTATGAGGCATCAGGTATCCCTGCTCCTATTAAAATAAAAGCGTACTCTACAAGAGCCCTAGCAACATCCTGGGCCGAGAAGGCGGGAGCATCTTGGGAACAGATCCGCAAGGCAGCTACTTGGTCCAGCCACGACACATTCCTGAAACATTACAGGATAGAAGTACTGTCTCAGCAGGACCTAACCTTTGGACGGAAGGTCTTACAGGCAGTAGTCCCACCCTGAGGTAGGCCAGGGGTAATCTAGTATTCTCTCATAATTGGGCTGTCCTGGAAGGCGTTTAGAGAAAACTTACCGTTAGCTTACCGGTAACGGCTTTTCTGATCAGCCTTCCAGGACGGCCGGCCTACCCGCCCTATTAAAAGGGTGCAAACAAATTAAGGGGTAAGTACCTATGGAATTAATTTGAGCACTTCCCTTGAAAAATTGGTTGTGGACAGGGCCGGCGCTCCCGCTAGGCGAACTAGGCAGTCGCCTAGGGCGCAGCCGAAGCTCTTCAGCTTCACTCACTGAGGAGGAGGGGGGAGATAACAGTCACTCAATCGTTCTCCTCTCCTCCACCATCCCGGGGATCTGAGCGGGGTGTGTCCAGGGCCGGTGCTAGACCGTGTGTCGATGTACAGCAGCACTGTCAGCTCTCTGCCTGCCTCCCTGGGCAATTTGCAGCCATTGGAGGAGCCTCCGGGCGGGCGGCATTGTTGGCGGGGACAGCCGGGATGGATCCACCTATGGTACACGCCGGGCCACTTGTCCAGATGGAGCCCAAAGCTAAGCGGCTCCGAGTCCTGCAGCCCTCCCTGCTCACACAGCTTCTCTGCGGCCGGTGTCGGCCGCCTATTTAGTTCACGGCCGGCGGAGCGGAACACAGACATCAGCTGACCTGTCTGCTGTCTTAGGGAAGTTGTGACTCACAGCCAGTAGGAGACCTCATCTCGGGACAGATGATGCAGGCTGCTGCCTGACACGTGGAAGGAGCCGGGAAAAAGTGCCAGTAATGTTATCCCTCAAGGTAAGAACCTCCCCTCCTATCCACCTGGCTGCATCCCCCTCCTCTCCACCTGGCTGCATCCCCCTCCTCTCCACCTGGCTGCATCCCCCTCCTCTCCACCTGGCTGCATCCCCCACCTCTCCACCTGGCTGCATCCCCCCTCCTCTCCACCTGGCTGCATCCCCCCTCCTCTCCACCTGGCTGCATCCCCCCTCCTCTCCACCTGGCTGCATCCCCCCTCCTCTCCACCTGGCTGCATCCCCCCTCCTCTCCACCTGGCTGCATCCCCCTCCTCTCCACCTGGCTGCATCCCCCTCCTCTCCACCTGGCTGCATCCCCCCTCCTCTCCACCTGGCTGCATCCCCCCTCCTCTCCACCTGGCTGCATCCCCCCCTCCTCTCCACCTGGCTGCATCCCCCCCTCCTCTCCACCTGGCTGCATCCCCCCTCCTCTCCACCTGGCTGCATCCCCCTCCTCTCCACCTGGCTGCATCCCCCACCTCTCCACCTGGCTGCATCCCCCACCTCTCCACCTGGCTGCATCCCCCTCCTCTCCACCTGGTTGCATCCCCCTCCTCTCCACCTGGCTGCATCCCCCTCCTCTCCACCTGGCTGCAATCCCCCCTCCTCTCCACCTGGCTGCAATCCCCCCTCCTCTCCACCTGGCTGCAATCCCCCCTCCTCTCCACCTGGCTGCAATCCCCCCTCCTCTCCACCTGGCTGCAATCCCCCCTCCCCTCCTCTCTACCTCCACCTGGCTGCACCTTCCCCCCTCTCCTGTCCACCTGGCTGCACACCCCCCTCCTCTCCACCGGTCTCCTCCCACCTGGCTGCACCCCCCTCTCCTGTCCACCGGTCTCCT
The DNA here is from genome assembly GCF_965119305.1 of Pelophylax lessonae. Lineage (NCBI taxonomy): Eukaryota > Metazoa > Chordata > Amphibia > Anura > Ranidae > Pelophylax > Pelophylax lessonae. The sequence continues at coordinate 91,386,967 of NC_138775.1, forward strand.
CCCACCTGGCTGCACCCCCCTCTCCTGTCCACCGGTCTCCTCCCACCTGGCTGCACCCCCCTCTCCTGTCCACCGGTCTCCTCCCACCTGGCTGCACCCCCCTCTCCTGTCCACCGGTCTCCTCCCACCTGGCTGCACCCCCTCTCCTGTCCACCAGTCTCCTTCCACCTGGCTACACCCCCCTCCACTCCTGTCCAACTGGCTGAATCCCCTCCCCCCTCCTGTCCACCTGGATGTCCCCCTCTCATCCACCTGGCTCTGCCCTCCCACTACCTGGCTGCACCTCCCCTCTCCTGTCCACCTGGTTCCATCCTTCCCCCACCTGGCTGCACCCCCTTCTCCTGTCCACTGGTTTCCTCCTACCTGCACCCCCTCTCCTGTCCACCTGGCTTTGTCCTCCCCCCCCCCCCAACCTAGCTGCACCCCCTCTCCTGTCCACATCTCCACCTGGCTGCACCCCCACTCTCCTGTCCATCTGGCCCTGTCCTCCCACCACCTGGCTGCACCCCCCTTTCCTGTCCACCTGGCTGCACCCCCCCTCTCCTGTCCACCGGTCTCCTCCCACCTGGCTGCACCCCCTCTCCTGTCCACCAGTCTCCTTCCACCTGGCTACACCCCCCTCCACTCCTGTCCAACTGGCTGAATCCCCTCCCCCCTCCTGTCCACCTGGATGTCCCCCTCCCATCCACCTGGCTCTGCCCTCCCACTATCTGGCTGCACCTCCCCTCTCCTGTCCACCTGGTTCCATCCTTCCCCCACCTGGCTGCACCCCTTCTCCCGTCCACTGGTTTCCTGCCACCTTGCTGCACCCCCTCTCCTGTCCACTGGTCTCTGTCCTACTCCCCCCCCCCCCCCCACCTGGCTGCACTCCTCTCTCCTGTCCACCGGTCTCCTCTCACCTGGCTGCACCCCGCTCATCTCCTGTCCAACTGTCTGAATGCCCCTCTCCTCCTGGCTCTGCCCTCCCACTACTTGGCTGCACCCCCCCTCTCCTGTCCATCTGGCTGCATCCTTCCCGCCCCCCCCCCCACCAGGCTGTACCCCACCAGTCCACCTGGCTCCATCCATCCCCCACCTGGCTGCACTCCCTTCTCCTGTCCACCGGTCTCCTTCCATCTGGCTGCACCCCTCCTCTCCTGTCCACCTGGCTGCATCCCCCCCCTCCACCTGGCTGCACCTCCCATCTCCTGTCCACCTCCCACCCCCCAGCTGCACCCCCCTCTCCTCTCCACTGGTCTCCTCTCACCTGACTGCACCCCCTCCTCTCCTGTCAACCTGGCTGCACCCCCCCCCCTCTCCTGTCCACCTGGCTCTGCCCTCCCTATACCTGGCTGCATCCCCACCCTCTCCTGTCCACCTGGCTGCATTCCCCCTCCTTCTGGCTGCATCCCCCCTGTCCTGTCCACCGGTTTCTGTCCTCCCCCCTACCTGGCTGTACCCTCCTCTATCCTGTCCACCTGTCACCCTCCTGTCCCCTGGAAAGGATGGCGGACATCCATCCGCTGAGCCTCCCTCGTCAGCAAAGACCAGGAAGTTATGTGTATGATGTCACTTACTGGCCCGGCACTGCCATTCTACAGGAGCTGTGCTTAGGGAAGCAGCTGATGAAACACCATCTGTGTTCCATCAGCTGTAGCTGGGTACAGAGAAGACATCCAGGGTCTAATAGACCCTAAATGTTTAATAAAGAGTACCTGTCACCTATATGCTATCACATAGGGGGCTATTGGTCCCCTTCGTAATGGCAATAAAAGTTGTGTAAAAAAAAAAAAAAAAAAAATATCAAATTTATAAAAAGTTTTAAACATTTAAAGAGACAGATAAAAAACAAAACGATGTGATTGCCCTACACATGTTATGTACCCCTGTGCTTGCCAGAGTGAGAGCAATAATTCTAGCATCAGAACTACTGCATAACACTAATCTTTTGATCTTTTGAAATGTTGCCTATAAATAAAATAAAGGGACCTGAAGTTTTTCACTGTTTCATGGGTGCACACATGCAAAGGCCCTATAGGTCATCAGTTTAGTGTATTGCAGGAGTTCTGGTGCTAGAATTATTGAATTAATTTTGATTTTTCTTTTTTTTGGGGGGGGGAGGGGGGGGGGCGCAAGTAGCTGGTCTTGCCTAGGGCGCAAAATAGTCTAGCACCGGCCCTGGTTGTGGAAGATACTTTTTTACAACTGAGGGGCAGAGGGAAGGGTGGGGCCTTTTAACCACTTGCCTACAGTGCACTTTCACCCCCTTCCTGCCCAGACCGATTTTCTGCTTTCAGCGCTCTCACACTTTGAATGACAATTACTCAGTCATGCAACACTACCCATAAAAAATTTGTGTCCTTTTTTTCACACAAATAGAGCTTTCTTTTGATGGTATTTAATCACTACTGGGTTTTTTATTTTTTGTGCTATAAATAAAAAGACAGAAAATATTGTGAAAAAACGCATTTTTCTTTGTTTCTGTCATAAAATTTTGCAAATTAGTAATTTTTCTTCACAAATTTTGGCCAAAATTTATACTGCTACTTATCTTTGGTAAAAATAACCCAAATAAGTATATATTATTTTGTCTTTGTGAAAGTTCTAGAGTCCACAAGTTATGATGCTAATCATTGAAAATTGACCTTACTTGATCACACCTGATGTACTGAAGGCCTATCTCATTTCTTGAGACACTAAAAAGTCAGTAAAGTACAAATACCCCCCAAATGACCGTTTTGTGTGTAGAGAGTGTAGGCTCGTGCTGGTCTGCACAACAAAGTGATGCAGGCCAGCTACAGAGCCTGGGGGTTTAAATGTGCCACATATACTGAAAAAATATTTCCACACTTACAAACATTATTTAAAACCATGTATACAAATTTTATTGATTTATGTTCACAAAATAGTACCAAAAGGAAGGAAAGACATACATATACAATACAGGGATGGTATATTCATTATATTGATTATATTCCAAAAGGCCCCATAATGAGGGCTGTGCAAAAATAGAAAGCTGGAACTACGCATTTCGCAAAGGAATGCTTCTTCGGGCTCCAGCAAGTTGAGAACGTTAATTTTTCTAAGAAGTAGATAGTATATATATTAGTTTTCAGAAGAAGGTATAAATTCACATTGTTCACAGACTTGAAAAATGTAAGTTTTAAGATCAAAAATAATACCGAATTTATTACATTTAATCTTATCCAAATAAGGAATATTATATTTCTTTGTATAGCTAAAGATAATATCTTCTCTTTTTAACCATTGTGTATCGAATATTTTCTACTTTATAACATTTCATCTCTGTCTATATATATATATATATATATATATATATATATATATATATATAGGTACAATAAATGTTATCTCAATCTCAATTATCACAATATGTTGAGTATGGGGGCAAAGAATAAAAAGGGAGGGAGAGAGAAGGAGGGAAAGGGCAGAAAGGGAAGCAAGGAAAGAAAAGGGTAAGGGGGAAAAGAAACGGTAGAAATAAGAAAGAAAAAAGGAAAGCAATGAGAAGAACAAAAGGGGAAATTGCTTGTATATATAGTAGTCATTCAGAAGAACTTAAGGGGGGGCATATTGGCCGGATCCCTGGCAGCCCCTGGATAGGAAATCCAGAGCGTCCTAGGGAAGGGGCCAGACGAGAAAAGGGGCGGTGTGAGGGATCTGCCCAAACATATTTTGTTAGTATTTGTGATTCATTGGTTATTCATATTTATATAGTAGCCATCATGCGCGTGGCAAGATAAGAAGATTAGAATATTTTAAAAATATATAGCAAAAGGAGCTTACCTATAACATTGTTGTGTCGTTGCTTCTCACTGAATATATATATATGTAGTCTGTTGACTGGGTATGTATCTTTCAAAAGGACATAAATAGGAAATGACTGAGGAAAGTGAGGTGGAGGAAAGAATGGAGGGATAACATTTGCACCCTAGGAGCAAGGAAAAAAATAATATAGAAAATGCATATAGGTTATTTAAACCAGTTGTGAGGTTGAGAAAGAATTATAAAATAGAGTGTGACATGTTTAAAGTATCACCCGTGATATAAAAGAGAGAGTTGAAGCTTTCAATACCCATCAGTGTTTCAGAGTCCCAGTGATATCTATGAGGGAGCACTGCTGTAAAAAGAGTCGTGACCAGTAAGAGGGTTAATGGAAATAATATAAGGGAAAAAGTTGAAAGGGAAGAAGAGGTTAATAAGATTTAGCAGATCAGATAAATCTAAAAATCGCTTCCAACAAGGAAGACTTACCCTGTGAGGGTGAGATGGATAAGCTCAGAGGGATATGTATATAATAAGAAATAGGTGAGCTTCCAAAGAAGTGATTGACAAACGGTATTCAAAAGATTGAAAATGCCATGGAGATGTTGGTATAAAAATGGTTAGCCGTCTCTTTAGATAGCGCTGTTTGGGGGTTCCACTGACTAACAGTCACGGGGGCCCTGTGTATAGGGGAGGATATAATAAGAAAAGATTAATCACTTTTGCATTATTAACAGAGGTCAAATTTGACCTACCGGTAGATATCAAAGAAAAAAAGGGGGAGAGAGCATATATTTAAAATTTATAAGGTTTTACCTGGTTCCATCAGCGCAGATTGGAAGAGTATACGGGTCATAAAGAGTCAAGAGTTTGCTGGGGAGTATATCCCCGTGTGTCAGCAGGCAATGAGAGTCTGCACATTTGTTTGCTGGTTAAATGGAGGTGGATTTGGCGCCAATCCGCCTCTTTTGCGTCTCCCGCCCCCCACGCCCGCCCGCCAAGTGTCCGGATTGGACATGCGGGAGGACGTTCCTGTGTATCAATCAATAGCGTCTACTTCCGGTCACATGGACCGGAAGTGACGATAGAGTTCCACCCTCGGTGTCAGCAGAGGATATACTTGCAAGTAATAAGTGGCGATGTGTGTATCCGCAGGATTAGAAGCCTGTGGATAGAGCTGGTCATTAGCTTCAAGAGGAGTCCCTGACTATATTGCCCCTGTATTATCTGGGGAAACACCGCACAGACGAAGGAAAGAAGGAAAATGTGCATGGGATCCCAAAGGGGATTAAGGAGTCCATATATATATCTGCAACGGTACCTCAATGTTTGTAGAGCAAAATAAATTTAAACTGGACTTATTTGATCACTATCGATGAACAGAAAGTATATGTATATTAAATATATTCAAGCACTAATAGACAAACAGAATGATATATTACTCATTTCAACATTGCGTACAGAGTTAGATGTACATCTACATAGAATACGTTCATCAGCACATTTAGGGATCTATTTCTTGCAAGTTGTTTACATATATTAACCCCTGAATTTAAAGGCTTTACAAAGAGAGGGTGGAATTTAAATAACAGGACAAAAGGTCTCCTGATAGCTAGTCATGTACAAGAAAGGGGAAGGGATGGGGGGAAGGTAATGGAAGAAGGGAAAAAAAAAAAACACAAAACCACACCTAATCAGACAGACATTAAACAATAGAAAACAGGTAACCGAGTCAGGAACGTCATGACTGACAGAGTATATCCCAATATGGGAAAAATATAATGGAAATATTCCATCTACCGTTTTAGGTGGTGAGCCTCTCAAAAGACCCCTTTTTGGAAAGTAGACATTCCAATGTATTTAATAAGGGGCATGGTGAGTTTTTTGAAGTTGTAATTTTTTCCCACAATTCTTTGCAAAATTAAGATTTTTTTTTTTTTTTTTTTTTTTTTTACAAATTGACGTATTAACAGGTTATTTCTCTCACACAGCATATATATACTTGCAACTACACCCCAAAACACATTCTACTACTCCTCCTGAGTATGGCGATACCACATGTGTAACTCTTTTACAGCCTGGCCACATACAGAGGCCTAACATCCAAGTAGCACCGTCCGGCATTCTAGGATCATAAATTACACATATAATTTCCTGACAACCTATCGCACTTTTGAAGGCCCTGGAGCACCAATGGAAATCCCCATAAAATGACCCCATTTTGGAAAGCAAACACCCCAACGTATAATTTTTGAGGCATAATGAGTCTTTTGAACGTGTCGTTTTTTTCCACAAGTTTTTGGAAACTGTGGAAAGAAAATGAAAATGCATTTTTTTTTTTACACAAAGTTGTCCATTTATGAAATATTTCCAACACATAGCATGTACATAGCAAAAATTGCACCCCAAAATACATTCTGCTATTCCTCCTGAGTATGGCAATACCACATGTGTAACACTTTTACACAGCCTAGCCACATACAGAGGCCTAACATCCAAGTAGCACTTTACACAAAGTTGTCCATTTATCCACTTTAAGACTGGGCCTATTTTTGACACTTGGTGTTTACAAGCTAAAATCATTTTTTTTGCTAGAAAACTACTTAGAACCCCCAAACATTATATTTTTTTTTTAGCAGAGACCCTAGAGAATAAAATGGAGATCGTTGCAATATTTTTTATCACACCATATCTGCGCAGCAGTCTTCCAAATGCAATTGTTTTGGAAAAAAAATCACTTTTTCTCTAGCGCTCATCGACAGACGTAGTCCTCGGTGATACACCACCTTCGGGTTATGTTACCTCCGCAGGAGCAGGACTAGACAGGAAATTAAAAAGCTCTGGCCACACCCTAGGGGCAGTCCCAGAGGGTAAATCCTCTCTCTCTCTGCCTCAGCAAATCAGTTATTTTCTGTCTAGTTAGGAGTAAGGACCTAGATACCTTGCTGGGATCTTAGGTCCTGGCAAGAATTTTTTTCTAAAAAGGATTTTTGGACAGTTTTTTTTTCTCCAGTGTTCCTGTGAGATCTTCAAGCAAGAAAGCTGAACTGGGCGACGGGCTGGATGTTGAGATCCGGTGGTCACCCCAGTTCAGCCTACGAGCGCGTGCAGGCCATAGCTCCGCGCTGGGTCGGCCGCGACAAAGTCCCATTAAAAGGACTGAACCCGCGAGTTAAACGTCTCGCTGAAACGCCAAAGACCATGAGTCACGGCGTCCGTATCGGTCGACAGCCCTCCCGCCCCGGTGGAGAGGGGTACTGTCAGGAGTTGGTGCCCGCCTGGTTCCGGTATGGTGAGTAGTATGTTCCCCCTTTTTCCCTGATGGGTTTTGTGGTGAACGCGGGCCCCTCTCTGTATGGTAAGAAAGAGTTCTTTCTATCCTATAACATGTCACAAATCCTCCTACTTTGAGTGTGATTTTATGTGTGCAAAAAGCCAGGAGGCTTGGTTTGGGAGCTAACAATCTATTGTATACATGTTTTAAAGATGTAATCTGTGGCATTCTGGGAATCTTATGGGTTAAGTATAAGCTACCTACCAGTCAGAAGCCATGGACATGTAGACTGCCTTCCAAGTCAGATCTCCAGCTAATAGCAGGCCTCCCGAACGGCCATGCGGTCCGCCAGGGCCGGTACCGCCAACCACGCCATATCCCCATGCAGAGAGAGTGTTGTGTGCCTGCAGCACACCGCTAGTCAGCACAGGCCGCCGCCATTTTTTTTTGCTGGATCGCACGAGCCGCCATTTTGGCGTAGCCTCGTGTCTCCAGCATGGGGGCGGCCATGTTTGAGGTGATTCTACACCTCGTGGAGCTTGGGGGAGGCGCCGGAAGGCGTGCAGAGGGGCGGAGCCGCCTCCTTTCTTCCTGGGCAGCCAGCCAAAAGACTTCCTGTTTGTCTAAGACAGCGCTGTAAGCTGTTGCAGTTCAACTCTGAACATCAAGTGGTGAGCCTGGGGGTCTATCTCTCTCTCTCTCGATCGATAGGGATCCCTAGCAGGTAACACTAAGGGGTTTTTTTTTGTGGCGCTGAGGGTCAAAAAAAAAAAAAAAAGTTTTTTCTTTACTTTGAATTATATCATCCAGGAAGTAACTGGAGTTATTATGGACCCTGCCACACATATTCCCCCACCTGTTTCCCTCGAGGGGGCCTCGGGACCCGCCGGTGCACAGAGTATAGAGTCATTTACAGCAATTTTGGAGTCTATGGTGGCTCGGGTGGAGGCGGCCTGTCAGGGACGGGGGTCAAGGAAGCGACCCCCGCCTACCCCTATACTATCTGACACCTCTGACTCTGATTCAGAGATGGTCACTGCAGTTGCAGGTTCCTCTGCAAGGGCTGTTATCCCAGGTAAAGCCCCCTCAGACAGTGAGGAGGACGCTTCTTCTCCTGCTATAATTCAGTTAGAAGCATTGGTGGACGCACTAGTTGTGGCAGTGCAAGAAACCTTAAAACTTGAGGCTTTACCGGCAGAGGCAACTGAAACAGAGAGGCCTTTTGGGACTAATAAGCCCATCAAGACGGCGAAGGCTTTTCCTGTACCTAAATGTTTTGGTAATCAGATTAAAGGAGAATGGGAGCATTCTAAACGTACCTTTACTATTTCCAAGCGTATTGCTAGACGCTATCCGTTTGAGGAATCCATCATTAAGAAATGGACGGTACCACCAGTCGTGGATCCGCCTATTTCCAGGCTGAATAAAGCCACGGTTATTCCAGTGGAGGACACTTCGTCCTTTAAGGATCCGGTGGATCGAAAGATAGAAGCGGAGTCCCGCACTATCTTTTCTCTGATAGGGTCAGCATTTAGACCAGTAATTGTTATTGGTCTAGTTTCCCAGACACTTACGGAATGGGCGAAAATGGTACGCCAAGATCTTAGGGGAAAAGATATTCCCCAGGAGACATCTGATTTGATAGAACAGATCATACAAGGGCTACGGTTTATCTGTGACGCAGCCTTGGACACTACTCCTTTATTAGGGCATGCATCTAAGTTAGCAGTAATCCTCAGACGTGTGCTGTGGTTAAAATGCTGGTCAGCTGACCTAGGTTCCAAAAAGACCTTGACCAATCTCCCTTTTCAGGGGAATCGTCTATTTGGGGCCAACCTAGATGAAATCATTAAGGATGCCACTGGGGGCAAGAGCACTTTTTTGCCACAGGCTGCAAAAGCTAAGGGACCTCGCAACAAGCGAGGACCTTTCTTTACCGCCCATAAAGGGCGCCCGGCTGGTACTAGCGGGAAAGGCAAGGCTCCTCCAGGAGGGTTCAAGAAGGGCTGGTCGGACAAGCAGAGGACCAACCCAGCCAAACCTGAAGTAAAGGAGTACACAGCCTGAAGGTGCGCCCCCACCCGGTTTCAGGGTGGGGGGACGTTTTCACCGGTATTCAGGACATTAGATCAAGCATCAACCACTACTACCGGTGCGATTCTTCCCTTCCAACATTTAAGCACCACAGGAAGCGGTAGTTACCGTTCCCTGTATAGATCTTTTCCTTTACCTTTTCCTAAGATTAGTCCCGATACCTCACAGGAATCGGATCTGATTGACCAGATAGGCCAAGTAGCCTCTAGTCGGGTGACTTCGGTCCCTGAGGTTCAACCAGAAAAGATCACCTTTCCTGATAACTATCAGGTATCTGATAAATGTGTGGGAACAGAAAACGACCAGACTTTCTCGGATGGTCGGGGCCAGATAGTTCTAGGGACGCCTGGTTCAGATCCAATCAGCGCCAGTGGTCCTAGAAATTCTAGGCTGGCCTCTTCAAGCCGGCCTGGCCGACTTGGACATGTTAGTCGCAGACGTTCCGTGGGAACTTCGTCTCAGGGAGTGTCTGTAGTCTCAAGGACCTATTTACCTTCGTGCTTTACAGTCGCTGGTTTTAATGGCCTGGCCATTGAGACCCAAGTACTGAAGGACAGAGGTTTGTCTACTTCAGTCATTCCTACCCTTATTAAAGCAAGGAAAGCGACTTCCAGCAAAGTCTATTATCACACATGGAAGACTTATATTGCGTGGTGCGAATCTTTAGGATTTCCTCCACGTACCTATTCGGTGTCTCGAATATTGGCCTTTTTTGCAACAAGGGGTTGAGCAGAAGCTAGCCTTGAGCACCATCAAGGGTCAAGTTTCAGCATTAGCAATCTTCTTTCAGAAACCTTTAGCTACCAAATCCTTGGTGCGGAATTTCATCCAGGGGGTGCGGCACCTGGCTCCTCCAGTCCGCGCGCCCTTACCGCCCTGGGATCTTAATTTGGTTTTGTCGGTTCTACAGAAACCTCCCTTTGAAAACATCAGGGAGATTCCCTTGCTTACTTTATCCCAGAAGGTGGTCTTCTTGGTGGCTATTACTTCTGCTCGCAGGGTGTCAGAACTGGCTGCATTATCATGCCAGTCCCCATACCTAGTGATTCATAGGGATAAGGTAGTACTTCATCCTAAGCCATCTTTTCTTCCTAAGGTGGTTTCAGATTTTCATCTGAATGAAGATATTGTACTACCTTCCTTGTGTCCTCAGCCCAAGCATCATCGGGAACATGCGTTGCATTCCTTGGATGTGGTTCGGGCAATCAGGGTATACCTGAAAGCTACGGAATCATTCCGTAAGACGGATTCACTTTTTGTGATCACGGATGGCCCCAGAAAGGGTTTGCCTGCATCTGCCGCGACCATTGCCAAATGGATTAGACAAACGGTGGTACAGGCTTATTCTATTAAGGGTCAGAGTCCTCCGTTCCCTGTTAGGGCGCACTCCACTCGAGCGCTCAGTACTTCCTGGGCCTTTCGCCATCAGGCGTCAGTGGTCCAGGTATGTAAGGCGGCCACTTGGTCGTCGGTACATACCTTTACTAAATTCTATAAAATTGATGTGACGGCATCGGCGGATGCCTCATTTGGTCGCAAGGTTTTGCAGGCCGCAATTTGAGGAGACCGGTGGTCTACCTCGAGGGTTTTTTTCTGTTGAAAATTTTTTTGTTGAGTCTCATCATTAAGGATGAGCATTGTAAACTTCTAGTTGGCACCGGTTGGGCCTTCTAGATTGGGATTTGATTTCCATTTTCCCACCCCTCATTTGTGATACTGCTCTGGGACGTCCCGAAGGTGGTGTATCACCGAGGACTACGTCTGTCGATGAGCGCTAGAGAAAAATGGATTTTTGTAAAATCTTACCGTAAAATCCTTTTCTCTTAGCTCATCGACAGACGTAGTCCCCGCCCCTCTGTTTTGGAGTTGGGTTGGGTTAAATTCTCTAAGCACTGCTTTTTCACATAACTGATTTGCTGAGGCAGAGAGAGAGAGGATATACCCTCTGGGACTGCCCCTAGGGTGTGGCCAGAGCTTTTTAATTTCCTGTCTAGTCCTGCTCCTGCGGAGGTAACATAACCCGAAGGTGGTGTATCACCGAGGACTACGTCTGTCGATGAGCTAAGAGAAAAGGATTTTACGGTAAGATTTTACAAAAATCCATTTTTTTAATTAAAAAATAAGAAAACAGTAAATTTAGCCCAATTTTTTTCCATAATGTGAAAGATAATGTTACGCCGAGTAATTAGATACCCAACATGTCATGCTTCAAAATTGCGCACGCTCACAGAATGGCGCCAAACATTGGTACTTAAAAATCCCCATAGGCAACATTTAAAACATTTCTACAATTTACCAGCTTAGAGTTACAGAGGAGGTCTAGGGCTCAAATTATTGCTCTCGCTCTAACGATCGCGGCGATACCTCACATGTGTGGTTTGAACACCGTTTACATATGTGGGCGGGACTTGCGTATGCGTTCGCTTCTGCACGCGAGCTAACGGGGACAGGGCGCTTTAATTTTTTTTTCCTATTTATTTTATTTATTATTTTTTTATTTTTACAGTTTTAAAAAAAAAAAATGTTTTGATCATTTTTATTCCTATTACAAGGAATGTAAACATCCCTTGTAATAGAAATAGGCATGACAGGTCCTCTTTATTGTGAGACCTGGGGTCAAAAAGACCTCAGACCTCACAACTACACTAAAAAAGAAAAAAAAATTGTTGAAAAAGAAAAAAAAAAAAAAAAAAGCGGCCCTTTAAACCGGTTGCTAGGCAACGACTTTTGACGTAGCTCCCGTCCTCCAAGACCATAGAGTCGAGTGAGGGCCATCTTGCCCTCACTCGACTTCCTGTCTCTGAGGATCCGGGACCGGATAGTTTTCCCTGCTGCCGGCGGGTCTGGTAAGCTGGGAAAACGTCTGGGACGCGGCGGGAGGGGGGGGCACCTCTTCCCCTGCACCGTAAGGGTAATTCCGCGGCGAATCTGCCACTGGAACCACCCTTATCTGAAAGCCGACCGCTCGCCGTTTAAAAAAATACTGGGGTTATGGCAGCAGATAGTATTTAGCTTTTAATGGCCAAAGTATATAGTCGTTAGGCGGTCAGTAAGTTGTTGCATGTATATAGCAAAAATTGCACCCCAAAATACATTGTATAAAGGAAAGTGTACAGGAATAGTCCGAGTCCATCTCCGATCCGCTACTATTAGCGATTTCAAATTCCGAATTGGATTCGGATACTGATGAGAGCTCCCCGGTGCTCTCATCAGTCATGGAGAGGACCTGAAGGGCCTCCTCGCTGCTGTACATCCTTTTTGACGTGCTGGCTGTGATGGGCTGTGCGACGGGTGACGGTTGACTGCGGATGATCACTGATGGGTGGCAGGTGACTGATAGGTGGCAGGTGACGGTCACTGATGGGGTGACAGATGACGATGACTGATGGGTTGACAGATGACGATGAGTGGTGGGGTGACAGGTGACGATGACTGATGGGGTGACAGGTGACGATGACTGATGGGGTGACAGGTGACGATGACTGATGAGGTGACAGATGACAATGACTGATGGGGTGACAGATGACGATTGATGGGGTGACAGATGACGATCACTGATGGGGTGACAGCCAGGTGACGATTTATGGGGTGACAGATGACGATCACTGATGGGGTGACAAGTGACAATGATTGATGGGGTGACAAGTGACAATGATTGATGGGGTGACGAGTGACGATGACTGATGGGGTGACAGGTGACGATGACTGATGGGGTGACAGGTGACGATGACTGATGGGTTGACAGATGACGATGAGTGGTGGGGTGACAGGTGACGATGACTGATGGGGTGACAGATGACGATGACTGATGGGGTGACAGATGACGATCACTGATGGGGTGACAGCCAGGTGACGATGATTTATGGGGTGACAGATGACGATCACTGATGGGGTGACAAGTGACGATCACTGATGGGGTGACGAGTGACGATCACTGATGGGGTGACGAGTGACGATCACTGATGGGGTGACGAGTGACGATCACTGATGGGGTGACGAGTGACGATCACTGATGGGGTGACGAGTGACGATCACTGATGGGGTGACGAGTGACGATCACTGATGGGGTGACGAGTGACGATGACAGATGGGGTGACAGGTGGCGGTGATTGATGGGGTGACAGGTGACGGTCACCGATGGGTGATGGGCGATGGTGCATGGCGGTACTGATGAAAGTCTCTGGTGACAGGTGCACTTTAGGCTACGTTCACATGTGGGCGTAGCGGATCAGGGCAGAATCACTGTGATTCTGCCCGCATTAAGAAATCATTGCAAATCGTGGGGCGCCTGTGCGTTGCCGTGATTTGCAATAGTACCCCAAATGCTTTGCGATGTTGCTGGGATTTCCGCCTGCTGAATCGAGGTAACATCACGCAAACAACGCATGACGACCCAAAGAGCTCTTGCACCTTTTTTGGGTGTCATGCGTTGTTTGCGCGATGTTACTGCGATTCGGCAGGCGGAAATCGCGGCAACATCGCACAGCGTTTGGGGTGCTATTGCAAATCATGGGCAACGCACAGGCGTCCCGCGATTTGCAATGATTTCCGGATCGCGGGCAGAATCGCGGTGATTCTGCCCGCGATCGCTACGCTCACATATGAACGTTATGGGTGTCAATTTCTGGGCACTGATGAGGTGACTGTTGGGTGACAGGTGCAATTGGGGGGGGGACTGAGGACTGTGTGGGGACCTTTATTGCTTTGATTTTACATTGTGACAGGTGTACAGATCAGTAACTCACTGTTTCTGGTTCTGCTCTCCTCACACTGGAAACTGTGTGAGGGGAGAAGAGCTAGTAACAGTGAGTTACTGCTCTGTGTTTACATTTTGTGATCGGCTGTGAATGGATTCACAGCCGATCACATAGTAAACAGTCACTGTCAGTGACTGTTTACTACTGCCGGTGACTAGCTGTGTTCCTAGGGAACACAGAGCCACCGACATGACCGCGCTGCGCACTCCCGATCGCACATGCGCGGTCTTCCGGGCTTTGCTATTGTGATCGGCTGTGTCATTGGAACACAGCCGATCACGTGGGAAACAGCCACGCCCATTGGCTGTTTCCCCCCTGCCGGTGACGGGCTGTGTCCCGGGGACACGCCGACACCGGCAGTGCAGGGCAGCGCGCACACGATCACGCGCCTGCCCTGCTTGAATGGGCAGACGTCATATGACGTCCGCCCAGAACAATGGCCGCACCGTCTCGCCTTCATTTGACGGTGGGCGGGCGGCAAGTGGTTAACTATGTTGATTGATTGTGTTTCCGGTAGGAAGAGCCTATCATCTCTCATGTTTGGGCCGTCCTGGAAGGCTCATCAGAAAAGCCGTTACCGGTAAACTAACGGTAAGTTTTAATGCCCGTGGAGGATTCCCTGGTGTTTCAAGACCCGGTGGATAGGCGGGTGGAGACACTTTCCCGCCACATCTATCTGGTAGCGGGTTCCTTGCTGAAGCCTGTGTTTGCTTTGGTAATGGGTTTAAAAGTTGGTTGGTGGACCACGCTTATTGCCGTATGTTGGAGTTCATCTCTTGGTGACACTCCAGATGACATGGTTATGGGTAAGAGTACTCTTCTACCCCAGGCTGTGATGGATAAACCTCCCCGTAACAGGCGGGGACCTTCCTTCGAGGTTCTATGGGGGTTTTTTTTCACGCCGTCGGGGCGCAGTATAAGGGGACCATTAAACCCCAGGTGGTCAGTCTAGCTCGTATTGCCTAACTGACAAGGTGCCTGACTGTGGAGCAGATTATGCTGTTTTAAGCACTGTGGTCAGGCAAGCCCAAGACCAGTTCACTTGGTTCGGCGACACAATCCCATCTCTTCATGAAGGGACACCCTCACCCGTAGCTGGGGTGAGGGGATGTCTGAGTGGTTCCAGGAACCTTGGTTGTCCGAGATTCCGGATAGGTGGGTTCACGAGCTGCTTCGCTCGGGGATACAAGATCGAGTTTTCGGTCCTTCCCTGCAGATAGGTTCTTTCTATCAAACCTCAGGTGGTCGCCAGAACGCCTCGAAGACCTCCGGGGGACTGTGCAGGACATGCTCGCCCAGGGAGTTATTATACCAGTACCTGTGCAGGACAGGTTTAGGGGTTTTTACTCCAACCTATTCACTGTCCCCAGTAAAGAGGGGAAAGTGCATCCTATTCTGGATCTGAAGTCACTACACCGCTAGGTTGCTGGTGCAGAAGTTCCGAATGGAATCTATCGGATCCGTAGCGGTATCATTTAGTCCAGGGGACTTTCTAGTCTCCATCGACTTGAAGGATGCATATCCCCACATCCCTCTTTTCAAGGGAGCTTTGCTTGTTGCGGTGGACATCCCAACTTCGGAGCTTTTCAGTCCGAGTGCAGACCGACAACGCCACGGCAGTGGCTTACATCAATCACCTAGGGGGCGCCGGAAGTACACCTTTACAAGTTTAACAAACTTGATGTTTTGGCATCCTCTGATGCTTCTTTTGGCCGCAAAGTTTTTAAGTGCGGCAGTTGTTTGAAGAGTGTTTTGGCTCTTCTTTGATTTTTTTGTGATCCTGGTTTTCTCCAGTTCCTTTTAGGGCAATGTTTTTTGCCTGGGGTGGCCTTCGTTACCTCTTGATGGTTGTGTTTTTCCCCGCCCCTCACACCTTTGTACTGCTTTGGGACATCCCAATCGTAATGAATTTAGAGCGGTGACAACTGTCAGCAGTGTTGGGGGTAACTAGTTACAAAGTAACTGATTACAGTAACTACATTACTTTTTTTGGTAACTAAGTAAAGTAACTAGTTACAATACTAATATTGGTAACTACACTACTTTACTAGGCTATAGAAAGTAACTACACTACTTTACTAGGCTATAGGAACGCGCTTTCCTTCGTTACCCAAGCCGTGCGATACAATCGTTATTTCGAAGAATAGAGAGAGGTGAAGTTTATGACTTTTTGTTGCACTTTGTTTTATTCAGTTTTTTCAGGTTTTGTTCTCATGTTTCCCAAAGCCTGTGTTTCTACAATAAACTCTATGCAGAAAGAGTGTCATGTATCTTCTTCTACACGATCAATTAAGAAAGAGGAAAGTAAAGTAATAAGTAGTGAAGTTACTTTTCAAATGCAGTAACTAGTAAAGTAATCTCATTACAATTTACAGAAGTAACTAGTAACTAGTTACATTTTTTGAGTAACTACCCCAACACTGACTGTCAGCGAACGTAAGAGAAAATAGAATTTTTGTAAAATCTTACCGTAAAATTCTTTTCTCTGAGTCCTCTGACAGTCGCCGCCCCGCCTCTCTATTTTTTATAGATATGGGGTTGTGTTTGCCTTGTGGTACTGCTTGCTACGAAACTGATAAAATACAGGAAGTAGCTGGGGGATGTCTGGGACAGCCCACTAGAGGTGTGTCTGGTTAAAAAAAAAAACCTGTTTTTAACTGTTTAATAACTGTCAATAACCTGCTAAACGCTCAATGGCAGGCTGGGAGTCCGTAAGGTTCTAGAACAACCAGTGCGAGGCCCAGCTCTGCAAACGCTGTAGTCTAAAGTATGACCAACTAAGCGAAGGAGAAAATAAAAAGCTATCTTTTAAAAGAAAACACTTTTTTTTTTTTTTTTTAGAGAGAAAACATAAGAAAAAAGCTGAGACCCAAGTCTCAGCCAGGGAAACCCAGCCTACTCCTGAGCTAGGCAGCAGAAAACTGATAAGATACAGGAAGTAGTTGGGTGAGAATGTCTGTGGGACAGCCCCCTAGAGATGTGTCTGGTTAAAAAACCTGTTATTAACTGTTTAATAACTGCCTAGCTTACTCCTAGAGTGCACAGCCATTACCCAATCGTAATGAATTTAGAGCGGTGACGACTGTCGGAGGACTCAGAGAACATAATTTTACGGTAAGATTTTACAAAAATTCTATTTTCCCTTTTACTTCTTCCCTATGGAGTTCTACCCACACGGATTCTAACTCCATACTAATCCCGTCTATAATAGCACTCCTCTCTATCACCCTTACATTATTCTTGACATAGAGACATACCCCTCCCCCTCTTTTTCCTTCCCTGTCCTTCCGGTACACTGAATACCCTTGGATATTGGCCAGCCAGTCATGTGAGGGGTCGAACCAAGTTTCCATTATTTCCTTCAAGGTCTATGTCCTCCTCATGTACTAACATTTCCAACTCATCCATTTTATTAGCTAGGCTCCTGGCATTTGCATATACTCTTAGTTTTGTGGAAGTTGATAGTGAATGGTGATTTTTTTTTTTTTATTCCTGTCTGGTCTGAGGTTTTCCCGCACAGACCCCCAAATTGACATTATGGAACTACTGTTGCTGCTGCCTCTAATACTGCCTTCTATCCTTTGCTCTCTCCTGACTCTACTTCTTAGCCCCCCCATCTCCTAGTTTAAAAGCCCTTCCAACTTGGTGGCCATCTTTCTCCCCAAAAGAGCTGTACCATACCCCATTAAGGTGAAGCCCATCCTTACTAAAGAGCCGGTACCCGACTGAGAAGTCAGCCCGATTCTCCAGGAACCCAAAGCCCTCCTTCCGACACCAGTTCCTAAGCCACTTGTTAAGTTCCCTAAGCTTCTTCTGCCTCTCTGGTGTAGCTCGAGGTACCTCAATCTATTCCCCAAGTCCCTGAAATTGTTCTTTAGGATCCTCCACCTTCCTCTTACTTGGTCATTAGTGCCCATATGCACCATGACCGCTGGGTCATCCCCAGCCCTGGCCAATAATCTGGCACCCACATCCGCGATGTGCCGAACTCGAGCACCCGGTACACAACATACTGTCCGGCAATCGCGATCATTTTGACAGATTGCTCTCTCTGTCCTCTTGATAATTGAGTCCCCCACTACCACAACCTTTCTAGCCTTTCTGGAGTTTCGGCCCCCCTCCTTCCTGGAGCTGCCACTCCCCTGGCAGCTGGGGGAGGGCACCTGCTCCAGCACTGTCACCCCTGAGCTGATATCCCCATCAACATGCAAATTTGTTAGGGTGTATCAACTCAGGACTGGCCTCCCTGGCACTCTTCCCTCTACCCTTCCTAACGGTCACCCAACTGCCTACCTCTGATGCTTGCGTCTCCTCTATTCCTCCCTCCTCTACGCTGGCCCCTGCCTACGCCTGATGGGTAATGTCCAAGTGCCTTTCCAGGTTGTTGATGCTACGCAGTGTTGCCACTTTGTTCTCTAGATCCAGGATCTGGGCTTCCAGAGAAACAAGTCGCTCACATCTTGCACAGCAGTATTTGCCCTCGATTGGTTCATCAAGGAACGCATACATGCAGCAAGAAGTGCACTGAGTGGCATCCCCAATCCTGTCGGACATAATTACCCTCTACTTTATGGGGATAATTAGTAATGACCTGCTATTCCCTACCTACACTACCTCGGAAGCTGCAGATCTCAGAATAGAGAGCTCCTTCCACCCTGCTGGGTAGGGTGGGGGAGCGGGGGAAACACACAAGACTGATCACAGCCTCTACACTGCCAAAGGAAGGAGTCTGTGTAAATAAGTATAATACCTAGATCATAACTTTAGGCAGATATAAAGAAAAAGTATTCATGACAGTTTTTTTTTTGTCAATTAGGCTTTACTCCACTAGATAATTCCAAGCAGACAGTGGGTAAAATGGTGAGGCCAATATCCAGGGTTTGCAAACATTACCCCAGGGCAATTTCTGCTAAGAGCAAAGCTGCAGTTTGCAAATAATGTGAGAAAATGTGTGCATGCCAGAGGTGCCCTAAAGATGATAAAGAATACTTTATAAAATTAGATGAGGAGGACAATAATGAAAGTGAAAAAGCTTTTCACTCCAGAGCACGCTTTCTGCTGTTTCTGAATCATCACAAAGTGTTTCTTCAACAGTGACGTATTCAAGTGTTGCAAACCACTGCCTCCCAAAAATACACAATACCTTTTTTATTAAAAAAAAATTACACCTGAAAAGCAGAAGATCATTAATCAAGCTATTGTATGAGTAATGAATGCTTCTGGATCAGTATTGTCAATAAATAAAAATACATATTGGCAGGAAGTTTATTTACTAAATAAGCTGTACTTTTATTTCAAGCATAATACTTTTTATATACACTGCATTTCACCTTCCCCGCATAACAAAAATTACTTTCAATTTGTAAAACTACTCCACAGTGAATTTTAATTTGTTTCTTAAATTTTTCCTTGGAAAAAGAAGAAAAGTTCCCCCCCCCCCCCCCCCCCCCCATCCACAGACAGATGGTGGATGAGTAATGTATCTTGCAGAACCTTTTTCCCCTCCTTAAGCTAAATACACATTATTCAATTTCCTTTAGATTTACCTTCAACTATGTAGTGCAAGGGCCTTCTTGATTGCATACAATTTGATGGTGTTTAGGTTTGACCTCCTATTATATGGTTTTGGTAAATCAAAAGGAAAGTTGTACAAGAAAATTGTATAAACATTTTTGTGTCAGGACAAGGCATCCCACCCCATTTGTGTAATGCATGATACCATATTTGATACGTTGTAACACATACATATCGATTGCATGGTTAGACATGTTATATCTCTTTGGGGTTTCATTATTGAAGGATTCAACACCTTAAAAATCCAGAGTTTTCTATTTAACCAGTTCCTGCCCTGCCAATAACAGATTGGCAGCCAATCCTGACTGGACGCCATTTGACATTCTGTCAGGATGTGCTGATCGCACAGCCAAGTGATCCACAGGACATAGCCGATGACCAATCACAGTACTGGATCATTGCCAGTACCATGTGACCACCGTGACCAATCACAGCAGATTACATGCCATGGTACATGTGATCACATAGTGCAGAGCAAATCAGCCCATCTGTACCATGTGATTAGCTCTGGCCAATCACAGCTAATCAAAACAGACTGAATGAATTAATCGGCTTCATTAAGTAAAACGCTTCCTTTTTAGCAACATAATGCACTGCTATAAGCAAATAAAAATCCTGATTACTTCCCCAGAGTAGTACAATGTTACTCTGGTAATATTATTTCTCTAGCGCTCATTGACAGACGTAGTCCTCGGTGATACACCACCTTCGGGTTATGTTGCCTCCACAGGAGCAGGACTAGACAGGAAATTAAAAAGCTCTGGCCACACCCTAGGGGCAGTCCCAGAGGGTATATCCTCTCTCTCTCTGCCTCAGCAAATCAGTTATTTTCTGTCTAGTTAGGAGTAAGGACCTAGACACCTTGCTGGGATCTTAGGTCCTGGCAAGAATTTTTTTCTTAAAGGATTTTTTAGACAGCTTTTTTTCTCCAGTGTTCCTGTGAGATCTTCAAGCAAGAAAGCTGAACTGGGCGACGGGCTGGATGTTGAGATCCGGTGGTCACCCCAGTTCAGCCTACGAGCGCGTGCAGGCCATAGCTCCGCGCTGGGTCGGCCGCGACAAAGTCCCATTAAAAGGACTGAACCCGCGAGTTAAACGTCTCGCTGAAACGCCAAAGACCATGAGTCACGGCGTCCGTATCGGTCGACAGCCCTCCCGCCCCGGTGGAGAGGGGTACTGTCAGGAGTTGGTGCCCGCCTGGTTCCGGTATGGTGAGTAGTATGTTCCCCCTTTTTCCCTGACGGGTTTTGTGGTGAACGCGGTCCCCTCTCTGTATGGTAAGAAAGAGTCCTTTCTATCCTATAACATGTCACAGATCCTCCTACTTTGAGTGTGATTTTATGTGTGCAAAAGCCAGGAGGCTTGGTTTGGGAGCTAACAATCTATTGTATACATGTTTAAAAGATGTAATCTGTGGCATTCTGGGAATCTTATGGGTTAAGTATAAGCTACCTACCAGTCAGAAGCCACGGACATGTAGACTGCCTTCCAAATCAGATCTCCAGCTATTAGCAGGCCTCCCGAACGGCCATGCGGTCCGCCAGGGCCGGTACCGCCAACCACGCCATATCCCCATGCAGAGAGAGTGTTGTGTGCCCTGCAGCACACCGCTATTCAGTACAGGCCGCCGCCATTTTTTTTGCTGGATCGCACGAGCCGCCATTTTGGCGTAGCCTCGTGTCTCCAGCATGGGGGCGGCCATGTTTGAGGTGATCCTACACCTCGTGGAGCTTGGGGGAGGCGCCGGAAGGCGTGCAGAGGGGCGGAGCCGCCTCCTTTCTTCCTGGGCAGCCAGCCAAAAGACTTCCTGTTTGTCAAGACAGCGCTGTAACCTGTTGCAGTTTAACTCTGAGCATCAAGTGGTGAGCCTGGGGGTCTATCTCTCTCTCTCTCGATCGATAGGGATCCCTAGCAGGTAACATTAAGGGGCTTTTTGTGGCGCTGGGGGTCAGAAAAAAAAAAAAAAAAAAGTTTTTTTCTTTACTTTTGAATTATATTATCCAGGAAGTAACTGGAGTTATCATGGACCCTGCCACACAGATTCCCCCACCTGTTTCCCTCGAGGGGGCCTCGGGACCCGCCGGTGCACAGAGTATAGAGTCATTTACAGCAATTTTGGAGTCTATGGTGGCTCGGGTGGAGGCGGCCTGTCAGGGACGGGGGTCAAGGAAGCGACCCCCGCCTACCCCTATACCATCTGACACCTCTGACTCAGATTCAGAGATGGTCACGGCAGTTGCAGGTTCCTCTGCAAGGGCTGTTATCCCAGGTAAAACCCCCTCAGACAGTGAGGAGGACGCTTCTTCTCTTGCTATAATTCAGGAAGAAGCATTGGTGGACGCACTAGTTGTGGCAGTGCAGGAAACCTTAAAACTTGAGGCTTTACCGGCAGAGGCAACTGAAACAGAGATGCCTTTTGGTACTAATAAGCCCATCAAGACGGCGAAGGCTTTTCCTGTACCTAAATGTTTTGGTAATCAGATTAAAGGAGAATGGGAGCATTCTAAACGTACCTTTACTATTTCCAAGCGTATTGCTAGACGCTATCCGTTTGAGGAATCCATCATTAAGAAATGGACGGTACCACCAGTCGTGGATCCGCCTATTTCCAGGCTGAATAGAGCCACGGTTATTCCAGTGGAGGACACTTCGTCCTTTAAGGATCCGGTGGATCGAAAGATAGAAGCAGAGTCCCGCATTATCTTCTCTCTGATAGGGTCAGCATTTAGACCAGTAATTGTTATTGGTCTAGTTTCCCAGACACTTACGGAATGGGCGAAAATGGTACGCCAAGATCTAGGGGAAAAGATATTCCCCAGGAGACATCTGATTTGATGGAACAGATCATACAAGGGCTACGGTTTATCTGTGACGCAGCCTTGGACACTACTCCCTTATTAGGGCATGCATCGAAGTTAGCAGTGATCCTCAGACGTGTGCTGTGGTTAAAATGCTGGTCAGCTGACCTAGGTTCCAAAAAGACCTTGACCAATCTCCCTTTTCAGGGGAATCGTCTATTTGGGGCCAACCTAGATGAAATCATTAAGGATGCCACTGGGGGCAAGAGCACTTTTTTGCCACAGGCTGCAAAAGCTAAGGGACCTCGCAACAAGCGAGGACCTTTCTTTACCGCCCATAAAGGGCGCCCGGCTGGTACTAGCGGGAAAGGCAAGACTCCTCCAGGAGGGTTCAAGAAGGGCTGGTCGGACAAGCAGAGGACCAACCCAGCCAAACCCGAAGTAAAGGAGTACACAGCCTGAAGGTGCGCCCCCACCCGGTTTCAGGGTGGGGGGACGTTTTCACCGGTATTCAGGACATTAGATCGAGCATCAACCACTACTACCGGTGCGATTCTTCCCTTCCAACATTTAAGTACCACAGGAAGCGGTAGTTACCGTTCCCTGAATAGATCTTTTCCTTTACCTTTTCCTAAGATTAGTCCCGATACCTCACAGGAATCGGATCTGGTTGACCAGATAGGCCAAGTAGCCTCTAGTCGGGTGACTTCGGTCCCTGAGGTTCAACCAGAAAAGATCACCTTTCCTGATAACTATCAGGTATCTGATAAATGTGTGGGAACAGAAAACGACCAGACTTTCTCGGATGGTCGGGGCCAGATAGCTCTAGGGACGCCTGGTTCAGATCCAATCAGCGCCAGTGCTCCTAGAAATTCTAGGCTGGCCTCCTCAAGCCGGCCTGGCCGACTTGGACATGTTAGTCGCAGACGTTCCGTGGGAACTTCGTCTCAGGGAGTGTCTGTGGTCTCAAGGACCAATTTACCTTCGTGCTTTACAGTCGCTGGTTTTAATGGCCTGGCCATTGAGACCCAAGTACTGAAGGACAGAGGTTTGTCTACTTCAGTCATTCCTACCCTTATTAAAGCAAGGAAAGCGACTTCCAGCAAAGTCTATTATCACACATGGAAGACTTATATTGCGTGGTGCGAATCTTTAGGATTTCCTCCACGTACCTATTCGGTGTCTCGAATATTGGCCTTTTTGCAACAAGGGGTTGAGCAGAAGCTAGCCTTGAGCACCATCAAGGGTCAAGTTTCAGCATTAGCAATCTTCTTTCAGAAGCCTTTAGCTACCAAATCCTTGGTGCGGAATTTCATCCAGGGGGTGCGGCACCTGGCTCCTCCAGTCCGCGCGCCCTTACCGCCCTGGGATCTTAATTTGGTTTTGTCGGTTCTACAGAAACCTCCCTTTGAAAACATCAGGGAGATTCCCTTGCTCACTTTATCCCAGAAGGTGGCCTTCTTGGTGGCTATTACTTCTGCTCGCAGGGTGTCAGAACTGGCTGCATTATCATGCCAGTCCCCATACCTAGTGATTCATAGGGATAAGGTAGTACTTCATCCTAAGCCATCTTTTCTTCCTAAGGTGGTTTCAGATTTTCATCTGAATGAAGATATTGTACTACCTTCCTTGTGTCCTCAGCCCAAGCATCATCGGGAACATGCGTTGCATTCCTTAGATGTGGTTCGGGCAATCAGGGTATACCTGAAAGCTACGGAATCATTCCGTAAGACGGATTCACTTTTTGTGATCACGGATGGCCCCAGAAAGGGTTTGCCTGCATCTGCCGCGACCATTGCCAAATGGATTAGACAAACGGTGGTACAGGCTTATTCTATTAAGGGTCAGAGTCCTCCGTTCCCTGTTAGGGCGCACTCCACTCGAGCGCTCAGTACTTCCTGGGCCTTTCGCCATCAGGCGTCAGTGGTCCAGGTATGTAAGGCGGCCACTTGGTCGTCGGTACATACCTTTACAAAATTCTATAAAATTGATGTGACGGCATCGGCGGATGCCTCATTTGGCCGCAAGGTTTTGCAGGCCGCAATTTGAGGAGACCGGTGGTCTACCTCGAGGGTTTTTTTCTGTTTGGAAAAAAAAAAAAAAAAAAAAAATTTTTTTCTCTCTTTTGTTGAGTCTCATCATTAAGGATGAGCATTGTAAACTTCTAGTTGGCACCGGTTGGGCCTTCTAGATTGGGATTTGATTTCATTTTCCCACCCCTCAGTTGTGATACTGCTCTGGGACGTCCCGAAGGTGGTGTATCACCGAGGACTACGTCTGTCAATGAGCGCTAGAGAAAAATGGATTTTTGTAAAATCTTACCGTAAAATCCTTTTCTCTTAGCTCATTGACAGACGTAGTCCCCGCCCCTCTGTTTTTTTGAGTTGGGTTAAAATCTCTAAAGACTGCTTTTTCACATAACTGATTTGCTGAGGCAGAGAGAGAGAGGATATACCCTCTGGGACTGCCCCTAGGGTGTGGCCAGAGCTTTTTAATTTCCTGTCTAGTCCTGCTCCTGTGGAGGCAACATAACCCGAAGGTGGTGTATCACCGAGGACTACGTCTGTCAATGAGCTAAGAGAAAAGGATTTTACGGTAAGATTTTACAAAAATCCATTTATTGCTCCAATCAATCACAGTGTGTTAAAAAATTACAACTTCAAAAAACTTGCCCTGCCTCTTTCTAAATACCTTGGACTGTACTTTCCAAAAAGGGTTAATTTGGGCGGTGGGGGTTGTATTTGTGTTGTCCTGGCATTTTCAGGCCTCAAGAAATGAGATGGACCGTCAGTACATCAGGATTGATCAATCTTCAGATACAGTATATACCATGGTTTGTGGACTTCCCCCCCCCCCCCACACAGACTAAATTATATACACTGATTTGGGCTATTTTCACCTAAGACTTGTAGCAGACTTTGACCTAAATTTATGAAGAAAAATTATTTATTTGCAATATTTTTATTTTTTTTTTTTCAAAATTTTCAATTTTTTAATTTATTTAGCAAAAAGTAAAAAACCCAGTGGCGATTAAATAACACCAAAAGAAAGCTCTATTTGTGCAAACAAAATGTGAAAAATTTAGTTTGGGGACAGTGTTGCATAACCGCGCAATTGTCATTCAAATTGCGACAGCGCAGAAAACTCAAAATTGGCCTGGGCCAGAAAGGGGTACAAGTGCCCAGTATTGAAGAGGTTAAATAATTTTGTATATAAATGGTATAGTGTGTAGCCAGCTTTAGTCTTGAAGAAACCTGGCAGCTCCACCTGATAGAATTATCAATTCCACAATTAAAAGTCTGACGCAACATTCAGGTACGTTTTTGCCGATAATGCTCTAAAACCACTTTTGAGCCAGCTGCGCTGAATCTTGTCGGGTATAGGTGATCTGTTGCATCATCTGGTAGAGTTTTATATTGAGGAGAGTTCTATTTGATGTATCCCTTTCTACTGCGATTGCCCATTCAGTGGACTTGAATGCTGTCATACAGGGAGTGATCGTAATGATCTTATCTTGGAAATGTTATAACTTAATCCCCAATGAGATTTCGTCATGTTTGCTGGTAAGTATTACCATCAGATATGTGACACACCCAAAGGGGCAGTGACTGTGCACTTCTATGCTATGTGGAAGTTCAAGCTGTACGTTGCCCTCTGGTGCACTACCTTGATGATGTCTAAGCGATCTGGAAGGGTGCACCATACAGGACATGAATTCCAACACTAGGAACAATCATTTGGCATTTACTGTTGATGCTAAGGATATTTCCTTCTTGGATATGAAAGTTGGAGCAGAGGAGCACAGGTGCCTGTTGAAAACCTATGGCAGAATATGCCCTGCCCTATGCCACTGTAACGTTCATGCGTTTTTGTTAGTGGATGGATTTACAGCTGCAGAATTATTACACTCAGTAGCCTTGTAGAGATTCTGTTGAACAAACATATCCAACTCTCAGGACTTCATCACCGTGCACAGCCTGTTATATACTATATATATACTTAATTAGATGTTTAATGGAGGGATAGAATATATGAGGATGTATAGATGAGAGACAGGCTATTGTATGGTGAGCACTAGAAGTAGTATTAGGAGAGTTGCAGGTGATGGTAAAGCAGATAGGTTCTGATGTCAAGTATAGTGCAGATGGTAAGAGGACACAGATGGAGTATACTTAGACAGAGTAACCTAGTGCAAGGATAGTTGAAGGTAGTCCCAAGAACTAACAGTCTATGCAGATGATAGTGAATAGATAGATACAGATAGTCTTGGTAATTGCAGTAGATGACAGTAGGAGATTGGTTAGTAAGAATCCCCTGTGGGGTACTTATCACTTAGATAGGTTAGTAGTAACAATGTCCATTAGAGAGAGGTGATCCCGTAGCGAGATACGGATCACCAGCGAGGTTCCGGCTTCAGTTCAGCAAGGGAAGATGTCAGCAGCTCCGACTTCACAGGAGTAGGTGCGGTGAACATGTGGTTTGAACGAGCGATGAGTGAGAGCAAGCCGGCAATTGAAATAGCCGCTCATAGCGGCGCTCGGCAATGATGTCATCCGGTCTTAAAGGTATATGCGTCTCTTGTTACACAAGATGGGACGCAATTAGCAGAGGAGAAATATGGAAACGGTACCAGAGGTACCAGAACATTACAGCCACCAGCTTTATCCTTTGCCACCATCAAGGGGACAATTTTCCATATATGGAGAAATTGTTCCCAATTTGAATGATATCTTGAGGAATCTCAAGCTGGGTTTGGCACACCCAAGGTGGTATTCATAGAAATACTGCCTGTACCTCAAGCCACCACAGAGAGGCAGCAGGAGATTAGTGAAATTAACAGGTGGCCGAGGAACTGGTGGCAGAAGAAGAGTTTTGAGTTCCTGGAGAATTGGCCTGATTTTTCAGTTGCACACAAATTGTCAGGGTACTCGCTTAATAAAAATATCAACATTTATTAAAACATCACTGGAATACTTGCATAACAGGCTCTGGGAAGCACTTCAGATGTGAAATTGTGAAGCTGCAAACAGCAGACACAAACCAGAACCCGCTGAGATGGATGGCTGTATGCCACACCACTGTGCGTCAAGAAGCTGTCAGCATGAGCACAGAGCCCTCTGCCCCACTCAGTGAGATTGATGCTGCAAACTGTGAGGGCTGAATAGCACTTGAGTTGGAGTCACAGGGAGAAGCAGGGTGAGTGGGGGATTCATTTAACAGCAGTGTGAGATGTAGGACCGCTGGGCCAGGAGATGGAATGCCAGACCTCCAGGGGTACTGACCACTGTGAGGCTTTCCTCTGGACTATTTAGAAGAGACGAAAGTCAGTGGATTGAGTGGGCTGACTAACATGTTTTAGGGACCTGCCCCTTTGTCAATGTCATGCCACTCAGGGTAAAAACAAGGCTATTTAAACCAGAAAACGAGGGAAGAGATAAGACAGCTGCAAGACCCATTACATCCTTGTTTAAAAAGGCTGACCATGGACTATTTTTTAGCAATATAAAGATAGGCTCAAATGCCAAAAAATTTAAGGTGAAGGTCAGAGGGTGCTACTGGGGGCATTAGTGGTAGTACACTCAGAATAGCTAAATCCAGGCTGAGTATGTTGGCAGACTCAGAACTAAGGAGGAAATAATACGTGCCCATGCAAAGTTAAGAGGTATAAACATGAATGCTAGAATTCTAGCTAACAAAATAGAAGAACTGGAGCTGCTGATATATGAATAGGATCTCGAATGTGTGGGAATATCAGAAACTTGGTTTGACAGCTCATGTGACTGGCTAGCAACTGTCAATGGGTATTCTTTTTTTCAGAGGGAGAGGAAGGGTAAAAGAGGGGGAGGGGTGTGCCTGTATATCAATCATGATTTGCCAATAAACGTGAGGAACGACATTACTAATGGGGCAAGGGAGGAGGTGGAAGCCCTGTGGTTGGAGCTTCAAAGGTAAGAAACAAATGAAAAATTAAATAGAGGGTATATGCTACAGGCTCCTTAATCTGAAAGAGGAGGAGGATCTCCTACTACAGTTAGAAATGGCGGTGAGGCAGGACAATTTTATCAGAATAGGGGACATTAATTTTCCAGATATCAACTAGGCAAAAGTAACTGCTCACTCATTAAGGACCAGCCCTTTCTTAAATGTCTTGCAGGACAACTTCATGTGCCAATTGGTGGATGCCTTAACTGGAAATAATTGTCTGCTAGATCTATTTAATTACAAAACACACAGATCTGACTGCAGATGTGGAAATACGGGACAACTTGGGAGACAGTGATCGCAGGATAAATAAAATTAACATAAATCATAGGAAAATAAGGCATGAGGGGTAGTGCAAGAACACTACAAGAAGCCAAACTTCAACTACAAAAGGGCCAGCTTTCTATACTGGGCTCTATACTATAGGATATTAAATGGGAACAAATGATAGAAACATTGAACACTGGGAAAAAATGTAAGTGTTTTTAAGAACATTTCAAATAACGGTATTAGCCAGTGTATTCCAAGGGGCAACAAATATAAAAGAGCTAAGGTTAAGCCTGGGTAGCTAAACGTTAATGTAAAAAAAACATATTTAAGAGAAAAAAACATGGCGTTTAAAAAAATATAAATCGGAGGGGTCATTGTCAGCATTCTAACACTACAAGGAATGTAATAAGAAATGTAAGAGCACAATTAGGGCAGCAAAAATAGACCATGAGAGACACAGCAAAGGAGAGTAAAAAATAAATAAAAAATCCACAAAAATGTTTTAAATATATTAACAGTAAGAAGTGAGGTCAGAACATATTGGCCCCATAAAAGATGATCAGGGGAAGTTGGTTACAATTGACAAGGAAAAGGCAACTGTATTATTCCCAGTCTTCTCAGCTGTTATAAAGGAAAAGGAGGGGCATAGTATTCAAGATTGTATTGTTCGTAACAAAGCACAGAAGGTATCCTTGTGGCTAACATAAGCCGGTGTACGAAAAAGACTTGAAAAACATAACGCAAATAAATCACAAGGACCAGATGGCTTACACATGAGAGATCTCAAAGAACCTAGCCAGACCGTTACTCCTAATTGTTTACAGACAGCTTACTGACAGCAATGGTACCAGATGATTAGTGAAAAGACAATGTGTTACTAATATTTAAAAAAGAGCAGAGATATATTCCTGGAAACTACAAGTCAGTCAGCCTAACATCAATAGTATGTAAACTATTAAGGGGATGAATATGGACTATATCCAAGAATTTGCTGATGTATCATTAGTAGTAATCAGCATGAATTCATAAAGATCGTTTTGCCAGACCAATCTGCTAACATTCTACGAGGAAGTGAGCTGCCATCTAGATAAAGGAAGGGCTGTGGATGTGGTATATCTGGATTTTTCAAAAGAATCCAATACATTCTTCATAAACACATAATTTATGCAAATTGAGGTATGTTGGCATGGACCATAGAGTATGTATTTAGATAGAAATCTGGGTAAAGGGGCACATACAAAGGGTGGTGATAAATGGGGTTTACTCAGAATGGTCTGGAGTGGTAAGTGGCATACCCCAAAGCTCTGTCATGGGAATAATTCTGTTTAATTCACTCATTAATGATTTAGAAATTGGTATACATAGCTCAATTGCAGTGTTTGCTGATTATACAAAGCTAAAAACAAAGCTAAAAAGGGCAATAACTTGACAGCAGGATATATAAACTTTACAAGAAGACCTCAATAAATTAAGGGGTGAGCATCTACATGGCAAAAGAGGTTTAATTTTGAAAAATGTAAAGTAATGCACTTGGGGGGCTAAAAATATGAACGTAAGTTACTTCCCCAGGGGGAGAACCGCTGCGAAAATCCAAGATGGAAAAAATCTAAGGGTGCTAGTAGATCTCAGGCTCAGCAATATGCCAAGCTGCAACAAGCAAAACTAGCAGAATATTAGCATGCATTAAAAACAGTATTTGTTCAAGACATAAAACAATAACCCACCCACATATTGAGTATGCTGTCCAGTTCTGGCCACCAGTCCTCAAGAAGGATGTGCTGGGACTGGAGAGAGTCCTGAAAAAGGCAACAAAGCTAATAAGGGGACTAGAGGACCTCAGTTACGAGGAACAACTACAAACATTAAACTTGTTCTTACTAGAGAATAGATGCTTCAGAGGAGATATGATGGAGATATACAAATACCTCAACGAGCATTCTAACATAGGGCTTAAGAATTCACAGGCCACTCAATGAAATTGGAGGATACGCAGTTTAACCATAAACTGCGAAGCGGGTTCTTTACTTCAAAGTGGTAAGGATGTAAAACTCTCTTCCACAATCAGTGTCAGCAGGAAGAATCAATCGTTTCAAAAAAACTCTTAGATGGACATCTTGGTGAAAGCAGTATACAGGGATATGGGAGGAAAAAAACGTATCCCAACTGCAACAAAACCAGGGTGTTTGAGATCATGTTATATACTTTTTATCCACTAAAGTAATATGTCAAATGTGTTGCCCATGTGGTAAATAGTATTTAGGTAAATCCAAATGTGAATTGCATATAAGGATTGTGAACATCTAAAAAGACTTCTACTAGCTTATAGGCCCATTTTTGTAGGTTTTGTTCCTTATTCCCCCTGAGATCTCTCTGCAGGGTGGTTTTGATGCTCAGGAAAAAGACAATGTGGATTTACTTTCTGGGTACATTAGCTCCTGATAGGTTAAACAATTAAATTATTTTTCAGGCGTCCTTAAGATTTGTCTTCTATAAATTGTCTCCTGAGCAACTATATGCCTGCCTGGCCTAGATAATTGTTAAAGATATACGTTTCGCATTTTAAAAACATTTGTGAGTTGCAACTAATAGAAACATTGAAAGACCTTATGCACACTGAGCATTCAAGATGCTGCTTTTAGGGCAGGGGCTTAGTGTTTTCTCTGTTTCTAAAAGCCCCTTCATGTTAACCTATGTGTCAATGCACACATAGGCATTTAGAGGCAGAAAAAAAAAAACACTGCCAGTTTCGCATTTTAAAAACATTTGTGAGTTGCAACTAATAGAAACATTGAAAGACCTTATGCACACTGAGCATTCAAAATGCTGCTTTTAGGGCAGGGGCTTAGTGTTTTCCCTGTTTCTAAAAGCCCCTTCATGTTAACCTATGTGTCAATGCACACATAGGCATTTAGAGGCAGAAAAAAAAAAACACTGCCAGTTTATCTAGCAGAAGCAACTTTTTGGCAGACAAGAATGCTTAATGCATGTAAAGGCTGGGCGTTTGTAGCCTTTGAGCATTTATTCATTTTAATGGACAAAATAAATTCTTATTCTGGCCAATAAATTAATTAAAGCCTAAATGCGTCTAGATGCGTGTCAAGTGTTTTTTCTGCCAAAACACTGCTGCCAGGAGGATAGGTGTTTAGGAGAGCTGGTAAAATGTGTGTGCATGGGGCCAAACAGTTGTGTTTTAAGTATGGCTCTTGAAGATTAGGGTAGGGATGCTTAGGCTATCCTAAAGTATGAGATTGTGTGACTTAGGCCTAGAACACGTGGGCTTTAGTTTGTGTGAGAGCAGTGTGAACACCAAGCTTTCAGCAAGCGTTTGTAATCTATTTGTGAAATTTTCTGCACATTTTGTTGTAGCTTTCAAAGCACCAATCGGCTCCAGTTTGGGAATGTTAAACAAGTAGTGTGTCCGTACAGCTGCTGCTGCAATAGACATAAATGGAACTGCCTGCATATGGGCAAACATGGCCCTATGCACAGAGGTTACGCTTAGATATGCCCATGTGTAGAAGGCCTAATGGTGAACTATGGAGAACATTTCAGGGGATATGTGTGTGTGTATATGTATACCCGTAAAATATTTATTACACACACACACACGCACTTTTACTTTTGTAGCTCTCATAAGCCAAATGTGTTGCATTGTTTTGAAACTTTAACGTATGTGGATGGCATAAATTCCTTGAAATATTTATACATCTATGAAGGTATGATTTACATTTACAAATGCATGCAAAAATTGGGTTGAAGTTGTTTTTCAGAACTTTTACAGAATACACTGAAGAACTCTGTTGGCAATCGTTTTATTTTGGTATAATGTAATTACGGAGATCATGCTGAGCAGAAATTGGCTGGCCTGAGAAATATTCCACCTGAGGTTTCCCACATATGCAGCCTGCTTCTCCAGCTGTTTATTCCCATCTACATTCCATCCAATGGTCACATGATACCCTAAGAGACTTTTCCTTTGGGGCTGATTGGAATGTCTGTTAGGCTAGAAACCACATTAGAAATAAATAGCTATATAAGGTCTTGATTGTTGGAATAAATAAAATGTTTAGGACCCAAAAAAAAAACAAAAGTTAATCATATAAAAGTAACATTAGGAACATTTGGGATGTCTGAAACAGGGAATTAAAAAGGTACCTGCAGAACAAGTGATCATACTAATCTTACCAGAATAATCTTGGCAAATGAAAATCATTAACATAATCAGACCTGGATTAGGAATCATAGAGAGACCCCAGGGAGATGGTCCTGTAAAAGTTTATGGGACATTGACTGCACAGTTTTCCCAAGCATAGCGAAGATGTTCACCGAAGGATTTAAACATTGTTGGAGGCAGGCCCGGACTGGGAAATAAAAACCAGCCCTGGAAAAAATTTCATACCAGCCCCATAGCATTATTATACCAGCCCAACAGCATAAAGTCACAGAGGCTGTGCGGACATGGTACAGGAGATGCCAGAGGCTGTGTGGACATGGTACAGGAGGTGGTCATAGGCTGTGCGGACATGGTACAGGAGGTGGTCATAGGCTGTGCGGACATGGTATAAGAGGTAGTCATAGGCTGTGCAGACATGGTACAGGGGATGTCAGAGACTGTGTGGACATGGTACAGGAGATGTCAGAGGCTGTGCAGACATGGTACAGGAGATGTCAGAGGCTGTGCGGACATGGTACAGGAGGTGGTCATAGGCTGTGCGGACATGGTACAGGAGGTGGTCATAGGCTGTGCGGACATGGTACAGGAGGTGGTCATAGGCTGTGCGGACATGGTACAGGAGGTGGTCATAGGCTGTGCAGACATGGTACAGGAGGTGGTCATAGGCTGTGCGGACATGGTATAAGAGGTAGTCATAGGCTGTGCGGACATGGCACAGGAGATGGTTGTAGGCTGTGAGGACATGGCACAGGAGGTGGTCATAGGCTGTGTGGACATGGCACAGGAGGTGGTTATAGGCAGTGCAGACATGGTACAGGAGAGTAACAGGAGGTGGTCAGAGGCTGCAGAGGGTTCAGGTCTTACCAGGCCTTGATGTGGATAGGCGTGCGCCTCCGCTGAGACCAAGACAAGTGCCTTACACTTAAAAATGGCACCGCCCGGCGGCATTACGTCACTGCACATACGGCCGAAAATGGCCAAGCGTGTACAGGCTTTCCCGAGCCCAGCTAGCTTCAGAGCAGCGCATACACAGTGGATATGTCGGCCTGCAGCCATATTTTTAATAGGCGCCGCTGCCTGTAACTGGCATTTACATGCAGCCCTAACATATGCTGAAATTTACGGGCTGCCCTAGGCCAGTCCGGATCTGGTGGGAGGTCGTGACCATGGAATGAGGCATGCAATCTGGGGTATGGAATGGGTGTGCTACTTTACATTGGTAGAGGGCAAAAAAGATGAATGCACTTTGAAAGTGTAATTGTCCTCTAGGTCTATTGTAAAATTATGTTGCTGTCTCACACTAATATATTATGGCTGTACAGTCTTGTGGGTACCAAGCTGTATAAAAATTTTTACATGAAAGGTAGGGCATAAAAAGGACATTGACATTATCTACTTAAATATTAAAAACTAAAAAGAAAAATAGCTTGACATTGGTAAAGATAGAGTGATGGCATACTTTCACAACAAACCAAAAATGTATTTATTGTCATATGTAAAAAAACCCACTTAGAAAATAAACACACATTATTGAATGCATTTTATTAGGCAAATACATTTTATATAATGCTTTTGAAGTGTATTTCCATGTTTGCAGCCAAATTGGGACGACACCTACTTTATATTTGTTAAATGTTTCCATTCATATAGTACAACATGACAAATTGCAGCTTACCTTTTCCTTTTTTTGCTCTGACTCCAGCACTGAAAAATCATACTTGGTTTTCTTTTGTTTATGAAGAGACTGGGGAGCTGTGCTTGCCATCATTAACACTGTACTCTTATCGGTTGCATGCCAGATTTGAACACTGTCTGTCCTAATCAAGTGTTTAAGTGGATGTAAACCAGATTCATACAATTTGACATAAGCACATATATTTATTGTTTTCTTATCTCTCTCCAAAGTCCTGTGTCTTTCTGCTGTTTCGTTGCTCTGTTATCAGCATGAAAACTTCTGAGAAGTTCTCCATCAACCAAGATAAAACAAGGCTGAAATTTGTGTCATGAGAGGTTGCTATAAATAGATTAGCAGAGTGCTTGTCTTGTCACAGCACAGCTCAGCAAGTCTCTGCCTATGTGGAGGGGGTTTCCTCCAATCAGCTGTCTTGGCTGTATGCCAAAACTCCACTCCCAGTGCTGGACAGGAAAAGAAATCTCTAACACTATCTACACTTTCTAAAGAATATATAAAGCTGAAGACAGCAGATATGCATGTAAAACTTATGTAGGTAGATTTGTTTCATCGCTATGTATCATCTGCGGCTGTTCACTTGACTTGGTATATGTGTGTGTTTACATTCACTTTAAAGATTGTTATTGTATGTTAATTAGTGGTAGTCCAGCTGTCCTAAGCTTTTCTATTGGGACAGATTTACTTTGAACTTCAGAAATGCTTGTACTCTGCCAACACATTTTCATTAGAAACCTCTAACTAGTAAGAGACATTAAAAAAAAAAAAAAAAAAAAATGAACGTATGCTGTGTGTATGGGAACACATAAATATCTAGTAGGGTTTTCTCAAATTTAACTGCAAGTGGAAATGCACTTTACATTCTTGCAATAATAAACAGTGACCTCAAAGTCTGGACATGGATTTCCAAGCTTGTAGCAGTGACCTAACCCAAAATCAATAAGGACTTCACCAATAACTATGAATTCTCTTGGCATGAGCAACTGCTTGGTAAGTTTACCTTAACCTCCACTTTTCATCACTAAATCACTTCATCTACAATCCCTGTACTGCAAATTCCAAAAAAAAAACCTTTTATTCATTATTTTTTGAGGCATTTCCCTACCTAGATTCATTATTAGAGGTCAACAACTACTCCTCATACTCAAAAACGAGATTGCCTGGTACCATATCAAACTATGGGGTACAAAATGCATGTTAAACTCCAACTTAAAAAACAAAAAGTAGAAAATATTTTTTTAAGACTTGATAAATGTCCATTCCATTTAGAACTAGGGGGAAGTTACGATGAAAGAAGCTTTTCACTTATTTAATGTCCATTAGCCAAATACACTCTTCGCTGGCTCTTGTTTGGGCTTGTCGAAGGCTGTTTCATCTCCTGTCCTAACTTGACTAAACACGGATGGAGCTGCACCCCCAGCTTGCTCTGGAAATAAGAGACACTATTAGAAAACATATTTGCTTCTCTCTTTTTGCTGCAGTTTTTAGCCAAACCATTTAAAAACATATATAAGTAAATGACAGCTTTAACAAAGAATCCCAACTTCTAAGAATTGTGATTCTAGAAATCCACATGACCACCTTGATAAAGATTCTGCAATTCTGTATCTCTCACTTTCTCTATATACACTCTCCAGCCACCTTATTAGATACACCTTGCTAGTACCAGGTTGGACCCTATTTGCCTTCAGAACTGTCTTAATTCTTCATGGCAAGGGATTCAACAGGGTGTTGGAAACATTCCTCAGAGATTTTGGAGCATATTGATATGATAGCATTACGCTGGTGCTGCAGATTTGTTGGCTGCATCCATGATGCAAATCTCCTGTTTTCCACCACATCCCAAAGCTGCTCTATTGGATTGAGATCTGTTAACTGTGGAGGCCATTGGAGTACAGTGATCTCATTGTCATATTCAAGAAACCAGTTTGAGATGATTTCAGCTTTGTGACATGGTGCATTATCCTGCTGGAAGTAGCCATCAGAAGATGGGTACACTGTAGTCATAAATAAACGGACATAGTCAGCAAAAATACTCAGGTAGGCCGTGGCCTTTAAACGATGCTCAATTGGTACAAAGGAGCCCAAACTGTGCCAAGAAAATATCCCCCCACACCATTACACCACCAACACCAGCTGGAACCGTTGATACAAGGCAGGGTGGATCCATGCTTTCATGTTGTTTATGCCAAATTCTGACCCTACCATCTGAATGTTGCAGCTGAAATCAAGGTTCGATATGTTGTGCATTCAGAGATGGTATTCTGCATACTTTGGTTGTAACGAGTGGTTACTGTTGCCTTTCTATTATCTCAAATCAGTCTGCCAATCCTCCTCTGACCTCTCACATCAACAAGGCATTTTTGTCCACACAACAATATCTCTGGATATTTTCTCTTTTTTGGACATTTCTCTGTAAACCCTAAAGATGGCTGTGCATTAAAAAATCTCAGTAGATCAGCAGTTTTTAAAATACTCAGACCAGCCCATCTGGTACCAACTACCATGCCACCTTCAATGTCACTTAAATCCCCTTTCTTTCTCATTCTTCTGATGCTTGGTTTGAACTTCAGCAAATCATCTTCACCACATCTAGATGAATAAATGCATTGAGAAGCAGCCATGTGATTGGCTGATTAGCAATTTGTGTTACCAAGCAATTGAACAGATGTACCTAATAATGTGGTCAGTGAGTGTATACATACATACTAGGAGGAGACATAAAGGGCCCAAAAGACAAAAGGAGAAATCTGTTTCTTAAAGTATAACTAAAGGAAAAACGTTTTTTTATTTTTCGTTTTGGACACAGTGGAGATGGATTAGAACACCTATCAGGTTTGTACTGCTGTCTGTTCCCACATTAGGGAGATTCACCGTCTCTATTTGTCCTGTTTACCATTATTATTGAAAGTGAAAGTACAAGAAAATCCCAAACTTTGGGTTGTCCCCAGAAAAGTAATAGAAGGGGAATCTTCCAATGGGTAAACTGATTCTGGTGACGTGGGGGACCCCAAGGGATTCCTTTAATCTGGAGAGATTTCCTCTCACTTCCTGTTTTGGGTATGGGACAGAAAGTGAAGGTATATCTCCCCAATGGGACACAGATGGGGAAAAAAAATTGACAAGGGTTATAATCCTCCCTTAATCTATAAAAAATGAAAAAAAAAGTTTTGCCTAGAGTTTTGTAGACAGTTTTTTTTCTTCATTTTGCGTAAAGTAGTTAAAATCACTGTACATTTTTTGTTTTTGCTATGTCTCCTTAGGATGATTTACCTTCACTTCCTGTTTTATAGACTCATCAAGAAATGAGAGGTTATCTTTCCAGTGTAAGGGATATCCCTCTTAGAAAGTTTTCATAGGAACAAATGTCCCCACTGGATGATTTCTCCTACAGTGCCTTGCGAAAGTATTCGGCCCTAACAACTTTTTGACCCTTTGCCACATTTCAGGCTTCAAACATAAAGATATAAAACTGTAATTTTTTGTGAAGAATCAACAACAAGTGGGACACAATCATGAAGTGGAACGAAATTTATTGGATATTTCAAACTTTTTTAACAAATAAAAAACTGAAAAATTGGGCGTGCAAAATTATTCAGCCCCCTTAAGTTAATACTTTGTAGCGCCACCTTTTGCTGCGATTACAGCTGTAAGTCGCTTGGGGTATGTCTCTATCAGTTTTGCACATCGAGAGACTGAAATTTTTGCCCATTCCTCCTTGCAAAACAGCTCGAGCTCAGTGAGGTTGGATGGAGAGCGTTTGTGAACAGCAGTTTTCAGTTCTTTCCACAGATTCTCGATTGGATTCAGGTCTGGACTTTGAATTGGCCATTCTAACACCTGGATATGTTTATTTGTGAACCATTCCATTGTAGATTTGGCTTTATGTTTTGGATCATTTTCTTATTGGAAGACAAATCTCCGTCCCAGTCTCAGGTCTTTTGCAGACTCCATCAGGTTTTCTTCCAGAATAGTCCCGTATTTGGCTCCATCCATCTTCCCATCAATTTTAACCATCTTAACTGTCCCTGCTGAAGAAAAGCAGGCCCAAACCATGATGCTGCCACCACCATTGTTTGACAGTGGGGATGGTGTGTTCAGGGTGATGAGCTGTGTTGCTTTTACGCCAAACATAACGTTTTGCATTGTTGCCAAAAAGTTTGATTTTGGTTTCATCTGACCAGAGCACCTTCTTCCACATGTTGGGTGTGTCTCCCAGGTGGCATGTGGCAAACTTAAACAACACTTTTTATGGATATCTTTAAGAAATGGCTTTCTTCTTGCCACTCTTCCATAAAGGCCAGATTTGTGCAGTATACGACTGATTGTTGTCCTATGGACAGAGTCTCCCACCTCAGCTGTAGATCTCTGCAGTTCATCCAGAGTGATCATGGGTCTCTTGGCTGCAAGTTTAGAGGGACGGCCAGGTCTTCGTAGATTTGCAGTGGTCTGATACTCCTTCCATTTCAATATTATCGCTTGCACAGTGCTCCTTGGGATGTTTAAAGCTTGGGAAATCTTTTTGTATCCAAATCTGGCTTTAAACTTCTCCACAACAGTATCTCGGACCTGCCTGGTGTGTTCCTTGTTCTTCATGATGCTCTCTGCGCTTTAAATGGACCTCTGAGACTATCACAGTGCAGCTGCATTTATACGGAGACTTGATTAGACATTAGGTGGATTCTATTTATCATCATTAGTCATTTAGGTCAACATTGGATCATTCAGGTATCCTTTCTGAACTTCTGGAGAGAGTTTGCTGCACTGAAAGTAAAGGGGCTGAATAATTTTGCACGCCCAATTTTTCAGTTTTTTATTTGTTAACAAAGTTTGAAATATCCAATAAATTTCGTTCCACTTCATGATTGTGTCCCACTTGTTGATTCTTCACAAAAAATTACAGTTTTATATTTTTATGTTTGAAGCCTGAAATGTGGCAAAAGGTCGTAAAGTTCAAGGGGGCCGAAAACTTTCGCAAGGCACTGTATAATTCTATTCTGGTGGCAACTCATTCTCATTTGTGACGTTGATGATCTAACAATTAGAGAGAGCAAGTTGTCCTAACACAGAGAGCCATAAAAACCTGACACAGGTACACAGCTAGAGCCATAAGAACCTAACACCGGATCTAAAGCCTGACCACTGTATCCAAATCTAAAAAAAAGTATGGCTTTTCACTCTAATTTAAAGTGCATCTAAAGCAAAACTTTTTTAAGGAGAGTAGGGGTGGTTGTAACCCTTGTTGAGTTTTATTTTTGCTTTGTTTTATTGGGAGAAAGTTTTCTTTACTTTCTGTCTGAGGGCTGGCTCACACTAGATGCGGTGCGAATTCGCTGCAAATTCGCACCGCTTAAAAATCTCAACCTGTTCATGCAAACTGATTGTGAAGAGTATGTTAAGTTAATTACACTCTGCAATCAGTTTGCCAAATGCAGCACAATTTGCAGAATCAGATCACATTGGTGTGAACAGCCATGCGATCTGATCCTGTTGC
The DNA here is from genome assembly GCF_965119305.1 of Pelophylax lessonae. Taxonomy (NCBI): domain Eukaryota; kingdom Metazoa; phylum Chordata; class Amphibia; order Anura; family Ranidae; genus Pelophylax; species Pelophylax lessonae. Next base: position 91,426,839 of record NC_138775.1, read on the forward strand.
CGACATAAAAAAAAGGATCCTGCACGAGTTTGGTCCTAATATGATGCGAATTCAGCCATACAATTTGTATGGCTGAATTTGCATCGCACAGACATCACATGTGATCTGCACAGCAATGCGGTGCGAATCGCATACGATGTCTGCCTTTGCAGTAGTGTGAACAGGCCCTTAGACACCCCACAGTAAAAATAATTTTTTCCAAAATGAAGGGAAATTCCCTTTTGATGCTGTCACCAGAACAGGTGTCCCTGGTCCTCATACTATCATTCCCTTAGCTTCTTTCTGTGGCAAGGCGAAATCTTCTAATTGGTCCCATAGTTATAGATGAATCAAAAGGAGTCAATCTGTAGCTAGCAGAAACACATGGTAGTCCTAATTTTACCCACATTTAATGAATATTTTTTTACTTCTATAACCCAATAACCGAACAGCCATGAGCATGAGGGTCTCTGCATGCTAATATCAGCACACAAGTACATTAGTAATGTTCTGGTGCCTTCAGAGGCCACTAGATGGAGCTGATGATCATGGGAACTCAGAGTACAGTAAAACCTTGGTTTGAGAGTAACTTGGTTTGAGAGCGCTTTGCAAGACAAGCAAATTTTTAAAATAAATTTTGACTTGATATACAAGCGATGTCTTGATATACAAGTAGCGTCATGTCACAACTGGGTATAAAAGAGAAGAGAGGCGCCTCTAAGTGTAGCAATATTGTTACATTTAATGAAGGTTTAATATTTAGCAGCTCACATGGTTGATGATTAAAACAGGCACATCTAAGTATGCAGTCATCCGGGGTAAAGCTTTCCACATAGACCATCCTCCGCACTGCCATCTTCATCACACCCTTCCACGCTGCGCTCCACGAGCGATTCAAAGTTTCGCTTTCAGATCACTCTACTACAGGGTAGTCTTCCCAATCACAATTGCAGACTGACATTGGTGTGAGCCAGTGGTTCAGAAGATGGTCTATGTGGACAGCTTTACCCCGGATGCCTGCATACTTAGACGTGCCTCTTTAATCATCAACCATGTGAGTTGCTAAATGTTGTACCCTCATTAAATGTCCCCATACTGCTACACTTAGAGGCGCCTCTCTTCTCTTTTATACTCTGTAGCTCCTGCTGGATTTTGCTTCTAATCCCCTTGTGGAGGCGCCATTTGTGGATGGACATTTTATGATGACACAACCTATCACATTGCTATAATCTTTGTATATAGACTATAAACTGAAAGACTTGTGAATAAATGGTTGTTGAACGAATCATCTGAGTTTCCATTATTTCTTATGGTAAAAATTGCTTTGATATAAGAGTGCTTTGGATTACAAGCATGTTTCCGGAACGAATTATGCTCGCAATCCAAGGTTTTACTGTATTAGAGAAAATGCGGGAAAAGCCCAACTGTGTTTGATTTCTTTTTTTTTTTTGCCACTGCCCCAGGACTCTGATGCCATTCCCTGCAGTAATTCTTTTTCCCCACTAGATGTCCCCCATTTAAATATTGCCCTCAATTAACTCGCAGAATAATATGTAGGTGCAGGGGAGTCATGGACCCACCCCTGTGGCCATTACGTGGCACCATGCACTATTTAAGCAGGCTATTGACGAGTCAAAAACCATATGTTCTGTTAATCGAGAAATTAAAATGGCGCTTACAATTGTGCCATCATGTGTTTTGTTTTTCAAAACAAAATCCAGCATGTTGGATCAGGCACTTCCGATTGTGACACAAAAATCGTACGTCGCAGCTGGCACATTAATGTTGCAAAAAACAAATGACCAAGAAATTTTATTCGGTTTTCAACTTGTCTATAACGTGCCTTGGTGTAATGATGCAGAAAGGCACTGAAGTTATAACGTCATTGCCACTTTCTACATTATTGAGGATCATCCAGCACCTGAGAAGAGGCAAATATCTACAAACCCACTCATTTTACTTTTATTTAAATACATTCCCTTTAAATCTTTCTCCTCTGATTTTGTACAATGCTATTCTATCTGAATAGCAAACACTCCTATGTGCTTAGACTCACCACATTGTTTCATAACTTGGTACGTTTTGGACTTGATAGGAGTTTGTTGGGCAAGCTTATTCCTCGCCCCTTTCAGATCTTCTTCCTTCACTGCTGGCCTCTTCTTTTTAATAGGCTCATTCTTGAAGAGGAAACAGAATAAAAAATAATTATTCAGCTAGTAAAAGAAATATGCTAATCCATAACATTTACATAGTACATAGGTAGTCTGTTTGAAAAAAAAAGTCCATCCATTTCAAACAATAGAAGGGGAAAAAAATTATACAATCCTATCTACACAATCCTATACCCACAATTGATCCAGAGGAAGGCAAAAAAACAACCAAAGCATGATCCAATCTGTTCCAGCAGGGGAAAAAAAGATCCTTCCTGATCCCCAAAGAGGCAATCGGAATCCTGGATCAACCTTACCTAAAAATAAGAATATACAATTATATTATGTTGTTGGTGGTTTTAAAGTGTTTTATGTATGTAGCAGTATTCCCAGGTCTTATGCCTGATGTGGGTCTGCCATTGTTACCAGTGACACCTCCAACACATTTGAGTTGTGACCCCAGGTGTGAGAACTGAGACAATGACCATTCTGGCATCTTTGGTTTGTTTTGTTGTATTTGTGGATGGGAGAAGGGAATGAGTGGGATACTCCTCTTGCTCAACTAGGTATACTTTGGGACACTTATAGAAAAATGCCTGTTGGCGCTGTCTTGACACCAGCTGAATGCCTACCAGCGGTTCCTGACACCTAAAGATACTGTAGTACTGAAACTGTGCTGGAACCTCGACTTTAACTCAGAAGATCCAGGACTGTAGAACACTTGACTCCTGACACTCTGTTTTAGCTCAAAAGTCACTGAACAGCTCCCTCCAGCCCTGCACTGGCTGAGGTAGATCTGTGTAGATACTTGTGCTGCTGCAACTCTTAACCTTGTACACTTCCCACTGTACACTGACTCTTCAGGGCCCAAACTACAGGCGCCCCTTTCACACTTCAGGGTCCTCTACCTAGGTACCCCCTCTAATACTTCAGGGTCCTCCGACTAGGTACCCCCTCTAATACTTCAGGGTCCTCCAACTAGGCACCCCCTTTAACTGCTAGCTGACTCCTGGAACCTTCTCTGGAGTAGTACCCTCTGACACTAGGCAGACCCCCAGGGGCAGTCCACAGCACTCACGACCTTGTAGGCTTTCCTGGAACTGGACCCCTCTCTCTCTCCGCTGGTTCTCGGCACACCGGATCCCCTCTGCAGCTCAGCTTCACACTCTCTGGATTCCCAGGCCGCCACCCGGGACACCCGCTTCCTCTGACAGGAGGAGAGACAGCCGTACTCTCCCTCCTGGGACTCTGCTTCCCGCCAAAGACGCTGCGTCATGCGTTCCCTTCAAACTTTTACCCACTCCCAGAATCCTCTGCAGCAGAATCTGCCTTCTGGGGTAGATACAAGCCTGACTGAGCCACTGATTGGGTTTCCTCCACTGCCCTATGAGAATCCTCTCACAGAGCCAGTGGGGAGACTCCCATCTCAGTAACATCACATGACAGTCCAGCTGAAATCATGGCCCTGCTGTTAAGCAGCCAAGGCCCACTATACTTTACCTAGCACCTACCTGTAGGGTGCTACATGTATAAATGTGTTGTAAAGAAAAAAAGGAAAAATGTCTAATAGACAATAATAATATTATAAAAAAATAAAAATAATTTTTATAATAAAAAAATTATAAAAAAAAATAATAATAGAGTATGAAGAAAAGAAAAATATTAGTATCCAGTCATAATTTGTGTATCTAGAAAATAATCCAGGCCTTGTTTTAGTAACCTACTGTATAAACAGCTTACATCTTCTTACTGTCCATTTATAAATAATATACACTGTATGTATAAATCGTGGCAGAAGAGTCTAGAAGCAAATAGCTTCAGAATGCCCAGGATGGGTACACACTGATGCAATGCATCACATCACACCGCATTCTTGTGCAAATCACATACGATTCTGTACCTGCGATTTGAGCCCATCATTTTGTATGGCTCAACTCCCACTCCAAAATGCATGAAGCAGGAAGACGCGTTAAAAACACATTGCAAAGAACACACCAAAAAATGCATGAAAAGCACAGGCACAGCCTTACAGCAGGGCTTATTACAGAATTAAAATAAAACATTATGCCTTAAATAATACCGAAATGACAGTGTTTATATAAGGGACAGGTGCATTAAAAAAGCACCTCGGCAGAGAAAAGAACACTGCCTTTGCCGAGCTCTTCCAATGAAATTGGTACTTGCCTGGCTGTCAAGTTGATCTGTAACTGACTTGGTCAAGTATGTGTATCTGGAACCTGACTTGTCTTTAACTTCACTTGCCATATGCATATTACAGGCCAGTGACTAAGAAAGTGAGAGGGATCAGCATGAAAGCCCAGCAGCTGGCATTTTTAGGAGGTCAGCAATGGCAGCCCTTAGGCCCCTTTCACACAGGCATACTCAGTTGAGATCAGCAGGGGATCAGTCTACTGATCCCCTACTGATCAGAGCAGGGCAGGCAGATGACACATCTGTGGCCACTCAATTTATGGAGCGTGGACACAGACAGAGTCTGCTCTGCCTTATAGGAGGTTGGCAGTTTCGCCTGAAATACTAATAGATGGCCCTGATCAGACCCGTATTGTGAAAGGGGCCTTATATATTTCTCAATACAGGTCTCATTTTACCACAGTAAGCAGCAACTGGAAGCTGACCACACCACTGCCCAAAATGCAATAAGAGAACACCATCTCAATCTATAAAAAAACATTGGGTCCACATGCCTTGGTTGTACACAAGAGGCCAATCGTTCTCAGCATGTATTCGCTATCAATGGTGAAATCAGCTGATTTCCAGACCTCTTAACTAAAACTTTCTTATAGGTTATAATTTAAACGGCTCTGCCATTAGACATTACAAAGGATTAAGACTATATTACTTCTTTATAGCCTAACTCCAGTCAAAACATATTTTGTTTTTGTCTGTCACCTTATAGAAAGTGGGGGATCTCCCCAGTGAGGACAGAGCTTTTAATAAAAACCTTACATAGGCTCTAACCTTTGCCACTTTGGCTGGAGTTGGCCCTTTACTCCTTAAAGCTGAATTTCAGGTATGGCAATTTTACATACGTAGTTACATTGGTCCAGCTTGGCCCAGTATGTGTGTACCATAGCTGTGGGATCCCAATGGAAGCTAGAAATCACTGCAGCAAACACTGCTACTCCAGTGCTATACACTAGCTTTTGGGTCCTGTGCCAAGTGGCTGTCCTGCTGCTCTGTGAACACAAGAGGTTGTTCTCTTGGTACTGGCACCATTCAGAGAATAATTAGCATTTTTTCAGTGAGTGTAAAGCGTTTTCTGGTTGGACGAGGTGGAGAGGCAGGGTGGTGATGTCACAATCCCCACCTTGCCCAGCCAAAGAACACTTTGTATTTTTTTTAGAAAATTAAAAATGCTTCCTGAATAATGCCCATGCTGTGCGGGGAACCTCCTGTGTTCAGAATGCAGCAGGGCAGATGCTCAGCATGGGACCCAGAAATTAGTGGAGATCACTATAATAGCGGTGCCTGCTACAGTTCTTCCAGCTATTCCAGTCCCCCCCTAAACGGGGCATATTCTTACCACTGCTGTGCTTGAGGGATGGGTTTCTGAATGTAGGGCGCTCTGAGTGTAGATCTGCAGTGTAGATCCCGCTCCGGCCAGCAGAGGGAAGCTACAGATGGAGACAACCAGAGGACAGCCGCGCTGTCGGAAACAGCGTGGAATTTAGGGCCTGGAAGTAACATCGGGAAGCGACCCTGCAACTGCTCTGACCCCCACTGCCGGAGAGGAGAATGAGCCATTCGGTATTGGTTTCGGGTATTGGCGCATTTTGCTTAGTACAGATACTTGTGAAAATGCCTAGTATTCCCTTTTTCAAAGTAATCGCTATGATTGGCCAATTGTATTGATCAGATTATTGGAAACCACAAAAAGTGGTCTCACTCTCAATGGACCACCCAATTGGCAGGTTTATGAAAATGCTAATTGCTTTCCAACACAGTTCCCCAACCAGGAGGCCATTCATTTACTACAGTTCAGGTCAGAGGGGGGCTAAACAGAAAACTCCCAGTCTATTGACTATTTACTGTATTAATAGAAGTTGGCAGACTGCAAAATATTAGGGGGCCTTTCATGAAGCTCTGGTCCACAGTTTAGAAGTTTAATATTACTTGATGATGATGGAGGAATCCCTCCCGTGGAGCCATTGTGTTCTCCCTGGTGGGAGGAAAGGGGGAGAGGGTGGGATGGATGAAGCCGTCCCAACCAGGAGAACAGAGTCCCAGCTGAAACGGCTGAGATTCAAACGGCTTTAGCAACGAGGAAAGCAAACATGACAAAAGTACCAAGAATGCTATCCATGTTTTCTTCTTTTAATTTTCCATTACTGCTGCAGATAGCCATTAACCATAATAATAGTAAAATGTTAGCATCTGGGTCATGACATTGAACAGTGCCATTATTTAAAAAAAAAAAAAAAAACAATTCTCCAAAACCATGAACATAAGAGCTAATAGCTTACTCCTAAGACTACTGGCGGTAGCCCTATAGGCCTAGAGATACACAGGAGTTTTTTCGTAGATCAGTCATAGTACTAAAATTGGTATGATTAATCTTTTATAACAGCAATACATCCTTAAATCGATGGATCAAATAGCTCAGTATTAAGTTATACCACAAGTACTATGTAGTAGCATTTTGTAATGATCAGTTGCACATAACTGGAGCATTGTTTTATCATGGACGATAGATCACTACTTCACACTGTAAATGAGGTAGATCTAAAGTCAAAACTTGTAGGTTATGGTACCACTCTTCCCAGTAGGGACACAAACAGCAATAATCCAATCCCTCAACACTTTGCCTAAAACTAAAAAAAAAAAAAGTTTTGGCTTTACATGTACTTTAAGAAAAGAATGATTGCATTTTGGGTGGAAGTTGGAAGGAGGATTTGAGAATTCTATACTACACCATTCTGTGCCCCATCTCTGGCCATGTGGGCTTCAACTGTATATGCTTCCTTATTGACAACTGCACCGTCTAAAAAAATCCCTTCTAATGTCTAACAAGGATTTCTTCAAAAGAACAGTAGAGTAAAATAATTTTCACTATTAAAATATCCACTGACTCCCTAAAAAAAAAAATTGTGACGTGGCATATTATCCATATGTGGACTTTTCACACTCTCATATTTGGAGAGGAACAGTAAAAAGCAACAACTTAAACCAAAACAAGCTTCACAGCAGAAGCATAAGAGCTAGAAATAATAAAAAAAAAAGAAGGTGCAGACATGTAAATGATGGATAGCATGCATTTCAAATTACACAATGAGTTTATGCAGCATGAGTGACTACTTTATAAACACAGGCAAAGAAATGTGCAAGTGCTCAGATAACAGACTCCCTTTACATAGGCATTATGGCATGCTGCAGTCATTCAGATGGGGAGGGGAGGTCAAAGCTTAATCCTGGAGCTGGCACGAAACTGGTCCTGAACCTTCCAGCAGCTCTCGCATATAAAGATCGACATTCTGTTGTCATAAAACCAAAGAGCAGGAGTGACCAAGAGTGCCTTCTAATTTAGACTTGGTGAGTCACAAAGGCACCTTGAGAGTCTACACCAACTCAGAATCTGTATGTAATATGGGTTAAAGTGAGACCCCCAGATGTGACCAGTGGCTTGGAATACCAAGGACTAAGCTTTGTGGATCATAAGGGATTTACAATGGGTGTTTTATGGAAATTCCTAGAATTGGACAATATACTTCTTTTGTGTTTTACTGGATTACCAGGATTTATTTATTTTTTTTTATTTTTAAACGGTTTTTATTGAAGGCAAAAGAAACATGGTACAGCAATATGCAGTGAAAATAGTAGGAACATGCCTAGATAAAACAAGACACATTGAGATACAAAACTGCTGTATATAACATACAAACAACATGTAGCAAATGCAATACATATATGGGATCGACCCAACATACCGTCTGGGATGCAATGAGGGTACGCTCAAACTATAGGTGTGGCCGAGGCCACGCTGCGTGGATGGACCCCCACACAGAAGGGGTCTCAACCAAAACCAAGGCATAGTTCTCTAGTGGGTACGCCAGGGGCCGTGTAGGGGGGGGGGGATGGGTTGGCAGGTCTGGAAGAAAGTTGGGTAAGGGGGGGAGGGTCATGGGGGGGAGGTATCAGCAGGTGCCCGGAGGGAGCCTCGAACCCTACTAGGGGCCCAGGTGGGAAAAGAGAGCCGGTAGTGAGGACGCCCAATCAGGTGAGTACAAGGCTGTCGTCAAGGCCAGGAGGTAGGCAATGGTCAATCCAGGGTCACCATAGCCGTTCACAGGGGGCCAGTTTGTCCAACAGAATTGCTTCCGTTTTAGCATGGAGCATGGCTTGGGTAACCCTGTGTAGCATAGCCAGATGACAGAGTGTGGGGGTTTTCCATGCTTTTGCGATGGTTTGCTTTGCAGCCGTTGTGACATATAGGTAAAGTTTAAATTGACGGTGTGTAAGGTTAGGTGGCTTGCGATTCAGGAGAGCAGATGTCGGGTCAGGAACAAGAGAGACGCCAAACATGGTAGACAAAGTTTCGTGCACTTTAGACCAGAAGGCTTGAACCACAGGGCACTCCCACCAGATATGTGCGTGAGTGCCTGAGGATTCGCATCCCCGGAAGCAATGTGGGGAGTACTGAGGCACATATTTAGAGATCCTAGCGGGAACCAAATACCATCTGGTGAGGACCTTGTAATTTGTTTCGAGTTCAACTATATTTGGGGATGCCGATTTGGTAGCCTGCCAGATTTGTATCCAGTCCTCATAGTCAAGTGTGATGTGTAGGTCACGTTCCCACTTGGCTATGTATGTGGGCGGGGTGGTCTCCTGAGCCGACAGGAGGTGGGCATAGAGGTCAGAGAGGAGTCCTCGTCTGTGAGGGTCAGTTTTGAATGCGCGTTCAAAGGTCGAGAAGGTGGCGGAGTTCTCCCTAATCGGAGTAGATTGTGTAAAGAAAGGCTTGAGTTGTAGGTAGCGGAATATTTCCCCAGAGGGGAGATTATAAGTTTCCCGCAGGGTAGGGAATGGGCAGAAGGTGCGCGGGGTGAAGAATTGATGGGCCCGTATCAGGCCGGCACTAGTCCAGGCGGAGAAGGAAGTCCGCGAGGACCAGGCCGGGTAGAAGGACGGATTGTGGAGAAAAGAGAGTAGGGGGTTATGAGGAGATTGCAGGTGGAAGCGTCGGCTGAGAAGTTATTTTTATGCGACATATAATATTCCCAGGAATTCAATTTGGTAACCTCAGCATTCAGCAACTTTAACAAAAATATACAACCTCATCAAAGTTATCAAAAAAGCTGGCCATCATATAATTGCTTTACCCAAAACGAATGTTTCAGTTTTTTCACTGAAATTTTAAATCTCACAATTTCTATATACTCCTGTGATCTCCATATGTAGTTGTGGTGCCATTTATGGAAAAAATGGGTACTCTCCCTGGTGGACTTGGACAGTTAAGAGCAGAACTAACCGTAGGTGGGTGGCAGATCTCACCCCTGGAAAAGCAAACATAAGATTTAGTCTACCAAACTTGGCTTGTAATTACAATCAGCTTGTACTGGCCCTTTAAGGAATAGTACAGCTTTCCATAAATTATTTATTAGCACTTGACACAATTGAGCACCTTATAGTGCATAATTTAACAGTACCAAAACATTCTAAACAAATATCAGTGTTATGAGTACAATATAGCTAATAACAAGGCAGACTTAAAGGTCATACAAATGTTTATATAGAGAGAATCAGTTGGAAGTTTAGGTATATAGTAGATTTTATGAAAAGAAAATAGTATGTACATGCAAAAAAAAAAAACATATTACAAAACTTTTATAGTGGAGGAGAGGGTAAAAAAGACAATACTAGTATTTGCATAGACTAAAAAGAAAATGTGCACAAAAGTATTTAACTTAAACACCTAAAATACTAGGCAAAAGAGTAAATATTCAGAGCTTACCTGTGGCTGGGACATCTCTGCTTTCTATCTTCCTAACACACAGATACAATGCCTCCGTGCTTTCTATTCCCAGCCTAGACAACTGTGTCTATATATAAGAAGGGGCTGACGTGTGGGGTGGGTGTCACGTTAGTATACTACATACAGCCTTTTCCAGAGAAGCTAGACACTCAAGATATTAATCTGAAAGATGACTGCAGTTCAAAGAATTTAAGCAACTGTTTCTTAATTTTGGGTACAAGCTACAGCAGTTACCACATTTATAAATATATATATATACATCACTAATTTCTGTATATTATACAGACAAGGCGCCTGGAGGCATTATTTAGAAGCCTTATTTTTATATCAGGATAAAAGAGGTTTAAGCCAGGGGTCCTCAGACTTGTTAAACAAAAAGCCAGTTCATTGTCCATCAGTCTGTGAGCTGAACTGTTGCCAGTAGTATTATTATACAAAAAGAAGTACGATCTGACACTAGTCAGATATCAAAAATATAAAAAAATATATAAAATCCTGCACTTATCCCGTTACCACTTAGTGGGAATAAACCAATCAACCAGTGATGCAATTTAGGTAAAACAATACAAAATGTGACTAAACAATAACTAAAAAAAATATTTTGAAAAGCTGCAATCAAAATAGTCCGAACACAAGAACCTTAAAGCCAGTAAATTAAGAAAAATTGGGCGCTAATCATATAAAAACTTGATAATAGTGTAGGAATCTAATGAAATATTACAAATAATCATGTTAAAGAAACATAGTGTTCATTTGAAAACCTCAAAGAGTGGGGCGTGGCCAGGCATGGCATGAGATAGGACGTGAGTAGCTGGAGCTCCGCCGGAATCGAATCCTGTACCATCTATCCTGTCTCCCCGCGACTTCTTACCGAGACCCGCTGCTCCCCAGGACACTCCAGAGCCCATCCTGTTATGTCCCGCCAAGCTTGATAAATTTTGCCGTCAAGACAAAGAGCCCTCCTCCCAAGATGGCGCCGGGAAGTCTCAGGACGCCGGAGCGGCGGCGGGCGCAGACACAGCAACGGTCCTGAAAGCCATATCTGCCTGCCAGGTGACCCTGACTACAAAGATCGACGAAGTGAAGGTTGATATTTCCCTGATCAGGCAGGATATGAGGCAGCTGCGGGACAGGGTGACCGAGGCTGAGAATAGGATCAGCAGCGTGGAGGACTCCCTCCCCCCACTCCAACACTCCACTGATCATCTCCAGCGGCAAGTTCACCAGATTCTACAAAAGCAGGATGATCTGGAAAACAGGCTACGCAGATGCAATTTGCGATTCATAGGATTACCGGAAGGAGTGGAGGACTCGGACCCCTCTAATTATCTGGAACAGCTCCTCATCCAGACGTATGGCAGAGAATCGCTGTCGCCAACATTTGTTGTGGAAAGAGCGCACCGCCTGTCGGGCCGCCCGCCACCTCAGGGAGCCCCGCCGCGCGCGTTCATAGCGAAATTTCTTAATTATCGTGACAGGGACACCATCCTTCGCCTGGCCAGAGTGAAAGGGAATATTCCGCTTGAGAATGGGAGAGTGGCGGTGTTCCCAGACTTCTCGGCAGAAGTACAAAAGCGACTCAAGGGCTTCATGGAGGCTAAGCGAAGGCTTCGGGTCAAGCACATCAAATACGCCATGATGTATCCTGCTCGTCTCCGGGTGGAAGGTGAGGACCGCGTCCACTTTTTTGACGATCCTGAGGCAGTCATCTCCTGGTTGGAGCACCTTGACACCCGTGGATAGAGGTCGGTGGCCACCTTTCTTCCCCTACCACTGCTATGGCTTATTCCCACGTCCTTTTTAGTCCTCCTTCCCCCCACTGCCTCATGCAGCTGGCTGCCCTCTCCTGGCGAACCTTCTCTCATCTTCCCCCCCCTATGAACGGACATCCGGACAGGCGACCTGTATGAGAGACTGCCGCATGGGGTGTGGAGGGGGGGATACTTTACCGCCTGGCTTGGACAGCTGCCCGTACCATGACTTCCTACCCACATCAGTGGGGAGACTTAACCCATCTTCAACCCGGCGGAGGGTACCGGATCCACCGATGCCCACTCTACTACTGGGGCTACACCCACGGCCCGATCTGCCATCCAGCGATTTTTCGCCCCCTGCACCCGATCAGCTCAGGTGCCGGGTCCCCAAGGATTTCTTTTTCTTCCCCCTTTTTTTTTTCTATACATCATATATGCTTGTGGCTCGCTATTTGCCTATACGGACCTACTATATCCGTTGTGTTACTCAGGTTATTGTATGTTCAAGCCCTTCATATTGCTAAGTCACAATATTTCCTGGGGACCTTGGTTTGTGTTTTTTTGGGACTTTATGCCCGCACGAGTTGGGGTTGGTGCAGGGTGGGGTGGGGGGTTACTGTTTTTCATGAAGTGCTCTTCATGATATGTTTTATGTTTACTTTTATTTTGTGTTCTTCCTTTTTATGCATGCAGAGGTGGTGCAGTATGCTTATCTATGTTACTTTTATTATGGCTGTGGAGGATGTGCGGTTTGCGGGGCGGGTGTGCTGTGTGGAGAAGTTTGGGAGCCTGGAACTGTTGCAGCCTGAACCTTTATGTTCGGTCAGATGGCCACCTTGAAATTGATGACCTGGAATGTCCGGGACCTTAGAGACAAACTCAAACGTTCCGCAGCGTTTGCCTTCCTTAAAAAACAACGGGTGGATATACTAGTACTCCTGGAAACTCACCTAGATGGCCACATGCACCTCTCATTAAAGAGACCTTGGGTCGGATGGGCATACCACTCCATGTACACCTCCCGCTCTAGGGGGGTAGCAATCCTAGTGGCCAAAGCGGTACATTTTCAGCTCCGGGGTTCCCAGACGGATCCACAGGGCAGGTTTATATTCTTACAGGTACTGATTTTTGGGGAACCGTTTTTAATTTTGGCCTTTTATGTTCCTCCCCCTTTCTCCATGACAGTGATAGCAGCAGGCCTATCGTATATGTCCCAATTCCCAAGTATACCAGCAATTTGGTTGGGTGATTTCAATAATGTCCTTGACCCTTCCCTTGATAGGCTGCAGCCTCTCCCCCAGGCTCCGTCGCAGGCGACCAGCACTAGATTCGCCCGGTTGCTCGAGGCGGTGGGCCTGGTGGACTCCTGGCAGACTAAATTTCCTCAGCAGAGGGCGTACTCCTGTTATTCCCCGACGCATCATACCATGTCCTGCATTGACCTTATTTTGCTTTTCCGGATCCTGACCCCGAGGTTGGTGACGGTTGGATTTTCCCCTCGGTCGCTGTCGGACCACAGCCCCTACTGGGCGGTGGTCAGGCTCGGGCTGGACGGGCCGCCACCGGCTTGGCGTCTCAACCCTATTTGGCTAACCCTGTTACCTGAGGAGGCATCGTTGGATGCCTGCTGGGCCCGTTTTTTTTTACTGATAATGGGGGGACTGCCTCTCCTGTGGCGATATGGGAGGCGTTTAAACTGCACGCTAGGTCAACCCTACAGTCACACATAAAAATGTTTAAGGCCAGCTCCGGTGAGGCATACTCTCGGGCGGTGGCTGAGTTGCAGGAGGCTGATGGCGCATACCTGACGGACCCCTCGCCGACGAATGCCTCCCGACTTGGACTTCTGTCGCGAGCGGTCTCTCAGATCGAATACGAACGGGCCAAGACTAAGTTGCTTTTCCAGAAGCAGAGAATATTCGAGCATGGGGAGCGGGCGGGCCACCTGTTAGCTTACTTGGTACACTGCTAAGACAGGCCGCCGGTGGTGATTACACTACGGACTGACTCAGGGACCCTGACGACAGACCCAGAAGCAGTGACGGAGCGGTTCCGCCTCTTCTTCAGTCAATTATACTCCTCCAGGGCCCCCGCAGACACAACTGACATGCACTCATTCTTAGACACAGTGGAATTTCCCACGCTCATGGAGGAACAACTGCTTCCCCTGGAGGCACCCCTCACTGCGGAGGAAATAGCTGAGGCTATGTCCAGGTTCCTCAGGTCGAAGTCGCCGGGCACTGACGGTCTCCCGATTGAATTTTATGCCCAATATTCTAAACTCCTTATACCAAAACTGCTTGACCTGTTTAATTCCATGTTTGAGGACTTCAGTATGCCCCCAACCATGCGGGAGGCCCTGATTATATTGATACCAAAGCCCGGTAAGGACCCTCAGTGCCCAGAATCATATCGCCCTATCTCTCTCCTCCAGGTGGATGTTAAGATCCTGGCCAAAATCCTATCCATCCGCCTGAATGGGGTGATTTTATCCCTGATTCATGAGGATCAATCCGGATTCATGCCTGTTAGAAACACATCGTTTAACCTCCGTAGGCTCTTCATGAACTTGCAGGCTACGCATGACAACACCGGAGAGAGTAGTAGTGACACTGGACATGGCCAAAGCCTTCGATTCTGTGGAGTGGGGCTTCTTTGGGAAATGCCTTCGGCGGTTTGGCTTTGGTCCCAATTTTCTTAAATGGGTTCAGCTCCTCTATAGCGCCCCGACTGCACGGGTGCTGGCCAATGGGTGGGCCTCTGCAGAGTTCCCGCTGGCCAGAGGGACCAGACAGGGGTGCCTGCTTTCCCCCCTGCTTTATGCTCTGGCAGCGGAGCCGTTGGCTATTGCCATCAGATCCCACCTAGATATACATGGGCTCAGTATGGGACCCTTACTCCCTTATCGAGAGCTCTTACTTAGGACTACAAATTAACTGGGACAAATCCCAGGTCCTTTCTATCGACACCCCGGCGCCTGCAGCGGCTCTTGCGACGGGGCCCCTACAGTGGGTAGACAACTTTAAATACCTTGGGGTGCGGGTCACGGCGCATCCACGACATTACATTCGGGACAATGTTCAACCTCTCTACCTCATGATTAAAAACAGGATTCAAATCTGGTCCAGACTGCCATTGGGAGTCATGGGCAGGGTGAACCTTGTAAAAATGGTCCTACTGCCAAAGATCCTGTATATTCTCTGGCATTCCCCGATATACCTCCCACTAAAATATTTTAAGAAAATGGACTCACTCCTGAAAGCGTTCGTGTGGGGTAACAGCAGGCACAAGCTTTCCTGGCGTAAACTACAAAACCCTGCCAACCTTGGGGGCATGGCGTTGCCAGATTTCAACTCTTATTACCTAGCTGCACAACTATCTCAACTATTTCACCTTGAAAAAACTGACAGAACCCGCTTCCTTTTATTGCTCTGCCCTGACTGGTCTCACACGACAGGTGACCCTCTGTCGGTCATCCTGAGGGGCTGCAGGGGCGAAGGGAGGGGGTGAGGCCATTGAGACCTGCCAGAAAGTGTCACCCAAGTTGTCTGACAGGCTAACCCAATTGTTTATAGTCCACCGTACTTACCTCACCCTTGTTAGGCTGGCCAGGTACAGACTCTCCCGGGACTGCCCAATGTGTCACGTATCCCCTGGTACATTTTTCCATCTACTCTGGCATTGTCCCCACATACAGGCCTACTGGAAGCAGATAGTGGCCTTCCTGCACAATACTATGGGATCCCCCCGCCAACTAGACCCCAAACAGAGCTTACTGGGTATTTATCCAGATGAGGACATGAATAAATGCAAGAAAACCTTTCTACAACACACACTCTTTATAGCTAGGAAGCTGGTGGCTAGACAGTGGATGAGGGAGAGCCCTCCAGATTTCCAACACTGGCTGAGGGAAGTAAACTCTGTCTTACCGTACCATAGAATCATGTATAAGAACCGGGGATGTCCCACTAAATACAACAAGATTTGGGACCGATGGCTCCAGAATTCGGCCACATGTACCTAATATTCCTTTCATTCTCTGCACTGCTCTGCCTGTATGTATACTGTGCTTTGCTATACTGCATTGCCCGTACTGCTCTATCCCTCTGCATTTATGTAAACCTGTTCTCCTATATATTTGTGATTGCACGTTAAGGAAAGTTCTTGTTCAAACTTGGATTTCTATCTGTACCATGTTGGTTTATCCTTTTTTTTTTCACAAAAAAATCTGTTTTTCAAAAAAAAAAAAAGAAAACCTCAAAGAGTGAGTCCTTTGAGTGAATTATTAACCCTTTTCAGTGATGGGTAAAAGTATATATCTGTGTTCATAAAAGAATCCAAACAAAATGGTGCTCAGACGAATCACTTCACCACATGTACACGCCGCTTACCAGAAATCATGGATGTCAAGTTATAGAGATCACACACGCTTCAATTAGTCCAGACACACTCTGCAGTCAAGCTGGGGAAGATGTCTATTCCACTGGCATTCATAAGGATAGTTCCATAGAGTCAAATGGTAAGGCAGTCAGCTGGTAATAACTCCCCATATGCATAGATAAAAGAGGGAAATATGTTTAAAAAACATTTATTAAAAAACACAGATCACACTTACAAGAATGAAGATTCAAATCAGCGTTGTTTACACATTAGTAACACACACAGGGGCAGTCAGCACCAGCCTGCTCGTGCGGAATGACGTCACAAATATGGCTCTGCCTGAGGAGTTTCCCTGTAACAGGCTTTGATGGGGACCATGATGTGGAGAGGGACTCTAATGGGGATTCTCATATAAAGGGGACTCTAATGTGTGTGTGGGGTTGGAGGGGCTCTGATGGAGACCCTGATGTAAGGGGGGACTCTGATGGGAATCCTGATGTAAGGAAGACTCAGATGGAGACTCTGAAGGGGACCTTGATATAAGGGGGGACTCTGATGGAAATCCTGATGTAAGGGAGACTTTGATATATAGTTACATACAGTTAGTCAGGTTTAAAAAAGACACAAGTCCATCCAGCTCAACAGATAAAAAACAAAAAACAAAAAAGAAAACACAACCATACAATCCAATATACACAATCCTTTACCCACTGTTGATCCAGAGGAAGGCGAAAAACCCCAGCAAAGCATGATCCAATTTGCTAAAGCAGGGGAAAAAAAATCCTTCCTTATCCCCAGTGAGACAATCGGATATTCCCTGGATCAACTTTCCCAGTAATATTATGTACACCTAGGAAAGAATCCAGGCCTTTTTAAAGCTATCTACTGAGCTGGCCAGAATGACCTCTGGAGGGAGTCTATTCCACATTTTCACAGCTCTTATTGTGAAGAAACCTTTCCGTGTTTGGAGACAAAATCTCTTTTCCTCTAGACGTAAAGAGTGCCCCCTTGTCCTCTGTGATGACCTTAAAGTGAATAATGTTATGTGTTTATACATGTTGATAATATCCCCCCCCCCTTTTTCTTCTCTTCTCAAGAAAGAATAAATTCAGTTCCTCTAATCTTTCCTCAAAGCGGAGTTGCTCCATGCCTCTTATCAGTTTGATTGCCCATCTCCAATTACCTGATATCCTTTTTGAGAACTGGTGCCCAAAACTGAACTGCATATTCCAGATGAGGTCTTACTAAAGATTTGTACAGAGGGATAAAATGATATCTCTCTCTGGAGTCCATGCCTCTCTTAATAAGGAGAAATTACTTTGCTTGCTTTGGAAACTGCAGCTTTGCATTGCATGCTATTATTAAGCTTAGGATCTACCAGAACACTCAGATCCTTCTCCACTTTGGATTCCCCCAGTTGTACTACCCCTAGTATGTATGATGCATGCATATTCTCAGCCCCCAAGTGCATAACCTTACATTTATCTACATTAAACCTAATTTTTCCATATAGTTACCCAATGAAACAGTGCATTGAGGTTGGCTTTTAAGTTGTAAAAAAAAAAAAAACAGCAGGGAATAGCACCAAAAGAAAGCTCTATTTGTGTAAAAAAAATTAAAAAAGTTTGTTTGGGTACAGTGTAGCATGAGTAAATATCATTCAAAGTGTGAGAGCACTAAAAGATGAAAATTGGTCTGGGCAGGAAGGGGGTGCCCTGTATTGAAGTGGTTAAAAAAAAATAATATATGTAAAAATACATTCTACTGGTGTATTGCCAGCTTTACAGTCCTACCATTTTCTCATCAGGATAACTGTAGACTTTTCCCAAACTATCTAAATCTTAGCACAGCACTATTTGGAATTAGGGGGGTTGTTAAGGGAGTTTTGGTATCATAGGAACAAAAAAAACACTAATCAGTTACAGTTTATGCCACCAACAATCATGTTTCTGGCACCATCTCCCATACTATAAAAGTTATAACCAAATCAAGGAAACCCGCCCAACGGGGTAATGGTGAAGGTGGTAGGGCTCTCTTGTCATTAATTTTTTATGCTAGCAAGTAGGAGTTTTTGCTTCCCAGCACAACATTTTAGTCAGTTTTTAATGTCTGGTCTACAGAGCATTGTACTAGGGAAATTGTGCAAATTTAATAAGGCAATACAGTATTTTCGTGGTTTTTCTTTGATGACCTTCCATGAATACCATTTTTGCTTAGTATTCTTAATATGGTGAACACATGAACTTTGGCACATTTATGAAATTTCTGAGACAACTTTGTCATAAGGTTTTTGCACCCTGTACCCTTAAAGTTGGACTAAAGCCCCGTACACACGCGTCGAAAATTGGCAGGGAATTTTCGGCCAACGTCCGATCTGCCGATTTTCGGCTTGTTAGTATGATGCTTCCGACAACCGACTCCGACTTTTCGGCCGAAAAAAATCTGGTGTGCAGACTATAAAATTTTTGTTGGCCGTCAAAACACGGCCGATTTTCGTGCAGTCAGTACAGATTTCGACAGGGAAAAATGTGATGAGCAAGTCTGGGCATGCTCAGAGAAGAAAGAACACAAAGAAATCAAACCAACACATGACATCATTTCTGAAGTAGATTTTTGTTGGGCGAGAAAATTCGTGTGCAGTCTAGGCACATTCCAACCAACAAAAAACCACTCTGGACAAAAGTCGGCCGATTGGTCGGCCGATAATCGTTGCGTGTGTGTGGTGTGGTGTGTGCCTGTGTGTGGGGCTTAAGGCTGGCCATACAATATTCATTTTTTTAATCATTTAACCAGCGGGTTGAATGAAAAACGAAAAAAAAAAAGAGCCAATTCCCCCATCCACACACTTGATGTGGATAGGGGAATCCTTCCCGGTAGAGCTGCACGATTAATCATAAAAAAAATCTTGATTCAAACCCCCTAAGGATCCTATTCCGGCATTTCCACGATTCATGTTAAACAAGTGCAGAGCCGTTCTCTGCTAAGAGCTGTCAACAAACAAAAAAGGCAGCCGGCAAAGTTTATCACAACGTTGCTCAGTGCTGAGAGATAAATAGAAACATTGTATCTTTAAATTCATTTTGCTTTTTTCTTCTTGCTCAAAAGGGATGAACTTTGGTCTGCAAATGAGGTCAGTTTACCCACTTAAAGACTAAGGGTCCTTTCACACGGCCGCTCAGCTGCTTTCCGTGTGTCCGCAAATCATCCTATTTTTTTGCGGATGATTTGCGGACATCAATGTAAGTGAATGGTACTGCGGGTGTCAGCGGAATACCATCCGCTGACACCCGATTTTCCTCCTGTCAGTTCTGTTCCGTTTTTATGAACGGAACAGAACCCTATTTTTCCTTCCGTGTAAAAAACGGAAAGGAAGGAAAATCGGATGTCAGCGGTGTCATCCGCTGACATCCGCAGTGCCATAGACATACATTATGTCCGCATATCATCCGCAAACGGATGGGATGATATGCGGGCACACGGAGCGGATGACAGAAATGTCATCCGCTCCGTGGAAAAAAAAAAAAAAAGTCCCGCAGCGGACCTTTCACACGGAGCGGCCGTGTGAAAGGAGCCTAAGCCTTTTTCTGACATTTGAACAAATATAAATAGGTTGGTGTAGTTCGCTCATGGAGGCACATTGCTGCACCCCAAAAATAGTACAACAAAGAGAGAAGAAGCCCCGCTGGGATGTTTTAGGCATAGGCCAACCAGAAAAAATATAGTAGAGGAAAAAGTAGAAATTATGTAAAATCAACAATTTTTATCCAAAAAATCCAACATGAGTAAAAATGGTGATTCATATCACCCAATAATGATATGTAAAAAGCAAAAAATATAAATACCACAATACAAAACATAGCAAGGTATGCTCATGGTTTGGAACATGAGGTTGATCTCATGCAGTAGGAGTACATTGTATTTCACAGAGACATCCCGCCATGTTTCGAAATCTAGAATGCTCTCTTCTTCAGGGAAAGATCAGAGCACAATCTATGTTTAGTGAGTGACTATATCGATACTTAGATAAGGGTAGTGGCCCAAAGCCACTGAGAGAGGAAGAGCCAATATGTATGGCCGGACCAGCAAACATATACCATCAGAAAGAGACGGCAACGGACTACCCATCGTTTTTTATTTTGATCTCTTCTTCAGGGGAAGATCAGAGCACAATCTATTTTTCTACAAACAAAATATACACATATTAGTATTGTACAGAGATAAAACACATAGGCAAAAAAAATCCATCTGAATAAGGGAAAACGTAAAAACAATCTGCCATACTCAGTGTGTGACTGTATCGATACTTCAATAAGGGTAGTGGCCCAAAGCTCCTGCATCTGCTCTCTCTAATAAAAGTCAGGGGGGGGGGTGAAGATGATCCAATCATTTAAAATGTACAGGTAATGGTTAGCAAATGGAAAGTAGGCATACAAAAATTTATGGATATAATACCTATGATCTCCCCGGTGTGCAAGAAAGAGCTGCTCACGAGGATCGCCACAAAGGAAGAGCCATTCTGGAGGAGGAAAAAAAAAGGGGGGGGTATATATTTATAGTTGTATGGTGTTATAGTAAAAGCTGTATGCAAAAAAACCCATAAGAAATGTAATTCATCGTGAAGGAGACTACTTGCATGTATGACCGGACCAGCAAACATACACCATCAGATCCATCGGAGAGACGGCAAAGGACTACCCGTCAGTGTGAGGGAAAATAGAGTCCCTATTTATGTGCTGGGGGCTGTTAATCAAAAAGTGGTGTGGTGTGTGTCGACACCACTCAAAAAATAGGCCCAATCAGTGTGCTCTTTCCACATGGGCTCTGCTTGTGGAGGTGTCTCCACATCTCCGTGGCTCCAATGAGGTCCCCCAGCTTCAATGGCATCCAGTGTCACCGCACATGCACGGCGCGGCGACGTCAGATGTCAAAGGACCGCCGACACGTGTGTGAGGGCCACGCTGCAGACAGGAAGTTGCGAATCTGCGCGCCCAGAAGAAGCCGGCGCCCAAAGATGACGCCGGCTAGTGATGCGAATCATGCCTAAATGGCGCAATGGGGCCCGCACCTGCCGGGGAGCAGAATGGATGCATTGCCAGGGACATCTATTGGCCACAATTGCACAGTACAGAAAAAAACAAACCAAAACTATAACAAAAAGCAGGAAGCTGTAAATCCAAGTGGAAGGAGAATATGATGTGTAAATATGTACCCTTGTCAGCAGGCAAGTATATTAAGTATGCCTATTAGAAAAGAGATTAGTATAGACATACTGTGCTACTATATATATATATATATATATATACAGTGGGTACGGAAAGTATTCAGACCCCCTTAAATTTTTCACTCTTTGTTATATTGCAGCCATTTTCTAAAATCATTTAAGTTCATTCTTCTTCCTCATGAATGTACACATAGCACCCCATACTGACAGAAAAACACAGAATTGTTGACATTGTTGCAGATTTATTAAAAAAGAAAAACTGAAATATCACATGGTCCTAAGTATTCAGACCCTTTGCTGTGACACTCATATATTTAACTCAGGTGCTTTCCATTTCTTCTGATCATCCTTGAGATGGTTCTACACCTTCATTTGAGTCCAGCTGTGTTTGATTATACTGATTGGACTTGATTAGGAAAGCCACACACCTGTCTATATAAGACCTTCCAGATCACAATGCATGTCAGAGCAAATGAGAATCATGAGGTCAAAGGAACTGCCTGAAGAGCTCAGAGACAGAATTGTGGCAAGGCACAGATCTGGCCAAGGTTACAAAAAGATTTCTGCTGCACTTAAGGTTCCTAAGAGCACAGTGGCCTCCATAATCCTCAAATGGAAGACGTTTGGGACGACCAGAACCCTTCCTAGAGCTGGCCGTCCGGCCAAACTGAGCTATCGGGGGAGAAGAGCCTTGGTGAGAGAGGTAAAGAAGAACCCAAATATCACTGTGGCTGAGCTCCAGAGATGCAGTCAGGAGATGGGAGAAAGTTGTAGAAAGTCAACCATCACTGCAGCCCTCCACCAGTCGGGGCTTTATGGCAGAGTGGCCCGACGGAAGCCTCTCCTCAGTGTAAGACACATGAAAGCCCGCATGGAGTTTGCTAAAAAAAACACCTGAAGGACTCCAAGATGGTGAGAAATAAGATTCTCTGGTCTGATCAGACCAAAATAGAACTTTTTGGCCTTAATTCTAAGCGGTATGTGTGGAGAAAACCAGGCACTGCTCATCACCTGTCCAATACAGTCCCAACAGTGATGCATGGTGGTGGCAGCATCATGCTGTGGGGGTGTTTTTCAGCTGCAGGGACAGGATGACTGGTTGCAATCGAGGGAAAGATGAATGCGGCCAAGTACAGGGATATCCTGGACAAAAACCTTCTCCAGAGTGCTCTGGACCTCAGACTGGGCCGAAGGTTTACCTTCCAACAAGACAATGACCCTAAGCACACAGCTAAAATAACGAAGGAGTGGCTTCACAACAACTCCGTGACTGTTCTTGAATGGCCCAGCCAGAGCCCTGACTTAAACCCAATTGAGCATCTCTGGAGAGACCTAAAAATGGCTGTCCACCAACGTTTACCATCCAACCTGACAGAACTGGATAGGATCTGCAAGGAGGAATGGCAGAGGATCCCCAAATCCAGGTGTGAAAGACTTGTTGCATCTTTCCCAAAAAGACTCCTGGCTGTATTAGATCAAAAGGGGGCTTCTACTAAATACTGAGCAAAGGGTCTGAATACTTAGGACCATGTGATATTTCAGTTTTTCTTTTTTAATAAATCTGCAACAATGTCAACAATTCTGTGTTTTTCTGTCAGTATGGGGTGCTATGTGTACATTCATGAGGAAGTAGAATGAACTTAAATGATTTTAGCAAATGGCTGCAATATAACAAAGAGTGAAAAATTTAAGGGGGTCTGAATACTTTCCGTACCCACTGTATATATACATACATACATATACATACATATACACATACATACACACTACTGTTCAACAGTTTGGGGTCACTTAGAAATGTCCTTATTTTTTAAAGAAAAGCACTGTTTTTTTTTTTCAAGAAGTTAACATTAAATGTAGACATTGTTAATGTGGTAAATTACTATTCTAGCTGGAAAAAGGCTGATTTTTATTGGAATATCTACATAGGTGTACAGAGGCCTATTTCCAGCAACTATCACTCCTGTGTTCTAATGGTACATTGTGTTAGCTAATCTTTTTAAAAGACTAATTGATGATTACAAAACCCTTGTGCAATTATGTTAGTACAGCTGAAAACTGTTGTGCTGTTTAGAGAAGCTATAATACTGACCTTCCTTTGAGCTAGTTGAGTATCTGGAGTATCAGCATTTGCCACATGAAATAGCAAGAGAACAGCACAAACAGGCTCTAACCTGAATAGAAAGAGAAGTGGGAGGCCCCGGTGCACAACTAAGCAAGAGGACAAGTACATTAGAGTCTCAAGTTTGAGAAATAGACGCCTCACAGGTCCTCAACTGGCAGCTTCATTAAATGGTACCGACAAAACGCCAGTCTCAATGTCCACAATGAAGAGGCGACTCCAGAATGCTGGCCTTCTAGGCAGAGTGGAAAAGAAAAGCCATATCTGAGACTGGCCAATAAAAGAAAAGATCAAGATGGGCAAAAGAACACAGACATTGGACAGAAAAAGATTGGAAAAAGTGTTATGGACAGACAAATCTAAGTTTGAGGTGTTTGGATCACACATTTGTGAGAAGCAGAACAAGTGAACAGATGCTGGAGGAGTGCCTGACGCCATCTGTCAAATATGGGTGAGGTAATGTGATGGTCTGGGGCTGCTTTGGTGTTGGTAAAGTGGGAGAAGGATTTTGAATAAGAAAGGCTATCACTCCATTTTGCAATGCCATGCCATACCCTGTGAACAGCGCTTGATTGGAGCTAATTTCCTCCTACAACAGGACAATGACCTAAAGCACACCTCCAAATTATGCAATAACTATTTAGGGAAGAAGCAGTCAGCTGGTATTCTGTCTGTAATGGAGTGGCCAGCGCAGTCACCAGATCTCAACCCTATTGAGCTGTTGTGGGAGC
Source organism: Pelophylax lessonae (assembly GCF_965119305.1). Lineage (NCBI taxonomy): Eukaryota > Metazoa > Chordata > Amphibia > Anura > Ranidae > Pelophylax > Pelophylax lessonae. The sequence continues at coordinate 91,451,169 of NC_138775.1, forward strand.
AGCTTGACCATATGGTAAGCAAGAAGTGCCCATCACGCCAATCCAACTTGTGGGAGGTGCTTCAGGAAGCGTGGGGTGAAATTTCTTCAGATTACCTCAACAAATTGACAGCTAGAATGCCAAAGGTCTGCAAGGCTGTAATTGCTGCAAATGGAGAATTCTTTGATGAAAGCAAAGTTTTTTTTTCAATCAATAATTTTTATTGAATTTCAAATACAAATGAAAAACAGAAAATCACATCAACAGAATGTGATATAAGAAAATAACAACAACAAGGTAGAACATTATCCAGTAGTGGATGTTACAGTGTTCAAACAATAGTTATAAGCTTCCTACAAGAGTGCTTTGACATCATGCATGTAAAGGTTAACATAGTTTATTCTGATGATGGAAGGAGAAGAGAGGCGTCGAACCACCCCGGCTCAGAACCCCTAGGGGAACAATGTCACCAAGCCACGAGTTGTCGACACCCCCCATCATCCTCAGGATAAGGATGAGTAGAACTATGTTAAATAATAGGTTACATTATAAGCTTCTAGTATCAGGTGTTAAATAGGGCCACTCCGGCCAAGCTTTTTGAAATTTGTGATGGGTTAAAGCGTTGAAGGATAAAGCTTTTTCTAGTTTATAGTTTTCATTAACTAGGGTAATTGCCTCAGAAAGATTTGGTGTGTCGGTGGTTTTCCACTTACATAGTATTAAAGTTCTGGCAGCCGAAAGGAGATGTACAATCATTTGTCTATATGTCAGTGGGTATAGTTCAATGTTTAGATTCAACAATGCTAATTCTGGTTTGGGAGGAGTTAAGATTCCAGTGATGGATGCCATACATTGGAAAATTGCTTTCCAAAAGCTTGTAAGGGAGGGGCACTCCCAGAGGACATGCTGTAAGGTACCCACTCTACCACATTCTCTCCAGCACAGTGGTGAAAGGGAGGGATTCATCTTTGATAACCTATAGGGAGTGAAATACCACCTGTTTACAATCTTTGTCATCATTTCCCAATGGTTAGTACAATGTGATAGTTTGTGGGTCGAGTTGATCGCTATTTGCCATTGCTTTAGGGTGAAAGAGTGATTAAGCGTTTTCTCCCATTTCAGCATATGTGGCGATTTAGTTTTGAGGGAATCAGATGTAAGGCAGGAGTAAAAGAGGGATATACCCTTAGTTAGGGGCGGTACCGTGGAGATGAAATTCCATATTTGGGAATTGGTTAGTAGTTCTGAAAATGGATGTTTGGCTAGAGTGAAAATTATCTTAGACATGGTGAGTGACAGGTCATGAAGGAGGGAGAATTCCTGGATAATTTCTTCTTTTTCTTTAAGCCTACAATTTCTGTAGAGTTGTGATATGAGTGATAGACCGTAATCCCCCAACTTAGTGACATTGAGCTTTTTAAATTTAGATTCTAATATCTTAATAGAAATATCACAGGCGTGGAAAAGGTTTACTGTGGGTGCTAGTTTGGAAATAGCTCTCCAAGCTTGCAGAGAAGCTTTGACTGTGATGGGAATGTTGGGCCAGTTCCATGGTATCCACAAGTCACACTGAAGCATGAGTGTTAGGCTTTTAGTTGGCACTAAGTCTTCCTCAATTGATGCCCATAGTGGTGTTTCACTACTGGTGAACCAATGTTTTATTTGGTCTAGTCTTGAGGCCCACCAATAAGCTTGTAGATTGGGTAGTCCAGCTCCTCCCATGGATTTGTGTGCAGTGATTACATTGAAGGCTATGCGGGCTTTTTGAAAGCAAAGTTTGAAGGACAATATTATTATTATTAAAATTATTTCTAACCTCATCAATGTCTTGACTATATTTCCTCTTCATTTTGAAACTCATTTGATGAATAAAAGTGTGAGTTTTCATGAAAAACATGAAATTGTCTGGGTGAACGGTAGTGTATATCTAAGTGACACTGTGTGTATTATTCAGACTGTTCCCATATACACCCATGGACACCATAGAAAAGAACATATGACAGGAAGAACCACTATATCATATACAATATGATAGCAATAAGACAAGTATGTACATCAAAATATCAATATGAAACAAAAATAGATAACAAGAATAAAATTAAAATGTAAAAATAATAAATTATAAAAATAAATAAAAATTTGGATGGGTAGTCCTTTGCTGTCTCTCCGATGATTTTGTTGCTGGCCCAGCCATACATAAGGGCTCTTCCCATGTGGCGATCCTCGTGAGCAGCTCTTTCATGCACGCTGCATATGCATTCATGCATAGGCATTATATCCATCCTTTTTTTTGCCTACTTTCCATCTGCTAACCATTACCTGTGCATTTTAAATTATTGGGTCATCTTCGCCCCCCCCCCCCTTTTTGGAGAGAGCAGATGCAGGAGCTTTGGGCCACTACTCTTATCTAAGTATTGATACAGTCACACACTAAAAATAGATTGTGCTCTGATCTTTCCCTGAAGAAGAGATCATTCTAGTTTTCTAAACATGTCGAGATGTCTCTGAACTATGATGTAGCTTGGCCTCCTACTGCATGAGACCAACCTCATGCTCCAGACCATAAGCATGTTTTGTATTGTGCAGTTTACATTTTTTGATTTTACATATTATTATTGGGGGATATAATTCACCATTTTTACTCATGTTGGATTTTTTGAATAAAAAATTAGATTTTACATACTTTCTACTTTTTCCTCTACTATATTTTTTTTCTGTTTGACCTATGCCTACAAAATCCCAGTGGGGGTTCTTCTCTCTTTGTTTTCCTGACCCTTGAGGCTTACAAATTAAAATCAGTATTTTATGCTGGAAAATTACTTAGAACCCCCAGATATAATATATATATTTTTTAAGCAGAGACTCTAGAAAATTAAATGGTGGTCATTGCAATATTTTATGTCACACTGCGTTTGCGCAGCGGTCTTTCAAAAGCAATTTTTGGGGAAAAAATACACTTCAATTAATTAAAAAAAAAAACTAAACAGTAAAGTTAGCTCAATGTTTTTGTAGAATGTAAAAGATGATGTTGCACCGAGAATCGTGATCTTTCTTCTAAGCAAAAAAATTGTGATTCTCATTTTATCCAGAATCATGCAGCTCTACTTCCCGCTGAGCCTTTGTATTCTGACAGCGGGCAGCCTTAGCCACTGTTAAAATACAGTGATCGTGTTGCCGGCAGCACTGAATGATTAGGAAAAACCTGACAGAGAAAGTAGTTGTTGGGCGCTTCTGACCAAGCAAGAGGAGAGAGAGTCCACCGCTGTAAGGGGGGTGCAGGGAATGTCTCCAGATTCTTGATGTGAACTGTCCCAAATGGCTGAGTACAAGGCAGCACTGACAGGGATAACTCCGAGGGATCCGCTGGTAGAAGTGAGAAGAGAGACAGGCGCCACTGTAGTAAGCCAAAAATATTTATTGCACAACATTTACATAGTAACTTACACAGTGGTAAGCTCCAGTCCGTGTATCAGCATCTCCAGCCGCACGATCTGGCCGTCCACCGGCCCGGAGGTGATGTCACAGGAAGCTGGTCCGAGGAACTGGTAACACCGGAAGCCGCAGTGGAACGCAGGCTCCCGGAAATGACGCAACGCGTTTCGGAGCATGCGCACTCGGCTCCTTCCTCAAGCGTAAGAGACCGCCACCTGAAGTCAGGTTTAAGTACGGCAGCCTACAATCAATTGTCATGGGGATCAAGACAAGGGGCGGCGCAATACTCTGCGGGACCAGCTACACGGCCAGCCCACCGGAGAGTACGCACAGTAACAATAGGATATTCGGACTGGGGCTTATTTGGTGTACAAACAACAGTTATTAACAGACAATTCAAACATATTATAGCATCTACGTCATCCAGGACAGATGCATGTTGACATAGCTTTATCAGAGCCATATTATCTATACAACAAGATAAAAGGGGGGAAAGGAAAAGAATTAAAAATATATATATATCTGTATATGGAATACACACATATATATAAATGAAGAAAAAAGAACTGAAAAAAGAAGAAGAACGAACTACCTCATAACGATATATAGATTCACAGATTAGTGAATCTCACAAAGAGAGTTTGTTTTCCTGTGGTCCATAGAGAATTAAAACATTATAGAAAACTCCTTAAAGGGGACTTGTTATATAATTGTAAGCTTAAAAGTGTGCAGGATGACTGTGAGAAAGCACCTACACCCAATTTACTTAAAAGAAAACAAAATTCTTAGGAAATATAAAAACGTATTAAATATTAAAATTATGTGTACATACATATATATATATGTACCATATGGTACGTGCAGAAAGGGTAACTGGGGGAAAGATAAAAGGGGGGGGGAGGGAAAGGGACGAAGAGTTGAAAATACACTGATTCATAAGATGGTATTAATGTCTAGCTCCTCATTCAGTCCCCCAGGCGCAAGAACATTCAGGGTGTATATCCAGTAGGTTTCCCTACTGCACAGACGCCTGAACCTCTTGGCCTCAGAGGGACCTTTAGGAATAGCCTCAATCACCCAGACATATAATCCCTCGGTGGACTTGTCATGGTGATGGAGGAAGTGTCTGGGGACGCTATGGTGATCTTTGCCCTCCTGAATATAGCGTCCCCAGACACTTCCTCCATCACCATGACAAGTCCACCGAGGGATTATATGTCTGGGTGATTGAGTACAAGGCAGCACTGACAGGGATAACTCCGAGGGATCCGCTGGTAGAAGTGAGAAGAGAGACAGGCGCCACTGTAGTAAGCCAAAAATATTTATTGCACAACATTTACATAGTAACTTACACAGTGGTAAGCTCCAGTCCGTGTATCAGCATCTCCAGCCGCACAATCTGGCCGTCCACCGGCCCGGAGGTGATGTCACAGGAAGCTGGTCCGAGGAACTGGTAACACCGGAAGCCGCAGTGGAACGCAGGCTCCCGGAAATGACGCAACGCGTTTCGGAGCATGCGCACTCGGCTCCTTCCTCAAGCGTAAGAGACCGCCACCTGAAGTCAGGTTTAAGTACGGCAGCCTACGATCAATTGTCATGGGGATCAAGACAAGGGGCGGCGCAATACTCTGCGGGACCAGCTACACGGCCAGCCCACCGGAGAGTACGCACAGTAACAATAGGATATTCGGACTGGGGCTTATTTGGTGTACAAACAACAGTTATTAACAGACAATTCAAACATATTATAGCATATACGTCATCCAGGACAGATGCATGTTGACATAGCTTTATCAGAGCCATATTATCTATACAACAAGATAAAAGGGGGGAAAGGAAAAGAATTAAAAATATATATATATCTGTATATGGAATACACACATATATATAAATGAAGAAAAAAGAACTGAAAAAAGAAGAAGAACGAACTACCTCATAACGATATATAGATTCACAGATTAGTGAATCTCACAAAGAGAGTTCGTTTTCCTGTGGTCCATAGAGAATTAAAACATTATAGAAAACTCCTTAAAGGGGACTTGTTATATAATTGTAAGCTTAAAAGTGTGCAGGATGACTGTGAGAAAGCACCTACACCCAATTTACTTAAAAGAAAACAAAATTCTTAGGAAATATAAAAACGTATTAAATATTAAAATTATGTGTACATACATATATATATATGTACCATATGGTACGTGCAGAAAGGGTAACTGGGGGAAAGATAAAAGGGGGGGGGGGGAAAGGGACGAAGAGTTGAAAATACACTGATTCATAAGATGGTATTAATGTCTAGCTCCTCATTCAGTCCCCCAGGCGCAAGAACATTCAGGGTGTATATCCAGTAGGTTTCCCTACTGCACAGACGCCTGAACCTCTTGGCCTCAGAGGGACCTTTAGGAATAGCCTCAATCAGTGGCGTACCAATGGGGGGGGCGGGGGGGCGGGCCGCCCCGGGTGCCACGCTCTGGGGGGTGTCAGCCGGTGTCCTGAGTGTTCAGACAGATCCCGCAGTGTGAAGGCAGCTGCAGTGGCAGCTCCTTCAGTCCGTGCTGCTAGCGGGGGGGGGGGCTGCGGAGCCGCGTGGGAATATGGGGGCGGAGCCTCGGCGGGAATATGGGGGCGGAGCCGCGGCGGGAATAAGGAGGCGGGGCCTTGGCGGGAAGAAGGGGGCGGAGCCTCGGCGGGAAGAAGGTGAGTGCCCATTGCCCAGGTGTGTGTGCTGCATAGGAGGGGGATGGGGCTGCTGCATATAGAGGAGTTCATCTTTCTCTATTCTTCCTGCAGCTGCCTGCTGAATAACTGATTCTCCTCCTCTCCCTCCTGCAGGAAGAATAGGGAAAGATCAATTCATCTATAGCAGCTGCCCCATCCCCCTCCTATACAACTTCTTTTGCTGGCCCCCCTCCAGTGCTCCTAATCTCCCCCCCTCGGTGCTCTTAGCCCCCAGCCCAGTGCACTAGACCCCCCCCTGTTCTTTAGCCCCCCCCATGCTCTTCAGCTCCCCACAGTGCTTTCTCCCGCCCCCCAAGTGCTCCCTGTCCCCCCCCAGTGCTCTCCACCCCCCTGATTTTCCCTGCCCACCCCCCCAAGTGCTCCCTGTACCCCCCCAGTGCTCTCCACCCCCCTGATTTTCCCTGCCCACCCCCCCAAGTGCTACCTGTCCCCCCCCAGTGCTCTCCACCCCCCTGGTTTTCCCTGCTCGCTCCCCAAGTGCTCCCTGTCCCCCCCCAGTGCTCTCCACCCCCTGCACCTTCCAACCCCCCTACAATGCTTTCCAAACCCCCTCTTAATTCTCTCCAGCCCCCCCACCGTGCCCTTCAGCTCCTCCAGTGCTCCCTGCTTCGTCTGTGCTCTCCGGCCCCCCTAGTGCTCTTCTATCATGTCCTATGCAGTCTCTGACCATCTCTTGTATCACGTCCTCAGTCTCTGACCATCTCCTGTATCATGTCTGCAGTCTCTGACCATCTCCTGTATCATGTCTGCAGTCTCTGACCATCTCCTGTATCATGTCTGCAGTCTCTGACTATCTCCTGTATCATGTCTGCAGTCTCTGACCATCTCCTGTATCATGTCTGCAGTCTCTGAGCATCTCCTGTATCATGTCTGCAGTCTCTGACCATCTCTTGTATCACGTCCTCAGTCTCTGACCATCTCCTGTATCATGTCTGCAGTCTCTGACCATCTCCTGTATCATGTCTGCAGTCTCTGACCATCTCCTGTATCATGTCTGCAGTCTCTGACTATCTCCTGTATCATGTCTGCAGTCTCTGACCATCTCCTGTATCATGTCTGCAGTCTCTGACCATCTCCTGTATCATGTCTGCAGTCTCTGACCATCTCCTGTACCATGTCTGCAGTCTCTGACCATCTCCTGTATCATGTCTTCAGTCTCTGACCATCTCCTGTATCATGTCTGCAGTCTCTGACCATCTCCTGTATCATGTCTGCAGTCTCTGACCATCTACTGTATCATGTCCTCAGTCTCTGACCATCTACTGTATCCTGTCTGCAGTCTCTGACCATCTACTGTATCCTGTCTGCAGTCTCTGACCATCTCCTGTATCATGTCCGCAGTCTCTGACCATCTCTTGTATCACGTCCTCAGTCTCTGACCATCTACTGTATCATGTCCTCAGTCTCTGACTATCTCCTATATCATGTCTGCAGTCTCTGACCATCTCCTGTATCATGTCTGCAGTCTCTGACCATCTCCTGTATCATGTCCTCAGTCTCTGACCATCTTCTGTATCATGTCTGCAGTCTCTGCCCAACTTCTGTATCATGTCTGCAGTCTCTGACCATCTCCTGTATTACGGCTGCAGTCTCTGACCATCTACTGTATCATGTCCTCAGTCTCTGACCATCTACTGTATCATGTCCTCAGTCTCTGACCATCTACTGTATCATGTCTGCAGTCTCTGAGCATCTCCTGTATCATGTCTGCAGTCTCTGACCATCTGTTGTATTATGTCTGCAGTCTCTGAGCATCTCCTGTATCATGTCTGCAGTCTCTGACCATCTACTGTATCATGTCTGCAGTCTCTGACCATCTCTTGTATCATGTCTGCAGTCTCTGACCATCACTTGTATCACGTCTGCAGTCTCTGACCATCTCCTGTATCATGTCCTGAGTCTCTGACCATCTACTGTATCATGTCTGCAGTCTCTGACCATCTCTTGTATCACGTCTGTAGTCTCTGACCATCTACTATATCATGTCCTCAGTCTCTGACCATCTACTGTATCATGTCCTCAGTCTCTGACCATCTCCTGTACCATGTCTGCAGTCTCTGACCATCTCCTGTATCATGTCTTCAGTCTCTGACCATCTCCTGTATCATGTCTGCAGTCTCTGACCATCTCCTGTATCATGTCTGCAGTGTCTGACCATCTACTGTATCATGTCCTCAGTCTCTGACCATCTACTGTATCCTGTCTGCAGTCTCTGACCATCTACTGTATCCTGTCTGCAGTCTCTGACCATCTCCTGTATCATGTCCGCAGTCTCTGACCATCTCTTGTATCACGTCCTCAGTCTCTGACCATCTACTGTATCATGTCCTCAGTCTCTGACTATCTCCTATATCATGTCTGCAGTCTCTGACCATCTCCTGTATCATGTCTGCAGTCTCTGACCATCTCCTGTATCATGTCCTCAGTCTCTGACCATCTTCTGTATCATGTCTGCAGTCTCTGCCCAACTTCTGTATCATGTCTGCAGTCTCTGACCATCTCCTGTATTACGGCTGCAGTCTCTGACCATCTACTGTATCATGTCCTCAGTCTCTGACCATCTACTGTATCATGTCCTCAGTCTCTGACCATCTACTGTATCATGTCTGCAGTCTCTGAGCATCTCCTGTATCATGTCTGCAGTCTCTGACCATCTGTTGTATTATGTCTGCAGTCTCTGAGCATCTCCTGTATCATGTCTGCAGTCTCTGACCATCTACTGTATCATGTCTGCAGTCTCTGACCATCTCTTGTATCATGTCTGCAGTCTCTGACCATCACTTGTATCACGTCTGCAGTCTCTGACCATCTCCTGTATCATGTCCTGAGTCTCTGACCATCTACTGTATCATGTCTGCAGTCTCTGACCATCTCTTGTATCACGTCTGTAGTCTCTGACCATCTACTGTATCATGTCCTCAGTCTCTGACCATCTACTGTATCATGTCCTCAGTCTCTGACCATCTCCTGTATCATGTCCTCAGTCTCTGACCATCTCTTGTATCATGTCCTCAGTCTCTGACCATCTGCTGTATCATGTCCTCAGTCTCTGACCATCTCTTGTATCATGTCCTCAGTCTCTGACCATCTCTTGTATCATGTTTGCAGTCTCTGACCATCTCCTGTATCATGTCCTCAGTCTCTGACCATCTCTTGTATCATGTCTGCAGGCTCTGACCATCTCCTGTATCATGTCCTCAGTCTCTGACCATCTCTTGTATCATGTCTGCAGGCTCTGACCATCTCCTGTATCATGTCCTCAGTCACTGACCATCTCCTGTATCATGTCTGCAGTCTCTGACCATCTCCTGTATCATGTCTGCAGTCTCTGAATATCTCCTTTAGCAAGTCTCCAATCTCTTACTCAAACTTAAACACATTGCTAATAATATTAGCTATCTATTTATGCTGAAGGTAGGACTGTGCAGGGGAGGCAGAGAGGGCAAAAGGGGGAACTGTGATTAGAGAGACGGAGGGCAGACCGCAAGGGGCACTGTGATGGGGGGGCTGTGAAATTTGTGCAAAACATATTCTTTAACACATTACAATTTTTTGTGGGTGTTTTTACATTTTAAAGTTGGGGGGGGGGGGGGTGCCAGATATAGGATCCGCCCCGGGTGCCAAATGCTCTAGGTACGCCACTGGCCTCAATCACCCAGACATATAATCCCTCGGTGGACTTGTCATGGTGATGGAGGAAGTGTCTGGGGACGCTATGGTGATCTTTGCCCTCCTGAATATAGCGTCCCCAGACACTTCCTCCATCACCATGACAAGTCCACCGAGGGATTATATGTCTGGGTGATTGAGGCTATTCCTAAAGGTCCCTCTGAGGCCGAGAGGTTCAGGCGTCTGTGCAGTAGGGAAACCTACTGGATATACGCCCTGAATGTTCTTGCGCCCGGGGGACTGAATGAGAAGCTAGACATTAATACCATCTTATGAGTCAGTGTATTTTCAACTCTTCGTCCCTTTCCCTCCCCCCCCCCTTTTATCTTTCCCCCAGTTACCCTTTCTGCACGTACCATATGGTACATATATATATATATATGTATGTACACATAATTTTAATATTTAATACGTTTTTATATTTCCTAAGAATTTTGTTTTCTTTTAAGTAAATTGGGTGTAGGTGCTTTCTCACAGTCATCCTGCACACTTTTAAGCTTACAATTATATAACAAGTCCCCTTTAAGGAGTTTTCTATAATGTTTTAATTCTCTATGGACCACAGGAAAACGAACTCTCTTTGTGAGATTCACTAATCTGTGAATCTATATATCGTTATGAGGTAGTTCGTTCTTCTTCTTTTTTCAGTTCTTTTTTCTTCATTTATATATATGTGTGTATTCCATATACAGTATTGGAGGTGCAGGCATCAGAGCAGAGTAGAGGGGTGACAGTTAGGAGGGGTAGAAGGAAACAAGGCAAGGAGGCCGGTCCTGGGCTGGAGCACCCCAATAAATACGCCCCGTTGCATGATGTTGGGGAAACCAGTCAGGGACCAGCATTGCTGGAGCAGAGCGACGCCCCTAGCTGCCAGGGGAAGAACTCCTCCAGTGAGGCCGGGAGAAAGGGAAAAGAAAGACAGGTGCTGGTGGTAGGGGGCTCAATCATTAGAAGGACAGACAGCGCAATCTGTCACAAAGACCGTTGGCACCGAACAGTCTGTTGTTTACCGGGCGCTCAGGTTCGGCACATCGCGGATCGGGTGGACAGATTACTGGGTGGGGCTGGGGAAGACTCAGCTGTCATGGTACACGTGGGTACCAATGACATAGACAGAGGAAGAGGGAGAGTCCTAAACGATTTCAGTGACTTAGGAGCTAAGTTGAGGACTAGGACCTCCAAGGTAGTATTTTCAGAAATACTACCTGTACCTCGAGCCACACCAGAGAGGCAGCGGGAGAATAGGGAAGTTAACAAGTGGCTGAGGAGCTGGTTTAGTAAGGAGGGTTTCGGGTTCCTGGAGAACTGGGCCGGCCACCGGCTCTTTGGTAGGGACGGATTGCACCTAAATGGGGAGGGTGCAGCCGTACTGAATGAGAGGATGGCCATTAAGTTAGAGGGGCTGTTAAACTAGGTGTTGGGGGGGAGGTTACAGATGTAGAATTAGCCAGTGGAGAGCAAGATTCAGAAGGCACAACTGGGGACATTAGCGGTAGGGTGTTCAGAGCTCCTAAACCCAAGGTGGGTATGGGGAAAAATCACAAGAGCAGCCTAAAAACATCAAATGAGGATATATGTAACCGGTCAAAATTATGAGGTTTCTATACCAATGCCAGAAGCCTGGCCAACAAGATGGGAGAGTTGGAGCTGCTGATGTTTGAGGAGGACTTATATTTTGTGGGGATAACAGAGACATGGTTCGACAGCTCTCATGACTGGATGGCGACCATTCAGGGGTATTCCCTTAATCGCAGAGATAGAGAAGGTAAAAAAGGGGGAGGGGTATGTCTGTATATTAAGAACAGTGTACAGGTAAATATGAGGGATGATATTAATAATGGAGCTATGGACGAGGTAGAATCCTTATGGGTAGAACTTCAAAGGGAAGGCACTGTGGGTAAGGTAATATTGGATATTTATGCTATAGGCCCCCCAACCAGAGGGAGGTAGACAGATACAGATGGTTACAGATAGAATTGGCAGCAAGGATGGGAAATGTCATTATAAATGGGGGACTTTAATTATCCAGATATAGACTGGGCAGAAGGAACCGCACATTCAGCCAAGGCTCGGCAGTTCCTCAATGTTTTGCAGGACAATTTCATGGGTCAGATGGTGAATGCACCAACAAGAAACAATGCGGTACTTGACCTACTGATTACCAACAATTCAGACCTGCTCACAGATATAGAAATACAGGGCAACTTAGGAAACAGTGACCATAGGTCAATTAGTTTCAGTATTAATCATAGTAATAGGAAACATAAGGGTAATATAAGAACACTGCATTTCAAAAGAGCCAATTTCCCAAAACTGCGCTCTCTGCTAGAAAATATCAAATGCTTCAAGAGCATACTTAACAAAGGGATTGGCTAGTGCATTCCAAAGGGAAATAAATTTAAAAGAGCAAAACTAAACCCTGGGTGGCTAAACTCCAACATAAAAATGCGTATTAATGCTATAGAAATGGCCTTCAAAAAATACAAGACCGAGGGGTCATTGGCAGCATTCAAGCATTACATTACAAAGAGTGTAATAAGAAATGTAAAGACTAAATCAAGGCGGCCAAAATAGAACACAAGAGACATATAGCGGGAGAGAGTAAAAAGAACCCCAAGAAATTCTTTAAGTATATAAACAGTAAGAAAGCAAGGCCAGAACACATTGGCCCCATTAAAGACGATAAAGATGATTTGGCCACAGAGGACAGAGAAAAGGCGAAAGTGTTAAATAATTTATTTTCTTCATTCTTCACAAAAGAATCGGGGGGCTACACTAACCCAGCTTGTAAGGCCAAACTAAATATTACACCTCAGGAAGTACCGCCATGGCTAAAAGAAGATAGACTTAGAACTAAACTAGAGAAACTTAACATAAATAAATCACCGGGACCGGATGGCTTGCACCCGAGGGTTCTTAAAGAGCTCAGCCAGGTGATTGCCAGACCATTATTCTTGATCTTTAAGGATAGTTTACAGACGGGTATGTTGCCAGCTGATCTATGGTGATCTTTGCCCTCCTGAATATAGCGTCCCCAGACACTTCCTCCATCACCATGACAAGTCCACCGAGGGATTATATGTCTTGGTGATTGAGGCTTTTCCTAAAGGTCCCTCTGAGGCCGAGAGGTTCAGGCGTCTGTGCAGTAGGGAAACCTACTGGATATACGCCCTGAATGTTCTTGCGCCCGGGGGACTGAATGAGGAGCTAGACATTAATACCATCTTATGAGTCAGTGTATTTTCAACTCTTCGTCCCTTTCCCTCCCCCCCCCTTTTATCTTTCCCCCAGTTACCCTTTCTGCACGTACCATATGTTACATATATTTATGTATGTACACATAATTTTAATATTTAATACGTTTTTATATTTCCTAAGAATTTTGTTTTCTTTTAAGTAAATTGGGTGTAGGTGCTTTCTCACAGTCATCCTGCACACTTTTAAGCTTACAATTATATAACAAGTCCCCTTTAAGGAGTTTTCTATAATGTTTTAATTCTCTATGGACCACAGGAAAACGAACTCTCTTTGTGAGATTCACTAATCTGTGAATCTATATATCGTTATGAGGTAGTTCGTTCTTCTTCTTTTTTCAGTTCTTTTTTCTTCATTTATATATATGTGTGTATTCCATATACAGTATTGGAGGTGCAGGCATCAGAGCAGAGTAGAGGGGTGACAGTTAGGAGGGGTAGAAGGAAACAAGGCAAGGAGGCCGGTCCTGGGCTGGAGCACCCCAATAAATACGCCCCGTTGCGTGATGTTGGGGAAACCAGTCAGGGACCAGCATTGCTGGAGCAGAGCGACGCCCCTAGCTGCCAGGGGAAGAACTCCTCCAGTGAGGCCGGGAGAAAGGGAAAAGAAAGACAGGTGCTGGTGGTAGGGGGCTCAATCATTAGAAGGACAGACAGCGCAATCTGTCACAAAGACCGTTGGCACCGAACAGTCTGTTGTTTACCGGGCGCTCAGGTTCGGCACATCGCGGATCGGGTGGACAGATTACTGGGTGGGGCTGGGGAAGACTCAGCTGTCATGGTACACGTGGGTACCAATGACATAGACAGAGGAAGAGGGAGAGTCCTAAACGATTTCAGTGACTTAGGAGCTAAGTTGAGGACTAGGACCTCCAAGGTAGTATTTTCAGAAATACTACCTGTACCTCGAGCCACACCAGAGAGGCAGCGGGAGAATAGGGAAGTTAACAAGTGACTGAGGAGCTGGTTTAGTAAGGAGGGTTTCGGGTTCCTGGAGAACTGGGCCGGCCACCGGCTCTTTGGTAGGGACGGATTGCACCTAAATGGGGAGGGTGCAGCCGTACTGAATGAGAGGATGGCCATTAAGTTAGAGGGGCTGTTAAACTAGGTGTTGGGGGGGAGGTTACAGATGTAGAATTAGCCAGTGGAGAGCAAGATTCAGAAGGCACAACTGGGGACATTAGCGGTAGGGTGTTCAGAGCTCCTAAACCCAAGGTGGGTATGGGGAAAAATCACAAGAGCAGCCTAAAAACATCAAATGAGGATATATGTAACCGGTCAAAATTATGAGGTTTCTATACCAATGCCAGAAGCCTGGCCAACAAGATGGGAGAGTTGGAGCTGCTGATGTTTGAGGAGGACTTATATTTTGTGGGGATAACAGAGACATGGTTCGACAGCTCTCATGACTGGATGGCGACCATTCAGGGGTATTCCCTTAATCGCAGAGATAGAGAAGGTAAAAAAGGGGGAGGGGTATGTCTGTATATTAAGAACAGTGTACAGGTAAATATGAGGGATGATATTAATAATGGAGCTATGGACGAGGTAGAATCCTTATGGGTAGAACTTCAAAGGGAAGGCACTGTGGGTAAGGTAATATTGGATATTTATGCTATAGGCCCCCCAACCAGAGGGAGGTAGACAGATACAGATGGTTACAGATAGAATTGGCAGCAAGGATGGGAAATGTCATTATAAATGGGGGACTTTAATTATCCAGATATAGACTGGGCAGAAGGAACCGCACATTCAGCCAAGGCTCGGCAGTTCCTCAATGTTTTGCAGGACAATTTCATGGGTCAGATGGTGAATGCACCAACAAGAAACAATGCGGTACTTGACCTACTGATTACCAACAATTCAGACCTGCTCACAGATATAGAAATACAGGGCAACTTAGGAAACAGTGACCATAGGTCAATTAGTTTCAGTATTAATCATAGTAATAGGAAACATAAGGGTAATATAAGAACACTGCATTTCAAAAGAGCCAATTTCCCAAAACTGCGCTCTCTGCTAGAAAATATCAAATGCTTCAAGAGCATACTTAACAAAGGGATTGGCTAGTGCATTCCAAAGGGAAATAAATTTAAAAGAGCAAAACTAAACCCTGGGTGGCTAAACTCCAACATAAAAATGCGTATTAATGCTATAGAAATGGCCTTCAAAAAATACAAGACCGAGGGGTCATTGGCAGCATTCAAGCATTACATTACAAAGAGTGTAATAAGAAATGTAAAGACTAAATCAAGGCGGCCAAAATAGAACACAAGAGACATATAGCGGGAGAGAGTAAAAAGAACCCCAAGAAATTCTTTAAGTATATAAACAGTAAGAAAGCAAGGCCAGAACACATTGGCCCCATTAAAGACGATAAAGATGATTAGGCCACAGAGGACAGAGAAAAGGCGAAAGTGTTAAATAATTTATTTTCTTCATTCTTCACAAAAGAATCGGGGGGCTACACTAACCCAGCTTGTAAGGCCAAACTAAATATTACACCTCAGGAAGTACCGCCATGGCTAAAAGAAGATAGACTTAGAACTAAACTAGAGAAACTTAACATAAATAAATCACCGGGACCGGATGGCTTGCACCCGAGGGTTCTTAAAGAGCTCAGCCAGGTGATTGCCAGACCATTATTCTTGATCTTTAAGGATAGTTTACAGACGGGTATGTTGCCAGCTGATCTATGGTGATCTTTGCCCTCCTGAATATAGCGTCCCCAGACACTTCCTCCATCACCATGACAAGTCCACCGAGGGATTATATGTCTTGGTGATTGAGGCTTTTCCTAAAGGTCCCTCTGAGGCCGAGAGGTTCAGGCGTCTGTGCAGTAGGGAAACCTACTGGATATACGCCCTGAATGTTCTTGCGCCCGGGGGACTGAATGAGGAGCTAGACATTAATACCATCTTATGAGTCAGTGTATTTTCAACTCTTCGTCCCTTTCCCTCCCCCCCCCCTTTTATCTTTCCCCCAGTTACCCTTTCTGCACGTACCATATGTTACATATATTTATGTATGTACACATAATTTTAATATTTAATACGTTTTTATATTTCCTAAGAATTTTGTTTTCTTTTAAGTAAATTGGGTGTAGGTGCTTTCTCACAGTCATCCTGCACACTTTTAAGCTTACAATTATATAACAAGTCCCCTTTAAGGAGTTTTCTATAATGTTTTAATTCTCTATGGACCACAGGAAAACGAACTCTCTTTGTGAGATTCACTAATCTGTGAATCTATATATCGTTATGAGGTAGTTCGTTCTTCTTCTTTTTTCAGTTCTTTTTTCTTCTTTTATATATATGTGTGTATTCCATATACAGTATTGGAGGTGCAGGCATCAGAGCAGAGTAGAGGGGTGACAGTTAGGAGGGGTAGAAGGAAACAAGGCAAGGAGGCCGGTCCTGGGCTGGAGCACCCCAATAAATACGCCCCGTTGCGTGATGTTGGGGAAACCAGTCAGGGACCAGCATTGCTGGAGCAGAGCGACGCCCCTAGCTGCCAGGGGAAGAACTCCTCCAGTGAGGCCGGGAGAAAGGGAAAAGAAAGACAGGTGCTGGTGGTAGGGGGCTCAATCATTAGAAGGACAGACAGCGCAATCTGTCACAAAGACCGTTGGCACCGAACAGTCTGTTGTTTACCGGGCGCTCAGGTTCGGCACATCGCGGATCGGGTGGACAGATTACTGGGTGGGGCTGGGGAAGACTCAGCTGTCATGGTACACGTGGGTACCAATGACATAGACAGAGGAAGAGGGAGAGTCCTAAACGATTTCAGTGACTTAGGAGCTAAGTTGAGGACTAGGACCTCCAAGGTAGTATTTTCAGAAATACTACCTGTACCTCGAGCCACACCAGAGAGGCAGCGGGAGAATAGGGAAGTTAACAAGTGACTGAGGAGCTGGTTTAGTAAGGAGGGTTTCGGGTTCCTGGAGAACTGGGCCGGCCACCGGCTCTTTGGTAGGGACGGATTGCACCTAAATGGGGAGGGTGCAGCCGTACTGAATGAGAGGATGGCCATTAAGTTAGAGGGGCTGTTAAACTAGGTGTTGGGGGGGAGGTTACAGATGTAGAATTAGCCAGTGGAGAGCAAGATTCAGAAGGCACAACTGGGGACATTAGCGGTAGGGTGTTCAGAGCTCCTAAACCCAAGGTGGGTATGGGGAAAAATCACAAGAGCAGCCTAAAAACATCAAATGAGGATATATGTAACCGGTCAAAATTATGAGGTTTCTATACCAATGCCAGAAGCCTGGCCAACAAGATGGGAGAGTTGGAGCTGCTGATGTTTGAGGAGGACTTATATTTTGTGGGGATAACAGAGACATGGTTCGACAGCTCTCATGACTGGATGGCGACCATTCAGGGGTATTCCCTTAATCGCAGAGATAGAGAAGGTAAAAAAGGGGGAGGGGTATGTCTGTATATTAAGAACAGTGTACAGGTAAATATGAGGGATGATATTAATAATGGAGCTATGGACGAGGTAGAATCCTTATGGGTAGAACTTCAAAGGGAAGGCACTGTGGGTAAGGTAATATTGGATATTTATGCTATAGGCCCCCCAACCAGAGGGAGGTAGACAGATACAGATGGTTACAGATAGAATTGGCAGCAAGGATGGGAAATGTCATTATAAATGGGGGACTTTAATTATCCAGATATAGACTGGGCAGAAGGAACCGCACATTCAGCCAAGGCTCGGCAGTTCCTCAATGTTTTGCAGGACAATTTCATGGGTCAGATGGTGAATGCACCAACAAGAAACAATGCGGTACTTGACCTACTGATTACCAACAATTCAGACCTGCTCACAGATATAGAAATACAGGGCAACTTAGGAAACAGTGACCATAGGTCAATTAGTTTCAGTATTAATCATAGTAATAGGAAACATAAGGGTAATATAAGAACACTGCATTTCAAAAGAGCCAATTTCCCAAAACTGCGCTCTCTGCTAGAAAATATCAAATGCTTCAAGAGCATACTTAACAAAGGGATTGGCTAGTGCATTCCAAAGGGAAATAAATTTAAAAGAGCAAAACTAAACCCTGGGTGGCTAAACTCCAACATAAAAATGCGTATTAATGCTATAGAAATGGCCTTCAAAAAATACAAGACCGAGGGGTCATTGGCAGCATTCAAGCATTACATTACAAAGAGTGTAATAAGAAATGTAAAGACTAAATCAAGGCGGCCAAAATAGAACACAAGAGACATATAGCGGGAGAGAGTAAAAAGAACCCCAAGAAATTCTTTAAGTATATAAACAGTAAGAAAGCAAGGCCAGAACACATTGGCCCCATTAAAGACGATAAAGATGATTTGGCCACAGAGGACAGAGAAAAGGCGAAAGTGTTAAATAATTTATTTTCTTCATTCTTCACAAAAGAATCGGGGGGCTACACTAACCCAGCTTGTAAGGCCAAACTAAATATTACACCTCAGGAAGTACCGCCATGGCTAAAAGAAGATAGACTTAGAACTAAACTAGAGAAACTTAACATAAATAAATCACCGGGACCGGATGGCTTGCACCCGAGGGTTCTTAAAGAGCTCAGCCAGGTGATTGCCAGACCATTATTCTTGATCTTTAAGGATAGTTTACAGACGGGTATGTTGCCAGCTGATCTATGGTGATCTTTGCCCTCCTGAATATAGCGTCCCCAGACACTTCCTCCATCACCATGACAAGTCCACCGAGGGATTATATGTCTTGGTGATTGAGGCTTTTCCTAAAGGTCCCTCTGAGGCCGAGAGGTTCAGGCGTCTGTGCAGTAGGGAAACCTACTGGATATACGCCCTGAATGTTCTTGCGCCCGGGGGACTGAATGAGGAGCTAGACATTAATACCATCTTATGAGTCAGTGTATTTTCAACTCTTCGTCCCTTTCCCTCCCCCCCCCTTTTATCTTTCCCCCAGTTACCCTTTCTGCACGTACCATATGTTACATATATTTATGTATGTACACATAATTTTAATATTTAATACGTTTTTATATTTCCTAAGAATTTTGTTTTCTTTTAAGTAAATTGGGTGTAGGTGCTTTCTCACAGTCATCCTGCACACTTTTAAGCTTACAATTATATAACAAGTCCCCTTTAAGGAGTTTTCTATAATGTTTTAATTCTCTATGGACCACAGGAAAACGAACTCTCTTTGTGAGATTCACTAATCTGTGAATCTATATATCGTTATGAGGTAGTTCGTTCTTCTTCTTTTTTCAGTTCTTTTTTCTTCTTTTATATATATGTGTGTATTCCATATACAGTATTGGAGGTGCAGGCATCAGAGCAGAGTAGAGGGGTGACAGTTAGGAGGGGTAGAAGGAAACAAGGCAAGGAGGCCGGTCCTGGGCTGGAGCACCCCAATAAATACGCCCCGTTGCGTGATGTTGGGGAAACCAGTCAGGGACCAGCATTGCTGGAGCAGAGCGACGCCCCTAGCTGCCAGGGGAAGAACTCCTCCAGTGAGGCCGGGAGAAAGGGAAAAGAAAGACAGGTGCTGGTGGTAGGGGGCTCAATCATTAGAAGGACAGACAGCGCAATCTGTCACAAAGACCGTTGGCACCGAACAGTCTGTTGTTTACCGGGCGCTCAGGTTCGGCACATCGCGGATCGGGTGGACAGATTACTGGGTGGGGCTGGGGAAGACTCAGCTGTCATGGTACACGTGGGTACCAATGACATAGACAGAGGAAGAGGGAGAGTCCTAAACGATTTCAGTGACTTAGGAGCTAAGTTGAGGACTAGGACCTCCAAGGTAGTATTTTCAGAAATACTACCTGTACCTCGAGCCACACCAGAGAGGCAGCGGGAGAATAGGGAAGTTAACAAGTGGCTGAGGAGCTGGTGTAGTAAGGAGGGTTTCGGGTTCCTGGAGAACTGGGCCGGCCACCGGCTCTTTGGTAGGGACGGATTGCACCTAAATGGGGAGGGTGCAGCCGTACTGAATGAGAGGATGGCCATTAAGTTAGAGGGGCTGTTAAACTAGGTGTTGGGGGGGAGGTTACAGATGTAGAATTAGCCAGTGGAGAGCAAGATTCAGAAGGCACAACTGGGGACATTAGCGGTAGGGTGTTCAGAGCTCCTAAACCCAAGGTGGGTATGGGGAAAAATCACAAGAGCAGCCTAAAAACATCAAATGAGGATATATGTAACCGGTCAAAATTATGAGGTTTCTATACCAATGCCAGAAGCCTGGCCAACAAGATGGGAGAGTTGGAGCTGCTGATGTTTGAGGAGGACTTATATTTTGTGGGGATAACAGAGACATGGTTCGACAGCTCTCATGACTGGATGGCGACCATTCAGGGGTATTCCCTTAATCGCAGAGATAGAGAAGGTAAAAAAGGGGGAGGGGTATGTCTGTATATTAAGAACAGTGTACAGGTAAATATGAGGGATGATATTAATAATGGAGCTATGGACGAGGTAGAATCCTTATGGGTAGAACTTCAAAGGGAAGGCACTGTGGGTAAGGTAATATTGGATATTTATGCTATAGGCCCCCCAACCAGAGGGAGGTAGACAGATACAGATGGTTACAGATAGAATTGGCAGCAAGGATGGGAAATGTCATTATAAATGGGGGACTTTAATTATCCAGATATAGACTGGGCAGAAGGAACCGCACATTCAGCCAAGGCTCGGCAGTTCCTCAATGTTTTGCAGGACAATTTCATGGGTCAGATGGTGAATGCACCAACAAGAAACAATGCGGTATTTGACCTACTGATTACCAACAATTCAGACCTGCTCACAGATATAGAAATACAGGGCAACTTAGGAAACAGTGACCATAGGTCAATTAGTTTCAGTATTAATCATAGTAATAGGAAACATAAGGGAAATATAAGAACACTGAATTTCAAAAGAGCCAATTTCCCAAAACTGCGCTCTCTGCTAGAAAATATCAAATGCTTCAAGAGCATACTTAACAAAGGGATTGGCTAGTGCATTCCAAAGGGAAATAAATTTAAAAGAGCAAAACTAAACCCTGGGTGGCTAAACTCCAACATAAAAATGCGTATTAATGCTATAGAAATGGCCTTCAAAAAATACAAGACCGAGGGGTCATTGGCAGCATTCAAGCATTACATTACAAAGAGTGTAATAAGAAATGTAAAGACTAAATCAAGGCGGCCAAAATAGAACACAAGAGACATATAGCGGGAGAGAGTAAAAAGAACCCCAAGAAATTCTTTAAGTATATAAACAGTAAGAAAGCAAGGCCAGAACACATTGGCCCCATTAAAGACGATAAAGATGATTTGGCCACAGAGGACAGAGAAAAGGCGAAAGTGTTAAATAATTTATTTTCTTCATTCTTCACAAAAGAATCGGGGGGCTACACTAACCCAGCTTGTAAGGCCAAACTAAATATTACACCTCAGGAAGTACCGCCATGGCTAAAAGAAGATAGACTTAGAACTAAACTAGAGAAACTTAACATAAATAAATCACCGGGACCGGATGGCTTGCACCCGAGGGTTCTTAAAGAGCTCAGCCAGGTGATTGCCAGACCATTATTCTTGATCTTTAAGGATAGTTTACAGACGGGTATGTTGCCAGCTGATTGGAAAAAAGCCAACGTGGTACCAATATTTAAAAAAGGGCCGAGACATATCCCGGGTAACTATAGGCCTAACATCAGTGGTCTGCAAGATTTTGGAGGGGATGTTAAGGGACCACATACAAGACT
The DNA here is from genome assembly GCF_965119305.1 of Pelophylax lessonae. Classification (NCBI taxonomy): domain Eukaryota; kingdom Metazoa; phylum Chordata; class Amphibia; order Anura; family Ranidae; genus Pelophylax; species Pelophylax lessonae. The sequence goes on from NC_138775.1 coordinate 91,472,954, forward strand.
TTAGTAATGAAAATGGTATTAGTAGTAGTAATCAGCATGGATTCATGAAAAATCGTTCTTGCCAAACCAATCTATTCACCTTCTATGATGAAGTGAGCTGCCACCTAGATAAAGGTAAGCCTGTGGATGTGGTGTATCTGGACTTTGCAAAGGCCTTTGACACCTTTCCCCACAAACGCTTACTGTTCAAACTAAGGAAGGTAGGTATGGACCATAAGGTGAGTACCTGGATAGAGAACTGGCTCCAGGGGAGAGTGCAAAGGGTGGTGATTAATGGGGAGCACTCGGATTGGGCGGGTGTGGAAAGTGGGGTCCCCCAAGGTTCTGTCCTTGGGGCCAATCCTGTTTAATTTATTCATAAATGATCTAGAGGAGGGGATATCTTGTACAATCTCAGTATTTGCGGATGATACTAAACTAAACATGCCAATATCTTCTATACAGGATGTGGAAACCTTACAAGCGGACCTGAACAAAATAATGGGGTGGGCAACTACATGGCAGATGAGGTTTAATGTTGAAAAATGTAAAGTAATGCACTTGGGTGCCAGAAACCAGAAAGCAAGCTACTCACTAGGGGGGGGGGGACCTCTGGGTGAGTCTAGGATGGAAAAGGACCTGGGGGTACTGGTAAGCAACAGGCTTGGCAGTGGCATGCAATGCCAAGCCACTGCAAGCAAAGCCAACAGAATACTGGGATGTATAAAAAAGGGGATTCACTCCAGAAATAAAGAGATTATTTTCCCTCTCTACAAGACTCTGGTCTGGCCACATCTGCTGTCCAGTTCTGGGCACTGGTCCTCAGGAAGGATGTGCTGGAGCTGGACAGAGTCCAGAGAAGGGCAACAAAAATAATTAGGGCAGGGGTGTCAAACTGAATTTCATCAAAGGGCCGCATAAGCAGTATGATTGCCCTCAAAGGTCCAGTTGTATCTAGGGTGCGCTACAGACAGAGTGCAGAGTTCAGGAGTGCATTAGGTACAGAGTGTAGGGTTTAGGGGTGCACTATGCACAGTGTGCAACCCAACCCTCCCAAAGCTTTCTTGCATCTCTCTCTTCTACCTGGCCTGGCTCTAGTAACTACCTGTGAAAGACGAGGCAGAGCCGCGTACAAAGAGGTCATTCTCTCTCTCAGCTTCTGGAGATCTGTCCCTGCCATTAATGTGCAGAAATCTGTTACTTCCAGGAAAAACTGCTGTGTTTGCATGTGACAACGGGAAGCGGGGGGCTAAAGCAGGAGGTGGTAGAATGGAGTTTCACCATGTTCTGGCTACAGAACTGTATACGAGGGCCACTTGATAAGGCCTGGAGGGCCGGATTCGGCCCGCGGGCCTTGTGTTTGACATGTGTGAATTAGGGGAATGGAGGACATCAGCTATGAGGAAAGACTACAAGCACTGAACTTATTCTCTCTGGAGAAGAGACGATTGAGGGGGGATATGATATCAATTTACAAATACTATACTGGCGACCCTAGCATAAGGAACAAACTATTCAGAGAAAGGGAATACAATAAGACATGTGGCCACTCACTTAAACTAAAGGAAAGGCGGTTTAACCTTAAAGAGGAAGTAAACCCTCCTCTGCAAGTTGTACCTATAGGTAAGCCTATGATAAGGCTTACCTATAGGTAGTGTAAATATCTCCTAAACATGCACCGTTTAGGAGATATTTACCTTACATGCAGCCAGTGACGTCACTGGCGCATGCGCTCTGAAGGAACAGCCGCTGGTGCCGTTCCTTCAGAGCCCCGTGCCGTGACCGTCGGCTCCCGCGCGCGTGCGCGGGAGTGACGTCACCGCGGCTCTGGCTAATCAGATGGTCGGATGCCGCGATCCTGGAAGACGGGCGACTGAACATGCACGGCGGGGGCTCGTTCTGAGGTAAGTATTTCATAATGAGCTAGTATGCGATGCATACTAGCTCATTATGTGTTTCTCTTTCAGGGTGTAAAAAGAAAAAATCGCGTTTACAACCTCTTTAAAATACGTAGTTTACAACCTCTTTAAAATACATATTTTTACAACCTCTTTAAAATAGATGATTCAAAGACAATTCTTTGAATCATCTCTACCTAAGCCCTCCGGCTCTCCGGTAACACTCTTCGAACATATCTGCTCTACAACACCTGGGGGCAGAGGTCTCATCTCTATCATATACAGTGATCTTAACTCACAACACTTAGATGTTAAATTATCATATATGATGAAGTGGGAGACAGACCTTGATAAGGTATACTCGGTTGATGAATGGACTCAAATGTGGTCAAACTTGCGCAAATGCACCAGATCTCTCTCTATTAGAGAGACAGCAGTTAAGCTATTCACCAGGTGGTACTACACGCCGGTCCAATTAAATTTATTCTTTCCAGACACCTCCCCTCTATGTTTCTGTGGTTGTTCAAACCTTGGAACACTCTTACATATATTCTGGGAGTGTGACAGGGTCAAACAAATATGGTCTGAACTGTTCAAGATTGTGGACAAGATGGCCGGTAAGAGTCTTGAACTGACACACTTCCACTGCATATTTTTCCAGAGCATACACGACACACCCTCCCAATTCCAACAACTTGTTCACACGTTCTGTGTAGCTGCCCCCTGGACAATCGCTCTACAATGGGAAAAAGATTTTGTCCCCTTACCACAGGTTCTTAGTAGAATTGAGGAAATAAGACATATGGAGTATTTACAACACTCCATTACTAACACCAAACACATATATGACCTAAAATGGAACCCTTGGCTCACGTACAAAGCTTCACAAATTGTTGCACCTCCAGTCAATCCCTAATACTATATGTTTGCATTAACCTTTACCTCAATATACCATATGTACATTTCTGAATCCTATTGATATTGATATACTTAAATATCTTGCTATGACTGAGTATATTACAGTTGGTTTTTCTAAAAAGAAGAAGAGAACATTTATTTTTTTATTTTTTTGGATTTATATTTTTATATGTATATTACAAAACTTTATATATGATGTATGGATGTTTCATTATGCATTGTATGTTTTGTACCGAAACACTTTCAATAAAAGTTTTTAGACAAAAAAATAAAATACGTAGGGGGTTCTTCACTGTAAGAGCAGTAAGGATGTGGAATTCTCTTCCTCAAACAGTCGTATCAGCAGGGAGCATCGATAGTTTCAAAAAACCATTAGATGGGCACCTTAAAGACCACAACATACAGGGGTATACAATGTACGGTTGAAAGCAAACATACACACACATCATAGGTTGAACTGGATGGACTGATGTCTTTTTTCAACCTCACAAACTATGTAACTATGTAAAGCCTATTTCCAACTGACACCTTTTTATAGATTTTTTTTTTTTTTGCAGTTACAAAAAAAAAGTAAAAAAAAGTAAAATTCATATTAAAACTGACCATTGTAATTGTAAGCATTGTACCTGGACAGCTTGGCGTGCATATACAGATGAAAAAGATATACAAATTTAAAGGCCTGTCAAATAAAAAAAAATATTTATATACTGAATACTATCTTTATGTGTATTCATTCCATACAGTTACCAGATTACAATGTTTTTGCTATTTTGGGTCTATTAAAACTATTAAAACTATTTAAACTATTTGAGGCTGATTTGCTCAAGAAGTTGAGAGTTTTCATTAAACAACATGTGTAAAAAGTACAGATGGTGTAGATGCTTTTCAGGAGATCAGATAATTAAAGTGAATAGTCATTTAGTGGAGATTCCCAACTACATTAGTAAATCAGGCTCTAAGTCTTTGCATATATTGAAAACCTTTGGTCTTTAGGATTGTATCTGTAGCCTTTTCTAGGTTTATACAGTACATGCATTATTCTTTTGATAGGTTTATTTGAAGATCATTTTGATCACACAATAGTACACATGAACAAATCTCTTTCAAAGAGCCAAATCTGGTAATAACTGTGCATGCCTTTTTGTTTATGGGACTGTCACCTTTAAATCATACCTCTAATCTTTTTATTTTTTTTTACTGACATAAATCCAATTACCCACTTTGCGAACTGGCATTATCTAAGATGTTCAGAAACCTTTTCCTTCAAAGACCTTGAATATGTCAACTATTTGGTAAAAAAGTATAAGACTGAATATCTACTATATTGTCAAAAGTATTGGGACACCTGTCTTTACACACACAGGCTTTAATGGCATCCCAGTCTAAAGGCCCGTACACACGATAAGAAAATCCGTAGGGAAAATTTGTCTGACGACCGATCTGTCAATTTTCGGATTGTTAGTATGGTGCTTTCGACAGCCGACTCAGACTTTTTGGCTGACAAAATCCTGATGTTCAGGCTATATCATTTTTGTCGTCCGTCAAAACAACGTCCAATTTTCATCTCATTAGTACAGATTTTGACGGAAAAAAATTTTAAGAGCAAGACTAGGCATGCTCAGAGACGAAAGAACACATACAAAACAATCCAGCACATGACATCACTTCTGAAGTAGAATTCTGTCGTACGGGAAAATTCGTATGAAAATAACCTCTTCACTTTCCACATCAGACTAGCATGCCACAAAAAACGGACGACAGATCGTTCGATAATCTGATCGTGTGTACGGGCTTTAGTCTGTAGGGTTCACTATTGAGTTGGCCCACCCTTTGCAGCTATAACAGCTTCAACTCTTCTGGGAAGGCTGTCCACAAGGTTTAGGAGTGTGCCTTACAAATGTTTAACCATTCTTCTAGAAGTGCATTTGTGGGATCAGGCACTGGGCCAACCCTATATTGAACCCTACAGACTAAGACTGGGACGCCATTAAAGTTCACGTGCATGTAAAAGCAGGCATCCAATACTTTTGACAATATAGTGTATGTAAAATGTTGTGTGTTTTTTTTTAAAAAAGACTTGTTGGGCAGGGCCTAATGCGTCTGTGCATGTGGGGTACTTTTCGCGCGGAGTGAACCCATCAATGTCCGAGACCAGGTGAAGACTGCAGTCACATGAAGAATCAACCATTAACCACTTGCCGACCGCTCACTGAGCTGGTACTATGGCAAAGTGGCTCGTTATCGTCCAGCGACGTAGACCTACATCGCTAGATCCCGCCTCCTCTCGCCGGTGCGCGCGCCGCCGGAGGCTCATTACCGCTGTATTCAGACACAGCGGGAGTCGGGCCAGGGGAGTAAAGGCGGTGATCACCGCCGCTCTTCCCCGATCATCGGGGATCGAGTGAGGAAATCCGCCCACTTGTGTAAACAAAGCGGGCGGATCTCCTCTGTGACAGACAGTGACAGATTACAGGATTCAGCATAGCTGAACCTGCGATCTGTGTCTGTCACACAATCCCCTCCCCCCCACACACATCAGTAAGCATGAGGCATATATTTAACCCGTTGATCACCAATAAAGTTAACCCCTTCTCTGCCAGTGTCATTATTACAGTAACAGTGCATATTTATAGCACTGATTACTGTAGTAATGTCACTGGTACCCCCAAAAGTGTCCAAAATGTCAGTTAGGGGTCCGATCTGTCCGCCGCAGTGTCGCAGTCCCACAAAAAAAAAAAATCGCAGATCGCCGCCATTACTAGTAAAAAAAGAAAAACAATAAAGTGACAAATCTTTCCCGTAGTTAGTAAACGTGATAACTTTTGCGTAAACCAATCAAAATACGCTTATTGTGATTTTTTTTACCAGAAATACTGTATGTAGCAGAAAACAAATTGGCCTAAAATGTTAAAAAATTTTGATTTTTAAATTTTTTTTGGGAATGTTATATACAGTGCCTTGCGAAAGTATTCGGCCCCCTTGAACTTTTCGACCTTTTGCCACATTTCAGGCTTCAAACATAAAGATATAAAACTATAATTTTTGTGAAGAATCAACAAGTGGGACACAATCATGAAGTGGAACGACATTTATTTGATATTTCAAACTTTTTTAACAAATAAAAAACTGAAAAATTGGGCGTTCAAAATTATTCAGCCCCTTTACTTTCAGTGCAGCAAACTCTCTATAGAATTTCAGTGAGGATCTCTGAATGATCCAATGTTGACCTAAATGACTAATGATGATAAATAGAATCCACCTGTGTGTAATCAAGTCTCCGTATAAATGCACCTGCACTGTGATAGTCTCAGAGGTCCGTTTTAAGCGCAGAGAGCATCATGAAGAACAAGGAACACACCAGGCAGGTCCGAGATACTGTTGTGGAGAAGTTTAAAGCCGGATTTGGATACAAAAAGATTTCCCAAGCTTTAAACATCCCAAGGAGCACTGTGAAAGCGATAATATTGAAATGGAAGGCGTATCAGACCACTGCAAATCTACGAAGACCTGGCCCTCCCTCTAAACTTTCAGCTCATTCATGCCTCAATACACCTTCTAGGAAATTCAGCAGTCTCTTTATTGGACCATTTCCTATTCAAAAAATTATTAATCCATCGGCTGTGCAGTTACATCTACCCACTCACTTAAAGATTCATCCGACATTCCATGTTTCACTACTCAAACCTCATAAAGCAAACAATTTTCCAAATAGAACATAACCCCCAGAACCCCCTGTACTAGTTGCTGGACAGGAAGAGTTTGTGGTTCACTCCATCTTGGATTCTAGAATTAGAAGGAAATTACAGTATTTAATTTGCTGGAAGTCCTATGGTCCTCACGAGGATTCATGGGGGGATGCTTCTAACGTACACGCTCCCATACTGGTTCGTTGGTTCCATTCACGTTACCCTCATAAACCAAAGACACCTTATCCCCCGGGGTGGGTTCCTTTGGGGGGGGGGGGGGTAAATCTGTAACAGACTTACCTGACTTCCTGTTCCTCGTTCCATGTTACCTGACTTCCTGTTCCTTGTTCCATGTGTGGCCCCACCCATCCTTTACTTAATGCATGAACTTCATTCCCTCAGTGTCTCAGCAACACATCAGACGCCGATGATCAGCTCCCTCAAGCCTTCATCGCCTGTGACTGTTCTTAGACTGCCTCCGTCCTACATACTTTCTACACAACTTCTTGGATCACTGCTCCATCTACTAGCAGAACAGCGTACTACAATTTCAGCTAAACTGCAGTTCCTATTTAACTCAGCTAACAGCAAGTATATTGTCTTGACCTAAATTGTTTCCTCTGCTAAAAAAGTCTCACTGTGATGTTACTGTAGCCTGTATGACCAAACCTCACATTGGTAAACATAGCTCTGTTACTGACTGGTTGACTTCCGCAGCGGAGATCCATATGGGTAATTACGTGATTGTTACAGCTACAGGTGTGGAGGAATCATCCTCACTATCTGATAGATCAGGTAGCGTGGCTACAAAACCCACAGGGTGGGCCACGTCTGTGGGATTCAGGATCTGACGAGACAGATGAGGCAGGGGAAGGCGGGGGATGGTTTTTGCTAGCTCGCCACCCAAAGGCCAACTCCACCTGGGAGACAAAGGACTCCAGGACCGCCGTCAGTGCATCAATGGGTGGTTGGGGCCCCGAGGGATCTGCTAACCCTGAGAGGGGGTCAGGGGGGGAAACATGCTCCTGAGACTCCATAAGTAAAAAGGGGAACCCACCACAAAGTGTCTAGCGCTGCTATGGGACACCCCCACCGCACCTGTAGCACCACCGGGTCACCAGCAAGCAGAGCACCCCACAACCTGCAGCAGAGAGAGGGAGGGACCCCACCAGACTCATCACCCCACCAGAGTACCACCGGTCTGCACCAATGATAGCTCAGCATCCATGTGTGGCATCCAAGGGAACAGAAAACCCAGGAGTCAACACCAGGGAAAAGGAAGAGCTCCCACAGCCAAAATCGCCACCCAGAGGCTCCAATGTTATTGCCGCCGATCCACAAGCACGTCGGACCGACCAAACATGGGCGCTGGTCAATAGAAACACATAGGCCCCATAGAAATGGCGCCGGCTACGGCAAAAAAACTGCCACAGGGACCCGGGAGGGATCCCTGTGTAATGTTCCGGTACCTTTGGTACCCTAAATTACACTTTCCACAAGTGTATGCGCCCTACCATTTACTTTTGGAAAGGTGCGCATACACCTTTAAGACTGGAGCTGTCATCACTCAGCGCCGGACTAGATGGCTATTTAAGGCGTCGGCTCTCACTCACATGTGTTCGTTCAAACACCCTTACTTGGATGCTAACCTTGCTTGAAGCTTCCATGCTTGCAAGCTTACTTCGCTGACGGAACCTCGCTGACGGAACCTCGCTGCGCTGATCCCTTTATCCCGCTACTGGATCATCCGCCTCTCCTGAACCACCCTTCGGCTGTATCGCTAATAGTGCTAAGTACCCCGCAGGGGAATTCTCTATAAACTTATACTAGGCTTACACTATCTAGCTCTGCATAGTAGGGACTGTTTATTACATCTGCATAAACTAGATTGCTAGCTCTTGAGACTACTGCTACTTTTCTGCACTGGGTTGATCTCTTTTGTATGTCCACCTGCTATTCTATCATCTGCTATCATACAACATTGCTAAGCCTTCCTGCATCCATCTGCTACTGTCTCACCTTCAAGTGTCTATCACCTATCACCTCCACTCAACCTATCCCTCAAACCTTCATCATTGTGTTACCACATACATAAAGTCATTCTAGGAACCAGCTTGCTAACTGTGTGTATTTACTGGCTGAAATAAGACCTTCCACACATGATGATTCATTGAGGTTGGGAATGGTATCTCAGCATATCTCTTACATGACTACTGACGTGGGTCTATTTCTGCAGCTGAAAATCCACACCATATAAAAACGCAGGAGCGTTACAGATTGAACGAACCCAAAAAATGGATTCAGCAGAAATAACCACTCAGGTGACACAATTAAAACAGCAAGTATCTGCGTTAATACACGCACTTGCTGAATTAAAAGAAGACAATCAGGCTCTGTCGCAGCAGGTAATTAGACTGACACAACTTACCTCTGCTCAGTCCCCTGAACCCAAGATAAATCCCCCTTTGGTATTTACAGGCGATCGCAAAACATTTCGCGAATTTAAAAACGCATGTGAGTTACTTTTTTTGCTAAAACCTCGTACCTACCTTACTGATCACATTAAGGTTTGTACTATTATTTCTTACCTATCAAGCGATCCTCGAGCCTGGGCAGATTCTCTTTTTGAGAAAAACGACCAGCTTCTCAACTCCTATGCCTTGTTCCTGGCAGAGCTCACTAGCCTATATGATGACCCCAATAGGCAGAGTACTGCTGATCTTCAGTTAAGATCCTTGAAACAAGGAAGCAGGCCTGTAGAAGACTTTGTCGCAGAGTTCAAGAGATGGACCCTTGATTCCGAATGGAATGATGCATCTCTGAAAACCCAATTTAGGCTTGGCCTATCAGAAGCCGTTAAGGACGAGCTCGCCCGAGCGGATCTGCCAAAAACCCTGGATGCATTAATACAACTCAGTATTACCATAGATAGAAGACTACGAGAAAGAAAGGCTGAAAAGATGGGAATGCCATTATCCGTTTCCTCTCGGAGTCTGGCCGTTCCTATGGAGGTAGGAACCATACGCCCACCGCTATCAAGTATGGAAAAAGCCAAAAGACGAAATGAAAATCTCTGCTTGTACTGTGCATCCCCGGATCACAAGATAAACGTCTGCCCCCTAGTCAACAAAAAGAAGGGTGAGTGTTCACATGTCTCCCTAGGAGGATTGACAACTTCATTCACTAACCCCTACATTTCTGTTTTGTTGACATTACAGTGGGACCAGAACAGGATTACTACTAAGGCCATGATTGACACAGGATCTTGTGGAAATTATATGGATATATGTTTTGCTGCTTTAAATAAAATTCCTATTATTTCTAAACTCAAACCTGTCTCAGTAAGTCTTATTACCGGTGTTCCGTTATCCTCTGGTCCGATCACCGATCAGACACAAGCACTTCTAGTCACTATTAACGAGTCTCATAGGGAGACTTCTACCTTCGATTTAATACCATCACCCCACTTTCCCATTGTGTTGGGACTTCCCTGGTTGCACACACACCAACCAACCATAGATTGGAAGAAACGGTCCTTGACCTTCCCTTCTTGTTATTGCGAGGAAACGTGTAACCTCCCGTTTTCCGGGAAGATTCTGTCTGTGGTGACAGATGAGATTGCACTACTATGTTATCAGGATCTTTCTGAGGTTTTTCTTGAGAAAAATGCTCAAGCATTACCTCCTCATCGAGACTATGATTGTAGCATTGATCTACTCCCAAATAGCAAATTGCCATTCGGTCATGTTTATCCTCTTTCACAGGATGAACTTGCCCATCTCAAAACCTATTTGGATGAGAACTTGGAAAAAGGTTTTATTAGACCTTCCACTTCTTCCACAGCAGCAGGACTCTTTTTTGTTCGCAATAAAGATTCAAGTCTCAGACCTATCATCGACTACAGGAAATTGAATGCTATCACAATAAAAGATCGCTATCCTCTACCGCTTATCCCTGAGCTCATTGAGCAGGTGCGTGGAGCTACCTATTTTTCAAAATTAGACCTGAAAGGAGCATACAATCTCATTCGAATCCGTGATGGACACGAGTGGAAGACTGCGTTCAGAACTAGATACGGATTGTTCGAATATCTTGTGATGCCATTCAGCCTATGCAATGCCCCTGCAGTTTTCCAACGATTTATAAACGATATTTTTAAAGACTTACTAGATGTCTGTGTTGTGGTATATCTGGACGATATACTTATATATTCACGGACCCTGTCTGAACACATAAGACATGTAAGACTTGTATTATCGAGATTGCTTGCACATAATCTTTATGTGAAGCTGAAGAAATGTTTGTTCCATAAAGATGAGGTACTCTTTCTAGGCTACATCATATCCAAAACAGGAATCGAGATGGACATGAGTAAAGTGACCTACACACCTGCAGATAAGAACAAAAAGTGTTGTGTTGTGTTGTGGTATATCTGGACGATATACTTATATATTCACGGACCCTGTCTGAACACATAAGACATGTAAGACTTGTATTATCGAGATTGCTGTCTGTGTTGTGGTATATCTGGACGATATACTTATATATTCACGGACCCTGTCTGAACACATAAGACATGTAAGACTTGTATTATCGAGATTGCTTGCACATAATCTTTATGTGAAGCTGAAGAAATGTTTGTTCCATAAAGATGAGCTACTCTTTCTAGGCTACATCATATCCAAAACAGGAATCGAGATGGACATGAGTAAAGTGACCTACACACCTGCAGATAAGAACAAAAAGGCGGATGCACTATCACGACTAACTGAAGAAAACTACTTTGAAATTCCTTCCGTTCCTATAATACCTCACAAACGCATTATTGGAGTTGTCCGTTCTTTGAAGGAAGAGGTTCTGCATGGTATAAGGTTGGATTCACCCCCACCACAACTAAATACCGATGCAGAAGGCTTCCTCTACTACAACGACAAACTTTACATACCACCTACCCTACGCACCAAGATCTTGGAATTATCGCATGATGTGCCTATGGCAGGACATATGGGTATGACAAAGACTTTCAATTTGATTTCTCGGCAATTCTGGTGGCCTGACATGAAAACATCTATACAAAAATTCGTCTCTTCATGCAATGTCTGTGCCAGGTCCAAAATTGACACTACGAGACCATCCGGTCTACTATGCAGTCTACCAATACCCCAAACTCCATGGGAAGTTCTGTCATTGGACTTCATCGTAGAATTGCCTCCTTCCAAAGGATTTAATACCATCTTGGTGTCAGTGGACCATCTGACAAAGATGGCACATTTCATTGCTATTCGCAGACTACCTTCGTCCAAACAAACGGCAGAACTCCTGATGAAACATGTCTTCAGATTACATGGTATCCCAAAAACTCTTTTGTCTGACCGTGGATCCCAATTTATTTCTAAATTCTGGCAAGAACTATGTCACATACTACAGATTGAGCGGAAGCTCACTTCTCCTTACCATCCGCAGACCAACGGACAGACTGAAAGAGTCAACCAATGCATCGAGCAGTATTTACGTTGTTACACTTCTTACCAACAGGATGATTGGTTGGATCTTCTCCCCCTGGCAGAATTTGCCTACAACAACGCAACTCACAGTACAACCAAGCAGAGTCCGTTCTACTTGAACTATGGGTTCCATCCCTCTATTCTCCCTCCACGCATCCTTCCTTCAAATAACCCAGTAGCCTCAGACTATCTTTCCCAAATAAAGGATTCTCTGGGTTTACTAAATACTACCATTGCACACGCTCACAGTCAACAAAAGAAGTACTATGATCTTCGTAGAAGACCTTCTCCACAGTATACTATCGGGGACCTCGTTTGGCTCTCAACAAAAAACTTGAGACTGAAGATCCCTAGCAAAAAGCTTGGACCTCTGTTCTTGGGACCTTTCCCAATCAAGAAACTTATTGGAAAAGCTGCAGTGCAGCTTACATTGCCAATGGACCTAAAAATCCATCCCATTTTCCATGTGTCGCTACTAAAACCCCATGTTCCGGACCAAGGAATAAGGCCTAATATTCCACCTCCCCCACCTGTACAAGTTGAAGGTGGAGAAGAATACGAGATAAAAGAGATTCTGGATTCTCGTATCTACAGAAGAAGACTTCAGTACTTGGTTAGATGGAAGAACTATGGGCCCCAAGACGACACCTGGCTAAACACCTCTGACATACATGCCCCTAGATTAATCCGCAATTTTCATGCGAGATACCCAGACAAACCAGCTCCAGAGGCCTTCAGGAGCAGGCCTTAAGGGGGGGTATTGTAATGTTCCGGTACCTTTGGTACCCTAAATTACACTTTCCACAAGTGTATGCGCCCTACCATTTACTTTTGGAAAGGTGCGCATACACCTTTAAGACTGGAGCTGTCATCACTCAGCGCCGGACTAGATGGCTATTTAAGGCATCGGCTCTCACTCACATGTGTTCGTTCAAACACCCTTACTTGGATGCTAACCTTGCTTGAAGCTTCCATGCTTGCAAGCTTACTTCGCTGACGGAACCTCGCTGACGGAACCTCGCTGCGCTGATCCCTTTATCCCGCTACTGGATCATCCGCCTCTCCTGAACCACCCTTCGGCTGTATCGCTAATAGTGCTAAGTACCCCGCAGGGGAATTCTCTATAAACTTATACTAGGCTTACACTATCTAGCTCTGCATAGTAGGGACTGTTTATTACATCTGCATAAACTAGATTGCTAGCTCTTGAGACTACTGCTACTTTTCTGCACTGGGTTGATCTCTTTTGTATGTCCACCTGCTATTCTATAATCTGCTATCATACAACATTGCTAAACCTTCCTGCATCCATCTGCTACTGTCTCACCTTCAAGTGTCTATCACCTATCACCTCCACTCAACCTATCCCTCAAACCTTCATCATTGTGTTACCACATACATAAAGTCATTCTAGGAACCAGCTTGCTAACTGTGTGTATTTACTGGCTGAAATAAGACCTTCCACACATGATGAGTCATTGAGGTTGGGAATGGTATCTCAGCATATCTCTTACATGACTACTGACGTGGGTCTATTTCTGCAGCTGAAAATCCACACCATATAAAAACGCAGGAGCGTTACACCCTGGAGCCCTGACAACAGCCACTGTGGATAAGGAAAGGACTACTGTCCAACAAGAAAGTCAAGATTGTGGAACAATTCAGTGGAAGTAAAAAACAACTTTATTGAAAAATTGCACATTACAAAAAAAGCAGCAGTAAGTTAGCCTTTATCACACCTAGGTTAAAAATAAAGACAACATTGTCTATTAAGGGGATATGAAGCTGCGCACGCACCCATTTGTACACACAGTCACTCTCTAAAGAGTTGGGGACAATATTCCTGGAATAGAACTAACATCATTCCTCATCTGAGATATCTAGCAATGCTAAAATTCCTCTCTGCAATTGTAAGAGTTTTGGACCAGTATAATACATGACTTTTGACTCAGAATGTATTAAGTATGACTGTGTCGGTTGGAATACTAGGTAAGTACAGGAAGTTCCTAAGTTGCCACCGCTGGACATGAAATCACTGAGCTTCTGATTAAAAAGTATGCGCACAGGCAATTTCTTTAAATTCTTCAGCCAGGAGAATGTAACGAGCTCCTATAGGTGTGGTGGAAAAACAGTGGTAAAGGTGCTGTTAGGTGCAGTTTGAGTGGGTAGAGTCCTAAACACCTACAGTTGGTCCTGGGTTCTTCCTGGTGCATGACAATGTCCAGCCTCATGTAGCGAGAGTATACAGCCAGTTACTCGATAGCATTGAACAGACCCCCACACTCATCTGACCTAAATCCAAAAGAACATCTCTAGGACATTATGTTTTGGTTCATCCAATGCTGTCATGTTGCACTTCCGTCTGTTCAGGAGCTCAGTGATGCCCTGGTCCAGATCTGGGAGGAAATAACCCAGGACACCATCTGTCGTCTCTTTAGGAGCATGCCCCAAGGTTGTCAGGCATGCACACAAGCACATGGGGGCCATTCAAACTACTGAGTACCATTTTGGGTTGCTGCAATGAAATTTCAGAAAAATGGACTAGCCTGCTGCATCATTTTTTCATTTTGATTTTTGGGGTGTCTTTGAATTCAGCCCTCTTTAGGTTGATAATTTTCATTTCCATCAAACGATGTGGCCTCCTTTCATTCCAAACACATTACCCAGTCCATATCAGTATAAATATTCAGTATGATCTTTTTCCCCATTGAGATCTGATGTATTTTAAAGTGTTCCTTTAATTTTTTAGCAGTGTATATTGTTTTTAGCAGAGAACCTAGAGAATAAAATGGTGATCGTTGCAATATTTTATGTCACACAGTATTTGCACAGCAGTCTTTCAAACGCAATTTAAAATTACACTTTAATTAATAAAAAAAATAAAAATAAAATTTACCCCAATTTTGTATAATGTGAAAGATGTTACGCAGAGTAAATAGATACCCAACATATTATGTTTTAAAATTGTGCACACTCGTGAAATGGAGGCAAACTACGGAACTTAAATATTACTATAGGCAACACTTTAAAACATTTTACAGGTTACCTGTTTAGGGTTACAGAGGAGGTCTTGCCCTAGAATTATTGCTTTCGCTTCACCTTTTGCAGCGATACCTCACATGTGTGGTTTGAACACCGTTTACATACACTTGTACGACATATATGCGTTCACTTCTGCGCGCAAGCATGGAGGGATGGGGCGCTTTTAATTTTTTTTTTTTACTTATTTATTTTACTTTTTATTTTTTTACACTGTGTCTCTATTTTTTTTTTATCACTGTAATTCCTATTACAAGGGTTGAAAACATCCCTTGTAATAGAAATAAGGATGACATGTCCTCAGTGTTGAGAGATCTGGGGTCAAAAAGACCCCAAATCTCTCTTATTTATCTTTAAAAGCAAAAGATAAAAAATACTTTAACTTTTGCTTTTAAAAAAAAAGGGATTTTTGACTTACTGTAAAATCAATTTCTCTAATGTTCATTGAAGGACACAGCTCCTGATTTTCTTAACCATTGGGTTACACTACCCCCTACAAGAGTAGGACACTAGGTAGAAAAAAGTCTGGCTACATCTTTGAGCAGTCCCAGGGGGTGTACTCCCTCTCTCTGCTATAGGTACTGTTTTGTTACAAGCAGTGTCAGAAGAATTACAACCCCACAGAGGGGTAGGGTGTGGTGTCTGTCAATAAACATCAGACAAATGGATTTTACGGTAGGTCAAAAATCCCATTTTCTCTTTCGTTCATTGACGGACACAGCTCCTGATCTTCTTAACCATTGGGACGTCCCAAAGCAGTGTTAAACGTGAGGAGTGGGAACAGTAAAAAAAATTCCCAACTGGAGCAAACCTGAAAAAAAACAATACACCCTCAAAGAGGACCAGGTCCTCCAAACAGCAGCCTGCAAAACCTTGCAGGCAAAGGAAGCATCTGCAGACACAACACATCCACTTTATAGAACCTTGTGAAAGTGTGCACCGACGACCTGGTGGCCACCTTGCGCACCTGCGTCACTGACGCCTGATGACAGAAGGACAAGGAGGCACTGAGCGTCCGAGTAGAGTGCGCCTTGACAGGGAATGGAGGAACCTGACCCCTGATGGAATAGGCCTGAATCCCCATCTGTCTGATCCATCTGGAAATGGTTGCAGAGGAAGCAGGGAACCCTTTCTGAGGTCCATCTGTGAGCACAAATAGGGTGCCTGACTTCCTAAAAGAGTCCGTAGCTGCCAGGTACACTCAAATTGCCCAGACCACAACCAAGGCATGTATATTAAAAAAGAATAGCGCGCAAATGCAAAAGAAATTACTACCAAATCTGAAGAGAGTCCATAAATAAAAATGGGGGTTTGGTCTCTCCATATGGCCATATGCATTTGCGCGCTATTCTTTTTTAATATACATGTCTTTTGGTTCATAGCTGCAGCAGCTTTGGAAATACATGGGTATGCTCCCCCAAATTTTTTGCCTGTTTATTACACAACCAAGGCATGCAAGGCAATTTCCTTTGGATGTTTTGGCCTAGGACAGTGGGAAGGCAACACAATGTCTTCATTCAAATGAAAATCAGAGAAAACCTTTGGAAGGAACGACGGACAGGCACAAAGAACCATCTTATATCTGTGAACCACCAAGTAGGGTGAACGACAGGATAACGCTGCCAATTCTGACATCCTGCGTGCAGAAGTGATAGCCACCAAAAAGGCCACCTTCTGGGACAGCGTAAGCAGGAGATTCTCCCGAAGATTCTCAAAAGGAGGCTCCTGGAGGACTGAGAGCACCAAACTGAGGTCCCCAAGGCGGCAATGGAGACCGCATTGGAGGTGCCAAGTGCCTAACTCCCTTAGGAAAAGCATGCACCAGGGAGTATGTGGCCACGGGCCGTTGAAAGATAACTAACAAGGCAGACACCTGACACTTGAAAGTACTCAAGGCCAGTTTCTGCTCAACCCTCCATTGAAGGAAGGTCAAGATCTGAGCCACCAAGACAGAGCGAGGATGAACCCCAGGAGACTCACACCACGCAATGTACGACTTCCACGTACAATCGTAGATCTTCCAAGAAGTAGATTTCCTAGCTTTTAACAGCATTGGAATTGCCTAGTCAGACAAACCTCTATCCATCAGCACCTAGCGTTCAACAGCTAAGCCGTCAAAGCCAGTGACTGTAAAGCAGGATGGAAGATTGGCCCTTGGGACAGCAGATCCTCCCGGAGAGGAAGCTTCCAAGGAACGTCGTGGCCCAGCCGCACCAGATTGGCGTACCAAGCCTGGTGAGGCCAGTCCGGGGCCACTAAGATGACCGGAATTCCTTCTGCCTCGTTCCTGCATAGAAGTCTTGGCAGCAGCTTGAGAGGAGGGAAGGTGTAAATCAGACGATACTGACCCCACAGAGCCACTAGCATGTCTGTGGCATCCGCCAGAGCATCCCGTGACCGAGCGAAGAACGCAGTCACCATATCAGGGACTCTTGTTCACTGGCTCAGCCAGATCTGATTGTCCAGGGACTGCGGAGTCTTGTCCCATTTGGCCAGAATCTCTCTTTGCAGGTGCCCCAGATGGAACTGTGCAAACGGAACCCCCTTGAAGGAAGACACCATCAGGCCCAGCACCCACATGCAAGTTTGGAGGTATGACCATCTGCTTGACAGCTGGAGACGAATTGCAGACTGCAATTTCTGGAGTTTGTCCAGAGAAAGGAGCACTCTGGCTAAGGCAGAGTCCAGAGTCAGACCCAGATAGTCCAGCTTTGTGGACGGAACTAGCACAGACTTCTGAAATTCAGAATCAAGCCAAACTCCCTCAGAGTTGGTGAGCTCCAGGTTTTCCACCAGAGCAGTAGGAGAGTCCACTCGCAGAAGGAGGTCTTCCAAGAAGCCCAGAACCGTGATCCCCCATTGGCGTAACAATGCTAGCATCGGGGCTAACACTTTTGTGAAGACCCGAGGAGCAGAGGTGAGACCAAAGGGTAACGCCACAAACTGATAATGCTCCTCTCCCACGGCAAAGCGGAAGAAGCGCAGGTGACCGGAACATATTGGAATGTGAAGATAAGCATTCTTGATGTCGATAGAGGTAAGAAAATCCCCCTGATGCAAGGAAGCCACCACAGTGCGAATGGACTCCATTTTGAACTTCTGCACCCGCACAAAGCAGTTCAGCGCCTTGAGATCCAAGATTGGACGCACCTTGCCTTCCTTCCTGGGAACTGTAAACAGGTTTGAGTAAAAACCCTGAAAATGTTCTGAAGCCGGAACAATCACCACTTGAAGTAACAGGTCTTGTACCGCCCCCAAACAAACCCTGTAAGCGTCTGGGGACAGGCACAAGTTGGAAGGAAAGAACCTTGCCGGAGGACAAGAGCGAAACTTGATCTTGTACCCGAACTGAATAACTTAGTGGACCTACTTGTCTTGTATCAGGGAAGTTTACGGATTCGGAAACCAGCGAAGACGTCCCACCACCCGATACGGGTGAGGGCTCACCTTCATGCTGAAGGAGCCTTGTCCGTGGGTCTGAAGAAGCCCACTCTCGGCTTGCCGGACCAGGTTCGTTTGGATCCTCCAGAGGAGGCCCTGAAAGGCTTTGAGCCCTTGTCAGTCAACCCTGAGGGATGAAAAAAATTCTTATGAGCCCAGAAGGAGGGCTCATGTCTACGACAAGGGTCCTTGCTCTTAATGGCCTGCTGAAGAAAGGTATTCTTTCCCCCGGTGAGACCTTTAATGATGTCAACCAGGGTAGCTCAAAACAGGCAATCTCCTTGAAAGGGTGTAGGTGGTATGTATGATGCCGGTGGGGGGAAGAGGACCGAAGCCAGTTGCCGGTAGATTGCGCTGCTCCAGTGGCTTCAGTAGTAAAGAGTGGAGGCGGTGGCGTGTTGGTTCGGGAGGGGGAGGAGCCGGAGGCGTGACCGCGTGTGACGTCTTTTTGAGCCAAAAGACACGCCGAAGGACCACTGCCGAAACAGAGAGCGAGCCACTAGGGGAAACGCATCCAAAGAGGAATCACAGATTAACTGAAGCCCCTGGACCAGCTGGTCCGTCAGTTTTGCAAAGGCGGGGGGGAGCTGTTCTCCCTCCAGGTCAGGGCGTAAAAGCTTAGCCCGCTCAGTCAGAGTTTGCGACACTAAGGCAATGGTAAATACCGGCCTCAGTGCCTAACCAGCCAGAGTGTACATATTACGAGCCACAGCCTCTGCCTCCACCTTGCTGTCAGCCAGATACCTAAAGGCCAGGGACTCTTTAACCGGAATCATAGGATCAGAGGGTCCACCACCAGTGGAACAGTCCACTTCTTAATAAGGGACTCCTCATAAGGGTATCGCCCAACCAATCCCCTAGGGATCCCAAGGGGGCGCCTTTGGTCATCACCACTCTTTAGCGACAATTCTGTCAAAATAAGCGGGGAAAGAAAACACCTTTTGTCGCTGTGGATGGCTTGTGAGTGCAAAAGGGAACCCGTGCCTCCGTCGCAGCTGCAGCTGCGTAATCTATCTTTAAGGTCTCACGCACAGATATAATCAGTGCGCCCCCCAGCGCCTTTTCATGCGCGGTTGCAGATGCGGAGGAATCAGCCTCACTATCAGAGGATTCTGGGTGCGTGCTCGCAGACCCAGCAGGTTGACCCACGTCCACTGCGTCCAAATCAGATTCAGGATCTGATGAGACAGATGAGGCAGGAGAAGGCGTGGGGCACTTTTTGCTAGCCCGTTGCCCGAAAACCACTGCCACCCGAGACACAAAGGACTCCAGGACCGTCATCAGTTCATCAATGGATGGTTGAGACCCGGAGGACCCCGCAGCCTCAAAGAGGGGTTTAGGTGGGGAGATGTCCTCCAAAGACCCCATGAATCACCAGGGGGACCCCACAAAAAGCGTATTACACTGCAAAGAGACAACCCCCACCATGCTGGCAGCACCACCTGGTGGCCAGGCACAAGCACCAAGCGATCTTCAGCAGAGAGGGAGAGGACCCCACCAAACTCACCACCCAGCAGAAACAGGCACCTGCAGTTACCAGGATAATCAGCACTCCATACGCGGTGATCAGGAAAGTGAAAAGATCCAGGAGACAGCACCAGGGAATGAAGAGGCGCTCCTACTGCCAAAATAGCCACCCACAGGGCTCCACTGTCATGGCCGCCGCTATTTTCAATGGCAAACCACCGCAAGATGGCCGTCGGACTACACAAAACATGGCCACTGTGCATTGAGCACACAGGCTACAAGAAAATGGTGGCCCCATGCAGCACTACGTGGCTCCCAGGGACCCAGGAGGGATCCCTAGGCCTCAAGGACAGGCCCAGGCAGGACGGGGGACCCCACCAGGTACAGCTCCCCCCCACACCGGTGATCGTCTGGTCACCGGCGGTACAGACCACCCAACAGCCCCAGCATAAGTGGAGGGGGTAGGATGGGGGGGACAGATGAAGGGGGGTGCCTGGCGGGAAGGAGGGGAACCGGGGGGGTCCGACCATCCCATTGAGGGGCCCACGTCCACCCAAAAACCTTCCGGGGGAGAGGGGGGTTAGCTCCTCACCATAGAAGGAACCAGGCGGGCACCACTCCAGATACAACCCCTTGCCATCGAAATGGGGGGCTGTCGGCCAGAAGGAATGCTGCAACTCGGGCTAAGGCTCGGTTGTAAGTTTTTTTTTTTTTTTTTAATAGCAATCTAAAAATGTTTACAGAAAAAAAGGAGGAATTTTAACTTACCCGTATAGTACATATTTTGGAGTACAGGAAAGAACACAAGCTACCTATTCATACACTATGGATTATAGTCTCATACAAGTGATTGGACACAAACATTTGATGACACACCTTTCCTATACCCCTACTCCACTCCAAGAGTCCTCAGTTTCGTAGCAAGAAATGCAGAGTAGCACGGAGGGTTTAGTAAGAGTGTCCGGTGTCCTGTACTGTACTCCAAGCTTGGAATTTACAGGCAAGTCAAAATTCCCTTCATCTTAACCTCACAGTACAAGACACAGGTAACTTATTCATACACAATTGAATGTCCCCAAGATATAAATACAAAGCGTGGGCAACAACAAGGCAAACAGAACTGTGCAAACAGACCCAAAAAACAAGAGGGGTCAAAGATCCAAGTTCAGAGGGTCCTGAAAGAACCTTGCAGCCAAATGCTGCATTTGCAAAAGAGTGGACATCCACATGGTAAAACTTTCAGAAAGCATGAACAGAAGACCAGGTGGCAGCCCTACACAGTTGGGCAACAGTGGCTTGGTACTTGAAAGCCCAGTATACTGCTACAAATCTGGTGGAGTGGGTGCACAACCGCACATGAGGAGGTGTTTGTCTTTGTAGTTTCTGATCCATGAAATGGTGGATTTTGAAACAGGGCACCCTTTGTAAGGTCAAGAGGAAAGAACAAACAGGTTATCAGTTTAATAGAAGCAGTAGCTTTTAAGTGTACTTAAATGGCTCTGACTACATTGAGACAATTCCTTTAGGATGCTTTGTTGCAGAGCACAAGGCAAATTTCTGTCCACAAGAGAATCTAGCTTCCTACAGGACAGCCAGGCTCCTTGTTCTCCCTCGATGGTTGATATATAAAAATAAGAAGCTGCGCTAAATCCTAATAGTGCAATCATTAATAATAATATGTTGGGGGCGTGGCTGAACTGTGCATGTAGGCAGACGTGTCTTCCATCGGCTCCGTTATCCTGTCGGCTATTATCCTGTTCACAGCCCAGCATCTTCACAGAAATTGCCCGCTCACTCTTCACTAGGGTCTGCCTTGCTCCTGAGTCGGTCCCTGGACGCCGGAACACCTCAGCTGCTATGACCAAGAAGGAGGAAGGGACACTCGCGGCCAAGCAGGGCCAAAATGGTGGCGCCTTGCTGCCACAGAGGACGGGCAGAGACAAGCAGTCCATGGCAATAACTAAACTGGGGCAGTTTGCCCGCGATCCCACGGCTCCTTCTCCCTCGCAGGCGTGCAAAGGCTGCATCAACGCCGGAGGCCACAGTGAGTACTTCATTGGGGCATGCGGGGGTGGACGTATTGGGTTCTGCAGACATTCCTGAACCTACCCTCCATGATGTCCTAGCTGCTGTGCACACCTATGGTGCATCTATCACGGACCTGTCAGCGGAGGTGAAAAGCATGAAGGAGGGCCTATTGCACATCCGGCAAGACATGCAGAAGATAAGAGAACGGGCTACTGCGTTGGAAGGCAGGGCTAGCGCAGTGCAGGATGACCTAGGCCCTCTTTCCCAGGATGTCAGGATGAATTCTGCAGTGGTCTCAGAGGCCATGACCCGGCTTGAGGACATGGAAAACCGGCTACGCCGCAGTAATTTAAGATTGGTGGGCATGCCGGAGAAGTCAGAGGGAAAAGCACCGGTAGAATTTATTGAACAATGGCTGCTCACTACTTTTGGGAAGGACAATCTTTCTCCCTTCTTCTCTGTGGAGCGGGCGCATAGAGTACCGTTCAGGGCCCCGCCACCAAGGGGTCCTGATCGCCCTTTCCTGTTGAAATTATTGCATTACAAGGACAGAGATATAATTTTGAGACTGGCCAGACAAAAACCTCACATCGAGATCCAGGGAGCTAGGATCTCTATATACCCTGATTTTTCCGCGGCCTTGAAAAAGCAGCGGGCCAGATTTACTGATGTCAAAAAATGCCTAGGAGCAACTCCACTGGTATATTCCATGATGTATCCGGCAAAATTGAGAGTGGTGGCTAACGGCACCGTGTACTTCTTTGACAACCCCAATATGGCGGCTAATTGGCTGGATTGACAGGAAAGACAATTAAGAGCTGCTGCGGAGTGATGGCTTCTCCCTCCTTGTCTTAATCTACAATACGTGCGGGTTTACTATACCCCTTCATAGGAGCTATGATGCCTTCCTTTCCACAGAGAGTTTTATGACTTCAGTGCTGACCTACCTTCTGGAGCTTTGTTTTGAGTTATCCATGGTTCCAGGAATTGTCCGAGTTCCGGCCCTCTTTCCTTACCCCCCAGCCCACCCAGGGCAGCGGAGGAAAAAATTGCGCTCTACGCTGATGATGCCCTGCTATTCCTGGGCGACACTTCGGGTTTCCTAGTCGAATTAATGACCTTAATTCGTAGATTTGGATCCTTCTCGGGCTTCCAGATTAACTGGGACAAGTCTGTCCAGTTACCGCTGGACCCTTTGGGGGAGGCATTGCCGCCATTGGCGTCTCAGGTTCTGGTGGTGGAGGAGTTCAGATATCTGGGAATTACAGTACACTATGACATAGGTCGTTACGTTAAGCTTAATGGTATCCCTCTACTGCATAGGTTTAAAGAGCAGCTAGCCAGTTGGGTCAAATTGCCTCTGTCGGTTGTAGGCCGATGTAATTTGAACCAAATGATATGGAACCCGCAGTTGCTATATGTCTTGCACAATGCGCTACTCTGGATACTGATCCATATTTTCAAAAAGTTTAACACGGTTTATCGTGCTCTTGTTTGGAAGAAGCAGTCTCCCAGGATACGCCTTGAGACACTTCAGAGAGGATGGTGGTGGATTAGCGGTACCCAACCCGTTCTATTATTTTCTGGCTGCCCAACTGCGGCACCTGACAGGCTGGCTACAGGATAATGATAGTGACCCGATCAGACGGATCCTTGTGACGCATTTGGCAAGTGGGACATTGGTTGAATTGCTGGAAGCCGGAGCATTGGGGATATCTCCCTGGTATCCCACTCTTCTTTTACTAGATAGGATCTGACGGACTGTTCACCATGGGGATGTTTGTTTTCCTTCTTGTTTTCCTGCCCTTTTTTTTCTCTTTCTCTGTCTCTATTCACCTACTATTACGGTGCTACATGGTTGATCCCCTGTTGCTACATGAGGGTGGCCATCTCTCAGTACAGACTGCTGGTCTGAGAGGTTTCCCCCAACCTCTGGAAGCTCTTTTTTGGTTTGCTTTTTATGATTATAACTACTCCTTGCAACACAATACTCTTTTGCTTCTGGGGTGTTGCTTTGACGGATGTGGAGTGCACAGTTGTTTAGTACGAACTTTTTGGTATATCCTGCTGGTGCAGTCTGTCATTTCATTTATTACATTACTGCATGGATATGCTTACCCTGCTGATATATGACCGTATACACTGTTTCTTTTTCATGTTCTGTTGGTTGTTTTTTTTTTTTTTTGAACTGTTGTTTTGTATGAAAACTTTTTCTAATAAAAATGATCTGATTCAAAAAAAATAATCATTTGGTAAATAATGTGGCATGAAAACAACTGCAGTGACGTTCAGCCTGCCCCTAGGAATTTTTCCCTAATGATGAAACGCGTCAGTTTGGCAATTACTGAAGACATCATGTTTACCTAACCATCACTCACGGTGCTCTTTTCTCAAGTGCTGGCAGTCTGCTGGTTTTTTACTCGTTTGTGCCTGTTTACAACTCATCAAAAGGTACTTTTTATATATTTTAAATAAAAGGACTTAAAATGGTTAGCAGGCTTCACTATGCTTGTTCATTTTTTTTTTTTTATTCCTGATCCATTTGGAGCTGCTGCTGAGCAGCCACCGCCTATCTCAGATGCCAGGTTTTTTCATGCTTTTAGGACCATTATAATTTATGGTCTATGCTATCTGGTAAGAAGCGTATGCTAAATGTTGGTGCTTTGTGGTGGATTTCATCAATCAACGTTACTTATACACTTTTATGCACTTCATGGACGCTTTTGTTTAATAATGAAAAGGACTTTTTAATTGAAAGGACTTTATGTTCACCTAACACTGGATTTTGCATCTATTTCATTATATCACTTTCAGATGATACATTTTTTCAATTATATATTTTGCTGATAATTTATTCACTGCATGTTTAGTTGTTTTTGTGGGAGACGGGGAGATATCAATTCTATGTGTCCTCCATTTTGTATGTTCCCACTCCATTTTCTATGTATCTTAGTTATACAAGCTTTGCAAATGTGTACGCGTTACAGTTATGGCAAGTTTCTGTTTGTGGTTTTTGATGAAATCATGTCAGGCGCTTCTAGCAATAAGCTATATGCCCTATATGGTATTAAGTGTACTCGCTTATTTCCCGAAATGACGCTTGGTTTCCTTGAACTGTTTAACCAATAAGAACGTAACAAGTATCCTATACTTATGCTATATGCCCTTACTCTTTACTATATAACCCACAACGAGCCTATAATAAACTGAGAGCTTGGTTTCACTATACATCTGTCTCCGTCTGTGTTACTTCTTGAAACCAGCCTCCCAGGCCTGCAGACACAACACAAGCAAAGAAGTTATAGATAGTCCGGGACTATCATTGGGACCAGGGGTCTCAGGTACCAACAGTTTTGGGGGCTCGTCCGGGATATGAGAATCACTCCCCGCGGACACCCACTCACTCAGTAAGTAGAAAAAATCCTTTTCTATGTAACCGATTGTAGTGAGGCTCCGGGGGACCCTGATTAAACTCATATCAAATTGAACCACAGGGGTTGGTGTGTTCCAGGAACACACGCAACATACCTATAATTGAAATATTTCAGGGAAATATTTAGTCTCAGGGAGACTCAAGAAGTGTTAGAAAATTGCTCGTTTTGGGTCTGAAAAATCTTTAAGCTTTCCTTCTCTGTCGCATAGAAGTATAAGATAATCTGTTTGTATGATTCAATGAGTCTGGGTGGTAAGTGAACAGACCTGAGTCATTTACTGAATGTTCTTTCTCTGATGAGAATGCCAGTGTAGTCACGCTGCATTCGAACCGCTCCGTATTGTCAGCACGGCTGAAATACACTGTGACTAGTTCACATTTTGGGAAGACGCACACAGGGCAACCTGGGTGGCAGTCGAGCACTGTGAACGTTCCATGACTCTGTGATAGATTGTAACAGGTGCCCTGTCTAATCTGCACCCATTGTTTAGATTTTGATACAACTCACCATAGTCTAGATTCTGCTAAATTAGTCTGTATTTTGCCACCTAAAAGAAAAAGATTTTTAGGAAGTCAGTTTGTCTCTAGTAACCCAGACTGTAAAACTGTGCATTTTAGAATCAATTTTCACGGACAGATAGATTTTGATCTAATCGGTGTAACATACAGACAAATTAAAAATATTTACCAGACGCAGACAACAATCTTTTATAATAAATAAAATTGCCAGTTATAAATAGACAGGGAACTTAGAATTAGATTGCTTTAGTCTAATAAGCGCTCGGTCCGTGAACCCCGTTGTCTGCAGCAATGGGTCACGGAGGCAGCAAGCCACCCCCACCTCCCCAAGCAGGAGAAAACTGTAAGGAATATGTGGCGCGAGTCTGCGGCACTGACTACTATTTAATCAACCCATGGATAGATAAAATGGCAGAATGGACTGAGACAATGAAGAGTTCCAGTCCTTTCCCACGAGAGAGCGATGCAACTGGCTTTTTGGATCTGTCTAAAGAAAAACAGCCTGTCAGCGCACATTTCCAAGGACCTTATCAGAAGAGGCAAATCAAAGAGTAGGACATTTTCAACATAGGTCCCCCTATAATAATAATATTACCTTACAAATACCCCTGACCACACCTGCACCCCACGGTGTCATTCTCCAAGGCAGGTGTAGTTTTCTTCGTAATGTCAGACGAGCAGAAAATGTTTATATGTCAGATACATTTAAAACTAGTACATTTCCTTACAAGAGGGGAAAAGAGGGGGGGTCACTGCTGCAAATGCACTTCTGCATTAGTTCCCTAATTCAGAACAGTTGGGAGGACAAACGGTCTCAGCATTCCCATACATATGCAATTATTTTTATAGAATTTTTTAGAAGTTTTGCCATTTATACATTTGTGCCCATCATGTATGAGCGTAGTAATAATGAATAAAAACACTATTTTACTAGGAAAAAATATAAATTGCTGTTGTCGGCAGGATATTTTGAAATTATATTTGGCAAATGGTCGCCTATGTGAAGGGGAACCTTCCTGCAAAATTTTGAAAATTGGTTACTTGCCAAGAAAGCGTTCAAATGTCATATCATTATTTCTGTTATAGCTATGGAATTTATTTTTGGACAGAAAGGGTTACCGCAATTAGTGTGACCATTGGACCCTGTTGGCACAGAGCCAAAAGTTTCAAACCAGATTAACTTTTTATCTGATTATAGTTTTTAAATTATATTTTATGGGTATCCTCTATTGAAAGAGGGAAACCTCTGGCCAGACTTTTGTTAGAATGGCACGAAGAAAAAAAAAAAAAAAAGTTTTTTTTTAAAATTGGCACTAAGCAAAAAAGTTTTTAGTTCTTTATCTGATCATAGCATGCAAGTGGTATCTGATATGCCATCTCTACTGACAGCCATACCATCCGATGTTACCCACTTTACAGTGATTGGTTTAAGTAGTGTGTTTTTTTTAAGTGTCCTATTGGACGAGGAGACACAGCCATCTTTGTTTCTTATTTTTCAGTCAAGGTAACTTACCTGGTGTAGAAATGCCTTAGGGATAAGTAGACAATTCAATTGTCCGCTCTATAGTTCTCCAGACCATGCAAGAAGGGATGGACACCTGCTCATGGTTCAGTCCCGCTACAATATGTATATGACATATGTAGTCACTCTGTGGAGGCCAGTCAGAGCGAGTGAGTTTATTGAAATGTACATGTATGTGGACACAAAGTGTCACAGGAATTATGACAGTGGTGTCAGGAAAGTGTTGTTCACCTTGGTTTTGTTCTCACAGAGAGTGATAGTAGAGTCAGTCACATAAGAGCTGCTGCTCTAGTGGGTCTTGCCAGCCCACAGTGGGTCTTGCCCGCCCACAGGATCATTGATTGTTATGGATCCGGACTGCTCCTATCTATAATAACATTTTGAGACAAACCACAGGTCCAGAAATGTCACAAGTAATGTTGAATGCGTTCATATATCTGAAAAATGCTATGGTTGTAGCGCCTGCACTGGGCCTCCCAAATCATGGAAAAATGTTTTGTGTTTATGCAAGGGACAATTGTAAGACCATGACAGGTGTACTTGCCCAGGAGTATGGTGGTAAACTTTGCCCTATAGTTTTTGTCCAAAGATGGTCGCAGTCCAGGTCTAAAGGCATGCCTGAAGTGACTCCGAACATAGCACAAAGCATCTTGTGAGATGGTAATAGGGATGGCCACATCATTTACCCTAGGTAGGCCCCGGTTTTAAATGGGCTACTGGTATTAAAGGTTGTGTTACACCACAACATGATATATAGGCAGCCATAGAGGGAGCAGAGGAAGTTTTTGTGGTTAATTTCCTGCTCCAGGACAAAAGATCACACATTATTGAAGCTAAAAAGGACTTGGGTGATGTTTTAGAAAAAGTTGAGAATAGCCTTTTTCTAAAAGAGGGGAGCTCTTGTGTGTATCCCCGCAGCTAGCACCCCACTGTTTATTGCCTAGTATTATGGAATAGGACACAGGGGATGGGAAAGAACATATGAGGTATTGCTGACAGTTTAGTGCAAGCATATGTTGCTAGGGGCATCACCTGTATTAGGAGCAAACAATCCAAACATATAAGGCCACACATGTACATCTCCAATACCCATCAAACCCATTCACACATCTACAAATAGATTTCACATATAGGCCCAAAGCAGGGAAGAAATAAGAATTCTTTTTAGTCAAATAGTGGACGTGTTTAGCAGATGAGTGGAAGCTTTTAGGACCACAAAAAGGAAGATGCCCACACGGTGGCATGCATCAGGAAATTATTCCTGGATGGGGGTGCCTGCCTTGAATTAGGTTTAATTATGCTCCAATTTTCATATCAAAAATATGCCAGGAACTAGTTAAAATTTTGAAAATAGATTATTATCCGCAGAGTTCAGGTATAATGGAAAGAATGAATAGCACAAATAAAAGAGTAATTGAAACTTAGAATCAAGTGGAACGGAACGAAAAGTTGCTCGCACCTTTCTTTTCTTTTTACAGGAAAATACCCATCCCTTCAGAGAAGGAGACGTAGTGGTGATGAAGCTGCTGACCAAAGGAAAGAAACGAAAGGATTTCGCCTACGGCCCAGAGACCACTGTGGTAGCAGTTACCAGGACCGCCCTGACCTTGAACAGGAGGATCCAGAAGCAAGAGAGGTACTAACGGGGGCAGACCGCCCTGACCTTGAACAGGAGAGTCAAGAAAAGGGGGTACTAATGGGGGCAGACCGCCCAGACCCTGTAGAAAATGACTTTTCCAGTTGCACCGGACTCAGCCAAACTATGGCTGCTGATAATCCTGATTCCATTTTCACTGTTTTCCCTTGTATGGACTGTTACTAGCTGCATCTATCACCCTGAAAATTTGGGTGTAATGAGAAGTATATGCGGACCATACCCTGCACATGAGATACATCACAGAACAAAGAGAGAATTGAGTATTGAGCATGATGTAGATGAGAATCCACCCACTTTTCATAGTGAAATGTTGCTAACAAAATGTAAATATGCTTATGCTAGGAAGTCAGGTTTTGAAAAATGTTGGATATGTAGTAAACTCCATCCTAGCACCGCTAGAATCCCCCTAGTAGCGATACCTTTAAACTTCACCCCTTTCCTAAAAGGTACACCTCCTGTTGTCCTCACCAATGTCACGAGAACACTCTCAAATGATACCCTCACTTTCCAAATTATTGGTAGGAGTCATTCCCCAGACTGGTGTTTTAGGTTGGGAAACTCCACCAAGGGAGCTGAAATGTGCCAGCAAACTAAGATTAATTTCTCAATGACCTCGATGGACAGCTCCTTCTGGCACACCTCAGAACCAGCCCTAAACGCCACTCTGATGAACTTTCTTAACTCCAGTTCCACTTCCTCTTCCCCAGTAGGACGGTTGTTGTCAAATTTAGCTTGGTCTAGTTATTCTGACCAAATAATGGCAATATTTCACAAACGTCCCCTAGCCTTGGGAAACAGTACTTATATTTGTTGTAGAAAGATTTGTCACCCTTGGATCCCTATTGCACCCCAAGGGTGGTGTTACCTCGCATCTCTAGTTCCCATCATGGGTGTAGTGGGAGACAAAGGAGGACATCTCCTCGAAGCTAGTATGCATCCTAGGTACCCCCTCAAACACCGCAATAAAAGGGAATTATTCCTTGAAAGGGATATGGGATGGGCCTGGTTCCCCTCATGGACCGGATGGGGAATAGACATGATGAAAAGGTTGAATAATTACTCTAAAATTCTCGATGACATCCTAGATAAGAACTCAGGAGACATTACTAAATTAAATATAGAAGTGAGGGCAATTAAACAACTTGAGCTCCATGACCTAGCCATAGAAAGCATGAGTGCTGCTCGTACTGGGTTATGTGAAGTTACGGAGGATTATGAATGTTGCACATGGATACACAATACATCTGTTGAGATACCGGATTATTATGATATTATTACACAGCACCGAAAAGAAGTAGATAAGCTGCAACAGGAAGCTAGGAATATTGCTAAGACATGGAGTCCTTTTAGTAGTGGGAATTTTGAATTTGGAGGAATATTTTCTTGGCTGAAAAATATCGCTTTGACTGTTATAATGGTTTTGCTTTTCTTATTATTCCTATATGCATGCTTCAAACTTGTAATGTGTATTATTGCTAGAGTTTCTCAACCAAAAATGGAAAATGTCTCTATGCTATCCCACCAAGTCCCAGGCTACCAGACCCCCTCGACTAATAACCCTAAAGAATATACTGAGTACATTAAGAGGTATAAACAGAAAGGAAAAAAGAACCTTATTGTTTAAAGGATGATATATGATCTGGTCTTTCAAGCAGCAGGGATATAGAAAATTAATCTGCCAGTCGTGGTACTATATTCCTAGGAGGTTTAGGACCCCTGATAATATCCCTAAAAAATTATATATTCCAATGACATACAGGGTAACAAGGGAAAATCAATTAAGGATTAATGATTTTAAGAGGGGATTGTGGGAGACGGGGAGATATCAATTCTACGTGTCCTCCATTTTGTATGTTCCCACTCCATTTTCTATGTATCTTAGTTATACAAGCTTTGCAAATGTGTACGTGTTACAGTTATGGCAAGTTTCTGTTTGTGGTTTTTGATGAAATCATGTCAGGCGCTTCTAGCAATAAGCTATATGCCCTATATGGTATTAAGTGTACTCGCTTATTTCCCGAAATGACGCTTGGTTTCCTTGAACTGTTTAACCAATAAGAACGTAACAAGTATCCTATACTTATGCTATATGCCCTTACTCTTTACTATATAACCCACAACGAGCCTATAATAAACTGAGAGCTTGGTTTCACTATACATCTGTCTCCGTCTGTGTTACTTCTTGAAACCAGCCTCCCAGGCCTGCAGACACAACACGAGCAAAGAAGTTATAGATAGTCCGGGACTATCATTGGGACCAGGGGTCTCAGGTACCAACAGTTTTCATGCCACATTATTTACCATATGATTATTCATGTTTACACTATTAGGATTTAGTGCCGCTTCTTATTTTTATTGATCATTTACAGCTGGTATCATACTTGGTTAAGTGGCTGCTTACCTTTTCGTTCTTTTTGCTTGACCTAGCGTGGATTTTTTTTCAATTTTATATGATGGTTGATATATACCAAGGTGGTGGCATAGTGTTATTGAATATGAATTGAATGTTCTTTGACTGCCCCTAGAAGGGTTGTCCAGTGTTGGAGGGACAACCTGACAGCTCAGCGCTCCAGGATGTTGATGGGTAGTTTGGTTTCCTCCCTTGATCATGTTCCTTGGACTGTCAGGGATTGGAAGACTCCTTCCTAGCCTGACAGATTTGCGTCTCTTGTAAAAACTTTTCAATTGTAAGGGAGGAAAAATTTGCTGGAGAGGCAATCCACCAGGACAGGCAAACTATTGTTTGGTTGGATAAGAACATAGGTAAGTCAAATAAAAGAGCCTGCTTTTTTTATGCCAACAGAATGCTTTGTTGGAGAGTTCTTGAGTGAAATTGGGTGACCATCAGACCCAAAATTCTCATAGCGATCCTCACTGTAGGATCTCATTTGGATCTCAGTTGGCAGAAAGTTTTGCTTGGGAATGTATCCTGGATCAGACCTAAGTATTCTAAGCACATGGATGGCTAAAGAGCAGATTTATTAAAATTAATCACTCAGTCAAAGGCCTGGAGCAGCTGCATTGCCTTTGTGACATTCACTTTTGCAAGGGAGGTGAATGCTTAGGGAAATGGTTGTCTAGATAGCCTGTTCTGAGAAGGGCATTCAAAGGTACAAAGACCTTTGTGAATGCTCTGGGTGCACAGGACAGGCCAAGGACATTGTGACAAACTTGAAGTGGTTGTCTGCCACTGCAAAGCGTAGAAATTACCAATGAGGTAGATAAATGGGAACATGCAGATAGGTATCTTGGATGTCCAAGGAAGACATGCGTTTCCCTGGTCCCTCAGATACATTTACTGACCTTATGACAGACATATGACAGATTTCATGTGAAAATTTGGGCTTTGAAAAATAGGATGAATACCCCTGCTGGGCTTTGGTACTGTGAATAAGTTTGAGTAGAATCCCTTGAACCTGTCCTGTGGCAGTACTGGTACAGACACCCTGGGATAAAGAGTGGTTCATGGCATCCTGCAAATCTTACTGTCCGTGGACAGTTTTTGGGTAATTTTAAAAAAGATAGCAGTGATAGAGTTTTGAACTATATCTTGGATCCTTTTGAAACTGACTGAACCCACAGGTCTGGGATGTCTGTGATCCAGAGAGAAGCAAACTAACAGACATCCCCCCCATGATTAAGAGCGAGAGCACCCCCTTACTGCGTAGAGGACTGAGAGAAAAGATTGGTGGCCTTTCTGGGCCTATCCTTTTGCTGAAAGAAAGGGTCTGCAGGCGCTCTGCATTTAGAGGGCCACTGAGGGGGGTGGTTTGGTACCTTCCTCTAAAGTAGTAAAACCTTACCACTGGTGACCTCTGATACCAGGTCAAGTGCCTCACCAAAAAAATGTCTTCCTTGGAAGGCCATAAACGTGGGGCAACTTTTACAGGCAGCTGCCACTGTCCAACCCTTTACCCATAAGATTCTGTGCATATACATGGAAATGAGAGCAATCGTTGATATTTGTCTCATGACACGTTCCAAGGCATCGAGAAAAAAAAAAAAAAGAAGAGAGGGGGACAATTTTAATTTTTCTGAGACTGCATGATCCTGAAATACAGGGTCATGTTGGTTTTTCCTTAGTTCAGTTAGCTGCGGTTTGACAGAAATGGCAGCAAGAGTTAGTTGCAGGGCTGGGCCTATTAGGTTAAAGAGAGCTTTTAAGAGCATCTCAAAATTTCTAACAGCAGAATCTTTGAAAGAAGGAACATCTTCAACAAGTACAGTGAGATATACGCTCAGGATAAAGATGGCATGATCAACCACACGAATAGCCCAATTTTTGGAAAAATTTGTAAGTTTTTGTCAGTTCTCTTTTTGCCTTAAGGGACGTGACGAGAACAAGGCGAGTCCATTTGCACAATGCCAAGGCTTTTACAGACAGAGGCAATGAGCTTTTCAACGTTTGCAAGCATGTTGCTTGACGCACCTTCTTTAAATACTTCAACCCCTTTAGACGTACCCATACTTCTTCGGGTTGAAGTAGTTATACCGGGATGATGTTTGCACCTGTAGGTATCATCACAACACCCCCCCCGCTCCTGCCACCTTACCGGGCTCTCCGGTGTGATCGGGGAGCCCGGTATCGCTGCTGCTCAGATTCCCAGTGCACTCAAAGGGAAGGAGAGTACATCCGTGATGTGAGAAACCGGAAGTGGCAAGGATTTCGTCACTTCCAGTTTCGGTTTCATGTTTTTAAGCCGTGAATACTTTCAGGGCAGCCGAGAGATCTGGGGTCTTATAGACCTCAGATTTCTCCATAATGAGGACCTTTAATGCTTATTTCTATCACAAGGGATATTGTTCATCCCTTGTGCTAGCAATAAAGTTGATAAAAAAAATTAAACAGTGTAAAAAAAAGTTTTAAATAAGTAATAAAATGAAAAACATTAAGTGCTCCCGTCCCCCCCGCTGCTCTCATGCAAAAGCATATGCAAGTCCCACATACACATTTGTAAACTGTGATCGTACCATACATGTGAATGTCAGACTCAGAGAAAATTCTAGCACCAGACCTCACATATAACTCTAAGCAGGTCACCTGTATAGACTTTTTAATTGTCGTCTATAGAGATTTTTAGGTACCGTAGCTTGTCGCTGTTGCGCTGGCATACACAAATTTTAAAGCATGACAAGTGAGGTTTTTTATTCTCTCTGGGTAACATCTTTTAAATTTTACCCAAAAAAAATAATTAAAGTCTTTAAATTAATTTTTTCTTAAAAAAATTGTTTCAAAAAAGGCTGTGAAAACATCATGTGAGATAAATTGCAACAAAGATGTTTGAGGGGTCTAAGTAATTGTCTAGCAAAAAATGCTGAATGTGAGAAATGTCAAAATTGTAAAGCGGTAATTGTTGTGGAGGAAAGAAAGCTTCTGCTGCTTCCACCAACAATGCCTTCTTCTTGCATTCTCTAGCATATCGTGTTCTGACTCCAGGTTGAGAAACAGGAGCAGGAGAAGAAGCAGGGCATTTCTGAGTCCTGCACAAAGATAGCTGTATTAAGGCTGTAATCTGTCCGAGCAATTGTGACATGGAGGCAGAAAGTTTTGCTTTTAAAGTAGGCCACTTGATGTATTCCTCAAATAGAGCTAGGATTGGATGCAAAGACCATTGTTAAAACCAGGTCCTGCTCTAGTGCAAGGGACGCATCATCACTCTGGGGTTGAGTGTTGTGCAGGCCTTTAGCAGAATGTATTTTATCCTCTCCCATTCACCTGGTCTTGGCCATAGCTACAAAGTGACGTGGCATTAAAGTGTGCAACCAGTGGTGCGATGTAACACCTGTTCATCCACTTATAACTGAGCTCTGACTGGTTAAATGTTAGCAAAGGTGAGGTTCCAAGGCCTGAAGCAACATTACAGCTGTCGCCACAGCGTAGGGTTGCACTAATTTAGATACACTGCTTCTGTAAAAGCATTAGAAGACAGTGTAAATAATAAAGAAAATAATGAACTAATTTCTCAGTGAATGAGATGAGGTCCATCACCTTCAGACACACACAAAAAAAAAAAAATAATAACTGAGGTCTTAAGGAGTGGGGTAGGGTGGGAGGTGCCGCAAGAGGGCATGTCCTTAAAGGCTTGCCAGTGTCCAATTACCTGAAAGTGCAAATCAATAACGCATGATGTATGAATACGTTTTCTGTGTCCAGTACTGTTCTAGTACTTTAAGTTTATATGAGGATAAGTTAGTGTGGGATCATATACAACAGGGATATGCAAACTGTGGCCCTCCAGATGTTGCATAGCTACAAGTCCCATGAAGCATAGCAAGACTCTGACAGCCACAAGCATGACACCCAGAGGCATGATGGGACTTGTAGTTTTGCAACAGCTGGAGGGCCACAGTTTGCATATCCCTGATATCTAGGAAAGTATGCTAATTGTTTTAACTCACCCTGGATGTACTTAATAAAATCTTATAGACTACACATGTGAGCTTCACTTGGGGTGATTTCACTTCATTTATGCACGCCAGAGCGCCATCCTTTTTTCTTGT
Source organism: Pelophylax lessonae (assembly GCF_965119305.1). Classification (NCBI taxonomy): domain Eukaryota; kingdom Metazoa; phylum Chordata; class Amphibia; order Anura; family Ranidae; genus Pelophylax; species Pelophylax lessonae. The sequence continues at coordinate 91,508,546 of NC_138775.1, forward strand.
TTTTACTTTTCCATACACCATCCTGTGTCAAGGATTAGGCGACCAGCGGTGCACTATATACATTGCAATTACAGTTTTGTACCCTCTGGGTAAGGACATTACAGGAGCATTGTGCTTAGGATCAGCGCCTGAACTCTTTTTTGTGTTATTATGATTACAGTAAATACATATCTGCTCTCATTTGCAAATAGTGATACTAGCAGATATGGCACCTTAGCCATCATATCACACTACAGTCCACAATCCTGGGAGCAGCAGGTCCGGGGATAGTCATTACGCAGGCTATGCATGCTCTACGGCCGGGTTTGTAAAACCTAAAAATATATTTTTTTCAAATCTACATAACACTTTTAAATGTCTTTGATGTGTTCTAGTATCTCTTTGTAAAAAGCACCTACTGTATAGAGGCTTGAGAGACACAGCATTTCAAACAATGTACTGAGAGCTACACCATAGAAACAGTTGTCAAGCAAACCTAAATTTAATACCACGGTTTTCTCATTCATTGAGGGACTGAGGATTTTGAGACCTTTTGGTTATTCTGCTACCTACAGGAGAATTTGGAAATGGCTAGCAGAAAACGGAGGCATGCTGGGAATAGGAGTTATCCCATGCTGATTTTTTCTTTTGCTAGTGTCTTCGAAAGATGGATGCTTTTTCTTTACTGGAGAAAAGTTTATTTTTTTCCCCAATCATGACCTTTCTACACGCTGCTTGATCTAGACTCTTCATGCAGATTTTCAGACCCGCATAGCTTTGGATGCTGTATCCAGGCCCCACTGGACTGCTTGGAATGTGACCTTTGGGCACTGGACTCTGCATTTTGTACAGTTTTAGTTAACCATGGATTACTTTCTACATCCAGGGCTGTAGCACAGCCTCTGAAGATTCATTTGGGAGTAGACCTTGTGGGCCAAGCATTGGGAGCTACTTCATGTATTAGAACCATTGTCCACCATCAAGTGGATATAGGAGGATTCCCCTGTAGTGCATTTGCACATCTTTCCCAGCAAGGAGTATTATCTCCAAGGGTTAGAAAGGCTGGATTCATCTCTTTTTCATGGATAGTGTAGGACCCACTGATAATGGGGTACTTTGACGCAGTAGTGGGCTTGAGCACGATATGGCCATATGGTGGGACCAAATCCCCATTTTTATTTATGGATTGTCTTCAGATTTGGTAGTTATTTCTTTTGCATTTGCGCGCTATTCTTTTTTAATATACATGTCTTTTGGTTCATAGCTGCAGCAGCTTTTGAAATACATGGGTATGCTCCCCCAAATTTTTTGCCTGTTTATTAGAACCATTAACTGCCACTATTTGGTTTTATCTTTTGATTCTATGGAAAAATTTAAAACACTGAGGAATGGAGTGCTGTGTTACTAGGTAGAGAACCAAGGATGCACACACTATGAGCTCTGTTTCTAGCAGCCAGCATTAGGTAGCACCTTCCTACAAGTGCTTCTAATTGCAATAGAACTGCAGTTCAACCTTGGTTAGCCCTTTGCTGCGGCTTACAGTGACCTGGTTATCACAGTCTATTTACATCTCTCCTGCTTTTAGCTTCTAGTTTGGGAATACCAAAGGTTTTGCCTGGTAATCAGAGTTAATGTGTCCCTGCTAAGCAGTGTGATGTGTCTGATTCCATATACATGGGAATACATGATTCACCAACAGTTCTAGGGCAACGTGCAAAGTTTCCTCTCTAGGAAATCTGATATCAACAGCCTGCAACATTGTTCCTTGCTTCCTTGAAGGCTTCCTTAAACCCAATGGATGTGGCCCCCACCCTCGTCCTTGTCCCAGAAGGATTTCAGTAGTCATGCAGAATTTCATGGTCAAAATTGCAACTTTTGATTGCTGTCTTTCACCACAGCTATAAGTATACCTCAACACTTTAACTATCTGACTTATCTGGCTGCAGCTTTTCCAGCCTTTGAGTCTTCTTTTTTAGAGGCTCTGTCAAATCACAAATACCCTATGTGGATGATACCCTCCCGAAAGTCACAGGCAGCTGCCAAGTTTAGGGAGGCCATTTTGGTTCTTTTTGATGTGTTGTGTGCCACCTTAAAAATAGAACAGCCTGTAGTTTCGGCTAGCACGGTTACTAGTCTGGGATTCCTTTGAAGTAGCATTTCTCAGCCTTTTGTCAGTAGCAGCACCCTTTAAAAGTATGTAATGTCTTGACTCAAGGCACTCCAGTTTAGAATGTAAAAAACTTTTACTTCTCAATGGGAAAACTGAGCCTGGAACAAAGTACACAACTGCCCTGATAAAATTTATTTTGCATCAGAAGCCTCTTGTCGGGTCAAGAGTCATCCCATCATGTCTGGGTTCACCCTTTATATAAGAGTCGCCTCTATACACAAGCCCCCATCACCACAGAATCCCCCAAATCAAACAGTCCCTTTTTACAGAGCCCTCCTAATCAAACAGTCCCCTCTTCACATCAGAGTCCTACCTGCCATAGCAACATAAAACACTGTGGGTCCTGGCCCTGGAGTGCCATTGGTTGCTATAGTGTTGGTGGCCAGTCCACCCGCACTATAACAACTAATGACACTAATCCAGGACAAACTGGGTCCTGTGCTTTCAGCACCTTGGGGGGACCCAGATGACACCCTGGCTGAAAAACAGTGGCCCCAAGACTTCAATAACTTTTGCAATAGGCATACGACTCCCCGAAGTCCTGTCTGCACTTCATATTTTTTTGCTAGCACTTTTTTGTTTGTCATCCTTATATTACTATCGAACACGTGGTCATACAACTGTTTAAATCACTGATCCTTTATCCATCTCCTCCTTGGGGTAGATTCTCCCTTTCCCTTCCTTCTTCCCCCCCTATTGGACCGTTTGGAGCTTACCCGCCTCAGCCCCGGATCAGGCATATACCCACATCATGTACCCTAGCTATGGACAATTCCATCCATACTATTGTATTCCAGATTTTTCTGAGAAAATTTCTGGTTGATATTTGTCAATTTCTTCTATTGCCTTTTTACCTTTATAAAGCTCCTGAAGAGTGGATGCGATTTCCACGAAACGCGTAGAGCTATGTAGTATCTATAATGATCAGGACACGGATCATGGATCACTCATGAGAATAAGGAATGACTCATTGGTTACGCAGACTTTTTATATTTTTATATGTATTTTTTGACTTGAATATCAATCATGCATTATGTAATGGATATGTATATTTGTGCCGTTGTATGATATTTTATATCTGCCAATATATATTTATTTCTATAATAATACATACATGATTTGATAGGTGTTCTTCTAATTTGATCCATGTCTGTGCCCCTATTGGTGATGTATTTATTTATATATTATTCTGTCCTATTTATTGATATATACTGCGTGATTGTCTTCCATCATGTAGCAATAAATAAACGTATATTTTGTTACCATTTCCTTTTGATTGGATTACTTGAGACAGCATTGACCTCACTCAAAGTCCCATATCCCCCTCTGTCTTTTTGCACATAGTTTTAGGGATGGAGGTCTCTGCTGTGATGTCGCAGATCAACTTTATATGTTTGACTCCCAGAAGTCCTGTAGGGAGACCAGGAAACTCCTAATAAACTACACTGCTCAAAAAAATTAAAAGGAACACACATCAGATCTCAATGGAGAAAAATATGCTGGATATCCATATGGATATAGACTAGGTAATGTACTGGGAATGAAAGGATGCCACATTGTTTAATGGAAATGAAAATTATCAACCTACAAAGGGCTGAATTCAAAGACACCCCGAAAATCAAAGTGAAAAAATGATGCTGCAGGCTAGTTCATTTTGCTGAAATTTCATTGCAGGAACTCAAAATGGTACTTTTGTACCATTGGTAGTTTGTATGGCCCCCGCATGCTTGTATACATGCTTGACAATGTCAGGGCATGCTCTTTTTGAGACGACGCATGGTGTCCTGGGGTATTTCCTCCAAGATCCGGACCAGGGCATCCTGAACAGACTGAGGTGCCAGATGGACTAAAACATAATGTCCTAGAGGTGCTCTATTGGATTTAGGTCAGGTGAGCGTGGAGGCCATTCAGTGGTATCAATTCCTTCATCCTACAGGAACTAGCTGCATACTCTTGCCACATGAGGCCACGCATTGTCGTGCACCAGGAGGAACCCACAGGACCCACTGCACCAGCGTAGGGTCCGACAATGGGTCCAAGGATTTCATCCCAATACCTAATGGCAGTCAGAGTGCCATTGTCTAGCCTGTAGAGGTGTGTGCGTCTCTCCATGGATATGCCTCCCCAGGCCATCACTGACCCACCACCAAACCGGTCATGCTGAACAATGTTACAGGCAGCATAACATTCTCCATGGCTTCTCCTGACCTTTTCACATCTGTCACATGCTCAGGGTGAACCTGCGCTCATCTGTGAAAAGAACCTGCCAATTCTGGTGTTCAATGGCAAATGCCAATTGAGCTCCACAGTGTCGGGCAGTGAGCACAGGGCCCACTAGAGGATGTTGGGCCCTCAGGCCACCATTCTGAAGTCTGTTTCTGATTGTTTGGCAGAGCCATTCACACCAGTGGCCTGCTGAAGGTCATTTTTAGGGCTCTGACAGTGCTCATCCTGTTCCTCCTTGCACAAAGGAGCAGATACCAGTCCTGCTGATGGGTTAAGGACCTTCTATGGCCCTGTCCAACTCTCCTAGAATAACTGCCTGTCTCCTGGAATCTCCTCCATGCTCTTGAGACTGTGTTGGGAGACAAAGCAAACCTTCTGTCAATGGCACTTATTGATGTGCCATCCTAGAGGAGTTGGAATGCCTGTGCCTCTATAGGGTCCAGGCATCGCTTCATGCTACCAGTGGTGACACTGACCATAGCTAAATGCAAAACCAGTGAAAAACAGTCAGAAAAAAGATGAGTAGGGAAAAACATTTCAGTGACCTCCACCTGTAAAACCATTTTTGACCCCACCTGAGCCGAATAGAGGCGCCAATTGGCGGCCTTCTGGGGGAGTGTCGGGGCGCAGAGCAATGCGCCCTGACACTCCCCACTTTACTGGACTCCTGGCTGTGATTGGTCCAGACTCCAGCCTGGACCAATCACAGGAGGACATCCCGGGACGGGCCTTTGGTCACGTGATGCGTGGGGGTGGTGCACCGCAGAGAGAGGAGCCACGTGAGGAGTGGGACGGACTCTACTGGATCCAGCCGGAGCCGCCCGAAGCAGTATTGCACCGGCCGCCAACTCGGAAGAAGCTGAGCTGACGGTGACCTGTCCTCTGACGCGAGGTGACCACCTGACCGGAGGACCGGAACGTTTCGTCTCCGAGAAGGCACCGGGACCGGCTGTACTAGCTCTGGCAAGTGACCAATCACAGGAGGACATCCCGGGACGGTCCTTTGGTCACGTGACGTGTGGGGGCGGTGCACCGCCCCGGCGTCACGTCCTTCCTGCCCGCCGTCGCAGAGAGAGGAGCCACGTGAGGAGTGGGACGGACTCCACTGGATCCAGCCGGAGCCGCCCGAAGCAGTATTGCACCGGCCGCCGACTCGGAAGAAGCTGAGCTGACGGTGACCTGTCCTCTGACGCGAGGTGACCACCTGACCGGAGGACCGGAACGTTTCGTCTCCGAGAAGGCACCGGGACCCGCTGTACTAGCGCTGGCAAGTGGCAATGGATGGAGCCTTGGAGGATGGTGCTGGATGGTAGAGTGCTGTTGGAGGTGCATGCATGGCTGCACTGTGCACAGTGCAGCCATGCATGCATCTCCCGCAACACTCTACCATCCTCCATCCATTGCCACTTGCCAGCCCACTAGCCCAGTACTGTCTGCTTTGAAGGGGGCACGCACGCTGGTCTCTGCATTGAAAGGGGGCACGCATGCTGGTCACTGCATTGAAAGGGTACATGTATACTGGTCACTGCATTGAAAGGGGGCCTGTATGCTGGTCACTGCATTGAAAGGGGGCACGTACGCTGGTCACTGCATTGAAAGGGGGCACGTACACTGGTCACTGCATTGAAAGGGGGCCTGTACTGTGGGATTAGTGCTAGGGGGTCTGTACTGTGGGGTTTGTGCTAGGGGGCCTGTACTGTGGGGTTTGTGCTAGGGGGCCTGTACTGTGGGGTTTGTACTAGGGGGTCTGTACAGTGGGGTTTGTGCTAGGGGGCCTGTACTGTGGGGTTTGTGCTAGGGGGCCTGTACTGTGGGGTTTGTGCTAGGGGGCCTGTACTGTGGGATTAGTGCTAGGGGGCCTGTACTGTGGGATTAGTGCTAGGGGGCCTGTACTGTGGGGTTTGTGCCACTCTCAGTCAGTGTATCCCATAATAGGGTGTCTCTCACAGTATATCCCATAATAGGGCCCCTGCTCCCTATTATGGGATATACTAGTACTGAGAGACCCCTTAATATGTGATATATTGGGAGAATTTGTTCATGCAAGCAAAATACAAGGGACAAAATGGGTGGAGTCTATAAGGGGTGGAGCTTCTGAGAAATGGGAGGGGTCAAAATAGAAGGGCGGGGTCTTGCGCCCCCCCCCCCATCTTAAAACTTCACTAGCCGCCACTGGTCATGTCTTCATAAAGCACTGACCATTCCTGTAGAGAATGTACCAGTGTTTAAAGGTGAAGTTCACCTTTAGTAACATGTTACCCCAGTATTCAGGGTGTAACATACTATTAATGCAGCAACTTTGCACACCCCTGTTCCCCCCTTTGCCAGCACTCCCCCTGCACCTGCTGTCACAATTTAAAAACAACATGGCTGTGCAGGGCTCCACCCATACAGCTGCATCATTCATTCACACAAATCTGTAAATGAATGAACTACAAATCACACCTGCCACTGTGCTCTGGTGAGCGCCCTTGCAGTTCATTTCTCTTCCTGCACTTCAGTAACTGTCCGCCTGTATGGGAGGTAACAGGTGGACGGATGCAGAATCCTAGCATTGCATTTGCGATGCGATCATAGTTGCACGACTCTGCAGGCTCCTAAAAAAAATAAAAATAAATAATGCAACATTTTTTACCAGCAAAAATAAAAACGGAATTTTTGTAAAATCTTACTGTAAAATTCCTTTCTCTGAGTCCTCCGACAGTCACCGCCCACTCATACAGTCTTCAGTACAGTCTCGCCACCGTGGTATTGACTTCCTCTCCACAGGAGTAGCTAGGCATAAGACTTGTTAAAAACAAAAGCATTTAACATAGACACACCCATAGAGGCTGTCCCACTGGTCAATACCCCCCTACAATAAGCCATCCCAACTCAGTTTGGTAGCATAGCAGTAAGTGTACAAGAAAACCCCAAAAGAGGGGCGGGAGCGGCGACTGTCGGAGGACTCAGCTCATCCTCCAAATGTAGGGTTTCTTTAACAGAAGAAATGAACGCATCCATAGCTGCGCGTTCTTCAGGCGACCCAGGGGGAGAATCATCTACCCCCTCCACCTCCGCCTCCCCCTCAGACCCTAGCGGGTCCTGAGAAGAGCGAGACCCCGAAAAGGGCACGCCACCCACAGCAACCGCATCACCTTCTGAATCAGAAGAGAAAGAGATCCTAGTGTCCTTGCGACTGGTGAGTACCCTTGAGACTGGGGAGTGTCCTTGCGACTGGTGAGTGTCCTTGCGACTGGTGAGTGTGGTGCGACTGACTGGGCTGTGCAACTGAGTGTTGGGCAACTGAGAGTGTTGTGCGACTGACCGGCTGTGCGATTGTGAGTGTGGTGCAACTGAACCGGGCTGTGAGACTGTGAGTGTGTGCGACAGGAGTGTTGTGCGACTGACCGGGCTGTGAGATTGTGAGTGTTGTGCAACTGAGTGTCAAGTGAGGGTAGCGGAGTACCAGAGGGTGAGAAGGTAGCGTTAGGAAGCCAGGAAATAGCCACAAAGGATAGACTTAAATTACTGAATCCCCATTAGATTAGATTAGTAGGTACAATGCCCGGCGGGTGTGGAGATGCGACTCGGTGTACATCTTGTGATATGTATGCGTTCCTCAGACATGCGATCGAGGGCGAATACAAATGCGCAAAATGTAAGCACGTTGCTTCCCTGGAAGCTCAGGTCCTGAATCTAGGGAAACAGCTGGCAACACTGAGACGAATGTCCATACCGGAGGAGAGCCAGGATCGTACCAGTCAGGTGCAGACAGGGGTCTGCACAGAGGTGGGCGGAGTATTGGAGGTGCAGGCATCAGAGCAGAGTAGAGCGGTGACAGTTAGGAGGGGTAGAAGGGGACAAGGCAAGGAGGCTGATCCTGGGCTGGAGCACCCCAATAGATATGCCCCGTTGTGTGATGTTGGGGAAACCAGCCAGGGACCAGCATTGCTGGAGCAGAGCGACGCCCCTAGCTGCCAGGGGAAGAACTCCTCCAGTGAGGCCGGGAGAAAGGGAAAGGAAAGACAGGTGCTGGTTGTAGGGGACTCAATTATTAGAAGGACAGACAGTGTAATCTGTGACAAAGACCGTGTGCGCCGAACAGTCTGTTTGCCGAGCGCTCGGGTTCGGCACATCGCGGATCGGGTGAACAGATTACTGGGTGGGGCTGGGGAAGACCCAGCTGTCATGGTACACGTGGGTACCAATGACATAGGCAGAGGAAGATGGAGAGTCCTAAACGATTTCAGGGACTTAGGCGCTAAGTTGAGGAGTAGGACCTCCAAGGTAGTATTTTCCGAAATACTACTTGTACCTCGAGCCACACCAGAGAGGCAGCGGGAGATTAGGGAAGTTAACGAGTGGCTGAGGAGCTGGTGTAGTAAGGAGGGTTTCGGGTTCCTGGAGAACTGGGCCGACTTCTCAGTCGGCCACCGGCTCTTTGGTAGGGACGGATTGCACCTAAATGGGGAGGGTGCAGCCGTACTGGGTGAGAGGATGGCCACAAAGTTAGAGGGGCTTTTAAACTAGGCGACGGGGGGGAGGGTACAGATGTAGAATTAGCCAGTGGAAAGCAAGATTCAGAGGGCAGAAATGGGGGCATTAGCGGTAGGGTGTTCGGAGCTCCTAAACCCAGGGTGGGTATGGGGAAAAATCAAGCCTAATAACAACAAATGAGGATATATGTAACCGATCAAAATTAAGAGGTTTGTATACCAATGCCAGAAGCTTGGCCAACAAGATGGGAGAGCTGGAGCTGCTGATGTTTGAGGAGGACTTAAATTTTGTGGGGATATCTGAGACTTGGATTGACAGCTCTCATGACTGGATGGCGACCATTCAGGGGTATTCCCTTTATCGCAGGGATAGAGAAGGTAAAAAAGGGGGAGGGGTATGTCTGTATATTAAGAACAGTATACAGGTAAATATGAGGGATGATAATAATGGAGCTATGGATGAGGCAGAATCCCTATGGGTAGAGCTTCAAAGGGAAGGCACGGTGGGGAAGGTAATATTGGGCGTATGCTATAGGCCCCCCAACCAGAGAGAGGAGGGTGAGGCGGACCTCATGTTACAGATAGGATTGGCAGCAAGGATGGGAAATGTCATTATAATGGGGGACTTTAATTATCCAGATATAGACTGGGCAGAAGGAACCGCGCACTCAGCCAAGGCTAGGCAGTTCCTAAATGTTTTGCAGGACAATTTCATGGGTCAGATGGTGAATGCACCGACAAGAAACAATGCGGTACTTGACCTACTGATTACCAACGATACAGACCTGCTCACGGATATAGAAATACGGGACAACTTAGGGAACAGTGACCATAGGTCAATTGGTTTCAGGATTAATTACAGTAATAGGAAACACAAGGGTAATATAAGGACACTGAATTTCAAAAGAGCCAATTTCCCTAAACTGCGCTCGCTGTTAGAAAATATCAAATGGGATAGAACCCTGGGAACAAAGAACACGGAGGAAAAATGGGAGTGCTTCAAGAGCATACTTAGCAAGGGGATTGGCCAGTGCATTCCAAAGGGAAATAAATTTAAAAGAGCAAAACAAAACCCTGGGTGGCTAAACTCCAACATAAAAATGTATATTAGTGCTAAAGAAAAGGCCTTCAAAAAATACAAGACTGAGGGGTCATTGGCAGCATTTAAGCATTACAAAGAGTGTAATAAGAAATGTAAAGATGAAATCAGGGCGGCTAAAATAGAACAGGAGAGACATATAGCGGAGGAGAGTAAAAAGAAACACAAGGATGGAGAGAGGGGAAGAACCCTCTCTGGAAGGTTGCAGAAAGAGGAGCTCACAGGGATTGATTTGTGCGAAAAAAAAATAACCTTTATTAAAGAATTTGGTGCAGAACAAACAAAAAATTACAAATAATTATAGATAAATTCATGGATAAAAAACTACCTAGTTACAAAGTGGAAACTCGGTAGCGAATAGCCAACCCCTGGGGTCGGTGTAGGTTGTGCATGAAGTGTGGATGCACTAACCTCACCTAGCACCTGTGGCACCTGCTGGGGTTCTGTCTTAGGAGCTTATGATGGGGAGAGAGTGACATATGAACGGCGTCATTTGCGTCACTGCTTCATCAACCCTGTGAGTAGGAGTGTCTTCTGCTCTGTGTCAAATTCATGTAAAAGTAGTGTGTACCTTAGTGGCTCTCAATATGTATAGTGAATATAATAATGACTGGCAGAGGACAAAAACCTACTCTAGATATACAAGGACTGTCAATGTCCGGGTGATATTTTATGCACTATGTGCAACCAAATATGAATCAGAGATGTATATAGTATATCACATATTAATGTACAGTAGGAAGGGTGGCCACCCAACATGTAGAAAGTTGCTGGTACCTTGTGGTGATCTCAAGGACTGTTCAACACGTCCGTAAGGATAAGAAAAGTCAGTCCAGGAAGATGGTGGGAGTGGTGTATGGACCACCAAAAGTTTATAAGGCACAGATGAGATCCCACTGGATCCACAGTATGTGGGGACGGTGAGGCGTGTGGGGGACTCCAATCGCAGCAAGTGGTGCACGGAGGGAGCAAGCCAGTCCAGTATCTGGGGAGATATTGCCACATCCAATGAGGATCCAGGATGTACCTGTCCTATTTGTATGTGCTGTGATACTGATCAGGAGAACGGCCCACCTAATCAGAGGTAAAAAGGCTCAGTGGCGGTGATCCATCCAGGATCCTGGGTAAATCCAGCAAGGATGTGTCACATGTAGTCTCTGTGAAGGGGGATCGTGCCGCTCGCCTTACCTCTCTGATTTGTTCCGGTGTGAAGAGGAGAAGTCCAGTACCTCTGATCAGTTTATACTCACAGTGGATGGTATGGCTCCTCTTGTCCCTTGCGGTAAAGTCCTCTTCCTGGCCGGTGCTCAGACCTCACAAAGTGCAGCCGGTATGCTTTCTTCTGCGGCGCTCCGTCTCAGTGTGCGAGATGCCGCCGCTCCTGCGGCGCCGCTTGCTCTGGCGTCCCACGTGACGTGCCGGTCCTCTGGGAGGTAGGTAAGCTTCCTACAGTGCCTATCAGGTGCTACCGTTGTCCGTTGATGCGATAGGTTTTTACTAATAATGCTCCGCACTTCACGTTTTATTCAACGGTATTTTTTAATGTATTCACTATCCTTTCCTCCCACATTAGCACCTACCTTTGGATATGCATCCAGACCTTTTGAAATTTTTTTATATTTTATTTTCTCTTTTTATGCCATTTGGCTTTCTCATCCAGCATCACTGCTCACTGGCACATTGCACAGCTATATTTGTTGTATACCATTTACTTCTCATTTTTACCTGGTAGCAAGTTTTTTTGTGTGTTTTTTTTGCCTTCTCATCCAGCATCATGAACATTGGCACATGCATATGCATATACATTTTTATGTCCTTAATTTTTATCCTTGCCCGGTTATAGCTATTACTGTGGGTTTTTCCTAAATTAATACATCTGTTTAAATATTAAGTGATATGGTTCTTATCCGTATTGAACTATCCCCTCTTATGATGCTATACCAATAGGGCATCTATTTTTGATTATGCTCCCTGTTCGTTTACACAGACTTTATCAGTATATACATGCACTTATATGCATTAGAACCTGTCCTGGATGGTTCAAGGAATTTTTTATTTTTCTCTTTTCCTTTATTAATTTTTAGTTTTTTTATGGTATAGGTCTTTTATGGTGTATATATATATATATATATATATATATATATATATATATATAATTTTTCTTAGAAATATATACTTCAGATATGGCCTTTTTGTTCACCATCCGGTTTTACAATTTATTTGTATGGCCTTTCGTTTTTAACCTTTTTTATATTTTTCCATAATCAGGGCTTTTTAGCATGTCTTTTGAATGATATCAATAAAGTAATGTTTTATAATGCTAAAGGCTCGTAGCACACTCGGACTAATCAAACAGATCAGATATGATGAAGTATGGCCGTTCCCCTGCACATCCAGAATGAAGCTAGTGGCTGAGCAGTATGGCTTCCGGAGAGGGAGTAGCAAGATGGCGGTGTTGTTCCGTCCCCTCCGTTGCCTGGATACGGGCGGCTATAAATATTCAGGGAGTACGCTATGTTGACGCCGCTCCAGTTGACGTCATTGTGACGAAATGCGTAGGGCGGAGTCTCCGACGTCAAACGTCACTTCCGGTTGTCGGCCGTGGAACGCGGAAGCTTCCTGGTGCGCACGATTCTTCTGATCCTGATCTACTGAACGAGTGAGTTTACTACGCCGCTATTGTATGACTGCATGATTCAATCATTCACCATGGGGCATTCTTCTTTTCATGTGAGCATTCAGGGCATCCGCCGCTGACCTTTTGTCCGCTCGCCTATTACGAAGAGGAATCTCCCCATATACCAGCATACAGGTTGTACGAACTTTCAAACGCCATCCAGTGGCCACTCGTGGAATTTCACCCATCCACTTTTTTTCACCAATGTTTACACACATGTATGTGGCACATTTATAGTTTATTTGAAAACTATTCACATACTTGTGGTTGTGGGTATTCTGTCACGTTATCAGTTCACTTTATTTCTTGTATTTATTGGTTGATTTGAATAAATCTTTGTTCCCACTTTTTATTTACAATTTATTTAAATTTTTTCATTTACGATATCGCACTATTTGTGGGTCACTCTACCATTATACCCCCTTTCATGTCACTAGGGGCACTATATATGGTTGCTTTTATTTTATAGGTAGCGCCATCACCAATCTTCACATTCTTTTTAACACTTGCACCTTACACTTAAGGTTTGATTGGGGCAGCTTACACCTCTAATTTTGTTATCACTTTCCCAACATATAGTCCGTAGCGCTGGTCACATTCTCTTCATTAATGGTCTAGGGCCCACTATATCTTTCAACCTATCGTTTTTTTGCAAGACATGCCAGTGTCTCTCCAGCACTGTCCGAACCTCTTGCCACTGACTACCAAATCTCGTGATCAGTCGAGGCTGTGTTGCCAGGTTCTGGTCTGTAGTGTTAGTATCCTTTGGTTTTAGGAGTTGTTCCCTAGTTTTTAAACCTGCCTTTCTTTTGGCGTTCCGAAGTGTCCTGTGGGAGTACCCACGTTCCCTAAACCTGTTGTAAAGTTCACGAGATTCCGCTATGTAGTCACTATGTTCCGAGCAGTTCCTCTTGAGTCTAATGAATTGTCCCACCGGGATACCTCTTTTCAGGGGCTCGGGGTGAGAGCTATCAGCTCTTAGTAGGGTATTTGCTGCCGTAGTTTTCCTAAATGTGGATGTCAATAGTCTGCCGTCATGTAGACGGATGTTTAGGTCGAGAAATGAAATCTGCTTTTTATCTACTGTATATGTCAGGCGAATATTGCGATTATTGGTGTTTAGCTCGTCCATGAACTCTTCGAGATGCAATTCCGTGCCTTTCCAGACCATCAGTACGTCATCTATATACCTCAGCCACGTCAAGGCATGGCTGTAGTACATAGATGAGGCCCTGACTATCTCTTCCTCCCACATGCCCAGGTGGAGGCAGGCATAGGAGGGGGCCCATGGTGCTCCCATGGCTGTGCCCCGGACCTGTTGGTAAAATTGGCCCAGGAATTGGAAATAATTATTTCCGAGCGCGAATTCCAGAATTTCTAACAGGAATTCGTTTTGTGCTCCATTGAGTGGGAAATTTTTTCCCAAAAAATGGTATACCGCTAGGATACCCCACTCGTTGGAGATCGATGTGTAAAGAGATTCAACATCGATCCCCACTAGTAATACCTCTTCTTCAAAGTGTAAGTCCTTGATTTTATTCAAAACATCCCCCGTGTCTTTTATATAGGATGGCAGATCCCATACCAGCTCCTTGATTAGGGAGTCGAGGTATTTCCCTATCCTCTCGAGTGGGCCTCCGATTGCTGACACTATGGGCCTCCCTGGTGGTCGTAGTGGGTTCTTGTGAATCTTGGGAATTGCGTAGAAGGTGGGAATGTTGTAATCTGAGATTTTGAGGAAAGTTTTTTCTTTACTTGTGATTAAATTTGCCTCTTTGGCGAAATCAAGTTTTTGATTAAGTCTCTTCACTATACTCGGGAAGGGATCTTGTGGTACCTTCTTGTAAGTTTGTGTGTCAGAGAGTAATCTCCTTATCTCGCCCTCATACATCTCCTCAGATAGTAGGACAACATTCCCACCTTTGTCGCTCTTCTTGATTACAAGATTGGTGGCATGTTTAAGTTCGTAGAGAGCCCGTCTTTCCTCCTTTGATATATTGTCTGGGGGTGACCAATCCCATCTGCCTTTTTTTAGGTCTTCCTCTACCAGCGAGAGGAAGATTCCCAGCCACTTATTACTACTGAACTTGGGCATGGATGTGGAGCGGATGGTAATATTTGCTTTTCGTAAGCCTGGTAAATTTTCTTGGGGTGGCTCATCCCCTGGTTCGGATTCTTCTAGTAGGGAGTTTAGTATCTCAAGGGCTTCTAGGTCAGCTGGGTCAGGAGTATGGTTACTCTCACTCTTACTACCCTGGACGGAGTAGAGTAATTTATAATATACTTTCCTCAGGTATAAGCAAACGTCTTTATATACCTCGAAGTGGTCCATTTTCTCACTTGGTGAGAAGGAGAGACCTCTTCTCAGTAGTTTAATGTGTCTGGTCTCTAATGCAAATTGAGAGAGGTTGATCACTTTTTGATCACCTTCCCTCACTGTAGTTTCCCTGGTGTTCTGAGCTAGGGGAGAAGAGATAGTTATGCTAGGTAGGTTGTTCTCAGGGTTGTCACTATTTATCGTCGGCTTTTTGCACGGTCCTTTTGTTGTCTGGTGACAATCCTTTCTCTTTCTCCTCCCCCTCCTCTTCCTTTTCCTCCTCCCCTCCCTCTTGGTGCTTTCTTCAGTATGCCTTTTGGGGGGGCCGGGGGTGGGTTCTCCTCTGGCTGTTCCTCCTCTAAAAAATATACCAAGCGATCCTCCTCTTCACTTCCTGAGATTGTGGACTCGTTCCAAGATCGGCTCCTTGAGCCTCTACCCCTTCTCTTCGATCTACCTCTCCTATTCTGGGCTGTCAGGTCAAATATTTCCCCTGTCGCCCAGTCACCAAGGTCCCTCTGGAACTTGGAATGTTTAGTCGCACGCAATGTTTTTTGTGCTCTTTCGATTTCTTTTTTAAGGAGATCGTTTTGGTGTTCAAAGTCTTCAAGGTTTTTGAGTGGCTCTAATTTTACGGTAGTTTGTTTTATTTGTTCCTGGAGCTCAGAAAGCTGGATTCTCTCTTCTTCTACAATCAGTCTCATAACATTTAAACCATGCTGGATACAGGTTTTCTTCCACTTCTCAAGGAATCTATCTGTTTGGAGGTGTGAGGCAGGGATCACTCGCTCCCTGAGTCCTCTTGGGATAATTCCCTGCTCAATATAGGACTCTAGGGACAAAATGTCCCACCTCCTATTGAGGGATTTGATTAACATTTTTTTGTGTTCGCGAAACTGTGTTTTTAAATTTCCTTTTGGTTGTTTCCTCTGCAGTAGAGTCCTTCCCGAAGGTTGCCCTTATCTCAGCATCGAAAGCATCGTCAAATACAAAGGCCATAGTCAGAATAACTCAGAGTGATAAAAACAAAAGGTGATAAAAAATGGGTCCGATGGGGGGGGGGGGGGGGGGGGACCACAACACCAGAGGGCGGCTTTGCACCTAGGAAAGGCTGCTGGTTCAACCAGGCAAACAGCACAGGAAAAGTGGATTCAAAATAGGAATCGCAGAAGCTAAATGGACATAGAAATGAAAAGCTGTGCTGTGGATGGGATCCAGTAGCCCTGGGTCGGTCAAAACTGACCTTATTAGAACGTACCCATACGGATGGTTAAATCCGGGAACCCTACGCAACCAGGCATGTAGTCAAAACACAAGGATAGAGAGAGGGGGAAGAACCCTCTCTGGAAGGTTGCAAAAAGAGGAGCTCACAGGGATTGATTTGTGCGAAAAAAAAATAACCTTTATTAAAGAATTTGGTGCAGAACAAACAAAAAATTACAAATAATTATAGATAAATTCATGGATAAAAAACTACCTAGTTACAAAGTGGAAACTCGGTAGTGAATAGCCGACCCCTGGGGTCGGTGTGGGTTGTGCATGAAGTGCGGATGCACTAACCTCGCCTAGCACCTGTGGCACCTGCTGGGGTTCTGTCTTAGGAGCTTATGATGGGGAGAGAGTGACATATGAACGGCGTCATTTGCGTCACTGCTTCATCAACCCTGTGAGTAGGAGTGTCTTCTGCTCTGTGTCAAATTCATGTAAAAGTAGTGTGTACCTTAGTGGCTCTCAATATGTATAGTGAATATAATAATGACCGGCAGAGGACAAAAACCTACTCTAGATATACAAGGACTGTCAATGTCCGGGTGATATTTTATGCACTATGTGCAACCAAATATGAATCAGAGATGTATATAGTATATCACATATTAATGTACAGTAGGAAGGGTGGCCACCCGACATGTAGAAAGTTGCTGGTACCTTGTGGTGATCTCAAGGACCGTTCAACACGTCCGTAAGGATAAGAAAAGTCAGTCCAGCAAGATGGTGGGAGTGGTGTATGGACCACCAAAAGTTTATGAGGCACGGATGAGATCCCACTGGATCCACTGTATGTGGGGACGGTGAGGCGTGTGGGGGACTCCAATCGCAGCAAGTGGTGCACGGAGGGAGCAAACCAGTCCAGTATCTGGGGAGATATTGCCACATCCAATGAGGATCCAGGATGTACCTGTCCTATTTGTATGTGCTGTGATACTGATCAGGAAAACGGCCCACCTAATCAGAGGTAAAAAGGCAGTGGCGGTGATCCATCCAGGATCCTGGGTAAATCCAGCAAGGATGTGTCACATGTAGTGTCTGTGAAGGGGGATCGTGCCGCTCGCCTTACCTCTCTGATTTGTTCCGGTGTGAAGAGGAGAAGTCCAGTACCTCTGATCAGTTTATACTCACAGTGGATGGGCTAAAGAGTAAAAAGAACCCCAAGAAGTTCTTTAAGTATATAAATAGTAGGAAAGCGAGGCCAGAACACATTGGCCCCATAAAAGATGACAAAGGAAATATGGCCACTGAGGACAGAGAAAAGGCGGAAGTGTTAAATAATTTCTTCTCTTCAGTCTTCACAAAGGAATCGGGGGGCTACACGAACCCAGCTTGTAAGGCCGAACTAAATAATACACCTCAGGAAGTGCCGCCATGGCTAACAGAAGATAGACTTAGAGCTAAACTAGAGAAACTTAAAATAAATAAATCCCCGGGACCGGATGGCTTGCACCCGAGGGTTCTTAATGAGCTCAGCCAGGTGATTGCCAGACCATTATTCTTGATCTTTAAGGATAGTTTACAGACGGGTATGGTGCCAGCTGATTGGAAAAAAGCCAACGTGGTAACAATATTTAAAAAGGGGCCGAGATATATCCCGGGTAACTATAGGCCGGTCAGCCTAACATCAGTAGTCTGCAAAATTTTGGAGGGGATGTTAAGGGACCACATACAAGTATATGGTAAAACGGTATTATAAGTAGTAATCAGCATGGATTCATGAAAAATCGTTCGTGCCAAACCAATCTATTAACCTTCTACGATGAAGTGAGCTGCCACCTAGATAAAGGTAAGCCTGAGGATGTGGTGTATCTGGACTTTGACACCGTTCCCCACAAACGATTACTGTACAAACTAAGGAAGGTAGGCATGGACCATAAGGTGAGTACCTGGATAGAGAACTGGCTCCAGGGGAGAGTACAGAGGGTGGTGATTAATGGGGAGTACTCGGATTGGGTGGGTGTGGAAAGTGGGGTCCCCCAAGGTTCTGTCCTGGGACCAATCCTGTTTAATTTATTCATAAATGATCTAGAGGAGGGGATATCTAGTACAATCTCAGTATTTGCAGATGATACTAAACTAGGCATGCCAATATCTTCTATGCAGGATGTGGAAACCTTGCAAGCGGACCTGAACAAAATAACGGGGTGGGCAACTACATGGCAGATGAGGTTTAATGTTGAAAAATATAAAGTAATGCACTTGGGGGCCAGAAACCAGAAAGCAAGCTACTCACTAGGGGGGGGGGGGGGAACCTCTGGGTGAGTCTAGGAGGGAAAAGGACTTCGGGGTACTGGTAGACAACAAGCTTGGCAGTGGCATGCAATGCCAAGCCGCCGCAAGCAAAGCCAACAGAATACTGGGATGTATAAAAAAGGGGATTCACTCCAGAAATAAAGAGATTATTCTCCCACTCTACAAGACTCTGGTCCGGCCACATCTGGAGTATGCTGTCCAGTTCTGGGCACCGGTCCTCAGGAAGGAAGTGCTGGAACTGGAGAAAGTCCAGAGAAGGGCAACAAAAATAATTAGGGGAATGGAGGATATCAGCTATGAGGAAAGACTACAAGCACTGAACCTTTTCTCTCTGGAGAAAAGACGATTGAGGGGGGATATGATATCAATGTACAAATACTGTACTGGTGACCCGAGCATAAGGAACAAACTATTCAGAGAAAGGAGATACAATAAGACACGTGGCCACTCACTAAAACTAGAGGAAAGGCGGTTTAACCTTAAAGTGCGTAAGGGGTTCTTCACTGTAAGAGAGGTAAGGATGTGGAATTCTCTTCCACAAGCAGTAGTATCAACAGGGAGCATTGATAGTTTCAAAAAACTATTAGATGGACACCTTAGAGACCACAACATACAGGGGTATACAATGTACGGTTAAAAGCAAACGCACACGCATCATGGGTTGAACTGGATGGACTGATGTCTTTTTTCAACCTCACTATGTAACTATGTAACTATATAACTATGTAAAGGCCTTTTCCTAGCAGCCCGTTCAGCCATCAGCACCTCCATGTTGGACACTAAAGTTGCCACCACAGCGGCCAAATTAGTCAGGGCAGGGGATTCAGCAGAACTAGGGTCCCCCACCTAGGCTGGGGGGAATTTGCTGTCCTGAGATTCCATTGCAGAAAAACAATTTTTCCAAGGTACTGGCCCTTTAAGAGCGCTGCGGGTCCCGCAGCCCACCGCTAAATAGACTGTGTACACAGACCCCCCACAGGGACAAAACAGAGCCAGAAAGATAAAACAGAGGAAAATGGAAAGGACAGTCTGCAGAGCCCTACAGAGTGTTACCACACAGATCGCTGCTCCAGAGGAAAAGGAAGTGAGGTCGCCAGAGACTGAACTAAATGCTGCAGGCTAAGGGAAAATGGCTGCCCATAGGAAGTAATGGGAGGCTTCGGCAAGATGGCCGCCATGTGCACAGAACGATCTGTGGCCACACACAAGATGGCGCCGGAGGGCGCCAAAACCACTACATAGGAGCTGTGTAAAAAGCCCATAGTGAAGCCAGACATGCTGCCCACACCTAAAATGGCGGACCACGCGGTTTTCACCCCGCAGTGGCCGCCGCACACACAGTCTGCACCTCCAAACACCGAAGTGACACAGGAGAGGGGCCCCCAAACACACACAGCGCCAGCAGTGCAAATAAAAAAGACCCCCGCAGGGATCGCATCAGGGAGCCCCACAAACGCACAGACATGAGGGGACACCACAGAACACAGGACTGCCACCCCAGACAGAGGCCCCACACAGAGAGTACTTACCTGTATCGGATGGCGTGGGGTGCCTCTCATTAAACGGAAAGCCACTGCCCTCAGATGGCAGGGAATGCCGTCAGCCAAAACGCAGGACACTGCAGCATTCGAATAAACCGCAGATTTGTCCAGTAAGGTAGCCACCTCACAGGCTGCATCCCTGCGAACAGGGATGGGTCGTTCGTAATGCCAGGGCGAACACATGGCTGAACGCTCGATGGTGGGCTGGGGATCCATCTGACCCTCTGCCCTGGAGAACCAGGGCGACCAGTCCGATTCCCAGCTCCGCAAAATCCATCTTCGTCTGAAGATCCGACTAAACCTGAGTTGGGATGGCTTATTGCAGGGGGGTATTGACCAGTGGGACAGCCCCCATGGGTGTGTCTATGTTAAATGCTTTTGTTTTTAACAAGTCTTATGCCTAGCTACTCCTGTGGAGAGGAAGTCAATACCCATTGGTGAAGACTGTATGAGTGGGCGGCGACTGTCGGAGGACGTAAGAGAAAAAGTGCATTTATTACTATTTGTGAACGCATAAACATTTGGAAATTGTTTTCAAAACCTTCTGTTACCTTACAGGCCCTGCATTTGAGCCTATCATGACTGAGAGGTCAGTCTAGCAAACTTTAGGGAACTGAAACTCATTAACCACTTGCCGACCCGCCGCACGACTATTTACTGCGGCAGTCTGGCTCTCCTGGGCAAACCGACGTAGGGCTACGTCGCTCACCCAGGAGCCTCTAGGGGGAGAGCACGCGCCGCCGGAGGCGCGCTCCTGCCCCTACTCGTTCCCCGACATCCCTGCGCGAGTGACCGGCGGCTCCGATGTCCGCCGGTCACTCGCTATCTCCCACTGGAGAGGGAGAAAGGCAGGTGGCTAATGTAAACAAAGCCGCCTGTCATTCTCCCTGATCTAACTGCAGAGACTACACGATCCTGCTATGTAGGATCGTATGTCTCTGTGGTTACATCACAAGCCACGACCTCCCAGTTAGAATCACGCCCCTAGGGATACATTTAACCCACTGATCACTAATAAAGTTAACCCCTTCCCTGCCAGTGTCATTTTTACAGTAACAGCGCATATGTATAGCACTGATTACTGTAGTAATGTCACTGGTACTCCCAAAAGTGTCAGAAATGTCAGTCAAGGGTCCGATCTGTCCGCCGCAATGTCGCAGTCCCGCAAAAAAAAAAAAAAAAAAAAAAAAAAAAAAAAAATCGCAGATCGCCGCCATTAAAAGTTAAAAAAAAGAAAAACACAAAAATGACAAAAATCTTTCCCATAGTAAAACGTAATAACTTTTGCGCAAACCAATCAAAATACGCTTATTGCAATTTTTTTTTACCAAAAATATGTAGCAGAAAACAACTTGGCCTAAAATGTTAAAAAATTTAGATTTTTACATTTTTTGGGGGGGAATTTCATATAAAAAAAATGTGAAAAATATTGTTATTTTTTCAAAATTGTCGCTCTTTTTTTGTTTATAGGGCAAAAAAGTAAAAATCGCACAGGTGATCAAATACCACCAACAGAAATCTCTGTTTGTGGGAAAAAAAAGGACGTCAATTTCATTTGGGTACAGCGTCGCACGACCGCGCAATTGTCCGTTAAAGTCACGCAGTGCCGAATCGCAAAATAGGCCCTGGTCTTGGAGCAGCCAAATCCTCCGGGGCTTAAGTGGTTAAAAGAGAGTCACTTTCCATCCACACTAATCCTCTATTTCTAGAGCGATTGGAGCTCATGCTTGCTACCCTACACTACCGCATCTTCAGTCTTATTTGCTGAATATGTCTCCTGTAAGTGAACATGCAGAATACACCTTTTGGTTGAACATGCCCTTCAAGAGTCAACATCTCTTTGAAACTGCATTGGACATACTCATCAGGGATGACACTGGGGGAGTACTCATTTACCATAGGAGACAAAGCCAAGGCCCTTAACTGGGAAAACTCACCCCAGAAGAATTCCATTCCCTACTTTTAGATTTCCACCTCTAGGACCAAACCCAAGCCCACTTCAACCACAAAACTTGGGCCTCTAAATCCCTCCAAAACCTGCAGGCAAATCCTCTTTGGCATGAAGGGACGACTCAACTTTCCATAGTGGGTGGATGTTTGATAGCTTTTGTGGATATCCGATAGACAGCATCTCAGATGGCTGGGTACAGGAGATGGTTTCCAAGGCCTACACAAATTAGTTTCACTCTGTGCCCCCTAGATTGTCTTCTAACTTTGCTGCATCGCATCATCGGTTAGCAGACCTCCATGCAGCCCTTATGGATGAGGGGTTATTGCCCCATTTCCTGTGGAAAAAGGTTTCAGGCCTTTTTTCCCCAACCTTTCACAGTTCTTAAACCAAAAGGGGGCATTCATCATATCTTGGACCATAAGGCTCTAAAATCTTCATTCAGACCCATAAATTCAACAAGGAATTAACTAGATCTGTTATGGCCTCCCCTTACCATGGGTCCTTTCTAGACATTAAGGACATGTACTTACATGTCCCTATATTTTTTTTAGCACATCAGTGATTATTTTGCTTTGCTGTGGGTCACCAATGCATTCAGTATATAACCCTACAATTTGGGCATTCACTAAGATTCCAGCCCCTGTGTTTACTTTGTTACATTCTCAGCATCTCCATTTGGTGATATCTAGGCAGCCTCTCCTGTTGAGGGAGCAGTTAGCATAAGTCTTGACCGACAATGTGACCAGGACATTTCATACCCTAAAAAGGTTCAGTATGTTTCCGAACTTTCATAAGTCAGCACTGAAGTTGACCCCCTACTTGGGCCTTATAATAGACATACTTTAACCACTTTACCACTAGAGCATTTTGCTGTCTTACGTCTGGGCCACTTTTTGCGATTCGGCGCTGTGCGACTTTAACTGACAATTGCACGGTCATGCAACGCCGTACCCAAATGAAATTTACGTCCTTATTTTCCCACAAACAGAGCTTTCTTTTGGTGGTATTTGATCACCTGTGCGATTTTTACTTTTTGCGCTATAAACAAAAAAAGAGCGTTTATTTTGAAAAAATAATATTTTTAACATTTTTTTAATATGAAATTCCCCCCCAAAAAGATGTAAAAACCATTTTATTTTTAAATTTTTGGCCAATTTGTTTTCTGCTACCCATGTTTGGTAAAAAATGCTGAACACTCCGATCTGTCACTCCCTGTCACTTAGGAGATCCGCCTGCTCTGTTTACACAGGCGGGCGGATCTCCAAACTGGATTCCCAGACGATCGGGGCAGAGCAGCGGCGATCGCCGCTGCTCCTCCCCTGGCCCGACTCCCGCTGTGAATGAAAACAGCGGGAGCGCGCCTCCGGCGGCGCGCAAGCGCCGCCTACAGGGGGAGGAGTCTGGCGACGTAGGTCTACGTCGTCAGACGATAACGAGTCACTTTGCCGCAGTAGTACTACGGTACTCAGCGGTAAAGTGGTTAAGCTAATGATTTTTTTCCCCCCATCCATCTATCTTTAGCAGCCTAATCTACAAATTTTCTCCCCTAAAATTCCTCATCTGCTACACAGGATAGAGATGGTGGGAATTCCTGTGATCCGCATAGCTCCAGGCTGGACTAGGTGGATGTGGTTCTTCCACCTGATCTTACTCCCAGCAGGCTCTCCATGGGCCCTTTCAAACTTTCATCCTAGAAAATATTCTGTGGGTCCTTTCTTGACCATTTTACAATTAGGCCTGGATCAGAATGTGGTCTTGAATAGCACTCAAGGGTCACATTTCAGTAAATCTTGTTCTAGAGGCTGCTAGACTTTTGTACAGGTTGCCTCATGGGGCTTCCCCTATACATTTGAACTTTATTTTCTTAACACTTCAAAAAACACCAACTGAACATATTGGGGATATTCTTTCTATGCTTACAAGGTTGATTTTCTTGTTGCAATCACCTCTACAAGCCAGGTGTCTCACCTGGCAGCGTTGTCTTGTAATGAACCTTTTCTGATCTTACACAAGATAGTGATGAGCCCTTGATTTTCTTCCTAAGGTGGTTTCAGCCTTTCACCTCAACCAAGACATTGTTATATTAGAGACTGACAGAGGGATGTAGGTACATTAGAAGGATTTTTACCTGGTCTGAATGCAGCTTCTACTACACAAGTTTAACCAGGTAGATTTTCAAAACCTTGTGTGATATTAGCTTTAAGCGCAAGGTCCTTTTTAGCAGCTATGTAAGCTCAGGGAGTCTCCATTTTTTTTGTTTATTTTTTAGTGGGCTTTTTATTTTCATTTGTTGCCCACCCCACAGCAGGACTGCTTTTGGACTTCCCAAAAGGTCTCTGAATTTAGTGTCCCTCAATGGCGAGAAAGAAAATATGATTTCTGTGTTCACCTTGAAATCCTTTTGTTGGCATTCAACCCTCTATGTTTATGGTAATGTCCTCTGTAGTGCTTTGTAACAAAATTGAGGCATGGAGGGGCATGTCAAAACACTGGGAGGGGCAACACGGAGTGCACTAGACAGGGACAAGTGCACTGCTGCCTGCATGACAGAGCTCCAGAAGTCAGGTCAGTTTAATGGCAGCAAAGGAGATTGATTTATCTATCATTGTGTGATCAGAACTGCAGGTGACACTGAGTGTGTCCATGGGTCTGTCTGTGTATATTATGCATATCCTGGAAGAAACATCCACTGGTTTTATGTGCCCATACATAAAATGGCTGCCCACACAGCACAAGTGAGCAGTGTGCTATTAAATAATTACATAAAAAATATAGCCATTTTTTAAAAATAAACTTCCTAAATGTCATCACCAATATCTGTGGCTGCTGCAGTTATTTTAATTTTTTGGTCTTTCACTGAAGTTCCTCTATGAAAAAAAAAAATTAAAGCATTACTTAAGCCAAAAGTTTTCTGTTATTGTATTATGTAGAATAGGAAATTAAAAAAAAACCCCTATGAGTGATTCTTTCTGCTGTCTATGTTCCATTGGGGAGATTTACTTTCACTTCCTTTCCCAGAGGTGCAACAAGAAAAGAGAGGAATTATCTCCAGGATGAGGGGAAATCCCCTTTCACAGTTTTCACACAAACTGTTATCCCATTGGAGTATTTCTCCTTACCTCCTATCCAGATGACAAATGTAAAGTTTTTAATCTCTCATCACTTTCAGTGAGTGACAATGGTCATCAAGAGAAAGACAGAGGGCAATTTTTCCTAAACGGGAAACAGACAGCAATACAAACCTGACAAAAAAAGTCCTAATCCTTCAAAATTCCACCCAACAAAAAAAAAAAGTTTTACACATAGATGTACTATAAGCATGTTTTCCATGTGCAGATTTGCCATCGAGCCAACTACAACTATCGGTGTATTATTCAACTACATTACAATCTTTAAAAAACATTTTTTTTTTTTTTTTTAATAGTTTTACTTTACCTTAAAAGTGCATAACATGAAGGCAACAATCAAAAAATGCAACAAGAAAAAAAAAAAATCAAACAGGTTTTATGACCAACATTTGAAAAGTTGTATTTATAATGAAGAGACAAAAAAACACCTCTGTTCATCACACTTCACTGATTTTTTTTTTTTAAATGCATACATTTGATACAAGGATCTTACAAGTATTGGAAAACTCCACTTAACAGCATTCAGTCAAGCTTTTTGGGTGAGTGTTGCAAGTACATAAATCTTTCCGCTGTTTGATCTATATAAATCGCTGCACCCAAGCCTCCAGTTATTGTCATCATATTCTTTGTTGCTGCGATGGGCGGACGGCACTCACAAGTGCACAGCACTTCACTCACTTTTCTCCTGCACTGCTGGAATGCTGTTTAGTGAAATTACCCTCTAACTCACTTAGCCTTTTGACACATTCCCTTCAAATGTAGTGACTTCACTACATGTACATTTAGTAATTTAGTAGCACAAGAATAATCCTTAAACGTCTTATCAATTTCAAAACTGTGAAATAATGTATCGCATTTTGGGGTTGGGGGCTGTCAACAAGGGTTAATCAGATGCTACTAAAATCTTTCTTATAGCTGAGCCCTCATATTATAAACAGTATGCCAATATTCTTGTAGTACACTAACTTTAAGACCTGGTCGTCTTTGGCAGAGTAGGGGTTAACAATCCCTGAAGACCAAACATAAGTTGAGGCTGATTTATAAAAAACATGAATAGAAAAAAAACGGAGGCTGCTGTCCATGACAACACATCAGAAATCCGATTTCACTTTCCAAACCTAATGGGAAACTGAAAGTTAGAATTTGAGTGCTTACGTCAGCTCCACTTTTGTTAGTCCAGATTCTGATAAATCAGCTTTGTGATACAAAGAACATCAGCATGTCCTGCAAAATGGGTTATTTTTCATGTAAGCTGCATGTAGATTGCCAATCTTAGACAGAAATACTGATGACTGGAAACACAAAAGGAAAAACAAAAAACTGTATTTTGCACCTCCGATGTATTTCTTGTAACACGCACATAATTTTATATGAAAAACAAAACAAAAAAGTTTGTCACCCTTTTTGACCTCAGAAGAAAACACTCATTTGTATGAAAATATAAATTAAAAAAGGCGCAAAAACACACTAGACACACTGCAGAACACTATAGGAGTCAGGGAAAAGAGCAAAGCATTGCACAGCAATAGCTTGCTGTCAG
Organism: Pelophylax lessonae; assembly: GCF_965119305.1. Lineage (NCBI taxonomy): Eukaryota > Metazoa > Chordata > Amphibia > Anura > Ranidae > Pelophylax > Pelophylax lessonae. The sequence continues at coordinate 91,535,174 of NC_138775.1, forward strand.
CCCTGAGAGCAAAAGTATACGGGAATGGTCTAACGCTAAAGTGACTGTAACAGTAAAAACAAAATTAAGGCAAAGTCTTCCATCTGGGGTTGGGGGAATGGGGTTAAGTAGTAACATGATACTGTGGATCCCTTAGGCTGTAGATAGGATAAAACCGGTGCTTAAGCCGTTGTTCATAAGTTACATTTGATCTGAACATAACAGATGGTCAGCATTATTCCACATCTCGGATGTCTGTTTCTTGAATACATAAATTAGTGTTTGTTAATTGAGGGTGCCATGTTAGACTGGTACACTGGAATCCTAGTATTTGAGGTCAAGATCCTTCCCAAATATTATCTATACCTTTAAGTCCAAGCAAAGGTGCAGGTTGAAAAGTTTAAAAGTCTGTTAAAACTGGATGAGTTCAGATTGATTGATACCTACTGAAGTTATGTTCTTAAAACATACTTATTCCAAAAGACAGATACAAAGTATACCGTACTTTGCCTTGACCAAAAGATGCAGCACAGTCATCTTCTGAAAAGTCATGAAACAGAAAACAAGTACCTAGAGTTTTCAAAATAAAAGATCCAAATTGATAATTCTGACATTGTCCTGTAACAGAGTAAGGTATGGGATGGATACTTTCACTATAGCAGCTAAGAGGTTTGTGCTCCCTACTGCAGATGCCAGCCATGTTAAATAATGTAATAATGCATAGAGAATTATATTGGAATGCTCAGAAAAAGATATGCCTAAAACACCTGCAATGCCCAAAAATCATTTGGGCCATCTTGAGTGCACAAATTCAACATTCGCATTTAGCTGTAAGTGGCTGCAGAGCTTGATAGAGTCAGCTTGTAAGATTTCATATAAAAATAATTGAGAAACTTCAACTTTGTTAATATGAAGAAGAATATGAGATAGAAACAAAAAAGTAATGGTCAGAAACAAAAACCTAGAACCTCAATTAAAAAAGTATAGTTTGCATTACCTAAATCTGGAATGAACTGCCATATTGGAAAGGGTACTGAACAGATAATAACTTTGTTTGCTTTAAAAACAAAGAGGCAGCTGCACTTTATCCCTTGTATTGCCTGTATAGGGTGTGTAGGAGGGTGGCAGCTTGTAGTGCAACTTAAGTTTGTGCCCAACCTTAGCACTCTCTATTGGGAAAAGTGACTGTTAAAAAACAGTCTTCCATCACCCCAATCCATGAAGCCAACAGAACATTAGAGGTAGCGGCTTGTAGAGTTGCTGTGCCAAGAAGCCAGATAATTTCCTCCTGCAAGCCTCAGTTCAGCGGAGGCATTATTGTGCAAACACCAGAAATGGTATCATACAGGTAGGCCAAAGCGGTGCTTCTTTTTCTTCACAGACTTTGAGTTTGTTAACCTACGTAGATCCTCCTCACCATCAGATTCTTCCATTTCATCATCAGCCGATATAAGAATCTAGCATAAAGAGAGAAGAGTTAGGGAACTGAGCTTCACAGTTCTAAAATATACTTCACCTTCTAGGCAGATAAATATCAAAGTTTAAATTATGGCCAGAATCAAAAATGTCATATATACCGATCATAACTTCAAGACCACCCAACCAATTTAGAGTAGGCTCCCCTTTTGCAATTAAAACAGCCTTGACCTGCTGAGGCATGACACCACTAGACCTCTGAAGGTAAGTTGTGGTATCTGGCACCAAGTCGTCAGTTGCAGATCCTTTAAGGTGCGAGCTGGGGGCCTCCATGGATGAGACTTGTTTTTCCAGCACATTCCACAGAAGCTCAACTGGATTGAGCTCTATCCAGTTCTCTTTTTTTTTTTTCTGTATTTGCAGTGTTGCTAAAAGGAATAATCAATGGGGAAATGTGCATGCGCTGCAGAGATGTACTTTTTTTTTTTTTTTTTTTAAACATACACATTACCATTTTACATTTCACAAAATGTGTAATTCTGTTCAGCTAGTCATGTGATGCATACACGGACCTCTGCGATTCTACATAGCAAAAATAAATGACAACACTATTTCCTTGTTCAGTTATACAGCTTCCTGCTTACTTCTCACTGTAAAGGGGTGTAGGTTGTACTGCTTTGTAATAATACCAAAAACGAACCCAGAAATAGGGTGGTTTTTCCAGACCAATTGTGAAGTGTTTGGCAGGTGTATACAAGTCACAACAGCAGTACAGAATTGCAAATCCTTACGCACATAAATAGTTTGCATGCATGTACGTCAGCTGCATCATTTAACTGTTAGGCTTTGCTCAAAGGGGCATACTATATTGTACACCCATGCAGGACTTAGTTTACCCACACAGGGATGTAGAAGTGTTTCATCCATCTCCATGCAGGTAGTCCTATTCATTTGAATTGAGAAGCAGTGGCTGCATGGACACAGCCACGCAACTGCACAGAGCTTAACACAGACACTGTGTTTCATTGCCCCGCACTTACACCCACACTGCTGCCAAATTGGGATCAGCGGCTGTGTTCATGCAGCCAGTGCATCCCAATTGACATGTGTAGGACTGCCCACATGGGGATGCACGAAACACCTGTGCATTCCTGTGTGCGCATACATGACCCTGGTGAGGGTGTACTATAGCATAAGATCGTGTGAATGAAACCTTAGCCTTTATTTTTTGTTTAAAAAAATTAAAATGATTCTGCATTGTTTCAGACAGTTCTGCAATATTGACACAATTGCTGTAAAAATTAGATCACAAACAGGTAAAACACAAATCAAAATGATCCTGTATAGGCATCACAAACAAGTGCTTCTACAGGTTGACAGGGTAAGGGAAAAGCAAAAACAGTGACTAGTTTACAGCACATTATACTTGTTCAGCAACTTCAACTAGTAGCCTTGCTCCGAATAGTCATGATAGAGAAGATGGCACAATTTAAATCAAGTATAATGTAGAAAAACATTGCATGGAGAATTAGAATATTTTGGCCCTTTTTTACTGACACCACCTACAAAGAAAGAAAGAGGCTTTGTCTCTAGAAAAGTGAGGAGGCGGTAATGAAGTTACAACACCAGACACTCATAATAGGACTGAGCAAAAGCCAATTTGCATTGGAATATAATGACCACGTTGAAGAAAATACCTTTCCTTTTTTAGGTCTTGAGCATCCAAGTAAAAAAAAAAAAAATGGCAGTGGAGAGTGGATTGTGCCAGTGCCAAGTGCATGGTATGCCAATACGTATGACAACACTGATGCCACAGTTTTATGAAACACAGATGGTACTGTTTATACATGCATAGCCAGAAAATCAGGAAGAGTATTACTAGGTCAACAGCAGTAAGCTTCCTCTTTAAAAATGGTAAATTAATCCAAAGAAAACAATATTAATTCAAGCTCAATATATGTAGTATTCCGAAAAATGAACAGCAAGGTGGACAAAAAAAAAAGAGAAGACAACCCATCCACTGATATAAGGGTCTGAGTTAAAGCAGAACTTCACCCTAAAGGGGAAGTTCCAGGTTTATTCCCTCCTACCCCTTCTATTTTTGGACCGGTACCTGCTCCCACTTCTATTCGAAATTCACAAACCAGTGTGCGGCTCGCCCATGAGCAACCAGCTGTTTGAGGATTTATGTGCCCAGGACACATGACACATGACAGAACTGACTTCCAGGATTAGCCTTGGAAGAATCAAAGGACCTCTTTTAGTCTCTGAGATGGAGAGTTTACAAGTCTAAGGCTTAGCATACTTTTGTTGGGGCAAAAGGGTGTTCTTTCCTTCAGTGACATTTTTGATACTTTAGGTCCAGGGATTCGCCAATGTTCCACAGACACAACAACATGCATCATAGTTTGATATTGGAATAGGGAAAGCTTTTTTTTTTCTCTGCCTACCTCAGACTCGGATTCATCATAAGAGGCTGCCCGCCGGTATCGCACTTTGTTACCATTGCGGGAGTCTGGACTTCCTTCCTTCTCTTCCATCTTGGCTTTTGTCTTCCCCTTCTTCATCAGAAAGTTGTCCACCACCCAGAACATTAATGCCTGTTAAACAGAAATAAAGAGTAAAAATGTATCCAACAACCTGTAGAACTAAACCAAAATAATGAAATAGGTTGTATAAATAAAAGTATAATCAGAATATAGAAGTCTAACTTAAATTGTTATCAATGTATTCTGTTCAACAGGGAACAAGGTATATATAGTACTTTGTCCCATGTAGCTCAGAGATTCAACACCCTACCGCCCCCCCATGGTCGTTTGACAAGTCCGCTCAACTGCTTAAGCCTAGCACACACTACCGTTTTTTGTTTTATTTTGTTCCTTCAACCCAGAAGGGCTGAACAAAAAAAAAAAAAAAACTGACAGCTCAGGAGGAGCAGCTGTATTAACTATGCAAATTTAGTACAGCGATCTCCCCTGCTGTGCTATTGTGTTCTGACACACCAGAACACTCCAGACCATGACAAGTTCCTCATAAGAAATGCAGGGGAAGAGGGATGTGTCAGCAAAAACGCAAGCAGGTAAGTGCTTGGAGAAAAGTGCTATCTTCTCGCCAGCTGCATTGTCGGATGGCTGTAGGTAACAGGGGTGTGGGGAAGGGGGTTGCCCTGTCCAATCTAACAGCTTGCCTTAGGCCGGCCATACAGTACATGGATCGAAATCTGACACGTTCACCAACGACTGGCCAAATTAAGATTCATGTATGGGCAGGGTGGTTGTACAGAAGTCAATCCACCTATGGGATGCTTCAGACACCACATATGAGGATAGGACAAAGTAGTATATATGTACTTTGTTTCCTATAGTGAGACTTTAACATAACTCAATTTTATTCACTAGAGATAATGCAACTACAATTTAATTTATTGAGGCAAAAAAGACAACTGGAAACAGACAAGAGAAAACTCCTTCATTGCTTTCCAAACATCAATGTAGGTTTTTACGGTCAATTACAGTCAACATCTAATTACCTAGTTAGGGCCCTTTCACACTATCCAGTAGCAAAATCAGTAGATTTTCAGGGTTTCAAATGCGTTTGCTGTGCATTTCTGGCACGTTTTTTTAATTGTGCAAAATAGACATGCGACTCAAAAACACACCAAAAATGCAAATTGTGTTGCATTTTTACCACGACTACCATTCATTTTAATAGAAAGCTGCATTTCTGGTTCAGTTTTTAAAACTCCACCAAAGATGCAGCATGCAGGACTTTTCAAAATGTACCGCACCTGTAATTCAGTGGTGCGAAGACTCCCATAGGATTCTAAGGGAAACATTTTTGAACACATGAAGAAAGGGAGGTGCAAAGAGGCATTGAAAGCCAAGACACCAGCTGAAATCTATCAGTAATTACAAAGCAATCGTGCCCTAAAGTAGAGAGTGTACAGCTTGTATAACAGTGTAAATTTGCTGTCTCCTCAAAAAAACTCCACACACAGCCATTAATGTCTAAGCCACTGGCAACAAAAGTGAGTACACCCCTAAGTGAAAATGTCCAAATTGGGCCCAATTAGCCATTTTCCCTCCCCGGTGTCATGTGACTCTTTAGTGTTACAAGGTCTCAGATGCGAATGGAGAGCATGCGTGTTAAATTTGGTGTTATCGCTCTCACTCTCTCATACTAGTCACTGGAAGCTCAACATGGCACCTCGTGCCAAAGAACTCTCTGAGGATCTGAAAAAAGAATTGTTGCTCTACATAAAGACGGCCTAGGCTATAAGAAGAGTGCCAAGACCCTGAAACTGAGCTGCAGCACGGTGGCCAAGACCATACAGCGGTTTAACAGGACAGGTTCCACTCAGAACAGACTTCTTCATGGTCGACCAAAGAAGTTGAGTGCACGTCCTCAGCGTAATATCCAAAGGTTGTCTTTGGGAAATAGACGTATGAGTGCAGCCAGCATTGCTGCAGAGGTTGAAGGGGTGGGGGGTCAGCCTGTCAGTGCTCAGACCATACGCAAACTTCATCAAATTAGTCTGCATGGCTGTCATCCCAGAAGGAAGCCTCTTCTAAAGATGATGCACAAGAAAGCCTGCAGTTTGCTAAAGACAAGCAGTCTAAGGACATGGATTACTGGAACCATGTTTTGTGGTCTGACGAGACCAAGATAAATTTATTTGGTCCAGATGGTGTCAAGCGTGTGTGGCGGCAACCAGGTGAGGAGTACAAAGACAAGTGAGGCTTGCCTACAGTCAGGCATGGTGGTGGGAGGGTCATGGTCTGGGGCTGCCGGCACTGGGGAGCTACAGTTCATTGAGGGAACCATGAATGCCAAAATGTACTGTGACATACTGAAGCAGAGCATGATCCCCCTTCCCTTCGGAGACTGGGCCGCAGGGCAGTATTCCAACATGATAACATCCTCAAACACACCTCCAAGGCAACCAATGCCTTGTTAAAGAAGCTGAGGGTAAAGGTGATCGACTGGTGAAGCAAGTCTCCAAACCTAAAACTTACTGAGAATCTGTGGGGCATCCTCAAATGGAGTGCAAGGTCTCTAACATCCACCAGCTCCATGATGTCGTCAGGGAGGAGTGGAAGAGGACTCTAGTGGCAACCTGTGAAGCTCTGGTGAACTCCATGCCCAAGAGGGTTAAGTCAGTGCTGGAAAATAATGGTGGCCACACAAAATATTGACACTTTAGGCCCATTTTGGACATCTCCACTTAGGGGTGTACTCACTTTTGTTGCCAGCGGTTAAGACATTAATGGCTGTGTGTGGAGTTATTTTGAGGGGACAGCAAATTTACACCGTTATACAAGCTGTACACTCACTACTTTACATTGTAGCAAAGTTCTACTCAAAAACTCAAAGTGCACCGTGCAAATATGTGCAAAAAGGGCTGGAGTGTAGAAACCATGTAAACATATACTAAGTAAATAAAGTGCCAGTCCAGATAAAATAGTTCTTTAAGATCTCAGTAGATGATAAGATATAAACAGTCCCAAAAATATGTCCCACGAAAGTGCTGGAGTGCCAGGAAGAAAGTGAACAAACATGCAATCTTTTGCGGTGCAGTGAGCAAGTGCCGGTCCTCCCCCTTTGGGTGTTCACTTACCGGACAATGGTGACCCCTATGCTGTATAGCTATAGAGATCGACAGGGCTTATGTCCTAGTAAGGAACCGGCTATCACAACTCCTCCAAGGTGGATGTATCTCCACAGATGTAAATACCCCGATACATGTATTGGAGAAAAAGGTGCTCACATAATGTAAATCCGATATAAGGTTTTTATTTGTGCAAATAGTAAAAACAAACTCACATTTCGTTGCTGTATTAAAGGCGTATATGGTAAAAAATCTCGTCCTTCCTAGTAACTGGTGCCGCTAGAACGCCCCGTGGTTTCGGCGTGCGTTCCACCGCACCGGAAGTGACGTATCGCTAAGACGTAGACCGGAAGTGCGTCGACGCGTTTCGCCCTCCTCTTCCGGGCGCTTTCACAGACGTATTTGGAGGAGGGCGAAACGCGTCGACGCACTTCCGGTCTACGTCTTAGCAATACGTCACTTCCGGTGCGGTGGAACGCACGCCGAAACCACGGGGCGTTCTAGCGGCACCAGCTACTAGGAAGGACGAGATTTTTTACCATATACGCCTTTAATACAGCAACGAAATGTGAGTTTGTTTTTACTATTTGCACAAATAAAAACCTTATATCGGATTTACACTATGTGAGTACCTTTTTCTCCAATACATGTATCGGGGTATTTACATCTGAGGAGATACATCCGCCTTGGAGGAGTTGTGATAGCCGGTTCCTTACTAGGACATAAGCCCTGTCGATCTCTATAGCTATACAGCATAGGGGTCACCATTGTCCGGTAAGTGAACACCCAAAGGGGGAGGACCGGCACTTGCTCACTGCACCGCAAATGATTGCATGTTTGTGCACTTTCTTCCTGGCACTCCAGCACTTTCGTGGGACATATTTTTGGGACTGTTTATATCTTATCATCTACTGAGATCTTAAAGAACTATTTTATCTGGACTGGCACTTTATTTACTTAGTATATGTTTACATGGTTTCTACACTCCAGCCCTTTTTGCACATATTTGCACGGTGCACTTTATGAGTTTTTGAGTAGAACCTAATTACCTATTATTCTTTATATGATTCACTATTGTTTGCGCTGTGATATATTTTTCTTGCATTTGTGAATTTTGGGTTACCACAATTTATGAACAGCTGCATTCTAGAAATTTTTAATATTGACAAATAGTTTTTTCACTTATCTTTGCGCTGTATTTGCACTGCATTGTAGCAAAGTGTCATTTCTTCAGTGTTGTCACATGAAAAGGTATAATAAAATATTTACAAAAATGTGAGGGGTGTACTCATTTTTGTGAGATACTGTACATACAGTCAGGTCCATAAATATTGGGACATCGACACAATTCTAATCTTTTTGGCTCTATACACCACCACAATGGATTTGAAATGAAACAAACAAGATGTGCTTTAACCGCAGACTTTCAGCTTTAATTTGAGGGTATATACATCAAAATGAGGTGAACGGTGTAGAAATTACAACAGTTTACAACCGCTGGCAACAAAAGTGAGTACACCCCTAGTCCCAAGTGAGTACACACCCAAGTCTGCAGTTAAAGCACATCTTGTTTGTTTCATTTCAAATCCATTATAGAGCAAAAAAAGATTAGAATTGTGTCGATGTCCCAATATTTATGGACCTGACTGTATACACACACACACACACACACACACACACAAGCGATAACATTAAGATCACTGACTCTGGTACATTTATACCCCACCAACTTTCAGATACCATTGTATTAGGAAGCAAGTAAACATGTTGTCCCTTTAGTTAGATTATCGAAAGCAGGAAAAAATTGGATTTTTGTCTTTACATTAAAATCCTTTTCTCTGATGTTCATCGATGGACACAGCTCCAGAATCTTCTTAACCATTGGGTTATGCTGCTCCCTACTGGAGTAGAACACTAGGCAGGAAAAAGCTTTGCCACACCCACTACGCAGTCCCAGGGGATATACTTCCACACTTTGCTCTAGGCATTCAGTTTTGTTACAAGCAGTGTCAGAAGAAAAATAACCCAACTCAATAGAGGGGTGGGTGCTTTGTCCGTCAATGACCATCAGAGAAAAAGATTTTACGGTAAGACAAAAATCCAGTTTTCTCTTTCATTTATTGATGGACACAACTCCAGAATCTTCTTAACTAGGGATGCACCGATCCGACTTTTCTAGTCCCGATAGCGATACCCTGGCTTTGTGTATTTGCCGATACCGATACTGATCCGGAACTACATACATACACAATATGCATGCAGCTTCAGTACAGAGCAAAGCCACTGCTTCCTGTGTATATGTCTCCTCCATTCACAGGCGGAGTGCATCTGATATCACTCTCCTTGTGAGCCGCACCTATACAGGAAGTAGCGGCTCCGTGCAAGTAAGGGACAGCTGAGTCGGGACTTAGCAAAACCGGATCGGCCCGTGGATCGGTAAATTGTACCAATCCACCGATCCAGCTAATTTGGCAGTATCGGCGCCGATATCCGATCCTAATATCGGATCGGTGCATCCCTATTCTTAACCATTGGGACATCCCAAAGCAGTGTTAAACATGAGATGTAGGAAAAACAGCAGAAAAAAATCCCAAAGGGCTAAACCTAGCCAACCAGGTAACGTGGAGCTCAACCAGGAACAACTGGAGCTAACCAGAAAACAATACACCCTTCAAAGAGGACCAGGTCCTCTCAAACAGCAGCCTGCAAAACCTTTCAGCCAAAAGAAGCATCCACAGATGCCAGTACATCCACTATAAAATTTTGTGAAAGTGTGCACAGACGACCAGATGGCCACCTTGCAAACCTGTATCACTGACGCCTGATAGCAGAAAGCCCAGGAGGCACTAAACACCCGCATAAAAAGTGCCTTAACAGGGAACGGAGGAACCTGACCCTTGATGGAATAGGCCTGCTCCACCATCTGTCTTGTCCGTCTGAAAATGGTCGTGGCAGACGCAACCAACCCTTTGTGAGGTCCATCCATAAAGGCAAACAGTAAGGCTGATTTTCTAAAAGACTCAGTTGCCGCAAGGTACACCCTGAGTGCCTGACCAACAACCAGAGAGTGCAAGGCAATTCCCCTAGGATGTTTAGACTTAGGACACAGGGAAGGCAACACGATGTCTTCATTCAGATGGAAACCTGAAACAAGCTTAGGAAGGAAAGCCTGACAAGGGCGAAGCACCACTTTATCTCTGTGAGCCACCAGGTAAGGTGAATGACAAGACAACGTTGCCAGCTCCGACACCCTGCGTGCAGAAGTAATTAGCCCCCAAGAAGGCTACCTTCTGGGACAATGTAAGCAGAGGAAGCTTGTGAATATTTTTAAAAGGTGGTTACTGGAGAACCAACAGCACCAAATTGAGATCCCACAGAGGCAACAAAGACTGCACTGGGGGAGCCAAGTGGCGAACCCCCTGAATAAAGGTGCGAACCAAAGAATGCATAGCCAAAGGACGGTAAAAGAAGACCGCCAAGGCCAAAAACCTGGCCCTTGATGGTACCCAAGGCCAGGCGCTGCTCAATACTTTGTTGGAGGAATGCCAAAATCCGAGCCACCAAAGGGAACGGAGATGACCCCCCAAGAGACTCACCCCACGCAATGTACGTCTTCCAGGCGCAATAGTAAATCTTCCTAGAGGTAGATTTTTTTAGCCTTTACCAGCACGGGAATCACCGATTCAGACAACTACCTATCTTTCAGCACCTGGCTTTCAACAGCCAAGCCGTTAAAGCCAGCGACTCTACCATACCAGATCAGGCCATACCAGATCGGCATACCAAGACCAGGGAGGCCAGTCTGGAGCCACTAGGATAACCGGATCCCTTATGCCTCAATCAGAAGACTCGGCAGACATTTTAGCCAGGAAAAGGCGTATATCAGATGATACTGGCCCCAAGGAGCCACCAGTGCATCTGTGGCGTCGGCCAGAGGATCCTGAGACCTTGCCTCAATTCTAGAACTTTCCTGTTGGAATGAGAGGCCAACAGGTCCTCCTCAGAAGTTTCTCACCGGAGACACAGCTGAACCTTAGAATGCCGGCTACCTCCCGAGCCGCCAGGCCACTTCTTGTGCCCCCTTGGTGATTCACTAACGCCACACCCGTGGCATTGTCCTATTGATGTTTACCGGGCATCACCTAAAAGGCTACTTGTCCAATGAGAATGTAATAAAAGAAAACCGCGCATCCAAACTAAAATACAGCAGCTAGCATCAAATCAGCAAATAACAGGAATGGTATAATGGTGTAAAAAATGCAGCACTAGTAATTGAGTACAATCAGGGTGAAGTCCATATATATTCCAAATGCTTGAAGCGGAATAAGTAATACAACGCCTTTTAACCCCCTTTGTGTGCACTGCAGAGACAAAAACGGCACTCGGTGAGCAAAGACTTCCTACACCACATGTATGTCCAAGCCTCTTACCAGAATAGACCACTGTTTTCACAGTGATCAAAGGCGCCTTTCAATCCCAAAGGTAATCTCAATAATGGACACTGGGCACTTTCTCTTGGCGGACTGGTTGGCAGAATATTCCAATCTTTTAGTGTGTAAGACTCGAGTGTCTCCAATGGGGTTTGTGTACCATAAAATAAAAAAGATCTTATGGTGCAGTACATTTCAATAGCATAATTTATTGGTAAAAGATAATTGCACTCACCAAATATAATAAAACACAGCACAGTATTCACAGAGTGTACAAAGAAGCCGCTAGAACGGCGGCGGACCTCTTCCGGCATGTGATGCCAGGCGCAGGTAAGCTCCTCCTACGCGTTTTGTAGCAACCTACGTCGTCAGGGGGCGTACCTACGTTAACTGAACCTCAGATATATAGGCCTAACACAGGAAACGGATAGCTGATGGACAATAAGCCATACTAAACCGGAAGCGGAACCCACATCCTGGACCGCAAACAGTAGTAAATGGAACGCAGTCCGAACCTAAAAGGAATGAGCCGTGATACCAGACATTATAAAAGCGATAAAAGAGGGAAAACACAAAAATGATTTAAAAATCTCAATCTTGGGCCGAAAGCGGAACCCACATCCTGGACCGCAAACAGTAGTAAATGGAACGCAGTCCGAACCTAAAAGGAATGAGCCGTGATACCAGACATTTTAAAAGCGATAAAAGAGGGAAAACACAAAAATGATTTAAAAATCTCAATCTTGGGCCGGAAGCGGAAACCCACATCCAGGACCGCAACTAATAATAAATGGAACGCAACCCAGACCCTAAAAAATAAAACATAATGCTAGACATTTAAAAATAATAAAAGAGAGACATCAAAAGGTATATATAATACATTTTCCTAAAGTCTCAATCTCAGAGCCACATACAAGTATAGTTGGCTATAATATAGTGCAACCACCAATGATAGCCAGTCTCTAGCTAGCAATCCTTTACATCCATATGGAAAAAAAGGGGGTGTATCTTATTATATATATATATATATATATATATATATATATATATATATATATATATATATATAGTCATAAAAAAACACACAGCGTAAAAAAAAAATGAGCAACATGTGCGTTTTGTCACAAGCCAGAAGGAGTCAAATAGAAAGGAAAAACCCCTTTACAAAGGAGTATCAAAAGTTTAAAATAAATACAAACAAGGCCTATATAGAAATGTCTAACTATTGTTAATAAAGGAATTAACATCCAGGTCCACATTCAAACCTGATGGCCTAAAACATTTAAGCTGGTATATCCACTTGGTTTCTAGTTTTTAGATATCGCTTTGCAAGTGGCTGCCTCTCCAATTAGGTTGAAATTGATCAATAACCATAAAAAGGACGTCCCCGCTGGATTCCTCTTATGGTATAGGTCATAATGTTTGGAGAGGTAATGCTTTGGAAAGCCCTTGCGAATGTTATTGATATGCTAGTTCATCCTAATTCTAAATTCTCTAATGGTCCAGCCCACATAGTGGAGGCCACAAGGGCAGGTTGTAAGATAAACCACATTTTTTGTAGAACAGGTGGCAAAGCATTCAATATTATAGGAGATATTGGTAACATTAGAGGAGAATTTTGTGTATTTCCTATTTTTGTGAATATTAAGGGAACATACTCCACATCTCCTGCAAGGGAAATATCCATTCTGTTGAAGGAGGGTTTTTTTGGGGGCTCAATCACATTCGGTGCAATTTCAAAGGAGGAGCATCCCAAAAGAGAACAGGGAGTATCTTTAATTAAAGGACCTAGGATTCTATCACTTTTAAGAATATCCCAGTGTTTGGAAAGAATTTTCTTGATGGTATATTGCTGGGAAGAGTATGATGTGAAAAATGAAAAGCAGGATGAACATTTTCCAGATGAACCATCCGGCTGATCATTCCGAGATGTCGGACTGATGGGGTTAAGGATAGTGTCCCTACCCATATCAGCCACCATTATGATGACAGAATCCATTTCACTTGAGCTGTAACCTTTATCCAGGAAGCGATCTTTTAGAATTTCTGCCTCACTAAGGCTATCCTGCAAAAGAGTGCAATTCCTCCTCAGCCACCGAAATTGGCTCTTGGGATCACCCTTGAGCCAAGGTCTATGATGACAACTCTCGAGGTTGATATAACCATTACGATCCGTTTCCTTAAAAAAGGTTGACGTCCCGATCTGGTTATGTTGCACTCTGATTTTTAGATCTAAGAAGTAAATTTCTTCACTGCTTATTTTATATTTCAAAGATATGCCCCTGTCGTCGTTATTCAGGGTGGAGAAAAGGGACTCAAGAGAGTCCCTATCTCCACTCCAAAGCAACAACAGGTTGTCTATATAACAACCCCAATAGTTCCGCTTCAAGCATTTGGAATATATATGGACTTCACCCTGATTGTACTCTATTACTAGCGCTGCATTTTTTATACCATACTTGTCCAATGAGCCAGACAAATCTCATCGCCCAAAGTTCCAGTATATTGATTGGTAGTCTTGACTCCACCAGAGTCCAGACCCTTTGAGCACATCTGTGCCCAAAACGCCTCCCCACCCGGACAGGCTGGCAACTGTGGAGACTACTGTCCAGTATAGGGGAAGGAAGAGTTTGCCCTGTCAAAGTGCCGGAGAGCGAAGCCTCCACATCAGGGACCCTCTCGTATCCCGGCTCAACAGGATCAGATTGTCTAGAGACTGTGGATTCTTGTCTCACTTGGCAAGAATTTCTTTTTTTCAGAGGTCTCGAGTGAAACTGTGCAAAGGTAGACACCATCACACACAGCACCCGCATGCAAGTCCTGAAAGATGACCGTGCTGGACAACAGGAGCCAAATTGTATCCTGCAGCTTTTGGAGTTTTTTTCCCTGGAAGAAACACTCTGGCTGAAGCAGAGTCCAGAGACAGACCCAGAAAGTCCAACTTAGGGGACGGAACCAGAGCAGACTTTTGGAAGTTTAATTTCCAACCGAACTCTTGCAGAGTCCTTACAGTAATTTCCAGGTTGTCCTTTAGAGCAGTAGGAGACTCTGTTCACAGAAGAGCGTCCAGGTACCCAATACCGCAATCCCCCGCTGCCTCTACAATGCCAACACTTTTGTGAATACCCCTGCAGCTGAGGCGAGACCAAAGGGCAATGCCATAAATTGATAATGCTCCTCGCCCACGGCAAAGCAGAGGAAACGCTGATGACTGACATATATTGGGATATGAAGGTAAGTGTCCTTTGATGTGGGGATGCCACTACCACACGAATGGACTCCATTCTGAACTTTTGTACCCCCACAAAGCGGTTCAAAAGCCCTGAGATCCAGGATTGGACGTACTCCTGAGAGATGAAAAGGCCGCATATGAGCCAAGAAAAAAAGGACCCACTTCTGCGACGAGACTCCTTGCCCCTGGCAGCCTGTGGAAGAAGAGTACTCTTCCCCCCCTGTAAGAGCCTTAATGATATCAACCATATCATGCGCCAAAGGACCACTGCTGCCACGGACAGCCTAGAACTAAGGAAGCCGCATCAAGAGAGGCATTACAGACAAACTGCAACCCCTGGACCAACTGGGGAATACCTTTGACGCTTTGGGGAGCTGCGGGTACCAAAGGTGAGCGGCGCCTCTGACGCAGCAGCAGCTGCATCCTCGATTCTTAAAGTTGCCCGCACCGATACAATCAGTGCATCCACCAGCTCCGTTTCATGCTTGGCTGCAGTAGAAGAGGAATCATCCTCACTAACAGAGCATTCGAAGTGCGTGAACGCAGACCCAGTAGGGTAGCTACATACTAAGCTCACCCCTAAACATAATAAGGGGAGACCGTTGACTGCGATCCTGCAAGGGGACGCCGACTAAGGGTGCACAAATGGACCAACTCTGAGACCTCACAAAAGACAAGGGGGGTTGCCTTAAGAGCCCACCATAGAGGACATAATAGAACATAGCCCCCCTTTAAATGTGGGCCGCCTGCCGTGACGGGGACGTGCAGGCAGGGTACCCTCGCTCACACAATAATGGCTACAAGACTACCACTAAAAATCAAGCACCCCCACGGCACCACTCTGTTCAAGGGAGGTGCCAAGCTGACCATATGGCCCAGCAGGCTGCAAACCACGGCCTAAATTTTTGTGGGACCCCAGCCGCAAATAGCACAGATCCTCAGTCTGGAAGATGCCGGGGGGGGGGGGGGCTGGGGGCTTCAGCTAGACCCACTGAGGCCGCCCCCCAACTCACTGGCCTAGTAGGCCCCGGCTTAGTAAGCCACAGGCCGTGGCCTAAATTTTGAGCCCCAGCGGATCCGATCACCCAGGGCAGCGGAGGGGAAGGCGGATGCCCACACGGAAGGCAGTGGCTTTAGCCATCCTCACAGGAGTCACCTCACATAGGTTCCGACGAGTAGGCCATAAAGCTGCGGCTTAAATTTTAGGCCAGATCTGCCCGTGTGAGGTGGGTACCAGTGGATGGTAGCACATCTGCTCCCCCAGCCAAACAACTGCCGCAGGGAGCCCCAAAGACATCCCTGCTCTAGTCACCAACCCCCAGGATGGAAGGGAACCCTGCTCAACCCTCTGTGAGGCAAAAGACCCACAGTGACCGTTTAGTGGGGCTGTGGGGGGGGGTTAACCCGGGGGTCCGACCACCCCAAGGAGGGGTCCACGTCTACCCTAAAAGACCACCAGGGGAGAAGGGGGACACTACTTACCACGCCATGGAACTGGGTGGGCACCTTTCCGGGCAGACCACTGCGCCATCGGAAGGGGGGTGCTGCGGGCCAAGAAAGCACCTTCATGAGACGTTTAACTTGCAGGCCAGTCCCCGTCCAGTGGGGCTATGTCATGGCCGACCTAGAGTGGAGCTGAGGCCTGCATGCACTCAGCCGGACTGGGGATACTGTAAGGATCTAGAATATCCAGTCCGTTGGCCAGAACAGCAGTTGATTGTAGTTCTCAGAAGAACAGAGAATAATAAAAGAGGAAAAATTCAATTTAAAAAAGGAAAGATTGCTAGGACCAGGGATCCCAGCAAGGAACTAGGTCCTTACTCCTAACTAGGCAAGAAAAAAACTGAATGCCTATAGCAGAGTGTGGGAGTATATCCCCTGAGGCTTGCCCAAAGGCGTGGTAAAGGTTATTCCTGCCTAGTGTCCTACTCCTGTAGGGGGCAGCATAACCCCCCTACATAATGATTAAGAAGATTCTAGAGCTGTGTCCGTCAATAAACGAAAGAAAAAAATGTGATTTTTGTACTTACTGTAAAATCCATTTCTCTGAGTTCATTAAAGGATACAGCGCTCCATAAATCATAACTACTGGGTTATATCGCCTCCTCTAGGAGTAGGACTAGGCAGAACAAAAAACACCTGGCTATGCCCATGGGCTGTCCTCAGCTTGGTATATAACCCCCCTCTCTGCTCTAGGTAATCAGTTTAGTAGCAAGCAGTTTGCAATTTTTTTATACTTCCTTACATCTTTTTTGTTTTTTTCTCTCGGGAGATCTACAATCAACTGGCGGGCTGGGTGACGGGCTAGCTAATCTAGATCCATTGGTCCCCCCAGCCCAGCCAGCGAGCGATTGCAGACCGCAGCTACGTGCTAGTTGATTGTAGATCTCCCGAGAGAAAAAAAAAAAAAAAAGATGTAAGGAAGGATAAAAAAATTTGCTAGGACCAGAGATCCCAGCCAGGAGCCTAGGTCCTTACTCCTGACTAGACAGATTAAAACGGATTACCTAGAGCAGAGAGGGGGGTTATATACCAAACTGAGGACGGCCCATGGGCGTAGCCAGGTGTTTTTTGTTCTGCCTAGTCCTACTCCTGGAGGAGGCAATATATCCCAGTAGTTACGATTTATGGAACGCTGAGTCTGTCGATGAAGGAAAGAGAAATTGGCATCGCGGTATTGTTGTGTATGGGACTTTGTAGCCACAAACTACTTAAGAATGCCCATGCTGACCCATGTCCACAGCCAAAATTGCCTACAATGGGCATGGGAGTATCAGAATTGCACCACTCAGCAATGAAAGACATCCCTGAATGCATATATAAATGGTGATTGCACCTCATGCGAGGTATCACCATTAACATCGAAGTAAAAGCAATAAATCTAGAACCATCATTTTTGATTAACGCTAAACTGATAACCTTTGAAGGCTTTTATAGCGTCACCAACGGTGAATTTAGGTACCGCAATTTGTCACCATTTTACAGACGTCTACAATTTTAAATCTTGACATGTTTGGTATCTATTTACTCAACACACCATCATATTGTATATTTTACAGAAACATTTAACATTGTACTTTGTTTTTGTGCACTACGACAGCCACCATTTTATTTTCCAGGCCCTCTACTTTCAGAAAATATACAACGTTGAAGGTTCCAAATAATTTTCTAGTAAAAAACAATGCTGATTTTATTGTGTGTGAAAAGTAAAAAAAATAACTGGCAGGCAAGTATATAAACAAGTATATAAGCAAGATGAAAAGGTGGTGTTGAAATGTGCATAAATGTATGTTTAAGAAGGTCGCTCTATAATCTTGTCACTTGAACAGCAAATGACAAGCATAGACTGCTATGTAAACATTGTAAAAAGCACATTAATGAGGGAAATAGCTCGTCTTAAATTTATCTAAAACCACATTTTAAAAATGGCAGATGTGGTTGCTGCATTTTTTTTTTTTTAGGTTGTTTTTTTCCCCCAATGATTTTGTCAGTAAAACACTTTCTGTCGTAGCATGAAAACCTTTACTCACTGTACTGTAACTATCGAGGAGCAGCCTCGTTACCCAGGCTACTTTCCTAATTTGAACTACAAGCACCTTCCTTTCCTTAGGTCCATAATATACAGGGAGGTCTTCTTTAGGTCATAGAATAGGACTGGGAAGGCTGATAGCGGTGCAACTCAGTTCGGTAAACAAAAAAGGATACTGGATTTCTGACAGGATCAACAGGTATTATTCTGGACTTGAAGAAAATGTACTTAAGTTTATAGAAAGCAAATGCAGCCACCACATCTAAAGACTGGTAAACTGCAATATATTGCATTTTTTTCTCGGGTTGAGACATACTTTAATGGCAATCCCCTTAACAATCTCGCACTTATATAGAATATGTGTAATAAATATTTCAACATAGTTAAGAATTCAAGTAAGAAATTCAATTCTTATCAATTAAGTTATCAATAAATTGAAAAATAACTCACATTAACAAAGAAGGGTACAATAAGCATCACGATGGCCAGCTCCAGTTTGGGACTATTAGATGGTAAATTTAACATGGCAACCTGCATAATAAGAAGATATTTTTTTCATGTTTGCTTTGGAATGTCAGAAAGCACTAGTCATATGCGAACTAACTGTAGAAATTGTTTTTTATGAACATGAGATAAGTCTTAAAGTTCTATGATCAAAGTTACTCAAAATATTCAGAAGAAAACAGTGTACACACGCTCACACTTGTATATATTGTAAAACGAATACCTCCTTAAGTCTGGGTATAAGCAGGACTAGAACTATTGCAGTTTTCTCGAACATCATTATGAGGATGTAGAGGGCACATTGACCAACCCAAGCTTTACACTGTATAGGATCACCTGCAGTACAAGAAATGATAGTCAGTACAAAATAAAGTGCATCTCTAGGTCAGATCTCCAAACTTTCTAAACAAAGGACAAGTGTACTACTGCCCTTCAGACTTTAGGGGGGGCGGACTGCGGCCAGTGATAGTAGAAAATGCCCCAGCATCAGTGCCGCAGGTTGTCATCAGCAGGAGTAAAAAAAAAAAAAAATTGCAAAGCATTTGTGGTTAGTAGGTGGAGTAATCGTGCCCAATCATTTGTGTCAGTGGGAGGAATAGTGCTCCACTATTGGTTGCAGTGGGAGGAAGAGTGCCCCACCATTGGTGTCAATGGGAGGAATACTTCCCCATCTTTGGTGTCAGTGGGAGGAATTGTGCCCCATCTTTGATGTCAATGGAAAGAAAAGTGCCCCTCTTTGATGTCAATGGAAAAAAAAGTGCCCCATCTTTGGTGTCAGTGGAAGGAAAAATTGGATTTTTGTCTTACCGTAAAATCCTTTTCTCTGAAATTCATTGACGGACGCGGTCTCTGTTCTTCATAACAGTAGGGTTATACTGCCCCCTCCAGGGGAAGGACACTAGGCAGAAAGGGACACAAGGAAGGCAACACAATGTCCTCATTTAAGTGGAAACTGGAAACCACCTGCGGAAGGAAGGACGGATCCAGGCGAGCCAAGTGTCGCACCCCCGGACAAAGTTACGCACCAAAGAAAGGGTGGCTAATGGCCTCTGGAAGAAAATTGCCAAAGCCGAAATCTGACCTTCGATAGTACTCAGGGCCCGTTTTTGATCAACTCCCCGTTGAAGGAAGGCCAAGACCTGAGCCACCGAGTAAGAGCGAGGGGGAACCCCAAGAGCCTGACACCATGCAATATACGACTTCCACGTACGATGATCTTTTTAGAAGTTGCTTTTCTCGCTTTAAGCAGAGTGGGAATCACTGAAGTAGACAATCCCCCTGTCCTTCAGCACCTAGCTTTCAACAGCCAAGCCGTCAAAGCCGGCGACTGTAAAGCAGGATGGAAGATCGGCCCTTGAGACAGTAGATCCTCCCTTAGAGGAAGGATCCAAGGAACGTCTGCAACTAGCCTGACCAGGTCGGCGTACCAAGCTCGGCAGGGCCAGTCTGGAGCCACAAGGATGACTGGAATCCCTTCTGCCTCGATCCTGCGAAGAAGTCTTGGCAGCAACTTGAGAGGGGGAAAAGCATATATTAGCTGATACTGACCCCATAGAGCCACCAGCGCGTCTGTGGCCAGGGGGTCCTGAGTGTGGGCCACAAACCTCTGCACTTTTCTGTTAATCCGAGACTCTTACAGATCTACGTCTGGAGTGCCCCAATGAAGGCACAGCTGCTGGAACACCTCCGGATGGAAAGACCATTCTCCTGGAGCCAAGGCCTGCTAACTGAGGTAATTTGCCTGCCAATTTTCCACTCCGGGAATGTGAACGGGGGAAAGAGCTAGAACAAAACGTTTCGCCCAACGAAGGATGCTCACCACCTCTAATCCCGCCAGGACACTCCTGGTGCCCCCTTGGTGATTGACATAAGCCACAGCCATGGCATTGTCCGATTGAATGCGCACTGGACAGCCCCAAAGGTACTCCGTCCAGTGAACTAAGCAAAGCCTGATCACTCTCAGCTCCAGAACATTGATCTGTAACCATGATTCCTCCAGAGACCAGACCCCTTGAGTAGAAAGCTTGCCTAGAACACCTCCCCACCCAGACAGACTGGCATCCGTGGTGATCACTGTCCAATAAATGGGAAGAAAGGATTTTTCTTGTTTGAGCGTCAGAGACCGAATCCACCATATAAAGGGACCCCCTGGTCACCTGGATCTGATTGTCCAGAGAATTTGGATCTTTGTTCCATTTGAGAAGGGTTTCCTTTTGGAGTATTCTCTTGTGGAATTGAGCGAAAGGTACCGCCTCGAAGGACAACACCATCAGTCCCAGAACTCTAATATAAGTCCGAAGGGACGACCATTTGCTGGCCAGCAACAGCTGAATCGCAGTCTGGAGCTTTTGGAATTTTTCCGGAGAAAGAAACACCCTGGCTGAGGGTGAATCCAAAGTCAGGCCCAGATAGTCCAGTCTCATTGAAGGAACCAGGGACGACTTCTGCAGGTTCACAATCCACCCAAACTCCTCCAGAGTTCTCATGGTGATCTCTAAGTTTGTCACCAGCGCCATTGGAGACTCTGCACAGAGAATCAGATCGTCCAGGTAACTCAGGACCGATATCCCCCGCTGGCATAATAAAGCCAGGACCAGAACCAACAGTTTTGTGAAGACCCGAGGGGCAGAGGCGAAACCAAAGGGTAACGCCACAAACTAGTGATCTTCTCCCACAGCAAAACGCAGGAACCTTTGATGTCCTGCACATATCGGGATGTGAAGGCAGGCATCTTTGATGTCTATGGAGGCCATGAATTCTCCTGGTGTAGGGAAGACACCACCGTGCGAATAGATTCCATCTTGAATTTTTCAACTCACACAAAGCAATTTAGTGCTTTTTGGTCCAGAATCGGACGCACTTTGCCCTCCTTAATGGGGACCGTAAACAGGTTTGAAAAAAAACCGGAACTATTACTCCTTGTTCTAACAGGTCCTGCACTGCCCCAAAGAGAGCTTGTGAGCGATCCGGGGACAGTCGCACATTGGAGTGGAAAAACCTTACCGGAGGGACAGATCGAAACTCGATCTTGTAGCCAGGCAGTATGACCTTGTGGAGCCAATTGTTTTGTAGCCAGGATAGCTACAGGTCCCGAAACCGGCAAAAACATCTTCCGTTTTCCAGATCAGGGTCGCTTGAAGCCACCCGGGGAGGCCTTGAAGGACTTTGATTCTTTATCACTCGCCCCTGAGGGACAGAAAAACTTCTTGTGGCTGAAAAGGAGGTAACCCTGTCTACGACGAGGGTCCTTACCCTTGTTAGCCTGTGGGAGAAAAGTACTCTTATCCAATGCAAGACCTTTGATAATGTCATCAAGGATAGCCGCAAACAGGCGATCACCCTGAAAAGGTAGATCAGTCAAAGCCTTCTTAGAAGTCTGATCCGCAGACCAGCATTTTAGCCAAAGTATACGCTGGAGGACCACTGCCGAAACAGACAGTCTGGCCGATAGTGGAGCCACATCCAGCGAGGCATTGCAAACAAAATGCAGCCTCTGAATCAACTGGTCCGTCAGCTCCGCATAGGCAGAGGGAAGTTTTACTCTCTCCAGGTCACAGCATAGTAACTTAGCCCATTCAGTCAAAGTTTGTGACACAAGGTCAATAGTAAACCCCGCCAGGGAGTACATATTGCGGGCAACAGACTCCGCCTTTCTATCCGCCAGACCCTTAAAGGATGGGGAATCCTCCATTGGGACCATGGTAGCTTTATTCAGTCTGGAGATCGGAGGGTCCACCGTAGGTGGCACAGTCCACTTTTTAATAAGGGACTCCTCAAAGGGGTAGCGCCTAGAAATCTGCGTAGGCACCCCAAGGGGAAGCTTTGGGCGGTCTCACTCTTTTTTGACCATGTTGTCAAAATACGTGGGAAGGGGCAAAACCTTAGCCGCTCTGCATGGCTTGTGAGTGCCAAACGAAACCTGCGTCCTCCATTTTTAGGGTCTCAAGCACAGATGCAACCAGTGTGTCCACCTGCGCCTTTTCTTGCGCGGTGGCAGAGGAAGAGGTGTCATCCTCACTATCAGAGGAGACAGGGTGCGAGGAGGTAGACCCAGCAGGGAGACCCACATCTGAGGTGGCTGAATCAGATTCAGAATCTGACACAACAGACGAGGCAGGGGTAGGTGGGGGCGTTTTCTGGCACCTCGCCCTTTACAGGCCACCTTCACCTGTGACACAAAGGATTTCAAGACCGCCAGGTGACAGGTGAACCCCCCCCCGCACGATCATTCGTCCAGTCGCCTGCGGCGCACCCCCCTCCCCCCTCCTGTCGGCCTGCGCCCGGTCCAAGCCCCCAGGAGTAGCTCCAATCACCCCATAGCCCCAGTAGTGAGGGAGGGGGGACAGATAAGGGAGGGGGTGCGAGACAGGACAGAGGGGAATTCAGGAAAGTGAAAGTCCGACTATCACAAGGAGGGGCCCGAGTCCACCCCAAAACCCCCCAGGGGGAGGGGGGGGTTTTGGCAGAACAATTTACTTACCATACCTGGAACAGGCGGATGCCATCTCCTGACAGAACCCCTCTCTGCCAAAGTGGGGGGGGGCTGTTGGCCAATAGGAACGCTTTGACTCGGGCCTAGACCCGGTCATACGCGACCTGGCGAGACGTATAACTTGCAAGGCCAGTCCCATCCGGTGGGACTATGTCACGGCTGGCTGACTTAGCACTCGTTGGCCGGCTGGGGTGACCACTGGATCTATATATCAAGCCCGTCGCCCAGATCCGGCATAGTTGCTTGTAGATCTCACGGGAAAAAATCCGGTGAAAAACTAGGAAGAAAAAAAACTATCTAGAAAAAAAACTTGCCAGGACCAGAGATCCCAGCAAGGAACTAGGTCCTCACTCCTGACTAGGCCGATTAAAACTGACATCCTATAGCAGGGAGAGAGGGTATACCCCCGGGACTGTCCATAGGCGTAGCCAGAACTTTTTTTCTGCCTAGTGTCCTACTCCTGTAGGAGGCAGTATAACCCTACTGTTATGAAGAACAGAGACGGAGTCCGTCAATGAATGATAGAGAAAGTGCCTTATTGCTTGTGTCAGTGTGAGGAATAATATGCCATTAATGGTGTCAATTAATGGATAGTGTGGGGAATGGTTAGACTTTCTTATGAGTTTTCATTCTGGTATGTGTCCCCACTGGGAAGATTCATCATTTGTGACCACTGTCACCAAAAGAGAAAGTGAGATGAAATCCAAATTTTGAGATTTGCCCCAGAACAATAGATGAGGGGAAATCGAGGGGAAGGGCATACAGATCAGTGCATCAACACAAGAGATGTTGATGCAGGGATCTCTCCCGCTGTTCTATTGTTTTTTCTAACAGGGGGACCAAGCACTGAGCTGATTGGAGGGAAGGGACACACCTTCCTCCACACAGCATACAGGAACAGAGCTGAGGCTGTCGATATACTGGAGGTTACTCCCCTGTCACTATTGTTCTCTTGGTGTCAGGAAAACTTGCTAGAAGTGATTCATGCTAATAGCTGGGGAAAGAAGTTTCGTCTTTCCATCCATTAAATCCTCTGCCCTTGTTATTTTAACTTTGGATAGTAAAACATTTTTTTTCTGCCAGTAAATGCCTTTTACAGCAAACTTCCTCTTTCTTGTCTGGTAAAAAGCCTAGGCTAATGACATCGCCCACCGTTCTCTCTCTCTTGTGAGAGTTTGCCCGCACGGGAGGGAGGGATGAGTCAAGGGAAAGCCATTGCTAGCTGCAGAGCTGTAGGGGGCTGGATGAGGGCAGAGATAACAGGAGACTGTAGAGATCTATTCATCCAGAGAGGAGAAATGTACAGGCAATTATAACCGCAACACTTTTGTTTCTGCCCCAAATTTTCATGAGCTGAACTCAAAGATCTAAGACTTTTTTTATGTACACAAAAGGCCTATTTCTCTCAAATATTGTTCACAAATCTGTGTTAGTGAGCACTTCTCCTTTGCCAAAATAATCCTTCCACCTCACAAGTGTGGCATATCAGGATGCGGATTAGACAGCATGATTATTGCACAGAAATACTTTAGGCTGGCCACAATAAAAGGCCACTCTAAAATGTGCAGTTTTGCTGTATTGGGGGGTTCAGGGGCGGTCAGAAAACCAGTCAATATCTGGTGTGACCACCATTTGTCTCATGCAGTGCAACACATCTCCTTCGCATAGAGTTAATCAGGTTGTTGATTGTGGCCTGTGTAATGTTGGTCCACTCCTCTTCAATGGCTGTGCAAAGCCACTTTCCTTTGATAGTGTATTTTCAGCTGATCCTGAATGCAGCTGGGATCCCCACCTTATATTTTTCCTTATATATTTCCCCCTTGTTACTTACCTTTGTCTTGGTTATAGAGGGGGGGGAACAAAACAAAAAAAAGTTGAACATTGGGTTGCATTGCACATTTAGACTTATTTTATTCTAAGACTATAATAGATGCAATGGTTGAATGTTGGACTTTCTCAGCATACCCTGGCTGTGGCTGGGCTGTACCAGGTTATGTACAGTGCATCTGGAAAGTACTCACAGCACTTCACTTTTTCCACATTTTGTTATGTCATAGCCTTATTCCAAAATGGATTAAATCCATTATTCTCCTTAAAATTCTACAAGCAATATTCCATAATGACAACGTGAAAGAAGTTTGTTTGAAATCTTTGCAAAAAAAAAAAATCACATGTACATAAATATTCACAGACTTTGCCATGACACTCGAAATTGAACTCAGGTGCATCCTGTTTTCACTGATTATCCTTGAGATTTTTCTACAATCTAATTGGAGTCCACCTGTGGTAAATTCAGTTGATTGGACATGATTTGGAAAGGCACACATCTGTCTATATAAGGTCACACAGTTCAGTGCATGTCAGAGCACAAACCAAGCCATGAAGTCCAAGGAATTGTCTGTAGACCTCCAAGACAGGATTTTATTGAGGCACAGATCTGGGGAAGGGTACAGAAAAACTTCTGCAGCATTGAAGGTCCCAATGAGCACAGTGGCCTCCATCATCCATCAATGGAAGAAGTTTGGAATCACCAGGACTCACCCTAGAGCGGACCACCCAGCCAGGCTTAGCGATCGGGAAGAAAGGAAGGAGAACCTTCTAGAAGAACAACCATCTCTGCAGCACTCCACCAATCAGGCTTGTATGGCAGAGTGGCCAGACAGAAGTCACTCCTCAGTAAAAGGCACATGACAGCCCGCCTAGAGTTTCCGAAAAGACACCTGAAGGACTCTCAGATCATGAAAAACAGAATTTTCTGGTCTGATGAAACAAAAATTGAACTCTTTGGCTTGAATGGCAAGCATGTCTAGAGGAAACCAGGCCCCACTCATCACCTGGCCAATACATCCCTACAATGAAGCATGGTGATGGTGGCAGCATCATGCTGTGGGGATTTTTTTTCAGTAGCAGGAACTGGGAGACTAGTCAGGATTGAGGGAAATGTCCTTGAGTGGCCCAGCCAGAGCCCAGACGAACCCGATTTAACATCTCTGAAGAGATCTGAAAATGGCTGTGCACCTACACTCCCCATCCAACCTCATGGAGCTTGAGAGGTCCTGAAAAGAAGAATGGGAGAAACTGCCCAAAAATAAGCGTGCCAAGCTTGTAGCATCATACTCAGAAAGATTAGAGGCTGTAATTGGTGCCAAAGGTGCTTCAACAAAGTATTGAGCAAAGGCTGTGAATACTTATGTACATGGGATTTTCTTTGTTTTTTATTTTTAAAAAAATTGCAAAGATTTCAAACAAAACTTCTTTCACCTTGTCATTATGAAGTATTGTTTGTAGAATTTTGAGAAAAATCATGAATTCAATCCCTTTTGGAATAAGGCTGTAACAGAACAAAATGTGGAAAAAGGGAAGCGCTGTGAATACTTTTCGGATGCACTGTATGTTCTGCACCTCAAGAGTGTTGCAAATTTCTAGAGTGCATTCTAATTTTATACCTTTTTTGGTTCTCTCTCTTGTTTGAAAACGTATGTGATCTGTTGAATGAATATGTGATGTTGACATGCAGATTGCAATGGATGTACATATTACAGTGAGGGAAAAAAAGTATTTGATCCCTTGCTGATTTTGTACATTTGCCCACTGATAAAGAAATGCTCAGTCTCTGATTGTAATGGTAGTTTTATTTTAACAGGGAGAGACAGAATAATAAAAATATACAAAAAAACACATTTCAAAAAAGTTTTAAATGGATATGCATTTTAATGAGTGAAATAAGTATTTGACCCCCTAGCAATCAGCAAGATTTCTGGCTCCCAGGTGTCTTCTATACAGGTAATGAGCTGAGATTAGGAGCACTGTCTTAAAGGGAGTGCTCCTAACCACTTTACCACCGGAGGATTTTGCTGCCTTACGTCTGGGCCACTTTTTGCGATTCGGCACTGTGCGACTTTAACTGACAATTGCGCGGTCATGCGACGCTGTACCCAAAATAAATTTACGTCCTTTTTTCACCACAAGCAGAGCTTTCTTTTGGTGGTATTTGATCACCTGTGCGATTTTTACTTTTTGCGCTATAAACAAAAAAAAAGAGCGACAATTTTGAAAAAATAACAATATTTTTCAAATTTTTTTATATGAAATTCCCCCCCAAAAAATGTGGAAAAAAAATCGCAATAAGCGTATTTTGATTCGTTTGCACAAAAGTTATTGCGTTTACTAACTAAGGGAAAGATTTCTGTCGTTTTTGGTGTTTTTTTTTGTTAATGAGTAATGGCGGCGATCTGCGATTTTTTTTGCGAGACTGCGACATTGCGGCGGACAGATCGGACCCTTGACTGACATTGACACTTTTGGGGTTACCAGTGACATTTCTACAGTAATCAGTGCTATAAATATGCAATGTAACTGTAAAAATGACACTGGCAGGGAAGGGGTTAATTTTATTGGAGAGGGAGGGGTTAATGTATGCCTGGTGCTTACTAACATGTGTGGGGGGAGGTGACAGTGACACAGGGACAGATCTCAGGTTCAGCTATGCTAGCTATACTAAGTCATGTTTTGCAAAGGGATCAAATACTTATTTCACTCATTAAAATGCAAATCAATTGATAGCTTTTTTGAAATGCAGTTTTCTGGATATTTTCTCACTATTAAAATAAACCATTAAAATGACAGACTGCTTTTTTTGTCAGTGGGCAAACGTACAAAATTAGCAGGTGATCAAATACTTTTTTTCCCTCACTTTATATATTATATTTTCACAATGTCTTAGATCTCTCAATAGCAAGATTTCCCAACAGAAATCTGTGAGCCCCTTATTGTAACAATTAGTCACTACTTTACTTCCTCAATAGATATTGCCAGTCTATGATTCAGCTCACCCAAAACTGAGATCCATTGGCATTTATTCCCTGTTAGCTGTGTATTTAAAAAGGGACAGCATTTCTTAACAGAGACATATTATTGTGGTTATACACAAGCTATGCTTCAATTTAATGTTCTATGATAGATGCTAAACACTAACAGTTGTATAAAAGAACCAGCATCTTCACAAATACCTTCAAAAGAAAATATGTTCACAAATACCAAAGCCAAGCACAGCCACTGAGCTCTGGGCAATGTCCCTTCCTCCTATTCTACAGAATCAAGCATTATCAGTGCTATAAAGTGGGTCACAGATCTCTTCATTTCCTGAAGGGAAATATAAGAAATTGCTGAGTTTAATTTTAAATCAGCCACGGGCCTGTATCCTTTTCAATGTTAACAGCTATACTGCATACAGAAAGACTGTTAACATAACATGTGCTTACTACACAACAGCTGACATTGTGCCAGGAAGCAGAACAAATCCTAGAGCAAGGAATGAGTGACTCAGACACCCAGAAAAACACCCCGAGAAGAACATTCCTACTTTAACTGGTCAGTATCCAATGTATTTAGAATTAAACATCCTTTTTATTGGTCTTCTGGGAATAAAAGTGACACAAAACTATACTGTATAAATAGCTGATGAACATCTGTGCTATCTATAGTTCAAAAGAGAATATAACATTTCCAGTCGTGGAAATGCTGTAAACATTGCTGTATATTTGGTATTAAAACTGAATCATTCCTCTAAAGAGAGAACATGATACAATGGCTATTTTGGTGATTGCACACATGCAAAAACATGTAAAAAAAACAACCCCCCCCCCCCCCCCCCCCCAAAAAAAAATGGGAAAAAACATGCACATGCACTAAACACCAATGAAGATTAAATTTGTAAAGCACCGGTCTTGGACAGAAGATAATTTACACCAAGCACCACATCCCATTTATTTATTTAGAATATACAAAAGCAAAGAAGGTGGGGACTTTAAAGCTTTAGTAAAGATTTCGTTTAAACACTTTATGTTACAGCAGATGCTGTTTAGCCAAGTTATTCGGCTTCCTCAGAAGTTTATGTAGTAAACTGAGCTGTATGGCAAACTATCTATAAAGAAATATACAAAGTGTGAAAATCTTATACCTATAGGAATTCGTATAATGATAATATAACATACAGCTTACATTTTTTCCATTACATAATTGAATTGCACAAATACTAAAGTGCTGGTATTGTACATATACCAACACACGAAGTGTAGAAAAATGCCTGTTACAACAAGAATCCAAGTGGGGGCTACACGACCTCCTGGTCTTAATGACTGCTTAAGCTTTAAGCCCTCTCTCTAAATGAATGCCCTAAGTTGACCCTTGTTTGCACAGTCAATTATGTTGTCATGTGCTACACACATATGTAATATTGTTCTACTAAGATGGATTTGTAACGTACTGCACTTTACCATTCCTGTTAGTTGGTCATTTGTAGAATGCCATTTGCCATCTTGTAAATTTATGCCATGCTGAAATTAAATGTTTCCAACATACAATAGAAGTGATGACCATGTATAATGCAGTGCACACTGATGGCCATATGGATGCCAGGGCACGGTGTTTTGATTTTGCTAACACTGTGCCAAATTTTGTCCATCCATGGCGGTGGCATTGACCCTGTCCCATGGTTTCGCTGGCAAGAGCCAACTTCGATGGCTTCTGTGGCCAACTGTAGTTGAAATGTGCACCTCCAGCCATAGGTTGTGCTGCCTCACTTGGCCCAGGCCTACTAAGACAACCATTCTTGAGTGATAGTCGCCTATGCCTCCCACCTGAGGTGGCGCAGTTTCCTTCGGATCACAAGCAGCAGTGAGAGGCATTGGTTCCATCTAAGCCTTGTCACTAATTTTGCAATTGGAGCAGTCCCTGTGCATGTGCCACTGCACTAGGTTATGTTTGCACTCCGACCATGACATTACATGCCTGGCGGGGTGGGAGGGATAAAAGGCAAGCTGGATGGCGGCCATTTTGCTGGAGTCACGAGAGAGCAACAGTTCTTTAGACATACTGCAGAGATTGTAAGTTAAACATAAGTTTACAATGTTACTAATCACCTTTGGACGGCTGACCCTCATACATGAGGGGAGGATGAAGAGAATGCATATATACCATATCATGGAACGTCCTTAAAATAATGCAATATAATGTAATTTAATTAGAAGTTGAAGCTAATAAGGTGCATAAATATGCTAATAAATATGTGACCCTATGTCAGTAAGGCTAACAATTAAAATAATAATAAATAGTAATAAAAAATATATGCACTTTCTCCTCATGTGATTGTGATAATCATATAATTCATAATGAGTAATTAAGTAACTAAAGATACCTTGTTTTTATAGGTCAATATACAAGTTCCACTTTTTTACCAACCCAAAGCAGGGTCTCAAGATGATCCTAGGTGAAGCAATATTTTAATGCAGGGCTCGACAATCCCCGGGCGCCAGGTCGCATTTGCGACTAGAATTAGCGACCTGGCGCCTGGGGGT
This sequence comes from Pelophylax lessonae, assembly GCF_965119305.1. Classification (NCBI taxonomy): domain Eukaryota; kingdom Metazoa; phylum Chordata; class Amphibia; order Anura; family Ranidae; genus Pelophylax; species Pelophylax lessonae. Next base: position 91,565,719 of record NC_138775.1, read on the forward strand.
GCCCTGCAGAAGGTGTCCTGTCATTTTTGCCCGGACTTCCGCGCACGGAGTGCACGGACTTCTGGGCCGTCCGAAAATTGAGGCCCCGGCTTTTCGGCCTACTTGAGATGACAGGCTTCCAATGGGGAACTGGCGCCCTCTTGTGGAGGCCGGGAGTAATGACTGTTGTAATGACTGTTTCCACTGCCTTTTTGTTCTCAATTCATTCATTGCCATCTCCCTGTCCAGTTAGTTACCTTTGACAGGAAGTGTGGTTATTATTATTTAATTTATTTTTTAAATGTAAAAAAAATAAAAATATATATTTTTTTCTTTTTTTTTTTTAATTATTAAAAAAATAAAAAAAAAATCTTTTTTTTTCCAATTATTAAAAAAAAAATATATATATAAATATATATCTATATAAATAGATAGATAGATTATATATATATATATATATATATATATATATATATATATATATATATATATATACTTTTTTTTTTTTTCCCTCATCGCCATGCCACAGCCGAAGGCCCCTTTCACACGGGCTGTCTGATCAGGTCCGCCTGTCAGTTTTTCAGGCAGACCTGATCGGACCCTTGATTCTCCTCTATGGAGCAGTAATCTGCCGCCATCTGATCCTGTCCACCAAAAGCAGATGGATGGTGGTTCTGTTTTCTATCCATCCCGTGGATCGGATCAGATGGCATCGGATGGAAAGAGACAGAGTCTGTTTTCATCCAATTGTGCTATAGAGGAGAGTGGGGTTCTAGTCATATTTATGTGTAAATTTAGTATCCGTTTTATTAAATAAAGCTTGGTTGTTAGTTTAAAAAAAAAAAAAAATGGCTCCTAACTTTTTTAGCTGGCTCCTAGATTTCAGGAAAATTTGTCAAGCCCCGTTTTAATGGTTCACAAATAGAAGATCTACATCTTAGCTGTTTTCAATACAACCTCATATGTAATTATGAATATTTGTTTATGTAGCCTGGACTTTTAGTTCTCCATGTGGGCATCTATCTAGCCGCTTTGGTCATCATTGTGTTGGTTCCAGACCTTGACACAAAAATAGATGATACTTCCCACTTCTCATTTTTGATCCAACAGGTAGGCATTTGTGGCATGTTCAGAGCAGTAGCCAGCACTTTGGTATATGTGCAATGCAATTAAGTAATAGAAAAATTTAGGCTGTATGTTATACTACTGTTATGCAAATTCATACTTGGTATAACATTTTCATACTTTGTTTATTTCTTCATAGATAGTTTGCCATACAGGTCAGATTGCTACATAAACTCCTGAGGAAGCCAAAAAACTTGGTGAAAAATGTTGAGACTGTTCCATCTGCTGTAACATAGAATGTGAAAGCTAAATCTGGTATTACAAAATGAACTCATCATGACTGCTGTTTTAAAAAAAAAAAATGTTTTTTTGACTTACTGTAAAATCCTTTTCTCTGAAGTTCATTGACAGACGCAGCTCCATATTCTTTTTAACCATTGGGTTAAAATAGTAGTAAGGGCAGGACACTAGGCAGGAAAATTCTTTACCATGCCTATGGGGCAGTTACTGGGGGTATACACCCACTCACTGCTATAGGCATTCAGTTTTGTTGCAAACACTGTCAGAAGAAAAAAAAAAAACCCAACCCAACTCGTATATATTGGGGGAGCGGCTGCTGCGTCTGTCAATGAACTTCAGAGAAAAGTATTTTAAAGTAAGTCAAAAATCCAGTTTTCTATTGTTCATGGACAGACGCAGCTCCATATTCTTCTTAACCATTGGGACGTCCCAAAGGAATATTAACATGAGGGGTGGGAAAACAATGCAGAAAGGAATGGAATTCCCAAAGGCTAAAATTAGCCAACCAGGTAACATGGAGCTCAACCAGGAACAACTGGAGCTCAATTAGAAACAACATACACTAAAATTCCAAAATAGACCAAATTCTCTCTTAAACAGCAGCCTGCTAAACCTTGCGGCCAAAGGAAGCATCCGAGGATGCCAACATATCTACTTTGTAGAATTTTGTGAACGTGTGAACAGACGAGCAAGTTGCTGCCTTGCAAACTTGTATTACTGACGCCTGATGGCGAAATGCCCAAGAAGCACTTGGCACCCTAGTAGAATGTGCCTTCACAGGAAAAGGTGGAACCTGACCCTAAATAAGCCTGTACCACCGTCTGCCTGATCCATCTGAATATGGTCGCAGCAGATGCAGCCAATCCCTTCCGAGTTCCTTCCATAAGGACAAAGAGTCTTATTTCCTGAAAGACTCAGTAGCCGCCAGGTAAACCCTAATTGCCCAAACCACATCCAAAGAATGCAAAACAATTTCTTTAGGATGCTTGGGCTTAGGACAAAGTGAAGGCAGCACAATGCCTTCATTCAAATAGAAATCAGAGACCCCCTTAGGAAGAAAAGACTGATTTGGTCGAAGTACCAGTTCATCTGTGTGGACCATCAGATAGGGCGCGCAGAGGTAATAGCCACCAAAAAGGCTAACTTCTGTGACAGTGTAGGCAGAGGAATCTTTCTAATGTTTTCAAAGGGAGGTTTCTGAAGGACTGACAGTACGAAGTTAGGATCCCACGGAGGTAACAGGGACCATATCGGAGGAGCCATATAGCAAACTCCCTGGATAAAGGTGCGAATCAAAGAATGCGCAGCTAAAGGACGTTGAAAAAACACCGCCAAGGCCGACACCTGGCCCTTAAAAAGGTACCCAAGGCCAACAACTGCTCAACCCCTCTCTGGAGGAAGGCCAATATCCTAGCCACTGAAAATGAGCTTGGATGCACCTTAATCGATTCACACTATGCGATATACATTTTCCATGTACGATGATAAATCTTCCTAGAGGTAGATTTACTAGCCCTCAACAGTGTAGGAATCACTGAGTCAGAAAGACCCCTATCCTTCAATACCTGGCTTTCAACAGCCACAGCGTTAAAGCCAGCGACTGTAAAGCAGGATGGAAGATCGGCCCTTGAGACCGCAGATCTTCCCTGAGAGGAAGTCTTCAAGGAACATCGGCGACCAACCTTACCAGATCGGCGTACCAAGATGGCGAGGCCAGTCTGGAGCCACCAGAATGACCGGAATCCTTTCCACCTCTATTCTGTGCAGAAGCCTTGGCAGAAGTTTTAGCAGGGGAAACGCATAGATCAGCCAATAGTGACCTCAAGGAGCCATCAGTGCATCTGTGGTGTCCGCCAGAGGATCCTGAGACCTGAGCACAAAACTCTGTACCTTCTTGTTGAGCCCCGAGGCTAACAGGTCCACATTGGGTGTCCCTCCCCCCCCCCCCCCCCGGACACACAGCAGGTGAAAACACCTCCAGGTAAAGGGACCATTCCCCCTGATCCAACACCTGACGATCTCTGTAATCCGCCTACCAATTTTCCACTCCGGGGATATGCACGGCGGAGAGAGCTGGAACAAAGTTTTCTGCCCATTTTAGGATCTCGGCTACCTCCCAGGCCACCAGGACACTCTTGGTGCCCCATTGATTGGCGTAAGCCACTGCCGTGGCATTGTCTGATTAAATTCAAACTGGACAGCCTTGTAGACTATTTGTCCTGTGACTCAAGCAAAACTTTATCGCTCTGAGTTCCAGATTATTGATTGGTAGTCTGGACTCCAGAGTCCAGGTCCCCTGAACACACATCTTTCCAAGCACTCCACTCCAACCGGACAGGCTGGCATCCGTGCTTACCACGGTCCAATACAAGGGAAGGAAGGACTTGCCCTGATGCAGAGCCAAGGAACGGAGCCACCACAGTAGAGCACTTCTTGTATTTTGACTCCGAACGGAACCATCCCGAAGGTAGACACCATCAGGCCTAGCACTCGGATGCAAGTACACAGAGGAAAAATTACTGGATATCAGCAAGCGAATCGCCCTCTGTAACTTTTGCAACTTTTTCAGAGGGAGAAACATCCTCGCTGAGCCTGAGTCCGGAGTCAGTCCCAGATAATCCGGTTTGGAAGATGGGACCAGAGTAGATTTTTTTAAAATTGATGTTCCAACCAAACTCTTGCAGAGTCCGTACAGTGATTGACAGGACTGAATGTGAGTCTGCTCTTAGGAGGAGATCGTCCAAGTACCCCAGTACCGCAATCCCCCGGCTGTCACAGTAATGCCAATATCAGAGCCAACACTTTGGTGAAGACCCTGGGAGTGGAGGCGAGACCAAAAGGGTAACACCACAAAATAATAACGCTCCTCTCCTACAGCGAAGCGAAGAAAACGCTGGTGTCCAGCGTAAATAAAGATGTGTAGATATGCGTCCTTGATATCGATGGAGGCCAAAAATTCCCCTTGGTGTAAGGATGCCACTACCGTGCGAATGGACTCCTTTCGAAACTTCTGTACCTGCACAAAGCAGTTTAGAGCCTTGAGGTCCAGTATTGGACACATTTCCTTTGGCCTTCTTTCCTGGGAACAGTGAACAGGTTTGAATAGAACCACTGAAATCGTTCCAGAGAGGGAAAAGGAACAATCACCCCCTTGCGACAGCAGATTTGTACTGCCTCGTAGATCCCTTAGCTGATCTGGAGACAGGCGCAGATTGGACGGAAAAAATCTGTCCGACGGTTGAGATCTGAATTTGATCTTGTAACCCAATCGGATCAGTTCGTGGACCCATTTGTCCTGAATCAAGGAGGTCCATGGTTCCGGAAAGAAATTAAGACGTCTCCCCACTCCAGTTACGGGTGAGGGCGCCCCTTCATGCAGAAGGGGATTTGTCTGCAGATCTGAAGGGCCTGCTCTCGGCTTCCCTGACCACGTCTTTTTGGAACCCCCAGATGATCTAAAATGGCTTAGATCCTTTCTCCTGCGTGCTGAAAAATAGGGGCCCAGTCTGTGATGCGGAGACTTGCCCTTAGCAGACTGAGGAAGAAGACTACTCTTCCCACCCGTAAGCCCTTTCATAAGTTCATTCAACGAACCACCAAACAGGCGGTCCCCTGTAAAGGGGAGATCTGACAGAGCCTTTTTAGAAGCCTAGTCCGCAGTACAGCTTTTTTTAGCCACACCATGCGTCCAATGGTCACCCATACCACAGAAATTCTAGCCGCAAGGGAAACCACATCACATATAAATAGTAAGGCTTGGACCATTTATTGACTACAGCGTCCGCAAAGGGGTAGCGCTTCTTAAAGCGCTTCGGCACCATTAATGTGTTTAAGGTGCCCCCACTGTTCAGTGACAATTTTGTCAAAAAGTTCAAGGGAAACAAGGGAAAACCTTTTCCGAGTTCTGGGATTTGCATGAGCCAAAGGACACCTGCATCCCTGGTGCTGTAGAATCATCCGCCATTTTTAGAGTTTCCCGCACTAACACTAAGTGCCTCCACCAGCGTGTTTTCCCGTAGGGCTGTAGATGAGAAAAGTTCATCCTTGCCATCAGAGTGCGATGACGCAGATCCCTCAGTGTGAATTGCGTCTGTGGTGGCCATATCAACCTCAGAATCTGAGGATACAGATGAGGCAGGTGAGGGCAGTGGGCGCTTTCTACTAGTCCTCTTTTTTAGGACCAAATCAGCTTTTGACACCAGGGTTTCAAAAACAGCCACTAAGGCAGATAAGGGTTGTTTACCCCGGAGGTCCCTGCAACACCAAGGAGGGGATCAGTAGGCGAGACTTTCTCTTTAAGAATACTGCAGAAAATGGCCCCACACCAATGCACCAGCGTTACTACAAGTCCCAACACACTAAACTGCAATACAGCAGATTGGGAGAGCGACATACAGGGACCCCAATCGACTCACCACCACCCGATATCAGGGAAAGCAGAGCTGGCCTAAAATGTGTAGAAAAAATGATCTTCCCAGTTAGAGGAAGTACCTGGGTCAGCACTAGAGTTAAAGCCTTGCCACTCACTGCTGTACATTGTTCTCAGACTACGAGAAAATGGCCGCCCAATGCATTTCAATGGGGAGGTCACGACTAAATTGCTGCCCAAAGCATTTCAATGGGAAACTACTAAAAGATGGCTGCTTAGCCTAATACTGCAGATCTACTGGTAAATGGCGGCATCCACGGCACACCATCCCCTGAGGGATCCAGCGATCATCAGGCATAGGGAGCCCTGGCAGGGACCCCCACCAGGATTAAACCCCCCCCAAAGGATCACGCGATCAGCTGCATCTGCGTGCCCCCCGAGGGCCCCCATCGCCTGCTACAGCCCCTGCACCGTACCCGGCTAAGGTAGGGACCCCCTATGAAATAGTGGGGAGGATGGCCTGAGGGGGGAGCCTTGGATGGTCGATGATCCCTAGGGACTCCACATACAAGGGGGGACATTGGGGGTAACCCGAGAGTCTGACAGTCCCAGGGAGGGGCCCAGGTCCCCCCCCACCCCCGAGACCGACCGCAAGAGATCTGGGGGGACACTACTCACCATACCAAAGATAAATCAGGTGGGCGCCACCCTGGACAGACCACATCTCCATCCGGGCTGGGGGTGCTGACCGCCAAGGGGTACGCTGCGACTCAAGACAAACCAGGTCATGTGCGTCCCAGAAAGGTGGTTTCACTCGCGGGCCAGCCCCCGTCCAGTGGTGCAATGTCGTGGCGAGGCCTAGCGCGGAGTTGCGACATGCACACGCTCGCTGGCCAGACTGGGAGGCCATAAGGATCTAGAATATTTAGTCCGATGCCCAGCCGTTGACTGTAGTTCTCTAAGGAACATATCTAGCTAAAAAATAAAAAAAAATTTAGACACAAGGTTCCCTTTCTTACATAAAAAACATGCTAGGACTGAAATCCTAGCAGGAACTAGGTCCTTACTCCTGAACAAGGTAGGAAAAAAAAAACTGAATGCCTATAGCAGAGTGAGTGGGTGTATACCCCCTGGGACTGCCCCATAGGCGTGGTAAAGACTTTTCCTGCCTAGTGTCCTACTCCTGTAGGGGGCAGCATAACCCTATGCTTAAAGCGGAGTTCCACCCTCGTTATACATTTTTTTCTAAAAATACCCCCGGGACAGTCAGGGCTAGTACATTCCACAATGGCTAGCCTCTGATCTGTCCCGGGTTGCACTTACCTTTCAGGAGAAATACTTACCTTGAAATTGTCTTGTCCAGCGCTGCCATCTCAGGTGTGGGCAGCTTGAAGCCAGCGCGATCCTCTTCCGCGTCCTCTTCCTTCTTCTTTGGTCCCACGATGCACTGCACCGGCCCCGACGTCACTTCCGGGTCACGCGCGTCATCGCTCCACAGCTTCTGGGCATGCCCAGAAGCTGTTTAGAAGGGAATGACGCGCGCGCCCCGGAACTGACGTCGGGGCCGGTGCAGGCGCAATGATTCCTGGGAGCGATGACGTTCAGCTCCCAGGAATCATTGCAAAAGCCAGGAAGTGACGAATCGCCGTGGCCGCCGAGGGGAGGAAGAAGGAAGTAAGGTGAGTATATTTTCTCTAAAAGGTAAGTGGAAAAAAAAAAAAAAATTGCGATTATCCATTTGTTTTTCAGGTGACCGGGAGCGAGAAGATGGAGGTAAGTATAAATTTCGGGTGGAACTCCGCTTTAAGAAGAATATGGAGCTGCATCTGTCAATGAACCATAGAGAAAAAAACTTTTATTATTAAAATAAACTGTTACATTTTAAACAATTGTGTGATAATTAGCATATTAAAATAAACTGTTACATTTTAAACAATTGTGTGATAATTAGCACTTTTTAAGTCCCGTTCTTTGCTTTTGTTTATTCTCAATGTAGAACAAAGTTTCCACTTAGCACTGACACAGAGTAAGATTTGCACTGAGCAACAATGGAAAGGTAATGTTTCACTGAGCACAACTGCATAGGAGTAAAATATAATATTTATACTTTTATCAATTGTTATTTCTACACACGTTGTGGATCAAAAAAATAATATTTCAGGGGTTCCCCGAGATCTGAAAACATTTTCAACTGTTCCACCAGAGTAGAGAGGCTGAAAAAGACTGGAGTAGTGTCATTGTATTTGTAAAGGAAGTTTGAACACACGGGTTTTAAAAATTTTGCAACAAAATACAAATACGGACTGAATTGCTTTCTATTCTTAGACCTGAATTTTAAAATGAAGTAGAAAAGGGAAGTGTGTACCCGATTCTCTGCCTTCTTGCATGCTCACTGAGACACCAAAACTCCCAGGCTCCCTGCTGTGCAGGATAGACAGAGGCAGTAATGTGCAGGAAACTGGAAGATATGACAGTAGCAGTGGCTCCCTGCCCAACCCAGAGACTGATGCCGCTCTCTTTGTGCTCACAGTAGTGCAACTGTGGCAGTGTGGGGGAAGTATTCCATTCCCGATCCACCTAGTAAACCTATGAGATTAGTGCAGTGCTAGCCCCTCTTCACCACAAATGTCCAAGTGCCAGCTGTCAGTCTGAAGCCTGTGGGGGCAGCTGAGTGTGCGAAGTCCATGTTGATAGTGCGCTGAGGAGAGTGGCTACATTTTCACATTAGGGCCATGTAGAGCAAGTACAGCCACTCTCCTAGAGGAAGTTGAAGCAGGGGAGATTTTAAAAGTATTTTCTGAACATGCTGTCAGGTGTTACCATTAGAACAGACACAGATGGGTCCAAATAAAGGTACTGAGTATGTATGTTTTTTAGAAAAATAAAAACATAGAAAAATGACAGAAAAAATCAAGTCTGCCTGTTTTTTTTAATACATGTTTTGTATTTTTTTTTTCCCTTAACTTTTTTGTCTGAGTATAGACCTAGGTTTGTCCCATGCATTTTTTAAACCACTTAGGCCCTGTTCACACCTGAGTGTTTTTGAGCCCATAAAAAGCTCATCTGTGAAAACCCAAAACGCCCAACAATCAAAATCCCATTCATTTCAATGGCCCCTGTTCACATCTTAAGTTTTGTCAGTTTTGTCCCCTGTAGCAAAACGCCTGTAGCTCAAAAAAGTACAGGAGCTTCTTTTTGGGCTGAACAAGAGCTGTTCTGGTCCCATAGGAATGCATTAAACGCCGTTATCTGCGTTTCACCGGCGTTTTTCAAACACACAGGTGGTCACAACCCCTTCCTTTTAGCACAGCCATTTTTTTACATAAATCAAAACGGCTGCAAAAAACGCCCCAAAAAAACGCTCATAAAATGCCCTAAAAACACTCATAAAAAAATTCAACAAACGCCAGAGAAACGCCCGAAAAATGCTTGAAAAAACGCCTACAAAAACGCCCAAAAAATGCCTGAAAACTATACGCTCAGGTGTGAATGCAGCCTTAGTGTTCACTGACTCCCTGACCACTGCTGGAAGTCTATTTCAAGTATCAACTACCCTTTCAGTGAAATAATACTCTCTACGCTTGGTTTTGAACTTCCCTCCAGTTTTAATATATTGGGTCCAATGTCCCTTTAAATTCTGATGACAACTGGTAACCCAGTTCCAAGGGAAAAAAAACAACAATGTACACGTAATCTAACATAAATCACAAATGTAAAGAAAACAATGTACCGTATTCTCCAAACCGTAGGGAGTCCCACTGTCTCCATTCCACTACACAGCTTATCACTCTTACACCCGCATAAATCAGCAGCATGCCCAGAGTGGCATCCAGAAGGAAATTTATTAAATACCTGAAACCAATAAAAAACGTCAAAAGTTATGCAACATACCTAAAAAACATGGAGTTGTAAATGATATAGTGGTATTGCACACACTTACTTTACATTAAAGTGTACGTTTCCCCAAATATTCATATCACATATAGATGTCTGTCTTTTCATGCTATTCATGTATCAAGTTGATAACATCTGCATCTCTTTGTTGCTTTCTGCATATAAATGCATGTTTCTTACTGTCAATTCAATGGCTAGAGTATAATGACTAGGTGGCTAGAGGTGTGATTGGCCATCATCCCTGAAAAATTATGAAAAACATACTGAATCCCCCTGATATTGGATTTTAAGGGCAATCCAAACAGATTTGTATAAAAAGTAGAAATTTTATTCAAAAGATATATAATTTCTTACAGAAGAACAAACATTTATCAAAAAGTAGGTAAAAAGAATAGGAGGTTGGGACTTTGAGTGAAAGACGTGATCATGCTGTCAGGAAACAATTGGCATGTTTATTGGTACATACAGTTCAATATAACATATACAATGTTTACAAAAAATGATATATTATGAGAGTTGATAAGTGATCCCACAGTCCAATTGCATAGAAATCAACAGAGTAGGATTCCGTATATGATAGAGTATTGGAGAGTATACATAGCATCATAGGATGAAAATCCAAGTAGTAATAAAAAAGTAGTAGAATTTAAAACATCATGAACTCAACGCGTTTTGTGGCCCAAATCGCCACTTCATCAGGAGCAGATGTAAAAATCTAAAAAGAAACATATAAGGAAATTGGCACAGTGTTGATAATATGAATTGGAAAAGAGGGGGGAGGGAGAAGGGGCTAAACCCCATACATACCCACACTTATAAAAGGCTCAGTTGGTAATTGGAAAGGAGAGTGGATTTGTCCCAATGAGCTCCCCCCAGGGAGCTGAAGGCGCACAAGGCCGGCGGGCCAGGCAGAGCCTGCCGCACATATGATGGGTGTGGGCTGAAGTGGGCGTAGTAAGAAGTCAAGGATATGTGGCAGCATGGAAGGATATTTATCAAAAATATATGTATATATATGTAATGGTATTAGTAGTAATACAAAGTATAAAGGATAAGAGTCACCATGGTGCTGCAACAGAATGAAATAAAAAGGGTAAGAAGTTGTATGTAGTGATATATAATATATTATGGTTATAACATAAATGAATAAAGGGTATGTGGTCCTGTAGTATAGTATAGCATAATGCATAAAATTATGTAGTAATATATAATGTATTATGGTTATAACATGAATGAATAAGGGGTATATGGTCATATAGTATAGTATAGCGTAATGGATAAAAATTATATATATATGATCATGTATTATAATATGGTATAATGGATAAGGAATGTGTAGAAGATTTGTGGTATGGCATAAATGAGAGAGGGATGTGTGAACGTGTGTTATGGTTATGGTATGAGTGGATAAAAAGTGTGTAAAGAGGTGTTATGGTCCAACATAACAAATAAAGAATATATGATAGTGTGTATTGTTATGATAACATAAAGGGGTGAACAATATGTGGTAGTGTATTGTGATATAGCATGAATAAAGAAGGAAGAGGGGTGTTACCAAAACCAAGGAAATGACTGAACAACCAGGTGAAACAAAATAATTGTAAAGACCCAAACCAAAAGGGAGAAAAAGGTTAAGGAAAGGTGTAACTGAACAGGAGATCTGAGACCGAAAAAAATAAGATACCAGCAAGTGAAGCCCAGACTCCAATACACGGTGCTCCACATCCGCCAGGAAGCCGCCAGACAAAGTGAGCCCAGCGTCGCGCTCAGTGCACAGGAGAGACAACCAGGGACGGGACACGCCAGCAGGCATGGCCGTCTCCTGTGCTGTCTCATAAGCACTGAAGGAGGAAACCAACCGCCGGCGCAATGGCGTCAGAGTGACGCCATGAGTCGGCGTGGGGCGTGGCTCATACATATATGGTTAAGGATTGAATCAAAAGTGGCAAAGTGGTATTCCCCAGCTTGATGCAGTTTAGATATTACCACAGAAGGGGAATCCCCTTCTGTTGTTTCCTGTCAAATTTACAGCATCAAGCTGGGGAATACCATTTTGCCACTTGCGATTCAATCCGTAACCATTTTTTTCTATTCTGTATATGTATAGATTTTCTATGTTTACATGCATATATGTATTTTGCATCCCTACTTTTTGATAAAGGTTTGTTCTTCTGTAAGAAATTATATATCTTTTGAATAAAATTTCTACTTTTTATACAAATCTGTTTGGATTGCCATTAAAAACCCATATCATGAGGATTCAGTATGTAGTTCAATCGCTAGAATAAAAGGAAGGTCTGCTTTGAAAGCATGCATTACAATCGTTTTAGTTAACTCCCCCGGCCCCTATCGCCAATATAGCACCCTGCCCCCACCCCAGGAGGTGGACCAGACCACCCAAACAGCCCAAACATATGTGGAGGGGGGGGGGGATAAGATGGGGGACAGGTGACAAGGGGGGGTACCTGACGGGAAGGAGGGGAACTCGTCGGTCCGCATCCACCCCAAAACCCTCCAGGGGGAGAGGGGGGGGCAGCTACGCACCTAACTAGGAACCAGGCAGGCACTGCTCCAGACAGAACCCCTCTCCATCGAAATGGGGGGCTGTTGGCCAGGAAGAACGTTGCGGCTTGGGCCGAGGCCCGGTTGTTTGCGACCTTGCAAGGTTTTTAACTCGCAGGCTAGCCCCTGTCCAGAGGGGCTATATCACGGATGACCTAACGTGGATCTGAGGTCTGCGCACACTCGCTTGGCAGAGTGGGGTGACCAATGGATCTAGATTATCCAGCCCGTCGCCCAGTCTGACAGTTGATTGTAGATCTCACAGGAAAAATCCAGGAGAAAGAAATCTATCTAAAAAGAAAAAATTGCTAGAACCAAAGATCCCAGCAAGGAACTAGGGCCTTACTCCTGACTAGGCAGAAAAAAAAGCTGAGTGGCTATAGCAGAGAGAGGGAGTATACCCCCTGGGACTGCCCATGGGTGTAGTCAGAATTATTTTCTACCTAGTGTCCTACTCCTGTATGGGGCAGTATAACCCAATGGTTATGGATATCAGGAGCTGTGTCCATCAATTAAACGAAAGAGAAAACCGTCCGTTAGGCTTACCGGTAACTGTGTTTCTACAAAACTTCCAGGACAGCAAACACATGAGAGATGAGAATCTCCACCCTATAGGAAACACAATCAGGTCCCACCCTTACCCTTGTCCCTCAGTTGTAAAAAAGTATGTCTCCAACCGACTCACAAGGGATGTAAAATCACTTAAGTACTTACCACCTATTGTATACATTCTTTCCTCACCCTTTTTAACAGGGCGGAAGTAGGCCTGCCACCCTGGAAGGTTCGTAGAAACACCGTTACCGGTAAGTCTAACGGACGGTTTTCTCCTCTCAACTTCCAGGATGGAAAACACATGAGAGGATAATAAAGTAACCACAGGCCTACCTTAGGGTGGGACCGCCACCTGTAGTATCTTTCAACCAAAGGCTAGGTCTTGCTGAGACAGCACCTCCACCCGGTAGAGCTTCAGAAAAGTGTCATGGCTGGACCAGGTGGCTGCACTGTAAATCTGTTCCCAGGAAGCTCCCGCTTTTTCGGCCCAGGATGTTGCCAGTACTCTTGTGCTTTCAGCTTTGCTGGCGCAGGAATACCTGAAACCTCATAAGACATGGTAATGGCTTGCCTAATCCACCTGGAGACTGAAGGTTTTGACGCCTGCAGTCCTTTTCTTGGTCCAGAGTAGAGGATCAAAAGGTAATTAGATCTCCTAAACTCCCTGGTCCTCTGTAAATAAGTGAGGAGGCAGCCCTCTGCTCTGAGGAAGAGGTAAAGCCTCGAAACGTGTTAGCCGTCATTCTATCAAAGACAGTGGACACTAACAATGGACTCCGACGTTTGAATTTGATATGCTGGTTTAAATCTTCTGTTTGTGAGTAGCCATTTTTATTTTGTACTAATAAAGCCTTACTGAGAATTAAACGCTAGGCTGGTGCGCCCTTTCTTTGGACCTGCCTTGGAAAGTAAACTTTCCTGGGAAGAAGGGCCCTCTTTAGGGGTTAGCTTACCCGGTTCGGTCACCTGGGGGAAAGCCACAGAGGTGCGGAAGGACTGGGTAGTGGCTAGCATTTCCTCCTGCATAGACTTAAGGAAATCTATCATCAACCCTGAGGCTTCTTTACCAGCCAGTTTGGTAATACTCCTGTAACAAAAGGGCTTGGTGTGAGATCTGGGCAGTCTCTCCCCGCAATTACCACTTTTTAGTGCTAGCGGATACAGGGGGTGCTTTATCAGAGGCCTCCTGGGTTCCACCTGGGGATTCTGCAAGAGAAGAGGAGATAAAACATAAGATCATTCTTCCTGCCCCATAGTAACTTGGCTACAGGCCCCGCTGGGGGAGAGCATAGGAACTACCAGGGAACTAATCCTGACACTGGTTTCAGCCCCAATCGGAAAGGAAAACGGCACTTACCGGGCTCCGATCTGCTTTTTACTGTAGCCACCTGAACCGACCTTCCCTCCTCCTTCTCCATGAGGTGGGTTGTGGCAAGTTTCATGTCTTTGGCAGTTTCCTGGCCTCTTTCGGCCGGAGAGTGAGTCTGCCTTACCGCCGCCATGCTGGTCCGGCGTCTCCTCCGTACTCGCTTCCCTCTTCCGGGCCGGAAGGGGGACCATCCAACACAGAGTCTTCAGGTCAGAGAAAAAAATAACTGTTTTGCTGTAGAAGAAACACAATCAATACTGAGGGACAAGGGGAAGGGTGGGGCCTTTTAACAGCTGTGAACTGATTGCGTTTCCTGTAGGGTGGAGCCTCTCATCTCTCATGTGTTTGCCATCTCGGAAGGTGAGAGGAGAAAACAAGAATTCACCAGTAACTTTTCTAGCGATGAGCATAGTAGAATGTACCAGATTGGCTGCTCTGAAAAACAGACATTTCAGCTTTGCTCCAGTTTTTATGTGCCTGTCTTCTTTTCTTTCCCATTAAACCTCCACATATGAATTACCAGAATACTTACAGTGTACATGGATCCTCCCTGGTGAGATCTGATAAGTAGACATTCGCAAAGTGGATGAACAGCATTCCTATAGCCTGCTTTGATGTATCCAGGAACCTGCAGAAAGGAAAAAATATGTGAAGAAGAATAGCTTAGTGATAGTTTCTATGTTTCGAAAAAAAAAAAAATACTTTTACAGACAATTTGGGGGCATTCTCCAACACTGAACTTTAACAGTGGTCATAAGCAGTCCCACTACTTTCACCAAATCCTTTAAATGCTAGAGACAGGTTACAGTATTAGCTGGTAACCTATCTGAAATAGGAAGTGCAGAGTGAGGCAAGATAGACACAAGTCTTCAACCAGGCTTTCTTGTGCCCTCCCTAGCACCACTTCTTAAAGGTTGAATGGGTACATATGGTTGTCAAAATAACAGTAAAAATTTCTTGTCTAAGTAGATGGCAATTCTTAATGTAAATCAGTGGAAACAAATATAGGATGTGTTCTTGTAGACTTGTTTTAAGGGTACAAACTCTTGGTCTCTCATTCTGAGAGGTGGCTTAACTAGCTATTGAATCACTTACCTGGAACAAGCACATGGGACTACTCACACTATGCTGGGTGCACAATTGTTCCAGGAGATTGAATCACTAGGTAAAGGATTTAAAACGACAGCCTTGAAGCACACACCTTTAAAAACAAGTCGGCATTTGTAGCTCCCACATTACTTCCCTTGCAAAATCACCATGGAGAGGTGGAGATCTACCTGAACAACAGGGCCAAAGATCACCATGGTGCAGAGCAAAATGTTTTAAGCAAATAACCCAGCAAGGCCCCATTAAGTAAGGAAAGCTTTAAGATCTCAGGGGTCAGTAGTAATGCAGAGTTCAAAAGTGAGTATTCTGCGCCCAGCACTCTGCTCAAGGAAGAATGACAGGATGCTGGGGGCACTGCAGTCATATAAATCAGGATCTGAGGTCTAAGAGATGGCATGGCACGGTCAGGTGTGATCTGTCACATGCCCATAATCCACTGGTACATTACGGTCAACAAGTTACCAACCCCTGAACTACAGTAATATAAATCATTGTGATTATGAATGCTGGAAAAAAGAAAAATTGAGGTATCACCATAGTTATTATAGATTTGTATACTTTTACTGTTTTTTAAATATACGGAAAAAGAAAACATGTTCGCTATGGCAACTATATTATTGTTCTCTTCACAAATGAGATAACTGGTGCATTGTACAAGTGAAAGTATAACGTTTTTGATCAATTCTATTTACATCCATTAATGTATAACTTTTCACTGCTTGCATAAAATCTTCATTTTCAGAAAAATAAAAAACTGTCATACATGGTTTGTCCATGGTACGATGTTTAAAGAGCACATTGGCCATTCTAAAAATATAGACAAGCAGCAACTGTTCACTAATTGATACATTTACAAAGCCATATGCGCCACCTGCTTTCCCGAACTTAATAAAATATCAAACATTTATATACAATATTTACCTGACTGAAAAACAAAATAACGGAATTTTTGTAAAATCTTACCGTAAAATTCCTTTCTCTGAGTCCTCCGACAGTCGCCGCCCCTTCATAATCTTCACCAATGGGTAATTGACCTTTGCTCCGCAGGAGTAGCTAGGCAACAAGATTTGTTAATATCAAAGCTTTTAGCATATCACACTCCTAGGGGGCGGTCCCCTCAGTCAATACCTCCCTGCTTCCAGCATTCTCAACTCAGTTTCAGTAGCATAGCAGTAGAGTACATAAACAAACCCCAAAAGAGGGGCGGGGGCGGCAACTGTCGGAGGACTCAGAGAAAGGAATTTTACGGTAAGATTTTACAAAAATTCAGTTTTCTCTTACGTCCTCCGACAGTCGCCGCCCCTTCATAATCTTCACCAATGGGACGTCCCAGAGCAGTGTAGACATGAGGGGTGGGAAAAAAACGCAGCCGCGCATAAAGCAACGCAGTACCCACATCAGAGAAAGGAATCTTACCAAGGTAAGAGAACCAACCTGGCAACAGGAAAACGTGCTCAACAGGAGCAACAACCCAGGAAGAACAAGTAACCCAGGGGTAAAAACACCCCAACAGCCAAGGGCCCAAACAAGGGACCCTAAGGCACTGCCGCACTAAGAACTTTACGGCCAAAGGAAGCATCTGCCGATGCCTGAACATCCACTTTGTAAAATTTGGAGAAGGTGTGAACGGACGACCAAGTCGCCGCCTTACACACCTGGGCCACAGAAGCCTGATGACGAAAGGCCCAAGACGTACTCAGAGATCTGGTAGAGTGCGCCTTCACAGGGAAAGGAGGAACCTTCCCTCTCAAAGCATAGGCTTGTACAATCGTCTGTCTGATCCATTTGGCGTAGGTAGCAACCGACGCCGCCATGCCCTTCCGAGGTCCCTCTGGAAGGACGAATAGGGAATCCGACTTGCGAAAGGACTTAGTCGATGACAGGTAAACCCTGATCGCCCGAACAACATCCAAGGCATGCAAAGCCACCTCCTTCGGATGCTTAGGCTTCGCGCAAAGCGAAGGCAAGACAATGTCCTCATTCAGGTGAAACTCCGAGATCCTTTTCGGAAGAAAAGATGGGGTAGGTTGCAAGACCACCTTATCCTTGTGAATCACCAGGTAGGGAGAGCTGCAGGACAAAGCCGCCAGCTCCGACACCCTGCGAGCCGAAGTGATCGCCACCAAAAAGGCAACCTTTTTGGACAACAGAGACAACGAGATCTCCCTGATCTTTTCAAAGGGAGCCTGTTGTAACACGGATAGAACCAAGTTCAAGTCCCATGGAGGCAAAGGTTCCCTCCTAGGAGGGGCCAAACGTCGCACCCCCTGAACAAAGGTGCTAACCAATGAATTAGACGCCACAGGGCTTTGAAAAAGAACGGCCAGCGCAGAAATCTGACCCTTAATTGTGGCCAGCGCCAAACGCTGGTCCACTCCAGTTTGGAGGAAAGCCAACACTCTCGACACCGAGTATGATCGAGGGGAATACCCCCTGGACTCACACCAGGCAAAGTACGCTTTCCAAGTACGGTAGTAAATTCTTCCCGAAGAGGCTTTTCTAGCCTTGATCAAAGTGGGAATGACCTCAGGGAAGAGACCCCTATCCTTCAGGACCTGGCTTTCAACAGCCAGGCCGTTAAAGCCAGCGACTGTAAAGCAGGATGGAATATCGGCCCTTGAGACAGAGGGTCTTCCCGAAGCGGCAGGCGCCACGGAGCGTCGACTGCCAGATTTACGAGGTGTGCGTACCAAGACCGGCGAGGCCAGTCCGGTGCCACCAGAATCACCGCGTGCGGTTCCGAGACCAATCTGCGAAGCAGCCTGGACAGCAGCTGAATCTGTGGAAAGGCATACATCAGACGATACTGATGCCAGGGCGCCACTAACGCGTCTGAGGCGTCAGCCTGAGGATCGCGCGTCCTTGCCACGAACCTTTCCACCTTGTTGTTCAGACGAGACGCGAACAGGTCCACATCCGGAAGACCCCACTTCGCGCACAACATCTGGAAGACATCCGGGTGAAGGGACCACTCCCCCTGGTCCAGGGCCTGGCGACTCAGATAGTCCGCCTGCCAGTTCTCCACCCCCGGAATGTGCACAGCCGTTCTCGCCGGGACGTGTGTCTCGGCCCACGACAGAATGCCGTTTACTTCCCGAGCAGCACGGGCACTCCTGGTGCCCCCTTGATGGTTGATGTAGGCCACCGCTGTGGCATTGTCCGTCTGAACCCGAACCGGACGGCCCTGAAGCCGTTCCGACCAGTACAGAAGACAAAGTTTTATCGCTCGCAATTCCAGAATGTTGATCGGAAGGGAGGATTCCTCCTCCGACAAAGTTCCCTGGGCGGACAGAACGCCCAGAACACCACCCCAGCCCGACAGGCTGGCATCCGTGGTGATCACCGTCCACGACAAAGGACGAAAGGACTTGCCCACCGACACCGCCGGGGACTGGAGCCACCACAAAAGACCCCTTCGGGTGTGGCGGCTCAACGAAAGCTGCCGATCCAGAGATTGCGGACGCTCGTCCCACTTGGCCAGGATCTCCGCCTGAAGACCCCGCGTGTGAAACTGGGCGAAGGGAATTTCCTCGAAAGCCGAGACCATTAGACCTAGACATCTCATACATGTCCGGAGGGACGAGCACTGAGTGTCCCTGAGGGACCTGACCTCGTCCTGAAGTGTCCGGAGCTTGTCTTCCGGCAGGAAGACCTTCGCTTGAGCAGAGTCCAGGATCATCCCCAGGTAGGGAAGACGAACCGACAGACACAACGTTGATTTTGGAAAATTTATCGTCCAACCGAACTCCTGCAGAGTCTGCATCGTGGTGGACAGGTCGTTCACCAGGCCCTGACTGGTCGCAGACCGAAGCAAGATATTATCCAGATATCCCAAGACAGAGACGCCCTGGACTCACAATAAGGCCAGGATCGGCGCAAGCACCTTGGTGAAAACCCGCGGAGCCGAAGCGAGACCGAAGGGTAACGCCACGAATTGGTAATGATCCTCCGCAATGGCGAATCGAAGGTACCTCTGGTGACCCTCGAAAATGGGGATGTGAAGGTACGCATCCTTCAGATCGATGGAGGCCATGAATTCCCCCGGACTCAGGGCAGCCACCACTGAGCGCAGGGATTCCATGCGGAACTTGCGAACCCGCACAAAGCGGTTCAGAGCTTTGAAGTCCAGAATCGGACGTACCTTGCCCTCCTTTCTGGGCACAGTGAACAGATTGGAGTAGAACCCCCGAAATCTGTCCCGATGAGGCACCGGAACCACCACTCCCTGGGCCCGCAGGTCCCGCACCGCCAGGTGCAGATCCTGCAAACGCTCCGGAGACAGCTGAAGATTTGAGGGAAAAAATCTGCTCGCCGGCCGAGAGAGAAACTCGATCTTGTATCCAGATCGAACGATTTCCTGAACCCACCTGTCCCGAATGCGGGCCAGCCAGGGTTGAAGAAAACCGAGCAAACGTCCCCCCACCCCAGAACCGGGTGAGGGCGCCCCTTCAGGCCGAACTGGTATGGGCAGCGGACCCGGACTGGCCGGACTTCTGCTTACCTGCCCACGGCTTCTTCTGGGAGCCTTGGCCCTTGAAGGGCTTGCCCTTGTATTGCGACCGAAAGGCACGAAAGGACCCCTGAGAGGGCCTAAACGAGGTATTCTTCTTACCGCGAACAAACTTCTTGTGAGTGTGGGGTAAGAGAGTGCTCTTACCCCCGGAAATTCCCTTTATCAGAGTATCCAAAGACTCGCCAAAAAGGCGAGATCCCGCGTAGGGAAGATTAGCTAGAGTCTTGCGAGAGGATTGGTCAACCGACCAACATTTCAGCCATATTAGGCGACGGTTCAACACCGCTACACTGGAGAGGCGTGCAGCCAAAAGGGACTAAATCCAAGTCCGCATCGCACAAATACATGACACCCTGATGAATCTGATCTACCATAGCCAATGTTGTCGGCGGAGCAGAGTCAGCCACCAGGGTGCGCCTGAGCACCTGCGTCCAATCCGCAATAGCTTGGGCTGCCATAATGGAAGCAAAAATAGGCTTCAGCATAGAACCAGCAACCGTATAAGCATGACGGGCCAGAGACTCCAATCTCCTGTTCGTAGGGTCCCGGAACACCGGGGTATCCTCAGCAGGAATCGCAGTGGATTTATTCAAAACTGCCACCGCGTGATCCACTTGAGGCGGCACACACCAACGCTCATCAGTGGTGGGTGTAAATGGATAACGCAGCTTGAACTTACTTGGCACAGTAAAGGGCTTCTTTAAATTGCGCCATTGCTCATCAACCGCGCGCTGAAATTCCACAGGGCAGAGAAAAACCTGCGCTGATTTGCGTTTCCTTTTCGTCCCATAAGAGGACATCAAAGCAGGAGGACATGGTTCATCCTGCAGATGCAAGGTTTCCTTGATAGAAGTAATCAACTCATCCATAAGTGCAAGCTCTTCAGGCGAGCCAGGGGGAGAAGTATCAACTCCTTCTACCTCAGCCTCCCCCTCGGACCCCACAAGGTCCAGAGATGAACGAGACCCTGAGAAGGGCACTCCAGCCATAGCAGCCCCATCGCCCTCTGAATCAGAGGAAATAGATAACCTGGGCCGTTTTGCGGATCGATCAGCCATTAGCATCTGCACCTGAGAAGCCAAATTCGCTACAACAGCAGCCAGATCAGCCCCCTCGGGGGATGCAGCAGCCCCTCGGCCCCCCACCAGGGTGGGAGGAAACTTGCAATCCTGAGAATCCATGCCCCAATATCAACTGAAATAAAGGACTGCCCCTTTAAGACAGCGGCGAGCGCAGCCCACCGCACACTACTGTATGTACCGACCCCCGCAGGGATAAGGAGCACTGAGCAAGGAAATACAGGATAAGGAAGGTAAAAAACCTGGAGAGAGCACACAGCTGCTGCCACCGATCGCTGTTCCAGTGAAAAAGGAAGTGATGCAATGACTGACCGACCTATATTGCCTATGAAGGCTCCACAAACATGGCCGCTCAGCTGAGGAATTAAGGCAACAAGAAAATGGCGCCGACATGAGCTTGCATGATCGACCGCTGCTAAAATGGCGGCGTTTGGCGCCAAAACACACCGCTGTATTAAACAGGGCCGGTTACCACAGTTTTATCCGAAACAATGGCGGACCGCATCAGCGGCCGCCGCACAGCATGTCTGAGCCCAGTCTGCCCATACAGTACACATAGCAGAGCGGGAGAGCCCCCCCGCAGCCCACAGAAAGGCAGCTATTCCACACAGGAATCTGACAGGGAGCGCACTCACACAGACATGTGGGTCACACAGTCACAGACTGACACCCAAACAGACAGGTTTACTTACCATTCCGGATGGCGTGGGGAGCCGTCTTCAGCGACCAAACCACTGTACGGAGAACAGGGAGTGTCGCAGCCAGGACGCAGTGGATTGCGGTGCGAAACCGCAAATGGCGTCCGGTGAGGTAGCCACCTCACAGGCAGCATCCCTGCAGCGAACAGGGATGGGTCGTTCAATATGCCAGGGAAAACCTGAGCTGAACGCTCGATGGCAGGCTGGAGAAACCCCTGGCTCTCAGCCCTGGGATCCAGGGTGGCCAGTCCGAAACCCAGCTCCGCATGATCTATCTTCATCCGAAGAAAACTAAACTAATGCTGAGAAAAAAACAGCTAAGTAAAAGAAAGAGAAAAACACTTGAAATAAAATCAAAAAGAGGATAGAAGGCTGAGACTGAAAGCCCCTGCACAGGAACAGCCAGCTACTCCTAAGCTAGGCAATTGAAAACTGAGTTGAGAATGCTGGAAGCAGGGAGGTATTGACTGAGGGGACCGCCCCCTAGGGGTGTGATATGCTAAAAGCTTTGATATTAACAAATCTTGTTGCCTAGCTACTCCTGCGGAGCAAAGGTCAATTACCCATTGGTGAAGATTATGAAGGGGCGGTGACTGTCGGAGGACGTAAGAGAAATATATTTTTTAAATGTTTAATCTTTAGTCCTGTGCCTATTAAAAGCATATATACAAAACAATATACAACCCCGTTAATCTAATAAATATGCTTGAGACCTAAAATTGTGGCTTTGTGCAATAAGGGCAATTTAGCCTATGTGGTACCCTTGGCAGAACCTTTTTCATAACTTTCAGTAGGTGAGACAGAATTTATGTCTTCCTAATAAAAAATGGAGGGCACCATATTCACGGAGGACAAATTAGGTCGCACGCACACTGGCAGGCACCATAAAAGTACTTTCAAGTACTGACTGGTACAGTGTGTAAAAATAGAGGTTCTCTTGCCACTGCAGGCAAATGTTTAAAGAGAAAGGGTGAACAAGGGTCACTAAAGACTAGACTAGTTGTTATTGTTGTCTGTGTCCACACTGGGAAGATTTACTTTTCTATTTGTACTGGTCACCACTGTCACCAACAGAAAGTGAGAAGTCAGACATTTTAGGCCAAAAAATGCTAATTTTATAGGCAATTAACATTTTTTCCTGACTCTAAGCCATGCACACGTAGGCATTTACAGGCAGAAAAAGAAATGCAACACCAGCACGGTCAGAAGAAGAGCATTGAGTTAACAACTTAAAATTGCGCTTAGGCATTTTTGCATTTTAACAGCCGCGATAAATGAATATTCAGGCCAAAAGAATGCATTAACGTGCATGCAAAACGTGGCTTTGGATGCATTTTTTCGGATGCATTTCCCTCTCCTGGAGCGAAGGCATCCAGCAGAGGAAAAAACTGGATTTTTGTAAGAACTTACCATAAAATCCTTTTCTCTGAAGTTCGACAGACACAGCTCCATCATCTTTAAACCAATGGGTTATGCTCCTC
This sequence comes from Pelophylax lessonae, assembly GCF_965119305.1. Classification (NCBI taxonomy): domain Eukaryota; kingdom Metazoa; phylum Chordata; class Amphibia; order Anura; family Ranidae; genus Pelophylax; species Pelophylax lessonae. Next base: position 91,588,687 of record NC_138775.1, read on the forward strand.
CTATCAGGAATAGGCACTAGGCAGGAAAAAAGGTTTAACCACGCCTATGGGGCTGTCCCTGCAGGCATAACCCCACACACTCTGCTATCAGCAATCAGTTTAATTGCAAGAAGTGTTTAGAAGACAAAAAACCCCATTCACTCAGAAGTAGAGGGGTGGGCGCTGAGTCTGTTGATGAATTTCAGAGAAAAGGATTTTATGATAAGTTCTTACAAAACTCCAGTTTTCTCTATCGTTCATCGACAGACACAGCTCCATCATCTTTAGACCAATGGGATGTCCCAAAAGCAGTATAATCATGAGGGGTGGGAAAACAACGCAAGAAGACGTAATTCCCCAAAGGCTAAACCTAGCCAACCAGGTAACATGGAACAACTGGAGCTCATCTAGAAAAAAAACATACACCCTGAAAGAGAAACAAAAAAAGATTCTCTTTAAACAGCAGCCTGCAAAACCTTGCGTGCCAAAAGGAAGCATCCGAAGATGCCAACACATCTACTTTGTAGAATTTTGTGAACCTATGCACAGACGACCAAGTTGCCGCCAGGTGGCGAAAAGCCCAAGAGGCACTTGAAACTCTAGTAGAATGCGCCTTCACTGGGAAAAGAGAAACCTGACCCTCCAGTGAATAAGCCTGAACTACTGTCTGCCTGATCCATCTGGATATGGTCGCAGCAGATGCAGCCAATCCTTTACAAGGTCCTTTGTTAAGGACGAAAAGAGCATCTGATTTTCTAAAAGACTCAGTGGTCTCCAGGTAAACCCTGATTGCCCGAACCACATCCAAAGAATGCAAGGCAAATTCCTTGGAATGCTTGGGCTTGGGACAGGGTGAAGGCAGCACAATGTCTTCATTCAAATGAAAATCAGAAACCACCTTAGGAAGAAACGATTGATTAGGTCAGAGTACCACCAGATAAGGTGAGTGGCAGGACATCGCCGCCAATTCAGATAAGGCCTCAAAGGGAGGCCTTTGAAGCACCAACAGCACCAAATTGAGATCCGATGGAGGTACCAGGGATCGCACCAGAGGAGTCAGATGGCAAACTCCCTGCACAAAAGTGTGAACCAAGGACTTCACCGCCAACAGCCTTTAGAAAAAAATAGCCAAGGCGGAAATCTGGCTCTTGATGGTGCCCAGAGCCAAAACGTTGATCTACACCCAATTGTAGAAACTCCAACAGGCGAGACACAGAAAAGGAACAGGGACCCCCCCCCCCCCCCCCCCCGAGACTCACACCAAGTAATATACGCCTTCCACACTCGATGATAAACCTTCGTGGAAGAAGACTTCCTTGCCTTTAACCCCGTAGGAATCACTGACTCCGACAGCCCTCTTTAAGCACCTGGCTTTCAAGCCAGTGACCGTAAAGTAGGAGGGAAGATTGATCCCTGAGACAGAAGATCTTCCCTGGGAGGAAGTTTCCAAGAGACATATGCTACCAGCCTTACAGGCCTCTATATCAAGACCGACGAGGCCAGTCTGGTGTCACCAGAATGACTGGAATTCCTTCCACCTTAATTCTGCGTAGCAGTCTCGGAAGAAGTTGATTGGAGGAAAGGCATAAATCAGACGATACTGACCCTAAGGGGCCACCAAAGAGCCTGCGGCATCCGCCAGAGGATCCTGAGACCTTGACACGAACCTCTGCACCTTCCTATTGAGACAGAAAGCCAACAGGTCCACATCGGGGGAGTTGGCTGCGTTGTCCTGTCGGTCCCCTTACTTGGTGGTCAACAAGGTTGTCTCGGGGTTTCATTTGAATGAGGACGTTGTGCTACCGTCCTCATGTCCTAAGCCTAAACATCCTAAGGAAATTATATATAGATATGTGTAGCGCTATCCAAAAAATTGTGATAATAAATCATAGAAAAAGTTATTAGCATAATTGTGTGACATTTTGAACCAAATAGTGAACTCAATCAAAAATGGTTATTAGCATACAGTGCCTTGCGAAAGTATTTGGCCCCCTTGAACTTGTCGACCTTTTGCCACATTTCAGGCTTCAAACATAAAGATATAAAACTGTAATTTTTTGTGAAGAATCAACAAGTGGGACACAATCATGAAGTGGAACGAAATTTATTGGATATTTCAAACTTTTTTAACAAATAAAAAACTGAAAAATTGGGAGTGCAAAATTATTCAGCCCCCTTAAGTTAATACTTTGTAGCGCCACCTTTTGCTGTGATTACAGCTGTAAGTCGCTTGGGGTATATCTCTATCAGTTTTGCACATCGAGAGACTGAAATTTTTGCCCATTCCTCCTTGCAAAACAGCTCAAGCTCAGTGAGGTTGGATGGAGAGAGTTTGTGAACAGCAGTTTTCAGTTCTTTCCACAGATTCTCGATTGGATTCAGGTCTGGACTTTGACTTGGCCATTATAACACCTGGATATGTTTATTTGTGAACCATTCCATTGTAGATTTTGCTTTATGTTTTGGATCATTGTCTTGTTGGATGACAAATCTCCGTCCCAATCTCAGGTCTTTTGCAGACTCCATCAGGTTTTCTTCCAGAATGGTCCTGTATTTGGCTCCATCCATCTTCCCATCAATTTTAACCATCTTCCCTGTCCCTGCTGAAGAAAAGCAGGCTCAAACCATGATGCTGCCACCACCATGTTTGACAGTGGGGATGGTATGTTCAGGGTGATGAGCGGTGTTGCTTTTACGCCAAAAATAAAGTTTTGCATTGTTGCCAAAAAGTTCGATTTTGGTTTCATCTGACCAGAGCACCTTCTTCCCCATGTTTGGTGTGTCTCCCAGGTGGCTTGTGGCAAACTTTAAACGACACTTTTTATGGATATCTTTAAGAAATGGCTTTCTTCTTGCCACTCTTCCATAAAGGCCAGATTTGTGCAGTATACGACTGATTGTTGTCCTATGGACAGAGTCTCCCACCTCAGCTGTAGATCTCTGCAGTTCATCCAGAGTGATCATGGGCCTCTTGGCTGCATCTCTGATCAGTCTTCTCCTTGTATGAGCTGAAAGTTTAGAGGGACGGCCAGGTCTTCGTAGATTTGCAGTGATCTCATACTCCTTCCATTTCAATATTATCGCTTGCACAGTGCTCCTTGGGATGTTTAAAGCTTTGGAAATATTTTTGTATCCAAATCCGGCTTTAAACTTCTCCACAACAGTATCTTGGACCTGCCTGGTGTGTTCCTTGTTCTTCATAATGCTCTCTGCGCTTTAAACAGACCTCTGAGACTATCATAGTGCAGGTGCATTTATACGGAGACTTGATTACACACAGGTGGATTCTATTTATCATCATTAGTCATTTAGGTCAACATTGGATCATTCAGAGATCCTCACTGAACTTCTGGAGAGAGTTTGCTGCACTGAAAGTAAAGGGGCTGAATAATTTTGCACGCCCAATTTTTCATTTTTTTTCATTTGTTAACAAAGTTTGAAATATCCAATAAATTCCGTTCCACTTCATGATTGTGTCCCACTTGTTGTTGATTCTTCACAAAAAATTACAGTTTTATATCTTTAGGTTTGAAACCTGAAATGTGGCAAAAGGTCGAAAAGTTCAAGGGGGCCGAATACTTTCGCAAGGCACTGTAATTATGTGACACCATCCAAAGTGGTTAATAAAATAATAAATTCAAGTCCATATAAGTCCATTTAGAAGCAATCAATCCAAATGAATGTGCAAAAAAGGAAATTGATAAAGAAAGGAAGCACAAGTCCCAGCAGGCGAATCCAAAAAAGCTGCTTACCAGATGTTGTTAGTCACCCTACTTAATGGATAGACCTCAGCACGCTTAATTAGTAATACAGGGAAAATTCTGCAAGGTGTGGATCAATGCAGGATGTAGCATAGGAGACATTCAAAGTCGGGTACTCAGAGAACATGTGTACAAGAAAATGACAGTAAAAGCAATCACATTTATTAAAACCAAAAGTTCACACTCACATGTAAAACGCCATAAGCAGACATGTATCCATATAACGCTGAGGAGCTAAGTGCTGCGGCATCCCCGCATTCACTCACAGAAGGCCGGCTCTATTTTTTGGATAGCGCTACACATATTTGTATATTATTGTTTTGGATTTTCTCTAGGTCCATGTGTGCTGCTTTCTGCTTTTTTTTCCTTTAAAAATATTATCACAATATTATACCACTACCTTTTTACAGCAGAAATGTACCCACTGTTATTTTAGGAAATTGCCTTACATTCTTTAGATGTGGTAAGGGCGATTCGGGTTTACCTAGCGGTGACTGAACCAATTAAGAAATCCGATTCTTTGTTTGTTCTTACGGATGGACCTTGTAAGGGGCAAGCTGCATCTGCTTCGACCATTTCCAAGTCGATCAGGCAGATGGCGGTGCAGGCCTACTTCATTAAGGGTCAGGTTCCTCCTTTCCCTGTTAAAGCGCATTCTACGAGGGCGCTTAGTGCCTCATGGGCCTTCAGGCATCAGTGGTTCAGGTGTGCAAGGCGGCTATTTGGACGTCTCTACACACATTCACAAAATTTTTAAAATTGATGTACTTGCATCTTTGGATGCGGCGTTTGGCCACAAGGTTTTGCAGGCTGCGGTTGCGGAGGCTTCCCCTTCTTGAGGGTGACATTTTTTTCTGGTGGTGTGCTCCGGTTGTTCCTAGTTGAGCTCCTGCTGTTACCTGGTTGGCTATGTTTAGCCTTGTTGGGAATTCTGCGTTTGCTGTGTTTTTTCCCACCCCTCATGTTGCACTGCTTTGGGACATCCCAATGGTCTGAAGACTTTAAGCTGTGTCTGTCAGTGAACAAAGAGAAAACTGGATTTTGTCTTACCGTAAAATCCTTTTCTCTGAGTTTCACAAACAGCACCCTCTTTTTGGGTTCAGTTATTTGTTCTTATGACACTGCTTGTTACAAACTGGATGTCCTACAGCAGGATGTGATGGTATACCCTTTGGGACTGCCCCAGGGGCGTAACCAAAAAGGTTTCCGCCTAATCCTACTCCTAGAGAGCAAGAGCATAAGCCCAATGGTCTGAAAACTTGAAGCTGTGTCTGTCAGTGAACAAAGAAGAAAAACGTTTTGGCTTTATTTATACTTTAAGCCCAGAAGGCTCATGCAAAAGTGGAGGGCTGGTAACTTCTGTACTGAACATGGCACTCTGCAGAGTTTGAACAGTCTGTTGACTGATAAGAGTCTGTGCTAACTGTTCTCTCAAAAGGAGGTCATCTTGGTATTCCTCAATGGGGATGCCTTGTGAACAATGCAAGGAAAGTATTGGAGCTAGCATTTGTGCACTGCACAGGCCAAAAGGAAGGGAAAATTACTGGTAATATACCCCAGCCTGTCCACGCAGTAGTGTAAGGCCACAGACACAAGCTTCATTTGTTGGGAGGACTGAACAGTCAGTTGGGATAGATCTAGGATCCCTAGACAAATCATTGCACCAGACACTCAAAGCCTGTCAGATGGAGATGGCCACAAAGGCAGGTTGTAGGGCAGAACCCACGAGGGAGAATAAGGAGGAGGTGGAGCCACGCATGAAGGAGTTGAGGAGTGTTGTGATTCAAGTTGGGGACAGTTGTCCAGGCTATGGCTGACTGGACTCTTAGGTGGTACACTGCAAGCCACCCTGGAGTTCCTAGTAGATCATGGGCTGGCAAGGCCCACAGGACCACTGTCCTTGCACTCATGATCCACCATACTAAAGCATTCAAGGAGGGGATTTCCCACAATGGGTACTCGTGGGCCATTGCTAGAGGAGGGAGGGTTTAATGCCATCTGTGACCTCACCACTGTAAGGCAGCAGGCAGCCTGTGGGTGAACATCTTTGAGGATTATGGAGATAGTGCAGTTTAGTGTGTGCACCCTAGAAATTTGTACGTGCATGCGCAGTGTGGCTACAAGAAAGAGGCCCATGCAAAAACAGTTGAGCCTACAAAGGGCTTTAAAAGTAAAAAAAAATATAAATAAATATGATACAGTCTCACTTCCCGCCTCTACCAGCCTGTGAAAGTGTCACGGCCAGAGCTTCGTGTAATCCCCAGCTGGGATGAACCGCAGCTCAGTGTTAAGATAGAACATCAGGCTCCCTCAACAAAAGGACAAAGCCCTGACTTACAGCAGGGGTTGTCCCAAAGAAGCCCTGCAGGCCTCACAAGGCAGACAAGCTACAGTGTGCCAGCCAGGATACAGGGTAAAAAGGCTCATTTAGGCAATCTTCACCCTCCCTGAACACTTTTGATCCTGCCAGAAAGCTGAAAACTTTCTGTGCTCTTTTTTTTCTGCTGGCTGTAAAAATAGCTCCCAACGGCCTTGAAGGACTACAATTCACTACTCTATCTTACATTAGGAGGTTCCAGTCAGGAATAATGACACTGGTGGGTGGGGAGGACACAGGCATCTATCACTAAGTGAAGTGTTGAATTCTGAAGGGGCTTGAAGAGGCTGCAGGGCTGGCACAAAGAGATCAGAGATATGGGCCACTCAAGAAGCGATGGCCTACTGCAGGGAGCTAAAAGTTTTATATGTTTAGAGACCCGAAAGGCTCTCTTTAATGCGGGGGGGGGGGGGGGGGTACGTTTTTAGTGAAACATTTGGAAAGCTATAATATGCACACTAATTCTCAGCGCTTAAATCTACCAGTACTAGACTACCAAAAAATTGGATTTTTGACTTGGCTTAAAATCCATTTCTCTGATGTTCATTGAGGGACACAGCTCCTCATCTTCTTGACTATGTGGGTTATACTGTCCCTACAGGAGTGGGACACTAGGCAGAAAAGAACTTGACTATGCCTATGGGGCAGTCCCAGGGGGTATAATCCCACTCCCTGCTATAGGTACTCAGTTTTGTTACAAGCAGTGTCAGAAGAAAAAACCCAACTCCATAGAGGGGTGGGTGCTGTGTCCATCAATTAACATTAGAGAAATGGATTTTACAGTAAGTCAAATATCCTATTTTCTCTTTCGTCAATTGGCGGACACAGCTCCTCATCTTCTTGACTATGTGGGATGTCCCAAAGCAGTGTCAAACATGAGGGGTGGGAACAGCAAGAAAAAAAAAAAATACTTCCCAAGGCTAAACATAGCCAACTAGGTAACATGGAGCTAAACCATAAAACAACTGGAGCTCACCTGAAAAAAAATTAAAAACACCCTCAAAGAGGACTGAGTCCTCTAACAGAAGCCTGCAAAACTTTGCGACTAAAGGAAGCATCCGCAGATGCCAACACATCAACTTTGTGAAAGTGTACACAGGCGACCAGGTAGCCGCCTTGTAAACCTGCAGCACTGACGCCTGATGACCGAAAGCCCAGGAGGCACTAAGCGCCTGAGTAGAGTTTGCCTTAACAGGGAAAGGAGGAACCTGAGCCTTATTAGAATAAGCCTGAATCAATGTTTGTCTAATCCATCTGGAAATGGTCACAGCAGAAGCAGCCAACCATTTGTAAGGTCCATCCGTGAGGACAAATAGGGAGCCTGACTTCCTAAAAGACTTCGTAGCTGCCAGGTACACCCTGATTGCCCGAACCACATCCAGAGAATGCAAGGCAATTTCCTTAGGATGCTGAGGCCTGGAACACAGGGAAGGCAACACAAGGTCTTCATTCAATGAAAATCGGAGACGACCTTTGTTAGGAACGACGGTCATGGACGTACAACCACCTTATGCAGGTGAACTACCAGGCAAGGTGAATGACAAGACAGCGCGCCAGCTCTGACACCCTGGGTGCAGCAGTAATAGCCACCGAAAAGGCCACCTTCTGGGAAAATGTAAGCAGGGGAACCTCCCGAATATTTTCAAAAGGAGGCTTCTGGAGAACTGACAACACCAAATTGAGATCCCATGGCGGCAATGGAGACTGCACTGGAGGAGCCAAGTGTCAAACTCCCTGGATAAAGGTACGCAACAAGGGATGTGTGGCCAATGGACGTTGAAAGAGAACCGCCAAGGCCGAAAGATCAGCGAGGCCAGTCTGGAGCCACTAAAATTACCGGAATCCCTTCTGCCTCGATCCTTCACAGGAGTCTTGGCAGAAGTTCGAGAGGAGGAAAGCCGTAAATCAGGCGATATCGACTACAAGGAGGCACTAAGGCGTCTGTGGTGTCGGCTAGAGAATCCCCGAGACCATGCCACAAACCTCTGTACTTTCCTGTTGAGACAAGAGGCCAACAGATCCACCTCAGGAGTACCCCACCAGAGACTACAGCTGATTAAATACAGCCAGATGAAGTGACCATTACTCCTGGTCCAACGGCTGTCGACTGAGGTAATCCGCTAGGCAATTTTCCACCCCTGTGCACAGCAGAGAGGGCAGGAAAGAAACATTCTGCCCACCTTAGAATACCGGCTACTTCCCGAGCCGCCAAGGCACTTCTTGTGCCCCCTTGTTGATTGAAATAAGCCACGGTCCTGGCATTGTCCGATTAGATTCGTACCAGCCACCCCTGAAGATGAATCGTCCAATGATCCAGGCAAAGTCTGATCGCTCAGAGTTCCAGTACATTGATCTTCCTGAGTCCAGACCCCCTGAGCACAATCTGTGCCGAGGACGTTTCCCCACCCGAACCGGCTGGCTTTCTTGGGGACGACCGTCCAGGACAGGGGAAGAAAAGATTTTCCCTGACAAAGTGCCGGAGAACGAAGCCACCAAACCAGGGACCCTCTGGTACTCCGGCTCAACAGGATCAGATTGTCTAGAGACTGAGGATTCTTGTTTCATTTTACCAGAATCTCTTTTTGCAGACACGGAACCGCCTCGAGGGTAAACACCATCAGGCCCAGCACCTGCGTGCAAGTCCGAAGAGATGACCCTCTGCTGGACAGCAGAAGCTGAATCGACTCCTGCAATTTCTGCAGTTTTTCCAGAGGAAGAAACTCCAGAAGAGCAGTCGGAGACTCTGCTTGCAAAAGCAGATCGTCCGGGTACCCCAGTACCGTGATCTCCCGCTGACGCAACAATGTTAGCACCGGGCCGATATTTTTGAGAAGACCTGAGGAGTGAAGACGAGAACAAAGGGTAATGCCGCAAACTGATAATGCTCCTCGCCCACAGCAAAGCGGAGGAAGCGCTGGTGGCCAGAACATATTGGCATGTGAAGGTAGGTGTTCTTGATGTTGATGGAAGCGAGGAAATCCCCCTGTTGTATGGACGCCACTACTGTGCGAATAGACTATTTGGAACTTCTGTACCTGCACAAAGCAGTTTAGCGCCTTGAGGTCCACAATTGTACGTACCTTGCCTTCTTTCCTGGGAACTGTAAACAGATTTGAGTAAAACCCTTGAAAACATTCCGATGTCAGAAATGGAACAATCACCCCTTGAAGTAACAAGTCTTGCACTGCCCCTAAGAGATCCCCTAAACGATCTGTAGACAAGCGCAGGTTGCAACAGAAAAATCTTTCAGGAGAATAAGATCGAAACTCGATCTTGTACCGAGAGCGAATTACTTTGTGGACCCACTTGTCCTGTATCAGGGAGGTTCACAGATCCAGAAACCAGCGAAGACTTCTTACACAGGTGAGGGCGCCCCTTCATGTAGAGGAAACCCTGTCTGCAGGTTTGGCAGACCCCGCTCGAGACTTGCCAGACCAGGTCCTCTTAGAACCCAAGTGGAGGCCCTGAAGGGCTTAGAACCCTTGTCTTGGGACTCTGAGGGACGAAAAGGCCGCTTGTGAGCCCAAAAGAAAGCCGCCCGTCTGCGATGGGGCTTCTTACTCTTGGAAGCCTGTGGAAGAAGAGTACTCTTTCCCCCTGTGAGGCCTTTGATGTTGTCATCCAAGGAAGCTCCTAACAGGTGATCCACCACAAAAAAGGAAGATCGGCTAGAAGCCTGGTCGGCAGACCAGCATTTCAGCCAGATAATACCCAGCAAGACCCCTGCTGAGACAGACAGTCTAGAAATCAAGGGAGCCGCATCCAATGAGGCATCACAGAAACTGTAGCCCTTGGACCAACTGATCCACCAGCTCCGCAAAGGCAGGGGGGAGCTGTTCCCCTTCCAGGTCCCAGTTAAGAAGTTTTCCCCACTCAGTCATAGCTTGCGACACCAGGGCAATAATAAATATCAGCCTAAGTGCTGAATCAGCTACAGTGAACATTTGGCGGGTCAAGGCCTCCGACCTCCAATCAGCTGGATATGTAAAGACCAGGGACTCTTCAACTGGAATTACAGTGGCTTTTTTCAACCCAGGGAGTCCACTACAAGAGGAACTGTCAATTTTTTAAAGAGGGAACCGTCATAAGGGTACCGCATTGCAAAACGCTTAGAGATTGCAAAAGTGCATTTAGGCACCCCCACTGTTTGGTGATAATACAGTCAAAAAAAGCGGGAAAGGGGAAAACCTTCGCCGCCTTGGAGGACCTGTGGGTGCCAAAGGTGACCCGCGCCTCCAGTGCTACGTTAGTCGCATCCTCCATCTTCAGGGTTTCCCGCACTGATACAATCAGCGCATCTACTAGCGCCTTTTTGTGCACGGCTAGAGGAACAGAGGAATCATTCTCACTATCTGAGCATGTATGGTGTGTGGACACAGACCCAGAAGGGTAGCTCGCATCCACAGCGGCCAAATCAGATTCAGGATCTGATGAGACAGAGGAAGCAGGTGAAGACGGGGTGATGCTTTGTACTAGCACGTTTTTCAAGGACCAAATCTACCAAGGACTCCAGTGCAGTCAGTGGTTGGGACCCGGAGGGTCTGGCAGCCTCTGAGAGGGGAATCAGGTGGTAAAATATGCTCCAGGGACTCCTATAATGGAGAGGGGAACCCACATAAAAAAGTGACTCACACTGCAAGGGACACCCCACCGTGCTGGTGGCACCACAAGGCCCAGGACAGAGCACTATCGCTGCTACAGCAGAGAAAGGGAGAGAAACCTAAAAAAATTAAAAAAAAAAAAAAAAAACTCACCACCACCGATTAGGCACATACAGCACTGAACTAACTGCACACCATGTGGCGATCAGGAAGAGAAATATCCAGGAATCAGCACTAGGGGCTCCCACCGCTGATCACCACCCATCTGGCTTTAAAAACATGGCCGCCGCAATTTTGAATGGGAAACCACAAGAAAATGGCCGCCGAGGCTACACAAACATGGCCGCCGGACTGTGCCATAAAAAGCTACAAGAAAATGTCAGCCCCGAGTGGCACCCGGGGGGGGAACCCCAGGAGCCTCGAAAAACGAACCCAACAGGAAGGGTGCCAGGCCAATCCCCCTCCCAACGTTTGATCATCCGGTTGCCAGCGGCGTGCTCCCCAACTCACCCTCATCTCCAGCTCAATACCCCAGACTGACCTAAACTGGTATGTCTACCCCATCGGGGGGTGACCAAGGCCTGCAGAAAACCGCCGAGAATAGGGGACACTGTCTGGGAAGGAGGGGAGCCCGGGGATCCGACCATCCCAGGGAGGGGCCCACGTCCACCCCAAAACCCTGCAGGGGAAGAGGGCGGAAAAGGTACTTACCAGCTACTTACCACACTAGGAACAGGGAGGGCACTGCCCTGGATAGACCACTGCTCCATCGTAATGTGGGTGCTGTCGGCCAGGAGGAACGCTGCGACTCTCACGAGACGTTTTTTTTACAATTACATTTTTTTATTTTATTGTTAGACATGTAAACAAGACAAATATTTACAATACATTACTCTGCACAAAAGAAAAATATTATCCATACATACAAACACACACAAAAAAAAAAAAAAAAATTATTTGGGAAAGGAAGATAAGGGGAATATCAATAAAGCAATTTAAGGACAAAAGAGAAGAAAGAAAAAAAAAAAAAATAGAATATCATCAAATAGTAAGTAAGTTCCTGCTTCTATCATTATGGAACTGGTGACATTGGCACGCCTACAGCATCAATCCAGGCTGACCACACTTTATCAAATTTTTTTGGGCAGTTCCTACTACCGTAGGTAAAACGGTAGAATGGAAGTGTTTTAGTAACGGCAGCTATCCAGGTTGATCGGGTGGGAGGTTCAGGTAACTTCTCACGAGACGTTTAACTCGCAAGCCAGCCCCCGTCCAGTGGAGCTACGTCGTCGCCAAACTAGCGCGGAGCTGCGGTCTGCACGCACTTGCTGACCAGACTGGGGGGACCCTCTGGATCTAGATTATCCAGTCTGTCACCCAGTCTGGATATTGATTGTAGATTAACAGGAAAAAAATAGAGGAACAAATTCCATTTAAAAAGAAAAAAAAATTGCCAGGACCAGAGATCTAAGCAAAGAACTAGGTCCTGACTAGGCAAAAAAAAATGTATATCTATAGCAGAGAGTGGGAGTATACCCCCTGGGACTGCCCCATAGGCGTAGTCAAGTTCTTTTCTGCCTAGTGTCCCACTCTGAAGATGAGGAGCTGCGTCCATCAATGAACGAAAGAGAAACTGCAGGAGCCAACAACGGGAAGACATAGATAAGATGTAACAGCAGGGGTGTCAAACCTTTTAACTTTCCTGGGCCAAATTGGAAGAAGAGGAATTGTCTTGGGCCACACATAAAATACACTAACAATAAATAAGGACAACTGATGAGCAGCAAAAGTCACGCATATCACAAGTTAACAATCACTGCTATCGATAATGTAGTAATAAAGCTTTACCACTTTTTTTTTTTTTTGCAATATTATTTATTATAAAAAGTTAAAGAGGACAACCTAAAACTAGTGCAATATTTGACATGGTTTTTGATAAACTAAATCATCAATATTTTGGTTCTTTTTTTGTCCTTCGTATGCTTCATCCTTGAAAATAGTTGCTCACAAATATAGGTGCTGCCAAAAACTGATGACAGGAATAAGACATGATTGTGAAGAGCGGGATATATTTCTTTGGGAAGATAAAACTCATAAATGCCCAGTAAGGCCTCATGTACACCGATGCTGATAAACGGATGTTTAGGAACAGCTGGGCATTTCTTTCAGCAGCCGCTGAACTCTTCTCTATGGTATCTTATCTATCCATGTACACTGAAACATTTATAGTCATTTATAGTCATCTAGAGGCAGTTGAGTTTAGTGGCATTTTTTTGAAAGCAAAAAAATGAGTTTAGTCAAAAGTTTATTGGCATTTGAAATGCCAAATTCTTGTAACTGCGCGCAAACGCGTCTAAACGCTGTAACTCGCATTGATAAGTGTTTTGTTTATACATGTTTTCAATGGGGATACATTTCTGACCATTTTACAATGTCAAAGTGCTTCTAAACGCAAATGCCGCTAAACGTACATAAATGCGGCATGTAAACACGGCAAAGCGGACGTTTTTTACTCGTCGGTTACTAGCTGTCAAGTTCCAGCATTCAGGAGAGGTTTTCGAACATCCAATTTACAAGAAGTCTAAAGATACACTTAATAAAAACAAAACAAAAAAAAAAATCATTTTTTGCAATTTTGTGTTGGGCCACATTCATAGCTGTCTTGGGCTGTAGGTTGGATACCCCTGATGTAACAGCATTATATAGGTTAACAATAGAATATTTAAAATTACTGAGATTATTAGGGAACAGCAAACTGAATGCCACAAAGGCAGTTTTAAAAGACAATTATAATGGCTAAGAAAAATTAAAGGCCGTCCTTGAGGAAAGAGATCGGCCTTTCCTGCCAATGACCTCATATAAACTGTGGTGCTTTGTGTTTGAGCCCATTAAAAAAACCTACATCACCTAATCCATGTTAAACTGAGGTAACATATGCTTGTCACTCTTGATGGCTTTATTATTGGATATTAAGCAGGCTGGAATGACCAGTTTGATCGTTAACTGCATCTTTTATAAATTCCCCTAGGCTTCCTACTATATCTGAAACAATTAAATAGGCTTTTAGTCCAAGATCATATGCTGGTTTTCAATTCTTTCCCAGCAACACAACCTTACCGCCACTATGAGAACTATTTGGATGTGTAAGAAACTAGCTGAATTAGAGCTTAACGCATATATCTTTAAAGTAATTTAGAAAAAATAGTTTTAAACTGGGTGCAATGGGGTAACAGACTGAGAAAAGTTTTCTAAAGTCAAATCCTTTTCCGATTTCATGATTAACGTCATTGTTAAAAAAAAAAAAAAAACCCTGTCTCGTGGCTACACATTTAAAGCAGAACTTTAACCTAAGTAGAGGTAGAGTCAGAAGTGGAGCTTAAGAGCTGAGGATTAAGGCAAAAGACATAGTCAGGGAGGTCGGGCTGGCAACAGATCAGGCAAAGCAGTATACAAACAAAATCTAGAGAGTGGTCAGGCAGGCAGAGGTCATACACAAGCTGGCGTTAAAGTATGGAATCGGCAGGCTGGAGAGGGGTCAAGAATTCAGGCAAAAGTTCATACGCAATAATCAGTCACAGAGCATACAGCACACCCAGGGAGATAGTCCACACAAACGGGCAGTGAGTAACAGAAGTGCTGCTATTTATGGACTGCCTAAATTGTACATTGTTTGCAGTTGGCAGCAGGTGGGGCTAGTGAGTCCAAATCAATGCATCAGGCTGGAAAAATCACTGCAAAGACTTCAGAGCTTCCCCGTGGCACAACAGGCAAGGCTGCAGAGCTGAGAAATCGGGAACCTCCCAGTTCAAGGACACCTAGGTACATGACAGGACCCCCTCTCCAATGGACCCCACCGGGGACCTAGAGGGCCTTGGTGGGAAAGGACGCATGAAAGTCTTGAATGAGAGCAGGGGCATGCAAATCTTTAGCTGTAACCCAGGAACGGTCTGTAATGGGATCTCCTTTACAATGAACCAGATATTGTAGGCCACGAACCCGCCTTCTAGAATCCAGGATCTTAGAAACTTCAGACTCATGTTGTTCATCAAAAAGAACAGTAGGATGTAGTTGTTGAGTTCTGGAGTAACAATTGAAGATTGCTCTTTTAAGGAGAGAAACATGGAACATGGGGTGTATCCGGAGAGAGGAGGGCAATTTCAACCGATAGGAGACTGGTCCGACTCAATCAATTATTCTATAAGGACCAATGAATCGAGGACCCAATTCACTAGAGGGTTGCTTCAGTCTCACGTATTTGGTAGACAGCCAAACTCTGTCCCCGACCACATATGGAGGCATATGGCATCTTCGTCTGTTGGAGAAAAGATCATATCTGCCTGCTGACTTATGCTGACCTTAGCAATAGGCAAACCTTTTTCCAGTGTAGCAAAATATTTTTCACCCGTTGATCTGCTGCTGGTACACCAGAAGGATAAAGTAGTGGAAAGGTCTGAGGGTGATAGCCTGCGTAGAATCGCGTTCTATGAAGGGCACTGTGTCAACAGGAGTTAATGGTGAATTCAGCCAAAGGAAAATACTTAGACCAATTGGAGTGTAACGAGTTGATGTAATGCCGAAGATAGTTTTTAAGGGTCTGGTTCATGCGTTTGGTTTGACCATCTGTTTGGGGGTGATGTAAGGTCAAGAGTAAGAGTGTTACTCCCAGTTTCTTGCAAAAAGCTCTCCAGAATTGGGAAATAAACTGAGATCCGCGGTCTGAGACAATATTGGTGGGTATGCCATGTTTCACAATATGGGAAAGGAAGAGGGTAGACAGAGCTTCCGCTGTAGGTAACCCAGAGAGTGGTACAAAATGAGACATCCTGGAAAAGCGATCTACTATGACCCATATAGCAGTCATGCCATCGGATTTGGGTAACTCTGTAATGAAGTCCACAGTCAAATGGGTTCAAGGCTGGTGAGGTGCAGGAAGCGGTTGTAACAGTCTGGCAGGCAATGTGTGAGGTATTTTATTAGCAGGAAAAGTTGAACAGGCAGCCGCATAGTCTGTGACATCTCTTTTCATGTGAGGCCACAAAAGATGATGCTGCAAGGTCTTAAGAGTGATTGTGACACCAGGATGACCGGATAACTCTCCATCAAATGCCCAGAGGAGTACAGGTTTCCTGAGGCTGGGGGCTACAAACAGGTGACCTGGTGGTACCTTCAGCACTTGAGGAAAACAATTCTGTGTTTCCCGCAACTGCTGGAAAAGAGCTGTAGAGATCTGTGTGACAATCTTGTGAGGTGAGGTGGAATAATATACTGCTCAGTAGGTTGATCTTCTTCAGAAGTAACAAACTGTCTGAAAAGAGCATCTGCCTTCCTGTTCTTATGCTCGGGGACATAAGGCAGAACAAAATTAAAAACGGGAGAAGAACAGAGCCCATCGAGCTTGACGTGAATTCAAAGTTTAGCAGTCTAAAGATATGGCAGGTTTTATGGTCAGTCAGGCTATAAAAAGGCTTTAGAGCCCCTTCAAGAAGATGTTAAGATTGGTTGGTTAGTGCCATTTTTAGAGGCAGTAGTTCTCGATTCCCAATACTGTAATTCCATCTCCACTGGAGATTTTTTAGAAAAAAAAACACCACTGGATGAATTTTACCGGTTTTAGGTTGTCTCTGGGACAGCACAGCTCCTACTCCTACCTCAGAGGCATCGACCTCAACTATGTACTAGAGATCAGGGTTTGGATGCTGAAGAATTGGAGCCTTGCTGAATATACCTTTTAAATGCTGGAAAACTGATTCTGCTTCTGAGGACCACAGTCTGCAATTGGTGCATTTCCTAGTCATAGCAGTAAGGTGGGCAGCTATGGAGGCAAAACCCTTGATGAAGCGCCTGTAGTAATTTGCGAACCCTGGAAAGCTTTGGAGTCCCTTCAAAGTGTTGGGGCCATTGCAAGACAGCTGAAAGTTTCTGTGGGTCCATTTGGAAAGCGACACTATTTAAGATGTATACAAGAAAAGATATGTGGTTTTGATGAAAAGTGCACTTCTCAATCTTTGCATAAAGGTGGTTTTCGCTCAGTCGCTGTAATACTTGCCTTACATGTGAGAAGTGCTTTAGGTGAGTCTTGGAAAAAAATTTAAATATCGTCCAAGTAGATTATCACAAAACTGTTGCTGAAATCATGAAAAATGTCATTCATGAAACAATGGAAGACAGCAGAGGCCTTAAGCCTCATACACACGTACCGATTGTTGGCCGTGAATTTTCGGCCGCCGCCCGATCGGCCAATTATCGGCTTGTTAGTATGAGGATTCCGACAACCGACTGCAACTTTTCGGCCGAACAAAATCTGGTGTGCATGCTATAAAATTTTTGTTGGCCGTCAGCAGAACGGCCGATTGTTCCTCAGTCAGTACAGATGTCGGCCGACAAAAATCAGTTGAGCAAGACTGGGCATGCTTAGAGAAGAAAAAACACAAGAAAAGTAGACCAGAACATGACATCACTTCTGCAGTTGGTTGTTGTTGGCCGACAAAATTAGTGTGCAGTCTAGACCACATTTCAACCAACACTGGACAAAAGACGGCCAATCGGTCGGCCAACAATCGGTGCGTGTGTACGGGGCTTTAGAGTCCAAATCGCATAACCAGATACTCAGTGTCCATTGCGGGTGTTGAAAGCTGTATTCCACTCGTCTCCCTCTCTAATTCAAAGAAGATTATAAGTCCCTCTGAGGTCCAGCTTAGTGAAGATAACGGTTCCCTTAAGCACATCAAATAATTCTAGAATAAAAGGCAACCAATAGGAGTCTTTTACAGTGATCTGATTTAACCCTCGATAGTCTATGCATGGTCGAAGACCCCCATCCTTCTTGTCGAAAGAGAAGAAACCTGCCCTATTGGAGAAGAATAGGGTCGGATAAGACCTCTTTTCAAGTTTTCCTTGACATATTCCTCCATGGACTTTTGTTCAGGCAGTGACAGGGCATAGGTCCTTCCTTTGGGAAGAGGTGCTCCAGGGATCAGATTAATCGCAGTCAAAAGAACGATGTGGAAGTAAAACCTCTGCCTTTTTCTTGAAAAACATATCTGCAAATTCATGGTATTCATGAGGCAAGGTAAGAGGGATGGCCGCGGAAGCCAACAGACACAACAGGTAGTTTCTGCGGGTAGTATGGTGGCTTTCAAAAGACTCTTAGACTTACATCTCAAGGATCAGAACATTCAGGGGTATGTGAGATGATTACAGCCACACACACCTACACAGGTTGAACTGGATGGACTAATGTCTTTATTCAACCTCACCTACTATGTAACTATGTAACAACCAGAAAATCTTGTTCAAACAGGAAGGCCCCCAGGAGATTTATTCTCCTTTTACCCAATCAAAAGGAAGGGTTGTGCTGTTGTAACCATGGGTAGCCAAGGATTACAGGCAGAAGTGGAGAATCAATAAGAGACAGGATGATTTCCTCTTTATGGAGTGCGCCTACCTGAAGGGTGATTGTGGTGGTCTCAAACTTTACAAGGTCATTTCCCAATGGCTGTTAGTTCAGGGTGGTAATGCTCAGGGGTCTAGACTTGGGAACAAATGGGATGTTGTTTTCTTTAGCAAAGCTGTAATCTTGGAATATGTCAGCGACTCTCGAATCTACAAAAGCCTCACAGGAGACACGTTTAGCGACTAAGTGGAAGATTGCAGGTACAGTAATCTTGGTTTTGGAGGAAGTATTTGTAAGGTCTAACCCAGCTCCTCCAACACTGGTTAGACCCTTCCTTTTGCTGGACGGGCTGGGCAACCAGATAGCAAATGTCCTTTAAGTCCATACTACAAGCATAAGCTCAATGCACGCCTCATTTGCCTCATTTGTCTCTCCGCCTCTGACCTTTCATGATACCGGAGATCCAGATGAACACACACTATGATTTTTTCAAGATCTTCTGGGGAGTCCTTATAGACCAATTCGTCCTTAATGCGATCTGCAATGCCCTTAAGTCCCATTTGGTCTCAGCCGCCAAGATACAGAACTCAATAGCATACTGTGCCACAGTCCTAGTACCTTGTTGTATGTCCAAAAGTGAGCACTCAGCTGCAGAAGCTCTATCTAACTTGTCAAATACAGTCTGAGAGAAGCCAGAAATCTATCAGCGTCTTGCAGCACAGGATCATTACATTCCAGGTAAGAAGAGATCTATGCCAGGGCTTCCACCTTTAACAATGACATTACAAAAGTCACTTTTGCAGAAGAAGTACTAAAAGCCCCAGGGTTGTTGCAGAAGTGCAAACAACAAACGTTTAAAAAAACCTCTGCAGGCTTCGGCATCACCACCAAACTTTTCAGGTAAGGGAAGCTTGAGTGGCACAGAAGAGGTGGGTTGGATTGGAGTAGGAGTCTGGACGAATGCAGAGGAGCCAGGCAAACAAGACATTAGCATAGCGCAAAGTTCATCTAGCTTAGCAGTCAGAGAAGAAAGATGCTGTTCATGAGCTCCAATCAATTGTCCCTGATGCGTAAGCGCCTTAAGCAATCTCAGCAGGCTCCACTGTCATTGTGGCCCGTTTGTTACCTGTGAAGTGGAGCTTGAATGCTGAGGATTCAGGCGAATACGTAGTCAGGAAAGCTGTGCCGGCAACAAAATCGGGCAAAGCGGTATACAAACGAAATCCAGTGAGCCGATAGGGCAGGCAGAGGTCATATACATCCTGACAGAGAAGTACGGAATCGACAGGCTGGAGAGGGGTCAAGAATCCAGCAAAAGTTCATACACGATAATCAGAGTCACAGAGCATACAGCACACCCAGAGAGATAGTCCACACAAATGGGCACTGAGCAACAGGAAGTGCTGCTATTTATGGGCTGGTTAAATTGTACATTGCTCGCAGCTGGCAGATGGTGGGGTTAGTGAGTCCAAAGCAACGCATCAGGCTGGAAAATCACTGCAAACACTCCAGAGCTTCAACGTGGCACAACAGGCAAGGCAAGCCTGCGAAGCCGAGAACCTCCTGGTTCAAGGACACCTAGGTACATAACAGCGATCAGAGCGGAGGTTTCCTCCCCCCGTCCCTCCTTGCTGGCAACCTTCTGGGACATCTCACAGGTCCCAGGAGGCTTTGGAAACATTCATACAATGCAGCGCAATCCATGCATGCGCAGTGGGAAGCAGGCTGTGAAGCGGCAAGAAGGCTTCCCTTAATAATCATGCTGGTGTCAGGAAGAACGTGGCAGACCCAACCTAGGTGAGGGCAGCACTGGATCCCTGGACAGGTTAAGTGTCCTTTTTTATTAGAAGCTGCTTTAGTGTAAGACAAAAAATCCTTTAAAGCAAAATAACGGAATTTTTGTAAAATCTTAGAGAAAGGAATTTTACTCTGAGTCCTCTGACAGTCGCCGTCCACTCATACAATCTTCACCAATGGGTATTGGCCTCTTATCTATAGGAGCAAGCTAGGCATAAGACTTGTTAAAAACAAAGTAATTTACATAGATGGGGGCTGTCCCACTGGTCCAATACACCCCTGCAATCAGCCACCCCAACTCAGTTTGGTAGCAAGCAGTTAAGTCCAAAGAAGCCCAATAGAGGGGCGGGGGCGGTGACTTGTCAGAGGACTCAGAGAAAGGAATTTTAAGGTAAGATTTTACAAAAATTCCGTTTTCTCTTACGTCCTCTGACAGTCGCCGCCCACCCATACGGTCTTCACCAATGGGATGTCCCAAAGCAGTGTAGACATGAGGGGTGGGAAACGCAACCGTCAGAAAAGGCAACGCAGCACCCACAGCAGAGAAAGGAACCTTACGTGAACAGAAAGGTATCCTCCGGTAACATAAAAGCTCACCCAGGAAAGCAAATAAACAAGGGGGAAACAACAACCCCAACAGTCAGGGCCCTGCAAAACTAGGGTCCCCTTAAGGTACTGCCGCACACAGAACTTTGCGGCCAAAAGAGGCATCGGCTGATGCCAGAACATCAAGTTTATAGAACTTTGAAAAGGGGTGCGCAGACAACCAAGTCGCAGCCTTGCACACCTGGGCCACCGAAGCCTGATGCCGGAAGGCCCAGGACGCACTCACTACTCTGGTAGAGTGCGCCTTCACAGGGAAGGGCGGAACCCGTTCCTTAATCGAATAGGCCTGTACAATTGTCTGTCTGATCCATTTTGAAATGGATCAGACGCAGCCATACCCTTCCGAGGTCCCTCAGGAAGGACAAAAAGAGAATCCGACTTCCGAAAGGATTCAGTGGATGACAGGTAAACCCTGATCGCCCTGACAACATCCAAGGAATGCAAAGCAAACTCCTTAGGATGTTTGGGATTCGCACAGAGCGAAGGCAAAACAATGTCCTCATTAAGGTGAAAGCCAGAAACCACCTTTGGAAGGAAAGACTGGTTAGGTCACAAGACCACCTTATCCTTATGAACCACCAGGTAAGGGGAGCGGCAGGACAAGGCCGCCAACTCCGACACTCTGCGGGCAGAAGTGATCGCCACTAGAAAGGCAACCTTCTTAGACAGCAGAAGCAAAGAAATTTTCCTGATGTTTTCAAAGGGAGAATGTTGTAGAACGGACAGAACCAAGTTCAAGTCCCATGGAGGTAGAGGCGCCCACCGAGCAGGGGCCAAGTGACGCACACCTTGAATAAAGGTGCGAAGAAGAGAGTGAGACGCCAAGGGGCGCTGAAAAAGAACAGCCAGTGCAGACAACTGGCCCTTAATCGTGGTCAACGCAAGGCGCTGGTCCACACCAGTTTGTAGGAAGGCCAACACCCTCGCCACCGAATAGGACCGAAGGAGGGAAGCCCCTGGCTTCACACCAGGCAAAATAAGCCTTCCAGGTACGATAATAAACCTTACCAGACGAGGCCTTCCTTGCTTTGAGCAAGGTAGGAAATGACCTCCGAGGAGAGACCCCTATCTCTCAGGACCTGGCTTTCAACAGCCATGCCGTTAAAGCCAGCGACTGTAAAGCAGGGTGGAAGATCGGTCCCTGAGACAGTAGATCGTCCCGTAACGGGAGCCATCATGGAGGCTCGACGGCTAGTTGAATGATGTCCGCGTACCAAGACCGGCGCGGCCAGTCTGGTGCCACCAGAATCACCAAAGTTGGTTCCGAGACCAACCTGCGAAGGAACCTGGACAACAACTGAATCGGAGGAAAGGCATATATCAGACGATACCGGTGCCAAGGCACCACCAGCGCATCCGAGGCGTCTGCCAGAGGATCACGCGTTCTTTCCACGAACCTTCCCACCTTGTTGTTTAGCCGGGACGCAAACAGATCCACGTCCGGGGATCAGCATTTTGCACACAGCATTTGAAACACCTCCGGGTGCAGGGACCATTCCCCCTGGTCCAGGGTCTGGCGGCTCAGATAATCGGCCTGCCAGTTCTCCACACCAGGAATGTAAACTGCCGAGATCCCCGGGACATGAGTCTCGGCCCAAGACGGAATGCTGGTCACTTCCTGGGCCGCCCAGGCACTCCTGGTGCCCCCTTGGTGGTTGATGTAAGCCACTGCAGTGGCATTGTCCGTCTGCACCCGTACAGGGCGGCCATGAAGACGATCCGACCAATGGAGCAGGCACAGCCTGATCACTCTCAGCCCCAAGATGTTGATCGGAAGAGAGGACTCCTCCGCCGACCAAGTGCCCTGGACAGACAGGTTGCCCAGGATGCCACCCCAGCCCGACGGGCTGGCATCCGTGGTAATCACCATCCACAGCAACGGCCGGAAGGATTTCCCCTCCGCTACAGCCGGAGACTGGATCCACCACAGAAGATCCAATCTGGTTTGGCGACTCAGAGACAACCTCCGGTCCAAGGACTGAGGACGCCTGTCCCATCTGGCCAGGATCTCCGCTTGGAGAGCCCGCGTGTGAAACTGAGCAAACGGTATCGCCTCGAAGGCTGACACCATCAAACCCAGGGACCGCATACAGGTCCTGAGCGGCGAAGGACTCGTTGTCCCTGAGGGACCCGACCTCGTTCTGCAGGGTCCGGAGCTTGTCCTCCGGCAGAAACACCTTCGCTTGGGCGGAGTCCAGGACCATTTCCAAGTATGGGAGACGAACCGAAGGAGACAAGGTCGACTTCTGAACGTTGATGGTCCATCCGAACTCCTGGAGCGTCATAACCGTAGTGGACAGATCGCGCAGCAGGCTCTGACTGGCACTCGATCTTAACAGGAGATCGTCCAGATATCCCAAGACCGCAATGCCCTGTGCCCTCAACAGGCCCAGAACAGGAGCCAACACTTTGGTAAAGACCCTTGGAGCCAAAGCGAGACCGGAAAGGTAACGCCACAAACTGATAGTGTTCCTCCGCGATAGCGAATCGGAGGTACCTCTGATGACCCTCGAATATGGGGATGTGTAAATATGCATCCTTCAGGTCGATGGAGACCAGGAAATCTCCCGGACTCAAAGAGGCCACCACCGAGCGGAGCAATTCCATGCGGAACTTTTGAACGTGCACGAAGCGGTTCAGAGCTTTCAAGTCCAGAATCAGACACACCTTGCCCTCCTTTCTGGGCACAGTGAACAGATTCGAATAAAACCCCCGAAATCTGTCCCGATGGGGCACCGGGACGACTACCCCCTGGGCGAGCAGATCCTGCACCGCCCGATGAAGATCTTGCAACCGATCTGGAGTCGAATGAAGATTTGAGGGAAAGAATCCGTCCGCCGGTCGCGAAAGGAATTCAATCTTGTAACCCGATCGAATGATTTCCTGAACCCACCTGTCTGGAATCCGGAGCAGCAAAGGTTGGAGGAAAAACGCGCAGACATCCCCCCACCCCTGAAACGGGTGAGGGCGCCCCTTCAGGCAGTGGCGGACTGGGCCGTCGAACCATCCTGGGCGGCTTTTGGCTTGCCCGCCCAGGGCTTTCGCTGGCCATTCTGGCCCTTGAAGGGTTTCCCCTTGCCCTGCGCCTTGAAAACACGAAAGGGCCCCTGGTTTGGTTTAAAGGAGGGGCCCCGCTTACCGCGGAAAGACTTACCCCTAGGATTCTGGGGCAACAGAGTGCTTTTACCGCCAGTGACACCCTTAACCAACTCATCCAGGGATTCCCCAAAAAGGCAAGACCCCGCATAGGGGATGTCAGACACCGTTTTCCGGGAAGTCTGGTCAGCAGACCAACTTTTCAGCCAAATCAGGCGACGGTTAAGCACTGCGACACTGGATAGGCGCGCAGCTAACGGGGCCTCATTTAAGGCTGCATCGCACAAGTACATGACCCCTTGATAAATCTGGTCCACCATCTCCAGTGTAGTAGGGGGAGCAGAATCAGCCATGAGGGTGCGTCTAAGCCCCTTGGTCCAATCTGCCACGGCTTGAGCCACCATTACAGAGGCGAAGATAGGTATCAGCATGGAACCCGCCACCATGTAAGCATGGCGGGCAAGAGATTCCAGCCTCCTATCCGTAGGATCCCTAAACACCGGAGAATCCTCGGTGGGTACTAGAATGACCTTGTTCAACCTGGCCACAGTGTGATCCACAGTAGGAGCCACACACCAGCGCAAATCCGTAGGAGACGCAAAGGGGTAAAGAAGTTGAAACTTTTTGGGCACCACAAAAGTGCGCTTTAAGTTACGCCATTGTTCATTCACAGTTGCGTGAAACTCAGCGGGGCAAGGAAAAACCTGCGCCGCCTTACGGGATCTGTGTGTAGTACACACAGATCCCGTAAGGCGGCACAGGTTTTTCCTTGCCCCGCTGAGTTTCACGCAACTGTGAATGAACAATGGCGTAACTTAAAGCGCACTTTTGAGGACACTATCCCCGGAGGATTGGGCTAATCCTCTAAATGTAGTGTTTCCTTAATGGAAAGGATCAGCGCATCCATAGCTGCGCGGTGTTCGGCCGTCCCAGGGGGGGAATCATCCACCCCCACAACCTCCACCTCCCCCTCAGACTGAGAAGAGCGAGACCCTTCAAAGGGGCACGCTACCTACAGCAACCACGTCACTCAGAATCAGATGAAAAAGAAAGCCTAGGCCTTTTTCCAGTACGCTGTGCGAACATCAGAAAATCCACTTTTGACGTTAAAGCGGAGTTCCGGGCACAGATGTCATTTTTTAATGAACATACCCCC
Organism: Pelophylax lessonae; assembly: GCF_965119305.1. Classification (NCBI taxonomy): domain Eukaryota; kingdom Metazoa; phylum Chordata; class Amphibia; order Anura; family Ranidae; genus Pelophylax; species Pelophylax lessonae. The sequence continues at coordinate 91,613,453 of NC_138775.1, forward strand.
GGGACAGTCAGGGCTAGCACATTCCACAATGGCTAGCCTCTGATCTGTCCCGGTTCGCACTTACCTTTTAGAAGAAATACTTACTTATAAAATTTCTTCCACAGCGTTTCCATCTCTCTTGTGGGCAGCTGAAGCCGGCGCGGTCCTCTTCTGCGTCTTCTTCCGCGTCTTCTTCTCCCAGAATGCGCCGCACCGGCCCCTCTCGTCACTTCCGGCGCGGCGCCGCATTCCTAAACAGCTTCTGGGCATGCCCAGACATCTTGACTACCAGCTCCGCAAAGCCGTCATCATCTTGAAGAAGTGACTAACTAAACGCTGATAAAATAAACAGCTAGTAGTGCAAAGAAAAAACAAATGTTTTCAGAAATAAAATCATAAAAACAGAAGAAAAGGCTGAGACTGTAGCCCCAGCACAGGGAGAGCCTATCTCACTCCTAACTAGGCAGAAGACAAACTGAGTTGGGATGACTGATTGCAGGGGGGTATTGGACCAGTGGGACAGCCCCCATAGGTGTGTCTATGTAAATTACTTTGTTTTTAACAAGTCTTATGCCTAGATTGCTCCTATGGATAAGAGGTCAATACTCATTGGTTAAGACTGTATGAGTGGGCGGCGACTGTCCGAGGACGTAAGAGAAAATTATTTGTACTGTACACTATACCCTGAGGATTTGTATATATTTTTTTCCATTTATCAAATGTAATAAAGGAACATATACAGGATACACATCCAGCAAATTAAAATATTAGGAAAGTGGGAGGAATATCCCATACACAGAAGTGAAATTATTCAAACCATATGAAACATACAAAAAAACAAAACAAACAGAAATAAAAAGATTATAACACCCACCTAAGGGCACTCTACTTAGAGCTACCACTCTTATTTTCCCCCTCGTCAATCAAGAAGTTGTGCCAGTGACTCCTAACGCCCTAGTTGGGGCCTTGGGTTTCACCTGTCAACCATAAAATCCAGCTGCCTAGGGGAGAATGATAAAGATGAGGGCCTACTGCCCAGTGAACTGTGTATGTCAGAGTCAGACAGACAGAGTGACACTGCTTATGCGCCCCCCCAGATGTTGCGCCCGGCCCCCCCTGCACCCCCCACGCTACGCCACTGCTGGGTACTCCAGTTTCCTCCCACCCTTCAGAGACATGACGGTAGGTTAATTGGCACCTGTCTAAATTGGTCATAGTATGTGTATATATGAATGCGAGTTCGGGACCTTAGATTGTAAGCTCCTTGAGGGCAGTAAAGCACTATGTAAATTGATGGCGCTACAGAAGTACCTGAAATAAATAAAATCATTACAAAAATAAAAACAGAATTGTGCTGGAGCAAACTCCAAAGGGAGGGAAGAGACCTCCACTGTCATGGAGTGCACAGCTTTCCAAAAGCTTTGTATCGCAGGGCAGGACCACCAAATATGAAGTAGTGTGCCCTCTTTCAGGCCACAGGGCCAAAAATCAGATATTGGTGGGGATATTTTGCGCAAAAGGGCAGACGTCTTGTAACGAGACTTGATCTTAAAGCAGCTTCCTTAACTAATGCATTCTGGGAGCCTGAGGCCCGGTTCACACTGATGAGACATGCGCTCCGAATTTGGAAGCATGTTGCTTTAGAAGTCACACCCCAATTAGTGCAATAGAACTGTTCTAATAAGAACCACTTGAGTCGCTCCTACTTAGAAAAAGGTTCCTGCACTACTTTTGGTCTGACTTCCATTGACTTCTGTTAAAAAAAGTCGTATGCAAGTCGTGCTGGGAAGCCGCAGCAGTGTGAACCGGGGCTTAGTGGATATGGTTGTTGATAGTCTCCCACTCCTCCTCCATCAAATCCAGACCTAGATCTTTTTCCCAGGACATGCAAACTATGCCTAATTTGGCTAGATAGTTATCAAACTGAAAAAGGTAAAATTGAAAAAATGTGATTTTTGTACTTAACGTAAAATCCATTTCTCTGAGATTGACGGACACAGCGCTCCAAAAATCATAATTACTGGGTTATATTGCCTCCTCCAGGAGTAGGACTAGGCAGAACAAAAAACACCCATAGGCCGTCCTCAGGTTGGTATATAACCCCCCTCTCTGCTCTAGGTAATCCATTTAGTAGCAAGCAGTATTAGAAGTATCAGAACACCAAAGAGGGGTGGGTGCTGTGTCTGTCGATGAACTCAGAGAAAAACTGAATTTTTGTAAAATCTTACCTGTAAAATTCCTTTCTCTGAGACAGTCGCCGCCTCTTCATATTCGTCACTAATGGGGTTATTGACCTTTTCTCCGCAGGAGTAGCTAGGCAACAGAATATATTAATATCAAAGCTTTTAGCATATCCCACCCCCAGGGGGTGGTCCCCTCAGTCAATACCTCCCTGCTTCCTGCATACCAACTCAGTTTCAGTAGAATAGCAGTAGAGTACATAAACAAACCCCAAAAGAGGGGCGGGGGCGGCGACTGTCGGAGGACTCAGAGAAAGGAATTTTACAGGTAAGATTTTACAAAAATTCCGTTTTCTCTTACGTCCTCCGACAGTCGCTGCCTCTTCATATTCGTCACTAATGGGGACGTCACAAAGCAGTGTAGACATGAGGGGTGGGAAAACAGCAGCCGCGCCTAAAGCAACGCAACACCCACATCAGAGAAAGGAACCTTACCAAAGTAAGAGAACCAACTGGGCAACAGGAAAATGTGCTCAGCAGGAGCAACAATCCAGGAAAACACAAGTAACCCAGGGGTAAAAACACCCCAGCAGCCAAGGACCCAAACAAGGGACCCTAAGGCACTGCCGCACTAAGAACTTTAGGGCCAAAAGAAGCATCTGCCGATGCCTGAACATCCACCTTGTAAAATTTTGAGAAGGTGTGAACGGACGACCAAGTCGCCGCCTTACACACCTGGGCCACAGAAGCCCGATGATGACAGGCCCAAGACGTACTCAAAGATCTGGTAGAGTGCGCCTTCACAGGCACCTTCCCCCTCAAAGCATAGGCTTGCACAATGGTCTGTCTGATCCATTTGGCGATGGTAGAAGCCGACGCCATCATGCCCTTCCGAGGCCCCTCAGGAAGGACAAAGAGAGAATCCGACTTGCGAAAGGATTTAGTCGATGACAGGTAAACCCTGATCGCCCTAACAACATCCAAGGAATGTAAGGCCACCTCCTTCGGATGCTTAGGCTTCGCGCAAAGCGAAGGCAAGACAATGTCCTCATTGAGGTGAAATTCAGAGATCCTTTTCGGAAGAAAAGATGGGTTAGGTCGCAAGACCACCTTATCCAAGTGAATCACCAAATACGGAGACTTGCAGGACAAGGCCGCCAGCTCTGACACCCTGCGAGCCGAAGTGATCGCCACTAAGAAGGCAACCTTCTTGGACAACAAAGACAACGAGATCTCCCTGATATTTTCAAAAGGAGCATGTTGCAACACGGACAGAACAAGGTTCAAATCCCATGGAGGCAAAGGCTCCCTCTTAGGAGGGACCAAATGTCGCACCCCTTGAACAAAGGTGCTAACCAAAGAGTTAGACACCACAGGATGTTGAAAGAGAACGGCCAGCGCAGAAATCTGACCCTTAATCGTGGCCAACGCCAAACGCTGGTCCACGCCCGTTTGAAGGAAAGCCAACACTCTCGACACCGAGTATGAGCAAGGGGAATACCCCCTGGACTCACACCAGGCAAAGTAAGCCTTCCAAGTACGGTAGTAAATCTTCCCCGAAGAGGCCTTCCTAGCCTTGATCAAAGTGGGAATGACCTCAGGGGAAAGACCCCTATCCTTCAGGACCTGGCTTTCAACAGCCAGGCCGTTAAAGCCAGCGACTGTAAAGCAGGATGGAATATCGGTCCTTGAGACAGGAGATCTTCTCGAAGTGGCAGACGCCACGGAGAGTCGACCGCCAGATTCACAAGGTCTGCGTACCAAGACCGGCGAGGCCAGTCCGGTGCCACCAGAATCACCGTTTTTGGTTCCGAGGTCAACCTGCGAAGGAACCTGGACAGCAGCTGAATCGGTGGAAAGGCATACATCAGGCGATACTGATGCCAGGGCCTCACTAACGCGTCCGAGGCGTCCGCCCGAGGATCGCACGTCCTTGCCACGAACCTTTCCACCTTGTTGTTTAGACGAGACGCGAACAGGTCCACATCTGGGGACCCCCACTTCGCGCACAACATCTGGAAGACATCCGGGTGAAGGGACCATTCCCCCTGGTCCAGGGTCTGGCGGCTCAGATAATCCGCCTGCCAGTTCTCCACCCCCGGAAGGTGAACTGCAGAGATCGCCGGGACGTACGTCTCGGCCCAAGACAGAATGTCGGCTACTTCCCGAGCGGCCCGGGCACTCCTGGTGCCCCCTTGGTGGTTGATGTAGGCCACCGCCGTGGCATTGTCCGTCTGCACCCGAACTGGACAGCCCTGAAGCCTGTCCGTCCAACGCAGAAGACAGAGATTTATCGCTCGCAATTCCAGAATGTTGATCGGAAGGGAGGATTCCTCCTCCGACCAAGTTCCCTGGGCGGACAAAACGCCCAGAACACCACCCCAGCCCGACAGGCTGGCATCCGTGGTGATCACCGTCCACGACAAAGGACGAAAGGACTTGCCCCCCGACACCGCCGGGGACTGGAGCCACCACAAAAGACCCCTGCGGGTGAGATGGCTTAACGACAGCCGTAGATCCAGAGATTGCGGACGCCCGTCCCATTTGGCCAGGACCTCCGCCGGAAGCTCCCGTGTGTGAAACTGGGCGAAGGGAATCGCCTCGAAGGCCGAAACCATCAATCCCAGACACCTCATACACGTCCGGAGGGACGAGCACTGATTGTCCCTGAGGGACCTGACTTCGCACTGAAGTGTCCGAAGCTTGTCTTCCGGCAGGAAGACCTTCGTCTGAACACAGTCCAGAATCATCCCCAGGTAGGGAAGACGAACCGACGGAAAAACCCGCGGAGCTGAAGCGAGACCGAAGGGTAACGCCACGAATTGATAATGATCCTCCGCAATGGCAAATCGAAGGTACCTCTGGTGACCCTCGAAAATGGGGATGTGTAGGTACGCATCCTTCAAGTCGATGGAGGCCATGAATTCCCCCGGAACCAGGGCAGCCACCACCAAGCACAGGGATTCCATGCGAAACTTGCGAACCCGCACAAAGCGGTTCAGAGCTGTTAAGTCCAGAATCGGACGTACTTTGCCCTCCTTTCTGGGCACAGTGAACAGATTGGAATAGAACCCCCGAAATCTGTCCCGATGAGGCACCGGAACCACCACTCCCTGGGCCCGCAGGTCCCGCACCGCCAGGTGCAGATCCTGCAAGCGCTCCGGAGTCAGCTGAAGGTTTGAGGGGAAAAATCTGCCCGCCGGCCGAGAGAGAAACTTGATCTTGTATCCAGATCGAACGATTTCCTGAACCCACCTGTCCCGAATGCGGTCCAGCCATGGTTGAAGAAAACCGAGCAAACGTCCCCCCACCCCAGAAACGGGTGAGGGCACCCCTTCAGGCCGCATTGTTATGGGTAGCGGATCCGGACTGGCCGGACTTCTGCTTACCCGCCCACGGCTTCTTCTGGGAGCCTTGGCCTTTGAAGGGCTTGCCCTTATAGTGCGACCAAAAGGCACGAAAGGACCCCTGAGAGGGCCTAAACGAAGCATTCTTCTTACCGAACAAACTTATTCTTGTGAGATTGGGGCAAGAGAGTGCTCTTACCCCCAGAAATACCCTTTATCAGAGTATCCAAAGATTCGCCAAAAAGGCGAGATCCCGCGTAGGGCAAATTCGCCAGAGTCTTGCGAGAAGATTGGTCAACCGACCAAAATTTCAACCATATCAGGCGACGGTTCAAGACTGCCACACTAGAAAGACGCGCAGCCAAAGGGACTAAATCCAAGTCCGCATCACACAAATACATGACACCCTGATGAATCTGATCCACCATAGCCAAAGTTGTCGGCAGGGCAGAGTCAGCCACCAGAGTGCGCCTGAGCACCTGCGTCCAATCCGCAATAGCCTGGGCTGCCATAATGGAAGCAAAAATAGGCTTCAGCATAGAACCAGCAACCGTATAGGCATGACGGGCCAGAGATTCCAATCTCCTGTCCGTCGGGTCCCGGAACACCGGTGTATCCTCAGCAGGGATCGCAGTTGATTTATTCAAAATCGCCACCGCGTGATCCACCTGAGGCGGCACACACCAACGCTCATCAGTAGCTGGTGTAAAGGGATAATGCAGCCTGAACCTACTCGGCACAGCAAAAGGCTTCTTTATATTGCGCCATTGCTCATCAACCGCGCGCTGAAATTCCGTAGAGCAAGGAAAAACCTGCGATGTTTTGCGTTTCCTCTGCGTCCCATAAGAGGACATCAAAGCAGGAGGACATGGTTCATCCTGCAAATGCAGCGTTTGCTTGATAGAAGCAACCAACTCATCCATGAGTGCAAGCTCTTCAGACGAGCCAGGGGGAGAATTATCAACCCCTTCCACCTCAGCCTCCCCTTCAGACCCCACAAGGTCCAGGGATGAGTGAGACCCTGAGAAGGGCACTCCAGCCATAGCAGCCCCATCGCCCTCTGAATCAGAGGAAATAGACACCCTGGGCCTTTTTGTGGACCGATCAGCCACCAGCATCTGCACCTGAGCAGCTAAGTTAGCCACAATAGTGGCCAGATCAGCCCCCTCGGGGGAAGCAGCAGCCCCTTGGCCCCCCACAAGGGTGGGAGGAAACTTGCAATCCTGAGAATCCATGCCCCAGCAAAAAAATTTGTAAAGGATACTGCCCCTTTAAGATCGCGGCGAGCGCTGCCCACCGCACCCACTGAACACACTGACCCCCACAGGGATAAGAAACTGGGCAAGGAATACAGGAAAAAAGGAGATATAAAAGCTGGAGAGCTCACACAGGCTGCTGCACCGATCGCTGTCCCAGAGGAAAAGGAAGTGATGCAAGACTGACCGCCCCTATGAAGCCTCTGCAAGGCTACACAAACATGGCCGCTGGCTGAGGACAAAACCCTGGGCAAAGAGAACATGGCGCTGACATGTGGGATCGATCGCCGCTCAAAATGGCGGCGTTTGGCGCCAAAAACGTGTGCAGTACCTCACAGGACCTGCCACCATAATTTTTGCCCCAGAAAAAATGGCGGATCGCCGCAGCGATCGCCGCACAGCATGTCTAAAATCTTACTGCTTCATCTGACACCCAGCAGAGCGGGAGAGCCCCCCCTCACAGCCCACACACAGGCAGCAAGTGCACACAGGAGCTGACAGGGAGCACAGCAGCCACACAGACATGCAGGGTCACACAGTCCCAGACTGACACCCAAAAAAGACAGGTCCCCACATAGAGATACACTAACCAGTCCGGATGGCGTGGGGAGCCTGCTCCAGCGACCAAACCGCAGTACTGAGGACAGAGAGTGTCGCAAGCATGACGCAGTGGAGTTGCGGTGCGAAACCGCAATGGCGTCCAGTGAGGTAGCCACCTCACCGATCGCATCCCTGCAGCGAACAGGGATGGGTCGTTCAATGTGCCAGGGCAAAACCTAAGCTGAACGCTCGATGGCAGGCTGGGAAGCCCCTGGCCCTGAGCCCTGGGATCCAGGGTGGCCAGACTGAGACCCAGCTCCGCACGATCATCTTCATCAGAAGAACTAACTAATGCTGGAAATAAACAGCTAAGTAAAAGAAAGAGAAAAAAACTTCAAATAAAATCAAAAAAGAGAAAAGTGGCTGAGACTAAGAGCCCCAGCACAGAAACAGCCTGCGTACTCCTGAGCTAGGCATGTGAAACTGAGTTGGTATGCAGGAAGCAGGGAGGTATTGACTGAGGGGACCATCCCCTGGGGGTGGGATATGCTAAAAGCTTTGATAATATATTCTGTTGCCTAGCTACTCCTGCGGAGCAAAGGTCAATAACCCCATTAGTGACGAATATGAAGAGGCGGCGACTGTCGGAGGACGTAAGAGAAATGGGATTTTTGACTTACTGTAAAATACATTTCTCTGATATTTATTGACGGACACAGCTCCTGATCTTTATAACCATTGGGTTATACTGCCCCCTACAGGAGTAGGACACTAGGCAGAAAAAGAATCTGGCTAGGCCTATGGGCAATCCCAGGGGTTATACTCCCTCTCTCTGCTTTAGGTACTCAGTTTTGTTACAAGCAGTGTCAGAAGAATTACAACTCCACAGAGGGGTGGGTGCTGTGTCCATCAATGAACATCAGAGAAAAGGATTTTACGGTAAGTCAAAAGTCCCATTTTCTCTTTCGTTCATTGCCGGACACAGCTCCTGATCTTCATAATCATTGGGATGTCCCAAAGCAGTACTAAACATGAGGGGTGGGAACAGCAAAAAAAATTCCCAAGGCTAAACAGTAGCCAACCAGGCAACAGGAACTCGACCAAAACAACTGGAGCTCACCTGAAAAAAAACAATACACCCACAAGAGGATCAGGTCCTCTAAACAGCAGCCTGCAAAACCTTGCAAGCCAAAAGAAGCATCCGCAGATGTCAACACATCCACTTTATAGAACTTGTGTGCACTGACGACCAGGCCTTGCAAACCTGCGTCACTGACGCCTGATGATGGAAGGCCCAGGAGGCACTAAGTAGAGTGTGCCTTGACAGGGAAAAGAGGAACCGGACCCCTTGGAATAGGCCTGAATAACTGTCTGTCTGATCCATCTGGAAATGGTCGCAGAGGAAGCGGACAACCCATTCCGAGGCCCATCCATGAGCACAAATAGTGAGTCTGACTTCCTAAAAGACTCCGTAGCTGCCAGATACACCTGAATTGTCCAGGCCACATCCAAGGCATGCAAGGCAATTTCCTTTGGATGTTTTGGCCTGGGACACAGGGAAGGCAACACAATGTCTTCATTCAAATGAAAATCAGAGACAACCTTTGGGAGGAACGAACAGGGGCGAAGAACCACCTTATCTCTGTGAATCATCAAGTAAGGTGAATGATAGGATAACGCCACCAGTTCCTACACCCTGCGTGCAGAAGTGAAAGCCACCTTCTGAGACAGCGTAAGCAAGGGAATATCCCAAGGGTTCTCAAAGGGAGGCTTCCGGAGGACCGAAAGCACCCAAATTGAGGTCCGAAGGCAGCAACAGAGACCACAAAAAGGAGGAACCAAATGTCAGACACCCTGAAGAAAGGTACACACCAGGGAGTGTGTGGCCAAGGGTTGCTGGAAGATCGCCAAAACCGACACCTGGCCCTTGATGGTACTCCAGGCAAATTTCTGCTCAACCCCCCTTTGAAGGAAGGTCAAAATCTGAGCCACCAAGAAGGAGCGAGGATGAACCTCAAGAGACTAACACCACGCAATGTACATCTTCCATGTACAATGATAGATCTTCCTAGAGGTAGATTTCCTACCTTATAACAGCGTTGGAATCACTGACTCAGATAAACTTCTATCCATCAGGACCTGGCATTCAACCAAGCCGTCAAAGCCAGGGACTGTAAAACAGAATGGAAGATTGGTCCTTGGGGTAGCAGATCCTCCCTAAGAGGAAGCTTCCAAGGAATGTCGGCAACCAGCCGCACCAGATCGACGTACCAAGCTCGCCAAGGCCAGTCGGGAGCTACTAAGATGACCCGAATTTCCTTCTACCTCAATCCAGAAGCTTGAGAGGAGGAAAGGCATAAATCAGACGATACTGACCTCACAAGCCACCAGCACCATCTGTGTGAGGATCCTGCAACCGAGCCACAAACCTCTGCACCTTTCTGTTAAGCCGGGAAGCCAACAGGTCCTCGTGTCTCCGGTGTTGCCCCACCGGAGACACAACTGATGAAACACCTCAGAATGAGGGGACCACTCCCCTTGGTCCAAGGCTTGCCGGCCAAGGTAATCTGCCTGCCAGTTTTCCACCCCGGGAATAAGTGGTTGGAATGAACCGCTCTGCCCACCTTAGAATGCCGGCTACCTCCAGAGCCGCCAGGACACTTCTTGTGCCCCCCTGGTGATTGACATAAGCCACGACCATAGCACTGTCCAATTGAATGCGCACTGGACATCCCTGAAGACGATACGTCCAATGTTCTAGATACAGTCTTGATTGCTCGGAGTTCCAAGACATTGATCAGTAGGCTGGACTATACCAGAGTCCAGATCTCCTGAGCAGAATTTTTGCTGAGGACGTTTCCCCAGCCGGACAGGCTGGCATCCGTGGTGACCACTCTCAAATACAAGGGGAGGAAGGATTTGCCCAGATGAAGAGCCGAAGAATGAAGTCAACATATCAGGGGCTCTTTCGTTCCCTGGCTCAGTCGGATCTGATTGACCTGAGACTGCGGTTTTCTGTCCCATTTGGCCAGAATCTCCCTTGCAGGGACCTTGTATGGAACTGTGCAAACGAAACCACAAAAGGTAGAAACCATCAGGCCCAGCAATGTATGCAAGCCTGAAGGGATGACCATCTGCTGGACAGGAGACGAACTGCAATTTCTGGAGTTTGTCCAGAGGAAGGAGCACCCTGGCTAAGGCCAAGTCCAGCCGGTCGCCCAGTCCAGCAGTTGAATGTTGATCTCACGGGAAAAAAAAACAGGAAAAATAATTTCTATCTAAAAAGAAAAAAAAAATTGCCAGGACCAGAGATCCCAGCAAGGAACTAGGTCCTTACTCCTGACTAGGCATAAAAAAAAAAAAAAAATGATTACCTATAGCAGAGAGAGTGAGAATACCCCCTGGGACTGCCCATGGGCATAGCCAGATTCTTTTTCTGCCTAGTGTCCTACTCCTCTAGGGGGCAGTATAACCCAATGGTTATGAAGTTCAAGAGCTGTGTCCCTCATGAAACGAAAGAGTAATGGATTTTACAGTAAGTACAAAATCCCATTTTCTCTTTCGCTCATCAGAATCAGATGAGACAGACTGAACAGGGGAAGGCGGGGAACGCTTCCTCCTGGGCCTTTGCCCACACGCTACTTCCACTCGGGACACTAAGGACTGCAGGACCACCATCAGTGCAACCATGGGAAGCTGGGGTCAGAGGGATCTGACACCTCCATGAGGGGGTCAGTGGGGGAGAGGTGACCCTGGGGCTCAATAAGGAAAGGAAGACCTTACAAAAAGGTTTTTTGGCACCGCTAAAGGATCCCCTCAAGGCTCAGGGTACCGATCAGCAGAGAGGGAGATAGCAGGGACCCCCAAAGAATCACCCTACCAACCGGAGGAACGCAGAGAATTCGAACCCAGTATCGTAATGGACGCCATCCCTGTTCATATATCCCGGGTATAGGAGGAGGAAACTGAGGAGGAAGAGGAGGAGCTTTGGCATCCCCATGAGGCTTCAGTCGTCTCTAGGGTCTCCCGGACTAAGGGAAAATAGCCCCGCGACATCATCAGGCTACACAAACAGGGCCGCCAACCGGAGACCAGCCAGACCAAGGGAAAATGACCCCCGTGACATCACGCCATTAGCTACAACATGCTGCCAGGATCTTTCCTGTGCCCCCTGCAACGCTGCACTCTCTTCAAGGGGACCCTCCCTGAAGGTAAGACACACGTTTAGGGGAGACTTCGCTGCAAACTCTGCACCAGTCTCTACACTGGGACCCCCCTGCACTATATCCACACTGCAAACAGTAGGGCATGTACGTAGGGGTCTCCTACACTGAGACCCCTGTAGACTACCAGGGCAGGACGCACACTATCCCAGGACCCTTACAGATTCAGGATAGTGGGGAAGACCCCAGGGGTCTCTGCTGCATCCCCTGCCCTGGGACCCCCACCAGACTCCAGGTCCAGACAGGGGGGTAAGGGAGTGGGGGAAGCTCAGCGCACTGAGGGATTTAAGGATGGGAGGAGGGAACCTGCAGGCAGGTCTGACTGTCCCTGGAAGTTACCCGCGGGGACTGTACTTACCCTTCCATGGTGCGGATAACACTCCAGACAGAATCCTTGTCACCGAAATAGGGGACCTGTCGGCCAAGGGACCGCTGTGACTCAGACCAAAGCCCGGTCGTATGTGACCCTGCGAGACATGTAACTCACGGGCCAGCCTCTGTCTGTGGCTGACCTAGTGCGTAGCTGCGGTCTGCATGAGCTCACTGGCTGGGCTGGGGGGACCACTGTCTCTACATTATCCAGCCGGTCGCCCAGCCCGGCAGTTTATTGTAGATCTTCAGAGAGAAAAAAAACAAAAAAGATACAAGGAAGGAGAAAAAACAAAATGCTTGGACCAGAGATCCCAGCCTGGAGCCTAGGTCCTTACTCCTGACTTGACAGAATAAAACTGGATTACCTAGAGCAGAGAGGGGGGGTTATATACCAAGTTGAGGATGGCCCCTGGGCATAGCCAGGTGTTTTTTGTTCTGCCTAGTCCTACGCCTGGAGGCGGCAATATAACCCAGTAGTTGTGATTTATGGAACGCTATGTCCGTCGATGAAAGAAAAGAGAAAAATCGAATGCCTCTGTGGTGTTTTCCTTGCACATACGGACTAGTGTCAATGGGTGGTTTGCCCTTCCTATAGAACACTTAATCTGAATGTATGACCAAAATAAAAGGAAGCTGCAAAGAAAACATCCCCTGGGAAAGAACGGTTTCACTTCCTCATGAGGACACTGCAGCCAGGGAAAAGGCTGACATCCCATGTGGAAAGTCCAGGTTCAACCAAATAGGTGTCAAAGGGCCATGTAACGATGACAGAAAGAATGCTTTGCATGCTCTATCAAAGCTATGCATAGTAGAGTCCCCTCAGGTGGTTTCCTTAAGATCCATGGGAGAGAGCTCAGAGCCAGTTCGACAAAAGACTGCTCTAGGGCCACCCAAGCCTTGAGGTGGCTGTCGATTCGCCAATCAACCATCCTGAACAATTGTACCACCCAGTAATATCTCTTTAGATCTTTCAATTACCCCTCTGAACTTAGGTAGGATAAGCCGTTCCCAACTGCTCCAAGGCGCTAATTTCCACCAGAAGAACTTCGTACACATTGCTTTACAGGAAGAAATGAGTGCTGGTGGCAAGTGTATCGGAACAGTTTGTAGAGTACCCGCAGTAGGACATTTCTAGTATGGATGTCCTCTGAATCCACAAAAAGGTTGGTTTATTCCACTATTGGAGGTCATGCTGGAGCCTAGTCAAACCCAAAAGAAACTTTCTGGAATATAGTTCAGTAAGGTCTGTGGGTAACTGCATTCCCAATTAAGTTTTCCTGTCGAACTTCCAATGAAAAGGGAAGCTTTCACAGGACTTGCAACCTCTTTCGACCAAGAGACACATTCAGTGCAAAAGATTTTGCGTAATTTATTTTAAGGTTTGAAATTGGGCGAAATTCAAGGACACAGCTTATGTTCGGAAGGATTTTATGAGGCTCCGAAAAATAAAGGATGGGATTTGTAGATTTATCTGACAAAAACTATTGCAGATTGAAGTGTGGAGATACGCTGAGTTTTCCTAAAAGTACTCAAATTTTAGCAGTGAACACAGTATTAACATAAACACATAAGGCACAGCAATTACAACTGTGTACTTTAACAGTTAAGGACCTAACACACACCTTGAATGTTCAAGAATTCTTCTATGCCAAGCATATATCAGCACAGACATTAGAACCTACTGTCCATTTGACAACTCCTGGGTTTGATAGCATTAGGGATGCACCAAAATGAAAATCCTGGGCCGAAACCGAAAATGCAGGATGCCCTTGGCTGAAAACCGAAACCGAAAATGACTTTTCCCCCAAATAATTTTAAAATAGATAGCATAGGGGCATACACCAAAAACAGGCAGCGACGTACACCTGTCGCTGCCACCCTGTCACAGTATATGTACTGTGACGGGTTGGCAAGAGGTTAATTTAATTACCAATGGTATTTGTATTATGCAGCATGAGGGGGTTAATGTATTGCCACTGCTGGTCACTGATGCATTAGTGACCGACCAGTGGCAGTTAATTAACCCCTTTGTGCTGCATTAGTGCAACCAGTATCAGTGTTAATTAACACTGGTTGCACTAATGCAGCACAAAGGGGTTAATTAACTGCCACTGGTCGGTCACTAATGCATCAGTGACCAGCAGTGGCAATATATTAACCCCCTCATGCTGCATAATACTAATACCATTGGTAAGCTCGCCTCAGCTTCCCCCCCCCCCAACTGCCTCAGCATCCCCCTCGGCAGTACAACCTCCCCCCCCCCCTGCCTCAGCATCCCCCCCCCCCTGCCTCAGCATCCCTCCCCATCCCAAGGATGCAATCTCCTTACTCTGCTCCTCCGGTGTCCTGCATTCAAAAGACGCGCCTCTGGCCGGCGGCCCGCCTCCCTGTGATGTCACTACTACTACGATCTGTCCAATAATGAACTAACAGACCCGGCGGGAGGGCTGGCGAGCGGCCGCTAATAGCTATAACTATGTGAGCGCTTCACTTCTCTGTCAGAGGAGATAACCGCATGACAGGGAAGTGAAGGGCTCACATAGTTATAGCTATTAGCGGCCGCTCGCCCGCCCTCCCGCCCAGTGTGTCAGTTCATTCATACACATCGTAGTAGTAGGGACATCATTGAGAGGTGGGCGGCCGGCCAGAGGCGGGACTTTCAAACCTGCACTGCGCCCTCCTCCTTCCTCACGGCGGCCATTCATTTCAGCATTTTTAACCCATTTTCGGCCGAAAATATCGGTGGCCGAAATTTCGGGGCATTCCTGGATAGCATACCCACTGTTAGTGGTTTGGATACTTGAAACAGCAACAGTGCTTGTCAAAAGGTTAAAGTAGAACTATAGGCAAAACTTTTTTTTTTTTCATTTTGGATAGAGTAAGGGAGGGCTAACCCGTCAGATTTATTTTTTTTTGCCATCTGTGTCTCATTGCGGGGATTTCCCTTCACTTCCTGTCCCATAGCCAAACAGGAAGTGAGAAGAAATCCCTGCAAATTAAAATAATTCCCTGGGGACCCCCAGGTAACCAGAACTACAGTTTCGGTTAGAAGATTTCACCTCAATTACTTTTCTGGGGACAAGCCAAAATTTGTGATTTTTTTTTTTACTTTGAATGAATATAGTAAACAGGGAAAATAGAGAGGGTGAATCTCACTAAAGGGGGCACAGACAGCAATAAAAACAGACAAGTGTTCTAATTCCTTTCCACTGCATCCAAAAAAAAAAACAGTTTTGCCTTTAGTTATACTTAAACAAAAATTTTCACATTTAGGGCTCGTTCACACCATACCAAAATGGGAACTGAAGGGAAACAAGCAAAGATTTCTCTTGCAGATACATCAGTTTTCATGCACGTCAAGTATGTGCCATGTTCACACCAATGTTGTGGTCATATCAGTTTTATTTCACACGCAAAAAAACTGCATACACGTTGCAGATTCCCACGCAGAAAAAAATCCGCTCATTATGGTGTGAACAGGGCACACAGATCAATTGAATTCTTTGGCGCCCTTGCAGAACGTGTGCAGAAAAACTGACATCTCTGCACCATGGTGTGAACGAGGCCCTGTTCACACCATGGTGCAGAAATGTCAGTTTTTCTGCACGTGTTCTACAACACAAAAAAAAAAAAAAAAATTATTCTCTATATGCCCCGTTTACACCACAACACTGGTATTGTGTGCAGATTTTTTCTGCATGGGAAACAAACTGACAGGACATCAACATTGGTGTGAATAGGGCACATAACAGACGTGCATGGAAACTGATGTCGGATTTCCTATTCGTTTCCATCTATTTTAATGCACGTATGGTGTGGACGAGCCAGTAGTCAGCGAATTACATCAAACCTACTCCAATTCAGTTGTTGAAAAAAAAACCTGTGATAATATCTATGCCATTTATCCCCATTTTTACTAACCAGCCTGAATTAACTCCTTCCTCTATCTGCTACCTCTTCTTCTTAACTAGCTATTTGGAAAAATTATTTTGGATAAAATTTGTATAAAAAGAACAATTTGAAAAAAGGAGCAAAGAGCACATTTAGGCTGGGTTTATATTATGGGCGAATTGGATGCAGGTTTCCCCACATCCAATTCGATGACATGCGAGTGTGCCCGGCTCGCAATGGAGCCGGTTCACACAGGTCCAGGGCAGTCGCGGTCAGCATTCCAAAAGGGTCCTGTTCATCTTTGGTTTCCGGTCCAGGTGTGAATTCAGGAAAAAAGTTGCACCTGAACCAGTGAACAGGGATGCACGGGACCCATGCTGGGAGTGGCGGCTGCACATATGTGAACCTGGCCTAAGAGTATAAATCAGAGAAAAAGGGTGCTGAAGAACATGTGGCTTCTCTTATTTTCCTCCTTTAGTATATATCACATCTTCTTGTGTTAATTGAGATCCTCACTTTAGGCAACTTGCTCTATTCACTGTACTTGTAATATCTGAACCTAAAGCAGAACAAAAGGAAGTTCCTCTCTATGCTCTCCTCCTCCTCCTCCTCCTCTTTTGCCACTTTTTTTGAGGGGGGGGGGGCAGGTACCTGGTTTTTACAAGTAGCCGCTCCCACTTCAGGGTGGATCGCCACAGCGATTTCACTGGAAGTCCCCCCCCACAACTTTCTGGAACATATCATTGGTCCCAGAAGGCTGAGGGACCATAACTGCAGTGCGGCTTGCGTATATGCAAAAAGAAGTCAGCAGTCAAGCTGCAAGCAATCATAGCCGGCTGTATACAGTAAATATGCTGACGCTGGGGGGGCCCATAGACCGGTGAAGAACTAGCCCCGGGTGAGGACAGCACTGGATCTCTGTGCAGGTGAGTGTCCTTTTATTAAAAGTCAGCAGCAACAGTATTTGTAGCTGCTGACTTTTCTTTTTTTTTTTATACCTAACAGGGTGAAGAACCTCTAAGTAAAAATTATTTATAAACCACTTACTGCCACCAGGCGCTGATCTGTAAAGACATCTAAATGCCACTGTCTGTCAGTGGTCACATAATCAGGAGAATGTCCTACCGACTACTGATTGTAAACAGTGACTAGTCCAGTAGCTGTCCGTCACAGGGCTGGAGTGCACTCATTCAGAACTGGGATGCCAGCTTTATTCATGTATATGACAATTGGCATTAAACCCCACCACTGTGATGCCACATAAAATGGCTGACAGGAAAGATTTAAATAGCCTACACTAGTTTTCTTGTTTTTCTAGGCATTTTTCCCTTTATTTTTAAATTGGTAATTCTGCTAGTAACACACCTGTCCTAAGTCAACAACGCTCAGTGTACTGTAACTATAGAGTACAGTACAGCTTCCTGTGCTGTTCCAATCATAAGTGGCCCTAACATTCCCACCTCAGAGCTGCACATATATACGGCCCTAGTATAAAAGTGTGGCTGCAGGGCAGGGAATGCCTCGGCTGCTTATAATTGGCCTGGTGGAGACGATAGCTTCCAGGTGGGATCGCTCAGATGAGTTTGGGCTAGGATTCAAATACAACTGAGCTCATCCCTATCTGTGTATTTTTTAGTAATGAAGACGGTTTAGGCCAAAACGCGTTAGCATTTCAAAGATGTTGTAACTGCTACAGTGCAAAATAAAATTTTCAAAGGAAGGAGCGATCGTGTGTCGGCTTTTAATTTCTATGTATTTTGTAGTAAAGTGTAGAAAATAACAGGTTGTCAGTTTGCACTTTACTTTACTTTTATAAATACAGCAAAAAAAAATAAAAAAAAGTACTTATCACATCCTGTATATGTAAAAAACTTACAGTACTTACCATATTTTCCACGGCCGTCGCTCATGCTTAGGTTCTCTGAAACGTTTCACTGAAAAATAAAACAAACACAATAAGTGTACTGGAGACTGCCAAAAACGCTACTTATTGCCAACAAATATTTGATCTGCATTGGTTTACAGAAGGGTGTTAAAAGGTAAACTGTAACTAATGCATCAATCCTTCTATGCACATAAACGGATGCCGGTGATAAAAAGAACTTCTAAAGCACAAACAACTTTAAGAACATTTATGAACTATAGAAACAACTGAGTATTTAAGTTTGCAGATTTGCACCATATATAAAGTAAGTTGTGGCACTGCAGTGCTTTCACTGTCTTTTTGACAACCCAGTAAAAAGGGGTAGGCATATAAGGCCCACATTTATGGAATGTCACGTAGCTTCATCTAGACATGCCTTTATTACTACAGAGCAGGAAAGCTAACTTCTATGAAATGCCATGCAAATCAATTATATTTTGGCATTCTGGAAAGCACAGTCTGTAGGGTAGATGAGCAAAAAGACACACCTAAGTGGTGAACTATTTATTTACAGTGGCTTGCGAAAGTATTTGGTCCCCTTGAACTTTGCAACCTTTTGCCACATTTCAGGCTTCAAACAAAGATATAAAACTGTAATTTTTTGTGAAGAATCAACAAGTGGGACACAATCATGAAGTGGAACGAAATTCATTAGATATTTCAAACTTTTTTAACAAATAAAAAACTGAAAAATTGGGCATGCAAAATTATTCAGCCCCCTTCAGTTAATACTTTGTAGCGCCACCTTTTGCTGTGATTACAGCTGTAAGTCGCTTGGGGTATGTTTCTATCAGTTTTGCACATCGAGAGACTGAAATTTTTGCCCATTCCTCCTTGCAAAACAGCTCGAGCTCAGTGAGGTTGGATGGAGAGCGTTTGTGAACAGCAGTTTTCAGTTCTTTCCACAGATTCTCGATTGGATTCAGGTCTGGACTTTGACTTGGCCATTCGAACACCTGGACATGTTTATTTGTGAACCATTCCATTGTAGATTTTGCTTTATGTTTTGGATCATTGTCTTGTTGGAAGACAAATCTCCATCCCAGTCTCAGGTCTTTTGCAGACTCCATCAGGTTTTCTTCCAGAATGGTCCTGTATTTGGCTCCATTCATCTTCCCATCAATTTTAACCATCTTCCCTGTCCCTGCTGAAGAAAAGCAGGCCCAAACCATGATGCTGCCACCACCACTTTTGACAGTGGGGATGGTGTGTTCAGGGTGATGAGCTGTGTTGCTTTTACGCCAAACATAACTTTTTGCATGGTTGCCAAAAAGTTCGATTTTGGTTTCATCTGACCAGAGCACCTTCTTCCACATGTTTGGTGTGTCTCCCAGGTGGCTTGTGGCAAACTTTAAACAACACTTTTTATGGATATCTTTAAGTAATTGGCTTTCTTCTTGCCACTCTTCCATAAAGGCCAGATTTGTGCAGTATACGACTGATTGTTGTCCTATGGACAGAGTCTCCCACCTCAGCTGTAGATCTCTGCAGTTCATCCAGAGTGATCATGGGCCTCTTGGCTGCATCTCTGATCAGTCTTCTCCTTGTATGAGCTGAAAGTTTATAGGGACGGCCAGGTCTTCGTAGATTTGCAGTGGTCTGATACTCCTTCCATTTCAATTTTATCGCTTGCACAGTGCTCCTTGGGATGTTTAAAGCTTGGGAAATCTTTTTGTATCCAAATCTGGCTTTAAACTTCTCCACAACAGTATCTCGGACCTGCCTGGTGTGTTCCTTGTTCTTCATGATGCTCTCTGCGCTTTAAACGGACCTCAGAGACTATCACAGTGCAGGTGCATTTATACGGGAGACTTGATTACACACAGGTGGATTCTATTTATCATCATTAGTCATTTAGGTCAACATTGGATCATTCAGAGATCCTCACTGGACTTCTGGAGAGAGTTTGCTGCACTGAAAGTAAAGGGGCTGAATAATTTTGCACGCCCAATTTTTCAGTTTTTTATTTGTTAAAAAAGTTTGAAATATCCAATAAATTTCGTTCCACTTCATGATTGTGTCCCACTTGTTGATTCTTCACAAAAAATTACAGTTTTATATCTTTATGTTTGAAGCCTGAAATGTGGCAAAAGGTCGCAAAGTTCAAGGGGGCCAAATACTTTTGCAAGGCACTGTACATAACAAATACATTCCAAAATAAATGTATATTATTCTTATGAAGCAGGGTTTAGCAACTGAAGGCATGGGTCACAGTGGGCATGCAAAGGCATTTTCCCTGTCACAACAGAAGAGCAATAATCATTTCAACATACTTATTTGAGATTTCTCATTAAAACATAATTGCAAACAAGTTTGTTAAATATTATCTAGTCTGTAGTGCAGGAAGTTTATCCGACAAATTATGTTTAAAGTGTAACTAAAAGGCAAAACCTTTTTTTTTTCTTTTTCATTTTGGATAGAGTAAGGGAGGGTTATAACCTCTGTCAGTTTTTTCTTTTTTGTCATCTCTGTCCTATCAGGGAGATTTCCCTTCACTTCCTCTCCCATAGCCAAAAGAGGAAGTGAGAGGAAATCCCTCCAAAGTGAGGGAATCCTACAGTGTCACAAGGATCATCAGAACTAGTATCACCATTGGAAGATTTCCCCTCTATCAGTGCTATGATACCAACCCAAAAAGTAGGATTTTTTTCTTAACAATAATGGTAAACAGGACAAATAGAGAGGGTCAATCTACCTAACGGGCTCAAACAGCAATAAAAACTGACAGGTGTTCTAATCCATCTCCACTCCATCAAAAATAAAAAAAGTTTGTCTTTAGTTATACTTTAAAAAATTGGCTTTTGCATTAAAGCAATTGTATCTTGTTCCTTTAGAATACAATATACAGCAAAGTGTTTGTACGGTGTCATTTTTCCCGTTCTATGCTGTAAAATACCTGGTTGATGCTGTCTGCTCCTGTGTCCCCCATGTGTGTGCTGAGTATGGTAATCATGGCTGCTGATCCATGATACCATGGTCAGTTTAAGTGCCCCCATCATCCCGCTGTTCTCCCTCTCTCCCGCTCCATTGTTGCCTGTCATGTCAGCTACTGAGTCAGTGATGTGAAAGCCGATCTACTCTCCACCTGAATACCTGAACAGTGCGAGAATCTGTATAGATGAAATTTCCAGATTGCCTCCTTTGACAAAATTCGAATGAAAAATTGACTTTTGTCAAAGAGGAGGGTGCAAGCAAGGTCGCCCACAGCTCATGTTTTTTTGCAGTTTAGCTGCAATTACTCAGAATTCGAGCAGTGTATGGACAGCTTTATGTGTGCAATGTTTTGCCATTAGGATGTTAATTTCAGCAGCACATACACTTCTGAAATATCCATTATAGGTCACCGTCAAGATGGATTAAGCAGTGTCATTAGGTGTAACACAAAATCTCTTCACACATATTTGTGTATCCAAATGCAGAGATTAAAGTGGTTGAAAAAAGTCATTGTGCCTAATTACCGGAATCCCCTCTATTATAGGAAGCTATGCTGCAGTGTCTTTGTTTATTTAAACACTTCTATACCGCAGTATGTCATAGGATGTCTTGGGTTTTGAGTGGGGATATCTGAATGATCCCCGGCAGTCTGTATGACTCCGAGGCCCTGGCACAACGTTATGATGTCACATCTGACCTGGCAGTTGTAAATACTGCTGTGATCTCGGCTGGAAAGCTGAGATTGTTTTTTTGATCTCAGGCTTTTCAGTCTGGTGGAGAGATCTGGGGTCTTATAAACCCCAGATCTCTCCATAAAGAGGACCTGTCATTTCCTATTCCTATTACAAGGGATGTTTACCTTCCCTAAAAATAGGAATAAAAGTGATCAAAAATAATGTGAAAGGGAAAGTGTGAAAATAAAATTAACAATAATAAAATAAAAAAACTGAATGTACCCCCATCCCCGTGTGCTCGCACGCAGAAGCGAACGCATACAGTATCTCACAAAAGTAAGAGCACCCCTTACATTTTTGTAAATATTTTATTATATCTTTTCATGTGACAACACTGAAGAAATTACACTTTGCTACAATGTAAAGTAGTGAGTGTACAGCTTGTTTAACCGTGTAAATTTGCTGTCCCCTTAAAATAACTCACACAGCCATTAATGTCTAAACCGCTGGCAACAAAAGGGAGTACACGTGAGTCTCATCAGACCACAGGACATGGTTCCAGTAATCTATGTCTTTAGTCTGCTTGCCTTCAGCAAACTGTTTGCAGGTTTTCTTGTGCATCACCTTTAGAAGAGGCTTCTTTCTGGGACGACAGCCATGCAGACCAATTTGATGCAGTGTGCAGCGTATGGTCTGAGCACTGACAGGCTGTCCCCCCCCACACTCCAACCTCTGCAGCAATGCTGGCAGCACTCATACGTCTATTTCCTAAAGACAACCTCTGGATATGACGCTGAGCACGTGCACTCAACGTCTTTGGTCGACCATGGCGAGGCATGTTCTGAGTGAAACCTGCCCTGTTAAAACTGCTGTATGGTCTTGGCCACAGTGCTGCAGCTCAGTTTCAGGGTCTTAGCAATCTTCTTATAGCCTAGGCCATCTTTATGTAGAGCAACAATTCTTTTTTTCAGATCCTCAGAGTTCTTTGCCATGAGGTGTTGAACTTCCAGGGTCCGGTATGAGAGAGTGATAACATCAAATTTACCACACTTGCTCCCCATTGACTCCTGAGACTTTGTAACACTAACGAGTCACATGACACCGGGGAGGGAAAATGGCTAATTGGGCTTAATTTGGACATTTTCACTTACGGATGTACTCACTTTTGTTGCCAGCGGTTTGGACATTATTGGCTTTGTGTTAAGTTTTTTTGAGGGAACAGCAAATTTACACTGTTTTACAAGCTGTGCACTCACTACTTTACATTGTAGCAAAGTGTCATTTCTTTAGTGTTGTCACATGAAAAGATATAATAAAAAATATTTACAAAAATGTGAGGGGTATACTCACTTTTGTGAGATACTGTACGTACATCGTGCCCACATATGTAAACCGCGTTCAATTCATACATGTGAGGCATCGCCGCGAACATTCGAGCGAGAGCAACAATTATAGCCCAAGACCTGCTCTGTAACTCTAAACAGGTAACGTGTAAAATGTTTTAAAGCGTTGCCTATGGAGTTTTTTAAGAACCGAAGTTTGGTGCAATTCCACCAGTGTGCACAACTTTAAAGTGTAACATACTAGGTATCTATTTATTCGGCGTAACATCTTTTATATTTAAATTTTTTTTTTAGCTAACTTTAGTGTTTTTTTCTTTTTTTAAATTAACGAAACTCTTCTTCGTTTCAAAAAAAAAAAAAAAAAACACGTTTGAAAAATTGCTGCACAAATACTGTGTGACATAAAAAGTTTTAATGACTATCATTTTATTCCCTAGGGTCTCTGCTAAAAAAAAAAAAAAATGGATCCGAAGATGCCAACACATCTACCTTGTTGAATTTTAGTGAACGTGTGCACCGACGACCAAGTTGCCACCTTGCAAACTTGCATCACTGAACCTGATGGCGAAAAGCCAAAGACGCATTCAGTACCCTAGTAGAATGGCCTTCACCGGGAAATGAGGAACTTGACCCTTTAATGAATAAGCCTGAACCACCATCTGCCTGATCTATCTGGATATGGTCACAGCAGATGCAGCCAACCCTTACGAGGTCCTTTGGTAAGGACAAAAAGAGTCTAATTTCCTGAAAGATTCAGTAGCCGCCACGTAAAATATTATTGCCTGAACCAAATCCAAAGGATGCAAAGAAATTTCCTTGGGATGCTTGGGCTTGGGACAGAGTGAAAGCAGCACAATGTCTTCATTCAAACAGAAATCAGAAACCACCTTCAGAAACCACATCAGAAACGAATGATTAGGTGGAAGTAGCACTTTATCTCTGTGGACCACCAGATAAGGTGAACGACAGGACAATGCCCCCAATTCAGACACCCTGCCGGCAGAAGTGATAGCCACCAAAAAAGCAACCTTCTGAGATAATATAAGCAGAGGAATCTCCCTAATGTTCTCAAAAGGAGGTTTTTTGAAGAACAGATAATACCAAATTCACATCCCACGGAGGCAGTGGGGATCGCCTCGGAGAAACCATATGACGCACCCCCTGAATAAAAGTAGAAGAAAGGTCAAAACCCTAGCTACCAAAAACAAGCGAGGGTGCACTTTCAGCGATTCACACAATGAAATGTACGATTTCCACGTATGATGACAGATCTTCCTGGAAGTAGACTTCCTGGTCTTCGATAGTGTAGGAATCACAGAGCCAGAAAGACCTCTATACTTCAATACCTGGCTTTCAACAGCCATGCCGTCAAAGCCAGCGTAAAGCAGGATGGAAGATCGGCCCTTGAGACAGTAGATCTTCCCTGAGAGGAAGTTTCCAAGGAACATCAGCGACCAACCTTACTAGGTCTGCGTACCAAGACCGGTGAGGCCAGTCTGGAGCCACCAGAATGACCAGAATACCCTTCCACCTCTATCCTGCGTAGAAGCCTCGACAGGAGTTTCAGCGGAGGAAAGGCATAAATCAGCCGATACTGACCACAAAGAGCCACCAGTGTGTGTGGCGTCGGCCAGAGAATCTCGAGACCTCTACGAACCTCTGCACCTTCTTGTTGAGAGGAGAAGCAAACAGATCAACCTCGGGTGTCCCCCACCGAACACACAGGAGGTGAAACACCTCCGGGTGCCGGGACCACTCCCCCTGATCCAACACCTGACGACTCAGGTAATCAGCCTGTCAGTTTTCCACACCTGGGATGTGCACAGCAGAGAGAGCTGGAACAAACTTCTCCACCCAGGCAAGAATCTCAGCCACCTCCCTGGCTGCCAAGGCACTCTTGGTGCCCCCCTGGTGATTGTTGTAAGCCATGGCTGTGGCACTGTCCAATTGAATTCGGACCATACAACCTTGCAGATGAGTTGTCCAATGACTCAGTCCAATGACTCAGGCAAAGCTTTATCGCTCTGAGCTTCAAGATATTTATCGACAGTTTGGACTCTTCTACTGTCCAGGTTCCCTGGGCACAGAGCTTCCCCAGTACCATGCCCCAGCCCAACAAGCTGGAGTCCGTGGTTACCACCATCCAAAACAACGGGAGGAAGGACTTGCCCTGGCATAGTGCTGGTGAATGAAGCCAACACAACAGAGCAGATCTTGTGTTGTGGCTCAACCGAATTAAAGTGTCCAAGGACTTTGGATCCTTGTTCTATTTGACAAGAATCTCTTTTTGCAAAGGTCTTGTAAGGAACTGAGCAAACAGAACCACCTCGAAGGTGGATACCATCAGACCCAAGGCCCGCATGCATGTTCGCAGGGAGGATAGGTTGTTCACCAACAACAACCGGATCGCCTCCTGCAGCTTTTGCAGCTTATCCGGGGGAAGGAAGACCCTCGGCAAACCTGAATTCAGAGTCAGGCCCAGATAACTCAGTCTCAAGAAAGGTATCAGATTTTTGAAATTGATGTTCCACCGGAACTTCTGCAGGGATCTGACAGTAATCACCAGGTCGCTCATCAGGGCTGAATGAGAGTATGCTCTCAATAGGAGATCGCCCAGATACCCCAGTACCACAATTCCCCGTTGGCGCAGCAATGCCAACACTGGGGCCAGAACTTTGGTAAAAACCCTGGGGGCGGAGGCGAGACCAAAGGGTAACGCCACAAACTGATAATGCTCTTCTGCTACTGCAAAGCGTAGATAGGGATGTGTAGATATGAGTCCTTGATATCTATGTCCAAAAAGTCTCCCTGGTGTAGTGATGCCACTACTGTTCAAATGGATTCCATGCAAAACCTCTGTACCCACACAAAGCGGTTCAGAGCCTTGAGGTCCAGAATTGGACGCACTTTTCCTTCTTTTCTGGGCACAGTAAACAAGATTTGAATAAAACCTTTGAAAGCGTTCATGAGAGGAAACTGGCACAATCACCCCTTGCGACAACAGATCCTGTACCGACTCTCGTAGATTCCTAAACCGGTCTGGAGATAGGCACAGATTGGAAAGCAAGATCCTGTCCAACGGACGAGACCAGAATTCGATCTTGTACCCTGATCAGATCAGTTTGTGAACCCATTTGTCCTGAATCAAGGAAGTCCATGGTTCCGGAAAGAAGCAAAGACGTCCCCCCACCCAAGAAATGGGTGAGGGCTTCCCTTCATGCAGACGAGGATTAGTCTGCAGACCCGGAATGGCCGGTCTTCGATTGCGACCCGGAGGTACGAAAAAGCCGCCTATGAGCAGTGAAGGAAGGCCCTCCTCTATAAAGTGGCGCCTTACCCTTAGAGGACTAAAGAAGAGTACCATTCCAACCCGTAAGGCCTTTGATCAACTAAACCAGAGAGGATCCAAACAACCTCTCTCCCATAAAGGGAAGATCCGTCAAAGCCTTTTTGGAAGCCTGGTCCGCAGACCAGCTTTTTAATCACACCATGCGTCTAATTGCACTCCCCACTGCCGACACTCTGGCCACTAGGGGAGCCGCATCCAGGGACGCATCACACATGAACACCAGGGCTTGAGTCATCTGGTCCATCTGGTCAAGCACCGCTCGAGAGAGCTGCTCAGCTTAAAAGTTACCTTTAAGTAACGTCATCCATTCAGTAACCGTCTGCGACACCAGAATATTCACAAATATTGGTTTCAATATGGAACCCGCCAGCACGTGTGGATGGCGGGACAGAGGATCCACTCGTCTATCCACAGGGTCCGTAAAAACCAGGGAAACTACCACCGGAACCAAAGTAGACTTATTCAACCTGGAAACCGGGTGGTCCACCTTTGGTGGCACGGTCCACCTAGTAGAAACTGCATCTGCAAAAAGATAACAGCGTTTAAAGTGCTTGGGCACCACTAGCATGTGCTTGATGCGCCGCCATAGTTCATTGACAATATTGTCAAAAAACTCCGGGCAAGAAAACGCCTTGCCCAATTTTCGGGAGCCAAAAGACACCTGTGAACCCGACGCTGTAGATTCATCTGCCATTCTTAAAGTTTCTTGCACTGAAACTAGAAGTGCATCCACCAATGCACGCTCCCACGCGGCGGCTGACGAGGACAGGTCCTCTGCACTATCAGAATGCAACGACACGACCCCTCAGGGTGGGGTGCATCTGCAGCAGGCCATATCTGCCTCAGAATCTGAGGAAAACTACAGAGGGAGGTGAAGGCACGTTTTTGGCTAGCAACACCTTTACATACAAAATCTACCTTTGACACCAAGCTTTCCAAGACTGATGTAAGTGCAGACAGGGGCTGTGACCCAGAAGGTTCCGCAGCCGCAACTCAGGGGGTCTGTAGGTGAAATTTTATCCTGGGACTCCATTTTTTACTGAGATTACATTTTAAAATTCGCTAAATCGCGATTCCACCGCTAATTAAGCAGTACACCAAGTCCCAATCCAATGGAATCTGATAGCAAAGTAGGTGATAAAAAACCTACAGGGGACCCCAGAAAACTTTACCAACCGTTTAGGAGACTGCCAGCACATTCCGTTAAACAGAAAGTAAAACATTCCGACACAGGAAATAGAAAGCACAGCCTGGGTTATTGTTAGATCTTTGTGTGTCATGCCAATTGCCTGTCCAGCAATCGTGGACTACAAGAAAATGGACTCCTATGGGGAACAAAAAATGGCTGCCCATGCATTTCAATGGGAGACTAGAAAGCATGAATCTACAGCAAAATGGCAGCCCCCACGGCACAACATACGATCTCCCGGACCTCCCAGAAGGGGTCCCAGACAAGAGGCATCGGAGGGTCCCTAGGAAGAGACCCCACCAGGACAAAGCCACCCCCCACAGCAAAGCACCGCAGCGGGCACAATATTTCCGCCCCCTGTAGGTAGGAACCTGCTATGGGTGGGGGGAAAAGACTTGGAGGGGGAGGCCTAGTATTCCAGAGGCCAGGGGAACCGAGGGAGCCCAGAGGCCAGGGGAACCGAGGGAGCCCCGAGGGTCCGACTATTCCAGGGAGGGGGCCCACGTCCACCCGAGACCGCCAGAGGATTGGGGGGACAGTATTACTCACCATAACACGGTACCAGGTGGCCGCCACTCCAAACAGTTCACCTCCCATCCGGGGTTGGGGTGCTGCGAGACAGGTGGCACGCGGTGACTCAGGGCGTTCCAGGTCAATCGCGTCCCAGCGAGACTTGTCCACTCACAGGCTCGTCCCCATCCATCGGGGCTCTGTCGGCAAGGCCTAGTTCTGGACGATAACCTGCTCACGCTCGCTAGCCAGGCTGGGAGAGCTTAAGGATCTTGAATATCCAGTCTGAAACCACAGCCGGCTGTTGCTTGTAGTTCTCCAGGAACTCTAACTAGTGAAAAAAAAAAAAAAAAAAAAATCACAAAATAACAAATTTCCCTATTAATAGCTAAGACCGAAGTCCCAGCAGGGAACTAGGTCCTATTCCTAAACTAGGCAGAAACAAACTAGATGCTTTAGCAGAGCAGAGTGTGTGGGGTTATGCCTGCAGGGACAGCCCCCATAGGCATGGTAAAGCTTGTTCCTGCCTTGTGTCCTTTTCCTGATTGGAGGAGCATAACCCAATGGTCTAAAGAAGATATGGAGCTGCGTCTGTAGATTGAACAATAGAGAAAAAAAAGCCATGGAATGCAACACAAATTCCTTGGGATGAGAAGGCCTGGGACATAAGGAAGGCAACAGAATGTATTCATTCAAATGGAAGTCACAGACAACTTTAGGTAGGAACGACAGACATGGACAAAGAACCATTTGTGGACCCCCAAATAAGGAGTACGACAAGATAAAGCCACCAGTTACGACACCCTGGTAGCAAATGTGATAGCCACCAAAAAGACCACCTTCTGGGGACAACGTAAGCTCAAATGGAGGCATCTGAAGAACAGAAAGTTCAAGTCCCACGGTGGCAGAGGAGAACGCACTGGAGACATGTGTCGAACCCCTTAAAAGAAGGTAAAAGCCAATGAATGTGTGGCCAGGGGTCGCTGAAATAAGATTGCCAAGGAAGAAAAACTTGGCCCTTGATGGTACTCAAGGCCAACTTCTGCTCAACACACCGTAAAATGTATTCCGTCAATGATATATCTTCTTAGAGGTAGACTTTCTTGCCTTTAGCATAGACAGAATCACAGACTCTGGCAAATCTCTATCTCTTAACACCTGGTGCTCAATAGCTAAGCCGTCAAGCCAGCGATGGTAAAACAGGATGGAAGACTGGCCCTTGGGACAACAGGTCCTCCCTGAGAGGCAGTCTCCATGGGACATCCACGACTAACCGCACTAAGTCAGCGTTACCAGGACCAGCAAGACCCAGGCTGGAGCCATCAGAATGACTGGAATCCCTTCTGCCTCAATCCTGCACAAGAGCTGCGGAAGAAGCTTGAGAGGAGGGAAGGCGTAAATCGGACGATACTGGCTCCACTGCGCCACCAGGGCATCTGTGGTGTCTGCCAGAGGATCCCGTGACCGACACAGCAGATGAAACATGTCCGGATGCAGTGACCACTCCCCTTGGTCCAGCGCCTGCTGACTGAGGTAATCCATCTGCCAATTGTCCATGCCTGGACTGTACATGGTGGAGAGTGCCAAAACGTGGCTTTCTGCCACCGGAGGATGCCAGAGACTTCCAGTGAAGCCAGTACACTTTTTGTGCCACCCTGGTGATTGACATAAGCTACTGCCGTAGCACTGTCCGATCGGATCTGTACCAGGCGCCCCCAGAGACGTTCTATCCAGTGCTCCATGCACAGTCTGACCGCCCGGAGTTCCAAGACATTGATCGTGACCTGGACTCCTCCCACGTCCAACAGGCCTCAGCTGATCTCAGCCCAGACACGTGGCCACTGTCCAAAGCAAGGGTAGAAAGAGGAAGGGCCGGAGATCAAAGCCACCAGATTAGAGCTGCACAATTCTGGATAAAATGAGAATCGCAATTTTTTTTGCTTAGAATAAAGATCACCATTTTCTCACGATTCTCAGCGTAACATCATCTTTATATTATATAAAAAATTGGGCTAACTTTTTTTTTTTTTTTTTTTTTTTTAAATCATGAAAAAAAAATTGCGTTTGAAAGACCGCTTTTATTCTCTAGTCTCTCTATAAATTTTGGGGGTTCTAAGCAATTTTCTAGCAAAAACTTGTAATAAGTGTCAGAAAAAGACCTGGTCTTTAAAAGGTTAAACTGCCTTTATTTACAGATCGAATGTTCATTCTTTTGATCTAAAATGAAATGATACATTGTAAAATGTGTTTGCAGTTATCTCCCAGCGCTTAGGCTCTGTTCACTTAGTGGCATGCAATTCCCGTGACTTGCAATGGTACCCCAAACGAGACGTGATTTTGCTGCGATTGTTGCCTTAGGAATCGCGGTAAAATCGCACAAACAAAATTGCGGGACGCCTGTCGCACAAAAAATGTACAAGAACTTCTTTTGAGCGACAGGCGTCCTGGGATTCTGTTTGTGCGATTTTACAAAGAAAACCGCTCCATTGCAAGTCAAAGGAATCTCACGGGCGTTCCGCGATTTGCAATGATTCGGGATCGCCAATAGGTGAATGGAGTCTCAGCAATGTTGATAGACATTTACTGGAGCCTCTTTTTTTTTTTTTTTTTTTTGACAGCAGAGCGTGAGCAGAGAACAGCTGTGTTCTAAATGAATCGAGAAAATGCCGAATTAGGATTTTTTTTAACGATTAATCGTGCAGCTCTGACCAGATCAGAGAAACCCTGGCCTCCCGATTCAGACAAATCTGATTGTCCAGAGAATTGGAACACCTGTCCCACTTCAACAGGATCTCCTTTTGGAGGAATCTCCTATGGAACTGAGCAAACGGGACCACCTCAATCGTAGACACCATTAAGCCCAGCACCAGTATGCAAGTCCGAAGGTAGGACCACTGGTGGGAAGAAAAAAATCAATAAGGATGCAATAAGAAAAAAAAGTGCTAGAACCAAAGATCCCAGCAGGGAACTAGGTCCTTACTCCTGAGACTAGGCAGAAAAAAAAACTGGAGGACTATAGCAGAGAGGGGGGCTTATCACAGGACTGCCCAGAGGCGTAGCCAAGTTTGTTTTTTCTGCCTGGTGTCCTACTCCTGTAGGGGGCAATAAAACCCTATAGTTCTGACTATGGAGCGCTGTGTCTGTCAATGAACGAAAGAGAAAATAATATAGCAATTGTTTATGATACATGGTACTTTAACAAAATGAATGTCAATCATCTACTTAACCCCTTAAAGCGGAGTTCCACCCTGGATTTTTTTTTTTTTAATACCCCCGGGACAGTCAGGGCTAGTACATTCCACAATGGCTAGCCTCTGATCTGTCCCGGGTTGCACTTACCTGTTAGGACAAATACTTACCTTGCAAACGTCTTGTCCAGCGCTGCCATCTCAGATGTGGGCAGCTTGAAGCCAGCGAGATCCCCTTCGGCGTCTTCTTCCGCCTTCTTTGGTCCCACGATGCTCTGCGCCGGCCCCGACGTCACTTCCGGGTCGCGCGCGTCATCCCTCTACAGCTTCTGGGCATGCCCAGAAGCTGTTTAGAAGGGGATGACGCGCGCGACCCAGAACTGACGTCGGGGCCGGTGCAGGCGCAATGATTCCTGGGAGCTATGACGTTCAGCTCCCAGGAATCATTGCAGAGCCAGGAAGTGACGACGGGCCGCGGCCGAGGAAGGAGGAAGAAGGAAGTAAGGTAAGTATATTTTCTTCGCTACGAGGTAAGTAAAAAAAAAAAAATATGCGATTATCCATTTCTTTTTCAGGTGACCCGGAGCGAGAAGATGGAGGTAAGTATAAAAATAGGGTGGAACTCCACTTTAATAAGTGCGTTACTTTAATGAAAAATTGTGCGGTCGTGCAACGCTGTACCCTAATACAATTAATGTCCTTTTTTCCCCACAAATAGAGCTTTCTTTTGGTGGTATTTGATCACCTCTGTGGTTTTTAAATTTTGCGCTATAAACAAAAAAGCGACAATTTTGAAAAAAAACAATCTTTTTTACTTTCTGCTATAAAACATTCCCACAAAAAAAATTTAAAAATCAAATTTTTTTTATCAGTTTAGGCCAATTTGTATTCAGTTACATATTTTTGGTAAAAAAAAAAAATCCCAAAACGTGTATTTTAATTGGTTTGCGCAAAAGTTATAGCATTTACAAACTACGGGATAGATTTTTGGACTTGTTTGTTTATTTATTTTTTATTAGTAATGGCGGCGATCAGCGATTTTTAGTGGGACTGCGGCGGACAGATCGGACCCCTGACATTTTTGACACTTTTTGGGGACCAGTGACACTAATACAGTAATCAGTGCTAAATAATATGCGCTTTTACTGTATAAATGACACTGTCAGGGAAGGGGTTAACACTGGGGATGATCAAAGGGGTTAATGTATGCATGTGGTTTAATGTATGCATGTGGGGGAAATGGCTCTGTGACAGGGACAGAGATCGAGGTTTCAGCTTAGCTGAAACTCATGATCTCTACCTGCCTGTGTGATAGAAGACTCGTCTGCTTTGTTTACATAACATAGGTCTTCTGTCAGTTTCTCTGACAATTGCGGGAGGCCAGCGGGAATCGCCGCCGCTCCTCCTGCGGCCCGCCTCCCGTGATTTTGCGCAGCCGAGCCGCCCTGCTGCAGCATATTTGCGTGGGGCGCTCTGCAAGCGGTTAATAGGCACAGATGAATAGGGGATTGAAAGAAAGTTTCAAATCCCAAAGTGGTTTTAAAAAAAAAACGTGCCTTTAAAGGTCTTGATTTGCATTGATAGAGAGATTAACAAAGAAAGAAACAGTTGTTGGAATACTCTCATGTCATATATAATTTCAAGGAAGATTACTACTCAGTTATATTGCCCAAAAGTTATTTACTACCAAATACTGATTAACTTTCTGACCGTCATTCTAGCTTTAAGGTGCACTTTCCCCTAAAGAATTTGCTATCACAGTCAGTAAAAAGCTTATATAAGGTTTTACATAGTAATGTAATTTCAAAAACTATTTTCAATATTCTAAAATCTGTAGTTCTCATTAAAATACTTAGCAATCCTGATTCCTTGCTCATGAACTTCTTGTTATATGATGAGAACATACTGTCCATTTCTCCCTATTGTGCTCAAGTATGGTCACCCTGTCACACGTTTTCATATAGTCAGAAAGAGGCTACAGGAGATCAGCAGTTGTGAGATGCAACAAAAGTTTGGGGCAAAAAAAATAAATAAAAAAAAATAGTATTTTATTTTAATGGTGAGGGTTTATAATACATGGTGCTTTAACAAACTAAAGAAAAACCTTGGATTGAGAGTAACTTGGTTTGAGAGCGTTTTGCAAGACAAGCAACATTTTTTTAAACATTTTGACTTGATAAACAAGTAACAGTGTCACAATTGAGTATAAAAGAGGAGCCGTGCCTCCAAGTGTAGCAATATAGTTACATTTAATGAAGGTACAATATTTATCAACTCACAAGGCTGACGACTAAATAAGGCACATCTAAGAACAGTATGCAGGCATCCGGGGTAAAACTGTCGACATCCATCCTCCTCACTGCCATCACTTCTACGCTGAGCTCCGCGAGCGCTTCAAGCCTTACTTTCAGATCGCTCTACTGCAGGGTAGTTTTCCCGGTCATGATTGCAGACTGACAGCAGTGAGAGCTGGCGGCGCAGAGGATGGTCTATGTGGACAGCTTTACCCCTCGAAGCCTGCATACTTAGATGTGCCTGCTTTATCCTCAACCATGTGAGTTGCTAAATGTTGTTCCTTCATTAAATGGAACCAAATTGCTACACTTAGAAGCACCTCTCTTCTCTTTTATACACTGTAGCTCCTGCTGGATTTTTGCTTCTAATCCCCTTGTGGAGGCTGCCATATGTGGATGGACATTTTATGGTTACACAACCTATCACACTGCTATCATCTTTTTGTATGGACTATAATCTAAAGCAGGGCTTGACAAATATGCTTGAAATCTAGGAGCCAGCTAAAAAAAGATAGGAGCCGTTTTTTTTTCGCGCATGCCAAATGGCCGGCTTCTGTCGGTTCGGCTGCCATACACAGGGGCCCAATGGTGGCCAGTTTTTAAAGAACCGGCTGATGTTGCCCGGCATTCAACCCATGTGTACTTTGTTTACTTCTTCTGAGAGATATTAGAGGAACACATCAACCACCATGACCACTTCAGTGATTTGAAGTGGTCATGGTGGTAGGAGTCAGAAACACTGCACATTCTGAGATATTTACAGGTATGTGCTGGGGACTAGTTGCACCCCTAGCACATGTGACTTACTGCTGGAGGGTACTGGCGGAGAGTGTGCGGAGCGGCACTGGAGGAAGCATGCAGATTAGATGCTTCCTGTATCTCTCCTTTTACAGACGGAGTGCATTTGAGATCACTCCTGTGAGAGGACGGAGCCGGACCTTTACAGGAAGCATCTGCTCTGTTCTGTCACAGCTGACAGACACCGTTTTGTCGCCAGACATCCAAAGTCTCCTGCAAGGTGCGGGAGTCTCCCACATGCGGGCGCGGCACTTGCGGGTGTAAGGGAGCCGCAGCCTGAATGCGGGAGACTCCCACACCTCGCAGCTGACTTGGGATGTCTGGCAACAAGACACCTGCCGCAGTGTAACCCAGACACCAGGCTGCTAATTCTAGTCGCCAATGTGACCTGGCGCCTGGGGTTTGTCAAGCCCTGAACTAAAGGACTTATGAATTTATGGTTGTGGAACGAATCATCTGAGTTTCCATTATTTCTTTTAGGTAAATTTGCTTTGATATAAGAGTATTGGATTAAAAGCATGTTTCCGGAACAAATTCATATTATACTAGAATTCATTTAGGGTTTACAACTACTGAATTTAAATTATTATGATATATTCCTTGCAAAAGCTGTCACCTCTAGCTATTTTCAGGTGGCATGTCCTGGCTATGGAGGAGAGCAGTTGATGCTGAGCTAAGCTCCATACCACCTGGGCTTTCTCCTATCTTTACCGGCTCTTCATACAAGGCTCCTCATTTTCATCGGGCAGGCAGCAGAAACCCTCTACACACCTCCATCAGCAAGATCTGAGGGACTACTTTGTTCTACACATGCCATCTTAAGGCGCGCCTAAACTTGTCAACATGGCACCAGCCAAAATGCATATCAAGTTGTCCCAATGTAAAGAGACAGCACAGACCCAGGCTAAGGCTGCAACTTCGGCACTCGGTCTCTCCTATACTTACACATAGCTGGCTGGGTTAATCCTCCCCTGAGGAGATTAATCTCTCTCTTAATCAAATGAAGCAGCATTTGTAATTGTGGATCCTGAACTCTGGTCCCTAATTGGTGCTACACACTAAGGGTGATCTTGGCTGGCTCTTGGGCAGCGGAAATCAAAGAGGCTCCAAAATCCAAAGTTGATTCTCTCAAAAAGTAAACATGCCCTCACCTCATTATGACTAGAAAAAGCCACTCGCGCCACAGGGTTAAAATAACCTGGGTTTGCCTGATCTATGGGATAAGCTGCTGCCTCAAAAACCCCTAGGAGGTGACTATCTGTAAATGAACAAGTGTAAGCAGCGCTAAATCCTCTTACCTACTGTGAACATAACAATAAATGCAAAAATTGCTGTGCAAATATACTGTAAATAACGGGAATAAATTAATTAGTTAATTCAGCATCAGTGAAAATGCTTAAAACGTATTAATATCCAATGAATAATAGAAAGTGCTGTGCTTGGTCAGTGCTATAGACACAATTGATAAATAAATGGTAAACATGCGTAAACTGTAAGGCTGCATTCACACTTGAGCGTAGCTTTTTACCGCGATTTTCAGGCATTTTTTCCAGGCGTTTTTGGAGGCAGGCATTGACATCTATCAAAAACGCTGGTAATCAGCCCAAAAAGAAGCTCATGTACTTTTTTCAGCTACAGGCGTTTTGCAAAATGCTCAGATGTGAACAGGGGCCATTTAAATGAATGGGGTTTTACTTGTTGGGCGTTTTGGAACGTTTTTTTTAAGCGTTTTTGGAGCTGAAAAACACTCAAAAAACGCCCAGGTGTGAATGGAGCCTAAACATCTAAAGTGCAGTACAAAAAGTGTATATATAGTGCTTATATAAATAGTGAATAAGGGGCCTGGAACAGTGCAAGAAAAGGGCCTGGAACAGTGCAAAAATAATATGCAGTCCAAAGTGAGAAGTCCCTTATGCAGATAACAACAGCCCAATGAAGGTGACTATGATTGTTCGTGTGCAGAAGTGGTAGCACCCTCCGATACACCGCCAAACTGTGGTAACATTTCAAACTCACCGAATGGTGTTGATCTTAGCTGGCATAGGTCAACTAAAGATCAATATACGCTTAGGGGTCTCCTTGCGCTGAAAGGCTGGTGTCTCAATGAATGGATGGATGCGTTTCCTGTCCGCATTTTCAGAGGGCAAAAAAAAGAGGACTCCTCATGGTCTAGTAGGATTAAAATACTCCAATTTTATTAAAAATATATTAAAAGATCCAGCAGACACTGTAGTATATATTATCTTGTACCCTTGCAAATTGTCCTTGGTCTCCCTGGCACCTTGCGGTGAGCCGTGTAGCAGTCCTGGGAGCTGCGCTGCACCTGGAAGTAGGGTAAAGCGGCGTGCAGTTTAAAGCAGGGACCAGAGCGAGGCAGCGTGTGTTGCAGTATATTTGCACAGCTATTTTTTCACTTAGTGTTATGTTCACAGTAGGTAGGAGGATTTAGCGCTGCTTACACTTGTTAATTTACAGATACTCACCTCATTATTTCTAAAAGGTGAAGGATAGGGAGGAACTGCTCTCACCAGAATAAGATCTGCCTGAGAGGCATACCAGGATAGGAGCTACGTGTGACTGTAACACCAATTCCTAATAAAGTTCTGAACAATCCACTGACCCACCGCCAGGATCTGGAGTGGGAACCCAGGACCGCCTGAGATGTCCTCTGCCATGTGCACTTTGACTCAGTAAAGGAGGGACATAATTCAGCGAGCATGGCAATCAGGACCTACTGATTTTGATAAAGTGCGGATCTCTCCACTTCTTCCAGACCTCTCCAGGCTCATCCTTTCTTTCAATGCGCAGAACAGTGAGACCCCTTCTTGATCCTATCTGCAGCTCAAGAGTGACCTAAAAGTTGGGACATCCCTTCCACATACAGATTCGGAAGAACCTTCCTTCTTTACTCTCCAGACCAGCTCATGGTTCTCTAAATTCCTGGAAGCAGACCCTATCGCCATACCAAATTGGATGGACCAGCCAGAAGAGAGAAATGACCATCCAAACTTACCTGCTCTCCCACCGTGCCAGAGAAGGTCTGGATCTTGGCAGCAACTCTTTTCTTTTCTCACAATCACTCACTTTTCCATTGGAGTGTGGCCTGCTCATTCTGTCCTAATCCCTCCTTTATTGTTAGTACCCGGGCTCTACTGCCACATCAGTGGGGCCCAGCTGAATTCTTCCAAATGCTTTCTCTCTCCCTGCATGTCCCATCTTTTCACACAGTAAACACTCCATAGCCTTGCCATGGGAGGCTGAGGGATAGTCAGTGTACAGGTCTGCTGCTTCTCTGCTCCTCTCTCTCCCTCTCTGTGACTAGCTATGCAGCACACCTACACACCTGCCTAGCGTTACAGCAGGATCCATTTACCGGTACCACACCAGATATTGTCAGCTCTCCTTCTCTCTGGACATATACAGCAACCGAGAAAGAGACTTGCTCCTCACTTGACCTAGTGGGTGGTATCTTCCTCTACCTATTTACTTTACTGCACTGGGACACTGCATTTCCTTAGAGGACATCGACCTGAGATTGATCTGTGTACCGCCCCATTGAGATAGCTTGTATACCTCTGATAATATGGCAGGCATATGCTGCCACAAACCTTACTCCACAATCCTACGTTGGGTCCTGATATGGTACCTTTTAGCTACTCTACGGGCCGCCAGTGATTCTTTTGCTGTATCACTCCCCTACAGGCATCAAGATGGGTTATGTTCAATAGGGAAACAAGGTCAACCCCTCCTGTTTATACTAATCTACTAGGCTCTACGATTTATAGATTTCTATACATGCCAGTGCACAGTCCTCTAGGTAGCAGGTTTGTAGATCTGTCATTTGCAACTGTTCTTTGCTGTAGGGCTCCACCAGGGCAATGGTTGCCTGCCAGTGTAAGCTCTGCGCATTTCTGTCCTTAACTGCTTTTCCCTGCAATTACACCAGTTTGCTGTTATAATATATAGTTTGTTTTGCACTCTCGTTCAGAACAAGCTGTTAAACTTTAACCTGTGTATTTCAAGAGGAATTTATAGTAGGACTTGCTCCCCTTTTCTTCCCCCAAGGCAATTTATATTCACAGGATGGGGATTTTCTCTCCCTAGCACCTAGTATACTCCATAGCGGATGTCTCCCCTGGTCTATTCAGACAGCTGGCCACCCCTGCTGGCTTCAATCGCCCGTTGTTACATAGTTACATAGTTTGTGAGGTTGAAAAAAGACATCAGTCCATCCAGTTCAACCTATGATGTGTGTGTGTGTTTGTTGTTAACCCTACATTGTATACCCCTGTATGTTGTGGTCTTTAAGGTGCCCATCTAATAGTTTTTTGAAACTATTGATGCTCCCTGCTGATACGACTGTTTGCGGAATAGAATTCCACATCTTTACTGCTCTTACAGTGAAGAATCCCCTATGTATTTTAAGGTTAAACCGCCTTTCCTCTAGTTTTAGTGAGTAGCCACGTGTCTAATTGTATTCCCTTTCTCTGAATAGTTTGTTCCTTATGCTAGGGTCGCCAGTACAGTATTTGTACATTGATATCATATCCCCCCTCAAACGTCTCTTCTCCAGAGAGAATAAGTTCAGTGCTTGTAGTCTTTCCTCATAGCTGATGTCCTCCATTCCCCTAATTATTTTTGTTGCCCTTCTCTGGACTCTCTCCAGTTCCAGCACATCCTTCCTGAGGACCGGTGCCCAGAACTGGACTGCATACTCCAGATGTGGCCGGACCAGAGTCTTGTAGAGTGGGAGAATCTCTTTATTTCTGGAGTGAATCCCCTTTTTTATCCATCCCAGTATTCTGTTGGCTTTGCTTGCAGCGGCTTGGCATTGCATGCGACTGCCAAGCCTGTTGTCTACCAGTACCCCCAGGTCCTTTTCCATCCTAGACTCACCCAGAGGTTCCCCCCCTAGTGAGTAGCTTGCTTTCTGGTTTCTGGCACCCAAGTGCAATACTTTACATTTTTCAACATTAAACCTCATCTGCCATGTACTTGCCCACCCCATTATTTTGTTCAGGTCCGCTTGTAAGGTTTCCACATCCTGTATAGAAGATATTGGCATGCTTAGTTTAGTATCATCTGCAAATACTGAGATTGTACTAGATATCCCCTCCTCTAGATCATTTATGAATGAATTAAACAGGATTGGCCCCAGGACAGAACCTTGGGGGACCCCACTTTCCACACCCACCCAATCCGAGTACTCCCCCCCCCTATAATCACCACCCTTTGCACTCTCCCTTGGAGCCAGTTCTCTATCCAGGTACTCACCTTATGGTCCATACCTACCTTCCTTAGTTTAAACAGTAAGCATTTGTGGGGAACGGTGTCAAAGGCCTTTGCAAAGTCCAGATACACCACATCCACAGGCTTACCTTTATCTAGGTGGCAGCTTACTTCATCATAGAAGGTTAATAGATTGGTTTGGCAAAAACGATTTTTCATGAATCCATGCTGATTACTACTAATAATACCATTTTCATTACTAAAGTCTAGTATGTGGTCCCTTAACATCCCCTCCAAAATCTTTCAGACTACTGATGTTAGGCTGACCGGCCTATAGTTACCCGGGATATATCTCGGCCCTTTTTTAAATATTGGTACCACGTTGGCTTTTTTCCAATCAGCTGGCACCATACCTGTCTGTAAACTATCTTTAAAGATCAAGAATAATGGTCTGGCAATCACCTGGCTGAGCTCTTTAAGAACCCTAGGGTGCAAGCCATCCGGTCCCGGTGATTTATTCATGTTAAGTTTCTCTAGTTTAGTTCTAAGTCTATCTTCTGTTAGCCATGGCGGTACTTCCTGAGGTGTATTATTTAGTTTGGCCTTACAAGCTGGGTTAGTGTAGCCCCCCAAATTCTTTTGTGAAGACTGAAGAGAAGAAATGATTTAACACTACCGCCTTTTCTCTGTCCTCTGTGGCCAAATCTCCTTTGTCGTCTTTTATGGGGCCAATGTGTTCTGGCCTCGCTTTCTTACTGTTTATATACTGTTGTTGCCTTTTATAGGTAGTTTAATGGTGGTCTTTTGGGTCTTCATATTAGTCCTTTTATCTTATATCTTTGTACACAGTGCTAAGGAGACTAGCCCAAAGTAGGCCCTGCTCTGGTC
The DNA here is from genome assembly GCF_965119305.1 of Pelophylax lessonae. Taxonomy (NCBI): domain Eukaryota; kingdom Metazoa; phylum Chordata; class Amphibia; order Anura; family Ranidae; genus Pelophylax; species Pelophylax lessonae. Next base: position 91,653,561 of record NC_138775.1, read on the forward strand.
CATAGCCTGACACCTAGCGTATACTTCCATGTCCCTGACAGAAGTGCAAAGTAGAGGTGCTTGGCCCTGTTAGTTTTCACCCTCTATTTTTGGTCTTTTGTACCACTTCCATTCTTCCCACCAACTCGATTTCTCTTCCTGCCTTTCTCTCTCCTCCTTTTTTTTTTTCTTTTACAAGACCCACTGCCGTGATAAGATGGGCTTCGTGAAATTTGTTTCACTCAATGTGAGGGGTCTCAAATCCCTGAAAAGAGTTCACAAGTCCTCCAAGAACCCCCTAAATTGCGCAATTTTAGGATTTCCTCACTCCTATCACAGCTACTCCACAAACTGGAAATCACAGGGAGTTTTCATTCTCCCTGCCAGACCTCCACAATTTTCATACAAAGAGGAACTGTCAGACGAGCAAGGCAGAAATCTCTTTTTGAAGGAAAATATCTATGGGAAAACCTTTAATTTGGTTAATGTTTATTTCCCCAACACTAACAAACTAGCATTGTTATAGGCATGGTACACAAAGTCGAGTTTTTTTTTTTTTCGCTCAACCCAGTGGGCTGAACGAAAAAAAACTGAGAAGCTTGCAAGGTGCTCACTGCACTATGCGATATTAATACAGCAATCTCCTTGCTAAGCTATTGTGTTCTGACAGGGAGACTGCCATTAGCTGCAAGCGCTGATCAGATGTTGATCGGCTGCTGGTTTTCCAGCATGCCCATTCCGAGAGAAGACGAATGTAAGGTCCATGTGTACTAGCCTTTACCCTTTTTTTTTTTTAGACAGCACCTGAATTCTAGGTGGGGACTTTAACATGGCCCTTTATCCACTCTTGCGGCTCTTTCTAACTCTCCTACCCCTTCTTAAACAGATTTAAAAAATGTCTGCGAGAAGTAAAGCTCACTGATGTTTGAGGATTGATGATACCATCACCACAATAAAAAGGACTAGACTTTCTACTCATTGGTCCATAGATCATAATCTAGAATCAATTAATTACTTTTTCACCCCTCATTACCTAATTGACAGAAACCCTACTTCCATTATTGAACCGATACTCCTATTGGATCAGGCTCCAATAATGGTCACTATCTTATTAACCTCCCTGGCGGTATTCCAGAGTGTGGCTTGGGGTGGGATTTCACTGCCATAAGCGGTAACCCCGAGCCACACTCGGAGTACCGCCAGGGAGCATCGCTGGATCCTTGTAGGAGGTTACTTACCTTGTCGCTGGGATCCAGCGATGTGTCCCTTCGGCATACGGCGGCTGGATCTTCCGCCCGATGCTGTAGAGCCCCGGCTTCGGTCCCCTGCGACGTGACGCTTGCAGGGGGGGGTGGAACCGGCGGCAAATTTGAAAAGTTATACACACAAACACACTGATTTCATTACAAAATAAAATAAACTGATATTAGTTTGCCCCCCAGTGTCCTTTCCTGCAGTTTTATTGTACTATATATACATACACATATTGTGACAGGAAGTCAGGTAAATCTGTGGATGTTGTCACAGACAGGAGATACACTTCCACTTGGTTTAGACAATTCACCAATTACTATAGGGTGTCGGCTGCAAAGGTGGCAGGAAGGTGTAAAGAAGTTGAAAACCATTCAGCTGTTCGGAATGAGGAAGTTAAGGCCTCTATAATTTGTCCAAAGGAAGACTATTGATTGTGCCTCCTGACGCTGTGTGAGCTGGGGAGAGGAGGACAGTCAGATGTGTGCCTCCTGACGCTGTGTGAGCATGGGAGAAGGATTGCTGCCTCCTGACGCTGTGTGAAGCTGGGGAGAGGAGGACAGTCAGATGTGTGCCTCCCGACGCTGTGTGAGCATGGGAGAAGACCTCCTGGAGCGATGTGTGCTGAGGAGGGTAAAAAGTGTGAAGACTACTCAAGGTGAGGTCTGGACTATTTCTATGTGAAAAGAAATAAATTAACTGTTTGCTATGTGAAGAGACAAGCAAAGGAATGGTTGCTATGTGAAGAGACAAACAAAGGAATGTGTTCTATGTGAAGAGTAAAGGGACATGTTCAATGGACATTTGTTGTGTGAAGAAAAAACATGGACTATGGAGTGTCTGCTGTAGGATCAGCAAAGTTTGCCCAACAGTAGGTTGGAGACAGACTCCGTAGGTAGGTTCCTGTATGTGAGAAGGTAGCCGCCCACAGTGGCAAGGATTTATTTTGTGTTTTATTTTTATTTTGATGTTTTTGAGGCTTGCACTTGTGTGAAGTAAATTGCAAGAATAAAACCAAACTGTTTGCAACCACTTCTCGGCTATCTCCCTGTGTAAACGCACCCCTCCAAGGGGTCATCCATACCCGCCACCGAGCTAAAGTCCCCACAATATATATATATATATATATATATATATATATATATATATATATATATATATATATATATATATATATATATATATATATACACACACACACACACACACACACACACACACACACACACACACTTTAACTTATTTATAGTTATTTACTATATAATCATTTTTGATTTTGTGTTTCAAACTTTATCATACCTGAGATGTTATAAAGAAGAACGCACAGTAAAAAAAAAAAAAAAAAATCATATGTAAATAGTTGGTTTGGGCTGCTTGTCCTTAAGAATTACTAGCAAAATAAATTTACCACTTTCAGCACCTAAAATCGGAAACAATCATACCGCCAGGGAGGTTAACAATGCCTTCCACTTTGCCCCCCACATTGGCGCCTCAATGAGAGCCTTCTTCAGGACGAGCAGCTGAAGGCTGAACTACTAGAAGACCTCTCTTCTTCTTTATTCACAACAATACTCCTGGAATTCCAACGGTCACTGTGTGGGAAACACACAATTGTGTCATTGGGGGCTCTCTGATTAAGTTGGGCCCCAGACGTAAAGAAATAAAAAATAAAAAAAAAGAAGAACATCTGGCAAAACTTAAAACCCCATTATCTCAAATCTATTCACTGGAAGCCCAACATAAAAAGTCCTTGGCACTGGAGCGGCCAGTTGAGCTGCACCTCTTGCGGGAGCGGATCAGTTCCCGCTTCTTAGATAGGGCGAGTTAAATTGCTCTATAGTATACTCACTTTTTGAATTTAATAAATTGGGCAGACTCCTTACGAGATCCAACAACCCAAAACTTTATCCCTCAAAAAGTTTTGCCTCTAGGCTGCAAACTCACATAGTCTTCAGATAGTCTTCAGATATTGCAGACAGTTTTAGGGAATTCTATTCCTCTCTACAATTTACCTGATCCATGATCCTTTCACTGTTTCTGGGACATAGAGAGGCACTCAGAGTAATATCTCACAGAAGCCAATCTCCCAAAATTGTTTCAAAAGGAATGGAACACTATCAATCACCCTCTGACTAAAGAAAGATTTTCTCTAGCTTTCGACACTATGAAGACAGGGAAGGCCCCTGGCCTTGATGGATTCAGGTTACTCTTACAAACCACTACAACAGCCGCTTGCTCCTTGGTTCGTCAGATCTTTTAATTCTCTCCTACAAGGCCACCATTTGAGGATACCACTCGGACCCATGTTACTTTTGTTCCAAAAGTAGATAAGGTTCCCTCCCTCTGTTCAAGTTACAGGCCTATTTCCCTGCTGGATACAAACCTACAAGTCTTTACAACACCTGCAGTGCCCCTAATCTTCTCCACTACTGTAACACTAAGAAGCTCTCTCACTGTTGCTACTCTATACAGATGCGGCGAAAACTTTCAATATAGTGCATTGGTGATTCATAAAGCAATTTCACATTAATAGGGAATTTATGGCTAAATGGATAAACATACTTTACAAATCACCCTACAGCGAATGTAAAGGCTAATGAGGCACTCTCCTCAAGCAGGTCCATTTCACCACTTATTTTAATCCCTACTTTAGGGCCTCTCTTTTAGGCACATTAGAATAAATCGAGACATTTGCGGAATAGGCATACACACTGCAGGCCACGAGTTGCTGCTTATGTCGACGACTTACTTTTTTTTTTATCTCCAAACCTGAAATTACGGTTCTGAACCTCATGCATAAACTAAATCCCCATTCCAATCTTTCCAATCACAAAATCAACTTGACCAAGTCAGAAACAATGATGTTACCATTCGCTCTACGAGTCTCCAGACTACTCAAGCCACATTTCTGTTTAAATGGGCAACAAGGAAACTTAAATACCTATGAATCTTCCTTACCCCCACGATTGCCCAAGTTTTTAAAGAAAATTTTCCTCCTATATTGACATCAATTCATAAGGACTTAGAAAAATGGCTAAGCCTTTCCCATACTTGGCTCAAGGTGAACAGCATCTTAAAAATGAATTTGCAGTCGCCCTTACTTTGACCATAAACTGAATGAGCTTCAGGTGCCGCTCAATATACACATCCAAGTTAACTTGAGTACCTCGCACTAAGAGGGTGGCGGCATAGAAAGAGCCTGTCTCGGCTCAATGCACATATTTGAATTAGGGCTGCAACTAACGATTAATTTGTCTGTCGACTAATCTATCGATTATTTTTACGATTAGTCGACTAATCTAACGATTATTTAAATTTTTTGTTTTTTTGCTTAATTTAGTCTTTTTGATTAGCTAATTAATCCTGTAATTAATACAGACCCCTCAGTAAGCCCCCCTCCCACTACAGACCCCTCAGTAAGCCCCCCTCCCAGTACAGCCCCCCACAGTAAGCCCTCCCACCCAGTACAGACCACTTAGTAAGCCCCCCTCCCAGTACAGACCCCTCACTAAGCCCTCCCATCTAGTACAGACCACTTACTAAGCCCCCCTCCCAGTACAGACCCCTCAGTAAGCCCTCCCACCTAGTACAGACCACTTACTAAACCCCCCTCCCAGTACAGACCCCTCAGTAAGCACTCCCATCTAGTACAGACCACTTACTAAGCCCCCCCCTCCCAGTACAGACCCCTCAGTAAGCCCTCCCACCTAGTACAGACCACTTAGTAAGCCCCCCTCCCAGTGCAGACCCCTCAGTAAGCCCTCCCACCTAGTACAGTATGTACTGGGTGGGAGGGCTTACTGAGGGGTCTGCACTGGGAGGGGGGGGGCTTACTAAGGGGTCTGTACTAGGTGGGAGGGGGGCTTACTAAGGGGTCTGTACTAGGTGGGAGGGCTTACTGAGGGGTCTGTACTGGAAGGGGGGCTTACTAAGTGGTCTGTACTGTACAGACCACTTAGTAAGCCCCCCTCCCAGTACACTAGTACAGACCCCTCAGTAAGCCCTCCCACCTAGTACAGACCCCTTAGTAAGCCCCCCTCCCAGTGCAGACCCCTCAGTAAGCCCTCCAACCTAGTACAGACCCCTTAGTAAGCCCCCCTCCCTGTGCAGACCCCTCAGTAAGCCCTCCCACCTAGTACAGACTGTACTAGGTGGGAGGGCTTACTGGGGGGTCTGTACTGGAAGGGGGGCTTACTAAGGGGTCTGTACTAGGTGGGAGGGCTTACTGGGGGGTCTGTACTGGGAGGGGGGCTTACTAAGTGGTCTGTACTGTACAGACCACTTAGTAAGCCCCCCTTCCAGTGCAGACCCCCCAGTAAGCCCTCCCACCTAGTACAGGACATTACAAGCCGGTGTAGCGCCGCAAATGTGACATGTCTAAGTAGCTGGGGGAGGATGCGAATGTGTGTTGTGGCAGTACAGGGGTGCTGGAGACGGTCAGCACTCACCTCTCGTCTCCGACGGAGCCCGGCGGGGGAATTTCACCCGGCCGGCAATGCTTCAAGCGGCGTGGCGGCCGGCCGGGGGCGTGTGACGTCACACGTTGACGCGTCAACGCATTTTCCGCACGTCGACGATTTTTTGTAGTCGACTAAGTCGACGAGTCGTGACAGCCCTAATTTGAATAGGAAGAGAGACCAAACCACCGTACTCCAAGAAAGCCCAGGTGTCCAACAAGTGAAAGATGCTTGGATGGAGTCGGGCTGAAACCGCTTTCACCTATCCGAGTTCCCAACTCTCTCTATCCTCATCCCGCCTGCCTTTCTAAGTATAGTTAAATGAGAGTTTTTGAAGTTCCTATGGGCAGATTGCCCACCAAAACCTAATGCTGATACCCTTAGCTTGCCTGAATATTTTGGTGGCATGGGTTTCCCAGACCCAGTACAATACCAAAAAGCAGTGCATCTGACCAAACTTCTAGACTGGTGCAAATATGCCAAAGCCCGGAGCTGTGTGTCTTTAGCACAGTATACAAACTCCTTCCCTCTACAGGCTCTCCAAGTCTCATGCCAATTAAAGGCCACCCAATCATTGGTACCACACTCCGAGCCAAATCAAGAAGGTGCACAGTTCCATTATTAATTCCTTGGCCAATTCTCCATTGTTCCTGATAATCAGGAACCCAGCTTTTCTGACCCCAAACTCCACTTACTGTTACACAAGATTGTTTTCAGACTAAAAGTACTTTAAAAATACTTAAGGCTGGAAATCTATTTATGATATGCAGTCAATGGTAGATCAACCTCTGTCGATCTGGCAAACTTTTAGCTTGGATACTTTCTGCTATCAATCCAACCCTCACCCAAGGACCTGCTGGACCCCTCAGACTTTGAATTTGTCTGCAAAGACCACGCTCCTCTCAGACATGTCCTCTTTATTGCGCAGTCTGCCCTCTATTTTCCTCCAGGGAACTATGTACCTTTTTTCCTACTTGTGTTGGAAAGGGATTTCTTGCGACAATTCATGCCAGAGCAACTTGACCACATTCTATACATCACACACAAAACCTTCTAGGCTTCAGGAGGCTGGATAAAAGTTACTGGCCAGCTGGTACACAGTTACCAATAGACTGCAAAGAATGATCCCAAACATCTATTCCAATTGCTGGAGAGGTGAGGTCTCCAGGGGAACACTGCTCCATATATTCTGGTCGTGTCCACTGATTCACCCCATCTGGAAGAAAATCCGTGATTTGATTACTGAGCTGACGGGTCCCCCCCTAGGGGGCAACCCAGCAGCACGCCTCATATCTCAGCGCTCTCCGGTGGCAGCAATATCAACACTCGCTGACAGTTCACCTTCTCAATTTGGCTGCATTTCAGCTAATTGAAAATCTCCCTTAGACTCAGTAGAATGGTCAGTGGATCAGGATAATAAACATTAGCAATTTGGAACAGCTCATCTTTTCTCTCAGGCACCAGGAGAACTGCTTCAATAAAACATGGTTTTGTTGGACCCAATTCACATTCTGAGATAATTACAAAGAACTACTCGAAACACCCTAGAAGTCCTGAAATAAGGAGTGTGTTTTTATGCAATTACTGACCGCAGAGTTCCTCTCTGAAGCCTCACACATAGTTCATCACTATATTTGGTTTCCTCTCAGACCAAAATGGTACCTAAAGTGGTAACATCCTAGCTCAAGTTGGTGTTTGGATAAAGCTGCCTCTTGGGGCTCCTGATTAGTTAGAGAAGAAGGCTAAAACTGTATAGCTACATAGGGATGTCATCATTCCAATCATGTGATGAATTTATAACATATTACCACAGAAACAACAGACATTTTTTTCTGTATTAAAAGACAGCGGCTACATATACGGTAGCTGCTGACTCTTAAAAATCGGGTGCTTACCAGTGCCTAGGGTCCGGCGCTGTCTTCCTGCACCCAGTTGTTCTTACCGCTGCAGGTTTCCAGTGCCACCAACTTGGATACGGGAAATGACTGTGGCTTCATGTGGAACTACCGAAAGCATCCCACTGTGCATGCATGACCTCGTTCGGCGCTTTGTGACCCATTTTGACATAATTAGTGGTAGAATTGAGCCACGAGGCAGTCTATACACAAAATGGTCACATTTAGTGCTTACAAGCAGGACTACATTTTAAGAACAGGCTCTCCTGGGCTCATGTAACATAATGACAATTTGCTAACAGGCTCTGCTTATCCTGTACATGTACATTTTATATGTATATAATTTAAAAAAAGAAACCACATTGTTGGTTGCTGCTTTACATAAAAAGGACCATGAAAGTAAAACATCTGCAGAGAAACTGGAGCCAAATGTCTTATGGCTAAAGGAGTCTTGTGACTGCTCTCAGAAAATCTTACCCCTGTACTCTACTTGACTACTCATTTTACTTGATTTACCCATATTTACCCAGTGACAAAGTAGTAAAAGAAAGGTGAAAATACCCACTTTTTAAAAGGTGTATTGAAGCTGCCAAGAATACCTTTTTGTTCTAGACCAGCGATTTTCTCAAATTTTTTCTACTCAGAAAAAATGCACCCTTTAAAATACTGCACTTCATTCTAAAATATAAAAAACTAAACATAAGGTTTTACATTACACAGCCACTTCCAAACATGTAGGACACCCAACATTACAGGCGATTTGTTCTTCCAAAGCAAATACACTGTTGCACACTGGAACAGACCAGTATTCCAATGTTTATCATCTCCCTCAGTTTTGCTCCATCACTCAGCTAATGTGATCTCAGTGCTGATGGAGGGGCAAACAAGGATGCTGTGCAGGCAATCATAGCCAACCTTTTGAATCAATGACGTCATTGTTTGCTGGGTCGCCGGCGGCTGGAAAGTTGTAATAGTACACAATGAAATCGCATGGCTTTGTGTAACTAAAGGGCTGGCTTCATCCACCCGCTAGCTTGAACACAATTTTTGCATTTTTAAGGCATTTTGTCAAGGCACCCCTGAAGAAACCCAGAGGCATATTTGGCAGTAAGGAATATATATAAAAGAGTAATAAACAAAGAAGAATGTAAGGGAGGCAGCAGGAGAACTAAAGTGTCGATGCTACCAGAAGCTGTGCCCAATAAGAACTGCCTAAAATATAGCCATATGCCGTTTGCCTACACTTTTTTATCCAACTCACTTTAAAGCAGAACTTAACTCTCAAAAGGAGTTTGTTCTATTTAAACCCTCCCCCCTCGCAATCACAAGGGGCATTTTTTTCTGTGTTTTAGTTCTTTTTTTATTCTGGACCCCACCCCCGATGTCCCTAAGGGCCACTTTAGGCTTATGTATACCCAAAACTTTTTTTTTTAACATTACAAATAGAGAGTGAGCAAGGATTAGAACTTCTGTCAAGTTGATATTGTGGTCTATGTACTCTCTAGGTAGAATCAACCCTCTCTGTCATAATGGCCATTATCTGAAAGACAAATAATGGTTAAAATGGTAGTAAACGCTCTTCTGAAAAATCCTCCTCGGACAGGCAGGGTTTAAATAACAGAAGAGACCCTCGAGGTCTCTTCGATCATAAATGTGCCCCCTTGCCTGTCAGTAGGTAATGTCATCTGAGCCACGCATTCGCAGCTCAGACCGCATTTACAGGCCGTCGTGTGCTGCGGCGATGTGATACCAATGGGTATGCATGGGGAAGTGACATCACCACAGCCCGGCCATTTAAGCAAGCCAAGATTCGGAACTCAGAAGACCGGGTTAGTATGGAAGCGCCAGGGACCAGGGGGAGCTATGACAGCCCAGTGCTGGAGGACTCCATTTTTTAAAATTGAATTTTCAATTTCAATTGTTTTATTAAAGTTTGAGGAAATACACATAAAGCTTGCAAGAAGAAAATCGTGAGGGAGCACGACATACATTATGGACAGTAAGATATAGTATACATATGATGGAAAAAACATTACAAAAATGGACCGTTTCACTAATTTACATGTTGTCCTTTCGCAGGGGCCATGCTAATCTTCTCTGTACCATTCCAATTTTAGTGGAAGCCAGGACTTTAGACTGAATTTTAATTAGAAAGATACAAGGTAATGCTGCCAGCACCTGGTATCTCCTGTCTAGGCATGAAAACACTATTCCTATGGTAGTGTAGTCATGCATGCTTTCTGATTCAGTCTACATTGTCACCAGACTGTACACGATCCAAGATGGGATTGAGTATACTTGAACAAGCACTGTACAAGCAAGCATGTGGACACTGGGTAAACATGTATGTTTATTCTTACAATTGCAGAGAGAACATCCTCTGTTGACACTCCCATCACTAGCCAATCTTAGAGACAAACAGTGACAAGCCAAGAAAAATCTCTCTTGATTACAGAATGGGAAAAAGTAATTTTGCATTAACGGCACCCTTTTACTAGCATGATGATCAGCGCTTTGCTGGCAGTAAGCCTTACTGCACCTCTGGTTATCCCTTTAGTGACAGAAGGTTAATAAAATTCATATTACATGTTAACATAAGTCTGCTGAATGTGTTGTTGGTCCAGTGATGTACAGAGGATATGCCCTGCAATAGAATATGTTCATCATAAAGATAAAACAGGGGTGGGTGTGTTCACACAGATGGCTTAAAGTTGGCTAAGAAGTCCAATTACAGCTTGCTTTAGGGAGACAGCCAACCCTCCTATTGAGATCTCTTTTCAAGGTTCACAAAATGGAGTTAAAGAGTGCTTTTAAGCGGTCGTAAACAATATTCTTTTTAAAATAACAAAAATGTTATGCTTTCCTGCTCTATGCAATGGTATTGCAGAGAAAGACCCCAGATCTCCACTTTTGGAGTCCCCGCTGGCACTCTCGGCTCCTCCTCTTCTCTGTGCACCCTCAAAGAAAGCTGCTTCTTACAGTCACTCCTAAACCACAGACACACCCCCACTTACAAGATTTGATTGACAACAGCAGGGCCTCCATACCCTGTGAGAGAAGAGAGAGAGAGGGAGCGAAGAGAGTGAGAGAAAGTGGGGGAGGAGAAGAGGAGAGGGAGGGAAAAGGGGGAAGGGGGGGAGAGAAGAGGGAGGGAAGGGGGGGGGGGGGAGAGAAGAGGGAGGGAAGGGGGGGGGAGAGAGAAGAGGGAGGGAAGGGGGGGAGAGAGAAGAGGGAGGGAAGGGGGGGAGAGAGAAGAGGGAGGGAAGGGGGGGGGAGAGAGAAGAGGGAGGGAAGGGGGGGGAGAGAAGAGGGGGGAGAGAGAAGAGGGAGGGAAGGGGGGGAGAGAGAAGAGGGAGGGAAGGGGGGGAGAAGAGGGAGGGAGGGAAGGGGGGGAGAAGAGGGAGGGAGGGAAGGGGGGGAGAAGAGGGAGGGAGGGGGGGGAGAGAGAAGAGGGAGGGAGGGAAGGGGGGGAGAAGAGGGAGGGAGGGGGGGGAGAGAGAAGAGGGAGGGAAGGGGGGGGAGAGAGAAGAGGGAGGGAAGGGGGGGGAGAAAAGAGGGAGGGAAGGGGGGGAGAGAAGAGGGAGGGAAGGGGGGGGGAGAGAAGAGGGAGGGAAGGGGGGGGAGAGAAGAGGGAGGGGTAAAGAGAAGAGAGAGGGAAGGGGGGAGGGAAGAGAAGAGGGAGGGAAGGGGGGAGGGAAGGGGGAAGAAAGGGAGTGAAGAGACGAAAGAGAGAGAGGGGGGAAGAGAAAGAGAGAGAGGAGAGAGAGAGAGAGAGAGAGAGAGAGAGAGAGAGAGAGAGAGAGAGAGAGAGAGAGAGAGAGAGAGAGAGAGAGAGAGAGAGAGAGAGAGAGAGAGAGAGAGGGGGAGAGAGGGGGGAAGAGAAAGAGAGAGAGATGGGGAAGAGAAAGAGAGAGGGAGAGAGGGGGGGGAAAGAGAAAAAGAGAGGGGGGGAGAGAGAGGCACTGCGTCTGGCTGAGCCCGGGAAGCATGCGGCTGCAGTACAGAGCAAAGCTGCTGCTTCCCGTGTATGGCTTCTCCTCACAGACAGAGTGCATCTGATATCACTCTGCCTGTGAGCCGGAACTATAGAGGAAGTAGCGGCTCCGTAGTAGGAGAGCAGAACCACCTGACGCGGTGACACAGCAGGGAGTTTACACAGCGGGGAGCCAGACACACATACGGTATTTAAAAAAGATGGCAATATCGATACCGCAGATATGCGATACCGCGGTATATCGCATAACCGAAAACCGGTATGTGTCTAGAAGAGAGTATATGAGTATAATTTCCCTCCCCTTTTGAATACAATAAAACCTTTGTTGGAGAAATGGAATACAGGAATGCATTCCTGGTTTGGCAGATGCAATTTGATAAAGAGGACTATACTACCGAAATGTTTGTATCTTTTTCAAACATTACCTATTAAGATCCCAGTTAAATATTTCAAACATGTTCTTACACTATTCATTAAAATTTGTTTGGGCAAATAAGAAACCTAGATTACTTAAGCTCTTAACCCTCCTGAAAAAACATGGAGGGGTGGCATTACGCAGATATTACCAAGCTTCTCATCTTTGTAGGCAAATAGATTGGTGTAGACACAGTGAGGCAAAATTATGGGTACAACTAGAACAATCACAAATGTCTATAACTTTGATTAGAGCTGCCTGGTGTCTTGACTATCTGCCGGTGAGACTGAAAGCCCACCAGGCAATACAATAAAAATAATAACTCAAGTCTGCCCCCAGGTCCCGGGGTAAAGGACTGAATCTCCATCTACTGGGAAATCCTCAATTCCCCATGGGTATAGATAAATACCCTTTTGGATACCTGCAAAAAAAATGGAGCTTTTCCAAGTGTAATACTTCCTGAGAGAGTAGATGGCTCACGATAGAGGCATTGGTAAACTATGGCAATATATTTGGGCTCCAGTTTTGGAGCGCCCTACAACTACACCATTTCTTACAGTCAATTACCAACCCTCAAGAATATGGAAGACAGTTGACATCTTTTGAAAAATATTGTTCAGAACCCGGGGTCTTGGCCCATGCTTTATCTAAAATTTACAACTTACTAATTATACCCCGGGAACAATTTAAAATCCCCTGTCATGACAGATGGGAGAAAGAAATGAACCGTGCCTTTTTCTCCGAGCAGCAACAACAGATAATCGATCGGGTTTTCAACTCTTCAATGTGTACCAAAATACAAGAGACAAATTATAAAATATTGACAAGGTGGTACTACACCCCTCATAAGTTGCATAGTATTTATTCTAATATATCAGATAGATGTTGGCGCTGCCAGGAAGAACAAGGCACAATATTACATATTTTCTGGACAAGTCCTAAAATAATGGGCTTTTGGGAAGAGGTTAGAAAAATTACACAGAAATTTACAGAGGAGGAGATCCCAGTGGATCCGGCATTTTTTCTTCTACAGTTAACAGAAACTTCAACCAAAAAATATAAGGGATCTATTGTGAGCCACCTATGTAATGCAGCCAGATCATGCATCCCGATGGGATGGAAAAAGAAAACACCACCAAAAGTAATGGACTGGATAAAGAAAGTAGAGGAAATAAATAAGATGGAGGATTTGATTCTAACAGCAAATCATAATAAAGAGAGATATAACCGGACTTGGAAAGCATGGAATATGTTTGTCCTCTCGGAAGAGGGGATGACCCTTATGGGGTGAGGGGGTTCTGAAAGGATTTGTGGTTGCCATTGGTTCCTTTTTTTTTTTCTTCTCTCTCTCTTTATTCTTTTTTTAGTATGTAAATGGGTAATATGAGTGAGAGTAATGTGTATAATATCCCTGGGATGGGGAATAGAAATTATTCCACAGTGATTGTATTAAAAAAATAAGATATATATATATATATAAGGACACTGAATTTCAAAAGAGCCAATTTCCCTAAACTGCGCTCGCTGCTAGAAAATATCAAATGGGATAGAACCCTGGGAACAATGAACACGGAGGAAAAATGGGAGTGCTTCAAGAGCATACTTAACAAGGGGGTGGGCCAGTGCATTCCACAGGGAAATAAATTTAAAAGAGCAAAACTAAACCATGGGTGGCTAAACTCCAACATAAAAATGTATATTAGAGCTAAAGAAAAGGCCTTCAAAAAATACAAGACTGAGGGGTCATTGGCAGCATTTAAGCATTATAAAGAGTGTAATAAGAAATGTAAAGACAAAATCAGGGCGGCTAAAATAGAACACGAGAGACATATAGCGGAGGAGAGTAAAAAGAACCCCAAGAAGTTCTTTAAGTATATAAACAGTAAGAAAGTGAGGTCAGAACACATTGGCCCCATAAAAGATGATAAAGGAAAAATGGCCACTGAGGACAGAGAAAAGGCGGAAGTGTTAAATAATTTATTTTCTTCAGTCTTCAAAGGAATCGGGGGGCTACACGAACCTTGCTTGTAAGGCCGAACTAAATAATACACCTCAGGAAGTGCCGCCATGGCTAACAGAGGATAGACTTAGAGCTAAACTAGAGAAACTTAACATAAATAAATCCCCGGGACCGGATGGCTTGCACCCGAGGGTTCTTAATGAGCTCAGCCAGGCGATTGCCAGACCATTATTCTTGATCTTTAAGGATAGTTTACAGACGGGTATGGTGCCAGCTGATTGGAAAAAAGCCAACGTGGTACCAATATTTAAAAAGGGGCCGAGATATATCCCGGGTAACTATAGGCCGGTCAGCCTAACATCAGTAGTCTGCAAAATTTTGGAGGGGATGTTAAGGGACCACATACAAGACTTTAGTAATGAAAACGGTATTATAAGTAGTAATCAGCATGGATTCATGAAAAATCGTTTGTGCCAAACCAATCTATTAACCTTCTACGATGAAGTGAGCTGCCACCTAGATAAAGGTAAGCCTGTGGATGTGGTGTATCTGGACTTTGCAAAGGCCTTTGACACCGTTCCCCACAAACGCTTACTGTACAAACTAAGGAAGGTAGGTATGGACCGTAAGGTGAGTACCTGGATAGAGAACTGGCTCCAGGGGAGAGTACAGAGGGTGGTGATTAATGGGGAGTACTCAGATTGGGCGGGTGTGGAAAGTGGGGTCCCCCAGGGTTCTGTCCTGGCACCAATCCTGTTTAATTTATTCATAAATGATCTGGAGGAGGGGATATCGAGTACAATCTCAGTATTTGCTGATGATACTAAATTAGGCATGCCAATATCTTCTATGCAGGATGTGGAAACATTGCAAGCGGACCTGAACAAAATAACGGGTGGGCAACTACATGGCAGATGAGATTTAATGTTGAAAAATGTAAAGTAATGCACTTGGGGGCCAGAAACCAGAAAGCAAGCTACTCACTAGGGGGGGGGAACCTCTGGGTGAGTCTAGGATGGAAAAGGACTTGGGGGTACTGGTAGACAACAGGCTTGGCAGTCGCATGCAATGCCAAGCCGCCGGAAGCAAAGCCAACAGAATACTGGGATGTATAAAAAAGGGGATTCACTCCAGAAATAAAGAGATTATTCTCCCGCTCTACAAGACTCTGGTCCGGCCAGATCTGGAGTATGCTGTCCAGTTCTGGCCACCGGTCCTCAGGAAGGATGTGCTGGAACTGGAGAAAGTCCAGAGAAGGGCAACAAAAATAATTAGGGGAATGGAGGACATCAGCTATGAGGAAAGACTACAAGCACTGAACCTGTTCTCTCTGGAGAAGAGACGATTGAGGGGGGATATGATATCAATGTACAAATACTGTACTGGTGACCCTAGCATAAGGAACAAACTATTCAGAGAAAGGAGATACAATAAGACACGTGGCCACTCACTAAAACTTGAGGAAAGGCGGTTTAACCTTAAAGTGCGTAAGGGTTTCTTCACAGTAAGAGCGGTAAAGATGTGGAATTCTCTTCCACAAGCAGTCGTATCAGCAGGGAGCATTGATAGTTTCAAAAAACTATTAGATGGACACCTTAAAGACCACAACATACAGGGGTATACAATGTACAGTTAAAAGCAAACACACACACACACATCATAGGTTGAACTGGATGGACTGATGTCTTTTTTCAACCTCACTAACTATGTAACTATGTATATTTTTACTTCTTCTCTATTTTTGTTTATTTATGTAATAATGTACAAGTTACCATGCCGGTGATGTATGAGAAATGTTAATCCACATTGAATCTTTAATAAAATTATATTTGCAAAGATATGAAATTAGCCTTGGGCACTATTAAGAGTCAAAATCCAGCCTGATCGGTTTTTCTTCCAGAGACCGATTTCTTAGTCCAAACCTTCATTCAAGGGGTGCTACGTATGCTTCCACCAGTGAAGCCACCATTGTGTCCTTGGGATCTAAATTTGGTGCTGGCAGTTTTACAAAAACAGTATTTCGAGCCTATGTGGCATATCCCTCTGGTTCTGTTGAACAGAAAATTGGTCTTTTTGGTTGCAGTAACTTCAGCCAGAAGTATCAGAATTAGCAGCTCTTTCTTGTAAAGAGCCATTCTTGATATTGCATCAAGATCGGGTGATTCTACGTCCTCACCCAGGTTTTTTGCCCAAGGTGGTGTCCACATTTCATGTGAATCAGGACATTATACTGCCTTTCTTCTTTCCAATTCCTCAAACAGTAGAGGAAAGGTTATTACATTCTCTTGATGTAGTACATGCATTCAAAATTTATTTGAAAAGGTCAGCTCAGATTCAGAAGACCGACCTTTTGTTCATGCTGCCGGAAGGGCCCAAAAAAGGGCAGGCAGCATCTAAACCTATGATTTCTCAATAGATTCACCAGGGTATTATCCAGGAGAATGGTTTAAAAGTGAAGGTTCCAACTTTTCCAGTAAAGGCACACTCTACCAGAAGAGTAGGTGCCTCTTGGGCAGTTCGCCATCAAGCTTCTTTGGCTCAGATTTGCAAAGCTGCGACTTGGTCTCAGTGCATACGTTCACTAGACTATTAAGTGGATGTTAGGACCCAGGAGGAGTCTGCATTTGGCCACAGTGTTCTGCAGGCACTATGTAGATCTTCTGTGGTCTGATGGCAGTATTTTATGGTGTCCCCCCTTAAGTCCATTGCTTTGGGACATCCCATATAGTAATAAATATGGCTGCTCTGCGTCCCGTGATGTACTCCCTCCAAGAAAAGGATTTTACAGGTAAGCTGTAGGAAAAATCCAGATTTGTTTTCGTCCAGTGATGTACGATAAAGAAATATGGATTTTTCCTACAGCTTATCTGTAAAATCCATTTCTTGACGTACATCACGGGACACAGAGGTTCATCCCCTCTTGTCTGGGATGTTTATTGCTTGCTACAAAAACTGAGGTACTTCCTGTACGGGAGCGGTTATTTGGGGGGACTTCCGATCTGATTGGTTGCCAGTGTCCATTCACCTATAGGTGGCATATAACCCATATAGTAATGAATATGGCTGCTCTGTGTCCCGTGATGTACTCCCTACAAGAAAAGGATTTTACAGGTAAGCTGTAGGAAAAATCCAGATTTGTTTTCCTCTAGTGTTTAAACCCCTCTATGACCTTACTGTGACCGCTCTGTGAACATTCAGGTCACTGACAAATTAAATAACAGAATATGACTGATAAGTTCTGGAAACCTATGACTTTCCATCCAGGCATGACATTACTGTATGTACTATGTAGTGTACCCATAAGCTAAGCACAGACCCACACTACTGACAACAAACATGAACTGTTCTTACATCAACGTAACAGTGGTTACAAAGCTGCAACGAAGTGCTGTTTGCAGATCTACACCCAGCTAGTTTACAGCAACCACACCACACTAAAAATAAAAGCAGAAATGTCAATGCTCTGATTTAGTTTTAAAGTGACTCTGTCATGTCAGAAGTACGGGGGCTGCACTGCTACCCTCCTTTTGAAAATGTTGCTTGGCTGTATCTGACAAAGTGTAGGTTCAACATTTAAGAAAAAATGAATGAACATCCTATTAACCTTCCCCAGTGCTCGCTGTACTTACCTTCATGGGTGATGAGCTGTCAGTGCCCACGTAGCTGGTGTAGTAGTCCGGGCACTTGAAATCCCCAGTCTTCTCCCCCTTCTTTCTGTAGGGCTTCTGGGACAGATAAAAGGGATTCTGACTGGTGAAAGCAATCATATGCAAATGCTGACCAATCAAAACTGTTTTGATCTGTTCCAACGTCCTTAAGGAAAGAAGGAGAACAGTGGGGAATTCAAATCCCTGGACTGCTACACTGACTATGTGGGCACAGCTTGTCACACAAGTAGATCGTGGACCGGAGGAAGTACTGCGTTAGTTCACATTTTAATTTTTTCTAAAAAAGGTGAACTTACGCTTTAAAGGCCCCATTCACACTAGGCCCTACTGAACAACTTTCTCCTGGCAGGAGAAATACAGAGTTAAAAACGCGCCCAAAGCCACGTTTTTCAAGAGTGTTTAGATGCGTTCAGATGTGTTCAGATGTGTCAAGCATTTGGGCGTTCATTCAATTCATTGGCCAGAATAGTTATTTACTCTGGCCATTGAACTGAATGAACTCTCAATCGCTAAACGTGTCTAGCATTTATACAAAAGTTATGTCTAGCATTTAAGTGCATTTAGGCACGCCGGCCATCTTTCTGGTCAAATGTTCCTCTACTGAATGCAATTTTGCGCCCCTGCCTCTAAACACCTGTAAAAGCCTATAAGTGCATGGACACATAGGCTAACATTGAGGGGTGATTAGGGTCAGGAAAAAAAAAAAAAAAAAAAAAAACAAAAAAAAACATCAAACTCCTGTAAAAATGGTTTGACAGCTGCAGTGAGGAGAATCTCAACAGGGACAAACCAATAAAAATCGCTAAGTATTGTTGCAGGGCATTCGCACCATATCTTTTTTTTTTTAACTCTCTCCAAGTCCCCATGCTTCCTGTTGCGTCACCAGGTGGTAGCTGAGGTTAAACTCCCCAGTGGGGACACAAACAAAGAAAACGTGACAAAGGTTACACACTTCCCTAGTCTATCCAAAATAAAAAGAGAAACATTTTCATTGTAGATCTAATTTAATGAGATGTCGCACAGAGTAAACAACAAAACACTTACTGCTGCACTTTAATAGTGGAAGGTTTGTCAGTTTGTTTTTGCCATATGTGCCTCTTTAGGAAGATTTCTTTTTACTTAATCTCCTGTAAACTGAACATTTTGTGCATGAGACCACACTGGACTGACTGGATCAGTCACTGGTCATGGGTGGATGGTTGTGTGGACAAGTAGGTAGGGGTTCCTCCTGCAGGTTGTGCACAGTGTTGAATAATTGCAGTGGAATCTCTTGGGGTTTGGGCTGCTGCCCCCTTGGGTATAGCCTCATGGTCATCTCCATAGACTTGAAAAAGTAGGAAGGAGAGAGCACACAGTGAAAGAAAGAATGCGAATTCAAAGGTTGGTTAAAAGGCATTTATTCAAAAACAATAGTAACAAACTCACATTTCAAACTGCCGTTCTTAGCCGTTTTGCAATATGCTGCGGGACTTGCTTCCGTGTCCCGTAACGTCACTTCCAGTGCTATGCCCTACGCGTTACGTCACGATCGCTCACATGACTTCTTCCCCTGAACAGCAGTTTGAAATGTGAGTTTGTTACTATTGTTTTTGAATAAATTTGAATTGAAAAATACTACACTATATTGGCCCCTTATTTTGAGATCCAAGGGACTACCAGAGGGCCCCCAGCTTGATCCAGATAAGGAGGAGTATACCAGCATCCCATATACCTCACTATACACATCCAGAGAAGGAGAGAAGGAGAGATCGGATCTTTTATAGATCTAAAAGGCGTATTACCTGAAAGTTTGAGGTGAGCATATAGCACACCCATAGGTGAAGAGCACCAAAGAGCACTTTTGAAACCACAAGGTGTAAAGGTGGAAGAAATATCATTGTAACACCTAGAAGAGGAAGATCGGCGTTCTCTATTTCCTCTGTTATTTTGGGACACTTGAGCACTTTATGATAGAATTTGGCACCTTATCTCATGAGAGAATACCTTGGGTTATATCTGCACAGAACACTTTATTGGCACATCTATATATTTTTGTAAATTATATTGAACACGAACACAATATCACCATAAGCACCTTTGCTATGTATTTATTTTGAAGATCAGTTTATTTATACACGTTTCTATATATTTATTTATTTTATGCACATGAATTTTATTAACACCTAGTTATTTATTGTATTATACACAATTTTATGTACCTATTAGAGCACTTTTATATTTATTGTCATATGGAATGAGCTTTTTTATCTGATCTAAAAGGGTACACAACACATCATATATTAATAGCTTATTTATTGAATTTATACTCTGATACAACACATTGAATACCAACACTATTTATTATCCATTGCACATCTATTTTATCTACATAATTTCCACCATTATTTTATTTAGTATCACTGAGGTAAAATGTACACTTTATAGATACCCCCTGAAGCACTGTACTACCCCCCATTTTTTCCTGTCTTTTTAACTGTGTGGTTAACAGTAATAAGTACAAGCGGCATTAAGGGTATTCACACCTATATCTCTCAGTACAGCGCGAGATTCACACCCACACATATACAAGTATTAGGGGGTACTGGGGAGGCTGCTACACACAGAAGGCTTTTTATTTTAAATGTATAGAATGCATTAAGATAAAAAACCTTCTGACTTTACAACTCCTTTAACTCCTTATTGTGCTCAATTAAAATTATTTTCCTGCTGATTTTTTTTTTTTGTTCACTTATATTTTATAAACTATTAATCTTTTTTTTTTTTGTTAAAGAACTAGCGTTTATTGAGTTGTGCTATTGAGTTGTGCATAAAAAAAAAAAAAAAAACATATCACAGACAGCATATAACAAGCAAAATACTAAATGCAGTAAAAACGCAAACAGATGTGGGCACTTTGTCCCACATTTTCTGGCACTGCCCCAAACTTAAGGACTTTTGGACGGAAGTCCGCAGTGTTGCTCAATTGATGACTGAACGAGACGTCCCGGAAGACCCGGCTTTTTTCTTGCTCCACTGTTCGGGCATGGCTCCGAAACGTTACAAACGCTCGGTTCTACGGCATCTCACGGACGCGGCAAAGTCGTGCATAAGTCTTTGTTGGAAAAGCGAGGCCCCCCCTACGATTGCCCTTTGGCTGCAGGAAGTGGATCAACGACTTGGAGGATCTGGTGCTCACCGCACAGGGTAGAAGGGAACAATACTCTAAAACCTGGGATTGCTGGAATACGTTTATTCTTTCCGACGAAGAGAGAGCCTTGAGTGAGCCCCCTTCGCGGCCCGAGACCTGATGGGGTAGGGGTCACCCGCGCGGTTCACCCATGCCCTCATCCCCTTGTTGTCCACACCCACCCTCTCTTCCATTCTTACCTGCCTCCCCCCCCCCCCTATACCTATGCCCCCACGCTGTATCTTCCTCCCCTTCTTTTCTACTCTCTCCGTAATTGATACTTTGGACTTGATTCGAAATGTGTCCGCTAGTTGGACACGCCGATCCTTTGCATCACGATGGGGTTACTTACTGTTTGTTATGTTTTCTACATTGTGGACCCCTCTCTTGATGACCTGTAATTTTTTGTGTGACATGTATACCCTTGTAAGAATCATTTCACTGTTGTTCCATCGCGCTTAGGGCTCCTGTGTTTTATAGCGCACAACGTGGACAAATCTTTTGACTCTGTTCTTTTGATGCACTTTGTATTTTATTCCTGTTTAACTAAATAAAGAATTTGAAAAAAAAAAAAAAAAACGCAAACAGAACATTTTACAGTCATAATTCAAACTCGTATGGAGTAGGTAAGCAAAAAGAAAAGAAGGCATGTATTAGACCTGCACGATATTGGGAAAAAAATATATTGCAATATTTTTTTTTCAACTATATATATTGCGATATTGAGGGACCCGTCAATCCAGCCTTTCTGACCATACAGGGTTAATATATGTTACTGTAGGGAATGGGATTCAGTGTACACTGCAGCCTTGTACCATAGGGTTAATGTTACTGACACTGTAGGGATTGGGAAGGATGCTGGGAATGGAAATCATGAAGCATGCAGGCAGCCTTGTACATTTTAATTGCAGATACTGGGCAGTGGGCAGGTCAGGGTTAATATGGTAAAATCAATTACTCAGTGACAGTGTGGACTGTGGAATCGATCAGAATATTCAGTTACAGACAGTCTTTCTCATAGTGGTGGTGGTAAGAGCGGTGGACTAGGAGCCGGGAAAGGATCACAGCACAGCCGCATACATTTACTCACTCGTGCACTGCAGCCCGCCCCACACGTTCAGTGAGTCTCACTCTCCGCCCTAGTTTTCTCAATGGCACATTCAGGGAGCCAATCACGCCGTGAGTAGCGGCACAGCGGAACCAATCAGGTGTGCAGGCACGTGTGATTGGTTAGCTGTGCAGCTAATCACGGCGTGATTGGCTCCTTGAATGTGCCATTGAGAAAACTAGGGCGGAGAGTGAGACTCACTGAACGTGTGGGGCGGGCTGCAGTGCACGAGTGAGTCAGTGTATGCTCACCGCTGAAGTGTCCCAACTTCTCCCTGCTTAACACGAAGTCTGTGAGTCCTCCTCCTCCTCCGAGTCCCTTCCCCCTGCCTATGCAAATATCGTGACCTCGGCGATATGAATATCGCCTACGGCCGCAGAACGATAGTTGATATCATATCGACTATCGTTCAGCCCTAGCATGTATACAGTAAGTCATACCAGGTAGTTGCAACAATACTGCACGGTAGCATGTACACATGGAAAATAAAGAAAAGAGAGAAAACAATAAATAAAACCTCCCAGAACTCTGCCCGTAGGCAGATAGAAAGCCCGAGATTCACAGGGGGAGTGGAGTTGAGTCACAAGTAAAGTCAACCTGGAGCCAACCTATCCCATATCTTGTGATAGCGAGCCGGGCAACCTTCTATGTATATAAATCTTTTTATAGGGGAGAGAATTTTTGACCTCCGTGATCCAAGTAGCAAGTGTAGGTGGGGATGATTGAATCCACACACGGGCAATCAACTTACGAGCACTAAAGTGCGTTTCATGTAGGAATTTAACAGTGTATTTATCCATATCGCCATCAGGAAGTATGCCTAATAGGCAAGCCTTAGGATCTAAAGTCACAGGGGTACCCATATGGACATGGAGGAACCTCACCACCTGCTCCCAAAAACCCCGGATACGAGGGCAATGCCACAACAGGTGGCTAAACATACCAACCTCTAGCAAGCACCTAGGGCAGGTGGGGTTACAAGAGGGGTCGAACTTAGCCAGTCTATCAAGGGATAGGTAAGCCCTATGAACAATATATACTTGTGTGAGTCTGTCAGCTGCTCTAGGGGAGACCAAGGTACAAGTTTCAAAGGAGTCACTCCACTCCTCGTCATCCAAGTCACCCGCGTCAACCACCCAAGCATCTCTGAGACCATAAGCTAAGCGGGAGGCCGTCCCTACAATGAGAGTGTCATAGAGAATAGTAATACGTTTGCGTGGCTCCTGGCCCCCAATGATCTCAACACATCTAGAGAGGGAAGTAGGGGGGATACCGGCGGGGAATTGCGCTCGAAGGGGCATGTCTAAGCTGCATATAGCAAGACAGCACAGTTTGAGGTAGAGAAAACTCATTGCGAGGCAGCGCAAAGGATTTAACTGTTCTATCGCGAAATACATGTGAGAGGTAGTAGATGCCATGTGCCATCCACACACTGGGCTCAGGGATCTGAAGTAATTCAGAGAGATGTCGGTTATACCAGATGGGCGTCGAGACATGTATCGTCGGGCTGTCAGTCTTGGCTAGAGCAACGTCCCACACCTTCCTAAAATGGGCTGAAGTGCTGCCGTGCACTGAAGCGCCAGGGAGACCCAACGCCCCTCGCAGCATATCACAGAATGGGTGAGGAAATCGGGTGCCCATGTGGTGATGTGCCAGAGAGGTATCTGTCGCGGTCTAGGTTGTTCACATGAAAAATGCGAAAGTTGGGCTGCAATATAATACGCGCCAAAGTCTGGGACGGCCAGACCCCCAGCTTCGCGGGTTTCTGTGTGTGGCGCCACGTAATTTTATGGCGAGAGGATCCCCACACAAATGTCTTAAGTAGCCTGTCCAATACTACGAAATATCTAAAGGGGATATAGACTGGGGAATGCCAGAGCATGTATAGAATTTTGGGCAGTAAGATCATCTTGAGAAGGGCCATGCGTCCCGCCACCCCCAAGGGAAGTCTCACCCAGGCCTGAGTTTAAAGTTTGACTAAATCAAACAGGGGTTCAATATTAAGGGAGACACACGGGCACGGGGGTTCTGGTACAGGAGCGTGATCCATTGAATGAAGCGGGGTCCAAAGCCAAAACGCTGTAAGCAATGCCAAAGATACTGCCATTCTGCAGAGTCGAAGGCCTTGGCTGCATCCAGGGTGACAATCACCCTAGTGCCAACTACATCATGGGAAGCCTGAATGTTCATAAACAAACGTCGGGTATTGCAAGCAGTGTTTTTAGTGGGCATGAAGCCCGTCTGATCTGGGTGGATAATGGACAAGATAACCTTGTTGAGCCTGAGGGCTAAACTATTAATAATTAAAACATTTTTGGTTTACTTTGTTTGTTAATATTTTCACACGTTTCGAAAAAAGCAGACAATGTAAAAATAAAGAAAAATAAAAAGTTAAAAAATTGCAAATAACTTTTCGATGCTTTGTACCTTTGCTGACAGCTGAAGAGTAAACAAAACAGTTGCAGTGGGTACTGGTAATTGGTATGGACAAGTTGTAAAAAAAAAAAAAGAAAAAAAAAAAGAAGTATCAGTAGATGTACTCGTAAAGAAAATGGTATTGATGCATCCATAAAAGATAATGGGATGTTCTCAGGTAAATATTTTGATTAAAAAAAAAAAGGATGAAGATAATCCTTGTCAGAAGATAGAAAACATGAACCTGAGCCACAAAGGTCCAGGAACAGAACTATTCAAATCAGCAACTTGAATTTCAACCAGGTATTAAAAAGAATGGTAATAAATGCATTGTATGATGAGATAGGGAGGGGAGAGTGAGAGGGGGGTAGTGGATAGGAAATACCAGGAAAACCCCTGTACTTATACCTGAGAAAACCGTCAAAAACAGACCCATATAAGGCCCTAAAAACAACCTGGTACTAACAAGATTAGGGAACAGAAAAATGATAGGATTTATAAACACCAGTATATAAGTTTTTAAATTATGTTGGCCTTTTAACCACTTCTGGACCAGGCCTTTTTCTGACACTTGTTTACAAAAGTTAAAATAATTTTTTTTTTTTTGCTAGAACATTACTTAGAACCCCCAAACATCTTATATTTTTTTTTAGCAGAGACCCTAGAGAATGTTGCAATATTTTTTCATCACACCGTATTTGCACAGCGGTCTTACAAACACAATTTTTTTTTTAAAAATTCACTTTGAATTAAAAATAAGAAAACACTGTACTTTGGTATTAGACTGCTGTTTCTTCTTTGTACCCAATGTTGTCTTATTGTATGCCTTCCTGTTTCATTAAATAAAGAATTTATAAAAAAAATTTGTACAAAAATAAGAAAACGGTAAAGTTAGCCCAATTTTTTTCTGTAATGTGAAAGATAATGTTACGCCGAGTAAATAGAAACCCCGAATGTCATGCTTTAAAATTGCGCACGCTCGCGGAATGGCAACAAACATTGGTACTTAAAAATCCCCATAGGCGACAATTTAAAAATTTCAAAAGGTTCCCAGTTTAGAGTTACAGAGGAGGTCTAGGGCTCAAACTATTGCTCTCGCTCTAACGATCGCGGCGATACCAACGGACCGCCCGCAGTTTAAAAAAATACCGGGGTTATGGAAACTATCTGCTGCCATAGCCCCGGTATTTAACGTTAATGTACCGACTTTGCGGAGGGTGGTCCGTAAGTGGTTAAAAAATGCTTTTTTAATTTTTTTTTTAATTTTGGAAAGCTAAAAGAACATTACGCAGCAAATATAGTGGGATTTCTTAACATACAGTGAATAAGTGACACATATTGGAAAAACAACTCCACCACCCCCCCCCCCCCCCCCCCCCCACCCCCATGAGATTACACTAAGTAGTATGCCTTTGCCTAGGGGGAATAATACGCACAGCTGTGCATAACCATGTACACATACCCAGACAATGGTGACGGGAAAATTACTTGCTGGAACATGTAATATGCAAACAAGGCTTCCTACATGCAACAGTATCAACTAGATTTTAATATAAGGCTTCCCCTAAACATCTTTTGACTTTTGTGCTTAAGCACACTGAATCTAAACTATGTCCTGTTAAAAATAGCACTAATCATTCTAAGATATCAAGTATACCATGGCTCTGTTTTTTTGTTTTTTCTTCAAAAATTCTCTTACTAACGTTTTCAGGCTACTTTTGTGCTGTGCACGCTACCTATCCCCCACTGGTGTACCTCACTGCTACTAGTGTAGATCGAGCAGTGCTGGTATTTTTGTTCACATGCTACACTCTATGCATGATACAAGTCCCATAGAGCTGAAAGTGTCTGCAGTCAATCTCGAGGACAATGAGGGTGGCATAGAGAACAAATGTAGCCAATCTAGAACAGGAAGCCTGAGAACAGCAGAAAAAAGCTTGCAATTGAAAAATGAAACTACATTCTAGTTATTGTCATACATATTGTATTTATTTTTTAAAAGGGAAGTTTAGTGTCATTTTAAGGCATTATTTACACTTGCAGCAAAATGTGCAGTAAAGCTGCATTTTAAAGCACTCTGAACATAAAGCAAAGCACCGCTCACGAAGGCTCCATTCACACCTGAGCGTATTGTTTTTTTGGGCTTTTTTCAGGCGTTTGGAGGCAAGTATTGACATCTAGCAAAAACACCCGTAATCTGCCAAAAAAGCTCATGTACTTTTTTGAGCTTCAGGCGTTTTGCTTCAGCGACAAAACGCTCAGATGTGAACAGGGTCCATTGAAATGAATGGTATTTTGCTTGTTGGGCATTTTGAGATTTCAGAGATGAGCGTTTTACGAGCTGAAATACGCTCAGGTGTGAACAGGGCCTAAATAAAACGGTAAGCACAATCATTCTCAGTGACTTCAACATCCCTGTTAATACTAACACTTGTTCTACTTCCAAACTTCTCAGTCGAACCTCCTCCTTCGACCTGCAGCAATATATTCATGTTTCTATTCACTCTGACGGCAATACCCTTGACCTTGTTTTCTCCTATCTATTCACTCTGTGCAACCTCTCCAACTATCCTTTCCCTCTCTCTGATCACTACCTTATTAGTTCCACTCTTTCCCTCTCCTCCACCTCCTCTCCCTCCAACTGCCTAACAAACCGTAGAAACCTTCGCCATCTCAGTCTCTCTTCTCTACTCTGCTACTGACCACCTCAATGACAAAATCTTGCCCCAAACTAGCCACTTCTGTCTACAAAACTTCACTGTCATCCTCCCTGGACACACTGGCCCCCTCACTACACACAGATTAACTACTTCTGGACCGAAAGGTTTACCCCCTTAATGACCAGGCCATTTTTGCGATACAGCACTGCGTTACTTTAACTGACAATTGCGCGATTATGCAACGCTGTACCCAAACAAAACTGATGTCCTTTTTTCCCCCTTTGATTTTTATTTTTTGCGTTAGAAACAAAAAAGAGCGACACTTGCAGGGAAGGGGTTAACACCAGTGGCGATCAAAGGGTTAAATGTGTCCCTTGGGGGTGCTTTCTAACTATGTGGGGGATAGGCTTGCTGAATGAACACAGAGACCTGTGTTCCTAAATAGGGGGAACACAGCATCCAAGTGTTCATTACTTACAGAACAGTGGTCTGCCCCGTTTACAACGGCAGACCGCCGTTCTGTCTCCCGGCGAAAATCGCGGCCCCCTAACCCGCTGATTGGCTTCCCCTGCAGCCAATCGGCGCGTGCCCCCACTAGCGGTCCAGGGAAGCGAACAGTTACGTTGTCTCGCGGGACAGAGCCGACTTGCCGCAGTATATGTACTGCTGGTGTATCGGCAAGAGGTTAAGGCCCCGTCCCACTACAACCTTGGAAAACAGATGACACCAGAAGTCTGAAAAAACATAGCAGTGTTCTTGAGCTCCTGTGGTAGAAGACTAATGGGCCATACACACTATAAGATTTTCTGAAGACTTTTTCCTTTAGACTTACTAACCATATAATATGAGGTCAAACCTAAACACTTTCAATTTGTATGCAATCTGGCAGGCCCTTCCACTACATAGAAAAGGTAAATCTGAAGGAAATCTAACCACGAAAGTTGGATAGTGTGTATCCAGCTTAAAGCCTTGTACACACTATACAACTTTTGTTGTTAGATTTCCTTTAGATTTACCTTCAGCTATGTAGTACAAGGGCCTGCCTGATTGCATACAAATTGAAAGTGTTTAGATTTGACCTCATATTATATGTTTTTGGTAAATCTAAAGGAAAAAATCTATAGACCATTGTATAGTGTGTATGGCCCATTAGTGTGTATGGCCCATTAGTCTCAGAAAAATCTCAACCAATCTAACTAATCTGCCCTCTAAAAAAATAATTCCTGCCTCCAAGCAGACCTATGTTATCACTCTCATTAACAACTTATCATCCTGTCCCCATAAACTCCTTTCTACTTCATCCTCCACTGCCTCCACCCACTAACTCACTCACTGCCCAGGAGATCACCAATCACTTCAAACATAAGATTGATACAATTCGTGAGAAGAACTCTGCCGTACAAATACCTTTTCCACTTAACACTCCATGCCCACAGGTATTACCATTACTTCCCTCATTCAATCCCACCAGTATAGACAAGGTTGCTAAACTTCTTGCCAACATCAAGCTAACCACCTGCCCTCTGGATCCTGTTCCCTCGCAAAGGCTATGTTCACCTTCTGGCTCTATTCTACACTCCTCTAACTCACATCTTCAATCTCTTCCTCTCTTCTGGCATCTTCCCCAGCTCACTAAAACATGCACTAGTCACCCCCATACTTAAAAAGCCCTCACTATACCAGACCAATCTGAACAACCTACGCCCCCCCCCCCCGTCCCCTTGCTCCCCTTTTTATCCAAACTCCTTTTAAATCTGGTCAGCGACCACATCGCCAAAAATAACCTTCTTGATCCCCTTCAGTCTGGATTTTGCCTTCAACACTCCACAGCTCATAAAAACGAACAAACAATCTACTAACAGCCAAAACCAATGGACACTATTCTGTACTCCTACTCCTGGACCTTTCTGCTGCCTTTGATATGGTTGACCATCCCCTCCTCAAAAAAACTCCTCGGCTTTGGTCTCCGTGACTGTACTCTTCACTGGTTCTCTTCCTTCTAATCCAACCGCACCTTTAGCGTTACTTAGAATTCTACTTCCTACTCTCCTCTTCCTTTCACTGTTGCGGTCCCCAAAGGTTCTGTTCTTGGACCTCTCCTATTCTCGATTTACACCTCCTCCCTGGGTCAACTGATAGCCTTACATGGCCTCCAATGCCATCTATATGCTGAAGACATCCAAATGTATTTCTCTATCCCTCAGCTCACTCCCCCAGTCTCCTCACGTATCTCTAATTTACTAACAAACATATCAGTCTGGATGTTACACCACTTCCTCAAACTCAATCTATCCAAATCTGAGCTCATAATTTTTCCTCCCCCACGTGCCCCTTCCCCTGATCAAAATCGATAGCACCAGTGTTAATTTCGTCGACTAAAACGTTTTTGTCTACTAAATTAACACAATTTTAGTCGACTAAAATACGACTAAAACTAAAACAATTCAGATGACTAAAACTAAAATGGCATTTTAGTCTTAAGACTAAAATACGACTAAAACTAAAATGGTATTTTAGTCAAAAGACTATAACTAAAACTAAATCGAAATTTGCTGCCAAAATTAACAGTGGTGCATGCTCAAAGCTTAATACCATAAATAATAACATATTAGATTTTTCACTCCAGGACCAGCAGTAGTATATAATGAGTTTGGAAATTGTAGAGAAATGCTTAAATAATGCATTACAAATTACAATTGAACTACACCCATTCGATTATAGATGACTAAAATCAGTTTTAGTCGACTAAAATGTAGGACGTTTTAGTCGACTAAAATGTA
Source organism: Pelophylax lessonae (assembly GCF_965119305.1). Taxonomy (NCBI): domain Eukaryota; kingdom Metazoa; phylum Chordata; class Amphibia; order Anura; family Ranidae; genus Pelophylax; species Pelophylax lessonae. Next base: position 91,683,309 of record NC_138775.1, read on the forward strand.
CTGGAGTTTTAGTCGACTAAAATGTACTGGAGTTTTAGTCGACTAAATACGACTAAAACTAAAACACTTGCAGAAGACTAAAATGGGACTAAAACTAAAATGCCATTTTAGTCCTAAGACTAAAACTAAATTGAAATTTGCTGCCAAAATTAACACTGGATAGCACATCCAAAAGCCCATCCCCCGCATGCCAAGGTTCCAGGTATAATCCTGGACTCTGATCGATCCTTTAGGCTCGATTACTGTCCAATTACTGTCCAAATCTTGCCTCAACCTCCGCAACAGCTCTAAAACATGCCCCTTTCTAACCAATGACACCACAAAGCACCTAATTCACTCCCTGGTCCTTTCTTGCCTTGACTATTGCAACTCCCTTCCCATTGGCTTACCTTTACATAGGCTATCCTTTAGTCCATCATGAATGCTGCTGCCAGGAACTAGGAGTCAGACTGAGACAGAATACGCAGTAAAAAAAAAAAAAAAAAAAAAAAAATCACACCTTTAATGGAATGGTAAATGGTACAGAACAGTAAACATAGTCAAAACATGAGCCAGGGGTCAGAAGGCAAAACGGGAAGTCAGACAAACCAGTGATCAGGAAATCAGATATCAGCGTAGTTGGAAGCAGAAGAACAGGATCGGGAACCAGAACTGATGTCAGCCAGGCAAAGCCTTTTACAGGAACACAGCAGATGAATTCCAGATATGTTGATCAGGCGAAGGCTGGTAAGGAATGAACAAGATTGTACAACTGGGGAAAATCCATAGTGGAGAAAGATCTGGGTGTTCTGGTAGATCATAAGTTTAATAATAGCATGCAATGCCAAACTTCAGTTTCCAAAGCAAGTAAAGTAATTTCTTGTAGTGAGAGGCATGGACTCCAGAGAGAGAGAGAGATATAATTTTGCCCCTGTACAAATAATTAGTAAGATCTCATCTGGAATATGCAGTTCAGTTTTGGGCACCAGTTCTCAAAAAGGATATCGGGGAACTGGAGAAAGTGCAGAGAAGAGCAACCAAACTGATAAGAGGTATGGAGGAGCTCAGCGATGAGGAAAGATTAGCGGAACTGAATTTATTCTGTCTTGAGAACAGGAGATTAAGGGGGGGATATGATCAAAATGTCCAAATACAGAAGGGGCCATATAGTGAACTTGGTGTTGAGGTATTTACTTTAAGGTCATCACAGAGGACAAGAGGGCACTCTTTACGTCGAGAGGAAAAAAAGACTTAGTCTCCAAATACGGAAAGGTTTTTTTCACCATAAGAGCTGTGAAAATGTGGAATAGACTCCCTCCAGAGGTGGTTCTGGCTAGCTCAGTAGATTTTTTTTTTTTTTTTTTTTTTCTTTTTTTTTTTTTTTTAAAGCAAAGGCCTGGATTCTTTCCTAGGTGTACATAAAATAACTGGGTACCAATATTAATAGGGAAAGTTGATCCAGGGAATATCTGATTGCCTCCCGGGGGATCAGGAAGGAATTTTTCCACTGCTGTAGCAAAGTGGATCATGCTTTGCTGGAGTTTTTCGCCTTCCTCTGGATCAACTGTGGGTACAGGATTGTGTATATGGTATGGTTGTGTTTTCTCTTTGTTTTTTATTGGTCGAGCTAGATGAACTTGTGTCATTTTTCAACCTGACTAACTATGTAAGGCAGGCCTCGACAAATCCCGGGCGCCAGGTCGCATTTGCGACTAGAATTAGCGACCTGGCGCCTGGGGTGCCCTGCTTGAGCTGTCCTGTCCCTTTTGCGCCCCCCACCTCCTCTTCGAGTTCACGGACTTCCACGCCGTCCAGAAATTTAGTCCCCGGCTTTTCGGCCTTCTTCTGTGAGATGAGAAGCTAGGGGAACTGGCGCCCTCTTGTGGTGGCCGGGAGTAATGCATGTTCTCAATGCCTTTTCTTCTCCTTCCAAAGAGGAGAAGAGAGGGAAGTTTTTTAAGGCTTCATCTCTCTGTCCAGTTACCTTTGCTTAAAGGTAAGTGGACAGGGAGTGTGGTTATTATTATGAATTTATTTTTTAAATGTAAAAAAAATAATAATTTTTTCTTTTTTTTTTAATTATTAAAAAAAAAATAAAAAAAAATGTTTTCTTTTTTTTTCTTCAATTCTTATTAAAAAAAAAAATATATATATATATAAATATATATATATATCTTTTTTTTTTTTCCTCATCGCCGTGCCACAGCCAAAGGCCCCTTTCACACGGGCTGTCTGATCAGGTCCGCCTGTCAGTTTTTCAGGCAGACCTGATCGGACCGTTCAGTCTCCTCTATGGAGCGGTAATCTGCCGCCATCTGACCCTGTCCTCCAAAAACAGACGGATGGTGGTTCTATTTTCTATCCATCCCGTGGATCCGATCAGATGGCATCGGATGGAAAGAGACAGACAGTCTGTTTCCATCCAATTGCGCTATATAGGAGAGTGGGGTTCTAGTCGTATTTATGTGTAAATTTAGTATCAGTTTTATTAAATAAAGCTTGGTTGTTAGTTTAAAAAAAAAAAAAAAAACTGGCTCCTAACTTTTTTAGCTGGCTCCTAGATTTCAGGCAAATTTGTCAAGCCCTGATGTAAGGCATCTAGTCATACAGATAACCAGATGAGCCACTGAGGAAACAATGAGTGCTGACAGTCATCTGACACCTGAGCAGCCTGAGCACAGAGAAGAGAGCTGCTGTGAGCCCAGCCCTGACAGTACCCCCTTCTCAACAACCCCTACCCCTCGGTAGGGCACCAGGTTTGAGGGGAAACCGCCTATGGAAAGCACAGAGGACGACAGGAGCACGTACGACCGAGGATGAGACCCAAGAGCATTCCTCCAGACCGTACCGTCTCCAATGAACAAGGTACTGTATGCGCCCACGGAACCTATGGGAGTCAACAATCCATTGTATCTCATACACCTCATGGTTCTCAACCTGAACTGGGCGAGGATGTGGTACGGAGGTGGTGAAGCGGTTGCACACCAAAGATTTTAGTAGGGAAACATGAAATACATTCAAAATACGCATGTTAGAAGGAAGATCTAATGCGTAAGCCACAGGGTTGATCCTACGGAGAATACGGAAAGGCCCAATATACCACGGTGCCAGTTTCAGTGAGGGAAGTTACGAGATGACAGCCAGACCCTGTCCCCAGGAGGACATAGTTAATGAATTCCTGAAAAACTGCAGGAGCGTTGCAGAGACAAAATGGCATTACGAAGTATTCATAATTCGTAAACACAAGATTGTATGCCCTTCTCAAATTGAGCTTAGTGGCTCCCTTGAGGTGGTCAAATAATTCCGTAAACAATGGAATCAGATAAGCGTTCTTAATAGTGATGAGATTCAAACCCTTATAAAATTGATACAAGGTCTCAGTTCACCACTTTTCTTTTTCATAAAGAAGCCAGCATGGGCAGGAGACGAGGAATTGCGGATGAATGCTCGGAAAAGTGAATCAGCAACATAGTCCTGCATAGCCTTATCCTCTGAGATAGACAAAGGGTAGACACGGCCACAAGGGGGCATGGCATTAGGTTGAAGGTCAATTGTGCAATCATACGATTGGTGTGGAGGCAAACTACTGGCTTGACCTTTGTCAAAAACCATCGCTAAATTTGTGGTACTCCTCGGGCAAGAAGGAGAGTGAAGAGGTTCACAAGACCTTAACCACTTTCTGAAAACATGTCTTCCTGCATTGTGGCAACCAGGAAAGAACTCCAGCACGATGCTAATGAAAAGAGGGGTTGTGCCTCTAGAGCCAAGGATAACCAATGACCACCAGGTAATGAGGTGAGGAAATTCGATTATCTCATGGTGCAGAGCCCCTACGACCATGGTCAACGGAGCAGTCTCATGAGTCCCATGGGCAGGCTGTAAAGGTCTCCCATCAATAGCCTTAATGGCAAGTGGAGTGGCATGGAGCGGCAGTGGATTGAGTGCACTATCTATAAACAGGCCTGCAGCCCCAGAATTGATTAGAGCCCGTGTATCCATGGACGACTCAGACCAAGAAAGGATAACCGGAACTAGCGACTTATCCTTCAGGATAACTGGGGATGCAAAAAAAGCACCTAAGGTCTGTCCCCTACAGGATCTGAGGTGCGGGCATTTCCTAGACAGGTAGGACAAGACTTTGATACCTGACCTGCCTGGCCGCAATAAAGGTACAATCTCTCCCTCCTCCTAAAAGGCCCTCTCCTATGCAGAGAGATGTGTGAAGCCCAATTGCATGGGTTCTGCTTCAATGGCGGACTTGGTACTAGGAGGCATGGGAGGCAAGGGTGGGAATGCACAGCTCGGAGCCAAAAAACGTACAGGCTTCCACAAGCGATCCTTAAAAGGAAGGTCTCTCTTAGAGTCTGGAGTCAATGAGAATGGCAAACGTGATTAACTTCTCTAGATCCGTAGGTATGTAGCAGCTATCTCATGTTTAATGTTATCCGAAAGACCATGAGAAAAAGCAGCCACGAGGGCCTCATTGTTCCAAGCAACCTCTGCTGCCAGGGTACGGAATTCAACAGCGTATTTGGCAACAGTTTTTTTATATTCTTTTTGATGGACATGAGGCAGGAGAAGTGGAGCAAGCGGGAACGTCAAATACCCTTTTAAAAAGGAAGCCACAAACTCAGGGTAACTCAGGACAATGGATTGTTGCATCTCCCATAGAGGGTTTGCCCAGGGCAAGGTTCTATCAGAAAGCAAAGAAATAATGAAGGCAAGTAACTTGCGCCCCCTAACCCTAACTTACTTACAGCAGAGCAGCCAGTCAATAATTCTATTGAAAAAGAGCAGAGTTGGCTCGTTTCTTGGCCGCTCTGCATGAGTGGACACGGACCTGTCCTCCATCCGCTCAGCTGTGATCAGTGGGGAATCAATTGACATATTCCCCCACTGAGCTAATTGGAGTCCCCCTTGTGTGATAGGGGCCTAAGGAAGCATTTCACTGTCCTTCAATGAGCATCATCATGATAATCATACTACGTCACTTGTGTAAATTTGAGGAGGACTACCGTATTTTCCGGCGTATAAGACAAATGGGCGTATAAGACGACCCCCAACTTTTCCAGTTAAAATATAGAGTTTTGGATATACTACCCCTCTTCCTATGCACACCAAATAAAAATTAAAAAAAAAAATCACATTTGATTTCAATATGGTAATCCATGACCCAATAATTAGAAGATAATATAATGGGCAAGTTTTAACTGAGGAAACAAAATAAAAAATGGCCACTGATCTCAGTGACAGTGTTTTTTAATTTTTGAATGCATGTTTGACACAGACGATACTGTGTCACTTGAATTTTCAGTTTCCTTTTGAAAACGTCACAGGAAGTGATGAAACGCGCCAAGGTTGTGGAACGCACGTCAGCACGGTACGCACCACGTGGAACGCAAGCCGGAACACTCCGCTCGCCACTCTGCTAGGAGGTGTTTGTAAGCGGTTTCTTTGCCTGCAAACTTGGAGTTTGAGTCTTTCTTCGCTCCGATTTTATGAATATTTGATGAATAAACTTTTAAAACGATAATACGCTATCTGGAGGCTTTCTTTTAACCCCATATCCTGAGGATCGAGATCGGGTAAGGAGGAACCTAACCTGTATCCCACCAGAATCATCCACAAAGAGGATCCCCAATCCGGCCTGAACGGCCTCCAAGCGCTGTAGGTCCTAGTGCTATACAGCACATAGGACCCAACAATTCTGGTAAGTCATTTATTTCTACCACAAGCTACAGGAAAAGAGGAATCCACGTCACGAAAGTCACAAACTTTTATTTATTGAGCACAAAGCACTTTGCACCTGATCACAACTTGAAAAGACTTTATTTATTGAATTTTACATTTATTTTATTCACATATATTGATCACCACTGGAAAATACTTATCTATTTATCAATTCCTTGGAACTTTTTATGAATTTTCATGTGTTTAATTGATTTGTAATTTCACTTATACTGTAAAGATAAGTTTTCAACATTGTTCACATACATTAAAGTTAATTGTTTTTCTGCGGTAAGCGCTGTATATAGCCTAGGCTATTTTTCTATCAATTGTGATCAGTGACTTTACAACCGCTTTAAGAAAAAAATCTGCATGGATCTTTGTATGTAAAAAATGTTTAAATATCTGATTGTGGGAGCAGTCCTTACAAGTAACGTGACAGAGATCTCCAAAGCGATGCAATCTGCATGTGTAAGCAATGCTGCATGTGCCATCCTGCTATAGCACACTTCATCAAATCATTTACTCCCACGATGTAAGATGTAACCTATAAGCAAGGTAGTTTTGTATCACGGAGAGCATTCCTTTTCATAATATTAAAAACGTAATAAATATTCCCACTCATGACATCACCACTCCTCTCAAACCTAGTAAGATATTTTTTTGTAGTGTTAGGTAGGTGCTTTGTCATGCTTCAATGTGCATTTCTCTTGTGCACGGACACGTTTTCAATGCGTTTTTGAATTTATATTTTGAAGTGGATAGGGTTAACAGCCATTGACTAAAGCTGGGCTGAACAAAAAAAAAAATCTGACAGATCGCCATACCATTGCACGTGATGTTGGTGCAGCAATGAGACCCATTGTGCGACTGTATTCTGACAGGGAGACTTCCAGCCCCTCCAGCCAGAGCACACTGATCATCGCTTGCAGCTACTGGCTGTGAGTGCTGAATGGCTGCTGGTTTTCCAGCAAGACAGTTCAACAGAAGCCAGCTGTGAGACCGACTTCTGTCAGACAGGAAGCTGTACACACTCTCTAAATGTTGGCCAGTTCAGGCTGAACCAGCCAATATTCTGACCATGTGTACCCCAGCTTAAGGCTTGTTGATACCTTTTGCCTAAGCATCAAAACGCACATGTGACTGCCATCAGCTACTGCTACGTCATCATGGCCTACCCATCTGGAAACCGGAAAGGAAAACCGAGCGAAGACAGAAGAGCTCGGGACCCACAGGATGTCTCAGCACAGCGCTGGAGAGCATTTTATGACAGGCAAGTCTGATATAATGCACTAGTATGTATTGCATACTAGTACGTTATGACTTAACCACTTCTGGACCAGAAGGATTTACCCCCTTAATGACCAGGCCATTTTTTGCGATACGGCACTGTGTTATTTTTATTGACAATTGCGCAGTTGTGTGACACTGTACCCAAATTAAATTGAGGTCCTTTTTTCCCCACAAATATAGCTTTCTTTTGGTATTTCATCACCTCTGCCATTTTTATTTTTTGAACTATAAACAAAAAAATAGCAACAATTCTGCTACATAATTTTGGTAAAACAAATCCTAATAAAGTGTATATTGAATGGTTTGCGCAAAAGCTATCGCGTCTACAAACTAGGGTAAAGATTTATGTCATGTCATATTTATTTCTTTTTTTACTAGAAATGGCAGCGATCTTTTGCAGGACTGCAACATTGGAGCGGACAGATGGGACACCTGACATTTTTAACACTTTTGGGGGGACAAGTGACATTACTACAGTAATCACTCAGTGCTAAAAATATGCACTGTTACTGTACTGACACTGGCAGGGGTTAACACCAGGGGCGAACAAAGGGTTAAATGTGTCCCTAGGGGGTGCTTTCTAACTGTGTGAGGGATGGGCTTGTTGGGTGAACACAGAGACCTGTGTTCCTAAATAGGAGGAACACAGGATCCCGGTGTTCATTACTGACAAAACAGCTGCAGATCGCCGTTCTGTGAATATTGGCCACTCTGATAATCGGTCGACCTCTAGCGTGCACTCCTGAGTCAGGCTGTGTGCGTCCACAGGCACACACTGCACAGCTCGCCCATGTCCCCTGCTTCCGCCTCACAAGATTTGACTGATCTATGGCTCTTGCTGCTTTCAGAGTCTGCTATGAGACTAGGAAGAGGGAAGCAGTGCTGCTTCAGACAGGACAATGAGGAGTCAGGTGAGTATTTAGGGAGGAGCACAATAAATAGTGGTACATTTTTTACCCTAATGCAAGGAAAGCATTAAAGGGCAACTCCTCTTTCATGGGGGGAAAAAAATTGCAAAAAAAGTAAAAAAATAATATAGCATATACAATTGACAGGTCATGTCATACTGTAATTGAATGTTATTACAAATGACCTTTTCTTTTTAATCTGCAAGTGCTGTAATTTTCTGAAAATGCAATACAATATGACTACCTGGAGGTGTTCTGTACACAGAATGTATACTGACCACACCCCAGAAACATACATTCCACATTGTGTGATGTGAGGTCTGCCTAAGATACAAGTCAGATTTTCGGCATCCCCTGCAACAAAAAAAATTTCATTTTTGGTGAGATACTCCCTGATAGAGATACTCCCTAATAGGAACGCATCTAAAGAGATGCAGGCCCAGCAACTTTTCTTATTAGTGCTCTGCAGCCTCACAGCTGATTGATAATTATGAAACCACTCCATTAGACCCACTCAGTACAGAGGAACAAACAGTGATTTCTTCTGTAGCACCCTCCTAGGTAGGCGCTAGTGAGAGAGTATACTTTTTGGCTATGTCTGCCTATCAGAGGAGCAGCAGGCAAATCTATACTGCTTTCTGCCTACAAGAGAGCAGGATCTGCGAGTTAGGTCTGCTCAGTGTGGTGATTCATTGAGTCTAGATACTGTTTCACACTCACAGAAGGCCCGTCTATTCATGGTAACCTTACAGGACAACTACATGTCACAGTTGGTGGATTCTCCTACTAGAAAAAAATGCAGTCCTGGATCTATTGATTACTAATGGCCCAGACCTAATCTCGGAGGTAGGAGTCCAGAACAACCTGGGCTCTAGCGATCACAGGATGATCACATTTAGCGTAAATAACAATATAGCAAGGCAAGTGGGGAACATAAGAACCCTAAACTTCAGAAGGGCAAACTTTCCAAAATTATGCTCATTGATGGAAAGGGTAAACTGGGACCAAACCCTGGGATCACTGACCTCGGAGGAAAAATGGGAATGCTTTAGGAACATATTAAACAAATGCATCCTGCAGTGCATTCCTATGGGAAATACATTTAGAAGAGACAAGGCCAAACCTGGCTGGCTAAACCGTAATGTTAAAAAACGTATAAGGGGAAAAAAAATGGCCTTCAAGAAATATAAATCAGAGGGCACAGTATCAGCTTTCGAGCAATACAAGGAGGCAAATAAGAAAAGTAAATACGAAATCAAAATGGCTAAAATCAACTTTGAGAGACAAATAGCGGAGGATAGTAAAAAGAACCCAAAGAAATTCTTTAAATATATCAACAGCAAAAAAGCTAGGGCAGAGCATATTGCACACATAATTAACATAGATGGGGGGATGGTTACAGAGGACACTGAAAAGGCAACTGTGCTGAACGCTTTTTTCTCCTCAGTCTTTACACAGGAAAAGGAGGGGTACACTGACCATGACTGTATGGTCAGTAGTATTACACAGGACTTGCCGCTATGGCTAACAGAGGGTAAAATCAGGAAAAGGCTGGATAAAATTAACACAAACAAATCACCAGGCCCGGATGGAGTACATCCGAGAGTACTCAATGAACTCAGTAAGGTTATATCCAGACCACTGTTCCTGATCTTTGCTGATAGTATTATGACAGGAAATGTACCAGGGGATTGGAGGAAAGCGAACGTGATAACGTTATTCAAAAAAGGGCAGAGGCATGTCCCGGGTAATTATAGGCCTGTCAGTCTGACATCAATAGTATGTAAACTTCTGGAGGGGATGATAAGGGACTATATCGTAGAGTTTGCTAAAGACAACAACATCATCAGCAGTAATCAGCACGGGTTTACAAATGGGCGTTCTTGTCAAACCAATCTCTTAACATTCTACGAGGAGGTGAGCTGTGAGCTAGATAGGGGCAGACCAGTGTATGTGGTGTACCTGGATTTCGCCAAGGCGTTTGATACAGTTCCCCACAAGGGCTTAATTTATAAAATAAGGTCTGCAGGTATCGACCGCAGGGTTTGCTCTTGGATACGAAATTGGCTAAAAGGGCGTGTCCAAAGGGTGGTAATAAACAGCGCATACTCAGACTGGTCTGAGGTGGTAAGCGGGTCCCCCAAGGCTCAGTCCTGGGACCAACCTTGTTCAATTTATTCATAAACAGCATTGAGGATGGGATCAGTAGTTCTATATCAGTTTTTGCGGATGACACAAAATTGGGCAGGGCAATAACTACACAGCATGAAACAGATATCCTACAAAATGACCTGGACAAAATAACGAAGTGGGCTACGACATGGCAAACGAGGTTTAATGTAGAGAAGTGTAAGGTTTTGCACTTGGGGACTAAAAACATACAAACACAATACACACTAGGGGGGGAACCCTTGGGGGAATCAAAAATGGAGAAAGATCTGGGAGTCATGGTAGATGATAGACTAGGCAATAGCATGCAATGTCAAGCGGCAGCTGCCAAAGCCAGCAGAATATTAGCATGCATAAAGAAAGGGATGTATTCCAGAGATAAGACTATAATCCTTCCACTTTATAAAACTCTGGTCCGACCGCATCTGGAGTATTCTGTCCAGTTCTGGTCGCCAGTCCTCAGGAAGGATGTGTTGGAGCTGGAGAGGATCCAGAGAAGGGCAACTAAACTAATTAGGGGATTGGAGGACCTTAATTATGAAGAGCGTCTGCAATCGCTTGATTTATTCTCCCTGGAGAAGAGACGCCTGAGAGGGGACATGATAGCAATTTATAAATATCTCAATGGTGATCTCGACATAGAAAATAAGCTATTCAGTCGTAGAGAGTGTATGAGGACTCGAGGGCATACATTGCGATTAGAGGAGAAGCGTTTTAACCTCAGGCAACGTGGGGGGTTCTTTACTGTTAGAGCTTTAAGATTGTGGAATTCTCTACCACAAGAGGTGGTTTCTGCGGGAAGTATGGTGGCTTTCAAAAGACACTTAGATGTACATGGCAAGGATCAGGACATTCAGGGGTATGTGAGATGACTACAGCCACACACACCTACACAGGTTGAACTGGATGGACTATTGTCTTTATTCAACCTCACCTACTATGTAACACTGGTCCAATAGGGAGGCATGTTGGACAGTGGAAGGAAACCTGCCCAATAGGTGCACAGGCTTTGATACAGTCCCGGTAATTGGCAGAGACTGGCAGTCTCGGTGCATTGTGGGATACTGTATAAAAGCCAGGAGCACATGTGCTGCGGGGTCTTTGGCTAGTGAGCAGAATCCCGGAGGGAGGGTGGCGGCTGCCTCCTCACCTGTAGTGTGGTCACAGGCAGTTGGCCTGGGGGGGGTCAAAGGAACAGAACTGAACCCAGAGGTCCAGGAGAACTGACTAGAGGGGGAGAGACACTGGAGACCCTTGAAAAACAGTATCGCGAGTACAGGAGATTGTGTCACCTCACCTGAGGGGGGCCACCCCAGAGTAGGATAGTCAGGTGACGGGTGTCAGTGTGTCAAGCGAAAGGGATACTAGGAGAGTATCCTGAAGAGAATTAGTTCATCAAGTCTTCTGGATAGAGACTTAACCCAAATCCACCTAATGGCAGGGTCAATCAGCAGCAAGGCTGCATCTTCAGACAGGAGTCTTCATATCTTGAGAATAGTTAATCTGGAGTATCCCACTATTCCCTTCTCCCATCCCCATTTAAAATAAAACACCAAAAACAACTACAAACCCCTGGACTGATCATTGACTGAGCCAAGAAGTAAAGCGTTAAATAGTGAATGCTAGTTGCTAAGGGTAACCCAGGGGGACCAGAGAGTGTGTTGTCCAGCAGTCCTCATGGGCGCAGTGCTACACTTCACAATAACAAAAAGGTAGGGATTTGCATCAAAGGTTGTAATAATCCTTGCAATGTACAGAGATCACCCAGAGGGGAATTTTTTTCTCAACACAAGTATAGTTATGCTTTAAAGTAAAAAACATTTTGACTTTAGTGGTCGATCTGACCATACAATATACAATCTGATAGTACAATCTCCTGTAGTGCAATGGCACTGCCTGCTGGATTAAATACACATTTAAAGTGTTTGTAACCCTAAAAGAATAAACAAAAATTGATCCTGTTCCCCTAAAGCATGTTTTACAGCTCAGTGCGTGTGCTGCATGTTTGGCCCACTGTATCATCTAAAAAAAATTTTAGATTTTTAAATTTTAAATATTTTATGTGCCTATAAAGTCCCACAAGGGGAACACCATTTCTTGCCATCTAAAAAAATTGGTTGATCCTGCCTGGTTCTGCTCTCCCCCTGTAAACTGACCACAATTTACCATGGCTTTTGAGCCCTGACAGTTTCTGTGCCTCCATCATCCACAGCTCTCCTCTGTCCTCCTCTCCCAATGCTTGTCAACTCGTACCAGTGCTGCTCTGCTACCCGCCCTGCTCTTATAAAACTATGATGTTCATATCATACCCTCTGTAATATAACAACATGAGCCCCACTGTATATGCTTTATAAAAAACATGCCGATTTCTACCTTATTTCAGAGCGCCTCCCGACACTCACGTGACTCTCCTCCTCTTGGCTAACGTCAGTGGGAGTTCTCGACCCCTCCCACTGTAGCTGTCAGACTGGGAGAGGAGAGAGGTGAGCAGTCACTTAAGCACCAGGAGGCGCAGTGGGGCACATGTTATCTAACAGAGGAGAGGGTATTTTATGAACATCATATATTGGCTTTACAACCACTTTAATGGATTGTTTCAGCTGGCCCCATATTTTGGTCAGATTGTACAGAGTATAGTCAGCTTGACAAAAAATAAAAATCTCACCACTATCCCACAATCTTCCTTCCCACTGGTTCCAGTTGTGAAATATGGTCCCTGAAGCCACTTTTCTTGACCCTCCCCCAGTCAATGTCACTGGATACAACACAGGACCAGAGCTCACAGGTAGTCTGGTATTTTACCCGATGACATGGGAGGTCTGGCACGGCACAGATATAGGACTGGAGTGTCGGTGGTCACAGCGCTGTGGTCTAAGCCCAGTTTTTTTTATGATTTATTAACTATCCGGAGTTCCGCTTTAACTTGGTGAAGTATCTGTAACACAGGCAGACTTCTTCCACATACAGCAAGAAGGTTCTATCTACCCAAAATGAAAACTTTCTAGTCAGCACACTGAATGACAGGAGCTGTCCATTCCTGCCCAGTACAATGTAACACACACACTCACTATACTCACACATCAGGATGCTGAAGGCCATCACAGCAAGCAGGCCCTGCAGAAAGATCCCGAAACTGTCCATGAAAGCTCCATTGCCGCAGCCCTGAGCTGAGCCCGGGACGTCTGTCGTGGCTGTCATGTTCCTGTTCCCGGTGCTGAGGCCCATGACTTCGTTACCGGGCCAGGAGCCAGCCCAGCTGGTCACCGCGGCAACCACAGGACGGTAGCCGGGAGGGGACGTGTCAGGGTGTCACATGAGTGTAGACACGTGACAAGAGGAGGCGTTCTGTCAGCCGCTCAGTAGGCGGAGCAGCCGATCTGACACTAGGGGGCGGGAATACCGTCATGACTGGAATTTCTTGCGGGAAAAACGATGTAATCCTGTTCTGTGAGGAGAGCGAGACGGCGAGACTATTGTGCGCTCCGAGCGGCCGTCATACCATATTACCTCATGGACAGCTGATGTTCTTGGGCAGGGTTTGTAGAATAGTAGGGTGCCTCCTGAGCAGCCTCTATCAACCGTTTTACCCAGAGGAACCCTCGAAATAAACTTCAGGTGTCAGGGAACAGCTAGTGAAATTAATTCATCAGGGGTCAGTGAGAAGAATGTGTCTTGCATAGCGCCCAACTGTCCCTAATTCAGAACAAAGTTCCCCGGTCCCTCTTTCCTCCTCATTTGTCCTTCTTTTCTCCTCATTTGTCACTCTTTCCTCCTCCTTTGTCCCTCTTTCCTCCTCATTTGTCCCTCATTCCTCCTCCTTTGTCCCTCATTCCTCCTACTTTGTCCCTCTTTTCTCCCTCATTCCTCCTCCTTTGTCCCTCATTCCTCCTCCTCATTTGTCCCTCATTCCTCCTCCTCCTCCTTTGTCCCTCATTCCTCCTCCTTTGTCCCTCATTCCTCCTCATTTGTCCCTCTTTCCTCCTCATTTGTCCCTCATTCCTCCTCCTTTGTCCCTCATTCCTCCTCCTTTGTCCCTCATTCCTCCTCCTTTGTCCCTCTTGCCTCCTCCTTTGTACCTCATTCCTCCTCCTTCTTTGTCCCTCATCCCTCCTCCTCCTTTGTCCCTCATTCCTCCTCCTCCTTTGTTCCTCGTTCCTCCTCCTCCTTTGTCCCTCATTCCTCCTCCTCCTTTGTTCCTCGTTCCTCCTCCTCCTTTGTCCCTCATTCCTCCTCCTCCTTTGTCCCTCATTCCTCCTCCTCATTTGTCCCTCTTTCCTCCTCCTCATTCGTCCCTCTTTCCTCCTCATTTGTCCCTCATTTTGGTCTGATCTATAGAGTTGTATATAAAAGACACTTTTTATCTTTCAAGAAGTGTTTCCCAGTGCTAAACATTTCATATAATTTCTAAATTGTTACATTTGTAAATTTCAAAAGCCAATATAAGGGAAATTAGCACTTTTTTTTTTTTACTTTTACCTACAGGTAAGCCTATAATAAGGCTTACCTGTAGGTAAAATTAATATCTTCTAAACCTGCACGGTTTAGAAGATATTCACCCTGCGTGCAGCCGCTGACACCAGCGGCGCAGGCGCTCTGAAGGTCCGGCGTATCTTGCCGGACCTTCAGAGCTCCTTGCCGGAAAGTGAACTCCTTCGCGCAAGTGATGTCATCGCCGGAGCCGCCGAAACCCAGAAGAGACGCCGAGGGAACGCGTCGGGGCTTTGTTCTAAGGTAAGTATTTCATAATGTGCTAGTATTCGATGCATACTACCATATTTTGCCATTGTCCTGAAGGGTTTGTTTTTTGGGATACAATGTCTTTAACTAATTATTTTTTCTCTATCGTTCATCAACAGACGCAGCTCCATCTCTTCAGCGACCATGGGGTTATGCTCCTCCATTTAGGAATAGGCACTAGGCAGGAAAAAAAGTCTAACTACGCCTATGGGGCTGTCCCTGCAGGCATAACCCCACACACTCTACTATCAGCAATCAGTTTGTTTCTGCCTAGTTTTAGGAATAGGACCTAGCTCCCTGCTGGGACCTCAGTCTTAGCTTTTAATAGGAAAATTTGTGTTCATATTTTTTGCACAAGTTAGTTCCTGACGGACCAAGATCTAGAGGAACTACAAGCAACAAACGGCTGTGGTTTTGCACTGGATTATCTAGATCCTTAAGGTCTCCCAGCCTGGCCAGCGAGCGTGAGCGGGTTATAGTCCAAAAGTAGGCCTCGCCATGACAGTGGCCCGATGGATGGGGAGGAGCCTGCGAGTGGACCATCTCGCTGGGACGGGACAACCTGGAACGCCCTGAGTCGCAGCTTCCCCCTGGCTGACAGCACCCCAACCCGGGTGGGAGGAGATCTAATTTTGGTGTGGCGCCTACCTGGTTTCGTGGTGTGGTGAGTAGATTGTCCCCCAAAAACCTCTGGCGGTCTCCGGGTGGATGTGGTCCCCCTCCCTGGAATAGTCAGACCCAAGGGCTCCCTCGGTTCCCCTGGCCTCTCGGGGGGCTGGGCCTGTATACCCCTCAGCACGCTCTAGCAGGTTTTTAGGGGTCCTTGAGACCACATGGCGCACCGTGGGGGGACAAGTCCTCATCTGCATGAATGGGCGCCCTCATCTGCTTCTGGGGTGGGGGGGGACGTCTTTGTTTCTTTTCGGAACCCTGGACCACCTTGATTCAGGACAGATGGGTTCACAAATTGATGTGATCAGAGTACAAGGTCGATTTCGACCGTCGGACAGATTTTTCCCATCCAATCTTCACCTTTCTCCAGAGCGGTTAAGGGACATGCAAGGGGCAGTACTCGATTTGCTGCCACAAGGAGTGATTGTACCGGTTCCTTCTCATGAACGTTTTCAGGGGTTTTATTCAAACTGGTTCACCGTGCCCAGAAAGGAGGGCAAGGTGCATCCAATCCTGGATCTCAAAGCCTTGAACTGCTTCATGTAGGTACATAAGTTTTGGATGGAATCCATCCGCACTGTAGTGGCGTCACTGCATCAGGGAGACTTCTTATCCTCCATAGATATCAAGAACGCATATCTACATATCCCTATTTACGCTGGTCACCAGCGGTTTCATCGCTTTGCAGTAGCAGAGGAGCATTATCAATTTGTGGCATTAGCCTTTGGCCTCGCCTCAGCTCCCAGGGTGTTTACCAAGGTACTAGCACCAGTGTTGGCCTTGCTGCGCCAACGAGGGATTGCGGTACTGGGGTACCTAGACGATCTCCTGTTGAGAGCGGACTCCCATTCAGCCTTGATGGGCGATCTGACGATCACTGTCACAACCCTGCAGGAGTTCAGTTGGAACATCAATTTCAAGAAATCTGCCCTGATGCCTTCCTTGAGACTGGATTATCTAGGCCTGACTCTGGATTCAGCTTTGGCAAGGGTTTTTTCTCCCCCCTGGACAAACTCCAAAAATTGCAGGGGGCGTTTCTGTTGCTGTTGGCAAATCATCTGTCTTCACTGCGGACTTGCATGTGGGCCTTGGGTCTGATGGTATCAACCTTTGAGGCAGTTCCGTTTGCTTAGTTCCATACCAGACCTTTGCAAAGGGAGATTCTTGTCAAATGAAACAAGGATTCGAAGTCCTTGGACTCTTTGAGTCAGTTGAGCCACAACACAAAGTCTGCTCTGTTGTGGTTTATTCAGTCTTCAGCACTATCCCGGGGCAAGTCCTTCCCTCGTTGTTTTGGACGGTGGCAACCATGGACGCCAGCCTTTTAGGCTGGGGTGGGTTGCTGGGGAAGCTCTGTGCCCAGGGTTCCTGGACAGTGGAAGAGTCGAAACTACCGATAAATGTTTTGGAGCTCAGAGCAATAAAGATTTGTCTGAGCCATTGGACGACTCATCTGCAAGATTGTCCGGTTCGGATTTAATCGGACAATGCCACGGCTGTCGCTTACATCAATCACCAGGGGGCACCAAGTGTGTATTGGCGACCAAGGAAGTGGCCAAAATTCTGGCCTGGGCGGAAAGGTTTGTTCCAGCTCTCTCTGCTGTGCACATTCCAGGTGTGGAGAACTGGCAGGCAGATTACGTCAGGTGTTGGATTAAGGGGAGTGGTCCCTACACCCGGAGGTGTTTCATCTTTTGTGTGTTCGGTGGGGCACACCCGAGGTCGATCTGTTTGCTTCTTGCCTCAACAAGAAGGTTCAGAGGTTCGTAGCCAGGTCTCGGGATCCTCTGGCCGACGCCATAGACGCTCTGGTGGCTCCTTGGGGTCGGTACCGACTGATTTATGCGTTCCCTCCGTTAAAACTTCTGCCGAGGCTTCTCCGCAGGATAGAGGTGGAAGGTATTCCGGTCATTCTGGTGGCTCCAGATTGGCCTTTCCGATCTTGGTACGCAGACCTGGTAAGGTTGGTCGTCGATGCTCCTTGGAGACTTCCTCTCAGGGAAGATCTACTGTCTCAAGGCCCGATATTCCATCCTGCTTTACAGTCGCTGGCTTTAACGGCATGGCTGTTGAAAGCCAGGTGTTGAGAGATAGAGGTCTTTCTGACTCTGTGATCCCTATGCTTTTGAAGGGTAGGAAATCGACTTCCAGGAACATCTATCATCGTACATGGAAATCGTACATTTCATGATTTGAATCGCTGAAGATGCACCCTCATTTGTTTTCGATTGCTAGGGTTTTGGCCTTCCTGCAGAAAGGGGTTGAACAGCAGTAGGCTTTAATTTTACTCCACCCTTCCTATATACACTGCCCCCTTCAACCCTACACCCCCTTCCCGCACAAAATGACTTTACCCCCCTCATTGAACTGACCTGAGCTGCCTTGCGGACACAGCGAGCATCCCATGGTTGGAGTATCTGGTCTGTCAGTCCCGCCACCCAACTCAGTGCTTCCACGTTTCAACCTGACAGCAGAATATGTCAACCTGCTCCCGCAGCCTCCAGTTCTTACACTGCAGGTCGGTCACAGGAGAGGGGCCCCACCAGGCACAGCATGTTCTCCAGCTGCCTCTCCACCCTGCACCTGAACTCGTAACGGACATTCCCTCTCCACCTCTGGTACACTCCTGCAGACCGGTCACACTGACATCTCCATCCCAAGCTCCATACTGGCGGGCGATGACAGGTGGCGATTGGGGCTTTGGGCTGCCTTCCAAAGCTCCCGCTCGGCTGTGGCGATCACCATCATCCAGTGAATGACCTCATCCGGTGTGGGAATCTCTGCTCACTTCTGCTGTGTGCAGGTGCACCAGTGTGTGCGGGGGAGGGACGGTGGCTCTAGAGGTGACATCTGCTGGGGATAAGGAGGTGACAGGAGAAGAATGTGGCACTGGCCATGGCTGTGCCTTAGGCGGCTGCCTAGTTTGCCTACTGGTAGCACCGGCCCTGAGTGCATGTTTGACACAACTTTTGAATGGGTACAACTTAGATAACGACTTTGGCTTTGACCAGTGATAATGGACAACTGTTGCACTCAAGTTGCATTGTATAACAATCCGGAATGACTTTCATGCAACTTCTGAGGGGTTAATATTGAAGTCTATGGCCCTCAAGTTGCATGAAAGTCAGACCAAAATAGTGCATAAACTACTTTGAAGTTGCTGCAACTTTAAGTCACGCATACAGCTGCAAGAAAAAGTATGTGAACCCTTTGGAATGATATGGATTTCTGCACAAATTGGTCATAAAATGTGATCTGATCATCATCGAAGTCACAACAATAGACAATCACAGTCTGCTTAAACTAATAACACACAAAGAATGAAATGTTGCCATGTTTTTATTGAACACACCATGTAAACATTCACAGTGCAGGTGGAAAAAGTATGTGAACCCCTAGACTAATGACATCTCCAAGCGCTAATTGGAGTGAGATGTCAGCCAACTGGAGTCCAATGAATGAGATGAGATTGGAGGTGTTGGTTACAGATGCCATGCCCTATAAAAAAAACACACCAGTTCTGGGTTTGCTTTTCACAAGAAACATTGACTGATGTGAATGATGCCTCGCACAAAAGAGCTCTCAGAAGACCTACGATTAAGAATTGTTGACTTGCATAAAGCTGGAAAGGGTTATAAAATGAGCTCCAAAAGCCTTGCTGTTCATCAGTCCACGGTAAGACAAATTGTCTATGAATGGAAAAAGTTCAGTGCTGCTACTCTCCCTAGGAGTGGCCGTCCTGTAAAGATGACTGCAAGAGCACAGTGCAGACTGTTCAATGAGGTGAAGAAGAATCCTAGAGTGTCAGCTAAAGACTTAGAAGATAGGAATATGTAGCGCTTATCATGAATTAATTATTATGGGAAAATTGTTTAAAAGATAGTCCATAGAAAAGAACTTCCGGACATCCTTGTGGAGAAGTGTGATCATACAATAACCAACACTAAGTGGGAGGGTGCAACAGATCCGCCACCAGATATTAAGCCAAAACACGCTTACCAGACAGATGAATAAACACGCTTCTAAGCAATAGCCATGGCAAGCTGCAGGTAGCAATCAGAAGGTCGCCTTCCCAATCCACTTCTCAAGAGAGGATCTCATACAGATAAGATCAAAATAACCGACCGGAAACCACTCATAAGAAAAGAGATGATACCCCTCATAGTGTAGTATATAAGTGTCAAACTTTTTATTAAGATGATAGAATAAAACTCACATTGTAGCGGGTACAAGCAGGCATATAACGCCGATCAGCGTGGTTCCGATCCTAACCTACAAAATGTCCGCGGTCGTCCTCTACTGCGCATGTGCGTCCAGGCGTCAACCCTATTGGTAACCCTTTTAAACAATTTGCCCATAATAATTAATTCATGATAAGCGCTACATATTCCTATCTTATTGTTCTTTTTCATATGTTCAGTATATGACCAGTGTAGCTGCTTTCTTATCATTTAATTTTATTTTTATATATATCTGGTTGAAACTTTTTTTACTCAGCGCAGCATATACACATATTTCAGCTAAAGACTTACAAAAGTCACTGGCAAATGCTAACATCCCTGTTAGCGAATCTACAATACGTAAAACACTAAACAAGAATGGATTTCATGGGAGGATACCACAGAGGAAGCCACTGCTGTCCAAACAAAACATTTCTGCACGTTTACAGTTTGCACAAGAGCACCTGGATGTTCCAAAGCAGTACTGGCAAAATATTCTGTGGACAGATGAAACCAAAGTTGAGCTGTTTGGAAGAAACACACAACACTATGTGTGGCGAAAAAGAGGCACAGCACACCAACATAAAAACCTCATCCCAACTGCGAAGTATGGTGCTGGGGGCATCATGGTTTGGGGCTGCTTTG
Organism: Pelophylax lessonae; assembly: GCF_965119305.1. Taxonomy (NCBI): domain Eukaryota; kingdom Metazoa; phylum Chordata; class Amphibia; order Anura; family Ranidae; genus Pelophylax; species Pelophylax lessonae. The sequence goes on from NC_138775.1 coordinate 91,703,659, forward strand.
CAGCATCAGGGCCTGGACGGATTGCTATCATCGAAGGAAAAATTAATTCCCAAGTTTATCAAGACATTTTGCAGGAGAACTGTCTACCAGCTGAAGCTCAACAGAAGATGGGTGTTGCAACAGGACAATGACCCAAAGCATAGAAGTAAATCAACAACAGAATGGCTTAAACAGAAGAAAATACGCCTTCTGAAGTGGCCCAGTCAGAGTCCTGACCTCAACCCGATTTAGATGCTGTGGCATGAACTCAAGAAAGCGATTCACACCAGACATCCCAAGAATATTGCTGAACTGAAACAGTTCTGTAAAGAGGAATGGTCAAGAATTACTGACCGTCGTGCACGTCTGATCTGCAACTACAGTGTTCAATAAAAACATGGCAACATTTCATTCTTTGTGTGTTATTAGTTTAAGCAGACTGTGATTGTCTATTGTTGTGACTTCGATGATGGTCAGATCACATTTTATGACCAATTTGTGCAGAAATCCATATCATTCCAAAGGGTTCACATACTTTTTCTTGCAGCTGTATATGAATAGTTGTCATTGGAAAACGTGGGGATGGACTTGTCATGCAACTTTGATGTCCAAAGTTGCATAACAAGTCGCACAAGTGTGAATGGAGCCTAAATGCAAATTTTGATAAAAAAAATACTCTTGAATTTTAGTGCACACAATAAAATACCCAATTGTTTGTTAATGTATAGAAGATTATTTTGTGCAGAGTAAATGGATACCTAACAGGTCAAGAATTAAGCTTGGCCCAAGCTGAAATGGAGACAAACTACGCTACCTAAAATTATCCACAGGTGACGCTTTAAAAGCCATTACAGATTACCAGTTTACCGGTAAACATGAGCTCGGAGGCTAGAAATATTCACTCTTACCGTCATAGCAACATCTTAAAGGAGTTTTAAAGTCAGAAGGTTTTTTTTTCATCTTAATGGATATGCATTATAAAAAACCTTCTGGGTGTAGCAGCCTCCCCAGAACCCCCTAATACTTACCTGAGCCCAATCTCTGTCCAGCAAGAAAGGGAGCAGGGGCCTAATGGCAGCTCCGTGTCTGAATGGACACGTGGAGCTGCAGCTTGGCTCGGGTTCCCCCATAGCAAACTGCTTGCTGTGGAGGTACTCGACAGGAAGGAGGGGCTAGGAGCATCAATGAGGGACCCCAGAGGAGGAGGATCCAGCATGCCCTATGGAAAACCATCTATACAGAGGAGGGAAGTATAACATGGTTATTATTTAAAAAAAAAAACACGAGACTTTACAATCACTTTAAATGTGTGGCGCAATCCCTCCTTACATATGTATGCAGGACCTACATGTGCATTTGCATTTACACATCAGCACAGGGGGATGGGGTGCTTTTTTCTGTTTTGTTTGATTTAAAACATTGTTTAAGCTTTCATTTTATTTTTTAAATTAAACTTTCGCTTTTGTTCATTGACAGACACAGCTCCATTTCTTCTTTGACCCTTAGGTTATGCTGCTCTCCATAGGAGTAGGACACTAGGTGGAAAAAAATTGACTACGCCCATAGGGTCGTGCTAGGGGGTATACTTCCACTTTCTGCTATAGGACTTCAGTTTTTTTCTGCCTAGTCAGGAGTTAAGACCTAGTTCCTCGCTAGAATCTCTGGTCCTAGCATTTTCTTTTTTTAAATGGAAATGTTTTCTTTTATTATTTTCTGAACTACAATCAAGTCTGTTCCAGTGAGAACTACAATCAACTGCTAGACTGGGCGACACACTGGATATCCTAGATCCTTACGGTGGTATAGTGAGAGACGCCGTTCCCGTCTGCCTCCTTCCAGGGGGGGGGGGGGGGGGGGGGCAAGGACGGACGTAACGCTTCGCCGCTTGGTGAGACTGTCGGCTGCTGGAAGGAGGCAGACGGGAACGGCGTCTCTCACTATACCACCACGATACTTTCCCGGTTGGATTAACCATTGATGTGGCTTTTTAAAGGTGCATGTATGCACCTCTACATGTGAGTGAGATCGTTTTTCTTTTACAAATAAATATTTTAATAAGGATTTCAGCACTATTGTGAGTTTCTCTTACATCCACATATGGCGCTTGATTGAGGAACAACATATACCAGCCAAAGTGGTTTTCGATTAGGAGGAGCCATACAGATCAGAACGGGCATTTATTAAGATCCCCTACATATATGCTTTACCCTATATAAGTGCCTTGCAAAAGTATTTGGCCCCCTTGAACTTTGCGACCTTTTGCCACATTTCAGGCTTCAAACATAAAGCTATAGAACAAATTTTTTGTGAAGAATCAACAAGTGGGACACAATCGTGAAGTGGAACGAAATTTATTGGATATTTCAAACTTTGTTAACAAATAAAAAACTGAAAAATTGGGCGTGCAAAATTATTCAGCCCCCTTCAGTTAATACTTTGTAGCGCCACCTTTTGCTGCGATTACAGCTGTAAGTCGTTTGGGGTAAGTCTCTATCAGTTTTGCACATCGAGAGACTGAAATTTTTGCCCATTCCTGCTTGCAAAACAGCTCGAGCTCAGTAAGGTTGGATGGAGAGCGTTTGTGAACAGCAGTTTTCAGTTCTTTCCACAGATTCTCGATTGGATTCAGGTCTGGACTTTGACTTGGCCATTCTAACACCTGGATATGTTTATTTTTGAACCATTCCATTGTAGATTTTGCTTTATGTTTTGGATCATTGTCTTGTTGGAAGACAAATCTCTGTCCCAGTCTCAGGTCTTTTGCAGACTCCATCAGGTTTTCTTTCAGAATGGTCCTGTATTTGGCTCCAACCATCTTCCCATCAATTTTAACCATCTTCCCTGTCCCTGCTGAAGAAAAACAGGCCCAAACCATGATGCTGCCACCACCATGTTTGACAGTGGGGATGGTGTGTTCAGAGTGATGAGCTGTGTTGCTTTTACGCCAAACATAACGTTTTGCATTGTTCCAAAAAGTTAGATTTTGGTTTCATCTGACCAGAGCACCTTCTTCCACATGTTTGGTGTGTCTCCCAGGTGGCTTGTGGCAAACTTTAAACAACACTTTTTATGGATATCTTTAAGAAATGGCTTTCTTCTTGCCACTCTTCCATAAAGGACAGATTTGTGCAGTATACGACTGATTGTTGTCCTATGGACAGAGTTTCCCACCTCAGCTGTAGATCTCTGCAGTTCATCCAGAGTGATCATGGGCCTCTTGGCTGCATCTCTGATCAGTCTTCTCCTTGTATGAGCTGAAAGTTTAGAGGGACGGCCAGGTCTTCATAGATTTGCAGTGGTCTGATACTCCTTCCATTTCAATATTATCGCTTGCACAGTGCTCCTTGGGATGTTTAAAGCTTGGGAAATCTTTTTTATCCAAATCACATACCTTCACATACCTGTCCTCCCCCATTTTATCGTACCCCCCTTCACATAACTGTCCTCCCCCATTTTATCACACCCCCTTCACATAACTGTCCTCCCCCATTTTATCTAACCCCCTTCACATAACTGTCCTCCCCCATTTTATCGCACCCCCTTCACATACCTGTCCTACCCCATTTTATTGTGCTACTCCTTCACACTGCAGTCCCCAGCACCCCCCCCCCCATTAACATTCCTGTCCTCACCCCCTTTATAGCACCCCCCCCGACATTCCTGTGCTCATCCCCCTTTTTTTAAAACCCCCTTCACACTGCAATCTTCAGCCCCCCCCCCCTTTACATTTCAGTCCTCACCCCCTTTGTATAACACCCATACTCCTTCATATTGCTCCCTTTACATCTCACCCCTCTTTCCCCCCTTACATTAGCAGTGCCCTCTTCCCTGTCTTACCTTACACAGGCACAGCAGCTGACATCGGAAGTGCAGCAAAAGGATGGATGGAGGGCGGGACCTGCCCCAGTTAACTGATTGGTTGCTAGAATACAGGGCAGTTCTAGAAACCAATCAATAACTGTTCCAGCCCCCCCCCTGTGCATCACCGCGCTGCTCCTCCGATGTCAGCTCTGTAAAGACAGAGCTGCAGCGACAGCGGCAAAGCTAAAATAAACAGATCCTAAATGGCGTGACCGCTGCGGGGCTGGACAGAACATTGATTGGGTCCGCCATTTAATGATGCCTGGTATATATGCTTACCAGAAAAGGTGGACCCCTTCAGTTACAGGGGGTCAGTAAAGCAGACAGGTAAAACAGACACCAGGCATCAGACAAGGCATCGGCTCCAAGTACTCCAAAATGATTCCTCTTCCAATATTAATCAACCTGGGGATGAGCTCCCATACAATACACCTGGGAAAAGAGAAGGGTCTCAATAGTGAAGTACGTTAAACCAAATAATATTTATTAGGAGACGGATGCACTTACAATGTGTAGACAAAATCAGGGCATAAAGATAAACTCGCGATCTCCGGGTCAGGAACGCCTTCAACGTTCCATCTGTGTTCCACCGGGAGCTGGAAGTGGTGTAATGGCGCAGTCACAGGTCCTACGTCCTGACGCGTTTTGTCAGCTCGTAATCTGACGTCATCAGGGTCATGTGACTACGTCTGTGCTACTTATACAACCAAGCTTCGTTAATGCATCCTATCGCTCTCCCACCGGAATAAGGAAGTTAACGGGAGCCATATTGACATTCTAAATATGTTGGGAGGACGGGCAAAAAAAGCAACACAGCTCATCACCCTGAACACACCATCCCCACTGTCAAACGTGGTGGCAGCATCATGGTTTGGGCCTGCTTTTCTTCAGCAGGGACAGGGAAGATGGTTAAAATTAATGAAAAGATGGATGGAGCCAAATACAGGACCATTCTGGAAGAAAACCTGATGGAGTCTGCAAAAGACCTAAGACTGGGACGGAGATTTGTCTTCCAACAAGACAATGATCCAAAACATAAAGCAAAATCTACAATGGAATGGTTCACAAATAAACATATCCAGGTGTTAATGGCCAAGTCAAAGTCCAGACCTGAATCCAATCGAGAATCTGTGGAAAGAACTGAAAACTGCTGTTCACAAACGCTCTCCATCCAAACTCACTGAGCTCGAGCTGTTTTGCAAGGAGGAATGGGCAAAAATTTCAGTCTCTCGATGTGCAAAACTGATAGAGACATACCCCAAGCAACTTACAGCTGTAATCGCAGCAAAAGGTGGCGCTACAAAGTATTAAACGGTCAAGAGGGAAAAGAACCGCTCAAGTGAGGGGATAGTTCCAAACACATCCAACCCAGGTGCAGGCACGGATCCGCAGTCCTGATAGCAGCAAATGGAAGAGCACAAAAAGCCGCACAACCGGTTGAAGATGCAAAAAGTTAAAATCCAAATTTATTTTGCAGGCAAAAAGATAAAATCATCCAAGATGAAACCAAAACAGTCGGAGACATGGGGGGGGGAAAGGGGAGCACGGCGGTTGACGCGTTTCACGGAGTCTTCCGCTTAGTCGTAACCATGCTGTACAATACAAGACACTGCTATATATAGAGGAAAAGGCATTTCAAATAACATGTACCTCCCAGAATGTGCTTGATTGAGCCCACACAGCTGCAGATACTAAATCCCAATTAAGGGCACACAAACAGCCCAGCAGGAATTGTATGTTTGTTTTTGCTTCACCTTTTGTCCAAAAACGCATAGCAAAAAAGTTCTATAAATGCATATGCGAAAAAGCTTTCAATAAAAATAAGGAAAAAACAGTAGTGATAATATAAAAAGACAGCTGGTAGAAGCCAAAAAACGAACAAAAACAAAGTAAAGGGAGAAAAGAAAAAACGAAGGGAAAAAAAACGAAGGGAAAAAAAACAAAAAAAAAAAAAAAAGGGCGGAAAAAAGAAAAAAACAAGAAAAAGAAAAAAGAAAGACAAAGAAAACAGTAAAACGGAAGCATATAGATGTGTTCATACCCAGATGGAACTATGGTATAAAAAGAAATGGTGTATAATATAGTCATGAAGAGCATATATGTGTAAATATATAAGTGGTACACATAAAATATAATAAATGTGTAACCACAAACACATACATCACGTCCATATAGCATATGAAACAAATAGATAAATGGGGGGGGGGGAATTGTACACATATGTAATAGGTATGAGCACAACCCCCAAAAACGTATAACCCCATCCATTGAGTGGTATATCTGCAACTGTGTTCACATACATTGGGCAATCCACCCAATCGAAAGAATATAAAAATAACCAATGAGATATGTAAGAACACTAAACATTACCATAAAAATAATAATAAATACATAAATGCATAAACATAGAAGTCCTGTGTGTCTTTATCAGCATAATGGTATTATTATCCCCTATAAAGATATAAAAATAGGGACATTTAAATGGATATATACCCAAAACATTGGTAACGTCTCAGGCATATCCCACATCGATCTAACACAAAAAATATATATATATATATATATATATATATGCTTACGTGTACATGTCGACTTAGATAATACTGAACACAGAGTATAGCATGCACATGTGTGAACCACCGTGCATATAGCACAATCAATATCCATAAAGGAATCAGCCACACATTGCATAAATATATAGCCATGGAGGCAAGCCGAACGGAACAACATGCATATATATCGAAGAACACATGCATTCCAAAAAAAAAAAAAGATGCAGAGACCGAAGTGGGACAAAAGGGAAGGAGAAATGAGAAAAAAAAAAAAGAGAGAAGAAGAAACAAAGAAACACTAAGACATATAATGGTCAATCAAAGAAACATGTACCATGTATGCGTATGGGATACAGGTAGCCCTCTCTGTATGTATAGTTAAATGTATGTACCCACGAATAGATACATGAATCATTACTGGGAATAAAAGTGAGTAACATCCCATTCAAAGTTTAAACCGACAGGTAAGCGGGTCTGGAGTTTATGAATCCAGAAAACCTCCCGGCTTTTTGTGCTCTTCCATTTGCTGCTATCAGGACTGCGGATCCGTGCCTGCACCTGGGTTGGATGTGTTTGGAACTATCCCCTCACTTGAGCGGTTCTTTTCCCTCTTGACCGTTTGTTGCTGTTTACGCTTTTGGATACCGGCTCGGTGAGTTCCCTTTTACATATGTGAGCTACTATAGACTTGACATTTTTGTATCATTATACCACTCAGCCGGAGACATGGATGAGACTGTGAATGGCCGATCACTTAGGAAACATGACGCTAACCCCCTCAGAACAGGAGCAACATCTCTCTTGAGAGAAGACTCAGATAATTCCTCGGCCCCTATGGACGCTTCTTTCAGAAAACTGGAAAAACTAATAATTAAAGAGATTAAAGCCTATTGGGAGAAAACTACGCTTGCGGAGTATGTAGAGGTTCAGCGTATCCCTCGTGGCTTGAGAATTAAGAAATTTCCAACGTTTGATCTTTTCAACCAGGATCTTAAAAAATTGTGGACAGATACTCTTTCTACTTGTTCTATTGAACTAATGAAAATAATCATAACATCTAGAACCCTGGAATTAAAAAAGCTACAAGAGGATATAACAATGTTACAACAGGAGCTATCCACTTTTAAAGATTTGCCTTCATTTTCGGAGTTTGATCAGAATCTCAGTGCTAGAACTGACAAATTTGAAAAGGAGATCATGAATGGCAAAAAAGAAAAGTTTCAGCGTGATAAAGTGGATTATGAAATGGACAATGTATATGTATGGAAAAAATCGCAGCGATGGAATCGCCACCAATTTAAGAAAAGAGTGAGCTTTTCCGATCCAGAAACAAGCGTCATAGAGAGTCCCTATGGTACACCTGGCTCGGATAGCTCTCCTGATCATGCACAACTCCCTAGATCAGGAGGTACACCGTACAATACCCCTTTTTCAAAAAACGGTCAGAGAAGGGAGAAAAAGCCCCAGAAAAAGAAAAAACCGCAAAGAAAACAAGGAGGGGAGGAAAGAAGCACCGGAGGCCAACGGGATCACCACTATTCATTGCGAGCTCAGAGGAAATAAAACATGAGGATGAGACAAGCAACAATGTGATTAATCTATCACAAAAGATCCTAACCGTGGGGGAATTGAGCCTTTTATCGAAAGGATTGAACTTTTGCCCTCATACACATTTCGATCCGTTTTCCACGATCTTGGATATTAATAAATTTGTCCGGGAACTTGACCTTACGCAAGCATTTTCTGAAGGATGATACAGCTTTACAGGTTTCTCAGGATGTGGACAATGGTTTGGGTGTGGATCAACCTGTGTGGGGGATAATGGCCCAGAATCACCGAGATCTTTTAGAGAACATTGTGCGACCATCGATCTGGAGGACTTAATGATGGAAAATCGAGATGCTGTACAGGAGAAAGAGGATAATGTCAACAAAGTTTCATTCAAAGTACCCTCATATTTTTATCCTGTTCAGTCACGGGTACCCCAGATGGACACCTTTCAAAAACGAATCGAAGAGGACATTTTTGAACTGAAACAAACGGTTCCCAATAAGGTACAGGTGAGAAATGACAATCTGAATGTACAGGAAAGGAATGCTTTAATATCTTTGATGGAGGATGACTCTATTGTTATTAGGAATGCGGATAAAGGGGGATCGGTAGTCATATTAGACAAAGGTGAATACAAAATGGAAGCTCTCAGGCAATTGTCTGATACGGATACATATATAAGACTAAGTGGTGACCCCTTGAATAGGTTCAGAGCCATTTTGCGAGAGCTTATTGATAGAGGTGCCTCTATGGGTATCCTTACCCCTAAGGAGTCTGATAAACTGATACCGGAATATCCCATCACCCCAATTTTTCATCACCTCCCTAAGGTGCACAAGGGGGCACGCCCAGTTCGGGGGAGGCCCATTGTCGCTGGCATCGGGTCTCTCAATGAACGACTGGGAGAGTGGCTTGATGGCCAGCTTCAACCCATTGTGCACACTCTACCCAGTTACCTAAGAGATACTATGCACCTCTTAAATATCACCAGTGAGATTTGTTGGCAGCCAGATTACCAGTGGATGACTTGTGATGTAGTGAGTCTCTACTCTTCGATTCCCCACAATCTAGCTCTAGTAGCTGTACATTTTTGACTTACCCACTATACTGATCTGGCTGAGGTGGCCAAGACATACATTTTGGAGGTCTTGGAATACCTCCTTGGGCACAATTATTTCATGTTTGATGGGGTTTACTATCTCCAGAAGTGTGGGGCAGCCATGGGGGCTATTTTTTCACCCTCCCTGGCCAACCTTTACATGGGGTGGTGGGAGAGGGTCCACATTTTTGGAGATAGTAACCCCTACAGGAATCAAATGGTCATATTCTTTCGTTATATAGATGATTTGATCTTTATCACTAGACAAGGCCTTGCTTTTGACCTATTTTTGGAATATCTTAATCGCAATGATTACAATCTGGCATTTACTGGCCAATTCAATGTTGATAGGATTGATTTCCTAGATGTTACCCTTGAGCATCGACAAAATCAGGTGGTCACTAGCCTATATAGGAAACCCTCAGCTGGTAACAATTTGTTACATGCTGACTCCAGTCACCCATTTCATACTCGAAAGGGTATACCGGTAGGTCAATTCCTTCGTATCAGAAGGATATGCAGTGACTTGGACGTTTTCAATAAAGAGTCAGCACTTTTGTATAGACGCTTTTTGGCTAGGGGTTATCCAAAATGGACCCTTGACAGGGCATACTCTATTGCCCTTAATAGGGACAGGAAAAGCCTTCTTACACCAAAGAGACATTTCAATGAATCTAAGACTTCTGGCAATAATGGCTCCATTAATCTCACCATCCCATACAGTTTGGAATTTAACAGGATCAAACAAATTATCAATAAACATATTCCCATTCTGTATGGTGATAAGGACTGTGCCAGGATCTTAGAGGGAGGAGTGAATATTGTCGCCAAGAGGGCCAAAACACTGGGAAACCAGTTATCCCCAAGTCTGTTTAGCACTACAATTAAAAATACATCAGAAACATGGTTGCATCTGAAAGGTAATTTCCGATGTGGGGCTAAGGACTGCATTACATGTCCCCATATTCTAGGGGGTGTTAACTTTCAATCCTCTATTGAGAACAAAACATACAAAATCAACAGGTTTTTTAATTGTAACACTACATACCTTATTTATCTCATTACTTGCAGAGAATGTTTTGTACAATATGTGGGTCGCACCACACGAAAACTTAAAGACAGATTTAGGGAACACCTTAGTGATGTCAGATTGAGGAAATCCACGAATGTGGCCCGACATTTTAATTCAGAACATGACGGTGATCTGTCTTTGATATCGGTCCAAGTGATCGAACGTGTGGTTGCTCCTGTAAGAGGGGGCGATGTGTTCCGCCTTCTGTGTAAGCGGGAGGTTTTCTGGATTCATAAACTCCAGACCCGCTTACCTGGCGGTTTAAACTTTGAATGGGATGTTACTCACTTTTATTCCCAGTAATGATTCATGTATCTATTCGTGGGTACATACATTTAACTATACATACAGAGAGGGCTACCTGTATCCCATACGCATACATGGTACATGTTTCTTTGATTGACCATTCTATGTCTTAGTGTTTCTTTGTTTCTTCTTCTCTCTTTTTTTTTTTTTTTTCTCAATTCTCCTTCCCTTTTGTCCCACTTCGGTCTCTGCATCTTTTTTTTTTTTTTTTTTTGGAATGCATGTGTTCTTCGATATATATGCATGTTGTTCCGTTCGGCTTGCCTCCATGGCTATATATTTATGCAATGTGTGGCTGATTCCTTTATGGATATTGATTGTGCTATATGCACGGTGGTTCACACATGTGCATGCTATACTCTGTGTTCAGTATTATCTAAGTCGACATGTACACGTAAGCATATATATATATATATATATATATATTTTTTTTTTTGTGTTAGATCGATGTGGGATATGCCTGAGACGTTACCAATGTTTTGGGTATATATCCATTTAAATGTCCCTATTTTTATATCTTTATAGGGGATAATAATACCATTATGCTGATAAAGACACACAGGACTTCTATGTTTATGCATTTATGTATTTATTATTATTTTTATGGTAATGTTTAGTGTTCTTACATATCTCATTGGTTATTTTTATATTCTTTCGATTGGGTGGATTGCCCTATGTATGTGAACACAGTTGCAGATATACCACTCAATGGATGGGGTTATACGTTTTTGGGGGTTGTGCTCATACCTATTACATATGTGTACAATTCCCCCCCCCCCCCCCATTTATCTATTTGTTTCATATGCTATATGGACGTGATGTATGTGTTTGTGGTTACACATTTATTATATTTTATGTGTACCACTTATATATTTACACATATATGCTCTTCATGACTATATTATACACCATTTCTTTTTATACCATAGTTCCATCTGGGTATGAACACATCTATATGCTTCCGTTTTACTGTTTTCTTTTTCTTTGTCTTTCTTTTTTCTTTTTCTTGTTTTTTTCTTTTTTTCCGCCCTTTTTTTTTTTCCCTTCGTTTTTTTTCCCTTCGTTCTTTTTTCTTTTCTCCCTTTACTTTGTTTTTGTTCGTTTTTTGGCTTCTACCAGCTGTCTTTTTATATTATCACTACTGTTTTTTCCTTATTTTTATTGAAAGCTTTTTCGCATATGCATTTATAGAACTTTTTTGCTATGCGTTTTTGGACAAAAGGTGAAGAAAAAACAAACATACAATTCCTGCTGGGCTGTTTGTGTGCCCTTAATTGGGATTTAGTATCTGCAGCTGTGTGGGCTCAATCAAGCACATTCTGGGAGGTACATGTTATTTGAAATGCCTTTTCCTCTATATATAGCAGTGTCTTGTATTGTACAGCATGGTTACGACTAAGCGGAAGACTCCGTGAAACGCGTCAACCGCCGTGCTCCTCTTTTCCCCCCCATGTCTCCGACTGTTTTGGTTTCATCTTGGATGATTTTATCTTTTTGCCTGCAAAATAAATTTGGATTTTAACTTTTTGCATCTTCAACCGGTTGTGCGGCTTTTTGTGCTCTTCCATTTGCTACACAGTATTAACTTAAGGGGGCCGAATAATTTTGCACGCCCAATTTTTTAAGTTTTTTATTTGTTAAAAAAGTTTGAAATATCCAATAAATTTCGTTCCACTTCATGATTGTGTCCCACTTGTTGTTGATTCTTCACAAAAAAATTACAGTTTTATATCTTTATGTTTGAAGCCTGAAATGTGGCAAAAGGTCGCAAAGTTCAAGGGGGCCGAATACTTTCGCAAGGCATTGTATACACTCTGGGTGATCTGGTGTATATTGCTACCAACCATATTGATACGGGGTGTCTTCTATCATTCCTTATTGGATATCCATTGTCACTTATCACTTTATGGACTAATTTGTTATGGACACTTTGGAATGATTTTGCAAATTTTTGAACACTTTGCACTTTATTGTTGTATTTTATGCAATTTTTGGAGTTATTTATTTTGCACCATTTGCACAAATTGTTCTTAATTTGCATTATTTGCACATAATTGCTTATATTAGTGATTTAGTTGAGCGCAATCTTTTATTTAGTAATAATTATTCAATTTTTGCTGTGTCTGAGCAGAGGCTGCTTCCATGCCCCACTGGAGCCCCAACCAAGCTGTTCCAGCTCTCCCCAACCGCCCCCTGCTGGCCAGGTCGGGAACCCGGATTTGGCCTGTGAGTAGAGAGTACATGGAGCAGAGCTTCAGCCTGAAATGGGGTTCAGGAGGAGGCCAGGAAGAGGGAAAGTGGGAGGAGGGCCGAGTTTCTGCACCATGAGCCTCTGGTTTGTACTTGCCTCCTGGGCCGAAAGTTGCCAGTCAGCCCCTGCCTCCTGAGTCGGTGGTGGTGATTCCCCATGGGTGTGCAACGCTACCTCTTTCTGCTATAGCAGTGTTTTTGGTGTGCTGGGACCTGTGGTGCCACTGGTACAGCAGTGGGGGGATTTTTTACAGCAATTTTTTTTCCAGATTTTGCTGGCAGTCCCCAGATTAACTATGGAGTCCCTGGAACATGTGTCAACACCTGACCCACTCTCAGAAGCTGGAGGACCCTCTGGGTCCCCGTCCGCCCTGGCGGCCATGATGGCAGTCCTGCAGTCACTGGTGTCCAAAGTTGACATGGCCCTTCAAAATAGGCCTAGCAAAAAGCGCCCCCGCCTTCACCTGCATCCTGTGCCTCCTTAGATTCTGAGGTTGGTTTGGCCACCACAGACACAAGTCAACCCACTGGGTCTGTGTCCACGCACCCTGAGTGCTCTAATAGTGAGGAAGAATCCTCTTCCACTACGGCCGCGCATAAAAAGGCGCTTGTGGAGGCACTGATTGTATCTGTGCAGGAAACTTTAAAATTGGAAGACACAGCTAATGCTGCGCTGGTGCAATTTGGTACCCGCAGACCTTCCAAGGCGACTAAGGTGTTCCCCTCTCCCGCCTATTTCAACAATATTGTTGCAAGTCTCTGGGAGGTTTCCAAAAACGCATGGTCATGATACCTAAGCATTTCACTAGGAGGTATCCTTTTGAAGAGTCCCTTTTAAAGAAACTGACAGTTCCACCGGTGGTGGATTCTCAGGTTTCCAGGTTAAGTAAAGCCACACTACTGCCGGTGCAGGACTCTCCATCCTTTAAAGACTCGGTGGACAAGAGAGCTGAGTCTCTGGTCCGATACCTTTTTACCTCTCTATATGCGGCTCCTTTTAGCCAGCAGAGTGTCTGTGACAGCTGTGACCCTTCGCCATATGATTTGGCTGAAATGCTGTTCTGTGGACCAGGCTTCCAAAAAGGTGCTGACCGATCTCCCGTTTGTAGGAGACCGCCTGTTTGGAGCTTCTATGGAAGAGATCATTAAATGTCTTACGGGAGGTAAGAGTATCCTGCTTCCACAGGTCACCAAGAGCAAAGAGCCTCGTCGCAAGCGTGGTCCTTTCTTCTTGGCTCACAAAACGGCCCTTTCGTTCTGCGGTATCCCAGGACAAGGGATCAAAATCCACCGTAACTTCGCGGGAAGTTCTAAGAGACCCTTGTCTGGTCAGTCATCAGGCGTCAGTGGTCCAGGTTTGCAAGGTGGCCACCTGGTCATCTTGGCACACGTTCACAACGTTTTACAAGGTGGATGTACTCGCATTTGTGAATGCTGCTTTTGGCCGCAAAGTTTTGCAGGCTGCTGTTGCAGAGGCTTCTGCCTCTTGAGGGTGTATTGTTCTTTGGTAGGTGAGCTCCAGTTGTTCCTAGTTGAGCTCCTGGTTTACCTGGTTGGCTACGTTTATCCCTTTTGGGAAATAGGTTTATTGCTGTGTTTTTTTCCACCCCTCATGTTGACACTGCTTTGGGACGTCCCAAGGGTCAAAGAAGATATGGAGCTGTGTCCGTCAATAAACTAAAGAGAAAACTGGATTTTTGTCTTACCGTAAAATCCTTTTCTCTGATGTTAATTGATGGACACAGCACCCACCCCTCTGTTGAGTTGGGTTATGTATTCTTCTGACACAGCTTGTTACAAAACTGAAGTCCTACAGCAGGAAGTGGGAGTATACCCCTAGGACGGCCCTATGGGCGTAGTCACTTTTTTTCCGCCTAGTGTCCTACTCCTATGGGGAGCAGCATAATCCAAGGGTCAAAGAAGATATGTGTCTGTCAATGAACATCAGAGAAAAGGATTTTATGGTAAGAAAAATATCCATATTTTTTTTTTTTTTTGCTAACAGAAGGGGATAAATACCTTGTGACAGGTAGCCTTTATGGAGAGAAAAGATCCCTAATTCCTCATCTGCCTTGTCGCTTTAAGCTTCATTCATTACAGAGAAGATATGTAATGAATGTTCCATCTCATCTGTGTCATTTGTGGGCAGCCGCCCCGACTGCTTGCAGCAGTTTCCAGCCTCCCGATGGAAAGGGAGGGTTTCCTGCAGGCCCAGTAAAAGTAACTAGGTGGCTGTAAAAGGATTGTGGCTGCAGCCAGGGTCCTGGTATAATTGCTCTCTGTCTAGGATGTGTGTGTGTGTGTGTGTGTATAATAAATATAGTATCTCACAAAAGTGAGTACACCCCTCACATTTTTGTAAATATTTTATTATATCTTTTCATATGATCACACTGAAGACATTACACTTTGCTATGATGTAAATTAGTGAGTGTACAGCTTGTATACCAGTGTAAATTTGCTGTTCCCTTAAAATAATTCAATACACAGCCAATAATGTCTAAACTGCTGGCAACAAAAGTGAGTACACCCTTAAGTTAAAATGTCCAAATTGGGCCCAAAATGTCAATATTTTGTGTGGCCACCATTGATTTCTAGCACTGCCTTAACCCTCCTGGGATTGGAATTCACCAGAACTTCACAGGTTGCCACTGGAGTCCTCCTCCATGACGACATCACGGAGCTGGTGGATGTTAGAGACCTTGTGCTCCACCGCTTTCTGTTTGAGGATGCCCCACAGATGCTCAATAGGGTTTAGGTCTGGAGGCATGCTTGGCCAGTCCATCACCTTCACCCTTAGCTTCTTTAGCAAGGCAGTGGTCATCTTGGAGGTGTGTTTTGGGGTTGTTATCATGTTGGAATACTGCCCTGCGGCCCAGTTTTCTGAAGGGAGAGTATCATGCTCTGCTTCAGTATGTCACAGTACATGTTGGCATTCATGGTTCCCTCAATTAACTGTAGCTCCCCAGTGCCGGCAACACTCATGCAGCCCCAGTCCATGACACTCCCACCACCATGCTTGACTGTTGGCACACTTGTCTTGGTACTCCTTCCCTGGTTGCTGCCACACACGCTTGACACCATCTGTATGAAATAGGTTTTTCATAAGTCCTTAGTCTGCTTGTCATCAGCAAACTGTTTGTGGGCTTTCTTGTGCATCGTCTTTAGAAGAGCCTTCCTTCTAGGGGGGGGGGGGCAGCCATGCAGACCAATTTGATGCAGTGTGCTGCGTTTGGTCTAATCACTGACAGGCTGACCTCCCACTGCTTAAACCTCTGCAGCAATGCTGGCAGCACTCATACGTCTATTTCTCTGGATATGACGCTGAGCACGCGCACTCAACGTCTTTGGTCAACCATGGCGAGGCTTGTTCTGAGTAGAACCTGTCCTGTTACACCGCTGTATGGTTTTGGCCACAGTGCTGCAGCTCAGTTTCCCCAGACCATGAACGCCCTGAGGTTGGCAGCTTCACTCTGGCTTTAGTCCTTAGGGCCGTCACCGGTCTCCTGCAGACACATGCTCTGGCTGCCACCTGCACCCTCTGACTCCTAGAGACCTCCTGTCTCTCTTAGGCAGAGCCGTTTCCAACTGGGAGCCCTGAGGTCTTCCTAGACCTTCATTATAAGGGCTGTGTGCACCTGAGCACACACCCTGCTGGTCATCCACAAAACATGAACACAGAGTAGGAGATTCCGTCCCTCCCAAGACACTATGAAATCTCCAAACTACAGAGCCCCATCCAGGTATACCAAAACCTGGAGAAAGCTGCAAAAGCAGTTTTCTCCACTGCACATCTACGCTCTGTAGTTCTGCACAGAGCCAATGTGCACACTCGGTGTCCTTTAAATGACCACTTTCACTGTGACAGAGTTTTGACCTGCCACAGCTGATATTCCATTTAAACATCAGCCGGTTCCAGCTAGAATAGTCATTTACCACATTAACAATGTATAGATTGTATTTCTGATTAATTTAATGTTATCTTCATTGAGAAAAAACTGTGCTTTTCTTTAAAAAACAAGGACATTTCTAAGTGACCCCAAACTTTTGAACGGTAGTGTATATACACTCACAGCCACTTTATTAGATACATCTGTTCATTGGCTTGGTAACACAAATTGCTAATCAGCCAATTACTTGGCAGCAACTCAATGCATTTAGGCATCTGGACGTGGTAAGGACTACTTGCTGAAGTTCAAACCAAGCATCAGAATGAGAAAGAATATAATATAATTATTGACCATTAGATTATGCTGCCTCTTACAGGAGTAGAACACTAGGCAGGAAAAAGCTTTACCACGCCTATGGGGCCGTCCCTGCAGGCACACACCCACACACTGCTATAGGCTTCAGTTTTGTTGCAAGCAATGTTTTGAGGAAAAACACCAACCCACCCAAGATAGAGGGGCGGGTGCTGTGTCTGTCAATGAACTTCAGAGAAAAAGATTTTATGGTAAGTCAAAAATCCAATTTTCTCTATCGTTCATTGACAGATGCAGCTCCCTATAATTCTTGACCATTGGGACGACCCAAAGTAGTATTTGCAAGAGGGGTGGGAAAACGCAGAAAAAGAACGTAATTTCCAAAAAGGCAAAAACTTTAGCCAACCAGTGCACATGGAGCTCAACCAGGAACAACTGGAGCTCACTTGGAACAAACACCCTCAAAGAGACTAAAGTCTCTTTCAAATAGCAGCCTGCAAAACCTTGCGGCCAAAAGAAGCATCCGAGGATGCAGACACATCTACTTAATAGAATTTTGTGAACGTGTGCACAGAAAACCAAGTTGCCGTCTGGCAAACTTGTATCACTAACGCCTGATGGCTAAAAGCCCAAGAAGCACTCAGCACCCTAGTAGAATGTGCCTTCACAGAGAAAGGTGGAACCTGACTCTTCAGTGAATAAGCCTGTACCACCGTCTGCCTGATCTATCTGGATATGTTTGCAGCAGACGTAGACAATCCCTTAGGAAGAAATTATTGATTAGGTCAAAGTACCACTTTATCTCTGTGGACCACCAGATAAGGTGAATGGCAGGATAGCCCTGCCAATTCAGATACTCTGCGAGCAGAGGTAATAGCCACCAAAAAGGATACCTTCTGTAACAGTGTAAGCAGAGGAATCTCCCTAAAGTTCTCAACGGGAGGTTTTTGAAGAACAGACAGTACCCAAGGCCAACCGCTGTTCAACCCCTCTTTGGAGAGAGGCCAAAATCCTAGCCACCGAAAAAAAAGTGAGGATGCACCTTTAGCGATTCACCCCATGAGATGTACGATTTCCATGAACAATGATAGATTTTCCTGGAGGTAGATTTTCCAGCCTTCAGCAGTGTAGGAATCTGAGTCAGAAAGACCCCTGTCCTTCAACACCTGGTTTTTAACAGCCACGCCATTAAAGCCAGCGACTGTAAAGCAGGATGGAATTTCGGTCCTTGAGACAGCAGATCTTCCCTGAGAGGAAGTCTCAAAGGAGCATTGGCGACCTTACCAGATCTGCGTACCAAGACCGGCGAGGCCAGTCTGGGGGCACCAGAATGACCAGAATTCCTTCCACCTCTATTCTGCGCAGATTCCTTGGCAGGAGCTTCAGCAGAGGGAATGCCTAAATCAGCCGATACTGACCCCAAGGAGTCACCTCCCAGGGGCCAGGACACTCTTGGTGCCCTCTTGATGATTGATGTAAGCCACAGCCATGGCATTGTCCGATTGAAGCCAAACTGGACATCCCTGCAGATGATTCGTCCAGTGACTCAGGCAAAGCTTTATCGCTCAGTTACAGAATATTGATCGGCAGTCTGGACTCCTCCACGGTCCAGGATCCCTGGACACACAGGCTTCCCAAGCACTGCTCCCCAGCCGGACAGGCTGGCATCCATGGTTACCACAGTCCAATACAATGGAAGGAAGGATTTGCCCTGGCGTAAGGCCAATGAGCAAAGCCACCATAGAAGAGCACTCCTTGTGCTGTGACTCAACCGAATTATAGTGTCCAAGGATTTTGGATTTTTGTTCCACTTGACAAAAATTTCCCTTTGTAAGGGTCTCATGTAGAAGTGAGCAGACTGAACCGCCTCGAACGTCGACACCATCAGACCACAGAGAGGACAGGTTGCTGGAGAACAGCAGGCGTATTGCCTTCTGAAACTTTTGCAGCTCTCCTGGGGGAAGAAACACCTCAGTGAAGCAGGGTCCAGAGTCAGACCCGGATAATCCAGCTTTGAAGATGGGACCAGAGCGGATTTTTTGAAATTGATGTTCCAACGAACTCTTGCAGAGTCCGTACAGTGATTGAGAAGTCGCCCAACCAAACTGAATGGGAGTCTGCTCTTAAGAGGATTTTGTCCAGGTACTCCAGTACCGCAATCTCCCGCTGTCACAGTTATGCCAATACCAGAGCCAACACGTTGAAGACCCTGTGGGCAGAGGTGAGACCAAAGGGTAACTCCACAAATTGATAATGTTCCTCTCCTACAGCAAAGCGAAGAAGACGCTGGTGTCGAGCGTAAATAGGGATGCAGATATGCATCCTTGGTATCAATAGAGGCCAAAAAGTCCTCTTGGTGTAGGAGCGCCACTACTGGGGCGAAAAGACTCCATTCTAAACCTCTGTACCTGCACGAAGGGATTCAGAGCCTTGAACAGTAAACAGGTTTGAATAAAACCTCTGAAAGCGTTCCCGAGAGGGAATCGGCACAACCACCCTTTGCGACAGCAGATCTTGTACTGCCTCGTAGATCCCTTAACCGATCTGAAGATAGGCGTAGAATTGAATGGGAAGAATCTGTTAGAACGGTCGGGATTCGAATTTGATCTTGTAACCCCATTGGAGCAGCTCGTGGGCCCATTTGTCCTGAATCAAGGAGGTCCATGGTTCCGGACAGGAATCCAAGTCGTCCCCCCACCTCAGATACGGGTGAGGGGGCGTCCTTTTATGCAGACAGAGATTTGTCTGCAGATCTGGAGGAGCCTATTCTCGGCTTACCCAACCATGTCTTCTTGGAACCCCCAGATGAACTAAATGACATAGGTCCTTTCTCCTGCGTGGCGAAGGCACGAAGGGGCCGCTTGTGTGCGCCGAAAAATAAGGGCCCCCGTCTATTACGTGGTGACTTTCCCTTAGCAGTCCCCCGTAAAGGGGAGATCTGTAGAGCCTTTTTAGAAGCCTGATCCGCAGACCACCTTTTTAGCCACACCATGTTGGTTACCATTATTGCATCTGAAACAATGCCACTGACACTTGACAATTTTGTCAACGTAGACGGGAAAAGGGAGTACCTTTGCTGCCTTTAGGGGATCTGCAGGCCCCGAGGGGACCGGCACCCCTCCTTGTTAAATTTTTCTGCACCCATACAATCAGTGTATCCACCAGCACCCGCGCATGCGCATGTGCAGTAAACAAGGAAATCGTCCTCACTGCCGAGCACCTGAAGTGCGTGAACGCAGACCCAAAAGAGTCGCTATATGCTAAGCTCACTCTGAGAGCATAACAAGCAGGGGAGGTCTCTGACCGCAGTCCCGCAAAGAGATGCCAGCTAAAGAACATAAATGAGATAAGAATACATAGCCCCCTATAAAGGGGAAGAGGGTGCCAGCCGTGACGCAGACGCGCAAGCAGAGTACCCCCACAAAACAATTTCTCCACGGCGCCCCCTGCTTTAAGGACAGTCCATATGTCCACCCCCCCTGAGGAGGGGGGGATGGGCTGATGCCCATCTGCTGCTCTATTACCCCGGTCAGCAGCTTGGTCAGCCAGCCTCGAGTAGGCCCCAAAGCCGTGGACTAAATTTGGGGCCTGATCCAGTCGCGGGTCCGTCGTCGGCTCTATCAGCTTGATCAGGACCTCGGACAGTTTGGTTAGTCGCCCGGACAGCTTGGTCAGTCATGCAGACAGCCAGCTCCGTCAACGGCGAACTCAATTTTTGGCCTGATCCAGCCGCGCAAAGTGATCCGTCGGCATCCGCCGGACAGCTTGACATGGTACTCGGACAGCTTGGCGTGGTATCCGGACAGCCGTGAATAGGCCGCAAGCCACGGCCTCAATTTTCGGCCCGATCCGGCCGTGTGAGGCAATCCATTGACATCCGCCGGTCAGCTGAGTCAGGCACTTCAGACAGCTTGTCATGGTACCCGGAGAGCCGCGAGTAGACTGCAAGCCGCGGCCTAAATTTTCGGCCTGATCCAGTCATGTGAGGCGCAGACCTGCGGATGAAGAAACATCCGCTCACCCTCAAGCCTGTAACTGCTGTAGGGAGCCCAGAAGACATCCCTGCCCCAGTCACTAATCCCCATGTGCGATCCAGACAGCCCGGTCAGCAACAACCGCATTTATCCCCCCTTACTGGAGCAAGTGGCAAAGCCCCCGTCCATTGGGGCTCTGTCGTGGCGAGGCCCAGCGCTGGGCTATAACCTGCACACACTTGCTGGCCGGGCTGGGAGACCTTAAGGATCTAGCATATCCAGTCCGAAACCCAGGCCGGTTGTTGATTGCAGTTCTCTCAGGAACATAACTAGCTAAAAAATTTAATTTTTAACAAAGGCTCTCTTTAAATAAAAAAGACAAGCTAAGACAAAAGTCGAATCCGGGAACTAGGTCCTACTCCTAAACTAGGTCGAAACAAGCTGAAGCCTATAGCAGAGTATGTGGGTGTATGCCTGCAGGGATGGCCCCATAGGCTTTAATAAAGCTTTTTCCTGCCTAGTGTTCTACTCCTGTAGGGGGCAGCATAACCCAATGGTCAAGAATTATATGGAGCTGTGTTTGTCACTGAACGATAGAGAAAAAGGGGATTTAAGTGACTTTGAATGTGGCATGGTTGTTGGTGCCAGACAGGCTGGTCTGAGTATTTCAAAAACTGCTTATCTAGTGGGATTTTAACGCGCAACCATCGCTAAGGTTTACAGAGAAAAGTCTGAAAAAGAGAAAATATCCAGTGAGCTGCGGTTGTGTGGACGAAAATGCCTTGTTGAGGCAGAGGAGAATGGGCAGACTGGTTAGAGATGATAGAAAGGCAACAGTAACTCAAATAACCACTTGTTACCAAGGTATGTGAAATACCATCTTTGAACGCACAACACATCGAAACTTGAAGCAGATAGGCTACAGCAGCAGAAGACCACACTGTTTGCCACTCCTGTCAACTAAGAACAGGAAACTGAGGCTACAATTCCCACAGGCTCACCAAAATTGGACAATAGAAGATTGGAAAAAACGATGCCTGGTTTGATGAGTCTGGATTTCAGCTGCAACATTCAGATGATAGGGTCAGAATTTGGCGTAAACAACATGAAGGCATAGATCCATCCTGCCTTCTATCAACGGTTCAGGCTGGTGGTGAGGGTGTGGGGGATTTTTTCTTGGCACACTTTGGGCTTCTAATGGGCCATACACACTATAAGATTTTCTGAAGACTTTTTCCTTTAGACTTACCAAAACCATATAATATGAGGTCAAACCTAAACACTTTCAATTTGTATGCAATCTGGCAGGCCCTTGCACTACTTAGAAAAGGTAAATCTGAAGGAAAAAGTCTTAAGAAAATCTTTTGTGTGTATGGCCCTTTAGTACCAATTGAGCACCGTTTAAATGCTACGGCCTACCTGAGTATTGTTTCTGACCATGTCCATCCCTTTGACTACAGTGTACCCATTTTGTGATGGCTACCTCCAACAAGATACTGCACCATGTCACAAAGCTCAAATCATCTCAAACTGGTTTCTTCAACATGACATTATTATTGTACAGGATTTATATGGGGCCAACAGTTTACGCCGCAACAAGGAGTTCACTGTACTCCAGTGGCCTCCACAGTCACCAGATCTCAATCCAATAGAGTACTTTTGGGATGTGGTGGAACAGGAGATTCACATCATGGATGTGCAGCTGACAAATATGCAGCAACTGAGTGATGCTATTATGTCAATATAGACCAAAGTCTCTGAGGAATGTTTCCAAAACTTGTTGAATCTACGCCAGAAACAAAAAGGCAGTTCAGGGGGTCCAACCTGGTACTATCAAGATGTACCGAATAAAGTGGGCGGTGAGTGTGGAGAAAAAAAAAAAAAAATATATATATATATATATATATATATATTGGATAGGAAGCAATTAAATGGGGGTCAGTGGGCAGAATGTCCCATACATTGGTGGTCATTGGGAAGAATGTCATCCTTATAGGGCCCATTTACACTTGTGGTTGGTGGGGCTGTATTAACACGGGTGAGCTGTGGTTTTAAAGTTCTTCGTCGGCTGTTAACCAAGCTCAAGGATGTAGCTGTGAGCTTGCTTTAACCACTTGTCTACCATGCCGGATTGGGATATACACATGTCATGGCAAGAATTAAGTAGTATCGCCAACCAAATGTGACCCATGTGGTGATGCAGTATTTTAGGGATTAAAACAGGCAGTGAGGAGGCCACATAATGCTTCCTCGTCGCATGTCAAATGCCCTCTGAAAAGTAATCCACTATGGATTGCTCTTTGGAGGGCTAGTGTAAACTGTAGGCCTCTTTCACGTGGGCTTAAAGGTGTAACAAACTGACACAGGTTAAATCAAGATGCAATTCACATGTATTATATTGATAAACACTTGCTAAACACCACCTCTGATTTTAATCTTTTTCACATGAGGGAAGGCTGATAACAGGGGAAATCAGATACAATTTAAAAGGCCCTCCCACTCCTGTGACCCTCCGTTTTTGTTGTGTTTTTAGACCTCCAGGAGTACACACACAAATTTTTTTTTTTCTTGGGTCTTTTATTGGTTACTGTGGTTGGTAGACCACACCCTCTTTAGGTTACATGTGTAAGATAAGTTGTGGCTTGTCTGCGGTATCCTCCTATTACCCAGAGGGTTTCCCCTTGAGGTGGTACTTGCCTTAAACTCTGTAGAGCAACTTCCACATATAAGGGCCAGTGTAAAGATTAGTTACAATCAGTGAAAGTTATGATCTTATGCTT
Source organism: Pelophylax lessonae (assembly GCF_965119305.1). Lineage (NCBI taxonomy): Eukaryota > Metazoa > Chordata > Amphibia > Anura > Ranidae > Pelophylax > Pelophylax lessonae. Next base: position 91,727,285 of record NC_138775.1, read on the forward strand.
TTGCTTTTTGTGTTTTTTTTTGCAGGCATACAAAACACTTAAGAAAAAGTGTGGGAAATGTAGGTCTAGGCTCCCTGATAGTTGTAAAAACGTATGCACACATAGTAGTTGAAGTTGAATAAAGACAACAGTCCATTCAGTTCAACGTGTGTGTGTGTTGACGTATTCATTTCCCATAACCCTGAATGTTGTGATCTTTGAGGTGCACGTCCAAGAGTCTTTTAAAAGTAGCTATATTCCCTTAAGTTACCACCAATTGTGGAAGAGAGTTCCACAATCTTATCGCCCTTACAGTAAAAAAAAAAACACATAGCTTAACGTCAAACCGCCTCTCCTCTAAACTCATTGTGTGGCAACGTGTCCATCTCTTACAGTCCTTGAGATTAAATAGTTTTTTTTTCCTATGCTGGGATCACCATTGAGGTATTTGTAAATCGCTATCATGTCCCCTCTCAGGCGTCTCTTCTCCAGGGAGAATGAATCAAGCGCTTGCAAACGCTCCTCATAATTAAGGCCCTCCAACCCCCAAAACAGCTTAGTTGCCCTTCTCTGGACTCTCTCCAGTTCCAACACATCCTTTGAGGATTTACGACCAGAACTGGACAGAGTACTCCAGATGTAGCCGAACCAGGGTTTTATAAAGTGGCAGTGGCAGGATTATAGCTTTATCTCTGGAATAAATCCCCTTCCTTATGCATGCTAATATTCTGCTGGCTTTGGCAGCTGCAGCTTGACATTGTTTAGTCTATCTTCCACTAAGACCCCCAGATCTTTCTCCATTCTTGATTCCCTCAGAGGTTCTCCCCCTAAAGCGTATTTTGCGTTCATGTTTTTAGTCCCCAAGTGTAATACCTTACATTTCTCCACATTTAAACCTCATTTGCCATGTAGTTGCTCACTCTGTTATATTGTTCAGGTCATTCTGTAAGATTTATATATCTTGATGAGAAGTTATGGCCCTGCCTATTTTTGTGTCATCCGCAAAACCTGAGATTAAGCTAATGATCCCGTCCTTAATGTTATTTATGAATAAATTGAACAAAATAGGTCCCAGAACTGAGCCTTGAGGGACCCCGCTTACCACTCCAGACCAGTCTGAGTATATTTATCACCACCCTTTGGACACGCCCCTGTAACCAGTTTTCTATCCAAGAACAAACCTTGTGGTCGATGCCTGCAGATCTTAGTTTGTAGATTAAGCGTTTGTGGGGAACGGTAACTGCATCAAATGCCTTAGGAAAATCCAGATACACCACATCCACAGTTCTCCCCCTATCTAGCTCACAGCTCACCTCCTCGTAAAATGTTAACAGATTGATTTGACAAGAACGTTCTTTTGTAAACCCATGCTGATTACTACTGATGATACTGTTGTCTTTAGCAAATTCTTGGATATAGTCCCTTATCATCCCTTACAGTAATTTACATACTATTGACGTCAGGCTGACCGGCCTTTAGTTTCCTGGGATATGCCTCTGCCCTTTTTTGAAAATTGGTATCACATTGGCTTTCTTCCAGTCACCTGGTACAGCTCCTGTCAAAATACTGTCTGTAAAGATCAGGAACAACGATCCAGATATAGGAGGATACCTCAACCACCCATATTATGGGGAGGAAGTTGTGGATTTTTAAGGTGCCAAAAAGACAAATAAAGATGTATAAAAATACAAACTTTTATTGTTACATTTAAAATAACAAAAAAAAAGAGAAAGACATATATTGCACATATAGTATTTAAAATCAATTTATGGGCTGCATATACATGTAATTCAAAGATCAATTTTATATACTGGTATCACAGAGTAGCAATTCCGACATGTTTCACCAGAACGGTTTCTTCAGGGGATAATTTCTGAGCTACTTCTACAATATTAGACACATATATGAGTAACAATATCATTTAACATTCCACTTCATATGTCTTTCATTATAATATACACATATACAGAAATTGAAAATACAAAAAAACAAAAATCATAATAATACAAAACATAATGGTAAAGAGCAAAATGTGTCAGCTGGGATGCTTAACAATGATGATACCAAAAGGAGATTCACTTTCAATATAATACCCATACATTAAATTGGTTATAGAGCGGATCAAAGGGCGCCCACATAGAGTTATCCACTTGCCGACCGCCGCACGACTATCTACGGCGGCGGTCAGCCCCTCACAGGCAAAGTGACGTAGGGCTACGTCACTAGCTTGTGAGGGTCTAGGGAGCGAGCGCGCGCCGCCGGAGGCGCGCTCCCACTCCCGCCTGGTCATGGACCCCCCCGCGCGTGTGACCGGCGGGCCCGATGTCCGCCGGCCACTCTGCGATCGGCGGGGGAGAGGGAGAAAGTCAGGCAGCTTGTGTAAACAAGCTGCCTGTCATTCTCCCCTCTGTATGAGAGATGATCATATGGATCTACTATGTAGATCCGTTGATCACTCTGCATACAGCTGAAGCCACAGCCAATCACAGTTAGAATCACGCCCCTAGGGACACACACAGCCCCTCCCTCTCAAATAAAGTTAACCCCTTCACTACCAGTGTATTTTTACAGTAACAGTGCATATATATAGCACTGATTACTGTAGAAATGTCACTGGTAACCCCAAAAGTGTCAAAAATGTCAGTCAAGGGTCCGATCTGTCCGCCGCAATGTCGCAGTACCGCAAAAAAAATCGCAGATCGCCGCCATTACGCGTTAAAAAAAAAAACAACAAAAATGACAAAAATCTTTCCCTTTGTTAGTAAACGCGATAACTTTTGCGCAAACCAATCAAAATACGCTTTTTGCGATTTTTTTTACCAAACATAAGTAGCATAAAACAAATTGGCCGAAAATGTTAAAAGATTTTGATTTTTACATTTTTTGGGGGGGAATTTCATATTAAAAAAAAGGGAAAAATATTGCTATTTTTGCAAAATTTACGCTCTTTTTTTGTTTATAGCGCGTGATCAAAAAATCGCACAGGTGATCAAATACCGCCAAAAGAAAGCTCTGTTTGTGGGAAAAAAAGGACGCCAAATTCGTTTAGGTACAGCGTCGCAGGACCGTGCAATTGTCCGTTAAAGTCACGCAGTGCCGAATCGCAAAATACCCCCTGGTCAGGAAGGGGGTAAAATCTTCCGGGGCTTAAGTGGTTAATAGGTCAACTGCAGGAGGAGTATTGATTAAATTAGTGTAAAATGGCAAAAAAGGAACATAAAACACAAAAAAACAAAACAAAAAAAGGACCCTATGTATGTATAGACGCGCACATGCACACGGATGTGCATGCGAGTGCACCCACATACTCACATATATACACATATACCACACACACACATATACTCCCTCATACTTACAACCACCCACATACACACATGTACACACACCACATACATAATGAGGTCACATGTAAATACATACATATATACACACACGCATACACACTCACAAACACACACACATCCCCACACATACATGTGATGCACACATCCACCCACATGTATGCATATATGTGAACACATGTACATCCATACAAACAAGCATCCACGTCCACACAATCATGTGTATATGACTGTACATACTCACACATACATATATACAATCAATTAGTATTAATTAAATACCTAATTGGGGCCTGAACAACCCTCAGCAAAGCATCCCAACAGGAATGCAGAGACAGCACATACAAACCTTCAAGGCAAAGGCTTTGGGCAAATACAGAAAAGAAATCTCTTTGTTCCCCAAGTATTTTGAAAACTGGAGAAAAAATAATAAGAAGAAGAAACCCATCAATATTGGGAAGACTTCAAAGTTATCCAATGACTGAGCCTTTCAAGAAAGTTCCATGACTAGATCCAGTGAATTCTGTCTGCTTACCTTTATATACACAGTGCCTTGCGAAAGTATTCGGCCGCCTTGAACTTTTCGACCTTTTGCCACATTTCAGGCTTCAAACATAAAGATATAAAACTGTAATTTTTTTGTGAAGAATCAACAACAAGTGGGACACAATCATGAAGTGGAACAAAATGTATTGGATATTTCATACTTTTTTAACAAATAAAAAACTGAAAAATTGGGCGTGCAAAATTATTCAGCCCCCTTCAAGTTAATACTTTGTAGCGCCACCTTTTGCTGCGATTACAGCTGTAAGTTGCTTGGGGTATGTCTCTATCAGTTTTGCACATTGAGAGACTGAAATTTTGGCCCATTCCTCCTTGCAAAACAGCTCAAGCTCAGTGAGGTTGGATTCAGGTCTGGACTTTGACTTGGCCATTCTAACACTTGGATATGTTTATTTGTGAACCATTCCATTGTAGATTTTGCTTTATGTTTTGGATCATTGTCTTGTTGGAAGACAAATCTCCATCCCAGTCTCAGGTCTTTTGCAGACTCCATCAGGTTTTCTTCCAGAATGGTCCTGTATTTGGCTCCATCCATCTTCCCATCAATTTTAACCATCTTCCCTGTCCCTGCTGAAGAAAAGCAGGCCCAAACCATGATGCTGCCACCACCATGTTTGACAGTGGGGATGGTGTGTTCAGGGTGATAAGCTGTGTTGCTTTTACGCCAAACATAACGTTTTGCATTGTTGTCAAAAAGTTTGATTTTGGTTTCATCTGACCAGAGCACCTTCTTCCACATGTTTGGTGTGTCTCCCAGGAGGCTTGTGGCAAACTTTAAAAGACACTTTTATGGATATCTTTAAGAAATGGCTTTCTTCTTGCCACTCTTCCATAAAGGCCAGATTTGTGCAGTATACGACTGATTGTTGTCCTATGGACAGAGTCTCCCACCTCAGCTGTAGATCTCTGCAGTTCATCCGGAGTGATCATGGGCCTCTTGGCTGCATCTCTGATCAGTCTTCTCCTTGTATGAGCTGAAAGTTTAGAGGGACGACCAGGTCTTCGTAGATTTGCAGTGGTCTGATACTCCTTCCATTTCAATATTATCACTTGCACAGTGCTCCTTTGGATGTTTAAAGCTTGGGAAATCTTTTTGTATCCAAATCTGGCTTTAAACTTCTCCACAACAGTATCTTGTGGCACTTTTCCACTGCAAGTACCGGCTAGTACCGGCTCGGCTCTACTCGGCCCTGCTTGGCCCAGTTTGCTTTTCCACTGCGGTACCGCATGGTATAGTGTTGGAACGGTTCGGTACGGTACGGTATAGGTTTGCTTTTCCACTAAAGTAGTACTAAAGTTAAGTGGGTGGGATAACAACGGGGTGGGTGTGATTCTCTGACCAATCAGTGGCTAGTAGTGACTGCATGCAAAGGATTGTGGGATATGGTACCAGTTTGGTACCTGTTGAAACCACAATCAAGTAGGTACTGTTTTTTTCAGAGCCGTACCGTACCGTACCGTTCGGTTCCATGCAGTGGAAAAGCAAACCTATACCGTACCGTACCGAACCATTCCGACCCTATACCATGCGGTACCGCAGTGGAAAAGCACAAAAGCGTGCCGAACCGGTACGGTTCCATGCAGTGGAAAAGCGCCATTGGACTTGCCTGGTGTGTTCCTTGTTCTTCATGATGCTCTCTGCGCTTTAAACGGACCTCTGAGACTATAACAGTGCAGGTGCATTTATACGGAGACTTGATTACACACAGGTGGATTCTATTTATCATCATTAGTCATTTGGGTCAACATTGGATCATTCAGAGATCCTCACTGAAATTCTGGAGACAGTTTGCTGCACTGAAAGTAAAGGGGCTGAATAATTGTGCACGCCCAATTTTTCAGTTTTTTATTTGTTAACAAAGTTTGAAATATCCAATACATTTTGTTCTACTTCATGATTGTGTCCCACTTGTTGTTGATTCTTCACAAAAAATTACAGTTTTAAATATTTATGTAGACAATGTGGACTATGTGGGACTTTAAGTGAGACACCGGCAGGTACGCCCAGCGTCTACATCCCTGTATCGGAAAAAACAAATTAAAAAGGATTAAGAGAGGTGCATGGAAGCCAGCCAGCCCCCAGTCTGATGTACTCACCCTCCAGTCTGCCACCAACCAAGTAGACCTGTCTCGATATAAATAAAGAACAGGGGTTTAGTTGGCACGCACTTGCAAATGCATGTGTAAGCTGCAGAGCCACGACACGGCACCCTGTTTCATCTGCACTCCTAACACGTTTAAATTTGAGTGTCTCCACTCTGAGAGCACATGGCTGCTAATGGGTGGATAGGAGGCATGTGGGAGGGAGCAGCCCAAACTTCCCCCAACCCACCTCCATCCATGACTGGTCTAGTATTCTAGTATCTCAATGCTCTAATAGCAATGTTCTTAAAGCGGAGTTCCGGGCAGAGAAACAATTTTTTCCTGAACATACCCCCGGGACAGTCAGGGCTAGCACATTCCACAATGGCTAGCCTCTGATCTGTCCCGGTTCGCACTTACCTTTTAGAAGAAATACTTACTTAGAAATTTTCTTCCACAGCGTTTCCATCTCGGTTGTGGGCAGCTGAAGCCGGCGCGGTCCTCTTCTCTGTCTTCTTCCGCGTCTTCGTGTCCCAGAATGCACTGCACCGGCCCCTCTCGTCACTTCCGGGGCGGCGCCGCATTCCTAAACAGCTTCTGGGCATGCCCAGAAGCTGTTTAGCAGGGGAATGCGGCGTCGCCCGGAAATGACGAGCGGGGCCGGTGCGGCGCATTGATTCCTGGGAGCTATGACGTTTAGCTCCCAGGAATCATCGCGAGGCAGGAAGTGACGGGGTGAGCCTCGGCGCTGGAGGAGGAAGCTGTCATAGGTGAGTATTTACGATCTTCAATAAAAAGGTGAGTAAACAAAAAAAAAAAAAATAACTATCCAATTCCTTTTCAGGTGCGGCATACCTAGCGGAGGGGCACAAAAAAAAAATCTTTTTTGTGCCCGGAACTCCGCTTTAAGATGGTACAAACTGAAACCGACCAGCTGAGAAGCATACACCTCCAACCCCTTGGTGGATGCAGTGTGAAACACAGATTGGGACTTTATATGAGGCAATTTGCCTGTATAGCACAGTGCCTCCATCCCTAATTTCATAAAATATTTTGGCCTTTATATGAGACAAGCAGGTCATGCTATGGTCTCCATCCCTGTATATGAAAAAACTGGGGTCAAATTAGACTGCATCCACCAAAAACGCATGAAAAATCGCACGAAGGGACTTTAAATGAAGCACCAGCCTGTAGGCAAGGTGCCTCCATCCCTGGTTACATAGACAATGTGGGCTATGTGGGACTTTAAGGGAGACACCGGCAGGTACGCCCAGCGTCTCCATCCCTGTATCGGAAAAAACAAATTAAAAAGGATTAAGAGAGGTGCATGGAAGCCAGCCAGCCCCCAGTCTGATGTACTCACCCTCCAGTCTGCCACCAACCAAGTAGACCTGTCTCGATATAAATAAAGAACAAGGGTTTAGTTGACACGCATTTGCAAACGCATGTGTAAGCTGCAGAGCCACGACACGGCACCCTGTTTCATCTGCACTCCTAACACGTTTAAATTTGAGTGTCTCCACTCTGGGAGCACATGGCTGCTAATGGGTGGATAGGAGGCAGGTGGGAGGGAGCAGCCCAAACTTCCCCCAACCCACCTCCATCCATGACTGGTCTAGTATCTCAATGCTCTAATAGCAATGTTCTTAAGATGGTACAAACTGAAAACGACCAGATGAGAAGCATACACCTCCAACCCCTTGGTGGATGCAGTGTGAAACACAGATTGGGACTTTATATGAGGCAATTTGCCTGTATAGCACATTGCCTCCATCCCTAATTTCATAAAATTTTTGGGACTTTATATGAGACAAGCAGGTCATGCTATGGTCTCCATCCCTGTATATGAAAAAAATGGGGTCAAATTAGACTGCATCCACCAGTCTAATTTGTCTCACATAGCCCACATTGTCTATGTAACCAGGGATGGAGGCACCTTGCCTACAGGCTGGTGCTTCATTTAAAGTCCCACCGTGCGATTTTTCGTGCGTTTTTGGTGGATGCAGTATAATTTGACCCCAGTTTTTTCATATACAGGGATAGAGACCATTGCATGACCTGCTTGTCTCATATAAAGTCCCAAATATTTTATGACATTAGGGATGGAGGCACTGTGCTACACAGGCAAATTGCCTCATATAAAGTCCCAATCTGTGTTTCACACTGCATCCACCAAGGGGTTGGAGGTGTATGCTACTCAGCTGGTCATTTTCAGTTTGTACCATCTTAAGAACATTGCTATTAGAGCATTGAGATACTAGACCAGTCATGGATGGAGGTGTGTTGGGGGAAGTTTGGGCTGCTCCCTCCCCCCTTTCCCTTCTATCCACCCATTAGCAGCCATGTGCTCCCAGAGTGGAGACACTCAAATTTAAACGTGTTAGGACTGCAGATAAAACAGGGTGCCGTGTCGTGGCTCTGCAGCTTACACATGCGTTTGCAAATGCGTGTCAACTAAACCCCTGTTCTTAATTTATATCGAGACAGGTCTACTTGGTTGGTGGCAGACTGCAAGCATATTGGACTGAACCATAGTTACGATCCAAATATGATCTCCTTTTCTGTATTAGAGGTGATACCTAAAATCCCACGGGGTGGAGACACAGATAAACATATTTTACAAAAAGAGGCAAAATGGATTTTTGACCAACAAGCTACTATGTGGCCTGGCCTTAACATGGCTGTGTCGTATAAACCATTTCTTTAAACCGTTTTCATCATACACACCCTTCATCCTTGTCTGTTTTTTCCGTATAACCACCCCCCCCCCCTTTTTTTTTTTTCGCCCATATTTGTTTTATGTTGTTTTATTTTCTTTTTGTTTTGTTTTGATAATATTGTGTGTTTTTGTATATGTTGCTGCTATTCACAATTGCCTATTTTACATTTGTAGAGGTACAAATGTATAATATATAATAAACAATAACTGCTATTATGTATGTAAACTATTTGTATTATCCTTATTGTATTGTATTGATGACTCTATTAGGACCTGTTTATTGATTGATATCCGTGATGTTTTCAATGTTGGCCCTTCGATCTGTTGCAGTTTACTCTCCAATTGTTGTGGATTCGGGCGCAAAGCAGGAGTCGGGACCTTTTTTGTCTCTAGTCTCCTCCCATCCCTTATTGGGATTGTGCACTGTCCAGCCGCAGCGGTGGTTTCCTCTACTTCCGCTGCGGTCCAGCGGACATGCACAGTGTTATGCGCCCGCGCCATAAGTGACGCGGGACGCCTGACGGCATCTCACTTCCGGTGGGACCATTCCCATTTATTCCCACGAGGCAAGGTCGCCAACAATAGCAGCTATTTTGCCACGAAAGTTTGCGTCCAAGCCCATGCTGTCTCTTTATATCATACAGGTAAGGTCACTTTTGGACCCGTACTGGAATTATATTGTTTACCATTTCCCTTCCTTGCATATTCTATGGGGGTTTTTATGCAGCCATACAGGTGGGACCCTTATGTCTATAGGGGGGTCTTTATATACATTTTCCTTTCTGGGACTCTCTGTGGACTCTTCGGCATCATCCCTAGCCAGTTTTATATATGCCCTTTTTATCTTCGATATACTGTTGTACTAGTCCTTAATGCTATTAACACACCCCTAGCTATGATGCCTCGAATCTGGCACATATTGTGCTATGTTTGAAGACTGTCTATTTACCAATTCGTATTTTTGCTATATTTCTATCATATAATTGGGCTTTATAAAGCTTAGGGCCACGGGCTATACACTTTTTTCCGTTTTTTCTTTATTTATAATTTCTTCTTAGATTTTGCTTTTTCCTTACTATTATATATTTTGTCCCTTTTCAGAGATAACGGGCATTGCTATTTACTACCCCAAATTACATGGGACGTTTACTACCAATATACCCCGCTGGATACACCCTCTCTGTTGGCTACCACAACCCCTTTTTGGTTATTATATGGGCTTGGTCCAGTCCACAATGCCGTTTTGGCATTTTTGATCCTTCATAGGGTCAAGGTTTGGAGAGTTATCTGCCTCAGACGATATGACTAGCTTGATATTGCGGATGTCAAAGTTAATTGTTTCTTGCTGAGAGGTGAGCACGGAAATACCATGGAGTGTTTATGTTTTGTATGATACTAAACATGTACACTCTAGATCTATCTAGGTGAATACTATGAAAACAATTGTTCTCCATATTTGCTCATATATATTTTCTTTATATGTTATAAAGGACATCAATCAACCATAATGGTTCCTGATGAAGCCACCTTTCACCTTATTGGCGAAACGTGTCAAACCTTATGAATTATGATGATTGTCCCTTTGCTATTCCTTTGATGTACTGTCTCAGATACAATGTATTATACATATGCACCTTTCATGTTTTTATTCATTTAAATAAAGTTTTTTGAATGTTTTACATTCTATGTGTGCTCCCTGACTGCCAGACCTTATCCATTAAAGTCCTATGGTATCTAATCCACTGTAATTCCTTGGTCCTATTTTACCCTTACAGTGTGATTTTTACATATTTTTGTTGTCTACTTAATAATGGATGCGGAAATGGAACTGGCATTCTTTTGGTTAGTTGCAGCCCTATCCATTTTCCCTATATGTGCAATATATGTCTTTCTCTCTTTTTTTTTTGTTTTGTTATTTTAAATGTAACAATAAACTTTTGTACTTTTATACATCTTTATTTGTCTTTTTGGCACCTTAAAATTCCCCAACTCCATTCTCTTCCTCCCCATAATATGGGTGGTTGAGGTACTGTATCTTCCTATTTCAATAATTGGGATGTGGTGCCTTTGGGCTCTTTTTCCAGACAAATTCTCAATTTTCTAACAATCTAGATATAACCCTACTGAGTTTTTTGAGTACTCTCGGCTGCATGCCGTTCCGGTCCTGGTGATTTATTTGTGTTAATGTTATCAAGCCTTTCCTTGATTTTACCCTCTGTTAGCTATAGCAGGAAGTCCTGTGATGTGCTGCTAACCATACAGTCATGGTCAGTATACCCCTCCTTTTCCTGTGTAAAGACTAAGGAGAAGAAAGCATTTAGTACAGTTGCCTTCTTTGTGTCCTCTGTAACCATCCTCCCATCATTGTTAATTATGTGTGCAACGTGCTCTGACCTTGTTTTTTTTGCTATTAATATATTTAAATAAATTCTTAGGGTTCTCTTTACTCTCTTCTACTATGTGTCTCTCTAAGTCAATTTTAGAGGCCTTAATTTAGTTTTTCCATTTCGTATTAGATTCCTTGTATTGGGGGAAAGCTGATAATGTCCCCTCCGATTTATATTTCTTAAAAGCCATTTTTTTTTCTCTAATAAGCTTTTTTATGCGACCAATGTATTTAATCTGTAGCAGGTTCAGAGTCAGCTGCCTCTCTAAGGGAATTAATGTATTCTATGAAGGAGGTAGTTTCCTCCATTCAGTCTTTTAGTGACAAGCTAGCTGGCTTAGGCCCTTTTACCTTTAAGTCTGTTACTGTAATTCAGGAGCCTTTTGTGACGGACGCGGGTATCCAATCCCTGCCCTTCTCAATAACTCTTGACAAAGGACCAGCCAATCTCACACTCTGCTTTCACGTAACAATGCCACTCTCAGCTGCACCCTGCACAAAGATTTTCCAGCTTGCGGGACCACAATCTAGGTGCCAGCAGGCTGAGAGCGATTGTCATTGGCCGAATTAAGCAATTAACCCTTCAACTGCCACCACCTCCGTTTGGTCCTAGCGAGAGGAAGCTCGTAATTTTAGAAATACCAATTTTGATTTTATAATTATCGTTTGTAACATGCACTGTCACCACAGACAGGTATGTTCATAGGATTTATCCTATACAGCAAATCGGTTCTTTGTTAGCTTGCATTAAGAGCTTAGAGACAAGGTTAACACTTTTCAAAATAAGGTTTTATTAATGAAAAGGTCAAAGTTGGTGCAAATAAAATATTTACAGAAAAAGGTGTTTCAAAGAAATAGAGACATAATTCAGCAATTAGAAAAATGAGGTAGAATTGAGGAGGAAGAATACTTGCTGTCAATGTCCTGGGTGTTATCAGAGTTTAATCGATGAGCCAGGTGGGATCGGTTCTCAAACTTGATAGATGTCCCTGCTTTGATGTTACCATGAGAACTCATCACTGGTTAGGGGTCTCTCTTTTTCTCTGGGATCAAAGGGGTGTTGACAGTTGCCCCTGACCAATTAAAACGTGGCCATGGGCTGTCCTGAGTTCATGACAATATCAGGTCCCTCCTTCTTTAAACTGATAGTTTATCGTTCAGCATGTAATTTAGCATCCAGGGATACTAGACACGGGATATCTCAGATAAACTTGTCACCCAGGGAATATCTGACAGCTATCTTCCCTTCTATATGTGCTAATGAGGTCATGTAAGACCTTAATTTGTTCAGTATGACATTTCTCATCCAAATATATACATAATATTTATGTGTCATTTTTCTGTCTGCGTTTATGAATCAGGTGTGTTTTGAATTAGGCAGGGCTCTCTGATTGCCTTTTACAATTCCCATTAGTTTTGGTTATCCTTAAGGCCTCATTCACACCTAATCGTATAGTTTTCAGGCATTTTTTTTGGCTTTTTTTCCAGGCGTTTTTTGCAGGTGTTTGGAGGCAGGCATTGACATCTAACTAAACCGCTTGTAATCTGCCAAAAAAGAAGCTCATTGAAATGGATAGGATTTTGCTTGTTGGGCGCTTTGAGACTTAAGAGATGAGCGTTTTACGAGCTGAAAAACGCTCAGGTGTGAACAGGGCCTAATGGATTTGGTCAAAGTTTTACGATAGGTCTGCACAGAAGAAACAGACTTCCTGCCAGGACTCAATTAGCGGTTTACAGCTCTGCACAGGCCTAAGTTTGATGTCTCTGAGTTTAGATAAACGGCTCTTTTGATGTGTAAAGCCTATGCATTCCATGAATTAAAGGAGGGGAGGAGGGGGAGAATATAGGTGCGTGTATAACTGTTCTGCAAGACTGTCATGGCTGACCTATAATGCCTGAACAACATGGCCGCTTGCTGCAGCTTTTCGTGTGTCCAGTGCGGGATATCATTACACCTTTTTCTACAGTTTCGATCTCTGCCTCCCTTAGAATTGGAAACCATTAGTTCAAGGGCTGTGTCTGATTTAGAGGAAGGAGAGAATTCAGCTTCTACTTCCGGTGGGGTGTCTGCTTCAGGGGTTGAGGAAGCTGTTAGCTCACCTAAATATCTCTTTCTAGTTGAAGAAATTGATGGGCTTTTAAAAGCGATTTATACTTCCAAATATATTGAGGTACCACAGCCTGTTCAGTCAGTGCAGGATAAAATGTACAGAGGTCTGCAGGGTCACAGACTTAGGACCTTTCCAGTCCACCAGTCCTTAACTACTTTCCGACCGCCCCACGCAGATTTACTGCGGCAGGGTGGCTCGGCTGTGCATAATCACATAGAGCTACGTGATTATGTGCACACAGTCTTTAGACACAGCGGGAGTAATTAGACACAGCAGGAGTCAGACAGCGGGAGGATCGGGGTCGATCGCCGCCGGCTCCCCGCAATCTTCAGAGACACTGACAGAAGGGCTGCCTGCTAATGTAAACAAAGCAGGTGGCTCTTCTGTCAGACAGGTAGAGAGATTGTGTGTTTCAGCTAAGCTCTTTGCCTGTCAAAGAGCCCTACCACCCACAGTTAGCAAGTAGGCATACATTTAACCCCTTCCCTGCCAGTGTAATTTATACAGTAACAGTGCATATTATTTAGCACTGATTACTGTATTAATGCCACTGGTCCTCAAAAAGTGTCAAAAATATCAGGGGTCCGATCTGTCTGCTGCAATGTCCCAGTCCTACCACAAATCGCTGATCGCCGCCATTACTAATAAAAAAAATAAATAAGTCCAAAAATCTATCCCGTAGTTTGTAGACGCTATAACTTTTGTGCAAACCAATTAAAATACGCTTTTTGGGATTTTTTTTTACAATAAATATGGCCTAAACTGAAAAAAAAACAGAAAAGCAGGCGCACTGCTGCATAATGCCTGGGATGCCTCAGCTTTCTCCCTAGGTCCAGCCCTGGCTTCCACATGTGTGGCTAGGAATCTGGACATGTGGATTCAGAGATTGGATGGGTTACTTTCCGATGACATGCCGGTGGAGGAGATTAGGGAATCCCCTCCCCTGGTGGCTAAATCGGTGACATTCCTAGCTGACGATGAAGCTGAAACTGTTGTGTCTGTATCCAGAACTTCAGCACTAATTAATTCCAGTAGGTGTGCTATCTGGTTGAAGTCTTGGAAGGGGGACCCTTCTTCCAAGAATGTGTGGAATTCCCTTTGAGGGAAAACTTTTGTTTGGTTCCACTTTAGAGGAAGTATTGGCACGTTCTTCAGAAAAAAGTAAGCATTTCACTTCGAGGAGAGGTAAACCTCGGGGCAAAAGACCTATTCGTCCTTTCAAGAAAAGATCTGAGTTTAAGTCAGGTGGTTTTCAGACCAAAAAGAAGTGGTCGTTTAATTAAAATAAATCAAAAAGGGGGCTCTATTTGCTCCTTCAGCCCCTGCCAAAAACTCGCAGTGATGCAAGATTAGGGGTGAGAGGAAGGCTGATCATGTTTGCTGACCATTGGGCAGAGATCACCAAAAATGCTTTTATTCTCCAGAATATAAGAGAGGATTACAAGTAAAAATTCAAACTCCCCTTATCCCAGAGATTTTATTTCTCACCCAGCTACCCAGGGACCAGGAAAGAAATCAGAGTATGTTAGATCTGCTCTTTCTGTGGGAAGCAGAGAGAATAATCTCTGCTGTTCAAGAGAACCAAAAATTCCAAGGGCTTTACTCCCACGTTTTTTTTTTGGTAATAAAAACCATCAAGCAAATTTTGAATGATTATAAATTTAAGCATCCTCAACAGGTTTCTGGTTTATAGACGATTCCATATGGAAAGCATCTATTGAGTCAGAAATCTGTTATTGGAAAATGCATTCATGATAACGCTCTACCATTAGGACGCTTATCTTCACGTGCCAAATTGCCAGAGTCACCAAAAATTTTTAAGGCTTGCAATTCTCACGTAAAAGGGGCCATGTCATTGGCAGTTCAGGGCCCTGCCATTCGGACTCTCGGCAGCCCCGAGAATTTTTACAAAAATTATGGCCGAGGTCATGGCTTATTTTCGTTTATAAAATGTATTAACTGTTCCTTATCTAGACAATTTATTAATTGCAGAAGAGAAAGGAAAAGCTAGCAAGAGATCTAGAGTTCATCTTGCAGACCTTTCAGAGGCTTGGCTGGAAGATAAATCTAGGGAAATCATGTCTGGTACCTTCTCAATATCTCTCCTTCTTGGGTTACCAAATAGACAAAGTAAGATTGGAGATATCTCTTCCAGCAGAAAAGATATTGAAGATCATTCTTTCAGTGCAGAATTTCCAATTGATTCCTCAGACCTCTCCTCGCCAGATAATGCAGTTGCTAGGTTTAATGACAGCAGCGATCCCAGGGATACCATGGGCTCAATTGCATTCCAGGCCCCTTCAATCTCTTCCTCTCAGATGTTGGGATCACAGGAAGGTTTCCTTGAATCGAATGATTCAACTTACCGATGTAAATTCCCTGGGTCTGTCCTGGTGGGAACATCTAGAACATTTACAGAGGGGAAGGTCTTGGGCACAGAGGTCATCCATAAAAATGACCACCAACCCCAGTTTTTGTGGTTGGGGAGCTCACTCAGAAGAATGGCAGGCTCAAGGGATCTGGTCGCCAGAGGAGGTGGCTCAGTCGTCCAATTTCAGAAAGCTTCTTGCAGTGGGGAGGGTGTTGTTAACTCTCGAACCAAGAATCCAGGCAGGTGAGCTGTTTTCATTTTTTTTTTTTTTTTAGACAACGCCACAGTGGTAGCATACCTCAACAAACAGGGGGGCAGCAGCTCGAACTGTCTTTTATCCTTAACCCAACAGATCCTGAACTGGTCAGAGAGTCGTATTACCTTAATCAGGGCTGTCCACATCTGTGGCACAACAAATATTCAAGCAGACTATTTGATCGGGGTAAAAGTCAGCAGCAGCAGCAATTGGGAATTGAACAGGGAAGTCTTTCAGGAGATTACACGGAGATGGGGAGTACCATTAGTGGATCTCTTTGCATCTAGTCAGAACAGGAAGCTTCCAGCCGCCTTTTTACTGGAAAGAGAGACAAAGTCATTGAACAGATGCACTGACCTTCCCAGTCTTTCCTATGCCTTCTCGCCATTTGCGCTGTAATTAAGTAAGTAAGTAATTCTGATAGCTCCTTGGTGGCCCAGAAGGATTTGGTTTGCAATTCTGAGTACCCTTTCCACAGCACCCCCCTTGCTCCTGCCAGATCGAAGGGACATTCTCCGGGGGGCCAGTGTTTCATCAAAACCCTCAGATTTACCAGCTGATGGCTTGGAGGCTAAGCGGCTCATCCAACAGTTAAAGGGATGTTCAGAAAAGGTTATTAGTATTATTCTAGACAGCTGTAAATTGGTCACAAGAAAGATTTATGGAAGAGTTTGGAAGACCTTTGTGACCTGGCAAAATAAGGCAGGGTTTGATTCTATTCCCTGTATCCTGGATTTTTTACAGGAGGGAGTAAAAAGGGTCTGTTACTACCCTAAAAGTTCAGATTGCTGCCCTGTCACGTTTTCTAGATGTCAGACTGGCCAGGGATCCACTGATTAATAGATTTCTTTAAAGAGGAAGTAAACCCTCCTCAGGAAGTTGTACCTATAGGTAAGCCTATATTAAGGCTTACCTATAGGTACTGTAAATATCTCCTAAACATGTACCGTTTAGGAGATATTTACCTTTAATGCAGCCAGTGACGTCACTGGCGCATGCGCTCTGAAGGAACGGCAGATCGTGCCGTTCCTTCAGAGCCCCGTGCCGTGACCGTCGGCTCCCGCGCGCGTGCGCGGGAGTGATGTCACCGCGGCTCCGGCCAATCAGATGGCCGGATGCCGCGATCCCGGAAGACGGGCGACTATACATGTCGCCCGTCATACAGGTAAGCGGACGGCATGGCGGGGGCTCGTTCTAAGGTAAGTATTTCATAATGAGCTAGTATGCGATGCATACTAGCTCATTATGGGTTTCTCTTTCAGGTTGTAAAGAAGATAAAAAAAAAATTTCTTGGTGTACAACCTCTTTAAGAGCCAGACATACTTACCAGAGCTACTTCAAGCCCTTAAGTGAGGTTTCTTTAAAATTAATATCTATGAAGATAACCTTTCTTTTAGCCATCACTTTGGGTAGAAGGATTTCAGATTTAAAATCCCTTTCCTGTAAGGACCCCTTTTTGAGAATTTTGGATGATAGGGTGGTTATTAATAGAATACAAAAAAGAGACAACTGCGCTAATGCAAATAAATTGTAAAAACAGCTGCAACTTCAAGTGTGACTAATACCCACCACAAAGTATATAAAAATAAGTCGCGCTAAACAATGTGAAAATATGACCCAAATAAATGTCCATAAACAGTCCAATGAAGAAAATGAGGAATAACCACAGAGATCCCAATGGTAATATGCTTACCAGAAGAACATAAATTTGATGCCAATAGAACAGAAATCCCAACAGGAACAAGGACCTGAAGAGTTCTAGCGAGGCTGGGGTGGAAATTCTCAAGGGACCATGATAAATGGAGATTTCATGGAATACAAAAAAACACAAACGCCATAGCGTAAAACCAAACAAAAATAGTGTATAAAAAAGAAAAAGGAATAAACTCACAATAAGAAATGTGAGGCCATCACCATAAGTGTATAATCAAAAAGTGTAACGGAGGCAAATGTAGGTACTCCTTACCAAAGTAAAGGTGATACAAACACAAAAGCAATAGCCTAAACCAGTGATGTTCTCCAGTACACACGCTCCTTGCCAGAGTGAACGGGATCACACATATATCCACATGGGTAGGCAGATAATGTAGCAGTCCAAGGAACCTCTGATATTCCCGGATAGGTGTAGGGTAAGACTTCCACCAAAAGTAACACACAGGTTAGATACTCCTTACCAGAAGTGCGTAATAAGGTGCTCAATACAATAACTGTGCAGGAACTTGTGATACCACCACCCGTAGAGGCGCTCCTAACCAGATAATAATGTATGACACACGTATAGCAAACAGGGCCAGTGGATATGGCACTCCAATCGGAACTCAGATGTTGCCAGAGCGGGACTCAGGATAGCAGCAAAAGCGGGCAAATGTCAGCCAGAAAGGACAAAAGAAACGCCATAGCATAAAATCCCACAAAATTTAATAATATAAAAGAGAATCGCACTTACAAACAGATAAAAGAACAAGCTCTCAGGGAAAAGTGTGAAGCCGCCGGCCGGACGGCTCTGCTCGCCCGTACTTCCTAGACGCTGGAGGACGCGTCAGCACGCAATGACCCAACGCGTTTCGTCACAGATGACTTTATCAAAGGTACAAGTGGCATGCAGACGCCACCTATTTATACAGGATACACTAACAAAAGAATGCCTCAGAGTGATGACCGGAACTTCCAAAACAGCCATTTTGATTATGGGATAATCAACAGCCAAACACTTACAAGACAGTCATATTGATGAGGGAAAGAAAAAAACCTTATTTGGTATCAAAAATGGCCACATTAACTGGGGAACCAACCCATATTGGTAGTAGAGGCCAACCAAATAATGTAATTAAGCCATCAGTCACTTGTGTGAAACGGACATGACACAATTGGTTGAAAATAAACTCCAGTATCGCAGCAGATTCAAATATACCATCTAATGGCAATGGATCAATTTAAATATACTGATAAGCAAATAATAATTAAATATTAAATGATTAATGGTGGCTATTGGAAGTCCAGACATCAAATCAAAGCATGAATTTGACAAAACCAGCTGGAAACCAACAAAAATGCATAAAATTGATCTGCAATAAATAAAACAATACAATAAAGGATAAAGGCTCATTCTACTAGATCTTTGGCCACATGGTTGTGGAGGGGGAGAAATAGGCTATTCTAATCAATGATAGTAAATTGGCACCTTCCCCATTGTAAAAATTGTGTAAAGAAAAGGGGGGTTCCAACCCTGTCCAGAAGAGGGCAGAGGTGGAACCGACGGGGATTTAAATGTGCCACTGATGCATTTTATCCAAATTCAGTCCATATTTAAAAGTTGATAAAAAGGTTTTTATTCAATATATATTAAAAACAAATAGACATACATATTTATTACAGTTAGATATACATATATTGTACATAAAGCAGAGTGCTTAGATTTCACTAAGCCCAAAGTGGGAATATGAAAGTACAAGGAATTGCTGGAACTACGCGTTTCGCTGTGAGTGCTTCCTCAGGCTCCAGCTGTTTCAAAGTGTTCTTAATATATATATAGAAAATCTACAGAACAGATAATATATATGTTAACACACAATATATATAATGATTGGGATACATCCAAGATTCGTGCTTATATCTTAGTATACTCAAATTTTAACTTCCTGGAAATCAAAAAACACATACGTCATTCTCTAGTTTCCTATTGGATCAAACAGACAATTCAATGAGGATTATTTTATCTATAGTTCTCATAGAATATCACCATTTGTCATACTGTTTCATTTTAATGCAAAGAAAAAAATGTTGATCAAGGACCTTCAATTTTTAACCCTTGTTTCCCTAAATATAGGGTTATTATTGTATGCACACTAGAATCAAAGTGGACCCCTTTAAAAGAGGAGAAAAAAGTAATAAAATAAATACTTTTTTATAGAGTGGTTTATCAGATGACCTAAAGGGGGGGCTTATATTGGACGGGCAGCCTCCAGGAAGAATTCCAAGAAGTATGCTCGCCCAATGGAGAAGGAGGGAAGGGAATGGATGTCTATATAGTGGCTTTTTCTCATTTCCCATATACCAAATATGTAACAAAAATCAAGAGAGATAGCGTTTTTAATACATTATAACAAAGAAGCTTACCCTGAATTTTGATCTTGATCGAATCATATCGTATGATGTATGTATATTTATGCAGATAAAATAACGACGAAAGAGGAAACGGTCAGCTACACCTGTATTGTGTCATATAAAGTAAAATATACCACAAGGCACATCTTTTTTTTTTTTTTTTTAAACATATTTTATTGAGGTTTTTTCAAGAAATGAACAGAATTTGCACAAACAATGCAATGCAGAATACACAATAAACAGTATCATGTAAATCAAAAATCAAGTAATAAACCAAAGTAATAAACCAAAGTAGGCGTCCCGAACAGGTCTCATAGATTTGGGCCCGTAGCCTCGATATGTGGACCTGATGGGAGGCAACAGACCATAAATATGCATTGCATCTAGCAGTGAAATAGTAGGGTGGGATGGGGGGGGGAAATAGAGTGTGCAGGTAAAGACGGGAGGGGGGGGCTGAGTGGGAGAAGAGAGGTGGGAGGGGGAGGGAGAGAGGGGAAGGAAAGAAGAGCAGAGAGAGGATGAGAAGGGAAGAGAAGAGAGGAACACCATTGCATGATAGCAAGTCAATGCATTAACTAGCAGTAAAGTATAACACAGCATACTAGGTACATAAAATCTGACAAATGGTTAGGAGAAAGGACCCAAACTATTGCATAGACCTCTCAAGACAACTCATGTGGATGGGGAGTCCCAATCTGGAGAAGCGCAAGGTAATAGGGATACCAGCTGATTAGAAGATGGAAATCTCAGCAAGTGCCAAATGCGGCGGTGTAGATATAAACAATAAAAGAGATGGTGACCAGAGTATTGAAGTATTCAAGCAAGCGGTAATTCAAACCGTAGAGGATCTTTGGCATAAGTGGGAGCTATTGGTCATCTATGAAGAACATGCAGGCGACAATGTGTGCAAGAAAGAGTTCCACTTGCGATTGAACTTGACAAGATTGGGAGACGAGGCAGTTGTAAGCTCGAGGGCTTCCTTGGCTTGTAATTGTTGCAGGCCCGAGATCACTTCGGTTAGGGTTGGAGGCAAGTCGCGTATCCATTTGGCCAGGATAGTTCTTCTGGCTATCGTATAGCAGGTTAAGAGCCATGTTTTATGTGTTTTGATGATGGAGCCTTGGCTCTTAGGCAGGTTGATGATAGAAGAGTCCAGGTGTCCAAAGAGGAGTGCGTAAGGATCTTTCAGGGGTGTCAGACCCATTTTGGTAGTAACATAGGCTTCCACTGAGGTCCAAAAGGCGGAGATACGTGGGCATGACCAGAGTCTGTGCGCGAGAGTAGGTTTGGGGGCATTGCAGAGCGGACAGCCAGTCAAATGAGTAGAATGGGAGTTTCTGGAGAATGGGACATAGCTGCGGTGCATAATCTTGAACTGTTGCTCCCTCCAAAATTCATTGGTGATGGCTTTGTGAGAGGCCAAGTAGCCTGACAAAATAAGTGAGTGGGCGTCAGGATTAGGGAAGTCTTTGGCCCAGGTGGAGTTATGAAAAGAAGATTTGCTGATATCCGGGGAAGACAGGAGAGTTTTATATATGTCCGAAATTTTGTGGAGGCCTTGATCCAGAAATTGGTCGACCAGGGTAGGTTGAAACCGAAGTAAAGGGTCGGGACAAGTTTTGACTACAAAGCTGATAGCTTGCAAGATTCCCAGAGTGTGTCCCTTCGGAAGGTGAAAACGCTCCCTAATCACTGAGATGGGTTAAGGTGTACCCTGGACGGGATCAAACAACTGTGAGAAACGGTGAAGACCCCTGGTGTGCCAGTCCCGGAAATGTAGATAATACTGCGCCTGTGTGAAGAGAGGATGTCCACAGATAGGGAGATGATGAGACATGGTGGGTGAAGATCGGTTTTTGCGGTGGATTTCCCTCCAAGCTATGTTGGTGTCTCTAATTAGGACATTGTTCTTCAATGCGGGTGGTAGGGCACTGTGTTTACAATGTAATATGGCAGCCAGGTCATAAGGCGAGGACTGGTGGGATTCTAGTAGGAGATCAGAATATCTGGAAGCTTTGCCAATCCAATCCAGCCCTACTCTAAACACACATGCGAGGTTGTACAATCGAGCATTGGGGAGTGCCACCCCACCCTCCCTCCTCGGCAGATACAGTTTCTGGAGGGCAATGCGGGGCCTTTTGCCTTGCCATATGAAGTTGGATACAGCTCTAGTTAACTTTTGCATATCCGCATGCCTCACCAGAAGAGGAATCGTCTGGAGAGGATATAGCAATTTGGGGAAGCCCACCATCTTATACAAATGACATCTGCCGAAGAGGGAGAGGGGGAGGCCCATCCATGTGTCTAACGAAGATATTATTTTAGAAATAGTAGGTGGGATATTCAGGTGGGATATAGACAAAGGGGTGCGGCCAATTTTGATGCCCAAGTACGTGATAGAGGACTTAGCAATAGAAAAGAGAGGTGTGGAAGGCCAGGGATTATGTGTGGCGTGACGGAGAGGGAGGAGTTCGCTTTTGGAAAAGTTTATCTTTAGACCGGAACAGAGGCGGAAGTCATTAAATATTTCATGGACTAATTTGGAGTCCCTGACAGGGTCAGATGTAAATATGAGTATGTCATCAGCAAATAGGGCTATGCGTAAATCAGAGTCGCCTATATGGATACCATGGAGATCAGGATGGTGAAGAATGTAGCTGGCAAGGGGTTCTAGAGCCAAGTTGAACAATAGTGGGGACAGTGGGCATCCCTGTCTGGTTCCCCGGCGTAGGGAGAACGGTGCAGAAACATGACCGTTGGCCACAACACAGGCGGATGGGTTTGTGTACATGGCTTTGATAAGGTGGACAAAGGGACCCCGGAACCCGAAACGTTGTATGACCAAATGGAGCCAATCAATGTCCACCCTATCAAAGGCCTTCTCAGCGTCTAGAGAGATAATGGCCATGTCGGACAAGGGGTGAGCTTGGGACGCTTCCAGGGCTGCTAGAACCTTTCTGATATTGGCCATTGCTGACCTGCCAGAGGTGAAGCCGGCTTGGGCAGGGTGGATCAAGGTGGGCATGATAGGGGCAAGCCTATTGGCTATGATTTTGGATAGTATTTTACCGTCTAGATTTAGAAGTGAGATGGGCCGATAGGATCCTGTTTCGGTTGGATCCTTACTGGGTTTAGGTATCAATTTGACGTGTGCCTGGAGGCCCGTGGGGAAATAGGGATGGCCCTCTAGAACATGTTGATACAGTGATTGAAGGGTCGGCGCTATAGTGTCTACCGACGCTTTGTAAAAGTCAGAGGTGAAGCCGTTGGGACCGGGCGCTTTACCTGATGCCAATTTTGCTATGGTGGATTTGATTTCCTCCAAAGAAATTGGGGCATTCAGAAGGGAAAGTTGGTCTTCCGTAATAGTGGGGAGAGTTACAGAAGCCAGCCAAGATTCAGCGGCTTGGGTGTCATCTCTCTCCAAACTGTAGAGGTCTGAGAAGAAGTTGGAAAGAGAAGCAGCTATTTCCGTCGGTGAGGTAGTCAGTGTGCCAGCACTTGATTTCAGCGCCCTAATGTGTGTAGGAGTGAACGGACTTTTGCATAATTTGGATAGCAGTTTGCCTGGTTTATTGCCATATTTGTCGTATTGGAGATCCTGGATGGAAGAGTATAACCTCTCCTGCGCCGCCGCCCAAGTATCAAAAACTAATTTCGCCTCTTGTCATTTTTGTCTGTTAGATTGGGTATTGGATTGAGATAGAGCCAAGTGTGCGAGGCGTAGCTAGGTACTTGCATCAACATATGCTTTTTTGATGACCCGCTTGCGGCCGGCGGCGTAAGAGAGAATACAACCCCTCAACATAGCCTTCCCCGTTTCCCAAAACAAAGCAGGATTGGAGGTGTGGGAAGCATTAGTGTGTGCAAATTCCTGCCAGGTGTTCTCAATTATCGTCGCTAGTTGAGCGTCGCTTGCCAGGAAGGACGGCAACCGCCAGCTGCTTGAGGGCGGCTTGGGGAATGCTTCCAAGAGGTCAATTGACACTGGGGCGTGGTCATAAATTGCTATGTCGTAAATTGTGGAATCCGTGATCAAGGGTTGTGAGAGGGAATTAGTGAAAAAATAATCAATGCAGGAGAGGGAGTTGTGTGGGTTAGAAAAGAAATGAAGTTACGTCCCGTAGGGTGCAGGAGGCGCCATATATCTGTAAGTTGGACATGCAAAAGCGGCCAAGTGGCTGGGGTGGGGAGTTCTATCCAACGGGCGGTGAGATGTCGGACGTGCCCTGTCTTCCCTTTCATCCATGACTGTGTTCATATCACCTGCAAGGATTAAAGGGACATGAAGGGAACGTGCCAATTGGGAGGCAATGCCTTGAAAGTATTGTTTTGATGGGGAATTGGGAGCATACGTAGTTGCCAGAACCCATTCCTTCGAACCAGAGGACAAAGTGATAGCAATGAATCTACCCTCCATATCTGTGTGAGAGGAAAGGACAGTGCCGGTGAAGCGCTTGTGGATGAGGACAAGAACACCTGCCTTCCCCTTAACTGCGGGAGAGCTCAAAACCTGGCCTACCCAGAGTTCCTGCATACGTTTAAAGTCCTGTTCAGAGAGATGAGTCTCTTGAAGGACTGCAATTTCTGCACGAAGTCGTTTCAGATGGCGAAGGATCGCCATTCGCTTATGGGGGGATCGTAGGCCCTTAACGTTCCATGAAATTATCCTAACCATAGGTGTGTGTTAAACAAGTAAAATGATGCAGATGTTGTAGAGTTAAAATCGCGTACTGTGTAGTGAGTAAAATTGCAGAGCGTTGTATTTGGAAAGGTATATAAAAAAATTGGGCGATGGTGTAGGGAGTAGGGATAGGTGGATGGAAAATTGGCAGAGCTTGTACAACAGAAATCAAACAATACAGAGCAGTGAAAAGACACTTACGTGTCCATGGAAGCCTGAACTTCGCTTCTTCCCACATGTGACTATCGCCTACAGCAGCGCTACCGGGGAAGGTCGACGATCTGGCCCAAGCGGCGAGTCCGCAGCCCCATCCACAGGTAGATGAGAGTGTAGATGAGGTCCAGCCCAGACATCTCCAACAACAGCAGAGTGACTACAACCAGCTGTAAGGGAGCAGACTATCCGGGGTAGCACCCTGTGAGGAGGTGGGTAAAAGAAAATAGTCAGGTAAAACATTTCATATAATCTAACAAGAGCCTAGATATACGAACCAATCCGTCAATGTACGGTAGGGGGTGAGAACGAGACATGGGCATGCCATCTAGGATGTTCGACCCCACCTGTAGATAGGTAGAGGGGTAGTAAAAAACGCTAGGGATGTTACAGGCGGGTGAAAATGCAACTAAGCAGTGGCTTCAGGGGCTCCCATTGACAATCCTTAGCACGTTGATGGAGCAAAATAAAACTGAAAACGGACCGAGGAACATAGATGGGGTTCGCCAACTTTAACGTAGGTCACACAGGATTGTACTTCCCGGAAAGATCAGTGAGTCGCAGTTTTTTAGCAGGCTCCTTGCGGGGGCTCCGTTGATCTCTGGGTTGTTGGTACCTGGCAGAAGACTGTGCAGGTGGTGCGGAGGTGTCCATCGGCAGTCTCAGGTGGGAATTAAGGTAATCCCAGGCGTCATCCGGGTGGGTGAAGGACTTGGAGAGGCCTGTCGAATCTGTGAATCGCAAAGTCGCAGGATAAGCCAGAGTGAACTTTATACCCTGCTGATAGAGGGCGTTACAGATTGGTTGTAGGGCCTTACGGCGACGGGAGACCTCCTGTGAGTAATCCGCGAACAGCAGTAATTTATGGCCGTCAATTTGCAGAGCTTTGGAGTTGCGATAGGATTTCATCAAATTATTCCTGTCAGCAAAATTCAGGTATTTCACTATCACTGGGCGTGGAGTGCGCCTTTCATTAGAGGGGGTACCACTCGGTGTGCCCGTTCAGCAATGCGGGGGGCTGTGAGTCCCAAGGCCTGAGGTACTCGCTGAGAACACAGTTCCATCAGGGAATCCGCACCAAATGATTCCGGGAGACCTATTATGCGCAGGTTATTTCTGCGTGAACGATTTTCTAGATCATCCACTTTGTACAAGAGATATTGTTGCGTATGTTTGAATTGTTTCTCAGAATGGAAAGATGCCTGTGTTTCTTCCTCTATGTCAGTCACCCTACTCTCAAGCTCAGTGAGGCGGAATGCATGTTCACTCAGATCCTTCCTGATCTGAGCAATGCCTGCAGCCATAGCTTTATCAACAGCTTCTGTGATTGTTGGGGATAGCAGGGCTGCGACAGCTTGAACTATGCCACTGTAATGTTCCGGTGACACCACGCTAGTGGCTGCGGGGGTGGCCACAACTGCGGCATAGCTAGGTCCGGGTGGATGCTGGCTGGGATGTAAGGCAGCGCCCTCCGCCATCTTGCCTGTCTGTGAGGCGGCAGAAGAACAGTTTGTGCAGTCGGGCGGAGGAGCTGCGGGAGGTCCGTGGACCAGATATTTGTCCATGGGGTGTTCCCCTAATTGGTAGTGGCTGCGGGGGGTGCCGCGGACTCACCGATCGGGCGGATTGGCAGGTTTTTTACAACGATGTGTCCGGAGCCACTACTTCCTGCTCCCTCACATCTGGCGCCAGAACCGGAACAAGGCACATCTTGATAGATGTAATTCACCATGATATACAGACAAGAGATGTATATAGAAAGATATTTAGGATTATGAGTACCATGAGTGATGAGAAAACAGAAAAACAGAAAAATCAAACCACAAGTGTTGTGTCCAATAAAGAGTGATAATTGTCCCGAAGGGGATATACTATAAATTAGTGTAGTCTCAGAGAGGGAGTGTTGGTAAAGCAAAAAAAAAAAACACGTGTGAATGGAGACTTACCATATGGAAGCCATTCGTTGACATAAGCTTAATGTGGTTAATAAAAACGAGGCAGAATGGTCCAATTTAGTTCACATATAAATGTGTGTGAGGTGAGGACAGTTACAGCCTATATATAGGGCAACGCTCAAAAAGGGCACTGATAAAGACCTGAAGAGCCCTCAAGGATTCCAGAATTTAAGGCAACAAGGAATCCATCACTCATAAGTATACATCCAATATGGTTTCAAAGGAAGAAAGCCATCTGTAAAGTGGAATCGGTATTCAAAAATCAGTAAATGTGCAGAGGATATCTCAAAGCACATGCAAGTGTGCCAATAAGCGATAATGAAATGGATATAGCTTACCCCTTTTCCAAGATTGTATTAGATGTAGCCAGTATTGAAAAAGATCTTTACGGGTTGGTGACCCCTCAGAAAGCCAACCATACTTAGCCTCACAGAGTTACAACGTTTAAATGAGATAGAAAATGGCGCCAAACCCGACTCCCTCGCGTCTCCCGCCCCCCACATCCGCCCGCCAATTGTCCGAACCAGACATGCGGGAGGATGTTCTTGTGTGCGCCACTATCGACAACTTCTGGTCCGGAAACCGGAAGTGACGAAAGGACTCCATATTAGTGTCTGCAACAGCCGTAGTATGGAAAGATGTTAAGATACAGAAAAACCTTCAATCTTTAAAAGGAAAAAGAACACTCCAAAGAATAGGAAATTGAGTAAAAGTTACTCGATCATATTACTTCTACCTGATACAGATGTAAAAAGAGATACCAATAACTAATTAGATATTATTCTCTGATTATATTATCACGCAATATGACAGTTGATCCTGATATTCATTCCTATTTATCAGTTGGGTTGTCTGATACGAAAATACATACAAAGACCATTTTTACACAATATTAGAGAGAGTAATTGAAAAATACATTTACATATATAAATATGCATATATGGACTCAATATAGATAAAATTTTGCCATCCATAAAAAAATATAATATTTTTTTAGTCCGTATTGGTCAATGTATAGTCATTTCCATTTTACCGAAATAGATTTTTTTCCTCCCACTAGTTCTTTACCATATGAGTAGGTTTAGGAGTCACCGAAGACAGGACAATAGATCTCCTGATAACCAGTCCCAAAAAAAAAAAAAAAAAGGGAGGGGGGAAGGGGGGGAAAAGAAAATCAGACAGCCGGGAGCAACATGACTTGAAAACATTCTGGTAACATGTACAGGAGCAGTAAATTTCACCTATAAGGCGGTGGACCTCTCAAAAAAGAACCCCTTGTTGGACAGCGTCATTCTTCCAAGAAAGGCGCATAACTCAAATGTTCATTGAGTCCAGGAGGGGCACAAGCATTCAAAGAAAAAATCCAGCGCGATTCCCTTTGAAGAATGACACTGTCAAAGGGTCCACCCCTGGGGCCTGGGTGGACCCTTTCTAAAGCAAATAATCTAAATTTTGGGCGTTTGTATCTATGTGTGTATGCTATATGCCGAGCGATCGGACTTTCCAAATCTCCACCCTTCGTATATGTTACGTGGTCTTTGATTCTTTCCCAGAAACGTCTTTTAGTCTTACCCACATAAAATGCTGGGCATTCGCATTTCTACAGATATATAATTCCAATAGTCTGGCATGTTACAAGATGTCTTGAAACAAAGACTTTACCATTGGGAAGAGTTTGTTGGGATTTTGTAGTAATATGTTTACAATAGATACCTATGGAAAGTTCCATGAGGAAGTTTCGCACATGGATCAATTCTTTTATTTCTTTCATAGTGACTAGCTGTGACTAGATCTTTTATAGATTTACTTCTTCTAAAAATTAAGTTAAGTCTATTCTCTACAAAATTGCCCAAGATTTTGTCTTCCGTTAGTAAGTGCCAGTGTTTGGCCATTATTCCTCTTAATTGGTTAGATTGGGAACAGAATCTTGTGATCATTCTAGTTTTGTTAGGAGTTGGAGCAGGTTCCCCTTGGAATAGAAGGAGATCCCTTGGACTATCTTTGGCCTTCTTGTAGGCTCTTTTAGTACTTTTTTTTTTTACTGTAGCCTCTATTTAAAAATCTCGTTTGTAATTGTTTTGCTTCTAGCTCAAAGGTCGAATCTTGTGAACAGTTTCGCCTGATTCTGCAGTATTGTCCTGTTGGTATCCCTTCTATGACAGGCTTAGGGTGACTGCTGTTTGCATGTAACAAAGAATTTGTGGCAGTGGGTTTTCTAAAATGTGTCATCACTAGCATGTTGTTAGAGTCCCTGTAAATCTCTAAATCCAAAAAGGGAATCTTATTTAGATCATATACATATGTGAAATGTAAATTGAAGGTATTATCGTTGAGAATATCAACAAAATCCTTCAATTTATCCATGGGGCCCGACCATAGGACAAAAACATCGTCTATATATCTCTTCCATACCTCAATATATTCAAGGTATTGTGCCAAAGGCTCCTGTGCAAAAAGCCAACGTTCCCAACCCCCCAGGTACAGGTTCGCGTAGGATGGGGCACATTTCGTCCCCATCGCTACTCCCTGTACCTGGAGGTAGTGGGAACCGTCAAAGACAAACACATTATGCGTTAGAATAAAGAAGAGTAGATCTAAGATGAATTTATTGAGTCTTCTATGGTTGAGCCCCCTTTCATTCAGAAAAGTTTCCACCTTTTCTACACCCCGGGTATGTGGTATGTTGGAATATAAAGATTCCACGTCTATAGAAACTAGCACTGTGTTTTTCTCAATTTGAATGCCATCAACTGTTAATAACATGTGCATTGTGTCTTTTAAGTATGAGGGCAAAGCCTCCACATGTGGACGCAAATATGCATCCACATATGAGCTAGCATTTTGTGTTAAGCTATTTATACCCGAGACAATAGGGCGTCCTGGGGGGTTGGCTTGCCCCTTATGCATTTTCGGAAGTGCATAAAATGTCGTTTTTTTTTCCAAAACAATTTATTGAAAAATAGGTAAAAAGCATTACATGAAATGAACGCCATGTAAAAACAAAGAATACATAATACACTTGAAAATAGCACATTCCAATATAAAATGTACAATACAGAAAAACGATAGATTCATAACAGTTTATAAACAGCAGGTGAGGGGAAAATCACCTCAACAAATGTAGTGAGCAAAAGACACCTTGAGCTGCCCAAACAGAGTAGGGCATAGCAAGGGACACAGGCTGGGCATGTGGAGGCACTTCGGAGAAGGCCATAAGGAGCTACAAGAAGCAAGTGTCACTTATAAAGAGGACCAGACTCAACGTCCTCCCTCTATACAGGAGGTAACAAACACACTCAGGAGGGGGAGTAGGTGGGAGGGGGGAATGGAGCTACCAGGTATAATGTTGCAAGGCGTTCGCAGGAGGTGTGGGGAGTGCTCGCTAATTGGCTCAGCCAACCAGCAGAGAGCATAGAGGACAAGGGAGGGAGGGTATCGCATGGTAGGGGGTGGGTAGGAGGTAGGGAAATGGAGGGAGGGGTAGGGGGAAGAGAGGAAAGAGAAGAGGAAAAAAAAAAAAAGGGGGGGGGGTGGGAGGGCCAACAGACGCACACAAAACGAATACACACCACGACACCAGGGGGGGGGAGGAGAAGTAAACACAAGCAAGGCAGGTGGTAGCAAGAGAGGCCAGTATCAGGAAAGGGCCAGCAGGAAATGGCAATGCAATCAACGGCTGAGCGTAGAAAATTCCGGGGTGCTGATAAAGTGCAGCCAGCATGCCCATTTCTTGTGATATGTGGCAGGAGTGTCATGGGCTATATGAATGAGTTCTTCCATCTCCACTATATTGGACACCCTGCGGAGCCATTGTTTGATTGTCGGGGGTAGCGGGGAGTTCCACAACACTGGGATACATTGCCTGGCCGCGTTGAGCATGTGAACCGCCAATGACTTCGTGTAAGAAGCGTGTGAGGCAGGGGTATGATGTAGAAGGAATTGAGCCAGTGTGAATTCCAAGGCATACGTGGTAACCCGTGTGGTTATCCTGTGCACTTCCCGCCAGAAGGAGGACAATTGCGGGCAAGACCAGAAAATATGGAGAAGGGATCCAGTAGCAGAGGAGCATCTCCAACAAGTGGGGGGGGATAGAAGGGAAAATTTTGTGTAGAAGCGTCGGGGTACGATACCACCGGGATACAAGTTTGTATCCATTCTCTTGAGTAGACACATTCCTGGAGCACTTGTGATTTTTGATAAAGATTTGTTCCCAGTCTTCTTCCGAGAACGAGCAGGATAGTTCCTCTTCCCAGGCGGCGCACCTTTTACGCACAGCTTGACCGGATTGCGAAAAGAGAAGAGAATGAGTGATCGAAACAAGTTTGCGAAGGGGGCCCTCTTGTTGGCAAAGATTATCAAATGGGGATGGAGAGTCCGTACATGGAAATCTGCGAGTGAAGGACGAAACAAAGTGGCTCAGGAGAAGAAAGGCCCAAGGCGGGATAGGGGGGCAGTTGGTCTTCCGAGCAATAGAAGCGACCGGGTAGAACTGTCTGCCATCACTGAGGTGGTGAATACGCAAATGAGCATCAGGCCAGTGATCCGCAAGGTAAGTGCTGGTCATTCCTGGAGGGAAATCAGGGTTTAATCTGATTGGGGTCATAGGGCCCAAAGGCGCCGAAATCGCCGTCGTTTTACACGCCCATCTAAAGGTACGGAGTGTCGAACTGATCAGAGGATGCTGCTGCAGTTCAGTTGGAACCAACGACGTCTTGATCCACGGAGTCGATGCTAGGTCGAGAGAAGTAAAACCGTCTTCGATGGTGACCCAATCTTTAAAGGTTTTATGGACATTCCAGTCAACGATTCTGGGGAGATGACAGGCAATGTGGTAGTTGCGGATGTCGGGGAGCCCGATGCCCCCTTTATGTTTAGGTAGGGACAAAAGATCATAGTGAATGCGAGTTCGCTTGTGTTGCCAGAGGAATTCCGTCGTCAATTGTTTGTAGGTGCGGAAAAACGGTTTCGGGATAGACACCGGAATGGTTTGAAGGACATAGAGTATCCTGGGCAGGATGTTCATCTTGAGAACCGCGGCTCGTCCGAACCAAGATATCGGGAGCCTGGTCCAGGCGGACAAGTCGGTCTTAATTTGGGCAAGAATCGGGGGGAAGTTGCAAATAAACAGACGGCGAAGGTCGGAGGGGAGCTGAATCCCCAAATACGTGATCGAATCGCTTTGCCAGACGAAAGGGAAATTGTCCCAACAGTGTTGTACGGCCGATGGGGGTAGCGTCACATTCAAGGCGAAGGATTTTGAAAAATTTATTTTGAGATTGGACAAAAGAGTAAATTGTCGGAATTCCTTCATAACCGCGGGGAGGGAGGTAACGGGTTCCGTAAGGAATAAGAGGAGGTCGTCCGCGTAGGCGGCCACCTTATATTCTGCCCCCGCGAAACGCACGCCGCGAATGGTTGCATTATTTCTGATGCTATTGAGGAAGGGCTCCAGGGTGAGTACAAAGAGGATTGGGGATAAAGGGCACCCCTGCCTGGTCCCATTACCGATGGGGAAGGCATCCGACAGGGTATCATTAACCCGAACACGGGCCCGTGGTTTCGTATAGAGAGACATAATGAAATTGAGAATGCGACGACCAAGGCCCCATGCCGTCAGGGTCGCCTCCATGTAGTCCCAAGAGACCCTGTCGAATGCCTTCTCCGCATCCAGCGATAGGAGGAAACCGCGTTGTTTGGTCGTAGAGAGGGCATGGTGAAGGTCGATCGCCTTGATGGTATTATCCCTGGCCTCTCGGCCAGGGATAAAGCCCACCTGGTCTGGATGAATACCCTTGGAGAGGAGTGGGAGAAGTCTGTTCGCCAAGATTTTGGCAAAGAGCTTCACGTCCACATTAAGCAGTGATATCGGTCGGTAGCTGGAAGGGGAGGAGGAGTCCTTCCCTTCCTTAGGTATGACCACAATGTGGGCCTCAAGCATGCAGGGGGGCAGTGCGGTTTTGTAAGATCCTGGTACTTTCAGTACCTTCTAGCCTCTTACTTCCGGGTTGCATTCCACCATTCAGGTAGATGGAACGCATATAGCTGCATGTTTCTTTAACAACTGATGACGTCATCACTAGGCGCCGCTCTGAGCGGCTATTTCAACCGACGGTCTGCACTCACAAGGTGTTCGTGCAACAGCTCATAATACAAGCCTGACTGACGCTGCCGTATCCTCCAGCTATCTTCCCTATACCTGGACTGACCGGAGCCTCGCTACTTGATCCTTTACCTCGCTACCTGATCCTTTACCTCGCTACCTGATCCTTACCCTCGCTCACCAGCCTGTGATAAGTACCTCGCAGGGGATCCCTTCCTACCAAACCACTTGCTATATCTTTCTGCATAATAAGAACTGTTACTAAGCTCTAAGATACATGCTCTCACCATCTATCACCTGCATCGCTACCTAGAGTGTTAGCTCTTGAACCTACTACCACCTGTAACCTATATCCTTGTGTTTGCTTAGCATATCCTGTACACTTCATCTGTTATCACCTATCACCTATTACCTGTACATGATTGCTATCTCTCCTGCATACTATCTATCTATCACCATCTGCTATCACTCCTGCAACATTACTACCTGAGTGCTTATTATTATTTGCTATCACTACTCAAGCCTATCCCTTCAGTATATCACCTCACTACTATTGCATAGACCTCTATCACTCCAACAACATCATCTCTGAGTGTTTGTGTGTGCATACTGAAGCAGGCTGAACCACCATGATGAGTCAAGAGAGTTGGATAAGGTGATTCAACACATCTCTACACGACTACTGAGTGGAAATTCTGCAGCTGCAAATCCAGTTCACAAAATCAAACCCCAGAGCGTTACAGATTGCACGAACCCGAAAAAATGGATTCAGCAGATTTAGCCACTCATGTGATGCACCTAACACAAAAGGTAGATGCATTAATTGTTTCTCTTACCGAAGTGCAAAAAGAAAATCATACTTTGAGACAGCAGGTAGCCCGTGTATCACAGCTCACTGCTGCTCAACCCCGTGAGCCCAAAATAAACCCTCCACAAGTGTTTACAGGTGATCGGAAAAAATTTCGTGAATTTAAAAACGCATGTCAATTGCTTTTTAATTTAAAACCTCGTACTTACAATACAGACCAAATTAAAGTCTGTACCACTATATCATATATGTCAGGTGATCCACGGGCCTGGGCAGACTCCTTCTTTGAGAAAAATGACCCTCTTCTCAACTCCTATCATGCGTTCTTAGCAGAACTTTCTAGCCTGTATGAAGACCCAAACAGGCAGAGTACTGCTGACACCCAATTGAGGGCTTTAAAACAGGGAAGGAGACCTGTTGAAGACTTCGTAGCAGAGTTCAAGAGATGGACCCTAGATTCAGGGTGGAATGACGCATCTCTACGAACCCAGTTCAGGCTCGGGTTATCCGAAGCCGTAAAAGACGAGCTCGCCCGAGCGGATTTACCTGGCACTTTGGATGCCTTAATACAACTCAGCATCAATATCGACAGACGGTTACGAGAAAGGAAGGCTGAGAAAATGGGAGTACCATTAACCAATCCTTCTCGATTTTCGTCCTCCGACCCTACTCCTATGGAGGTAGGAATTATACGTCCACCATTGTCGTCTGTTGAACGAGCCAGGAGAAAATCTCAAAATCTCTGCATGTATTGTGCATCCGCTGATCATCTGATAAGCGTCTGTCCCCTTGTCCTCAAAAAAGAGGGTAAGTGTTAACATGTATTACTGGGGGGATTAACGACTTCTTTTTCTAATCCCTATCTTTTCATTCATTTGATCTTACAGTGGGACCAAAATAGAATCACTACTAAGGCTATGATCGACACAGGATCTTGTGGGAACTACATTGACACTAGTTTTGTTGCTTTGAATAAAATACCTATTATTTCAAAACCTATCCCTGTCTCTGTCAGTTTAATTAACGGTATTCCGTTATCTTCTGGTCCAATTACCAATCAAACACAAGCACTTCTTGTTACTACTAACAAGTCTCACGTTGAGACCACCACCTTTGATGTATTACCTTCACCACATTTTCCCATTATTTTTGGGCTTCCCTGGTTGCATATACATCAACCAAACATTGATTGGAAAACACGGACCCTAACTTTCCCCTCTCACTATTGCGAGACCACGTGTAACCTCCAATCTTATAAAAAAATCCTGTCCATGGTATCGGATGAATTCACACCACCACCATGCTATCAGGACTTGTCTGAAGTCTTCCTTGAGAAAAATGCTCAAGTATTGCCTCCCCATAGGGACTATGATTGTTGTATCGATCTACTTACTAACAGTAAACTACCTTTCGGACATGTTTATCCTCTATCTCAGGATGAACTTTCTCATCTTAAGGAATACTTAGATGAGAATTTAGCGAAAGGGTTTATTAGACCCTCTACTTCTTCCACAGCTGCAGGACTTTTCTTTGTCCGCAATAAGGATCTAAGTCTTAGGCCTATCATTGACTATAGGCAGTTAAATACTATTACTATAAAGGATCGCTATCCTCTACCTCTCATTCCGGAACTCATTGAACAAGTGCGTGGAGCCACTTACTTTTCAAAGTTGGACCTAAAAGGGGCTTACAATCTCATCCGCATCCGTGATGGGGATGAGTGGAAGACGGCATTCAGAACTAGATACGGACTATTTGAATATCTAGTGATGCCCTTTGGATTGTGTAATGCTCCCGCAGCATTCCAACGCTTCATAAATGACATCTTCAGAGACCTACTCGATGTTTGTGTTGTGGTATATCTGGATGATATACTCATTTACTCTCAATCCTTGTCTGAACATGTAAGACATGTACGACTTGTGTTGTCCAGATTACTCGCACACAATTTATATATAAAGCTGAAGAAATGCCTATTCCATAAGGAAGAAGTATTATTCCTAGGATACATCATATCAAAGAATGGCATTAAGATGGATATGAGCAAGATATCGTGTATTCTGGATTGGCCTGTACCAACAACTCGTAAGGCATTACAACGATTCCTCGGATTCTCAAACTTCTATAGGAAGTTCATCAAGAACTTCTCTTCTATCGTAAGACCGCTCACACAACTCACAAGTGTGAAAAAAACATACAAATGGTCTGAAGAAGCAAATAAAGCTTTCCGCTTGTTAAAATCAAGCTTCACTTCTGCTCCCATACTACGCCATCCAGACCCATCCCTCCAATACATCCTAGAGGTGGATGCGTCAAATATGGCTGTAGGAGCAGTTCTCTCCCAACGACCAACAAACGCTTCTCCACTTCACCCAGTTGCTTTTTTCTCTAAATCACTAAGTAGCCCAGAGGTGAAATACCCAGTGGGTGAAAAGGAGCTGCTTGCCATGAAACTGGCACTTGAAAATTGGCGACATTTACTCGAAGGTACCCGGTTGCCAATACTCATATATACAGATCATAAGAATCTCCAATACCTTCAGATCAACAAGACCCTTTCCCATCGGCAGGTACGGTGGTCATTATTCTTCCTAAGATTCAATTTCTTAGTGACCTACACTCCTGCAGATAAAAACAAGAAGGCGGATGCGTTATCACGGTTAACCGAAGATAACTGTGCTGAAATCCCTTCACTTCCTATAATACCCCATGATCGTATTATTGGTGTTGTTCGTTCCTTAAAGGAAGAGATTCTGCACAGCCTAGGACTGGATTCACCACCACCACAACTAAGTGCTGATGCAGAAGGCTTCCTCTATTTTGACAACAAACTCTACATACCTCCTGGTATGCGTACTAAAATTTTAGAACTATCACATGACGTACCTATGGCAGGACATATGGGTATGACTAAGACATTTAATTTACTCACCAGGCAATTTTGGTGGCCTGGAATGAAGACGTCTGTACAGAAATTTGTTTTTGAATCAAAAACCGAGTTTATTAAACTGTGAAAAAGTACAACAAGTACCATAAAATAGGAGCATATAAAGGTACAAAACCACATGTACAGTAATAAACAGGCAAAGCGTCAAAATACAAGAAATAAACCCAGAAGGAAAAATAAACACATCCCACACCACCCCCCCCTGACAAAAAACAAAAATAAAAATAAAAATAAAAAATAAAAAACCCCCCAAAAAGGAGAGGATCCCCCAGAGTCTAAAAAGCATCAGTCCAACAGCACAGAGAACATAAAACAAAGAAAACGTACACATGCATAACCCATCAAGTAGAACACGTTAAGGACGACTGCAGCCACTTATCCCAGATCTTATGGTATCTAGCGGGACAGCCCCGGTTAACGTAAATAATCTTTTTATAAGGCAGAGTAGCATTCACCTCGGCAATCCAGGCATTTAGTGTAGGAGGCGAGGGTTGCATCCAGCTATGCGCCAATAGCTTCCGGGCACTGAACAGTGTTTCGTGCATAAATTTCAAAGTGCTCTTAGGTACCTCCAAATCAGGGAATAAACCCAATAAGCATTGCCGCAGATCCAGTGAGACCGGAGAGCCCATCTGATCGTGCAGAAACCGAACCACTTGCTGCCAGAAACAATTAACGCGGGGACACTGCCAGATCAGGTGCTCAAAGGTACCAGCGGATAGCGAACATTTGGGACAGTCCGGGCTGCGGGAAGGGTCAAACTTTGCCATACGGATAGGAGTAAGATACACCCTGTGTAAAATATAGGTCTGCGTCAGCCTGTCAGACATCTTAGGAGACACCAGCCTACCCACCTCCAGCACATCACTCCAGTCCTCGTCATCCAACTCCCCAGCCCATTCCTCCCAGGCAGGTTTCAGAGAATACGCCAACTTCGTAGCCGACGGGGTAAGAAGCAAGTCGTAAAACAACGAGATCAGTTGCTTAGGTTCGTCTCCCCGAAGGATCAGAACAACATCCAACGGTTGCAACTGGGGGTAAGTACCACCAAACTGCGCATGCAGAGCGTGACGCAGCTGGAGAAACCGGAAAAACATAGAGTTAGGCAGTTGGAATTCAGCCTTTAGTTGATCAAATTGTTTAAGGCGGCCACCGCGGAGAACATGGAAGAGCAGGTATATGCCGTGTCGTATCCAGACCTGCGGATCCGGAATCAGCAGAAGCTCCCTAAGGCTTCTATTAAACCACAAGGGAGTATCGTCGTGAAGGGGAGGGCAGCCCAGTTTCGCCGCCGCCAAGTCCCAGATCCGCTTAATGTGGAACGCATATGTGTGCCTACCAGGGCTACCAAGCGCACCCGGAAGGCCTCGCAGGATATCACAAAAGGGATGAGGGAATTGGCCGGGGGAACCAGTGCTAACCAAGGACTCAAAGCGACGCCTATCTACCTTATCGAAATAAAAGAAATGGGACAACTGCGCCGCTATATAGTACAGGCTAAGATCGGGGACCGCTAGGCCACCAAGCTTGGTAGGGCACTTCAGGGCTCTCCAGGACAGCTTGTGCCTGGAGGAACCCCAAACAAAAGACTTCAAGATAGACTCCAGAACCCGGAAGAATTTCAACTGAATGTAAACTGGCGCATGCCAGAGGACGTATAGGATCTTAGGCAGCAAAATCATTTTAATCAAGCCGATGCGGCCCATGACGCCCAACGGTAGCCTAGACCAAACCTGTGTCTTACTCTTAGTCAGCGCTACGAGGGGTTCAACATTTAGGGGTACGTAGTCCGCCAAGTCCCGAGAGACCTGAATCCCCAGGTATCTAATGGAACTAACTCTCTGCAATGGCAAAGAGGCCTGGTCCAGCGGGGGGGGGGGGGAAGAGATCAATAGGGAGGATCTGAGATTTGTCCCAATTGATTTTCAATCCAGAGAAGACCCCAAAGCTCTCAATGAGGCGGAGGGCAGTAGCGAGGGAAGGCCCAGAGTCAGCGAGATACAGAACCATATCATCGGCATATAAGCCCACCTTTTCATCCAACGTTCCCGAAGACAAACCAACAATACCGGGGTGGTCTCGCAGCGCCATCGCCAAAGGCTCTACCGCCAAGGCGTATAGCAGGGGGGAAATGGGGCACCCCTGCCGCGTCCCCCTAGAGAGGGGGAAGGCGACAGAGGTCCACCCATTCGCCACGACCCGCGCTCTTGGGGAGGTATAGAGTATGGAAAGCCATTTGATAAAATTGGGGCCAAAGCCAAAGCAACGCAAGCATTGCCACAGATATAGCCATTCAACAGAATCAAATGCCTTGGCCGCATCTAAGGAAACCACCACCCTGGTACCAATCTGCGAGTGAGAAGCCTGGATATTCATATGCAACCGTCTGGTGTTGAACGCAGTGTTCTTAGCAGGCATAAATCCGGTCTGGTCCGCATGGACCAACGAGAGAATCACCTTGTTCAGACGCAGGGCTAAGATTTTAGCCAGGATTTTGACATCCGTTTGCAATAGCGATATAGGCCTATATGAACTCGGCTGACTCGGGTCCTTGCCCGGTTTAGGAATGAGCACAATAAGCGCTTCTCGCATAGAGTCCGGTAATGTATTAGCCTTAAAGGCCGCCTGGTATAATTCAAGAAGTCTGGGGACCAACGTCTCAGAAAACGATTGGTAGAACTCAATTGGAAGTCCGTCAGATCCAGGGGCTTTAGAACGAGCAAATAGGGACAACGCAGTCACGATTTCGGTTTCTGTTATAGGGGCCTCCAGAGCCCGGAGCTGTGGGTCCGTCAGAGTAGGGAACGTGAACTGATCTAGAAACGAGGAGAGCTCCTGAGCAGAATAGTCCGCCCTAGTCGCATAAACCTCCCGGAAAAAGGCAACGAATTCGGCCGCTACAGCAGCCGGCTCCGTCACGTGCTCCCCCGAGGGGGAAAGCAAGGAGATAACAACCGGGGGCCTAGAGTCAAGGTGGGCCAAATATGCCAATAATCGACCAGGCCGTTCGCCCTGTTCAAATATTCGCTGTCTGGCAAAAAACATACGGCGTTTAGCCCTCTCAAAACAAAGTTGGTCAGTCACCCGGGATTGCAGTTTAAGATCGGCCAAGCCAGCAAGAGTGGGGGCCTCAGCATATCCAGCCTCCAACTCTTGCAGCCGGGCAAGAGCCTGAGTGTAGGACAAGTCAGAGTTGCGCTTGTGACGATTAATATGCTCGCTCAGCAAGCGACGACAGTGCTTCTTAAACATGTCCCAGACAATTAAGGGGGAGGCAGTGCCCGCGTTAGAACTGAAGTAGAATTGCCATTCGCCCGCTAGCTTAGCAAGATCCGTCAAAACAGTCAGCCAGAAGGGGTTCAGTTTCCAGGTCGGGGAAGGAGTCACCACCGTCCTACGTACAGTGATGCAGTATGGAGCATGATCAGACAAAATGCGAGGGCAGAAGCCTGCCCCCATCAATCTGGGGAGAAGATGCCGGGAAATCAGTATGAAGTCTATACGAGACATAGAGGAGTGGGAGGAGGAGAAACACAAATAAGCCCTACAGGTGGGGTACAGATGTCTCCAAGTATCCACAAGGGCAAAGTCTGCCAGAAGCGAGTATCACGGGAGGGGTAGGCAAAGCCTCCGGACTGTCCCAACCTATCTAGAGCTGGATTCAATACGGTATTAAAATCCCCCAACCACATGGCCGGAAAGGTCGGGTGTCTAGACATGAAGGCAAAACCCTCTGCCAAGACACCCGAACAATAGGGGGGAGGCATATACCAGGCCAGTAGCAGTAGAGGGGAGTTATCAATAATAGCTTTAAGGAATACATACCGGCCCTGAGGGTCCAATTCGACCAAATGAACAGCAAAATTAACAGATTTAGCCACCAGAACCGACACGCCCCTGGAGGAAGTAGTGTGGGTAGAGTGAAACGCCCAGCCAACCCAAGGGCGTTTAAGCACCCGCTGCAGAGAGCCAGCAGCATGGGTTTCAACCAGCACAGTAACATCGGCTCGATGGCGCTTCAAATAGGAGAGCACTGCGGAGCGTTTCACTCTATCCCCAAGGCCACGGACATTCCACGTCAAAAAGGTCAGGGACGCCATATGGAGACAAAAAACACATAAAAAACAGCCGTCTCCGGTGGCAAACAGGGACCCCCAGAGCCGGCAGAGCATCCATGGGCAGTTGCGTAACATAAAACAAAGAAATGGTGGTGGACAAGTGCTGTAGAACCATATAGAAAACAAATAGACAGATAGAGGGGGGGACCTCTTAATAAAAGATAAAAAACATCACATTGCAAACATAAAACCCATTCCCACCCGGCTCTGCACAAACCCCAACTCGTGCGAGCATAAACCCTGAACAGAGTAAAAAAAGAGCACAGGCATATAGCAGCACGTCCTCCAGCCCCACACCTGGGCCCCAAAAAGGGGGGAGCAGGCAAGGACCGGGGGACAATACTGAACATACCGCAAAAAAATAAAACAGTTATATGAGCAGAAAATATAAAGCAGAGCGGGAAAAACAGAAAAAAAGAAACAGTAGAATGCATCCGTGCAATCTGGGGGCGATTAACTCGCTGAGTAACGTGGAGAGAGAGCAAATCCCATTCCTTAGGAACAGGATCAGGAACAGGAACAGGAACAGGTTCAGGAAGAGCTAGGTAGACTACCCAGTATACAACAAGATCGTGCGACAGTCAGTAGTCCCAAATACCCCAAGAACAGCAAGCAGGAGAAAATAAAAAAAGAGTCAGAAAAACCTCCAGGCATAGCAGCTATAGGGCAGATAAAACATATAAGGACTCCAGACCGTAAGGGGAGGGGGGGAGGCCCTCTGCAGAAGACACAAAAAACAGGGCTCACAGTCAGGATAGTGGGAAGCCCCCCCAAAACCCCCCCCCCCCAAAAAAAAAAGGGGAAAAGGTAATGCCAAAAAAAGGAAAAAAAACCCAGAAGAAAATCAAACAGTCACCAAGGAAAGCAAGGGACCTCAGGCAGGTGCAACATTGCGGCGGTCGAGCCAGTCCATGGCCAGTGCAGGATCCTCAAAGAATTGGACGCGGTCATCCACCTCCACCCGAAGGCGAGCAGGGTACAGCATAGCATACTTTAGGTGTAATGCCCTCATGCGGCGTTTAACCTCCTGGAACCGGGCCCGTTGACGCTGAACTTCACTGGAGAAATCCGGAAAGATGGCCACATGACCATTCTGATAGGGAATATTACCCTTTTCTCTGGAAAGGCAAAGGATTTTATCCCTGTCCCGGAAATTAAGGAATTTGGCAAAAAATGTGCGGGCCGGGGCTCCAGATGGGGGAGGCCGCCCTGGAATACGATGGGCCCTCTCCACCGCAAACATAACAGAGAAGGAATCGCGGCCGTAGGTGGTAAGAAGTAGATCCTCAAGGAAGCCAGCCGGATCATTTCCCTCAGCTCTCTCAGGCAGGCCGATGAACCGGAGGTTGCATCTGCGGAGACGATTCTCCATGTCGTCCTGTTTAGAATGAAGCTGCTGCACTTGGCGACGGAGCTCCTCGGCGGAGTGCTGCAGGGGATGCAGGATGTCCTCACTGGCACTGATGCGTGTCTCTGCCTCTGTGACCCGGTCCCTCAGCTGAGACATGTCTTGCCGAATTAGAGAAATGTCGACTTTGACTTCCTCTATTTTTGAGGTGAGGGTGCTCTGGCAGAGGGAGATGGCATCCAAGACCTTAGCGGTGTCTGCCGCGGGCTTCTCAGGGGTGGAGGAAGGGCCAGCGCCATCTTGGGCCTGTGGAGAAGGCTCCTGCCGGCAGAACTTGGCGAGCTGTGCACCGGCGTCCGTGCCGCGCTTCGGAGGAGACATGATGCCCGGAGGTTCAGCGGGACTCAGGGCACCCAAAGAGGTAAGTAAATAGCGGAGATATTGCCACAGGATAGCTAAACCGGAGATCGGGTAGACGGAGCTCTCACCACATGCGACCTATCCCATCACGCTCCAGGCCACGCCCCCCGTACAGAAATTTGTTTACTCATGTGACATCTGTGCAAGGTCCAAAATTGACACTACAAAACCATTTGGTCTACTTTGCAGTCTACCAATACCCAAAGTTCCATGGGAAGTTGTGTCTCTAGACTTCATAGTAGAGTTACCACCTTCCAAAGGATTTACTACCATCTTAGTGTCAGTGGACCATCTGACAAAGATGGCACATTTCATTCCTATTCGCAGACTACCTTCATCTAAGGAAACAGCGGAATTACTGGTGAAACATGTGTTCAAACTACATGGAATTCCAAAGACTCTCCTATCTGACCGGGGATCACAGTTCATCTCTAAGTTTCGGCAAGCTCTATGTCGCATATTGCGTATTGAGCGGAAGCTTACTTCCCCTTTTCACCCACAGACTAATGGGCAAACTGAAAGAGTCAACCAGTGTATTGAACCATATTTACGTTGCTACACCTCATACCTACAGGATGATTGGGTGGACCTCCTCCCTTTGTCAGAATTTGCTTATAATAATGCAACCCACAGTACTACTAAGCAAAGTCCGTTCTACCTAAACTATGGGTTTCATCCCACACTTCTTCCACCACGCATCCTACCATCAAGTAATCCAGTAGCCTCTGACTATCTCACCCAAATAAAAGACTCTCTGGATTTACTTAACACCACCATATCACATGCTCATAGCCAACAAAAAAGGTACTACGACCTTCGTAGAAGACCTTCCCCTCAATACACTATTGGGGATCTTGTCTGGCTATCTACAAAAAACTTGAGGTTGAAAATCCCCAGTAAAAAGCTTGGACCTCTGTTTTTGGGACCTTTCCCAATCGAGAAACTCATAGGAACGTCTGTGGTTCGACTCACATTACCGGCGGATCTTAAAATACACCCCATTTTTCACGTATCGCTATTAAAGCCACATATACCCAACCAAGGGATTAGACCTACCATCTTACCTCCACCTCCAGTACAAGTTGAAGGTGGAGAAGAATTTGAGATTAGGGAGATTTTGGATTCTCGTATCCACAGAGGAAAACTCCAATATCTCATCAGATGGAAAAACTATGGACCCCAAGACGACACCTGGTTGGATGCTTCTGACGTTCACGCATCCAGGCTTATACGAAGATTTCACTCCAAATACCCTGAGAGACCAGTGCTATAGGCCTTCTGGAGCCGGCCTTAGGGGGGGTACTGTAAGATCCTGGTACTTTCAGTACCTTCTAGCCTCTTACTTCCGGGTTGCGTTCCACCATTCAGGTAGATGGAACGCATATAGCTGCATGTCTCTTTAACAACTGATGACGTCATCACTAGGCGCCGCTCTGAGCGGCTATTTCAACCGACGGTCTGCACTCACAAGGTGTTCGTGCAACCGCTCATAATACAAGCCTGACTGACGCTGCCGTATCCTCCAGCTATCTTCCCTATACCTGGACTGACCGGAGCCTCGCTACTTGATCCTTTACCTCGCTACCTGATCCTTTACCTCGCTACCTGATCCTTACCCTCGCTCACCAGCCTGTGATAAGTACCTCGCAGGGGATCCCTTCCTACCAAACCACTTGCTATATCTTTCTGCATAATAAGAACTGTTACTAAGCTCTAAGATACATGCTCTCACCATCTATCACCTGCATCGCTACCTAGAGTGTTAGCTCTTGAACCTACTACCACCTGTAACCTATATCCTTGTGTTTGCTTAGCATATCCTGTACACTTCATCTGTTATCACCTATCACCTATTACCTGTACATGGTTGCTATCTCTCCTGCATACTATCTATCACCATCTGCTATCACTCCTGCAACATTACTACCTGAGTGCTTATTATTATTTGCTATCACTACTCAAGCCTATCCCTTCAGTATATCACCTCACTACTATTGCATAGACCTTTATCACTCCAACAACATCATCTCTGAGTGTTTGTGTGTGTGCATACTGAAGCAGGCTGAACCACCATGATGAGTCAAGAGAGTTGGATAAGGTGATTCAACACATCTCTACACGACTACTGAGTGGAAATTCTGCAGCTGCAAATCCAGTTCACAAAATCAAACCCCAGAGCGTTACAGGTTTCCGGGGAGAGGGAGTTGAACGCCGTCAAGAAAGGGGGGGACAAGACATCGGAGAAAGACTTATAAAACGCGACCGGGAGACCATCGGGTCCGGGACTTTTGTTGGGTTTCATTTGCTTAAGGGCAGTAGCCCATTCAAGTGGAGAAATAGGGGCATCCAGGGTGGAGCTAAAATCCTGGGAAACCGCTTGAGGCAGGT
Source organism: Pelophylax lessonae (assembly GCF_965119305.1). Taxonomy (NCBI): domain Eukaryota; kingdom Metazoa; phylum Chordata; class Amphibia; order Anura; family Ranidae; genus Pelophylax; species Pelophylax lessonae. Next base: position 91,772,182 of record NC_138775.1, read on the forward strand.
TCTGGGCCAGAAAATCCGCGAAGACACGGGGTCTGGTAGCTGGATTTGGGGAGGATGACGAGTCCGCTCTTGGCAGGTTATAGAGCTGACGGTAGAAGCGTTCAAATTCACCCGCAATATCTCGGTTGTTCGTCACCTTCGCCCCAGAAGGGGAGCGGAGGTGGTGAACCACCGTTTCGGTGCAAGGCCCGAGCGAGAAGACGGCCACTTTTGTTGCCGTATTCGTAGAAAAGATTCTGCGACAAGAGAAAGCTCCTGCGTGTCCTCCTGTCCAATTCGGCTTGAAGGCCCTCACGAGCCTCTGTGAGAGCCGCGAGGGCGCTCTGTGCCAAGGACCGCTTGTGCGTCCGTTCTAGGGCAGAGATTCGGGACAAAAAGTCCGCGACGGTCGCTTCCCGTTGTTTCCGCAGGGCCAAGGAGAGGGCCATGAGCTTGCCTCTGATCACGCATTTGTGGGCAGCCCATTGAATCAGCGGGGAAGTGTCGGGGGTAGCATTGTCACGAAAGTAATCCTGAAGGGTAGAATGTATTTCAGAAAGTCTAGCCGCATCTGTCAGTAGAGAGGAGTCAAGCCGCCATACACGGTCGCGAGGAGTACAGAGAGGTAGCGACAAGGTCATAGTGACCGAGCTGTGATCTGATAAGACAGCCGGTTCGATGGAAGAATGTGTGAGGTACGGAAGAGCCGTCTGGGAGAGGAACAGGTAATCTATTCGAGAGTACTTACAATGAAGCGGAGAGAGAAAGGTATAATCTTTGTCCCTCGCATGCAAGGTGCGCCAAGAGTCGTGAAGTTGTAGGGACTGCAAACTCAGTCGTATCTGTTTCAGAGCCCTGTAAGGGAGGCAGGAGGTGCCGGAGGAAGTGTCTAGCAAGGGGTCCAGGGGGACGTTGAAGTCTCCCCCAAGAATCAGAGCTCCCCTCTGAAATGGGATCAGCTCCGAAGCGACTTTCCTAAAGAAAGTGACTTGGGAGGAATTCGGGCTGTATACTGTAGCCAAGGTAATCTGAAAATCGTGGAGAGAACCCTTCAGAAAGAGATAGCGGCCATCTGGGTCTGCTAGAGAGTCTGTAACGGATAGTGGTAACGATTTAGCCACAAGGATCGAAACCCCTTTGGTACGCGAGTCAGGTGAAGGGGCGTGAAATACAGTGGGGTAATATTTGTTATAGCATCGAGGTACGGAGTCCGAGAGAAAGTGGGTCTCCTGAAGGAGAACCACATCCGCCCGGAGCCTACGCAAGTGTGTTAATATCGAAGAGCGCTTTTGGGGCGTATTAAGGCCCTTAACATTCAAGGATATGATTTTTAAAGTCTGGGTGTCAGAGCGGGCCGAATGGGGATGGGGACATCTTGCAAGACTCCAGAGGGGAGACAGGCACAAGGACTGACGACGGGGAGGACGACGGACAATCAATTAAAACAAACAGCAAACAGACACACAAGTATACACAAAAAAAAAAAAACCCGGGGGGGGGGGGAGGAGAGGGAGGGTCAGGAAGGCTGAAAGGGTAAGGCACTAAATCCGCGGGTGTTGGTAGACGTGCTACGGCACCCGACAAGGAAAGGGGAGAGTAGGGGGGAAGATATCGGATGTCAGTCGGGAGAGGGTAATTCCTCTACCGTTGGGGAGAGTGGAAGGTAAGGAGACCGAAAATGGAGGTCAGCACCAAGCACCTGTAGGGCCATTGAAAGCTGCAAAGGGTAGCCGAATCACAGCAAGAAATAGGATGGAGTGGGGAGAGGTAGACTGGAGTATTTAAACAGGAGAGCACAGGTAAACGGGGCAAGGACCTGGAGCAGGGACCGGTGGGCAAACACCAGGGGATAGGAGGTAGACAGTAGTCTTGGAAGCGGCAGTAGGCAAGCTCAAGAGGGGAGTGTAGAGCAACGAGGGGATGGGCTACAGAGTAAGGGCATAGTTGGGGAGGGTTAATCAGGGCGCATGGGGTAGGGAGATGACCTCTCGGGGAGGCGCCGGGCAGCCTTAGGGGGAAAGTGGGGGAGGAGGGGGGAAGGAGGAGGGAGGAGGGAGGGAGAGGAAAAGAAAAACAAAGGGGGGGGAGGGTAGGACGAGAGAAAGGAGGGGGGAAGGGGGGGGTAAAGGGGAGGGGGAAGGGAGAGGGAAGGTAGATAAAGGGGAAGGTAGAGGATGGGGGGGGGAAGGGGGAGGAGGGGGGAAGGGAGAGAAGGGGGGGAAGGTAGATAAAGGGGAAGGTAGAGGATGGGGGGGAAAGGGGGAGGGGGGGAAGGGGGAGGAGGGGGGCAAGGGAGAGAAGGGGGGAAGGTAGATAAAGGGGAAGGTAGAGGATGGGAGGGGGGAAAAGGGGGAGGGGGGGAAGGGGGAGGAGGGGGGAAGAAGGGGGAGGAGGGGGGTGAAGGGAAAGAAGGGGGGAAGGGAGAGAAGGGGGGGAAGGGAGAGGAGGGGGGGTAATAGGTGACAGGAATCTACAATGTAGGTACTAATAGGAAGGCCCAGTGTAAAGAGATGAGGAAGCCCAATAAAGCAATGAGATCACATTCCGTCTAGGCATCAGGGCGGCCCCCGGGCACACAACGTAATGGCAGTGGGCGTGCAGTATAACAGACCTGAGCAAGTCAGATAAACATTAGTACAAGGGTTAACCATAACCTACGATACCGGTGAATGCTGTCCAGCAACAGATGGGGGTAGGGCCAAAAAGGGCCAAAAGAAAGGGAGAAGTGAACAAAAACAGTGTTCAAAAAATAAACAAATAAACATGGATCATGGAACATCTCCAAGCCACCTCCATCTATTACTGGCAGCCGGGAACAGCAAGTGAGGTCAAAGAGCCGGTCAGAGGAGACATAAGCAACTGCATGAAGAACCGTATGTAGAGAGTGAAGGAGCTGGACCGAACTGCGCTCCGCCCCCCGGCCAAGCCACCACGGTAAACCGCGGCTCCCAGCAGGAAGGCAAGGACACAGACGCTCCCGCCCAACACGTAGGCCCCCCCCAGCACAAGTCCATACAAATCAGATACCGGACCCGTAGCAGCCCCTCCCCACCCCCACCCCGCCCGCCCCCAGCACCCCCAGTGACGGGGGAGGGGGGGCCCCCGAAGAACCCACACGGCGCGCAGGAGTGACCCACTCATACACAAAGCGTGATGAGATAGCCGCCGGTCGCTGGAAATCCCCGGACCCCCCCACCCACCCCCGGCAAGCACGCAAGGTTGAGCAGCATGGGGAACAACAAAAAGAAAAGTACAGTGGAAGCAACCCCACAATTAATAAACCCATGCAAAGAAACATTCCTAAGTTAAAGCATAAGCAGGGATAATCATCACCAAGGGCATTCCTGTAGCTGGGGTCTTGAGTCCCGAGAGCAGCAGGCGTGGATGGATGAAACCGGGTAGCGTCCAGACCGTTAGTCCTCAAACCGATGCATGGAGGTAGTTCACAGGAGAGGGAAGCGGGTGGCAGTACAGCCCCGGGCGGGCCCGGGGGGGGGGGAGGAGGAGCAGGGCCACGGACAGTAGCAAGGGGCCTCCAATCCAGCAGAGAGAAACAAGTGCAGGAGGAAGTTTATATGAACCGTCAAAATAGGCATTCAGGCGTCGGGACCGGTGGCGGCTGTAAATCCAGGGTGGATAGCAGAAGAGACAGACCGGGTATGGAAATGGCACCAAGAGAGCACAAAATCGGGAGTGGTAGCAAATTAGGGGCTCACGATCAGTCCATGTCCATGAAAACAGGGGGAAAGGGCAGTCAAATAGAGGTCAGTAGCCGAAAGGACACGACAGCACTCACCGGTATAGAGTTCCTCAATTAAGGCGTATGGCGCGCCCTCCTGTGATCAGGAGACGCGGTAGGGCTGCCATTTCGAGGTGCTTCGTCCCCTCGGACAGGGGGGGGGAGAAGCTGGGTAGGCTCTGCGGCGTCGGATGCTATAGTTCCCCGCCGGTTGTATCCCTTCCATGGAGGTGGCTCTGCGAAGGGGAGACAGGCGGAATTCACTGTACCAATCCAGTAGCTCAGTATAGGGGATGTCCAGAGTGGAGCAAAAATGTTCCAGGTCCTCCGGGACACGGAGGAGGGCAGTGCGGCCTTGGGAGGTAGCAGAGAGCCCAAATGGGAACTTCCACCTGTAGACTATGGCTCTGGATCTTAGCACATCCAACAGCGGGCGCAGCTCTCTTCTCCGTTGCAGGGTGATGTTGGACAGGTCTTGAAACAACTTGATCTCTGCCCCCTGGAAAGTAATATGGCGGCGGATTTGGGCGTTCCGGAGGACATCTTCCTTCAGTTGGAAGTTCACGAGACAACAAACCACGTCCCTCGGGGGGTCGGTGTCTCTCCCCCTAGGCACAGAGCCCTATGAATACGTTCCAGGGCAACCGGAGTGTCCGGGGGCCTGCCCAAGAGGTCGTTAAAGATGGAGGTGACCGCTCGAGGGAGGTTCTGGTGCTCCACGCTTTCGGGGATTCCGCGGACACGGAGGTTCCTCCGCCTCCCCCGATTATCCAGGTCCTCTACATGCCGGTTTAAGTCCCTCAGCAGGGAGGCATGCGATTCCGTCACCTGCTGGACATGACATAGGGAGGCATCATGGCACGCTGTGGTAACCTCCACCTCCTCCACCCGCAAAGATATGGCCTGGACATCGCTTCGGAGCTCCGCAATTACTGCCGACAGGGCGGCCTTGATGTCCGCTTTGATGTCCGCGGCCACCAGCTGAAGATCTTGGAAGGAGAGAGAGGCGGAGGCGGGGTGTCCATGGTAGGAGAACGGGCTCTGGCGCCGGACGATAGTCTGCTCAGGGAGCGGGAGCGGGAACGAGAGCGTGGAGTGGATGAGGGAGTAGGCCTCTGTGTGGTCCCCGCCTGGAATCGGAAGAGTTCGGGGATACCGCGGCTCAGCTGCGTTTCCGGTTCCCGCGGAGTTGCTCTGGGAGGTACTCCCCATGTTGAGATGTTTTGGCAGGGTATGAGTCGGCTACGCTGTGTGGGGATCAGGCCTCGAGGTGCAGGAGCTCGTCACTAAGCAGCCATCTTAGATCGGGACCAAGCCACACCCCCGGTCAGTTCTTTAATAATTAAAAATTTGGCTAATTTCTTCATAATGATCCAATGATCCAGATGGTTTGATGTTTCTGTTTTTCTGTTTTCTCATCACTCATGGTACTCATAATCCTAAATATCTTTCTATATATATCTCTTGTCTGTATATCATGGTGAATTACATCTATTAAGATGTGCCTTGTGGTATATTTTACTTTATATGACACAATACAGGTGTAGCTGACCGTTTCCTCTTTCGTCGTTATTTTATCTGCATAAATATACATACATCATACGATATGATTGAATCGATCAAGATCAAAATTCAGGGTAAGCTTTTTTCAATGAAGCTTCTTTGTTATAATGTATTAAAAACGCTATCTCTCTTGATTTTTGTTACATATTTGGTATATGGGAAATGAGAAAAAGCCACTATATAGACATCCATTCCCTTCCCTCCTTCTCCATGGGGCGAGCATACTTCTTGGAATTCTTCCTGGAGGCTGCCCGACCAATATAAGCCCCCCCCCTTTAGGTCATCTGATAAACCACTCTCTAAAAAAGTATTTATTTTATTACTTTTTTCTCCTCTTTTAAAGGGGTCCACTTTGATCCTAGTGTGCATTCAATAATAACCCTATATTTAGGGAAACAAGGGTTAAAAATTGAAGGTCCTTGATCAACATTTTTTTCTTTGCATTAAAATGAAACAGTATGACAAATGGTGATATTCTATGAGAACTATAGATAAAATAATCCTCATTGAATTGACTGTTTGATTTAATAGGAAACTAGAGAATCACGTATGTGTTTTTTGATTTCCAGGAAGTTAAAATTTGCGTATACTAAGATATAAGAACGAATCTTGGATGTATCCCAATCATTATATATATTATATATTATATATATTGTGTGTTAACATATATATTATCTGTTCTGTATTTTCTATATATATTAAGAACACTTTGAAACAGCTGGGGCCTGAGGAAGCACTCACAGCGAAAGGCGTAGTTCCAGCAATTCCTTGTACTTTCATATTCCCACTTTGGGCTTAGTGGAATCTAAGTACTCTGCTTTATGTACAATATATGTATATCTAACTGTAATAAATATGTATGTCTATTTGTTTTTAATATATATTGAATAAAAACCTTTTTATCAACTTTTAAATATGGACTGAATTTGGATAAAATTATTGCATCAGTGGCACATTTAAATCCCCGTCGGTTCCACCTCTGCCCTCTTCTGGACAGGGTTGGAAACCCCCCCCCCCCCCCCCTTTTCTTTACACAATCTTTGGCCACATCTTGGGCAGAAAAGGCAGGAGCATAGTGGGAAGAAATTTGCTAGGCTGCGGTTCGGTCTTCTTCTCATGTATTCATCAGGCATTATAGAGTACAAATGCTCTCCAGCCAGGACCTCTCCTTTGATAGGAAAGTGCTGCAGGCTGTCATCCCTCCCTAAGGTATAGCATCTTGCTTATCCTCTCCCAAGTAGCTGTGCTGGAAGATGACGGGGGAAAACCCCTGTTAGACTTTCCGGTAACAATATTTGCATTAATCTTCCAGGACAGCATCTGGATTCCCACCCTATCCTGTTTAGCACCATTTTTGATATATAGCTTGGTGGTGGTTATGGGTTTTTTTCCCCTGTTTTTCCTCTGCATTGTGCATATTGGTTGAGGTTTACCTGATCTTCAAAAAAACTGAGGGTCAGAGGAGGGGGAAGGCCTTTTAAATTGTGTCTGATTTGTGTTTCCTGTAGAAGGTGGAGCCAATCATCTCTCCAAGTAGCTGTCCTGGAAGATTCATGGAAATACCGTTACCGGTAAGTCTAATGGGGTTTTTTGGTGGTATTTGATCACTTCTGCTTTTTTTTTTTTTTTGTGCTATAAACAAAAAACTACCAACAATTTTGAAAATAAAACAGTATTTTTTACTTTCTGATCTAAAACCTAATCAATAAAAAAATGTAATAAAATACATTTCTTCATCAATTTAGGCCAGTATTCTGCTACATACAGTGCCTTGAAAAAGTATTCATACCCCTTGAAATTTTGTCATGGTACAGCCAAAAAAATAAATGTATTTTATTGGGATTTTATGTGATAGACCAACACAAAGTGGCACTTAATTGTGAAGTGGAAGGAAAATGATAAATAGGTTTCAATTTTTTTTACAAATATCTGAAAACTGTGGAGTGCATTTGTATTCAGGCCCCTTGAGTCAATACTTTGTAGAACCACCTTTCGCTGCAATTACAGCTGCAAGTCTTTTTGGGTATGTCTCTACCAGCTTTGCACATCTAGAGTGCCATTTTTGCCCATTCTTCTTTGAAAAATAGCTCAAGCTCTGTCAGATTGGATGGAGATGGGATATATTTATAGAGTTTTTATTTATCTATTTTTACTAGTAATGGTGTAAATTAGCAACTTATAGTGGGGCTGTGATATTGCGGCAGAAAAATCAGACACTTAAGGCCTCTTTGACACTTGTGCGACTTGTCCTGGGATTTGGGACTGCAAAGTTGCATGACAAGTCGTACCCCATGATTTTCAATAAGTACCATTCATATCGGTACAACTTCAAGTCGCAGCGACTTCAAAGTAGACCCTGCTCTACTTTGGTCTGACTTTGATGCAACTTGAGGTCCATAGACACAGGCATTGCTTCAAGTCGAGTCAAAGGCACCTCAAATTTGCATGACTTTCAGGTTGCACAGTCGTAAACGGGGCCTTACTGACACTTTTTTGGGAACCAGTGACACTAGTACAGTGATTAGTACTAAAATAATGTACTGTCACTGTACTTATGACACTGGCAATGATGTCATCACGGAGCTGGTAGATGTGAGAGACCTTGCGCTCCTCCACCTTCCATTGAGGATGCTCCACAGATGCTTAATAGGTTTAGGTCTACAGACATGCTTGGCCAGTCCATCACCTTTACCCTCAGCTTCTTTAGCAAGGCAGTGGTCTTCTTGGAGGTGTGTTTGGGGTCATTATCATGTTGGAATACTGCCCTGCAGCCCAGTCTTCGAAGGGAGGAGATCATGCTCTGCTTCAGTATGTCACAGTACATGTTGGCATTCATGTTTACCTCAATGAACTGTAGCTTTCTAGTGCCGGCAGCCCCAGACTATGACAATCCCACCACCATGCTTGACTGTAGGCAACACACACTTTTCTTTGTACACACGCTTGACACCATCTGAACCAAATAAGTTTATCTTGGTCTCATCAGACCACAGGACATGGTTCCAGTAATCCAGGTCAGTAAACTGTTTGCGGGCTTTCTTGTGCATCATCTTTAGAAGAGGTTTCCTTCTGGGACGACAAACATGCAGACCAATTTGATGCAGTGTGCGGCATATGGTCTGAGCACTGACAGGCTGACCCCCCACCCCTTAAACCTATGCAGCAATGCTGGCAGCACTCATACCGCCTATTTCCAAAAGACAGCCTTTGGATATGATGCTAAGCATGTGCACTCAACTTCTTTGGTCGACCATTGCGAGGCCCATTCTGAGTGGAACCTGTCCTGTTAAACCACTGTATGGTCTTGGCCACTGTGCTGCAGCTCAGTTTCAGGGTCTTGGCAATCTAAAGGGTAAAGGTGATGGACTGGTCAAGCATGTCTCTAAACCTAAACCTTATTGAGCATCTGTGGGGCATCCTTAGATGGAAGGTGGAGGAGCGCAAGGTCTCTAACATCCACCAGCCCTGTGATGTCGTCATGGAGGAGTGGAAGAGGACTCTAGTGGCAATCTGTGAAGCTCTGGTGAACTCCATGCCCAAGAGGGTTAAGGCAGTGCTAAAAAATAATGGTGGCCACACAAATTATTGACGCTTTGAGCCCAATTTGAACATTTTCACTTAGGGATGTACTCACTTTTGTTGCCAGCGGTTTAGACATTAATGGCTGTGTGTTGAGTTTTTTTGAGGGGACAGCAAATTTACACTGTTATACAAGCTGTACACTCACTACTTTACATTGTAGTAAAGTGTCATTTCTTCAGTATTGTCACATGAAAAGATATAATAAAATATTTACAAAAATGTGAGGGGTGTATTTACTTTTGTGAGATACTGTACACTGCTCCCAAAAATTAAAGGAACACTTTGAAAACACATCAGATCTAAATGGGGAAAAATATCATGCTGGATATCTACACTGATATGGACTGGGTAATGTGTTAGGAACGAAAAGGATTCCACATCATTTGTTGGAAATGAATTATTAACCTACAGGGGCTGACTTCAAAGACACCCCGAAAATCGAAGTGAAAAAATAATGCAGCAGCCTAGTCCATTTTGCTGAAATCTCATTGCAGCAACTCAAAATGGTACATAGTAGTTTGTATGGCCCCCCACGTGCTTGTATGCATGCCTGAGAACGTCAGGGCATACTCCTAATGGGACGACAGATTGTGTTCTGGGGTATTTTCTCCCAGATCTTGACCAGGGCATCACTGAGCTCCTAAAAAGACAGAGATGTAACCGGGCGGCGCCGGATGGACCGAAACATAATGTCCCAGAGGTGTTCTATTGGATTTAGGTCAGGCGAGCATGGAGGCCATTCAAATATTCCTTTATCCTCCAGGAATTGGCTGCATACTATCGCCACATGAAGCTGGGCATTGTCATGCACCAGGAGGGACCCACGGTATCAGCGTAGGGTCTGACAATGGGTCCAAGGATTTCATCCCAATATCTAATGGCAGGGTGCCATTGTCTAGCCTGTAGAGGTCTGTGCGTCCCTCCATTAATATGCCTCGCTAGACCATCACTGACCCACCACCAAAAGAGCGTCCAGCACTGTGCCTCCATGCACTAGCGGCAATTGAATTCCCTGCAGGGGATCCCTGTCCACAGTCCCCCCGGCTGTTCCCCAACAAGGCACCCGGCTGATCAGCTAAACCGGAAGTGACGATCGGGAGGACACCTCCGACCCGGAAGTCAAGCTCCACACCCGCCGGTCTAGCCGCATGGAAGGGTAGAACGCCGGGGAGAGAGTGAGGTGGACACTGACCAACCGGTCAACGGGGAACTACTGCCGCCACGCACCGCTACCAAACCTCCCCCTCCCGCATGATCTGCACACCGATACCGACACAAGGCACATGACAAGGTAATTGAATGACCTGCTACATACTCGGTTTTTATCTTTCTAACGGTGTGCTCTACACGGCCCTACCAGTTTGGCTGTAATCATTGCTGGACTTTGCAAGTGGTATGTGTGCTCTCCCTATTTCAACAGTTTGGCCTCCAATTATTGGACTGACATCGGAACTCTTACAGTAAATTCAGCTTCTACATATTGGTCCATGTATGGTCCCTGGACTGCCTACCATTGACATATCCACACACCAGATAAAAGGCTCTTTCACAGGTATCTTCGGGCCGGCAAACTTGGATTCCTGCTTGTCATCATATTCATTCTGTAATTGATCAACTTCCATCAGGATCCAATTCAACTTGAGTCCCATTCAGGCTCACTCATCTAATCATCCAGGAGGGGTGTACATACTTTCAAGAGGTCCTCGCACTGTACCTCACAGAGTACCCAGCCTACTCAGTATGCTGGTATCTGTCGGGTCCACTGCATATCAATAGATGGTCTATTGTATTCAAATGTGCATGGATGTATACATTTTTATTGTTTTTAATTTTTATGTTGTCATGTAACTATAGGGTCCACCACCCTGATGTTCTTGTTCACACCTCCTTCGTTCATGGCATACGTGCCTAATAAATTTTGTATTATTTTCATAACCTGTCTGGAGTGCCCTTAGTTGGTGTTTTGGGGTAGTGAGTGACAGACGTGGGTCTGTATCCCCATACCTCCCCAATTCTCTTTTTTTCCCTTTTTTGTTTTCCGGTCATGCTAAATGTTGTTACAGGCAGCATTACATTCTCCATGGCTTTTTCAGACCCTTTTACTTCTGTCACATGTGCTCAGGGTGAACCTGCCCTCATCTGTGAAAAGCACAGGGCACCAGTGATGGACCTGCCAATTCTGGTGTTCAATGGCAAATGCCATTCGAGCTCCATGGTTTCGGTCAATGAGCACAGGACCCACTGGAGGACATCAGGCCCTCAGGCCACCATGAAGTCTGTTTCTGATTTGGTCAGAGACATTCACACCGGTGGCCTGCTGGAGGTCATTTTGTAGGGCTCTGGAAGTGCTCATTCTGTTCCTCCTTGTAGAAAGGAGCAGATACCGGTCCTGCTGATGGGTTAAGGACGTTCTACGACCCTGTCCAGCTCTCCTAGAGTAACTGCCTGGGAGACACAAACCTTCTGACAATGGCATGTATTGATGTGCCATACTGGAGGAGTTGGGCTGCCTGTGCAATATATAGGATCCAGGTATCGCCTCATGCTACCAGTAGTGACACTGACCCTATCCAAATGCAAAGGGCAGAGGATGGAGGAGAGAATAGAGAAGGACAGAGCAGGGCTGCGGATGACGGAGGCACATAAACTGACCATGATATCAGGGCTCAGCAGCCATGATAAATTATGGTCAGTTTACAGGGAGGAGTATATAGCCAGGTAGGGTTTTTTTAGGTAATAGAAGGGGCCAAATTACACAGCACAAGCACTAAGCTGTTATTTATGCTTTAAAGGAGTTGTAAAGTCAGAAGATTTTTTTTATCTTAATGCATTCTATACCTTAGGATAAAAAAACCTTCTGGGTATAGCAGCCTCCCCAGCCCCCCTAATACTTACCTGGGGTCCATCTCTGTCTAGCAATGTTCACAAGTTCCTTGGCCACCCGGGACTCTCCCTCCTGATTGGCTGGGACACAGCTGCAGGTGCCAATATCAATCCAAGTCAGTTAGCCAATCAGGAGAAAGGGGGGGCAGGGCCAAACTGCAGCTCCATGTTTGAAATGACATACCGACCTGCAGCTCAGCTCGGGTGCTCCGATAGCAAACTGCTTTTTGTGGGGGTACTCAACAGGAGGGAGGGGCCAGGAGCAGCACTGAGGGACACAAGAAGAGGAGGATCCAGGCTGCTCTGTGCAAAACCAACTACCCAGAGGAGGTAAGTATCACATGTTTGTTATTTATTTCAATAACTTTATGAATACAGCATCTGTTTTTTTTTTGGGTTGGTAACAAACAATTTATTTTTATTTTTATTTATTTCAGGTTCTTATATAGCGCTGTCAATTTACGCATCGCTTTACATATACATTGCACATTCACATCGGTCCCTGCCCTCAAGGAGCTTACAACCTAAGGTCCCTAACTCACATTCATACATACATAGTAGGGCCAATTTGTTATACAGGATCCAATTAACCTACCAGCATGTCTTTGGAGTGTGGGAAGAAACCGGAGTACCCGGAGGAAACCCACGCAGGCACAGGGAGAACATTCAAACTCCAGGCAGGTAGTGTCGTGGTTGGGATTCGAACCAGCGACCCTCTTGCTGCTAGGTGAAAGTGTTAACCACTACACCACTGTGCCGCCCTTTACCTACAACTATGGTTTACACCTCTACCGCATGATTATAAATTGTCAGTCCTGTTTGGGATTTACACATCTCCAAGGTTTCTTTCAGGGACCTCAGATTCACTGATCCACGTAGTTTTTCACCTCTCCCTTATGGGCCATGTAGGCTCATCTAGGCACACACAGTACAGTGCTCTGCAGCCTGGTGGGTATTCAGGCCATATCTGCTAGGCCGCCTCATTTTGGTTTGAGGTTGGGGGTGTGGGGGGCAGTGTTGATCCACATTTATGCCAGCCAACCCCTGCCCCCCCCCCCCCCACGTTAAGCTGCAATAGGCAGCAGATGGGAATGTTTACATGCCAAACGCTACACATTCAAGTAAATGGGGAAGCACCACAAACGCCCGTAAACAACATGTAATGCATGCAGTTGCCGCACATTTGTCAGCAAAAATCAGGAGCAACAGGTGGTGAGGAGGCATCGCTTTCTCGCTTCCTTTCATGAGCCCCTGGTGTATGATCCGATCAGGCATCAGGGGCAAGGGGGATTTAGAGGAATGTCTAAATCCATCCTTAGAGCTAAGGCTCCGTTTACACTATGGCGTTCTGGATTGCGGCAATTCTGAATCGCAAAAAATATGGAGACGCCCTTGCTATCCACGTTATTTTCCCCACCCCAAAGCACCTTGTCCCCCTTATATATTTTCATATATTCTGCGACTGCCCTGTGCTAGCTACCTTCTGGGCAGAAGTTTAGTAATAAGAACCTGAACAGATGGTCCCTGGTGGATACACCAACCATCTTCTCCATGATATGCATATCTCATTTAAACTTTACAAATATTCACATTTAACCACTTAAGCCTCGGAAGATTTTACCCCCTTCGTGACCAGGTCCTATTTTGCGATTCGGCACTGCGTGACTTTAACGGACAATTTCGCAGTCGTGCGACGCTGTACCCAAATGAATTTTTTTCCCCACAAACAGAGCTTTCTTTTGGTGGTATTTGATCACCTATGCGATTTTTACTTTTTGCGCTATAAACAAAAAAAGAGCGACAATTTTGAAAAAATAACAATATTTTTCACATTTTTTATATGAAATGCCCCCCCCCCCAAAATGTAAAAATCAAAATGTTTTAACATTTTAGGCCAATTTGTGCTACATATGTTTGGTAAAAAAAAAATCGCAATAAGCATATTTTGATTGGTTTGCGCAAAAGTTATTTAAGGGAAAGATTTCTGTCATTTTTTGTGTTTTTTTTTAACGAGTAATGGTGGCGATCTGCGTTTTTTTTTTTTGCGGGACTGCGACATTGCGGCGGACAGATCAGACCCTTGACTGACATTTTTGACACTTTTGGGGGTACCAGTGACATTACTACAGTAATCAGTGCTATACATATGCACTGTTACTGTAAAAATGACACTGGCAGGGAAGGGGTTAACTTTATTGGTGATGCAGGGGTTAAGTGTGTCCCTAGGGGCGTGCTTCTAACTGTAAAGGGGTGTGGCTAGTGATGTAACTACAGAGACATACGATCCTACATAGTAGGATCGTATGATCTCTGCAGTTAAATCAGGGAGAATGACAGGCGGCTTTGTTTACATCAGCCGCATGCCTTTCTCCCTCTCCACAGGGAGATCGTGAGTGACCGGCGGACATCGGATCCGCCGGTCACACGCACGGACTTATTAGGGAACGAGCGGGGGCGAGAGCGTGCCTCCGGCGGCGCGCGCTCGCCTTCTAGAGGCTCTCAGGCTAGCGACGTATTACTACGTCACTTTGCCTGTACGGGGCTGATCGCCGCAGTAAATAGTCGGCGGCGGTCGGCAAGTGGTTAAAACACCTTTTGAATTAAGCAAATGCGTGTATACCAGGTTTCTGGGGAAAAAAAACGGATCCACCGACGCTTGCACATTGGCACGCTAGACTATCTGTCAGGAAGGGCAGTTCTTTTGTGCACCTTTACAGGGTAATACATGTTCCTTCTGGTGCATGCAGGAATAAGGCACATGTGTACTCATGAGAGATGTTGGTGTGGTGTCAGACAAGTTATTTAAATGTTGCCTGTGCTCAGGATCAGTGTGCCTTCAGCCTCCAGTGTATCCTGTGATCCTGTATCTTGATTTCAAGTTGCTGACCCGGCTTGTCCTCACTACCCCATGAACTCTACCTTCACTGACCTCGGCTTGTTCTCTGACCGCCGCATCTGTCTGTGCCAGTGGCTTCTGTTTCACTGATTGGTTCCAGACTTGGCTTGTACCCTGAACAAGCTTCCCCCTGTGCCCCTGTACCTGATCCATCCTGCCAGTGTATGACCCAGCCTGCTTGACTCTGCTACTTTGTCTGCTGTCACTAGTACCTGTCCTCTACCAGTCTACTTCAGTCTGCTGCTCGTCTGCCTACCAGTCTGCCTGCTTTACTGAATACCCCTGACAACTTCACCTGCCCAGCGCAGACACCTGCTTTGCTGTTAGCAAGATTTACAGGAAATCGTGCCACTCTGCACTCTTGCACCTTCTGTTTACACTATCAGGCAGAGCTTAAAAACCATTCCGAGAAGCACTTTCAAATTTGGACCTCCTGGCTGATGGACAGAGACCCAGGGCGAGTCATCTACTTAACAACCATGGGTCTACCTGTAGGAGAACCCCTCCCCTCCTTTTCTTCTTTTGTCCCCCCCCCATCCATATTTATTTTTTCTCTTCCCTCATTTGGATTGTGGATACAAGTGGCAAAGTGACCAACACAGGGCGCAGTGCAACTAGTATAGTTGCAATGCATTGTGTTTGATGTTGTACATCCGTTCATAAATTATACCTTGTAAGTCTGATTTGGCATACTGTACTGTGTACCCTGGTGAGTGGTTGACTAAAATAAACAATTCATAAAAAGAAAAAGATTTGCAAAATGCTTGTTTTATTTTTTGTTGGTGACTGGGAGAAGCCCTTCACCTGTCAGGGCTCGTTTACACCAGGAATCACAAAGGAACATGCTGCGCATTTCTGTGCAATTCGCATGTGATGCGATTTGAGCCCATTCCTTTTGAATGGGCTAAATCGCAACGGACTGCACCAAAAGAAGTGCATGCACCACTTTCAAAAAGCACTGTAATCAGATTGCATAGTGCTTCTGTAGGATTATAGGTGATGTCTGATGTACACCACAACAAAGGGTCTAAATTGATATCCTTCCAAGCGGTTTGAGCTAGGGCCTATTCAAACCTTGCATCCTAGTATGTTGCCTTGAAGTGCATTTTTGCATGTTAAGTTAGGGCAGTTTTCAAATGAAAGGACTGGCACTGCACCAAAACATCCCAAAAAATGGACAAGCACACAGTAATGTATTACCATGCATTGAAGCTGTATTGCACTACAATGCACTAGTGCACATGGCCTGCAGTCATTTGCAATTGCATATAACAGTTGTACAATCCACCACTACCTTCTCATGATTGGAATCCTACCTTCAGCTGCAAGGAACTGATTTTTTATATCTGTACATGTACAGAGTTTATTAAAAAAAAAAAAATGAAAAAACAGATACACACTACTTAGTGATGTCAGGCTTATTGGGGGAGGTTAAATTTAAAAATTAGAAATGAAATGTCATATTCTGTCTATATAGAAATATGAAGCAATGACATCCATTTTTGTTAGGTTACTGAAAGGTTAAATATCCTTTAACAAGAAGTGCCTATTCAACAGGTTTATACAGACATGCTGTGTTGACCTAAGGTAATAAATAAATAGTCTGTTGACTTTCTTTAAGATAAAGTCTAGCTGACGCTATACCAGGATAATCTTGTCTGTGTGGTAGTCATAAAACATTAGTCAGTATTTTCTGTGCTTAACCACTTGCCCACCGCTCACATTGAGCGTACTGCGGCAAAGTGGCACGATCCCGTCCAGTGACGTAGACCTACGTCGCTGGACTCCTCCCCCCTGTAGGCGGCGCTCCCGCTGTTTTCATTCACAGCGGGAGTCGGGCCAGGGGAGGAGCAGCGGCGATCGCCGCTGCTCTGCCCCGATCGTCGGGGAATCGAGTGAGGAGATCCGCCCGCCTGTGTAAACAGAGCGGGCGGATCTCCATAGTGACAGGGACTGACAGATTGGAGTGTTTAGCATAGCTGGACATCCGATCTGTCCCTGTCTCACACAGTCACCTCCCCCCCCACACGTCAGTAAGCACCAGGCATACATTAACCCCTCCCTCTCCAATAAAATTAACCCCTTCCCTGCCAGTGTCAGGGATCCTCTGCTATACACAGGCGCACTGGTGCCGCAAACCGGCAAACGCCTATACGCATGCGTGTACGAAGAGGTGCCTTGAATAGCTAGAGGCTACCCTCAGTATAGCTAGAGGCTACCTCAGTGTGGTTTGAGGCTACCTCCGTATAGCTCTAGGCTACCAAATTGGCCTATTTAAACACAGCTGTCACTACAGGAAGTTGCTGTGTTATCTTCAGCTCTCCCTTGTGATCCGTGTTCCTGTGTACCTGTTGTTCCTGATTATTTGACCCGGCTTCCTCTTGTCTTTGCTACTTGCTGCCCACCCTGACCTTTGGCTCATCTGACTACTCTCTTGGTTAACCCTTGTCTGCTGCTCTGCTTCTGGACCAGAACCTGCGCTCTGCCTGGCTGGGTGATCCTGGGGACCGCGACCTGGTGCTAGCTTGCAGCGTAGTCCAACCCCACCATTAGGGGCCCTGGTGAAAACCAGCTAACACTTAGACTCCGCACCTCAGGTGAACCTGTGTCCTTATCAGAGTACTTACCTTGGTGTCCATACGGCATCCAGCTCTGCTACCACGGCCTTCTCATCAGGTGAGAGTTCTCTCTATTAGTCAGGCTCCACCTGCCTTCCTGACAGTATAACACAGCCATGACCGAGCCTGCACGAGGGATCTCTCCGATGGATGAGATATGTCAGCATCTGGCGGCTCTTACTCAGGCCGTGAAATCCCTTCAAGTGGTGTATACCCAGTTGGAAGGACGTGTGCAGTTCCTGGTCTCTTCTGCTGACCCTACCGCAGATCCAGCTTCTTCATCCGCCACACCTCCCACAGGGACCACGCCAGGACCCACGGTGGTCATGTTGCCCCCGGAACCGAGAGTCCCTACACCAGAAAGATTCGGTGGAGACCGCAGCAAGTTCCGTGCATTCCGCAATGCATGCAAATTATATTTTTCCTTACAACCCCGGACCTTCTCGCTGGAAGCCACCAAAGTGGGTTTCATCATCTCCCTCCTTCAGGGAGAACCCCAGGCTTGGGCCCATCGTCTGTTAGAAGAACGCAGCATGCAGCTTGACTCCCTGTCGTCCTTTCTTAATGCGATGGCCCAGCTCTACGATGACCCACAGCGGACCTCCACCGCGGAAACCGCACTCCACATGCTCCAACAAGGCCGAAGAGCTGTGGAGAACTACGTAACCGACTTCAGGCGGTGGAGCGCAGATACCTACTGGAACGATGCGGCCTTACGTCACCAGTTCCGTCTTGGTCTTTCAGAGGGGCTGAAAGATGAGCTGGCCCGTGTGGGTGTACCAGAGACTTTGGAGGAATTAATCGCACTGGCGATCCAGATTGATCGTCGGCTCCGCGAACGCAGAGCGGAGCGATATACCCAGCAGTCTCGCCCAGTCTGGATGTTGCCCCGAGTACCCACTCCCAGACGTCCTTTTCCCACCAGTCTCATCCCTACAGATCCTGCTCCTGCTACACCGGTACCGGACACCTCGGAACCCATGGAGCTTGGACTCATGCGACCTTCCCTGACAGCAGAAGAACGTCTTCGCCGGAGACAGAACAATCTGTGTCTGTACTGTGGGGAGCCCGGTCACTATGTACGCTCCTGTCCTGCAAAGCTGCATAAGTGCTTCTCCATCTCGCCCTCAAGCTATCCGGCACCCTCTTCCAGCACTACTCACCTGGCTCTGTCTGTTCTTTTTCAGCTTCCGGAAGGTACGGTTCCAGTCACCGCAATAATTGACTCTGGAGCATGCAGCTGCTTTATTGACTTGTCATTTGCAGCACAACAGCACATTCCCCTTCGACCCAAGTCACAAGGACTCTCCGTATTTTTGGCAGATGGTTCATGCATCAAGTCTGGATTGGTGACCCAAGAAACCCCTCCTTTACCCGTAACTGCTGTTGGAAATCACAAGGAGCTCCTGAGCTTGGACGCCATTGCTTCCCCCCTATTTCCAGTCATTTTGGGGCTGCCTTGGCTTCAGGCACATAACCCATCGATCAACTGGGCCTCCGGAGACATCCAATTTCAGTCTTCCTACTGCCAGAACCACTGCTTGCCGATGCCCCTCAGTTCCCCCAGTATCTTGCTATGCACAGACTCTGATAAAGAGACACGGTCTCTCGTACCTGAACCCTACCACGAGTACCTGGATGTTTTTAGCAAACAAGGGGCTGAAACTCTCCCCCCCCACCGTCCCTATGATTGCCCGATTGAGTTACTTCCAGGAGCTGAGATTCCCTTCGGTCGGATCTTCCCTCTATCAGAACGTGAGTTGGGAACCCTTAAAGAGTACGTAGAAGAAAACCTGAAGAGAGGGTTCATCCGACCATCCACCTCCCCAGCAGGGGCAGGAATCTTCTTTGTAGAGAAGAAGGACCATTCTCTTCGGCCCTGTGTTGACTACCGGGAACTGAACAAGATAACAGTTAAAAATCGTTACCCCCTTCCACTGATCCCCGAACTTTTTCAAAGACTGAGGTCCGCTTCTCTGTTTACTAAGCTGGACCTGAGGGGAGCCTACAATTTGGTCCGCATTCGTGAAGGGGACGAGTGGAAAACGGCCTTCCGTACCAGGTTTGGCCATTACGAATATCTGGTGATGCCTTTCGGCCTTTGTAATGCCCCGGCGACTTTTCAACATTTTGTCAACGACATTTTCAGAGATTATCTAGATGTCTTTGTAATTGTTTACCTGGACGACATCCTAGTCTTTTCTGCTTCCCTGGACCAACACCGGGAACACGTCAAGAAGGTCCTCCACCGTCTTCGGCAACATAGGCTATACGCCAAACCAATAAAATGTGAGTTCGAACAACGGAGTATTCAGTTTTTGGGACTCATAATTTCTTCCACAGGCATCAAGATGGACCCACAAAAGGTCTCTGCCATCCTGGACTGGCCAGCACCCTCAGACAAAAAGGGGGTACAACGTTTTATTGGTTTTGCCAATTTCTATAGGAGGTTTATTAAAGGATTCTCCGCCATCATTGCTCCTATTACGCAGCTAACCAAGCAGAACAATCGTTTCTGTTGGACCTCTGAGGCACAGGTCGCCTTCAGTACTTTGAAGGGACTATTCACCACCGCACCAATCCTGAGCCACCCTGATCCCACTTTGCCCTATCTACTTGAAGTGGATGCCTCAGAAACGGCTGTAGGTGCGGTCATTTCCCAACGTCAGGGTCTTAAAGATTTAGTCCACCCTGTGGCTTTTTTCTCCCGCAAGCTTTCACCAGCAGAGAAAAATTATGATGTGGGTGATCGGGAGCTGTTGGCCATCAAGGCCGCCCTGGAGGAATGGAGGTATCTATTAGAAGGAGCAGCACACCCTATCCTGATCTATACAGATCATAAAAACCTTGAATATTTAAGGACAGCCAAGCGCCTGAAGCCACGCCAAGCTCGTTGGGCATTATTTTTCTCCCGATTTTGTTTCCACATTACGTATCGGCCTGGATCAAAGAACGTTAAGCCTGATGCGCTCTCCCGGATGTTTGACGACCCTAAGGAGACTTCAGCGCCAGACACCATCCTATCCCCAAACCACTTTCTGCTGCTTCAACCTGACCTGCTGTCCCTTATGCAACAAGCCTCGAGGGATGTCCCCTGCCTCCCTGGAATTACATCTTCCCGAGATGGACTATTATGGCGGGGTAACAAGATTTTTGTCCCTGAAAGCACTCGAGTGATGATCCTGGGCCTGTGCCATGACCACCCTTTGGCGGGTCACTTTGGGGTTCACAAGACTCTGGACCTGATACAACGCACGTTCTGGTGGCCTGATTTAGAAAGGGACTGTAAACAGTATGTAGGAGCATGCCCCATCTGTAACCGGAGCAAGACGGTTAGAAGCAAGGCCTGGGGGTTACTCAGACCACTGCCAGTCCCAGATAGGCCATGGAAAATGATTTCCATGGATTTCATTGTTGAACTCCCTCCGTCTGAAGGTTGCTCTGTCATTTATGTAGTGGTTGACCGTCTATCAAAGATGGCTCACTTTCTGCCACTAAAGAACACCCCCTCCGCCTCAGAGACTGCTCAAATATTTATCAAGGAGATAATCAGGCTTCACGGGATCCCAGCGGACATCGTTTCCGATAGAGGGGTCCAATTCACCTCCCGGTTCTGGAGATCCCTGTGTGAAACCCTAAAGATCAAGCTATCCATGTCATCAGCATACCACCCTCAGACAAATGGACAAACAGAGAGGACAAATCAAACTCTCGAACAGTATATTCGGTGCTTTACCACGTTTGTCCAGGATAACTGGGTGTCATTATTACCTTTAGCGGAATTTGCCTATAACAACGCCAAACACTCAGCCACAGGTCAGTCACCATTCTTTGCCAACTACGGCTTCCATCCATCATTTTTCCCTTGTGTTGTCTCTGAGTCCACAGTCCCTGCAGCTCGGAGTGTCGCTGAATTCCTCAATCTCAACAGCAAACTGCTACAGGAAGCAATGGTCAAGGCGCAGGCAGCTAACAAGGTGATCTTCGACAAGAAGAGGAAAGGTGAACTGATCCTCCAACCAGGGGACAAGGTTTGGCTATCAACAAATAACCTCCGCTTGGCCTGCCCCTCGAAAAAATTGGCACCCAAATTTATTGGGCCATTTCCAGTAAAGAGGAAACTTAACGAGGTATCCTACGAACTGATCTTGCCAGAGTCACTTAAAATCCACCCTGTATTTCACGCTTCACTGTTGAAGCCTGCCTTACCTGACCCCTTTCCGGGTAGGGATTCTAGGCCTCCTGACCCTGTGGTGATTGACGGTGATGAGGAATTCGAGGTGGAAGCTATCTTGGACTGCAGAAGGAGGAGGAACCAAATACAATTCCTGGTTAAATGGAAGGGCTATGGCCCAGAGGAGAATTCCTGGGAGCCCGAACAGGATGGCCTATTTAAACACAGCTGTCACTACAGGAAGTTGCTGTGTTATCTTCAGCTCTCCCTTGTGATCCGTGTTCCTGTGTACCTGTTGTTCCTGATTATTTGACCCGGCTTCCTCTTGTCTTTGCTACTTGCTGCCCGCCCTGACCTTTGGCTCATCTGACTACTCTCTTGGTTAACCCTTGTCTGCTTCTCTGCTTCTGGACCAGAACCTGCGCTCTGCCTGGCTGGGTGATCCTGGGGACCACGACCTGGTGCTAGCTTGCAGCGTAGTCCAACCCCACCATTAGGGGCCCTGGTGAAAACCAGCTAACACTTAGACTCCGCACCTCAGGTGAACCTGTGTCCTTATCAGAGTACTTACCTTGGTGTCCATACGGCATCCAGCTCTGCTACCACGGCCTTCTCATCAGGTGAGAGTTCTCTCTATTAGTCAGGCTCCACCTGCCTTCCTGACAGCCAGTGTCATTTTTACAGTAACAGTGCCTATTTTTAGCACTGATTACTGTAGTAATGTCACTGGTACCCCCAAAAGTGTCAAAAATGTCAGTCAAGGGTCCGATCTGTCCGCCGCAATGTCGCAGTCCCGCAAAAAAAATCGCAGATCACCGCCATTACGCGTTAAAAAAAAACACCAAAAATGACAGAAATCTTTCCCTTTGTTAGTAAACGCAATAATTTTTGCGCAAACCAAGCAAAATACGCTTATTGCGATTTTTTATACCAAACATAGGTAGCAGAAAACAAATTGGCCAAAAATTAAAAAAAAAATAAGATTTACAGATATGTTATAATCTTATATGTTACATAATATTAACAATGAAATATATATATATATATAACTAACATACATAGATATGTAGAAAACCGTTATATATTATAATTGTTTTATCCTTGCTAAAAGAAAGTTAAACTGATTTTGATGACTCATCATTACATGTCAAGAAAGATAGACTTCATGTTAATCTTTTGTAAGTAAGAAAGCATCATAAAATTTTGTTTAACCTTGCTAGACTCTAGGAAGTCTGAGATGGTAAGCTCTTTGTCAATATAAGGTTCAAAGTTTATTTGTAGGCAAATAATGCTGTCATACTGAACCTAAGAGCAATGCAATATTGCCATCTCTGGTGACTGACTACTACTAATTGAAGTCTTAGGTTAAAAAGTAATTTCCAATATATATAGATATATATATTAAATAAGATATGTTAAATATTAAAATGGTGCTACCAAGATTAATTCCTTATTTAGATACATAATGGATATTAAATGGACATGTAATAGATGAGAGCATGGATACATTTTTTGTTGTTTTATAATAGTCTTAAATGGAGAAATCTTTATTTAATATTCAATATTCTGGTCAATCAAGAGGTGTCACCCAATGACCTCACCAGTTAATGAATAAGATGTTCCAAACAATGGGGATAATGTTACTCCTTCTGGGTTTAACCCATGGTAATTTTAATAGTCCTTTGTTCTATACCATATAAAAAGGAAAACTCAGATGAGAGGGGGACACATCACACATGACATTTGCCCATCATACATCACACATACAATACACACGCTACTACAGCTATGCATAGACTCATCTTTACAGACTCCATTTTGCTCCATCATGTATCTGAACCCTTGAGGGATGCCAAACGAAACTCCTCCCTAATTGACCGCCATCTTGGAAAGGCAGCCATCTTAAGGATTCTGGTAACGACCATTCTAAGCTAGCAGCCATTTTAAATATGGTAAATATGCCTTGCTGTTTATTTGATCATTATTTAATATTGTTTATGTACTTCCTTAAATGTTTTACATTGCATATTCAAGGGTAACGAGAGTACAATCCCAGCCGTATAAACCATATGTAGATTTTTCTCTAAAAAGCTGATTTTTGTTTTTATAACATTTTTATTAATATCAGATTTAGCGCCTATTGGCGTATTAGTCTCACGTTTTGCATAGCATATTCTCACTTCATCTGCAGTGGAGTGACTATCAGGCTGTGCATTGTGCAGACAATTGTGGTCTGATTATATAGAACATTCATTTATGGTTTATACTATACCTGGAGAAAACGTAATCTTGCTTTATTTTTACTTTCATTATTGAGCTACCAATCACATTGCATTTATTCTTTGAAGTTTGTATCTTATGTAAAGTTCTCTTTTTGTGTCATCTCAAGTTTGATCATTTATCGTGATTACATGTCTCGTGAATATATATTTTATATATTCCATACTGTAGACTGTTTTCACTAAGATTGGTATATGCTTTTAAAAAGAAATTAATCAATAAAAAGAATTCGCTACATATTGATTTGTGGAAATAAGTTGAGATTCTCCTTCCGCACAGATCTTTGCTTATTGTCATAAATAGACACTGTTATATTTAGAGCAGTATAAACATTCTGACATAATGGAGGCGGCCCAGCGAGATATTATTAATTTCTGACATAATGGAGGCGGCCCAGCGAGATATTATTAATTTCTGACTGAATATTAGGTAGTGAAGTTAATTAACGAATTCCCCTAATTTAGTCACAAAAAGGATAAAATCTGGTGCCCCCACCAATCTAAACAAGACAACAAATGCATTATAGCGACAATTAAAAAAAAAAAAGGGAAAATATAAACCAACATATGCCACACTAATGACGATCCAAGACATGTGTGACCCTATAGCTGTGCCTTTCTTTGTTCTTAGTAGTTGTCCTGAAAGACCGGGCAGCTTACACGCAGACAAACTAAATGATTAGATGGTTATGGAATTATATTTTTGAGAGAATTTCCCCTCTAGGTCAGATATAGTGGTGCACCAGATTAAAAAGTGCCTGTGTCAACAAGGCCTTTTTGCAATGTGTCAATATGATATTATCAGGCTATAATGCCAAATCCTGGCCAACTAAAGAAAACTGTAGCACTAGACATATATTGAAGCCACTGGCAGGCCTTCCAACATGACAAAATTCATGAATAAAACTTATATACCATATAGCGTCTTCAAAATTAATAAAAATTTAGCAATATATGCAAAAAAGCTGAAAATTATGGTAATCAGAAAAGTGCAGAGTGCAGTAAAGTGATTGTTGCAATAAATAACCAAAAGTTCATGCAAATATTTTTTTCAAGGTGGATCCCCCACTGGCTCTTAGCAGCTACTTCAGTGCACCTCCACCTTTTGCACAATAGCTTCCTCAGGGAAGAGTGAATTGGTAGGAGACGTCTACTATCGCTTTTTATAGAGCTCTGCACCAAAACAGACACAGGAATGAGTAACCTGGGCACCTGAATTCTTATTGGAATACTATCCAATACATTATCATAATATGAAAAAATAATTCACACTCAAATTTGAAATTAGAATGATGTTTAAACAAATCACTATGATTTTTTTTAGAAAGGGTAAGTTCACTCATTGTTAATGAATCAACTTCCCCTAATGTTAATATGTGAAAATTCAATAAATTTTAAAAACTCTAAATTCAAAAAAATATTGGTACCTAATATACATGTATTCATTCCTGTGTTCACATTGATGAATTAAATCCCAAGCATCATTAGGTCTATATATATTTGGACACAGGCACAATTTTAGATTTTTTTCAGTAATTTACCAAAACATATTCAAGCTATAGTTATATAATGGATTTGGGCTGAAAGTGCACACTCTCAGGTTTAACCACTTAAGGCCCGGAAGGTTTTACCCCCTTCCTGACCAGGGCCTATTTTGCGATTCGGCACTGCGTGACTTTAACGGACAATTGCGCGGTCGTGCGACGCTGTACCTAAAAGAATTTGATGTCCTTTTTTTCCCACAAACAGAGGTTACTTTTGGTGGTATTTGATCACCTGTGCGATTTTTTGATCATGCGCTATAAACAAAAAAAGAGCGTAAATTTTGCAAAAATAACAATATTTTTCACATTTTTTTATATGAAATTCCCCCCAAAAAATGTAAAAATCTAAATTTTTTAACATTTTAGGCCAATTTGTTTTATGCTACATATGTTTGTTAAAAAAAATCGCAAAAAGCGTATTTTAATTGGTTTGCGCAAAAGTTATTGCGTTTACTAACTAAGGGAAAGATTTTTGTCATTTTTGTTGTTTTTTTTAAACGAGTAATGGCGGCGATCTGCGATTTTTTTTGTGGGACTGCAACATTGCGGCGGACAGATCGGACCCTTGACTGACATTTTTGACACTTTTGGGGTTACCAGTGACATTACTACAATAATCAGTGCTATACATATGCACTGTTACTGTAAAAATGACACTGGCAGTGAAGGGGTTAACTTTTTTTGAGAGGGAGGGGTTAAGTGTGTCCCTAGGGGAGTGATTCTAACTGTGATTGGATGTGGCTACTGGTGTAAGAACAGAGATCAACAGTCCTACATAGCAGAACCGTATGATCTCCATTCTTACACAGGGAAGAATGACAGGCGGCTTTGTTTACATTAGCCGCCTGCCTTTCTCCCGGTGTAAACGGACAATCGCGAGTGCCCAGCGGACATCGGGTCTGCCGGGCACACACTCGGGGGGGGGGGGGGGTTCCGTGACCGAGTGGGAGCACGCCTCTGGTGCCGCGCGCTCGCTCCCTAGAGCTTTACAGGCTAGCGACGTAGCCCTACGTAGTTTTGCCTGTGAGGGGCTGACCGCCACAGTAAATAGTCGTGCGGCGGTCGGCAAGTGGTTAATGTAAGGTATGTACACCCAAATCTGAAGAAGGGTTTAGGAATTACAGCTCTTAAGAATACCCCATTCCCCCTTTTTCAAGGGACCAAAAGTAATTGGACAATTGAATCAAAAGCTGTTTAATGGCCAGGTGTGGGCTACTCCTTCATTATTTCTTCATCAACTAAGCAGGTAAAAGGTCTGGAGTTGATTCTAATGGGCCATACACACTATACAATTGTCTTTAGATTTTTTCCTTTAGACTTACCAAAACCATATAATATGAGGTCAAATCTTAACACTTTCAATTTGTATGCAATCAGGCAGGCCCCTGCACTACATAGTTGAAGGTAAATCTAAAGGAAATCTAACAACAAAAACTGTATAGTGTGTATCCAGCTTTATGCCTCGTACACACGCAACGATTGTTGGCCGTGAATTTTCGGGCAACGTCCGATCGGCCGATTTTCGGCTTGTTAGTATGATGCTTCCGACAACCGACTCCGACTTTTCGGCCGAACAAAATCTGGTGTGCATGCTATAAAATTTTTGTTGGCCGTCAACAGAACGGCCGATTTTCCGTCAGTCAGTCCAGATTTCGGCAGACAAAAATCAGATGAGCAAGACTGGGCATGCTCAGAGAAGTAAAAACACACGGAAAGTTAACCAGCACATGACATCACTTCTGAAGTTGGTTGTTGTTGGCCGAAAAAATGTGTGTGCAGTCTAGAGCACATTTCAACCAACACAACAACACTGGACAAAAGACGGCCAATCGGTCGGCCGATAATCGTTGCGTGTGTACGAGGCTTTAGGCCTCATGTACACTGCTACTTGTAAACGGACGTTTAGGAGCAGTTGGGCATTTTTTTCAGAAGCCCCTGAACCCTCCTCTATGTTATCTTATCTGTCCATGTACACTGAGTCGTTTACAGTCATTTAGAGGCAGTTGAGTTCAGTGTCGTTTTTTGGAAAGCAATTATTTGCGTTCAGGATGTTCAGAACGTGTGTTTTCTGGCGTTTCAAACGCAAAACGCGACCGAACGCGGTCACCCGCGTTTAGCGCTTGCGTTTTTACTGTTTAAATGGGAATGATTTTTTGACCTCTAAAAACGGATCTGACCGCAAACGCCCACTAAACGCCACTAAACACGGCATGCAAACGCGACACAACGGACATTTTAAACGTCCTTTACATAGTTTTAAATTCCAGCGTTCAAAGGACTTTTGAAAACGTTCCGTGTACATTAAGCCTTAGTGTGGTATTTGCATTTGGAATCTATTGCTGTGAACCTACATCATGCAAGTGAAACAGGCCATTGTAAAGCTTCAAAAGAAAGTAAAGGGTGTAGCACCCTACAGGTAGGTGCTAGGTAAATGTATAGTGGGCCTTGTCTGTCTAACAGCAAGGCCATGGCTTTCAGGTGTGTCTGCTGAGGGGGGAGTCTCCCCACTGGCTTCTCATAGGGCAGTGGAGGAGACCCAATCAGGGATACATTCAGGCTTGTAACTACCCCAGAAGGCAGATTCTGCTGCAAAGGATTCTGGGAGTGGGTATATGTTTGAGGGAGGGCATGACTCATGGTCTTTGGCGGGAAGCAGAGTCCCAGGAGGGAGAGGACGGCTGTCTCTCCTCCTGTCAGAGGAAGCGGATGTCTCGGGTGCTGCCTGAGAATCCAGAGAGTGCTGAGTTGAGCTGAGGGCTATCCAGTGTGCCGAGAACCAGTGGAGAGCAAGAGGGGTCCAGTCCCAGGAAAGCCTACACAGGTCATGAGTACTGAGGATTGCCCCTGGGTGTCTGCCTAGAGTCAGTGGGGACCACTCCGGAGAAGGTTCTAGAATCCAAGAGTCAGCTAGCTGTAAAGGGGGTACCTAGTCAGAGAACCCTGAAGTGTTAGAGGAGTACCTAGGTTGAGGACCCTGAAGTGGCAAAGGGGGCGCCTGCCGTTTGGGTCCTGAAGAGTTAATGCACAGTGTGAGTGCATCAGTTGAGAGTTGCAGCCATACAGGAATACACAGCAAGCTACCTCAAGCCAGGGCAAGGCTGGAGAGAGTAGTCAGTGAATTTGCAGTGCAAGCAGTGTCAGATGTTCAATGTTCCACAGTCCTGGATCTTCTGGACTTAAGTCGGAGTTCCAGCACAGCTTTCAGAGATACAGTGTGTTCAAAGCGCCAGTAAGCGTTGGCTAGCGTCAAGACAGCGCTAATGGGCATTTTGCTATAAAAGTCCCAGAATTGTACATAGTCTAGCCAAAGGAGTATCCCACTCATTCCCTTCTCCCATCCCCTCAAACTACAATAAAACAACCAAACAAAGATGCCGGAGTTGTCAATGTGTCAGTTCTCACACCCAGGGCTGCGGCTCTCATGGGCTGGAGAGGTAACTGGTAACAATGGCAGACCCACATCAGGCCCAATGCCTGGAAAACCTACTACAAGAGGAAAGAACGCACTGGTGAGATCAACAACATACAGTGCCTTGCGAAAGTATTCGGCCCCCTTGATTTTTTTTTGACCTTTTGCCACATTTCAGGCTTCAAACATAAAGATATAAAACTGTAATTTTTTGTGAAGAATCAACAACAAGTGGGACACAATCATGAAGTGGAACAAAATGTATTGGATATTTCATACTTTTTTAACAAATAAAAAACTAAAAAATTGGGCGTGCAAAATTATTCAGCCTCCTTAATATTTTGTGTGGCCACCATTATTTTCCAACCCTGCCTTAACCCTCTTGGGCATGGAATTCACCGGAGCTTCACAGGTTACCATTGGAGTCCTCTTCCACTCCTCCATGACGACATCAGATGGTGGATGTTGGAGACCTTGTGCTCCTCTACCTTCCGTTTGAGGATGCCCCACAGATACTCAATAGGGTTTAGGTCTGGAGACATGCTTAGCCAGTCCATCACCCTTACCCTCAGCTTCTTTAGCAAGGCATGGTCCTCTTGAAGGTGTGTTTGGGGTCGTTATCATGTTAGAATACTGCCCTGGGGCTCAGTCTCCGAAGGGAGGGGATCATGCTCTGCTTCAGTATGTCACAGTACATGTTGGCATTCATGGTTCCCTCAATGAATTGTAGCTCCCCAATGTCGGCAGCACTCATGTAGCCACACGACCATGACATCCCACCACCATGCTTGACTGTAGGCAAGACACACTTGTCTTTGTACTCCTCACCTGGTTGCCGCCACACACGTTTGACACCATCTGAACCACATACGTTTATCTTGGTCTCATCAGACTACAGAACATGGTTCCAGTAATCCATGTCCTTAGTTTGCTTGCCTTCAGTAAACTGTTTGCAGGTTTTCTTGTGCATCATCTTTAGAAGAGGCTTCCTTCTGGGATGACAGCCATGCAGACCAATTTGATGCAGTGTGCGGCGTATGGTCTGAGCACTGACAGGCTGACCAACCACCCCTTCAACCTCTGCAGCAATGCTGGCAGCACTCATACGTCTATTTCCCAAAGACAACCTCTGGATATGACGCTGAGCACGTGCACTCAACTACTTTGGTCGACCATGATGAGGCCTGTTCTGAGTGGAACCTGTCCTGTTAAACCGCTGTATGGTCTTGGCCACCATGCTGTAGCTCAGTTTCTGGGTCTTGGCAATCTTCTTATAGCCTAGACCATCTTTATGTAGAGCAACAATTCTTTATTTCATATCCTCCGAGAGTGCTTTGCCATGAGGTGCCATTTTGAACTTCCAGTAACCAGTATGAGAGAGTGACAGCGATAACACCAAATTTAACACACCTGCTCCCCATTCACACCTGAGACCTTGTAACACTAACGAGTCACATGACATCTGGGAGGGAAAATGGCTATTTGGGCAAAATTTTGACATTTTCACTTAGGAGTGTACTCACTTTTGTTGCCAGCGGTTTAGACATTAATGGCTGTGTGTTGAGTTATTTTGAGGGGACAGCAAATTTACACTGTTTATACAAGCTGTACACTCACTACTTTACTTTGTAGCAAAGTGTAATTTCTTCAGTGTTGTCACATAAAAATATATAATAAAATATTTACAAAAATGTGAGGCGTGTACTCACTTTTGTGAGATACTGTGTATTTTTCCTTTTTGTCCTATTTTTAGATCAGTTCAATATTCCTGTCAGAAAGGATTAGGGTGGTATAGTGCGGTTACAATTTATATTACTTTTTATGTATTATTTTATTTTCCTATTTAAAGCTGATCTTGTTTATTTTTTCTAAGAATACCCATTTGCCCCAGCAGAAGTAGCATTGACTTTATTCTTGAAAGGCTACTTCTGCTTTTGAAGCCAAGAAGAGTTAATTTTGTCTATTTCCATTTTAGGCCAAACCCAAACCAGGGGCACAATTCAATCACAGGCATTGGGGTTGAACCCTTACTAACCTCAGTAGCTGCAGGTACTATGCAGCAATTCATCTTAGAAGTTCAAATCAGAAGCCCTGAATTGATTCTCTCAATAGCTCATCTCAATACCTTTCTCTCTTGTGGGAGTTGACTTAGCAGTTTCCACTCTCTATTCTAAACAAAGCAGGAGCTTTGCAAGAGTGGATGGAGAAAGGTAAGCCTAGCTGCTGAGAGAAGGATTTTAAAAAGTTTAATGCTTCTGCTGTGTACTCATCTACCATGTATACAGCTATAAACGTCAGTGAGGGCTCGTTAAAGCGTTAGTAAACTAAATTTTTCAACTTTTTATAAACAGGAAGCTCATAATACATACTATTAGCAGAGAGCATCATTATCATCTAGATCCTTTCCCTTGCTGAAAGACCACTGTAATGACTTCTGGCCACATCACTGGTGCAAGTGCAGTTGAGAATTCGATCCTGGCCATGCCCAATCTGCAGAGTGAGAGCCTGGCCAGGGATAGAGACAACAATCATGGCAAGGTATTGGCTTGAATATCGAACTGGACTTGAATTGTTTTATTAGTGATTTTTAAAGATATTTTATAGTTTTTTTTAAAGTATTTTAATATATTTGATGTATATTTATATATATTCCAATATATATTTAATATTTTGGATATTTTATGGGAATTTTAGTATTTACTATTTATCTTTGTGCATGTGTGAGTTATCTGGAATGTTTGTAACATTGCAGATCACTTTATATATGTAGAATTTCCTGAACTGTGTTTCTGAGTTATCTCATATTTTTTGAGCTACCTCATATTTTCAATCGCTTTCATGCTCTTTTATTGTTTAATATGGCTGGGAATTTGGACTGAATACCCCCCAGCATTGTATAAGTTTGCTGTATTAATAGTACTTTATATGCTTGTTGTACTTATTATATATTTCTTTTAGTGACAACAGGAATGCCTATGCTGTAAATTGCAGCATATCTTATTGTGTTATACTATATGATATATAGTTTCCCTTTAGTTATAACAGGAATGCCTATGTTGTTAATTGCAGCATAGCCTATTGTGTTATGCTATACTCCTGTTTGAATTCGGTACTCAACTGCCCGTTTTAACAAGTCCCCAAAGTATGGTAACCGCTGAGCGGTATGATTTTATGTAGCACAGTTTATTCCTGTATTTGGGAGCGGGTGCGAGGGTAATGAGGCCGATGTGGTTGTTTGACAACCGCGCCTGCTGAGTCTTGAGACCGCTCGTAACAGGAAGCGCATAACCAATAGCGTATCACATACACCACGACTCCGCCCGGAGGTGCGGGGAGTCGGAGGTATTTCTTTTGCTGCCGTACCGCCGTGGTCACGCCCCCATGAGGAAGTCGGAAGTACGAAACGCGTTGGGGCGTGGCCAGGCGGCGTAACCTCAATCTAGTGTACGAGGAGTCTGGACACCTGGAAGGCGCGCGGTCCACGGCGTGGAGTCTGGACACGGGTCCCAAAGGGTGCACACCTCCATTTTAATGCGGATGATCAACTGGATACATGTGAGTGCAATATCTGTGTATATACTGGAATAAAGTGAGTTCAAAACGTTATCACACCAGTGGAGCTCTATTTTTTCCCTCTACATGTTATTGAACCTGACCGATCCTATGCCATTGTTCCTGTCCCAGAGTCCTTAGTGGATGTGGTTGATGTTTGGCTTGTTTGCTCAGTTACGAGAGTGACTGAGCCTGTGGAGCTGGTGAGTGCGCACTGCTTCTCCCCCCTTCAGAGCACAGTGGTGGTGGTCGAGGTGATCCAATACATCTGCACCTACAATTTTCCCAAAGATTCATCATTGTGGACTATTGTTAGTTATTTTATTTGTGCTGCTTTGGTGGATTTATATGTGCAGGACCTCTTGCACTGAGACTGTTTTACATATATAGTCACACTTACTGTTTGGTAGGTGGAGAGAGGTTGTCATCTCCTTTTGCGCTACTGGAATATTTTATCATTATCTTTTTTATTTATATGTATTCTGTTTTATAATCATGGCAAGGTGTTTGCTTCCGCGATTCTCTTCCTTCCTAAATCCCTATGTAAGCAGGGATGTCACTGGGTGTGTATACTCATAAAGTGCCACCTCCCTTTTTTGTTGTTCGATTGTCCTCTTACCTCCTGAAACACCTTGTTACTAACAGAGTTACTGGTTTTTATACACTTTGCATTGAAAGGGGAAGCTTGGCTCTGTCTGTGCATAGATGGATGTCAGTGGAGGGTGGTAGCAGGAGTATGGCAAGTAAAGGCCAGACATAATTTAAGATGACCCCAGAAAGTGTGGGGAAAAATGGCCTACAATGGGAAACACATTATGCATAGTAATAGAGGTGTATAGAGCCTATAATATTGATATGATAAACTTAGTGAATGGTGTTACGTTTTCTGGCAGGGTATACCTCCACTTTAAGAATATGACCATAGCCTGATCACAGGTCCACTTAAAGGCCATGCCACATGCGCACAAGTGCAGGGACGATCCGAGGCGGGTGCGGGGGGTGCACTGCGCCCAGGCGCCGCGTGAGGGGGGGGGGCGCATGCCGCACATAACTTCATTCTCCCGCAAGTCGCGGGAGTCTCACTGCAGCCGCTACAATTTTTTTTTTTTTTTTGTAATTTCGGCACACAGCCAGAGTCAGGGCTCGAGTCCTGCAGGAGAAGCCAGAGAAGTTATGTTACCTCGTAGCTTTTGTGGGTGGTTTGATGTCCCACACGCTACAATCTCTGGCTGCTCTGTACGGCACCCAGCATCTGCCTCCCCCAGCCGAGCAGAGTGAGTCTGAACCCGCCCCCTCCTCCCTCGGCTCTGTCTGATCTGTATACAGAGGAGCTTGGGGGGAGGAGGAGATCGTTGTGCAGTGTGCATCTTCCGGACCGTGCGGATCTCAGGTCTGTGATCATTACATAGCAGAGACACAGTCACACACTATCTCTTGCAGGGGGGAGGGGGGTCAGAGGGACTTGGAGAAGATAAAACTCAAGGAAGGAGAGTGAGGGAGACAAGCTAAAAGTTAATACTTGCAGGGAATGAGGTGTGTGTGTGGGGGGGGGTTCTAAGTTCTAACAGGATACTGTATGTCCTAGAGGGGCTTTGGAAGAAGTGATGACTTATGCTGGGGGAGGGGGGTTGGATATGAAATCAGTCTGCGACCGACCGACGGTGCTCTGCGACTGACCGATGGCGCTCTTGACTGATCGACCGTGAGTATTTTAGAGACTGGTGAGTATCTTAGCGACTAGTGAGCATCTTGCGACTGGTTAGCATCTTGCGAGGGTTAGCATCTTGCGACTGGTGAGTATATTTGCAACTGGTGTGTATCGGGTGAGTATCTTGCGACTGGTGAGATTCTTTGCGACTGGTAAGTATCTTTGCGACTGGTGAGTATCTTGCGACTGGTGAGTATCTTGCAACTGGTGAGTATCCTTGCGACTGGTGAGTATCCTTGCGACTGGTGAGTATCCTTGCGTCTGTTGGATCTTTGCGACTGGTGAGTATCTTAGTGACTGGTTAGTATATTAGCGACTGGTGAGGACCCCAGGTTTAGTACCAGGGGAGACAGAGGTAGTGTAGGTAAGGAAGAGCAGGCCGATAATATTATCCCCATAGAGTAGAGGGTAATAATGTCCAACAGGATTGCGGATGCCACTCAGTGCACTTCTTGCTGCATGTATGCGTTCCTTGATGAACCATTCGAGGGCGAATACTGCTGTGCAAGATGTGAGCGACTTGTTGCTCTGGTAGACCAGATCCTGGACCTACAGAACACAGTGGCAACACTGCGTGGCATCAACAACCTGGAAAGGAGCTTGGACATTACCTATCAGGCGCTGGCAGGGGCCAGCATAGAGGAGGGAGGAATGGAGGAGACGCAAGCAGCAGAGGTACGCAGCTGGGTGACCGTTAGGAATGTTAGTGGGAGGAGAGTCAGGGAGGCCAATCCTGAGTTGGAACACCCTAACAAACCTGCCGAGTTGCAGGTTGAGGATGATATCAACTCAGGGGTGGCAGTGCTGGAGCATGCGCCCTCCCCCAGCTGCCAGGGGAGGGACGGCTCCAGGAAGAAGGGGGGCGGTAACTCAGGAAAGGTTAGAAAGGTTGTGGTAGTTGGGGACTCAATTATCAAGAGGACAGAGAGGGCAATCTGTAAAAAAGATCTCGTGAACCGAACAGTTTGTTGTTTACCCGGCGTCCGCGTTCGGCATATCGCAGATCTGGCAGACAGATTGTTGTGTGGGGCTGGGGATGACCCAGCGGTCATGGTGCATGTGGGCACTAATGACAAAGTTAAAGGTAGGTGGAGGATCCTTAAGAACAATTTCAGGGACTTTAATAGATAGGTCCCTGAATAATAGGTAATAGATTGAGGAATAGAACCTCCAAGGTGGTTTTCTCTGAAATACTGCCTGTACCTCGAGCCACACAGGAGAGGCAGAAGGAGATTAGGGAACTTAACAAGTGGCTGAGGAATTGGTGTAGGAAGGAGGGGTTTGGGTTCCTGGAGAACTGGGCTGTCTTCTCAGTCGGCTACCGGCTCTTTAGTAAGGATGGGCTGCACCTTAATGGGGACGGTACAGCTCTTTTGGGGAGTAAGATGGCCACCAAGTTGGAGGGGCTTTTAAACTAGGAGACGGGGG
Organism: Pelophylax lessonae; assembly: GCF_965119305.1. Lineage (NCBI taxonomy): Eukaryota > Metazoa > Chordata > Amphibia > Anura > Ranidae > Pelophylax > Pelophylax lessonae. The sequence continues at coordinate 91,807,536 of NC_138775.1, forward strand.
GGAGGGCTCAGAAGTAGAATCAGTCAGGAGGGAGCAGAGGACAGAAGGCAGCTGTAGTGTCAGCAGCGACAGTAGGTCCACAATGTCAATTGGCAGGTCTGTGCGGGAAAATCTCAGACCAAACAGGAATAAACATAACCGGCAATTGCGCTTAACTTCCGTAAAACTAAGAGGGGTATATGCTAATGCCAGGAGCCTAGCTAATAAAATGGATGAGTTGGAAATGTTAGTACATGAGGAGGACATAGACCTTGTGGGAATAACAGAAACTTGGTTCGACCCCTCACATGACTGGCTGGCCAATATCCAAGGGTATTCGGTGTACCGGAAGGACAGGGTAGGAAAAAGAGGGGGAGGGGTATGTCTCTATGTCAAGAACAATATAAAGGTGATAGAAAGGAGTGACATTACGGATGGGATGAGCATAGATTTAGAATCTGTGTGGGTTGAACTCCATAAGGAAGGAGAAAAGGGGAAAGTAATTGTGGGGGTTTGCTATAGGCCACCTAACCAAGGGGAGGAGGTAGAGCTGGAATTTTTAGCACTGTTGGGTAAAGTGGCAAAGCTAGGATCAGTCATCATATTGGGGGACTTCAATTATCCCGACATTGACTGGCAAGAGGGGACTGCACACTCACAGAAGGCCCGTCTATTCACGGAAACCTTACAGGATAACTACATGTCACAGTTGGTGGATTCCCCTACCAGAGAAAACGCAGTCCTGGATCTATTGCTCACTAATGACCCAGACCTAATTTCGGAGGTAGGAGTCCAGGACAACCTGGGCTCTAGCGATCACAGGATGATCACATTTAGTGTAAATAACAATATAACAAGGCAAGTGGGGAATATAAGAACCCTAAACTTCAGAAGGGCAAACTTTCCAAAATTGTACTCATTGATGGAAAGGGTAAACTGGGACCAAACCCTGGGATCCCTGACCACAGAGGAAAAATGGGAATGCTTTAGGAACATATTAAGCAAAGGCATCTTGCAGTGCATTCCTATGGGAAATAAATTTAGAAGAGACAAAGCCAAACCTGGCTGGCTAAACCGTAGGGGAAAAAAAGTGGCCTTCAAGAAGTATAAATCAGAGGGCACAGTATCGGCTTTCGAGCAATACAAGGAGGCAAATAAGAAAAGTAAACAAGAAATCAAGATGGCTAAAATCATCTTTGAGAGACAAATAGCAGAGGATAGTAAAAAAAACCCAAAGAAATTCTTTAAATATATCAACAGCAAAAAAACTAAGGCAGAGCATATTGCACACATAATTAACGATGATGGGAGGATGGTTACAGAGGACACTGAAAAAGCAACCGTGCTGAATGCTTTTTTCTCATCAGTCTTTACACAGGAAACGGAGGGGTACACTGACCATGACTGTATGGTTAGTAGTAATACACAGGACTTGCCACTATGGCTAACAGAGGGTGAAATCAGGGAAAGGCTGGATAAACTTAACACAAACAAATCACCAGGCCCGGATGGCGTACATCCGAGAGTACTCAAGGAACTCAGTAAAGTTATATCGAGACCACTGTTCCTGATCTTTGCTGACAGTATTAGGACAGGAGATGTACCAGGGGATTGGAAGAAAGCAAACGTGATTCCATTATTCAAAAAGGGCCAGAGGCATATCCCGGGAAATTATAGGCCTGTCAGTTTGACATCAGTAGTATGTAAACTTCTGGAGGGGATGATAAGGGACTATATCGTAGAGTTTGCTAAGGACAACAACATCATCAGCAGTAATCAGCACGGGTTTACAAATGGGCGTTCTTGTCAAACCAATCTCTTAACATTCTACGAGGAGGTGAGCTGTGAGCTAGATAGGGGCAGACCAGTGGATGTGGTGTACTTGGATTTCGCTAAGGCGTTTGATACAGTTCCCCACAAGCGCTTAATTTATAAAATAAGGTCTGCAGGTATGGACAGCAGGGTTTGCTCTTGGATACGGAATTGGCTTAAAAGGCGTGTCCAAAGGGTAGTAATAAACAGCGCATACTCAGACTGGTCTGAGGTGGTAAGCGGGGTCCCCCAAGGCTCAGTCTTGGGACCAACCTTGTTCAATTTATTCATAAACAACATTGAGGTCGGGATCAGTAGTTCTATATCAGTTTTTGCAGATGACACAAAATTGGCCAGGGCAATAACTTCACAACATGAAGCAAATATCCTACAGAATGACCTGGACAAAATTACAGAGTGGGCAACGACATGGCAAATGAGGTTTAACGTGGAGAAGTGTAAGGTTTTGCACTTGGGGACTAAAAACATAAAAACACAATACACATTAGGAGGGGAACCCTTGGGGGAATCAAAAATGGAGAAGGATCTGGGAGTCTTGGTTGATGATAGATTAGGCAACAGCATGCAATGTCAAGCGGCAGCTGCCAAAGCCAGCAGAACATTAGCATGCATAAAGAAAGGGATGCATTCCAGAGATAAGACTATAATCCTTCCACTTTATAAAACTCTGGTCCGACCGCATCTGGAGTATTCTGTCCAGTTCTGGTCGCCAGTCCTCAGGAGGGATGTGTTGGAGCTGGAGAGAGTCCAGAGAAGGGCAACTAAACTAATTAGGGGATTGGAGGACCTTGACTATGAAGAGCGTCTACAATCGCTCGATTTATTCTCCCTGGAGAAGAGACGTCTGAGGGAGGACATGATAGCAATTTATAAATATCTTAATGGGGATCCCAGCTTAGAAAAAAAGCTGTTCATTCGAAGGGATTGCATGAGGACTCGAGGGCATACAATGCGATTAGAGGAGAAGCGTTTTAACCTCAGGCAACGTGGGGGGTTCTTTACTGTTAGGGCTACAAGATTGTGGAACTCTCTACCACAAGAGGTGGTTTCTGCGGGTAGGATGGTGGCTTTCAAAAGACTCTTAGACTTACATCTCAAGGATCAGAACATTCAGGGGTATGCGAGATGATTACAGCCACACACACCTACACAGGTTGAACTAGATGGACTATTGTCTTTATTCAACCTCACCTACTATGTAACTATGTAAGTCCACCCCCATCCCCCCCACTCCCAGCACAAGTCATCTCTCCTTCCAAAGCCCCCCTAGGACATACAGTATCCTGTTGTTAACCCCCCCCCCCCCACCCAAAATCAATGAATCAATGAGATGCTGGCTGCTAAACAACTGATAGAGATGTAGGGCAATCGCCCAGGTGCCCACATTAGTGCCCCCCTCCCAGACAAGTCAGTGGAGCCAGGTAGGGTGCACTGATATAAAGGTTCCCCCATATATCAGGACCCACCCCTTCCTTAGTGCATTCACTCTGCTGAAGGTGGTCTCTGGTGATCAGAGTCCCCCCTATATCAGAGTTATCGGCATTCCCCTTTACATTAGTTTGCAGGATTCCCCTTATAGTGCAAGGGGGAACTCTGTGGATGCTGACGTGAAGAGGAACTCTGATGTAAAGGGCAACGCTGCGGACCTTAAATAAGTGAGAACTCTGATGCAAAGGTGAACGCTGCGGACTCTGATATAAGGTGGTCTCTGGTCACTAGAGCTCCCCCTCCCTTATATTAGAGTTCTCCTTTAGAGCATGATCTGCAGAATTCCCCGTCAGAGTTCAGTTGCACTGTAAGGGGAAATTCTGCAGACTCTGATGTAAGGAGGGACTCCGTGCTGGCGGGTTACATTAATCGGACCTTCGTGCACTGCCATCACAGAGCCCACACCACAGAGCCAGCACTGCCACCAGAGAGCCCACACCACAGAGCCAGCACTGAACCCACAGAGCCCAGCACCACAGAGCCAGCACTGCCACCACAGAGCCCACACCACGGAGCCAGCACTGCCACCACAGAGCCCAGTGCCACAGAGCCAGCACTGCCACCACAGAGCCCACACCACAGAGCCAGCACTGCCACCACAGAGCCAGCACTGCCACCACAGAGCCCACACCACGGAGCCAGCACTGCCACCACAGAGCCCACACCACAGAGCCAGCACTGCCACCACAGAGCCCACACCATAGAGCCAGCACTGCCACCACAGAGCCAGCACTGAACCCACAGAGCCCAGCGCCACAGAGCCAGCACTGCCACCACAGAGCCCACACCACAGAGCCAGCACTCCACCACAGAGCCCACACCATAGAGCCAGCACTGCCACCACAGAGCCCACACCACAGAGCCAGCACTGCCACCACAGAGCCAGCACTGCCACCACAGAGCCCACACCACGGAGCCAGCACTGCCACCACAGATCCCAGCGCCACAGAGCCCACACCACAGAGCCAGCACTGCCACTACAGAGCCCAGCGCCACAGAGCCCACAGAACACAGCACTGCCACCTCAGAGCCCACACCACAGAGTCAGCACTGCCACCACAGAGCCCACACCATAGAGCCAGCACTGCCACTACAGAGCCCACACCACAGAGCCAGCACTGCCACCACAGAGCCCACACCACAGAGCCAGCACTGCCACCACAGAGTCCACACCACAGAGCCAGCACTGCCACCACAGAGCCCATACCACAGAGCCAGCACTGCCACCACAGAGCCCACACCATAGAGCCAGCACTGCCACCACAGAGCCCACACCACAGAGCCAGCACTGCCACCACAGAGCCAGCACTGCCACCACAGAGCCAGCACTGCCACCACAGAGCCCAGTGCCACAGAGCCCACACCACAGAGCCAGCACTGCCACTACAGAGCCCAGCGCCACAGAGCCCACAGAACACAGCACTGCCACTACAGAGCCCAGCGCCACAGAGCCCACAGAACACAGCACTGCCACTACAGAGCCCAGCGCCACAGAGCCCACAGAGCACAGCACTGCCACTACAGAGCCCAGGACCGCAGAGCCAGCGCCATAGAGGCCAGCACAACAGAGGCCAGCACCACAGAGGCCGGCACCACAGAGGCCACAGAGCCCAGCACCACAGAGGCCACAGAGCCCGGGAACCACAGAGCCAAGCACCACAGAGGCCACAGAGCCCAGCACCACAGAGGCCGGCACCACAGAGGCCAGCATACCACAGAGACCAACATACCACAGAGACCAGCATACCACAGAGACTGGTACCACAGCCCAGCACACCACAGAGACCGGCACACCACAGAGGAGCCAGGAATCAGGACCAGCAGCCAAGAATCAACGACCAGCAGCCAGCCCACAGGCCCCAGGACCAGCAGCCAAGAACCAGGACCAGAAGCCAGCCCCAAGGCCCCAGCAGCCAGACCCCAGGAGGACCAGCAGCCAGACCCCAGGACCAGCAATCGGAAAACAGGACCAGCAGCTCAGCCCCAAAAACCAGGACCAGCAGACGGGAATCAGGACCAGCAGCCGGGAATCAGGACCAGCAGCCAGGAATCAGGAGGACCAGCAGCCAGACCTCAGGACCAGCAGCAAAGCCCCAGAAGCCAGGACCCAGTCCCAGAAGCCAGGCCCCAGGACCAGCAGCCAGCCTTAGTACCCATTATTTAAGGTAAATTAAGTCTTCTAGTCTTGGGCCTGGGCATCAAAGTGCTATTAATTAATATAATATTGTTTATTTTTCTATTGTTCAGTGACACTCTAATGTAGTTTCTCATGGGGGCTGGAGGGGACTCTTTCTATCAGACACTCTCCAATAGGCACACAGAGGGCCTCGTTGTAGTCTCTAATGGGGCCTGGTGGGGGGGTCTTTCTAACATAGACTTTAAAATGCACACAGAGATGACCTCTGCTTGAGAGACCCCCCTCCAGGTCCTATGATACAACCCCATTGTAGTCTCTAATGGGTCCTGGTAGGGGGGGGGGTCTTTCTAACGGACAGTCTAACAGAGGCCCTCTCTGTGTTCCTTGGAGAGACCCCCCTCCAGGTCCCATTAGGAAAAGGGGAGGAGTTAGTAAGATGACCACGCCCACGTGGGGGGCGCCATAAATATTTCTGCACCCAGGCGTCTGTTACCCTAGGATCGGCCCTGCACAAGTGTTTAGCCTTTGATAGTCTGATAGCCTTTGGTTGGCGGTATCCCCATCCGGGGGGGTGTATGTGTGGTCGTTGGACCTGGAGCAAACCTTTGCCTGTATATACCAGGGTCTTAGGCATATGAGGTATACCCACCTCGCCTTCCTCTGTTTGGATTTGAAGGCCGTGGGGTCTTCTTCCTTCTGGCCCCTCTATTTTTTCGTTACCGGGTGTCCATGATCCTATCAGGACCTATGCAGTTTGCTCCAACCACAACGTACCGGCCCCCTCGTTACTCTTTGTAGCCTACCAGGCTCAGTCCATTACAAAGTTTTATCACCTGAACCTCCTTTCAGATGTTTGCTTACACCACGTGCTCCAGAGGAAGCTTACTATGTTAAGCGAAACATGTAGGGCAACTGGGATTTAACTCAACATCTGTTTATTCACATTGTACAGATGACCTCTAGAGACGGTTACCATCCCTCTCTATGGCTGCCTTATGAATACAGGTTACTTTGTGATATACAGTATGTGATTGTTGCTACAATTATAATTACCTAGTAGGCTGTGCGATTTTATTTGCACACCGTTTTGAGGCTTTGCCGCCTGATTTCATTGTATGTAAACTGTATGTCTGTTATTTTGTATATTTCTTTTCTGTCTTCGTTATAAATGTTTTCCTGTGATTTTTCAATAAAAATATACATTTTTAATACTGGTGCCAATAAAGTCCAAATTTCTTTTTCTTCTATCTTCCAATTCATTATCAAGGATGTGGCACCCGTAATTATCCCTTTTGCGCCTAGGTACCCTGCGACCTAGGAGCGCATATACAAACTATTTGATAGCCTTTGATAACGCCAAATCGAACCTATCTAAATATTTGCTTATATACAGTGCATACTGCATACTACATAATGGGCTAACAGAAGCAGACAGATTCTATTTATTTTCACAATGTAGTGCTTCAAAAATGCATGCCATGATAGATTTGTCATACAACACTTATAATAATAATATAAATGAATGGGGGGCATGTCCAAGATGGTCCTGGAAGCAGATGTGCTTTAGTGGAGCTCCCGATTCCGACCTACAATCCTTCTGATATCCTGGTGTAGAGATCACAATTCCTGGATGCCTGTACACCGGACACACTCCTGTATGCCGGGCCGAAAAAACGTACAACGGACATTGTGAGTACTCCGCCCACGCCTTGGCCTTCCATCCTTCCTGCCCGCGATATGAAGACCCAGACAGACTCCCCTCCTGATGTCGCAATCCTGTCTGCTACAGCTGGCTTTGATGCCCTCATGCAGGCTTTATGGAACCTGCCAGTCTGCCCTCACTTCTAAAATCGACCATGTACAGGCGGACATTGGCCTTATTCCCCGCGACATGGATTGGTTCCGCGAGCGGGTCGCAGAGGTGGAGATGCGGGTGTCTGGGGTGGTGGACATATGAGACCACCATGCAGACCTCCAGACATTAAAGTTAGGCATCTAGAGGCCAGGGAAAAGGATGCAGAAAATCGTAACCAACACAATAACCTGAGGATCCTGGGCCTCCCTGATGGAGCTGATCCTGTGGCTTTTACCAAGCGCCTGCTCCCATCCCTGCTACCCCAAGCTCACTTCTCCCCGCACTTTACCATTGAAAAGTTGTCCCCATCGAATGCCTGTGGTTAGAGGTCCTCAAGGGCTCAAACTCCTTCATTTCCGGTACAGAGACACGTTGCTCCATGAGGCTCGCATTCAGGGGGAGTATTAGAATGTAAAATTGCTAATTTTTCCGGATTACTCAATGGAAACTCAGAGACAGGAAAAATCCTTTGGCCACACCCTATGAAATTGTAAATAAAAGGGGCTAAATACAGCATGCTTTTCCCTGCTAAACTGCGGGTTCAAGATAGCGACTGTGTGCTCTTTACCTCCCCAAGAGAAGCTGCATCTTGGGCTGAAACAGTCTGCAAATTAACGTTTTGTTTGTGCTATGTCTACCTGTATCTTTGGGGCTGGCTTACTGGGGAGGCCCTGCGCCATTACAAAGGGATGAAGAGGGGCCTCAACTCTAGCGAGTCTGTAATGGGCTTATTTTATGTGCCTCTGCTGACATGGACATTAAACCGGTTTATAGTGCTGATGTGCCTGTAGTTGAGCAGCAGCGGGGCTCATTTCCTTTTTTTCTCCTTCCTTCTGAGTTCATTAACTGTTATTTGTATCTAAAATGTCTCCTTAAGTAATGTGCCCATAGGGGCGTGTCCAAGATGACGAACTGAGCGGACGTGCCTGCCCTGAGCTCAGAGAGCGGGTTATCCTGTAAACTATCCAATGTTTGTTTTACCTCTCCTGGTGTGCTTATTTTGCCCTTTGCATGCCCTACAAACCATCCGGGAGGTCGCTTCACTTCCCCCCCCCCCCCGGATGCTGCTCTGCTTAAAGAGGTTGTAAACCCCTTTTAAGGCTTACATATAGATGCTATCAATATCTCCTAAACTTGCACCGTTTAGGAGATATTTACAGTGCATGCAGCCGATGACGTCATCGGCGCATGCACTCTGAAGGAACGGCCACCCGTGCCATTCCTTCAGATCCCAGTGCCGTGAATGGAGGCTCCCGTGTGCATGCGCGGGAGTGATGTAATCGCGCCCCCAGCCAATCAGATGGCCGAAGGACGAGATCCAGGAAGCAGGACGCCGGACATGTCGGCCGTCCTGTCGGCACTGCGGGGGCTTCGTTTTTAGGTAAGTACTTCATAATGAGATGTGATGCATACTAGCTCATTATGCCTTTGTCTTTACAGGTTTTTTTTTCACATTTTTTAAACGGTTTACTTCCTCTATAAGGCCTCCTCTCCTGATCCGGGCCGGTTGGGTTTGCCACGATGCACAGCCAATATGGCCGCGCAGACAGCTTCCGGAGACGCCGCTGCTGCCCGCCCGCCCGCCCGCCTCGTATCTCGGAGGTCATGGCGGCTATCACATCCTGTCAATCGGCCCTGACTACCAAGATTGAGGCCGTTCCATTGGATGTGAGCTTGCTGAGACAGGACTTTGATAAGGTCCGCTCCAGACTTACCTCAGCGGAACAGAGCATCAGCCACGTGGAGGACAATGTGGCTGAACACTCAGCCACCCTTCGGGTGCTGCATACTACAGTGAGGGCTCTGGAATACCAGGCTGAAGATGCTGAAAACCGTAACAGGCGCAATAATCTCCGTATTGTGGGCCTGCCGGAAGGAGGTGAGGGCAGGGATCCGACGCTTTTTGTGGAAGACCTGTTGAAGTCCCTTTTGCCCTCTGCTCACTACTCCCCGCAATACACAGTGGAGCGCGCTCACCGGGTCCCACTGAGACCGGGCCCTGAAGAATCTCCTCTTCGCATGATGATCTTGCGTCTCCTGAACCTCAGGGAAAGAGATGAGACCCTGCGGGGGTGGCCAGGGCTGTGGGCTCTTTAACCTACCTCAACACCAGGCTGATGATTTTCCCCGACTACACTGTTGAGACACAGAAGCAGCGGCGGTCCTTTGATGCTGTTTGGGCGGCTCTGCGCTCCAAGGGGATCAAATATAGTATGCTCTTTCCTGCCAAGCTGAGGGTGATTGATGGAGAGACCACCAGATTCTTCACCAACCCTAAGGAGGCCTTGGACTGGCTGGAGCTGCTGCCGCCTAGAGCGTGAGTTGTTTCGGGACTCTGTGTACCCCCTTAACTTTTCTTTTGCCCCTTGCTGCTCTCTGCACTCTGTGGACGTGAGGGGGAAGGTTTTTGTTTTTTACTTGGCCTTTGCTCCTGAGACTTGGGGGCCCTTGCACAGTGGGAGCTGCTTTCCGGGTTTTACTGACTGAACTCCCTCCTGTTGCCTCGTATTGGCTGCCCTGTCTGCACTGTTTTGCTCCCGGTTGTGCACTGGGGCCCCCTCCATGTCCTCCTGTCCATCTCTGTGCCTGTTTACCTACAGCCCTGAGTCGTCATGATCCTCGCCTTCAATGACTGCTGTGTTGCTACAGGTCTGTGCCTCTACTGTGTCCAAGCGACTTGCTCCTGTTTTCCTGGCTCTCGGCCGCACCGAACTGGTACCTATTTCCACGCTGACCTTGCGCCATTTGGCACTTGGTTTCACACCATCTGACTGTTTTTGCCTGTTTTTTGGGGTTTGGGGATCTATGCCTACCTCCTGGGATGGGGTCGGGCGGGGTGGGGGGACCCAGCCGTTGCTGGTTTATGTTTCTCATAAGGATTTAAATTTTTTTGTTATTTTTTGTTTTATAATGTTGTTGCTCTTTATGTTTGCTGTGGTGTAGCTGCATGTTCTATCTACTGTCAGTGGTGGAGGCCTGTTGGTGTGCGATATGTTTCCTGGCAATTGTGGCGTGGTGGTTCCTCCTCCTGGTACCTCATCTCTTGCTCTCATCATGTCCCTGGTTAATGTGATTTCCTGGAACGTGCGGGGTATGAACTCTGCTGTAAAACGCTCTCTGGTTTTTACTTTTTTGCGTAGGTTCTCCCCTCACATTTGTATACTCCAGGAAACTCATTTATTGGGCTCTCGCACACTGGGTCTGAAGCGGGCCTGGGTTGGCACTCACTACCATGCCACTTATTCCAACTACGCCAGGGGAGTCAGCATCCTCATTCATAGGTCTCTACCCTTTCACCTAATTGAGGTCAGGACTGACCCAGGTGGACGCTACGTGTTATTGCATGCCACAATTTACTCTGCTCCGTTTATATTGGTCGACCTGTACTTACCTCCCCCTGCAGAGACTGATTTTCTTTACAACATCATGCAATTGATTATTTCTTATGGTGTTTCTAATGTCCCCGTCTCCGGATCTGGACCGCCTCCATCCTCCCTCCACCTGGTCTGATGGCTTGGTGCGCTGGATGGCTATGTTCTCCCTGGCGGACGTCTGGCGTTCCTTTCACCTGTCTGACAGGGAGTTCACGTGTCATTTGGCCACCCACTGGACATTTTCCCGAATCGACCTGGCCCTGGCCTCGACCGAGGCACTGCGACTGGTTGATTCTGCTACTATACTTTCCCGGGGGTCTCAAACCATGCTCCTCTGTTACTCACCTTGCGGTTCCCCGGTGGGTGTCGACATGGTGGCTGGCGGCTGTCCAGATACTGGATCATGGAGCCCTTGATTCAGGCAGCGATGCCGGGGGAGTTATCTCAATTTTGGTTGTGTAATGATGATCACGCTGACCCCCTCGTACTGTGGGACACTTTTAAGGCTTGGCTACTGGGGGTATACATCACCCGCATTGCTGCAGTCCGCAGAAACTCTGTGCAGTCTCTGGAACTATTGGAGGCGGCTCTCCGGGCTGCTGAGGAGGCCTACACGGCTTCCCCTGATGTTGTTGGGTACACGGCCCGGCAGCGTGCACTGCAGGAGCTTTCCGTATGCAGGTCTGCCATGACACAGAAGTCCCTTCTCTGGACGGCACATCGCATATTCAAGTATGGTGACAAAAACGGGCGACTCCTCGCTTGGCTGTCAAGGGAACAGAATGCCTCTACCCATATCGGACGTATCTGTTCGTTGACTGGTGACCTATTGAAAGGCCAAGATGCCATTAACGACCGTTTTTGACAGTACTACCAGACCCCCTATACTTCTAGGGTGACATACTGTGCCTGAGACCTGGAGCAGTTTCTTGACGGTATACCTATCCCCCAACTGGACATGGCCACTAGAGACAGGCTGGATGGCCCTATCACTCTGGAGGAGCTCCAGATTGCCTTGGCCTGCATGCAGCCTGGGAAAGCCCCGGGCCCAGACAGGCTACCTGCCAGTGGTGGTGTCTTTGGACGCTGAAAAGGCCTTCGACTCTGTCATATGGCCTTACCCTCTGGGGCTTGTTGCGTTGCTTTGGTTTTGGACCTAAATTCTTGAAGTGGTTGGAGCTGCTCTACCACAGGCCTGTGGCACGGGTCCGCACCAATGGTACTACCTCTGTGTTCCCGCTGGGCAGGGGGACTAGGCAGGGATGCCCGCTGTCGCCGGGGCTTTTTGCCCTGGCACTGAAGCCAATGGCTATACTACTCCGGCAATCTGATGATGTGTGGGGTTGGCGGGTTGGCCCCCTGGAGGAGAAGGTATCGCTATACGCTGTTGATACTCTCCTGTATCTTTCCGACGCGGATTCCTCCTTGAGGGTCGCTTTGGCCATCTTTGAGACTAACGGTTGTTACTCGGGTGTCCGGATTAACTGGGGTAAATCAGTGCTGTTCCCGCTAGACCTGGAATGCCAGGGCCCTGGCGGCCCCCACCCCCATGCTGTGGGTCGATGAATTTAAATATCTGGTAATTCGGGTCACCAAGGATCATATTTTGGCAATAACGTCTTAGCACGTTTGCGTGAACTCTGTGCTGCATGGGCTACTCTGCCTCTGAACGTCCTGGGCCGCATCAGTATCGTTAAAATGATTTTTTTGCAGAAGTTCCTCTATGTTTTTCTAAACTCCCCCTCCTGGATGAATAACTCTGTAGGGAACTGGAGAGCTGCCTCAGCTCTTTTCTTTGGGCGGGTGCGCAGACCCGCTTGGCCCGGTCCACTATGCAGCTCCCGGTTGACTCGGGGGGCCTGGTCCTCCCTAACTTTAAACTGTATTTTTGGGCGGCTATGCTGGTCACCATTCCTTGATGGTTCTCGGGCTCCAGGTTGAATGCAGTGAATTGCCTGGAGGCGGCTTGCCTGGGCTCCTTAGCTGAGTTTGGTAATCTGGCCTACCGAGGGGCGGGTGCGTATCCGTCCCTTCCTCTCCCCACCGGGGCGACTCTTCGGGTATGAACAGCAGTTAGGGCCCGTTTTCTTAAACCTAATAACTGATCCCCATACCACCCCCTGTTGGGTAACCCTTCGCTGCCCCATCTTTGAATACTTCCCGATCCACCGCTGTGGGCTCGGTGTGGTATACAGCAGCTACGGGACATTATGCCCCTTTGGATACTTCACTCGCTCCCGGACTTGAAACGCTCGTTCAACTTACCTCGTCGGATAGACTTCCATTATCTACAACTGTGACATGCGGTCGGGGTCCAGTTCTCTGTCACCCCGGTCCTGCAGACTGACCGCTTATGCCTCGTTTCCACTGAGTGATACGGTACGGTTCGGTTCAGTATGGTACGGTTCGGAGCGGTACACCTTGCGTTTCCACTGCCAATAGTACCCTTTCATGATAGGCGTGGTGTAGCCGGAAAGCAGTGATCGACGTCACTTGATAGGCGTGGTGTATGCCGGAAGCAGAGTAGAGAACTCTCGCGCAAAGCAAAACAAACAACAATGGAGGAAGTAATGCAGATTGTGTTCCTGCTTCTTGGCATGTGGCTGTTTGTCACAAGAAGGAGACAGCGTTCGTTTGAGTGCAGGCTGCAAGGAAAAACACAGCTGAAAAATATATGAAAATACTACAGAGCTGGGACGAGACGGACAACCCAGAAAGAAAAGCAAGACAAAACGACGGCACAGGAGGGTAAGCTGTTGTGACCTGTTAAGCAACCCTACAGTCTCAGCACCATGCACTGTCTTGACATCAAATCCCTCTCATGAATTACTGCCTGTTATTGCTAATATTTCCCGTATCTGGTAGATGCATTTAAGTACCTGAACACACCCTCATTCACTACTACAGTGTGTATGACATATTTGCAATGTATTTTTTTTTTTTTCAGATAATCAATCTGTTGCAAAAATCGGCGCCGCAGACCAACCATTTGGACATTCAACCGATCAGATGAATGGTGGGATGTGATTGTTCCAGGATTCACACACACACAGTGGGTGTACAACTCCAGGATATCTCAAGAAACATTTCTGTTCCTTTGTACCAAGCTGTATCCAGCAATGTTAAAACAGGATACAAACTTCCGAGTGTGTGTTCCCCTGAAGAAAAGAGTTGCAATTGCACTATGGAAGCTGGCAACCAACAGCGACTACAGAAGTATTGGCCATCTTTTTGGTGTCGGTGTGTGCAGGATTTCTGTGAGGCTGCCTGCTCTTTGTTAGTTTCCAAACAGATTTGTTTCCCTGACCAGCAAAAGCTTAAAGAAATGGCAGACTACTTTGAGAATTGATGGGGACTTCCTATGTGTGTTGGTGCCATTGATGGGTGTCACATACCCATTATTGCCCCAAAGGAGTACCACTGTGATTACTTTAATAGAAATTCTATCATCCTGCAAGGAGTTGTAGATGGGAAAGGATTGTTTTGGAGTGTATATGCAGGAATGGCTGGGAGTTTGCATGATGCTCGTGTCCTGAGACTGTCCACATTGTGGGAGTTAGTGGAGCGAGGATGCCTTTACCCAGCTTGCACCAGGAACATCGGTGGCGTGAACGCTGGCTATTATGTGCTAGGAGACTCTGCCTATCCTTTGTTGAATTGGCTCCTAAAACCATTTCCTGACAATGGCTGACTGACAGAAGAACAACTGACCTACAACAAGAAAGTGTGCAGGGCTCGGGTGGTGGTAGAAAATGCTTTTGGGAGGCTTAAGGGCAGGTGGCGGTGCCTTATGAAGAGGAATGACAGCGACATTGAACTGGTGAAATCCATGGTGTTGACTTGTTGTGCTCTGCACAATATTTGTGAAAGTCATGGAGAGGATTACCAAAAAGAATGGGATACACCTGTAGCAGCAGAGCCTGTTGTGCCAATGGCACAGGATGCAGAAGAGGAGGGCAGAGATATACCAGAGGGTCTGATGCATTATTTGAACAGCAAATTTCTATTTACTACTTTTTTATATTTTTTTAAATGATAATTTACTCAACCCCCATGTCTTCAAAAATGTTCATGTCTGTCTTTCCTCATGCAATAAGAAATGATGGTTTTTGATGAAAACATTCCAGGATTATTCTCCATATGGTGTACTTCAACTGGCCCCAAATTGTTGAGGGTAAAAGTGTAGCTTCAAAGGGCTTGAAATGATACCAAAAGAGGGTCTTATATAGTGAAGCCAACAAACAAAAAAAAACTATGTTCTTTATAAACACAAATGATCGCCTTGCAAGTACTTACACTTTCTGTATTCTTCAAAAAGTAATGTCCTACGCCTTCCCTATTCTACTTTTGAACAAATTGGAACTGTCACTGCGTTCAATTCTTAAAGCGGAGTTCCGGGCACAAAAACAATTTTTTTTTTTTTGTGCACCTCCGCTAGGAATGCCTCACCTGAAAAGGAATTGGATAGTTAATTTTTTTTTTTTGTTTACTTACCTTGCAATTGAAGATCGAAGATACTCACCTCAGAGTACTTCCTCCCTCTGAGCCGCGGCTCACCCCGTCACTTCCTGCCTCGCTATGATTCCTGGGAGCTGAACGTCACAGCTCCCAGGAATCAATGCGACGGCACCGGCCCCGCTCGTCATTTCCGGGCGACACCGCATTCCCCTGCTAAACAGCTTCTGGGCATGTCGGAATGCGGCGCCGCGCCGGAAGTGACGAGAGGGGCCGGTGCGGCGCATTCTGGGACAAGAAGACGCGGAAGAAGACACAGAAGAGGACCGCGCCGGCTTCAGCTGCCCACAAGAGAGATGGAAACGCTGTGGAAGAAATTTTCTAAGTAAGTATTTCTTCTAAAAGGTAAGTGCAAACCGGGACAGATCAGAGGCTAGCCATTGTGGAATGTGCTAGCCCTGACTGTCCCGGGGGTATGTTTATTAAAAAATGACATCTGTGCCCGGAACTCCGCTTTAAGTGGAATAGAAAAGGTGTAGGACATACAGCGTAAACTTTTTAAAGAATACATAAATACGTTTATCTGACAAAGGTGATCATTTGTTTATATGAAGCATATAACATTTTTGGAGAAAATGAACAATCATTTTACTAGATAAGATTATTCCTTGTCTGGGATAGTTTAAAGCCATTTGAAGCTGCACTAAACTGTACTTTTGATCTTCAACAATTTGGAGACCAGTGAAGTCCAGTGAAGTCCACCATATGGAGAGTAATCCTTTAACAGTTAACGTCAGTAATGTAAACAGAATGACATCAATTTGTAGAATAGGTACGTCCTGTTAGACAGCCATAGAACACATGACGCCTCAATGGAAAAAATGATTTCATTTCATTTGAAAATAGTCAAACAAGTGCTTTATTGAACGAGTTGTGTAACAACAGGAAAAAGTAGTGCAAAAAATAGTGTTGAGTGTCAAAAAAGTGTGCTGGGTGCAAAGTACTAGTGGCTGGATGGAGGCAGAGGATCACGACAGTTGCTCAACACCTGCACCAGCTGACTGTGTGTGCCAAGGAAGGCCTGATTGAAGCTTGCAGTCTGCTTAATGTGTTGCCTAGTGATTTCAGCCTCATGCCGCCTTGCCTCACGGGCATCCTTCAGCATCATCTCAAAGCGTCGCTCACGACGGTCCTCCATCCTCTCTAACCATTCCTGATGCCTCTCATCAGCTGCCTGCATCTCCACCAGGGCTGCAACAACATCCTACTGCCCCCTTTTTCTCCTGCCTAGAATGCAAAACAGACATCAATGTTTAAAGAATTTCTGTTCTTGTCATTAAACGTATGCAGATACTGTATATGTAGGGGGGGGGGGGGGGGGGACATTAGAAGTACAATGCAATATCATGATTAGTGTATTACTATTAAGACAAAATAAAAAATCATTGTACAAAAAGGTGTGTGACTTTTCACTCTGGTTTTCATGTCTTACTGATGAGTGTACACCGGGATGCTCTCGCAGATGATGATGCCGATTCTGGTGGTGTCGGTGTACATGCAGTTGAACTCGAACTTGCAGTTGAACTCGAACTTGCAGTTGACATCAAAAGTTGCAGTTGAAATCGAACTTGCAGGTCAGTTCTCAAAGGTGAATAGTCTCTCTGTGGTTTCATCCTGACTGATAGGATCCTCAACTGAAATGTTACAAGTCAGGTAAGTACACTGTAACAATAGGTTCAAGATATACCATACTATACATACAGCTATGAACATACCAGCAGACTCCATCATTGACTCCAGCAGAGAGATGGCTGCATCCATGCCGCCCTCTCTTCCCAAATTGGCGGGTCTGTGTCCATAGATAGCGTCCAGCATATCAAACCATTTCCAGGTCTTTCTGTTTACGCCACTCCGGCTGTTGTGGTCTTTTACCTTACGGTATTCGCTCCGCAGCTTCTTGCATTTAATGCGGCACTGCTCTGGCGTCCGCTGGAACCCCTCTTCAGCCATCCTCTCAGAAACATGCTGGAACACCTTCTCGTTTCTCACCATTCCATCGAGTTCTCTTTGCACCCTTTCCTTGCTGATGATCTCCAGGAAGATCTGCACCTCCTGTGTCAACCAAGTTTCCCTGCGCGCCGACATTTCTGTTGCTTCCGTAAACACATTATGAATGCCGCCCACGGAAGTGACGATTCTCTGTCAACCAATCAAAGTTCTGCAGAGTGTAGCTCCACCCAGTTGGTACGGTACTAATCTTCTTGGTACCCCAACGAAAGGGTACCAAAAAAGTGGTACAGTACGGTTCGGAATTAGGGTACCATTCATAATGGAAACGGCATAAATAGCGTACCATACCGAACCGAACCGTACCAGAAAGCTCAGTGGAAACGATCCATTAGAGGACATGGTGACGCAGGCAGAGTTGCCTAATCCGCTATCATCAATTATTTCTACCCTGCTGACGGCGGACTCGCCTGGGATGGAGAGGCTCTGGCAGAGGTGGTCAACAGACATACAGTACCTGACCTGGACAGGGAGGACTGGGAGGGCAGTTTGGGGAGCTGCTCCAGACTGATGATAGCATCCAGGGATAAACTCATCCAAACAAAGTTCCTCCAGAGGGTGTATTACACCCCCCAGAGGCTGCACAGAATGTATCCTGCTAGATCATCTGCTTGTCCTAAATCTCTTACTGCTGAGGGTATCTACTTTCACATGTTCTGGACGTGCCCTTGGGTGGCTGAGTTCTGGAGGTCAGTTTTTGCTATTCTCAATACTCGCTTGCAGCTTTCGGTCACCTGCGCTCCGGGGCTGGTGCTCCTGGGCATTCCAGATACTGTTAAATGGTCCAAATATGCTAGATTGCCGATTTCCCTTTTGCTCTATTATGCTAAGGAGGAAATTGTCCTTCGCTGGGTCTCTCCTTCCCCCCGACGACGGCCTCGAGGGAGGCCCTGGTTAACAGGGCTCTCCCAATGTATAAACTTACCTATATTATTAGAAACTGCCCCCAGCAGTATGAGAAAATCTGGCAACCCTGACTGGACTGTTAAGACTTATTGTTATCTTTTGCTTTGTCTGCTTAGTTCTCTTGTACACTGCTTACTGTATCTTTTTCGTATTTAATTGTTTTTTGGTGCGCCCCCTGCTTGGCTTTTATACCTGTACACCCCCTGTATGTAATGCTGTACATTGGCTACACTTTATTGTTCTATTCTATATGTTTTTTCCTCAATTTCAATAAAGAGCAACCTTGTTTGTAAAAAAAAAAAAAAAAAAAAAAGTAATGTGCCCCTAGGGTCCTGGGTGTCCTACACCTCCTAGCTGGAATACCTCATGTGCTCTTGACTGACTTTGCTGCGGGCAACACCAGCCTCTCGCACATTGGCCTCCTTACACAGCCAGCATGCTTGTGTTTTGGGGATGCAAACCCTCCTCAGTTCTAGGGGGTGAGGAGTTGGTTAATTTGGGTTTGCTTTGTTGAATTTCATTTTACTATACTATGTTGCATGACAGCTTTTCACTGAAATCTAGATTAATTAATCCTTTTGATATATTACCGCAAGGCCGCAAGGTTATTATGTCCTCTCTTTACATCCTTTCCTGGAACATTTGGGGGTTGAACTCCCCGGTGAAGAGATCCTTAGTGTTTCAGCCTATTAAATCGTATAATCCCCATATATGCGTTCTCCAGGAGACCCACCTAGTGGGCAGTAGGACCCTTAGCCTCAAAAAACCATGGGTTGGACATCATTTTCACTCCGCCTGCGAGGGGGGTGAGTGATCTGCCACTGGACCCGGATGGCAGATACGTGCTAATATATGCGCAGATTCAATGTTTGACGTGGGTTATATTTGGCCTATATCTCCCACCGTCTACTTCTCTTAATTGCTAAACCAGATTATGCCAAGGTGATGGAGTTTACCACTGACAATATTATTATTTTGGGTGATTTTAACCTGGTTCCTGATTCAGGTATGGACAAACTTGTGGCCAACGGCTCCTTGCCACTGGGTCTGGCGGCCTAGGGAAGAAACGTATGGACTAACAGCTTTCTATAGAAAAGAGGGAAAGCGCCTCTTGAGCGCGGTATACAATTTATTGACAAAATTTATAATAGTGACTCACATCTTAGTACTTATTGGCGTGTGTGCCGTGGTGTTATTTTTATTTAAACCACTATTGCTGTCAGTATTGGGTAAATGTATAAACTACCATTTATGTTTTACTATTAAGCTTTTAATACTGTTTACCTGTAACCAGTAATATTTATTCTCACCTACCCATATCATCACCATGCTTTTAATATTATCCATTTAGCCTATGGAAAGTTCCCAATTGCTGAGCTATTATTATTGTTTTTAAGGACCACATTGCCGTTTTAACATTGTCCCAGACATTGCCGTTTTTAGAGTAATTACACGCCCCATTGTTGCCTATATATTCTGCTTTCCCCCTCCACTCTGGACACTTGAAAAAGGAGCGCGCATGCCCGAACTTGGCATTTGGCGCATGCTCGAAACGCGTAGTGAAGCCTGGATTGCCCACACTGCCCTCATTGCATGTGACGTCAGACGCTGCCGGCCGCTGCTCAAGCCACACGCTGTTCTTCCATTGAGTCGACCCGGAAGTCGTCAGAGAAAACCTCCAGACCTCTCCCGGACTATCGGACCGCATCAGAACAGAGCAGACGTCCCGCCACCGGACCATAACACCACGCCACACACGCCAATAAGTACTAAGATGTGAGTCACTATTATAAATTTTGTCAATAAATTGTATACCGCACTCAAGAGGCGCTTTCCCTCTTTTCTATATTCATGATACAGAGCCGCTTCGCTCCTCCGGACAGCTGCCCTGAGTGTCCACCAGTCCATCCTCTCATCCATCCCAAGAAAACCTCGGATACACATCTCTCCCCTCTTCCCCTGAATTAAGAGAGCACACCACCACAGTTTGCATTGAACTGGCACACGGACTCTTAATCCCAACCTTGTGCAAGATAATCCATGTATCCACTCATGCTATATCCCCTATGTGCTGGTGTCTCTATCTGAATTATTGTGCCACCTGTTCCCATTTGCAGCTTTTTTTAGTGATTAGCACCTCCTGTGAGCGCCATAAAACATTCTCTATTTCCAGCCTTCTGAAGCAAAAACTTTTTGGCTGCCAAAGGTATAGTGCTCTTCCATGCATCGCTGCTAATGTCCTCACCACATCCCATTGTCATATCATTTATGCTAATCCATGTATGTTCACATATACTGCTATTGTGATTTTATCTCTCTGTGACTCCCTAATTCCCCCATCTGCTCATTTTTGTGTATGTAATTCTTCAAATGATTTAACATAATTGATTACTCTATTTTACCACATCCCTAAACCCTATTTTTACCATCATATATAAATTTTACTGTTAGCGGTTTTTATCAATTTAATTTTAAGCTTTTTTTTTTTTTTTTCTTTTTTCCACTACAAATTCCCTCCACACACTACACAATATGGATCCCATTGACGAGATAGAACTCCATAAATATGATACTTTAGAAAATCTATACACCACGTTACCTAGTCATGCCTTCTAACCACACCAACCCTCCCCAGAGCCACCAGACAAACACTGTGTGGTCTCTTCAAAAGACTAGAACGTCTGATCCATTCAGCCAATACCCATTGGTGGGACAATTTTTTTCTTCAAAAATATACTTCCAGTAACATCACGCCTAGAGGCCTCAGAATACTTACCACCTGTTCCTTTTTAGATCCCATTCACCTCAAAGATTGGCAAGGGATAGCCGAATTTTGCACTACCAAATTTCTAGGCGTCCTCTCAAAACAAAGAACCATTAAATATGAAGAAACCGTTCACCACATACAAATACATACCCAAGACTTTCTTTCACATGAACAGAAAGTACCCATCTCCTGGTTAGACATACTCAAATGTAATACTGAAAAACAAGAAGACTCCCTAATAAGAACTAAATTGGGCAAATTCAAACGAGATTTAAATGACTACCAAAAAAACAAAATATTCTCCTGGAAGAAACACCCGCACATTCCTTCCTTATTAGATCCGCAATTGGACATCACCAAAAATTTCTCAATACCCATACCAGTAACCCCTCCCCTTTGGAAACCTTTACAGAAAACTAGTGGCCCCACAGTACCATTTAGGCCCAGACCATCCCACCCCTTACACCCACCTCCCAAACCCCAACCAAAAAAACCTACCAACATCACCACTAAACAGAAATCAGTTCCTCATACCACTAACACCACTACCCATTCCCCCCGCTCCACCCCCCGGTACCTAGATAAGTCCATCCCCTAACAAATTAAACAACTCACCACACTGCCACAAGAGATCCATTTCCCCATGCCAGATCAACAGTCCACAGCTACTCCAAATCATCCTCCACCACCCATCACTCTCTCAAAAGACTCACACATAGTCATTGGAGATTTTGCATCAGGCGACGTACCTACACCCTCTCACCCAGACTCGATTACTTTTTTAGAGTCGGGTCCCCCACGAAAACAACGCCTAAAAAGAAAGCACATAGAAGAGGGTGTAGTGGTGGACGTAGAATCAACCAAAATAAAAAACAAATTCCGGAAACTGAAAAAAATTTTCAATCTTTCCTCGCACCAGTTATCTACCCAAGATACCTCCCTCCTTAGCAGAGGTCTCTCTTTCGCACCTACCATTGCACCAAATTCATTTCTGTTATTCAAGGACCTACATAAATTTGTCCGGAAACTTACACTGACCAGATACTTCAATATACAGTCCAATAAAAATACAAGCTCTCGGTACAACCAATCCACCCCCACCAGTCCCCAGACATTAGCCAGAGCACACGAAGACATCCCTATCAGTCCTTCTAGCTCCCTAGACATCTCTACCTATACAGAAGATATACCCGATGACATTGACTCAGAATTATTCCTCTACACTCAACATCCCCTGACCTCTCCTCCCATACAACACACTGCCTTACGCCCCAAATCAACATTCAACCCCACCCGTTCCAAAGGACCATATATTGAAGCTTTCTATAGGGTCGTATTCTCTGATCTTCAAAAAATGTGTGAGGACAACAGTAAAACTCAGAACAAAAAATTACCGCACAATCTTAGTCATGGTGAACGACAATCACTTAAAAACCTTACACATAATCTTGATATCATAGTAAAACCTGCAGACAAAGGCGGAGGTATAATAATCCAAAATAAAACAGACTACATTAATGAAGCCCTCCGTTTACTCTCAGACAAAAACACATATGTAACCCTACCCAAAGACCCATTACCCAACTTCCAAGCAGAGGTGGAACAATTAATCACCACGGCCAGTCATAAACAAATCATTGAACCCAAGGAAGCCTCTTTTCTTAAGAGAAGCTATTACAAAACACCATATTTCTATCATCTACCCAAAATACATAAACACCCAACCATACCCCCAGGCAGACCCATAGTTGCTGCCATGGACAGCGTCACCAGTGGTCTCTCACAGTACGCAGACACATTCCTTCAACCACTAGCCCAATCCCTCCCTTCCTACATACGAGATTCAGCTCATCTTATGGAAATCCTTAAGCCCTACACTTTGGAGGACCAATACCTATGGCTGTCACTTGACGTCAACTCTTTATACACATCCATCCCTCATGAAGTTGGACTGACAGCCGTCCAATATTTCCTATCCCAAGACAATCTTATTAATCCGGAACAAGCCTTATTCATTACAGAAGCCATCAAATTTTGTCTGACCCATAACTATTTTCTTTTTCAAAACACATATTACCTCCAGACCACAAGCACAGCCATGGGTGCACATTTCGCCCCATCCTATGCCAACCTTACTATGGGCTTCTGGGAGAACACATTAATTTGGCACAACAATCCGTATACCAAACATCTTACATTTTATGGACGATATATTGATGATTTGATCATTATCTGGGACGGTCCCTATAACATCATTCAGGATTTTGTGAACCACTGCAACAATAACCCACTCGGCCTATCATTCACTTTCGCCTGGCACCAAGATAAACTAGCCTACCTAGATCTAGAGCTAGGCCATGATGGCAACTCCATAATCTCATGTAACTACACCAAACCAACTGCAGGAAACTCATACCTACATTATGATAGCTGCCACCACCCATTATGGGTGAAAAATATCCCCAAAAGTCAATTTTGTCGTCTACGACAAAATTGTACAAAAGATACCGACTACATAACTCACAGCAACCACCTCAAAAAGAAATTTCTGGACAAGGGCTATCCTGACACTGATCGACACAGCTTACAAAACCTACCTTCCTGGAAAACCTCCCAAAAAAGATAACACCACATCCGATTCTACAGTCCGATTCATTACCCAATTCCATGGACGACATAAAAAAATGGAAAGCATCTTTTCCAGACATTGGGGTATCCTGAAACAGGACCCCCACCTTTCTGCTAATATTTTTGATAAACCTCGCATTACTTATCGTAAGGCACCATCCCATCCCTTAAAGCCAAAATCGCACCAAGCAAACTAAAAAATCCCAAACCAAATCCCCTCTGTCTCATACCCCTTAAGGGGATCTTTCAGTGCAAAAAGGCCCTCTGCAAGACCTGTGATTTCATACAACACGGTCAAAAATCCTTTACGCATAAAGGTAAAACCTACACCTTCAATGATTTCTACAATTGCTCCACCGATCATGTGGTGTATTGTCTGTCTTGTCCGTGTCCACTCCTGTATGTGGGACGCACAATTTGTCCTTTAAGACAACGTTTCGGAAAACACCGACGTTATATAGAAACAGGGTGTGACTTACATAGCGTCCCACGACACTTTTAGGAATTTCACCAACAATCCACTGTCGGACTGAAAGTCTGGATCCTTGAATCCATCCCTAAGAGCCTACCACCTGCAGAACGTTTCGCGTTACTATGCGAACGCGAAACGTTCTGGATTTACACCTTAGACAGCCTTAGTCCCTATGGACTAAATGAGGAGCTTGACGTCAACACCATCCTTTAGCCCCCTCCCCATCCTTCCAGATACCCATCCCCATTCTAACACTGTTTTGTTATTATTTCAGGTTTCTTTTACATTTTTAACTTTGTCATGCCCATCAAGAACATCATTTGTAAGTATATATACCCCATTCCTTCCCCTTTCCCAACTTCCCAAACCCCCCCCCCTCATATTCCCCTTCCCTTCCCCGTTTTCGTTTCCCCCCCTCCCCTCTCCCTATTTTCCTACCTTCCCCCTCCCCATCCATTTTCCTTTCCCTCCTCCCCCGCCCCCTAAATAACCCACATATGCACACATAACAGTTTATAGTCCCATATAGCCCCATATTATTCAATAGCCCCATTTACACACCCACGCATATTGAACACCAAAACAAAATCTGTTATTAACAGAAAAATTCCCCTTCATTCCTCCACTACACTGCCAAATCATTCCTTAGTCTTTTACTGACTATGTTTAATCTTACTTGCAGCCTTATTATGCCCGTGGTTACCGATCACAAGTGTAACCAGTAATATTTAATCTCAACTACCCATATCATCACCATGCTTTTAATATTATCCATTTAGCCTATGGAAAGTTCCCAATTGCTGAGCTATTATTATTGTTTTTAAGGACCACATTGCCGTTTTAACATTGTCCCAGACATTGTAGCTTTTAGAGTAATTACACGCCCCATTGTTGCCTGCTTTCCCCCTCCACTCTGGACACTTGAAAAAGGAGTGCGCATGCCCGAACTTGGCATTTGGCGCATGCTCCAAAACGCGTAGTGAAGCCCAGATTGCCCACACTGCCCTCATTGCATGTGACGTCAGACGCCGCCGGCCGCTGCTCAAGCCACACGCTGTTCTTCCATTGAGTCGACCCGGAAGTCGTCAGAGAAAACCTCCAGACCTCTCCCGGACTATCAGACCGCATCAGAACAGAGCAGACATCCTGCCACCGGACCATAACACCACGCCACACACGCCAATAAGTACTAAGATGTGAGTCACTATTATAAATTTTGTCAATAAATTGTATACCGCACTCAAGAGGCGCTTTCCCTCTTTTCTATATTCATGATACAGAGCCGTTTTGCTCCTCTGGACAGCTGCCCTGAGTGTCCACCAGTCCATCCTCTCATCCATCCCAAGAAAACCTCGGATACACATCTCTCCCCTCTTCCCCTGAATTAAGAGAGCACACCACCACAGTTTGCATTGAACTGGCACACGGACTCTTAATCCCAACCTTGTGCAAGATAATCCATGTATCCACTCATGCTATATCCCCTATGTGCTGGTGTCTCTATCTGAATTATTGTGCCACCTGTTCCCATTTGCAGCTTTTTTAGTGATTAGCACCTCCTGTGAGCGCCATAAAACATTCTCTGTTAACAGCTTTTTATATTCTGTGTCTCAGATACAGCAGAGGAGTCTCGGTTTAGGGGGGAGATGGATGCCTACTGGAGGGTTAACCCTGACTCGGCTTCTGCAGAGTCTGTCTGGAATGCCTTTAAAGCTTACACCCGTGGACAGTACCAGACCATTATTGCCAAGGTCCTTAGAGAACAAAGGGCAGAGCTGACTAGAGCGGAGACTGAGGTGAGCAGACAAGAAGCCTTATATGTTAGAACTCAAGACCCCCAGCAATATGCCCGCTCACAATCCGTGACTAAGGAGGTGCTCCTATCAAGAACGTCCTCGATGAGGAAGAAGTTACTCCATCAGTCCCAAAAAAAACTGCTGGCCTGGCTATCTAGGGAACAGATGGGGGGGGGGGGGGTTCAGTGTTTCCCATATCCTTAGTCCCACCCTCCTCCTTGTCTCTGCTGAGATAAACTAGTGCTTTGTCTAATACTATCAAACCCTTTACAATTCCGTAGTGGCCTGAGACAATGCAGACCTCACCTCCTTTTTAGAGTCGATTGCCATCCCTGTCCTCACTTACCCCAATTCTGATAAACTAGATGCCCCCATCACTGTGGAGGAGATACAAAAGGCACTGGGGATGATGCAGTCTGGCAAAACTCCTGGGCCTGATGGCATTCCTGTAGAATTTTATAAGCATACATTGATGCTTTAGCACCCAGATTCCATTTTATGTTGACCAGTTCGCTGGAGTTGGAGGTGCTCCCGGATTCTATGAGCAAAGCAGTTATAGTGGTGATTCCCAAGGCTAGGAAGGACCTCTCTCTCTGTGCTCCTCATTTCCCTCTTGAATGTGGATGCAAAACTGCTTTCCAAGATCCTAGCCAATCGGTTAAACATGGTTATAACTGCATTGACACACCCAGATCAGACGGAGTTCATGCTGGGACACAGCCCGAACATCAACATCTCCATACCCACGTTGCCATTGCTGATCCCTATAGCCCAGGAGTGGTGACCTCTCTTGATTCTGTGAAGGCCTTCAACTCTGTCGAATGGGTCTACTTATGGCGGTTTTGTCCAGATTCAGGTTTGGTCTCTGGTTTTTGTCCTGGCTGCGGATTCTCTATGCCCGGGAGTCTGTACCAACGGCAACTTATCTGACTATTGAAAATGGAAAAACACATTTGGGAAGGAGAAGGCTGCACCACTTTGTTCACACCCTCCAAACTCTTTTTTTTTTTTACCTCTTTGATAATTTTATGGACCATGACATCTCAGGCGCACCCCTTAGACCACCCTGTCGAATAGTCACTTTCCCTTATTTTTTCATATGGTATATAATCCCTTCAACCTCTTAGGTAACCTCAAGCATGATCCTCTACAAGTCAGCCCTCCCTTGAATCTGCCCTGGGGGCTATGAGGGCAACCTGAGGAATAATCTGGACCAGACTCTGGTTGCAGGATGTTTCTCCATTCATTAGCTGTAAATATACCTGCTGTGTCCACATGGACAACTTTACATGGTTTATTTGTTGTAATTCTAATGGTATAATGTATCTCATAGATTTCACAATCTCCCCTGAAGAAGACCACAACAAGGATGAGAGAACCAGAGAAGGGCAACTAAACTAATTAGGGGATTGGAGGACCTTAATTTTGAAGAGCTTCTGCAATTGCTTGATTTATTCTCACTGGAGAAGAGACGCCTGAGAGGGGACATGATAGCAATTTATAAATATCTCAATGGTGATCTCAGCATAGAAAAAAGCTATTCAGGGATTGCATGAGGACTCGAGGGCATACAATGCGATTAGAGGAGAAGCGTTTTAACCTCAGGCAACGTGGGGGGTTCTTTACTGTTAGGGCTACAAGATTGTGAAATTCTCTACCACAAGAGGTGGTTTCTGCGGGAAGTATGGTGGTTTTCAAAAGACTTTTAGACGTACTGTACATCTCAAGGATCAGAACATTCAGGGGTATGAGAGATGATTACGGCCACACACACCTACAAAGGTTGAACTGGATGGACTATTGTCTTTATTCAACCTCACCTACTATGCATGTATGTAACAACTATATTAGGTCAAAACGCGCCGGGTACCAGCTTTTGGTAGTGATACTGTAACCAATGAATGTATTTGCTCTACCCTTCTTTGTCATATTTGATGGTATTTTTAAGCAGTGTAACCAGAGCTCATATTTTTTTAATGCCATGTGGAATAACTTTTTAATGAATTAATAAAAACTGGAGTTTTGAGTTACCGTAAAATCCTTTTCTTCGAAGTTCATTGACAGACGCAGATCCATATTCTTCTTGACCATTGGGTTATGCTGCTCCCTCCAGGAGTATAATACTAGGTAGGAAAAGTCTTTACCATGCCTATGGGGCAGTCCCTGCAGGCATACACCCACTCACTCTGCTATAGGATTCAGTTTTGTTGCAAGGAGTGTTTAGAAGAAAGAAAACCCACCCCACTCAGAAATAGAGGGGCGGGTGCTGAGTCTGTCACTGAACTTCAGAGAAAGGGATTTTACAGTAAGTCAAAAATCCAGTTTTCTCTATTCATTGTCATGAATGAATAGAGAAACTCATCTATGTTCGTTGACAGACGCTGCTCCATATTCTTCTTGACCATTGGGCTGTCCCAAGGCAGTATCAGCATAAGGGGTGGGAAAACAATGCAGAGAAAGAATGTATTTCCCCAAAGGCTAAACTTAGCCAACCAGTGAACATGGAGCTCACGCTAGAAAACATACACCCTCAAAGAGAATTTTTTCTCTTTTAACCACTTAAGCCCCAGAAGATTTTACCCCCTTCCTGACCAGACCCCTTTTTTCAACTTGGCACTTCGTGAATTTAACTGACAATTGAGCGGTCATGCAATGCTGTACCCAAACGAAATTTATGTCCTTTTTTTCCCACAAACAGAGCTTTCTTTTGGTGGTATTTGATCACCTCTGCGCTTTTTATTTTTTGCGATATTAATAAAAAAAAGAGCGAAAATTTTGCGAAAAAATTACATTTTCAACTTTGTCTTTTAAAAAATATCCAATATACTCAATTTATGTCATATTTTTTGGCCAAAATGTATTTAGCTACATGTCTTTGACAAAAAAAATTTCAATGAGCGTATTTTTATTGGTTTGCGCAAAAGTTATAGCGTCTACAAACTATGGTGTAAATACTGAAATTTACGCAGCTTTAATTTCTGACTGCCTATCACATTTCATGAAGTGCTAAAATGGCAGGGCAGTACAAACCCCCCCCCAAACTACCACTTTTTGGAAAGTAGACATCCTAAGGAATGTCATGAGAGGCATGTTGAGCTCATTGAATATTTCATTTTTTTGTCACAGGTGTTTGAAAAATGACTAACATATGTGGTATCCCTGTACTCAGGAGAAGCAGCAGAATATATTTTGGGGTGTCATTTCACATATACCCATGGCATGTGTGAGTAATATATCAGTAAGTGACAACTTTGTGTAAAAAAAAGAAAAAAAAAAAAAAAAGAAATACATTTTCCCGAAACTTGTGGCAAAATCTAAAATATTCCATGGACTCACCATGCCTCTAGAGTGTCTACTTTGCAAAATGGGGTCATTTGGGGGAGTTTTGTGCTATCTTGAAATTTCAGGGCCTCTGAAACTGTGACAGGTAGTGCAGAGGTAAAATAAGCAATTTACGCCATTAGAAAACTTGAAGATGGGGATTGGTTTTCGGGGTCCCGTACACAGCTAGGCTCCCAAAAAGTCTCACACATGTGGTATCCCTGTACTCAGGAGAAGCAACAGAATGTATTTTGGGGTGTCATTTCACATATTCCCATGGCATGCGTGAGCAATATATCATTTAGTGACAACTTTCTGTAAAAAAAAACAAACAAAAAAAAAAACAAAAAAAAAAACAAATTGTCATCTTCCCGAAACTTAGGGCAAAATATAAAATACTCCATGGACTCAATATGCCTCTCAGCAAAATAGCTTTGGGTGTCTCTTTTCAAAAAGGGGTCATTTGGGGGGTGTTTGAACTGTCCCAGCATTTTATGCTCAATCTTAGCCACACATCACCCACTCTTCTAACCACTTGAAAACCAAGCCTTTTCTGTGACTTTTGTTTACATGAAAAAATATATATTTTTTTTTACTAGAAAATTACTTTGAACCCCCAAACATTATATATTTATTTAAAGCAGAGGCCCTATAGAAAAAAATGGTGGATGTTGCAAATTTTTTTGTCACACGGTATTTGCGCACGGATTTTCCAAACGCAATTCCTGCGAAAAAAATAAATTTTTTTAAAATTTATTGCACAAATACACTATATAATTCCAATTTGTTTGGTAAAATTTAAAAGATGATCTTATGCCGAGTACATAGATACCAAACATAACATGCTTTAAAAATTGCGCACGTCTGTGCAGCGGCAACAAACTATGTAAATTTTTAAATGCCTTTACAAGTCTTTACAGGCTACCACTTTAGACTTACAGAGGAGGTCTACTGCAAGAATTACTGCACTCGACCTGGCGTTTGGGGCGATACCTCACATACATGCTGCAATTGCGGTTTACATATGACACTAGACCAACGCTTGCGTGCGCCATTGCACGCAAGCACGGGGGGGCGCTTGATTTTTTTTTTTTTTTTTTTTTGCTTTTTTATGTTATTTTGACACCTTTCCTTTAATTTTTTTTTTAAATCGTTTTTATTGTTATCACTGTGAATTTAAATATCCCCTATGATAGCAATATGTAGTGACAGGTACTCTTTTTAAAAAAAATTGGGGTCTTTTAGACTCTCGATCTCTCCTCTGACCTTAACGCATCTGGCCACACCAAAATTGGTGTGATAAAATACTTTCCCAATTTCCCAATGGCCCTGTTTATTTATTTCTGGAAAAACAGAAGTCATGAAATGCTCGTAGCTTCCGGTATCTTAGGCCATAGAGATGATTGGAGCCATTCTCATCTCCAATTAGCTCTATGGTTAGATAATTGAACCACCGGCTGCACTCTCGGGTTAACCGGTGGGACAGGAGAGCCCGAGAAAAACCGCGGAAGGCGGCTTGGGGGGGGGGGGGAGTCTCCTCCCACTGCATGTAAAAGCAGTCTAGAGGCCAATTATCCGCTAGGATTGCTTTTACATGTAAGCCGACCGCTGGCTGTAAAAAACTATACCAAGATGATGCCTAAATCTGCAGGCATCATCCTGGTATAACCACTCAAAGTCCAGCAACGTACGAGTACATTGCTGGTTCTTGTTTGGCATATAGTGTAGGTTTTTTTTTTTCATGCAGCCTGTGGGCTGAACGAAAAAAAAGAGAACCCATCAGAAATCAGCACAGGAATATTGTGTAGTATTACTCATCATTAACCGCCCAAACCACCCACTGAATTTAATGAGGGGTATACATGACAATATTCCAAGTATACCTAAATAGTATTTTAACTGCAGTGCTGAAATCAGAAAATCACCACAGCTGCTGCCAGCAAATGTATCCATATATGCTGTTCGCAAACACTGTTTGTGTCAGAATATATAAAATCAATGTGGCAGCTGACGAGTACCTGCAAGAGAAACAGGTTAACAAAAGAATGAAAAACAAACAAAGTACAGTAAAAGTACAGTAGGAAGAGTAGAACATAAAAAATGACTGACACGACAACTGTTTTTGGATTTTATTTTTTTTTGGAACACTTTTTTCTGGAACACTTTTTTTTCTGTGTAATGTGATTTTCCAGCTTGGGTCTCTCAAAATGTCGATAGCCATCGAAAATCTTTCGAGACACTGTGCTTGTGTGCCTTACACTGTGTCGTGCTGTACCCTACACTAATACTCTACTAATGTATGGTAGCGCTCGAAACATTCCCCGATGCAGAGACCAGGTTGGTCAGGACATCTGGGACAATAATAGCGGGTGTCACTCTGTTAAATATTTATTCCAAATTCATAATTCGGCACTTATTGGAATTATATTATATTCACAGCAAGCTTGCAAAATATATGTGATTTTATGATTAATCATAGTATTATTATGTGTGAATGACCTTGATCCAGTGATTAACAATGGAGTTCTTCATCTGAGCTGAGACAGTAAAATGTCAGATAATTCTGGAGTATGTAGCTAGTTGGAAGATGACATATAAGGTATCTGTGGGATAGTATGTCATGGAAGTCAAGAATAGGATCCATGTGTAATACTAGGAATAGCATATATTAGTTTAAATAATGTTAGGATTAGTGTAATCCCAGTCATAATTAATAGTATTTGTATGTATTTACTTAAAGTTATACAAGTCGTATAAGTTGGTTATATGTGTTACTTTTGTAAGATAAATGATGGTTATTTGGTACATGACATCAGCCACATTAGACGTTACAGGAATAGGGTGTTACATGTGGGCTTGTCAATCAAAGATCCATATATGACTCTATAAGCTTAGTACCTCCTCTTGTATAGAATAACTGAAGCTAGCAAAAATCATGGATGCCATACTAGGCTTGGAATATTGGAAGTTCATGACGTATACATGTAAGATAAATTGTCAAGCGGTTCGCACACTCACACTCAGACTAGAACAGACAGACATACAAAATGATGCAAACAAATAAACCAAAAATGCAATAATAATGCAAAAAATGAAAACGTATGCAATTCGTGTAAAACAAAAAATGTACAGAAGGTGACTAGTGATACACCAATGTGCAATAAACGTCCATGTTATAAGTCCATAAATAAAGTGCAAAAAATGGTGACATAAACTTCCAGCTTGGGGAAAGGTGAACTGTGATTGGAAGGTGCAAAGTCCCACCACCAGCTTGGCCTCTTACCAGAAGTTAAACGTTAAGGGCATATATGAATATGACCGCTCCAAAGGTCATGCAGCCAGGTAGAAAAGTTCCCAGAAATACAGAAGGCACTCTGACACACTCGTGCTCCCTAGACTCTTACCGGACAAAAGCCAAACAAGAAGCCTGGTTCTATGGTGATGAGTGGTCCTGCCGGGGGTTACTGGACTCTAGGATGGCTGATGTAGTGCTTGTGTCCAAGAGGAACAGACCCAGTCAGAAAGCCTGACGAAAGAAGATCCTGCCAAAGGTGACTAGACTCTGATTGGCTGCTGTAACTCCTTAGTCTGGTTGACCTCAATAATAGGGGACACAACAGAGGGGACCGCAATAGTGCATTACCAACAGTAGATATTTATTAAAAACAAATGGTTGCACTTACAGTTGTGAAGACAATAATAGCGAGTTCCCTCACGGAGGAGCTGTATGGCGGGGTCCGCCTGCAGTGCGGACCGCTGCCTGGTCTAGATGTGATGACGCGGCGCCTCCTCTCTGACGCGTTTCTCCCGATAGGGCATCCACTTAGATAGGAGGTAGAGCCAGCGCCATCACTACCGCCATTATATATGCCCTGTAGCAAGTACTTCCAGGGTTCGGGACCCTCCCCTTCTTACCTGTAGACTGGCCACTTATCATACTCTTTAATAGCAATGTCCAAATCAACCAAAAGGGGATAAGGGGACTCTTGGGCATCGCCAAATATTGTTATGATGTGTGGTTACAGTCTGGAAGGTCGGGATGTCCACCGGAAGTACTTGCTTTGTTTACTTCCTGTCGTCTCATATCTATGATGCTGCTTCCTGTGCTGATGACAAGGGCATTTCCTGTGTAAACAGGAAATGATGCTGATTCCTGTGCTGATGACAAGGGCATTTCCTGTGTAAGCAGAGTATGTATTCCTCTCCCCCCACAGGCATAACAGCCAATAGGAAGAGGACGATCTCCACCTACTACTTAATATACAGAATATTGTTATGCCGCATATCCTCTCAAACATTCATAACATTGCAGCAAAATAGATAGGAGCCTTGAGGAACATTGAAAAACATTAAAACATACAAACTTTTAATTCCATTGAATTGACCAGGCTACTTAACCCTTTCTAGTGTATGATGGTGTATAATGCTTTTATAAAAAATCATAAAAAAGCTGTGGGGTAACTACTAAGCTTCCCACCAGCTTAGGTGTATTAAAACACGGAATTCTGAAAGAAAAATGGATAAAAATTCCTACCAAAAATGGAATTGGAATTAAAATAGTATACTCAAAAATAAATTAAAATTAAAAAGAAGGAGGAAAAAGTTTTTTGATTTGAATTTCTTCAAAACTAGCTATTAGAATGTGGAAGAAGATCCTAGTCACAAATATTGTAGCTCCATGCAGAGACCCACACACTTCTAACTAATAGAGGAAACATGAAGGAAATGGGTCAAATTTCCAGTAAAGGGAGCATGGGACATAAATGTCAGCTGTTATTAATAAACGCATTTATGTCCCATTCAATGTTGTGTCCTAGGGGCTTGTAACTTCTGAGTTCATAGATCCAGAAGGTTTCCCTTCTGGAAATTGCTCTTTTCATATTACTACCCCGCCAGTGGGGTTGATACTTCTCGATTACAATAATCTTCAGTTTGCCCGGATTTTTATGGTGGTGGGTGGCAAAATGATTCGAAAGACTGTGACCAGGGAAACCTTTCCGAATATTGGCCAGATGTTCGCCTATTCGGATGTTGGCAGTCCTAATCGTCCTCCCCACATATTGCTTCCCACA
Source organism: Pelophylax lessonae (assembly GCF_965119305.1). Classification (NCBI taxonomy): domain Eukaryota; kingdom Metazoa; phylum Chordata; class Amphibia; order Anura; family Ranidae; genus Pelophylax; species Pelophylax lessonae. Next base: position 91,841,686 of record NC_138775.1, read on the forward strand.
TTCACAGGTGACCAGATACACTACCCCTTTGGTGTGACAGGTGATAAAATCCCTAATGGGGTAGCTCTTTCCTGTGGTGGTAGAGGTAAATTGCTTGGTCTTAATGGTAGTAGCATTTAGACAGATATTACACCTCCGGCACGGGAAGTATCCTTGAAGGTTAGGGAAAAATTTAGGAGTTGCAGGTTTTTCAACGGGATTCCTTGCTATAATTTGTTTTAGGTTCTTGGCCTTTCGGTAGATCATTGGTGGTTTGGATGGAAGCGAAGGACCCAATAACGGATCTTGTTGTAAGATTCCCCAGTGCTTCCGAAATATGTGATTCAGCCATCGATAGTGGCTGGAGAATTGAGTTGTGAAGGCAAACTCAAATTTTCCCATAGCATCTTTTGATTTATCTTTCTCCCTGGGGACAGATAATTCGGATTGTTTGAGAGTTGCAACTTCACGTATCTCTCCTTCTAATTCATTCCGGTCATATCCCTTCTCAATAAACCGATTCTTCAAAAGCTGAGCTTGTGTTTTGAAGTCTTCATCTTCCGTACAGTTGCGTCTAATTCTCCTGAATTGCCCTTTGGGCACAGATTTTAACCACATAGGGTGATGGCAACTGTCGATGGAGATGAAGCCATTTCGGTCTGTCGGTTTTTGGTATGAGCTGGTAATGAATCTTTCTCCTTTCCTCCATATCACAAGGTCAAGGTAGCTTATAGAGGTGGTACTCCATTGGTAGGAGAAACGTATACCCCAGTTGTTGCAATTTAGCTTCCCCATGAACTGGTGTAAGCTTGCTTCCTCTCCTTTCCATATGATTAGGGCGTCATCAATGTAACGCCGCCACATCACTAGCTCGTTAGTTTTCTCCGCGAAGATGTTCCTATTTTCCCATAGAGCCATAAACAGGTTGGCGAGGCTGGGGGCAAATTTGGCCCCCATAGCCACGCCAGTCCGCTGTAGGTAAAATTGTTGATTATGGTAAAAATAGTTGTGTTCCATACCAAATTGGAGAAGTTCTAAAATGAATTTCTTCTGATTTAACGGGATGTGATAATCTTGGTCTAAAAAGGTACTGACAGCCTCGTAGCCTAACTCGTGGGGAATAACGGTATATAATGAGGCCACGTCGGCTGTGACCATTATCACATTCCCTGGAACTTGGAGTTCAGTGATCTCTTGGATACACTGGGTGGTATCCTTCAGGAACGCCGGTGTCTCCTGAACTAACGGCTGGAGGAAATGGTCCACATACTTCCCTATCCGGGATGTAACCGAGTCAATGCCACTAACTATCGGTCTCCCCGGTGGCTTTATGAGGCTCTTATGGACCTTTGGTAGGTAGTATATGGTAGGAATTCGAGGTGCAAGAGGTATTAGGTGTTCTTTCTCCTTTTTACTTAAAATGCCATCCTTATGACCTTTGGACACAATGCGTTCTAACTGCTTTTTATAGCTCCAGGTAGGGTCCTTCTTTAGGATTTCATACGTGCTTCTATCAGACAACAAATTGTCCATTTCCTCCATGTAGTCCTCTTTCTTTAATAGGACTGTACCCCCGCCTTTGTCCGCTGGGCGGATCACCAAATCCTTTTTATCACATAGAGCTTTAATACCATTCCATAGATCTTTTTGTGGTTTAATGGAAGCATCTTTTTGTTCCAACTCCTTGAGAATAACATCTCTGAAGATCTTGATATGGTGGCTAGATTTCCCAGAGGGGTTAAAGAGGGAAGCATTCCTCAGATTAGTAGGTATACATGTAGGCTGTTTGTAAGAACATAGTTTCTCTCGTGGGCCTTGTCGAGGAAATGACGTTTGATGTTGAGTTTTCTAATATATTTGTGTACGTCCAAAAACGTCTCGAACTTGTTTAAGGATTTTTTGGGGGCAAATTTCAATCCTTTCCCCAGAGTCTGTTTTTCTGAGCTGGTAAGGTCAATCCCACTCAGATTGAAGATGCCTCCTGCCTCTATTTGTTCTTTTTTCTTGGACGTTCCTCCCCTGCAGCCCCTGGTCGTTTTTTTCTTTTGGCTTTGGCAGAGCCCCGGCCTAAAAAACCCCGTGGTTTGGTGCTGATGGGGGTTTGCGATTGCTCTGGGTACTCATTTGTCCATTCCTCCTCCTCATCTTGGTTGTCCTTAAGAGACTCATACCTATTTTCCACAGGAGGGTAAAAATTCCTCGGGGTTTGAGGGGTTGCTGGGTAATAATCAGAATGCTCCCTGGGACCTCTTCTTGGAGATCTGGACCTGGATCTTCTATAGTATCCTTCATAGTCTGACTCCCTTCTCCTTCTTTCTCCCCTAGGGTGTTCGTATGCGGCATTCTCATACCTATTCCTACTTTCATCTTTTCTGGACTTCCTTTTGGGTTGATGTCCAGATGGCTGTTCTCTCAGGGGTTTAAATTTCTTGATATTGTTACTGGGACCTTTCCGCTCTGCATCCCTCTTTAGGGAAGTCCCTGAAGTAACATTCCCACTGGTGCTTGCGACTGGTTCAGCAATGCTGATTTGTCTTGACCTTTCTTCCGCCACTTCCATTTCTGAAGGGTTGGTAACAGCTCCTTCAGTTGGAGTTTCGGATACTAAATTCAGTTCCCATTTGAAGACTTTAGACGTATTATAGTCTTCCAGGTCCCGGAAATATTTTTTCCTCTTTTTAATATTCTGCTCTTCTTCTTCCATAGCGAGAATTTCTCTTAACTCTTGATTGTAAACCTTATATGCTTCCTCTTGCATAAAGGGAGTTAGTTTCTCTTTGATCTCTAGAATCTCTTTATTTAGCCTAATAACTTTTTTCCTCCTCTTGTCAATTAAAAAATTTAAAAGACTCATCCCAGCTCCGTTGAAAAATTGGAACCATTCTTGGATCTCAGGTTCTCCCTGGTCAGGATTGATGTTCCACCTCAAGCTCCTTGGGACCATCTTCTCCTGGACGTATTTCTCCAGGAAGACGATGTCCCAGGATGCATGAAGTTCAGATACCATGATGTTTTTGAGGCGCATAAAAATGCCTCTGAGATCAGTGGGGTCAGTGATGGTTTTCACAAACACATCCTCCACCGTTAATTTTCTGGTGCTATGATATTCAAAGATGTCCATGGTAGTGGAATCTGCTGCACTTTGAAAAAATTAAAAATGAATATGGTGGGTAGGAAAGTGCGCTGATTCAATATAGGGTGTGCTGCTACCTTAGAGTGTATGTTGTAGAATATGTAAAGAAATCAGGTGCGCTGCCCTAGTGCATATGTGCAACATACAAAATGATGCAAACAAATAAACCAAAAATGCAATAATAATGCAAAAAATGAAAACGTATGCAATTCGTGTAAAACAAAAAATGTACAGAAGGTGACTAGTGATACACCAATGTGCAATAAACGTCCATGTTATAAGTCCATAAATAAAGTGCAAAAAATGGTGACATAAACTTCCAGCTTGGGGAAAGGTGAACTGTGATTGGAAGGTGCAAAGTCCCACCACCAGCTTGGCCTCTTACCAGAAGTTAAACGTTAAGGGCATATATGAATATGACCGCTCCAAAGGTCATGCAGCCAGGTAGAAAAGTTCCCAGAAATACAGAAGGCACTCTGACACACTCGTGCTCCCTAGACTCTTACCGGACAAAAGCCAAACAAGAAGCCTGGTTCTATGGTGATGAGTGGTCCTGCCGGGGGTTACTGGACTCTAGGATGGCTGATGTAGTGCTTGTGTCCAAGAGGAACAGACCCAGTCAGAAAGCCTGACGAAAGAAGATCCTGCCAAAGGTGACTAGACTCTGATTGGCTGCTGTAACTCCTTAGTCTGGTTGACCTCAATAATAGGGGACACAACAGAGGGGACCGCAATAGTGCATTACCAACAGTAGATATTTATTAAAAACAAATGGTTGCACTTACAGTTGTGAAGACAATAATAGCGAGTTCCCTCACGGAGGAGCTGTATGGCGGGGTCCGCCTGCAGTGCGGACCGCTGCCTGGTCTAGATGTGATGACGCGGCGCCTCCTCTCTGACGCGTTTCTCCCGATAGGGCATCCACTTAGATAGGAGGTAGAGCCAGCGCCATCACTACCGCCATTATATATGCCCTGTAGCAAGTACTTCCGGGGTTCGGGACCCTCCCCTTCTTACCTGTAGACTGGCCACTTATCATACTCTTTAATAGCAATGTCCAAATCAACCAAAAGGGGATAAGGGGACTCTTGGGCATCGCCAAATATTGTTATGATGTGTGGTTACAGTCTGGAAGGTCGGGATGTCCACCGGAAGTACTTGCTTTGTTTACTTCCTGTCGTCTCATATCTATGATGCTGCTTCCTGTGCTGATGACAAGGGCATTTCCTGTGTAAACAGGAAATGATGCTGCTTCCTGTGCTGATGACAAGGGCATTTCCTGTGTAAGCAGAGTATGTATTCCTCTCCCCCCACAGGCATAACAGCCAATAGGAAGAGGACGATCTCCACCTACTACTTAATATACAGAATATTGTTATGCCGCATATCCTCTCAAACATTCATAACATTGCAGCAAAATAGATAGGAGCCTTGAGGAACATTGAAAAACATTAAAACATACAAACTTTTAATTCCATTGAATTGACCAGGCTACTTAACCCTTTCTAGTGTATGATGGTGTATAATGCTTTTATAAAAAATCATAAAAAAGCTGTGGGGTAACTACTAAGCTTCCCACCAGCTTAGGTGTATTAAAACACGGAATTCTGAAAGAAAAATGGATAAAAATTCCTACCAAAAATGGAATTGGAATTAAAATAGTTAGAGAATAGGGTTTTGGATCTACTGGAGGTTCAATAGTTGTGTCTGCCACCATCCCAAAAAAATGTTTGTGGTATTAGTGGTGCCTCAAGTCAAGGTGGGATTTTAAGGGCAGGAGTAAAGGGGATATCGAAGGTAATATAGTAGGTAGAAATTTTATTTACAAAGTATAATTATAATTACAAACATTCATGGTGAAAATGGGTAAAGGCCCATTGTGCCAGTGAGAGAAGAAGAGTTTAGATGTGATAACAAGTGACAATAATGTGACTTGAGTTGATTTTGGTGATCCTGCTCTGCTGATTCTCATGTCAAAGGACCGGAATATACGCAGAGGAGGTAACCAATCGGTTAATCCGACATGTTTCGGCCAACTATGGCCTTTATCAAGGATCTGTCACCGATTCTAAAAATAATCAAGGAGATATATGGTATCAAGTAATGGCAATTTGAAGAGAACCATAACCATATATCTCCTTGATTATTTTTAGAATCGGTGACAGATCCTTGATAAAGGCCATAGTTGGCCGAAACATGTCGGATTAACCGATTGGTTACCTCCTCTGCGTATATTCCGGTCCTTTGACATGAGAATCAGCAGAGCAGGATCACCAAAATCAACTCAAGTCACATTATTGTCACTTGTTATCACATCTAAACTCTTCTTCTCTCACTGGCACAATGGGCCTTTACCCATTTTCACCATGAATGTTTGTAATTATAATTATACTTTGTAAATAAAATTTCTACCTACTATATTACCTTCGATATCCCCTTTACTCCTGCCCTTAAAATCCCACCTTGACTTGAGGCACCACTAATACCACAAACATTTTTTTGGGATGGTGGCAGACACAACTATTGAACCTCCAGTAGATCCAAAACCCTATTCTCTAACCTACACCCCGGATGGATAACACATCCTAGTCCTCTCGGATCTCTGGAAATACTACAAACTTTACACAATTTATATATCACTGGTAGCTTAGCAGCAAGCACCAGACCTATATTATTCCAGGAAAATTCAGCTTTCACTGTGGGATTACCACAGTTCAAGATAAGCTTTCCTTTTTTCCTGTCCCCCTTATCCTTTTTCCCGCATCAGTGGAAAGGATGACAAACACAGAGGAAAAGAATGTGGGAGACCTGGTTGGCGACGAGTGGGAGACTCTTATGTCAGGCATCCAGACGAGTTTTAAAGTGAAGGAACAAACGGATTCCGACATCTTGGCACTATTCAGAACACTCCAAAAACACCTGGAGAGGAAGTCAGCACTACACTGGCATATTAAGACATTTGAACGATACATCAGTGAGAAAATCAATCCCGTGGGATTAAGAATTCAAATCTTTCCCACTATGGAAAACATAACAGCACAACTCAAAAAAGAATGGGAAGATCAATTAAACGAATGTTCACGGAATCTTATGATTCTTTTGCAAGAGGAATATCTCAGACAAATCAAAACTCTCGATTTAGACGTCAAAAAAACCTATGAACAATTGGCCCCCCTAAAAAAAGCACAATTGTATAGTGAGCAAGAGAACAAACTCAAATCCCATTTGGAGGAATATGGTAAAGATATTCTCAGGAAAAAAGAAAGAAAATACTGGCGTGACAAAAACGCCTTTGCACAAGGCAGGGCCTACAAATGGTCCAACCAACGCCCGAATCGCCGAAACCAATATGGAAGACCCAATGACAGAACAGGACAACCCCACTACTCCTCGGACTCCTCCTCACATACCTCAGGCACGGAACAGCATAAGAGTAGAAGAAGAGATGCCTCAAAACAACAGGTCCCTCAACCTATAACAAATGAGGGGAACACCCAAGGAACACAATCCCAAGATATAAACCAGACATCTCATACCCAAGATACACAATCAGGGGAATCAAGTGTGCCCCTTAGACCACATCAGATGTTTACAAGATCACACATCGACCCCAAACAACCGGGGGTTTTTTTAGGGAAAACAAATACCAAACCTCCAAAAAAACAGAACCCACCGGAGAAGAAACCGGAAGAAGAAAAACGGTGATAAATTTATCATCACACACACTTACTGACGACCAAAAGGAAGTCCTATCCCTGGGACTCTCTTTCTGTCCTAATACCAGCATTGATAGGTTTGAAACCATCAAGGACATAAACCTTTTTGCTAGAAATCTCCTGCTTAAAACCTTCTATCAAAAACAACTTCAAGCAACTCAAGCAACACCCACACTAACGGCAGCCGAATTCAGAGCCATTCGCGATCTAAACCTACTACTCCAAGAAAGCGATCTAGAAGATTGGGACGACCCAATAGAATCTGGCAAAGAACCTGATGGTGATGAACAAGAAATACCCCTGATCAACCAACCTTCAAAAAAAGATCCAACAAATTTCCATCCCTAAATCTTAACCCTGCCATCGCACTGTTCGTGCGTCAAACCACCAAAGATATCGAATCAATTAAAGAAACAAGACATTCATCAAACTTAACTAAGAAACAAAGTCGAGCCCTCAAGGAACTCAGGGACAACGATGACATCATCATTAAACCCTCCGACAAGGGAGGGAATGTAGTAATCATGAGTAAGGAAAAATATAAAAACATGTGCCTCAACATACTATCTAACCAACAATGTTACAAAAAGATCCTACCTATAATGACTCAAACCTACGACCAACTATTCTACTCAAAAGTAGATAATGCTTTTAGAGTAGGCATCATATCCCAGACCCTATGGGAATATATCAGGACACCACATCCAAGAATACCTACAATGTATGCACTACCCAAATTACATAAAAATATGGATGACCCACCTGGGCGACCAATCATCTCGGGCAACGGCTGCATTTCTGAATCTATGAGTAAAGTGATAGATAGATATCTACGTCCTCATGTACAGGAATTATCTTCCTACACCCAAGACACTCTCCACCTCCCCAGGATACTTAACGACATCAGTATACCACAAGAAGCCTATCTAGTCACCATTGACGTGGAATCCTTGTATAATAATATCCCCCACAAGAAAGGAGTAGAGACCATACAGAAGATATTACGACACCAAAATGAACATGATCTTAAATTTAACAACTTCATTACTGAAATGCTCCAATTTATACTTAATCACAATGTCTTTACATTTGGGGGTAACTACTACCTTCAAACTTGTGGGGTTGCGATGGGGACAAGCTGTGCCCCATCGTATGCTAACATCTATCTGGGCGCTTGGGAGCAGGAATTCCTCTCTGATGAAGAGAACACAATCTACGCCGATAAAATACTCATTTGGCAAAGGTATATTGACGATATACTTATCGTGTGGAATGGCCCTGAGACCATGATTACAGAATTACTAACCAAGATGAATCAAAACAAATACAACATGTTCTTCACTATGATCTACAACAAACAACAAGTATCCTTTCTTGATACTCTCATCTACAAAGACTCCAGCGGCAAAATCGCTACCACACTATACAGAAAGGACACGGCCGGCAATTCTATTCTTCATGCTTCCAGCTTCCACCCCCAACCGCTCATTAACTCCATACCGTACAGCCAATATTTAAGGTTAAAAAGAAATTGCTCAGATCCTGCTAAATTCCAACTTGAGGCCAACAGTTTAACTACCAGACTATCACAAAGAGGCTACACCAAAACCTCACTGCGTAAGGCCTTCAATCGCGCCAACCAGATGGACAGAGAAACACTTCTCTTTAAAAATAAAGAAACAACCAGAACGGAACCAGACACCCGAATCATCACCAGATTCACAAACGAACATCAACAAATCAGGAACATCCTTACAAAAAATTGGTCAATCCTCTTGGAAGAGCCCAGCACATCGAAACTTTTACCTCAAAAACCACCCATTACTTTTAGGAAGGCTGGCTCCCTACAACAAAAATTAGTATCTAGTGAATTTAAAGAAGGATCCAAGAAAGATCCCTGCAGAACCAAAGGGACTTTCCCTTGCGGGAACTGTGCCCAATGCTATGTGATCCGTCAAACGATCAATACTACTTTACCTAATGGGGAACCCTTCCAATCCAAACATTTTTGCAATTGCAAAACCAAGGGCGTGGTCTATATGATGACATGTGAATGTGGGTCTTTCTATATTGGGAAGACCCGACAAGAATTCGGGAAACGGGTAAACCAGCATCTGCAAGCCATGCACATTGGCAACTACTATGTCCCTTTGGGTAGACATAGAGCGTACCATCACAACTACAAAATGCCTAAAATAAACTTCATGGCCTTGGATAGAATCCATGTGCCCCTTCGTGGCGGTGACTGGAACAAGACCCTCTTACAGTTGGAAATGCGCTGGATCACTAGACTCAAAGCTACCATACCACCTGGACTAAACGAAGCACAAAGCTTCCGTCCATTCCTTCCAGGCTTTTCTTCCGGGAAAACGGACTAAAGACTCCTTTTATAATTTTATAATTATTTAAATAAATTATTTTTATTTTCACTCTTATTTCCATTATCATTTTTTGTCCACCTTCGACTTTGATTACTACATATCAGAGTGTAAATCCAATCTGAATTGACTATGATCTATTCCTAGGACATGGACCTCTTTTTGCTGATCTTCCAACTGCCCCCTATGTGATCTATCCCTGGAGCCCGACTATTTCTTTTCCACCTAAAAAATCTCCCCCTTGCCTCCCCTTCCTCCTTCTCCCACAGAAAACTCCTCTGCAAATTCTATGCTGCTTATTCATTCATTATTGTACAATTATTATTTCCTTGTTACTATATTTTATTTTCATCATTATATCCACTTCTCCTAGCCTCCACCCGAGACTCCATGAACTCCCGGCACAGGTAGCCCCGAATCCCTATGGATCGGGGCACTTGAACCCGTATGGTTGGTCTCGCACCTCCATGTCATCCCCTCGGGGATGATCCGGCTTCTCGCACTGTGTCGGCGGCCTTCACTGGCACGTCCGCACGGTCTCTGGGGATGCGCTCTTGCTGCACGCAAGCGCCCTCCACGCCGTGTACGGACAATACCAGATAGCATCACGCAACGCTCACTGCGCATGCGCGACTGCCTTTATAGGCCGGGGAACACTCTGAGCCTGCCAGTCTCTCTCTGACCGAGGGAGAAGGCGGACCCGGAGCCCTCATGCTGTGACCCTGCTTATTTCTACATCTAAACGTAAGTTTTACTTGGAGGAGAGCTTTCATAGATCTCTCCTACCAAGTTTCAAAGGACCACTCTGGAAACTTTTCTGAAAGTGGTCCAAATTACTCTCATGTTAAATACACACATACCTTAATAAAATCACCTACTCTTGGCAACCTTATTACCTAGATTTCAGAAGCTACCCTGCGGAAGCCTTTTGATATATTTTCAATCCTATTTGGATCCCTGGACCAGAATCTTCTGCCCAGCAAGTAATTATTATTACTTTACTCACCAGTCAATTCTTGGCTCCCCTTTTTGTATACTCAGTCAACCACTTATTTCACCCTCACAGCATACTGTTCCTGCAGCTCCTGGAGGAACTCTGGGAAGGCTCAACTTTAGGAAGTGGACATATATCTAAAATGTATGTACTTATATATTGTGCGCTTTTTGCCTTACAATTATGGTTCTCTTCAAATTGCCATTACTTGATACCATATATCTCCTTGATTATTTTTAGAATCGGTGACAGATCCTTGATAAAGGCCATAGTTGGCCGAAACATGTCGGATTAACCGATTGGTTACCTCCTCTGCGTATATTCCGGTCCTTTGACATGAGAATCAGCAGAGCAGGATCACCAAAATCAACTCAAGTCACATTATTGTCACTTGTTATCACATCTAAACTCTTCTTCTCTCACTGGCACAATGGGCCTTTACCCATTTTCACCATGAATGTTTGTAATTATAATTATACTTTGTAAATAAAATTTCTACCTACTATATTACCTTCGATATCCCCTTTACTCCTGCCCTTAAAATCCCACCTTGACTTGAGGCACCACTAATACCACATGGAATTAAAATAGTATACTCAAAAATAAATTAAAATTAAAAAGGAGGAAAAAGTTTTTTGATTTGAATTTCTTCAAAACTAGCTATTAGAATGTGGAAGAAGATCCTAGTCACAAATATTGTAGCTCCATGCAGAGACCCACACACTTCTAACTAATAGAGGAAACATGAAGGAAATGGGTCAAATTTCCAGTAAAGGGAGCATGGGACATAAATGTCAGCTGTTATTAATAAACGCATTTATGTCCCATTCAATGTTGTGTCCTAGGGGCTTGTAACTTCTGAGTTCATAGATCCAGAAGGTTTCCCTTCTGGAAATTGCTCTTTTCATATTACTACCCCGCCAGTGGGGTTGATACTTCTCGATTACAATAATCTTCAGTTTGCCCGGATTTTTATGGTGGTGGGTGGCAAAATGATTCGAAAGACTGTGACCAGGGAAACCTTTCCGAATATTGGCCAGATGTTCGCCTATTCGGATGTTGGCAGTCCTAATCGTCCTCCCCACATATTGCTTCCCACATTCACAGGTGACCAGATACACTACCCCTTTGGTGTGACAGGTGATAAAATCCCTAATGGGGTAGCTCTTTCCTGTGGTGGTAGAGGTAAATTGCTTGGTCTTAATGGTAGTAGCATTTAGACAGATATTACACCTCCGGCACGGGAAGTATCCTTGAAGGTTAGGGAAAAATTTAGGAGTTGCAGGTTTTTCAACGGGATTCCTTGCTATAATTTGTTTTAGGTTCTTGGCCTTTCGGTAGATCATTGGTGGTTTGGATGGAAGCGAAGGACCCAATAACGGATCTTGTTGTAAGATTCCCCAGTGCTTCCGAAATATGTGATTCAGCCATCGATAGTGGCTGGAGAATTGAGTTGTGAAGGCAAACTCAAATTTTCCCATAGCATCTTTTGATTTATCTTTCTCCCTGGGGACAGATAATTCGGATTGTTTGAGAGTTGCAACTTCACGTATCTCTCCTTCTAATTCATTCCGGTCATATCCCTTCTCAATAAACCGATTCTTCAAAAGCTGAGCTTGTGTTTTGAAGTCTTCATCTTCCGTACAGTTGCGTCTAATTCTCCTGAATTGCCCTTTGGGCACAGATTTTAACCACATAGGGTGATGGCAACTGTCGATGGAGATGAAGCCATTTCGGTCTGTCGGTTTTTGGTATGAGCTGGTAATGAATCTTTCTCCTTTCCTCCATATCACAAGGTCAAGGTAGCTTATAGAGGTGGTACTCCATTGGTAGGAGAAACGTATACCCCAGTTGTTGCAATTTAGCTTCCCCATGAACTGGTGTAAGCTTGCTTCCTCTCCTTTCCATATGATTAGGGCGTCATCAATGTAACGCCGCCACATCACTAGCTCGTTAGTTTTCTCCGCGAAGATGTTCCTATTTTCCCATAGAGCCATAAACAGGTTGGCGAGGCTGGGGGCAAATTTGGCCCCCATAGCCACGCCAGTCCGCTGTAGGTAAAATTGTTGATTATGGTAAAAATAGTTGTGTTCCATACCAAATTGGAGAAGTTCTAAAATGAATTTCTTCTGATTTAACGGGATGTGATAATCTTGGTCTAAAAAGGTACTGACAGCCTCGTAGCCTAACTCGTGGGGAATAACGGTATATAATGAGGCCACGTCGGCTGTGACCATTATCACATTCCCTGGAACTTGGAGTTCAGTGATCTCTTGGATACACTGGGTGGTATCCTTCAGGAACGCCGGTGTCTCCTGAACTAACGGCTGGAGGAAATGGTCCACATACTTCCCTATCCGGGATGTAACCGAGTCAATGCCACTAACTATCGGTCTCCCCGGTGGCTTTATGAGGCTCTTATGGACCTTTGGTAGGTAGTATATGGTAGGAATTCGAGGTGCAAGAGGTATTAGGTGTTCTTTCTCCTTTTTACTTAAAATGCCATCCTTATGACCTTTGGACACAATGCGTTCTAACTGCTTTTTATAGCTCCAGGTAGGGTCCTTCTTTAGGATTTCATACGTGCTTCTATCAGACAACAAATTGTCCATTTCCTCCATGTAGTCCTCTTTCTTTAATAGGACTGTACCCCCGCCTTTGTCCGCTGGGCGGATCACCAAATCCTTTTTATCACATAGAGCTTTAATACCATTCCATAGATCTTTTTGTGGTTTAATGGAAGCATCTTTTTGTTCCAACTCCTTGAGAATAACATCTCTGAAGATCTTGATATGGTGGCTAGATTTCCCAGAGGGGTTAAAGAGGGAAGCATTCCTCAGATTAGTAGGTATACATGTAGGCTGTTTGTAAGAAACATAGTTTCTCTCGTGGGCCTTGTCGAGGAAATGACGTTTGATGTTGAGTTTTCTAATATATTTGTGTACGTCCAAAAACGTCTCGAACTTGTTTAAGGATTTTTTGGGGGCAAATTTCAATCCTTTCCCCAGAGTCTGTTTTTCTGAGCTGGTAAGGTCAATCCCACTCAGATTGAAGATGCCTCCTGCCTCTATTTGTTCTTTTTTCTTGGACGTTCCTCCCCTGCAGCCCCTGGTCGTTTTTTTCTTTTGGCTTTGGCAGAGCCCCGGCCTAAAAAACCCCGTGGTTTGGTGCTGATGGGGGTTTGCGATTGCTCTGGGTACTCATTTGTCCATTCCTCCTCCTCATCTTGGTTGTCCTTAAGAGACTCATACCTATTTTCCACAGGAGGGTAAAAATTCCTCGGGGTTTGAGGGGTTGCTGGGTAATAATCAGAATGCTCCCTGGGACCTCTTCTTGGAGATCTGGACCTGGATCTTCTATAGTATCCTTCATAGTCTGACTCCCTTCTCCTTCTTTCTCCCCTAGGGTGTTCGTATGCGGCATTCTCATACCTATTCCTACTTTCATCTTTTCTGGACTTCCTTTTGGGTTGATGTCCAGATGGCTGTTCTCTCAGGGGTTTAAATTTCTTGATATTGTTACTGGGACCTTTCCGCTCTGCATCCCTCTTTAGGGAAGTCCCTGAAGTAACATTCCCACTGGTGCTTGCGACTGGTTCAGCAATGCTGATTTGTCTTGACCTTTCTTCCGCCACTTCCATTTCTGAAGGGTTGGTAACAGCTCCTTCAGTTGGAGTTTCGGATACTAAATTCAGTTCCCATTTGAAGACTTTAGACGTATTATAGTCTTCCAGGTCCCGGAAATATTTTTTTTTCCTCTTTTTATTCTTCTTTTTTTCCTCTGTTTTAATGTTTTTCAATGTTCCTCAAGGCTCCTATCTATTTTGCTGCAATGTTATGAATGTTTGAGAGGATATGCGGCATAACAATATTCTGTATATTAAGTAGTAGGTGGAGATCGTCCTCTTCCTATTGGCTGTTATGCCTGTGGGGGGAGAGGAATACATACTCTGCTTACACAGGAAATGCCCTTGTCATCAGCACAGGAAGCAGCATCATTTCCTGTTTACACAGGAAATGCCCTTGTCATCAGCACAGGAAGCAGCATCATAGATATGAGACGACAGGAAGTAAACAAAGCAAGTACTTCCGGTGGACATCCCGACCTTCCAGACTGTAACCACACATCATAACAATATTTGGCGATGCCCAAGAGTCCCCTTATCCCCTTTTGGTTGATTTGGACATTGCTATTAAAGAGTATGATAAGTGGCCAGTCTACAGGTAAGAAGGGGAGGGTCCCCAACCCCGGAAGTACTTGCTACAGGGCATATATAATGGCGGTAGTGATGGCGCTGGCTCTACCTCCTATCTAAGTGGATGCCCTATCGGGAGAAACGCGTCAGAGAGGAGGCGCCGCGTCATCACATCTAGACCAGGCAGCGGTCCGCACTGCAGGCGGACCCCGCCATACAGCTCCTCCGTGAGGGAACTCGCTATTATTGTCTTCACAACTGTAAGTGCAACCATTTGTTTTTAATAAATATCTACTGTTGGTAATGCACTATTGCGGTCCCCTCTGTTGTGTCCCCTATTATTGAGGTCAACCAGACTAAGGAGTTACAGCAGCCAATCAGAGTCTAGTCACCTTTGGCAGGATCTTCTTTCGTCAGGCTTTCTGACTGGGTCTGTTCCTCTTGGACACAAGCACTACATCAGCCATCCTAGAGTCCAGTAACCCCCGGCAGGACCACTCATCACCATAGAACCAGGCTTCTTGTTTGGCTTTTGTCCGGTAAGAGTCTAGGGAGCACGAGTGTGTCAGAGTGCCTTCTGTATTTCTGGGAACTTTTCTACCTGGCTGCATGACCTTTGGAGCGGTCATATTCATATATGCCCTTAACGTTTAACTTCTGGTAAGAGGCCAAGCTGGTGGTGGGACTTTGCACCTTCCAATCACAGTTCACCTTTCCCCAAGCTGGAAGTTTATGTCACCATTTTTTGCACTTTATTTATGGACTTATAACATGGACGTTTATTGCACATTGGTGTATCACTAGTCACCTTCTGTACATTTTTTGTTTTACACGAATTGCATACGTTTTCATTTTTTGCATTATTATTGCATTTTTGGTTTATTTGTTTGCATCATTTTGTATGTTGCACATATGCACTAGGGCAGCGCACCTGATTTCTTTACATATTCTACAACATACACTCTAAGGTAGCAGCACACCCTATATTGAATCAGCGCACTTTCCTACCCACCATATTCATTTTTAATTTTTTCAAAGTGCAGCAGATTCCACTACCATGGACATCTTTGAATATCATAGCACCAGAAAATTAACGGTGGAGGATGTGTTTGTGAAAACCATCACTGACCCCACTGATCTCAGAGGCATTTTTATGCGCCTCAAAAACATCATGGTATCTGAACTTCATGCATCCTGGGACATCGTCTTCCTGGAGAAATACGTCCAGGAGAAGATGGTCCCAAGGAGCTTGAGGTGGAACATCAATCCTGACCAGGGAGAACCTGAGATCCAAGAATGGTTCCAATTTTTCAACGGAGCTGGGATGAGTCTTTTAAATTTTTTAATTGACAAGAGGAGGAAAAAAGTTATTAGGCTAAATAAAGAGATTCTAGAGATCAAAGAGAAACTAACTCCCTTTATGCAAGAGGAAGCATATAAGGTTTACAATCAAGAGTTAAGAGAAATTCTCGCTATGGAAGAAGAAGAGCAGAAAATTAAAAAGAGGAAAAAATATTTCCGGGACCTGGAAGACTATAATACGTCTAAAGTCTTCAAATGGGAACTGAATTTAGTATCCGAAACTCCAACTGAAGGAGCTGTTACCAACCCTTCAGAAATGGAAGTGGCGGAAGAAAGGTCAAGACAAATCAGCATTGCTGAACCAGTCGCAAGCACCAGTGGGAATGTTACTTCAGGGACTTCCCTAAAGAGGGATGCAGAGCGGAAAGGTCCCAGTAACAATATCAAGAAATTTAAACCCCTGAGAGAACAGCCATCTGGACATCAACCCAAAAGGAAGTCCAGAAAAGATGAAAGTAGGAATAGGTATGAGAATGCCGCATACGAACACCCTAGGGGAGAAAGAAGGAGAAGGGAGTCAGACTATGAAGGATACTATAGAAGATCCAGGTCCAGATCTCCAAGAAGAGGTCCCAGGGAGCATTCTGATTATTACCCAGCAACCCCTCAAACCCCGAGGAATTTTTACCCTCCTGTGGAAAATAGGTATGAGTCTCTTAAGGACAACCAAGATGAGGAGGAGGAATGGACAAATGAGTACCCAGAGCAATCGCAAACCCCCATCAGCACCAAACCACGGGGTTTTTTAGGCCGGGGCTCTGCCAAAGCCAAAAGAAAAAAACGACCAGGGGCTGCAGGGGAGGAACGTCCAAGAAAAAAGAACAAATAGAGGCAGGAGGCATCTTCAATCTGAGTGGGATTGACCTTACCAGCTCAGAAAAACAGACTCTGGGGAAAGGATTGAAATTTGCCCCCAAAAAATCCTTAAACAAGTTCGAGACGTTTTTGGACGTACACAAATATATTAGAAAACTCAACATCAAACGTCATTTCCTCGACAAGGCCCACGAGAGAAACTATGTTTCTTACAAACAGCCTACATGTATACCTACTAATCTGAGGAATGCTTCCCTCTTTAACCCCTCTGGGAAATCTAGCCACCATATCAAGATCTTCAGAGATGTTATTCTCAAGGAGTTGGAACAAAAAGATGCTTCCATTAAACCACAAAAAGATCTATGGAATGGTATTAAAGCTCTATGTGATAAAAAGGATTTGGTGATCCGCCCAGCGGACAAAGGCGGGGGTACAGTCCTATTAAAGAAAGAGGACTACATGGAGGAAATGGACAATTTGTTGTCTGATAGAAGCACGTATGAAATCCTAAAGAAGGACCCTACCTGGAGCTATAAAAAGCAGTTAGAACGCATTGTGTCCAAAGGTCATAAGGATGGCATTTTAAGTAAAAAGGAGAAAGAACACCTAATACCTCTTGCACCTCGAATTCCTACCATATACTACCTACCAAAGGTCCATAAGAGCCTCATAAAGCCACCGGGGAGACCGATAGTTAGTGGCATTGACTCGGTTACATCCCGGATAGGGAAGTATGTGGACCATTTCCTCCAGCCGTTAGTTCAGGAGACACCGGCGTTCCTGAAGGATACCACCCAGTGTATCCAAGAGATCACTGAACTCCAAGTTCCAGGGAATGTGATAATGGTCACAGCCGACGTGGCCTCATTATATACCGTTATTCCCCACGAGTTAGGCTACGAGGCTGTCAGTACCTTTTTAGACCAAGATTATCACATCCCGTTAAATCAGAAGAAATTCATTTTAGAACTTCTCCAATTTGGTATGGAACACAACTATTTTTACCATAATCAACAATTTTACCTACAGCGGACTGGCGTGGCTATGGGGGCCAAATTTGCCCCCAGCCTCGCCAACCTGTTTATGGCTCTATGGGAAAATAGGAACATCTTCGCGGAGAAAACTAACGAGCTAGTGATGTGGCGGCGTTACATTGATGACGCCCTAATCATATGGAAAGGAGAGGAAGCAAGCTTACACCAGTTCATGGGGAAGCTAAATTGCAACAACTGGGGTATACGTTTCTCCTACCAATGGAGTACCACCTCTATAAGCTACCTTGACCTTGTGATATGGAGGAAAGGAGAAAGATTCATTACCAGCTCATACCAAAAACCGACAGACCGAAATGGCTTCATCTCCATCGACAGTTGCCATCACCCTATGTGGTTAAAATCTGTGCCCAAAGGGCAATTCAGGAGAATTAGACGCAACTGTACGGAAGATGAAGACTTCAAAACACAAGCTCAGCTTTTGAAGAATCGGTTTATTGAGAAGGGATATGACCGGAATGAATTAGAAGGAGAGATACGTGAAGTTGCAACTCTCAAACAATCCGAATTATCTGTCCCCAGGGAGAAAGATAAATCAAAAGATGCTATGGGAAAATTTGAGTTTGCCTTCACAACTCAATTCTCCAGCCACTATCGATGGCTGAATCACATATTTCGGAAGCACTGGGGAATCTTACAACAAGATCCGTTATTGGGTCCTTCGCTTCCATCCAAACCACCAATGATCTACCGAAAGGCCAAGAACCTAAAACAAATTATAGCAAGGAATCCCGTTGAAAAACCTGCAACTCCTAAATTTTTCCCTAACCTTCAAGGATACTTCCCGTGCCGGAGGTGTAATATCTGTCTAAATGCTACTACCATTAAGACCAAGCAATTTACCTCTACCACCACAGGAAAGAGCTACCCCATTAGGGATTTTATCACCTGTCACACCAAAGGGGTAGTGTATCTGGTCACCTGTGAATGTGGGAAGCAATATGTGGGGAGGACGATTAGGACTGCCAACATCCGAATAGGCGAACATCTGGCCAATATTCGGAAAGGTTTCCCTGGTCACAGTCTTTCGAATCATTTTGCCACCCACCACCATAAAAATCCGGGCAAACTGAAGATTATTGTAATCGAGAAGTATCAACCCCACTGGCGGGGTAGTAATATGAAAAGAGCAATTTCCAGAAGGGAAACCTTCTGGATCTATGAACTCAGAAGTTACAAGCCCCTAGGACACAACATTGAATGGGACATAAATGCGTTTATTAATAACAGCTGACATTTATGTCCCATGCTCCCTTTACTGGAAATTTGACCCATTTCCTTCATGTTTCCTCTATTAGTTAGAAGTGTGTGGGTCTCTGCATGGAGCTACAATATTTGTGACTAGGATCTTCTTCCACATTCTAATAGCTAGTTTTGAAGAAATTCAAATCAAAAAACTTTCCTCCTTTTTAATTTTAATTTATTTTTGAGTATACTATTTTAATTCCAATTCCATTTTTGGTAGGAATTTTTATCCATTTTTCTTTCAGAATTCCGTGTTTTAATACACCTAAGCTGGTGGGAAGCTTAGTAGTTACCCCACAGCTTTTTTATGATTTTTTATAAAAGCATTATACACCATCATACACTAGAAAGGGTTAAGTAGCCTGGTCAATTCAATGGAATTAAAAGTTTGTATGTTTTAATGTTTTTCAATGTTCCTCAAGGCTCCTATCTATTTTGCTGCAATGTTATGAATGTTTGAGAGGATATGCGGCATAACAATATTCTGTATATTAAGTAGTAGGTGGAGATCGTCCTCTTCCTATTGGCTGTTATGCCTGTGGGGGGAGAGGAATACATACTCTGCTTACACAGGAAATGCCCTTGTCATCAGCACAGGAAGCAGCATCATTTCCTGTTTACACAGGAAATGCCCTTGTCATCAGCACAGGAAGCAGCATCATAGATATGAGACGACAGGAAGTAAACAAAGCAAGTACTTCCGGTGGACATCCCGACCTTCCAGACTGTAACCACACATCATAACAATATTTGGCGATGCCCAAGAGTCCCCTTATCCCCTTTTGGTTGATTTGGACATTGCTATTAAAGAGTATGATAAGTGGCCAGTCTACAGGTAAGAAGGGGAGGGTCCCGAACCCCGGAAGTACTTGCTACAGGGCATATATAATGGCGGTAGTGATGGCGCTGGCTCTACCTCCTATCTAAGTGGATGCCCTATCGGGAGAAACGCGTCAGAGAGGAGGCGCCGCGTCATCACATCTAGACCAGGCAGCGGTCCGCACTGCAGGCGGACCCCGCCATACAGCTCCTCCGTGAGGGAACTCGCTATTATTGTCTTCACAACTGTAAGTGCAACCATTTGTTTTTAATAAATATCTACTGTTGGTAATGCACTATTGCGGTCCCCTCTGTTGTGTCCCCTATTATTGAGGTCAACCAGACTAAGGAGTTACAGCAGCCAATCAGAGTCTAGTCACCTTTGGCAGGATCTTCTTTCGTCAGGCTTTCTGACTGGGTCTGTTCCTCTTGGACACAAGCACTACATCAGCCATCCTAGAGTCCAGTAACCCCCGGCAGGACCACTCATCACCATAGAACCAGGCTTCTTGTTTGGCTTTTGTCCGGTAAGAGTCTAGGGAGCACGAGTGTGTCAGAGTGCCTTCTGTATTTCTGGGAACTTTTCTACCTGGCTGCATGACCTTTGGAGCGGTCATATTCATATATGCCCTTAACGTTTAACTTCTGGTAAGAGGCCAAGCTGGTGGTGGGACTTTGCACCTTCCAATCACAGTTCACCTTTCCCCAAGCTGGAAGTTTATGTCACCATTTTTTGCACTTTATTTATGGACTTATAACATGGACGTTTATTGCACATTGGTGTATCACTAGTCACCTTCTGTACATTTTTTGTTTTACACGAATTGCATACGTTTTCATTTTTTGCATTATTATTGCATTTTTGGTTTATTTGTTTGCATCATTTTGTATGTTGCACATATGCACTAGGGCAGCGCACCTGATTTCTTTACATATTCTACAACATACACTCTAAGGTAGCAGCACACCCTATATTGAATCAGCGCACTTTCCTACCCACCATAGAACAGACAGACACACAGACTAGCGAAGATCACACACATTACTTCTGCTCTACACAAATCTATTCATAGACTTTTTTTACAACCTAAGCAGGTGTTTTGCTCTCTGAAACCTAGCAACGTCATTTCCTGCTTCTAAACTAGACATTTGACACTGAAGTAGGACACTGTGGATCACACATGTCTATATTGCCATGAATTCAGGCTGAACACATTTTTCCATGAATTACTGTTTTTATTCCTCATATTTTTACCTACACTGAACTGAACTGTTATACCTTTTACATTGTATTGTTGATGCCAAGTGTGTTTGAATAAAATCACACTTTGTTTTTGAATCAGTCTGGCTATCAATGCTAATCGTCCAGAAACGCCTAAAGAGATTAGAATATTAGAGATATTCTATATTTTACACACTCCTAAATCCGCGCCTGCTACAGACATGACATCTTCTTTGGGGGTAAGTTTGGGTAGGGGTACGCGGGAGGACATGTGGAAAATGTCTCTCATGCAGCCGGCTCACTGCATCTGGAAGGGGAAGTTGGGCAGGCATGCCTCCTGGGTACAAGTAGGCAAGGATGATCTCTTCCTGGAATTCTCAGAAGGATCCGGTGCGTCCTGAAGCCCTGTATAGGACAAAGGCGTTCAGCATAGCCAATTGGAATAAATAAACAGACACTTTTTTGTACCAGCATCTGGCTTTACGGGCAACTAAATACGGCGCCAAAAGCTGGTCATTAAGGTCCACCCCTCCCATATTAAGGTTATATTAATGGACACAGAGGGGTTTCTCCATAACGCCAGTTGCCGTAGGAATTTGGATCGTCGTGTCTGGGTGAAGGGAGGACAGAACAAACATCCCGTGTATCCCTCCACTTCACCGCAAGCAATTTGTCCATTTTCAAGCAGGCTCTCTCCCCCCCTGATTAAGACGGGATGCTACAAGCCGTTGGGGGAAGCCCCGGCGATTAGGTCGCACGGTGCCACATGCGGCAATTTGTAATTTGAGCAAGTGACTAAATAGTGGCACGCTTGTGTAAAAGTTGTCCACGTACAAATTGTACCCCTTTCCGGATAAGGGTGACACAAGCCCCAAACTATCTTGCCGCTGCTCCCTATGTAGTCTGGGCAGTTGGGGGGCTCCACATAGCTATCTTTTCCCTCATAGACCCGGAAACTAACTATAACCTGTGGCCCTGTCACACAGTTTATACAGCTTGACCCCGTACTTGGCACGCTTACTGGGGAGGTACTGTTTCATAGCAAGGCGGCCAGTAAATTTAATCAGGGACTAGTCAACGCAGACAACTTGTTCGGGGGTGAACAAGGCTGCAAACCACTGATTGAAGTGGTCAATGAGGGGCGATCATATGAGGAGGCAATCATATGCAGGGTCTCCCCGAGGACGACAGATTTCATTGTCGCTGAAATGCAAAAATCACAGAATTTGCTCGTATCTCGTCCTGCACATGGAGGCAGAGTACATGCGCATATGGTGAAGTGGGCTAGTGGACCAATATAGCTGCAATTCACTCTGTTTGGTTATGCCCATGTTGAGGGAAAGGCCAAGAAAGATTTTAAAATCGGAAACCGTTATTGATTTCCAGCCGAATGGTCTGGCAAGGGGCGAATTTGGGTTGGCGGCGATGAATTGTTGTGCGTATAAATTTGATTGATCCACAATAGATCTGAAAAGATCTTCAGTGAAGAACAGCTCAAAAAAGTTCAGGGGCGTAAAACCAGCTGTCTCCACGTGGATTCCAGGTTGGGCAGTGAATGGGGGAAGTACTGGTGCTGTAGAATCAGTGGGTTGCCAATTGGGATATGCCAGCGCATCAGGGAGGGCACTATGGGCTCTACGGGCCTGTCTTCGAATATGCGGTGGCTGCGGGCCACTACTTGTGCTAGCCACCGCACCAGCTTCAACTGCACTTATGGGACTCGCCACGTCATGGCGACTGGGACTGCAGTGCTGGTTGTACTAGGCCGCTGCTGCTTGGCAGGTCACCAGAAGGGTGAGCGGCCGTAGTAACGACACTCTGCTCCATACGAGCACCCTGTGATTCCTGCATCTCAACAACTCCAGAATGGGGTCGGGTACGCCTGGGTCTAATAGGGACCCATCCGTCGTCAGAGCTATCTGTCAGGGAGCCGCTGCCGTCATCAGGTTCGTATACTGACCCTGATTCTGCCAGTGAGGCTTCCCCATCGCTCTCATCTGACATGGCCAGTATGCTATATACCTCTTTACTACTGTACCAACGTTTGGTCATTTTGGTAACTAAATTTACCTGTACAGTAGTGTTGACTCACAGGTAATAAAAGCACCTGGTTGTCAAGGACTATTTCAAGTGCTACCAAAAAAAACTGCTAATGCTAGCAGGAATCAGGCCTGACTCTGCTAACACAGCGGTTTTGTGTGTTGTGTTTTTTTGTAAGTGACAGTAATCTATTGATTACTACACTTACCTGGGTGGGGTGGGCTGGGCAGAGGGGTTAAACGCAGGTGCTGGCCGGAATCAGTGCTGATTGTGCAAACACCGCGTTTTGGGAACCCTAAACTATGGGGACGCTAGTATAGTTCTGATCAGATCAGATATTGATCTGTTCAAACACTATACTAGTAATGGAAGTGTATGTGCGTGTGTGTGTGTGTGTGTGATAATCAAGGGGTTATTTCTAACTATGCACCTGGGATCTGCACTTTTTTAGACTGACACTAACACTAGCTAATGTCACCTGTGTCACTAATAATAGTGATCAGAAAAAAAACTGTACACTATAAAAGTGACACTGTGACAGGGCACGGAAGGGGTTAACTGGAGGTGATCAGGGGGTTAAATCTTTATGGGGGGGTGGCGGGGACCCTAAACCTCCTTTGGGATAGAAACAAACTCAAGTCACAATCACACTAATACAAAATACAGTAAAACACTATATTACGTGTGTATTAGTGTGCAATGTGACAGGGGGGAAGGGGTTAACTGGATGTGATCAGGGGGGGGAATCAGGGGATTAAATCTTTATTGGGAGGGGGTGGCGGGTATCCTAAGGATAAAAGGAACGGTGGCAAGCGTTAAACCTGGTCACAAGTCACACTTATACAGGTATATAGAAAAAGCTATATACTGTATACAGTGTGTGTTGTGACATGGGGTGTAGGGGTGATCAGGGGGGATCAGGGGGTTAAATCTTTATTGGGGGGGGGGGTGGCTGGGACACTAAACCTCCTTTGGGACAGAAACTAAGTCGCTAGCGCTAATTCAGGTCACAAACACACTAATACAAAATACAGAAAAACAGTATATTATGTTTGTATTAGTGTGCAATGTGACAGGGGGGGAAGGGGTTAACTGTGGGTGATCAGGGGGTTAAATCTTTGTTGGGGGGGTGGCGGGTATTTTAAGTGAAAATGGGGGGGGGGGTCGCAAGCGCTACACCTGGTACAAATCACACTTATACAGGTATATAGGAAAAACTGAATTTTTGTAAAATCTTACCGTATAATTCCTTTCTCTGAGTCCTCCGACAGTCGCCGCCCATTCATACAGTCTTCACCAATGGGTACTGACTTCCTCTCCACAGGAGTAGCTAGGCATAAGACTTGTTAAAAACAAAAGCATTTAACATAGACACACCCATGGGGGCTGTCCCACTGGTCAATACCCCCTGCAGTAGCCATCCCAACTCAGTTTGGTAGCATAGCAGTAAGTGTAAAGGAATTTTACGGTAAGATTTTACAAAAATTCAGTTTTCTCTTACGTCCTCCGACAGTCGCCGCCCACTCATACAGTCTTCACCAATGGGATGTCCCAAAGCAGTGTAGACATGAGGGGTGGGAGACGCAACCATATAAAAGGCAACGCAGTACCCACATCAGAGAAAAGGAACCCTTACACGCACAGTAAGAGAACCTTCTGGGCAACAGAAAAGGCTCAACAGGAGCAACAGCCCAGGAAAGAAAATAACCCAGGGGATAAACAACCCCAACAGCCAGGGACCCACAAAAAAAACAAGGGTCCCCTATGGCACTGCCGTACAGAGAACTTTGCGGCCAAAGGAGGCATCAGCTGATGCCAGAACATCAACCTTATAGAATTTGGAAAAGGTGTGCACCGACAACCAAGTCGCAGCCTTGCACACCTGGGTCACCGAAGCCTGATGCCGGTAGGCCCAGGACGTACTCATCGATCTGGTAGAGTGCGCCTTAACAGGGAAGGGTGGAACCCGTTCCTTCAAAGCATAGGCCTGGACAATCGTCTGTCTGATCCATTTGGCAATGGTCGCCGCAGACGCAGCCATGCCCTTCTGAGGTCCCTCAGGAAGGACAAAGAGGGAATCCGATTTCTGAAAGGATTCAGTGGACGACAGGTAAACCCTGATCGCCCTGACAACATCCAAGGAATGCAACACAACCTCCTTGGGATGTTTAGGCTTTGCACAGAGCAAAGGCAACACAATGTCCTCATTTAGGTGAAAATCAGACACCACTTTTGGGAGAAAAAAAGGGTTAGGTCGCAAGACCACCTTATCCTTATGAACCACAAGGTAAGGAGAGCAGCAAGACAACGCCGCCAACTCCGACACCCTGCGAGCCAAAGTGATAGCCACTAGAAAGGCAACCTTCTTAGACAGCAGAGGCAACGATATCTCCCGGATGTTTTCAAAGAGAGAACGCTGTAACACCAAGTTCAAGTCCCATGGAGGTAAAGGCTCCCTCCGGGGGGGGGGGGGGCAAATGTCGCACACCTTGAATGAAGGTGCGAATTAAGGAATGAGACGCCACAGGGCGTTGAAAAAGAACAGCCAGTGCAGATACCTGGCCCTTTATCGTGGCCAGCGCCAGGCGCTGGTCCACACCAGACTGGAGGAAAGCCAACACTCTCATCACTGAGTATGAGCGAGGAGAAAACCCCCTGAACTCACACCAGGCAAAATAAGCTTTCCAGGTACGGTAATAAATTTTACCAGACGAGGCTTTTCTAGCCTTGATTAAGGTAGGAATGACCTCTGGGGAGAGACCCCTGTCTCTCAGGACCTGACTTTCAACAGCCAGGCCATTAAAGCCAGCGACTGTAAAGCAGGATGGAAGATCGGTCCCTGAGACAGTAGATCTTCTCGCATTGGCAGCCGCCAAGGAGGTGCGACTGCTAGGTGAACGATGTCCACGTACCAGGACCAGCATGGCCAGTCTGGTGCCACCAGAATCACCAAGTTCGGTTCTGAGGCCAACCTGCGAAGGAACCTGGATAACAACTGAATCGGAGGAAAGGCATACATCATTCGATACGGATGCCAAGGGGCCACCAGCGCATCCGAGGTGTCCGCCAGAGGATCGCGCGTACTTGCCACGAACCTTTCCACCTTGTGGTTTAGCCGAGACGCGAACAGATCCACGTCCGGGGATCCCCACTTCGCACACAGCATTTGGAAGACCTCCGGGTGTAGGGACCATTCCCCCTGATCCAGGGTCTGGCGGCTCAGATAATCTGCCTGCCAATTCTCCACACCCAGAATGTGAACTGCCGAAATCGCCGGGACATAAGTCTCGGCCCAAGACAGAATGTCGGTCACCTCCCAGGCCGCCCAGGCACTCCTGGTGCCCCCTTGGTGGTTGATGTAAGCAGCCGCAGTAGCATTGTCCGTCTGTACCCGTACAGGACGGCCCCGAAGTCGACCCAACCACTGGAAGAGACACAGTTTGATCGCTCCCAATTCCAAGATGTTGATTGGAAGGGAGGATTCCTCCTCCGACCAAGTACCCTGGGCAGACAGGTTGCCCAGGACTTCACCCCAGCCCGACAGGCTGGCATCCGTGGTAATCACTGTCCACAGTAACGGACGGAAGGATTTTACTTCCGACACAGCCGGGGACTGAAGCCAACACAGAAGATCCATTCTGGTCTGGCGACTCAACGAGACACTCAGATCCAAGGACTGAGGTAGCCTGTCCCACCTGGCCAGTATCTCCGCTTGGAGAGACCGCGTGTGAAACTGAGAAAATGGTATCGCCTCGAAGGCTGACACCATCAACCCCAGGCACCGCATACAGGTCCTGCGTGACGAGGATTCGTTGTCCCTGAGAGACCTGTTCTCGTTCTGAAGGGTCCGGAGCTTGTTCTCCGGCAGAAATACCTTCGCTTGAGCAGAGTCCAGAACCATTCCCAAATAGGGAAGACGAACCGAAAGAGACAAAGTCGACTTCTGAACGTTGATGGTCCAACCGAACTCCTGGAGCGTCTGTACCGTAGTCAACAGATCGCGCAACAGGCTCTGACTGGCACTCAATCTTAACAGGAGATCGTCCAGATATCCCAAGACCGCAATGCCCTGTGCCCTCAACAGGCCCAAAACAGACGCCAGCACTTTGATAAAGACCCTTGGAGCCGAAGCGAGGCCGAAAGGCAACGCTACGAACTGATAGTGGTCCTCCCTGAACCGCAGATGTGTCCAGTGAGGTAGCCACCTCACAGGCTGCATCCCTGCTGCGAACAGGGATGGGTCTTTCCTAGTGCTAGGGCGAACACATGGCTGAACGCTCGATGGAGGGCTGGGGATCCATCAGACCCTCTGCCCTGGAGAGCCAGGGCGGCCAGTCCGATTCCCAGCTCCGCAAAATCCATCTTCGTCCGAAGATCCGACTAAACTAAAGCTAACAAAATAAACAGCTAGTAAAGCAAAGAAAAAACTGACATTCTTGCAAATAAAAATCATAAGAAAAGATTAGAAGGCTGAGACTGTAGCCCCAGCACAGGGAAGCTTATCTACTCCTAACGCTAGGCAGAAGACAAACTGAGTTGGGATGGCTACTGCAGGGGGGTATTGACCAGTGGGACAGCCCCCATTGGTGTGTATGTTAAATGCTTTTGTTTTTAACCAGTCTTATGCCTAGCTACTCCTGTGGAGAGGAAGTCAATACCCATTGGTGAAGACTGTATAAGTGGGCGGCGACTTTCGGAGGACGTAAGAGAAATGCTATATGCTGTGTACAGTGTGTGTTGTGACAGGGGGTGTAGGGGTTAACTGGGGGGCGATCGGGGGTTAAATATGCCTATCTAAGTGTAAATGTATGTGCTTGGTGCAGTACTTACAGTTAGATGTGCTCTCCTCTCACGCTGGATCCAAAAAGGATCATGGGAGAGGACGACACATCTTTTCTGAGCCTGTGTTTACATTACACAGGCTCAGCACAGAATCTGATTGGGCAGAACCGATCAACAGGTCCAGGCCAAAAATCATTGGCCTGGACCTGATGACTGATCGGTTCTGAACCCAATCAAGCCATCGGCGGTGGCAGGGGAGCACGCACCGGACCGGCGGGAAGTGCCGACGTAGATAGTCGTGCAGCAGTCGGCAAGTGGTTAAAACAGCAGCCTGCAAAACCTTACTTACTGTCAGGGAAGAAGAAGTAAGCGCAGGCACATAGTTATGTGCAGATGGAGAGTGTTTGTTAACCAACGGAGAAAGCCTATTTAGCCAAACCTACGGACTTTGGATTCCTGTTCACTTTCCACGCCCGCCACTAAGTGGCCTATATAAACAACTCTGCTGCACTAGGACCTTGCCTTATGGTCTACAGCTTCCTGCTTCCTGTTGCTGGTGTTTTACTCTGTTGCTGTCCTGATTCGTCTGACCACGCTTGAACTCTGCCTGAACCGACCCCTGGCTTGCTCTTCGACAACGTTTCTGCTTTATCCTGCTATCTGCCTGTCTGCCGTTGCCAACTCCAGCCTAAACCTGACTACTCTGCTGCCTGTGATCTGCCAGCCTGCTAAGCATCTGCTGCCTGTGATCAGTCAGTCTGCCAAGTACCTGCTGTCTGCATCACGATCCAGCCTTCATCCAAGTACGCACGGACCTCACATCTGCAGCCTTCACCATCTGAACTTCTAGGCCAGTGATGGCGAACCTATGGCACGCGTGCCACAGCTGGCATATAGAGCCCTCTCTGTGGGCACTCGAGCTAAGTTGTCAGATCACTAACCCCCCAGCAGAACCTCAGATTTTTTTTTTTTTATGCCTCTGTATCTCTGCACATCAATGTGTATTCCTCCTTATGTATCAGTGCATAATAATCACATGATTTTCCCATGGCCATGGTTATTTTGCCTTTGCTTGGCTGGTTACCTGGGGATCAGGGAGTGTCTCTGCTGTGGGGCCATGTTGTCTCCACCCAGGGCACGACGGGGGGGGGGGGGGATGATTGGCTTGTGTGGGGCCCATCGGATGGCGTCAACTGTGCCGGATAGAGCCTCCCTTCTGGGGAGTTCTACTCGTGGACTGGTGGAGCCACGCGCATGTGCCGGTGGACTTGGAACGCATGGACTCACGGGGAGGCGCCATGCACTCCAGGCTCGGTTGGTCCCAGAGCTTCCTCCCTGCATGTGTGTTATTACCCTGAGCTGCACACGTGCATGGGCATTCAGCACCATATTTAGGTCCCCAGGCAGGCTGTATCCACAGTGCTTTGCCCTGGAGGACACCATTGGGACATCAGGAAAATTTTACCAACAGGTAATTACCATCTCGATCTTTGATGTAGGACCCCATGCTCCACATACATAGTACACCGATTGCGTGATTCATGAAACGCACCAACACTCATGATGAAGAAGCCCATTACTGTCAATGGCCCCACCCACACCTGAGTATTCCGTCGCTTGAAAAAGCAGAAAAAGGTTGTTTTTTTTTGGGCAGAATCGTAGGTTTTTGGTTCCTTTGGGCTCATTCAGAGGGGTGATCAGTCCCATCCTCTGTACAGAGCTGCTGGCAGATTTAATTCAGTGTCGGCACTTCAAAATAAATACGTTGGTTTTGTGTCGCTGTTTGGGCACTCGGGCTCAAAAAGGTTTGCCATCACTGTTCTAGGCCACTCCACTCCACTCGTGCCACTCCAGGCTTCTGTGCCTCCTGTTTGCATTATCAGGGGGACTAGGCCGGAGGTGTAAGAGATCGCCTTCCTCTCCACGTCAGGCTCCATCTCCAGGTACGTGACAGTACCATAAGGCCATGTCGGAGCCTGAGAGAGGGGCATCTCCCCTGGATGAGATCTGCCAACATATCACAGCATTGTCACAAGCCATTAAGGACTTACAAGAGGGGTACACCAACTGGAAAATCGCATCCAGACACTTCCTGCACCGGCGACTTCAGTTACTGATGCGACTCCTGCTAATCCAGTTGCTTCTTCAGGAGCCACAGCTGCACCCACGGTCCTGATGCTGCCTCCAGAACCCAGACTTCCTATGCCTGAGAGATTTTCTGGTGATCGTAGCAAGTTCCGTGCATTTTGCAACGCATGTGAATTATATTTTGCTTTACAACCTCCCAACTTCTCCTTATAGGCAACCAAGGTGGGATTCGTCATATCATTACTTCAAGGCAAACCTCAAGCCTGGGCTCACCATCTGCTGGAGAAAAACGATGCCAAGCTGTCCACCCTGACTCTCTTTTTTGACGCTATGGCACAACTCTACGATGATCCTCAGCGATCACTTCAGCAAGGCCGCAGGGCAGTGGAAGATTATGTTACAGAGTTCAGGCACTGGAGTGTTGACACCTGCTGGAATGACACTGCCTTGCGTTACCAGTTCCGTTTGGGCCTAGCTAAACCCTTAAAGGATGAACTGGCTCGTGTAGGGGTACCCAGCTCACTGGAAGGACTTATTAATCTCTCAATCCAGATTGATTGCCGCCTCAGGGAACAAAGGTGGGAAAGGTCCTCTGGTCATGCCTGTCCCGTATAGATGCTGCCTAAAGCCCCGCCAAGAGCAAACATGGCTTCAGCTGCTCCTGCCTCACCCACAGCTGAGGAACCTGAGCCAATGCAATTGGGGCTTCTATGCACCTCTCTAACGCCTGAAGAACGTCAACGCCGCCGGCAGAACAACCTATGCCTATACTGTGGGGAAGCAGGGCACTATGTGCGGGACTGTCCAGCAAAGGCACGTAAGTGTCTGACCATCTTACCTGTTAACCTGCCACCAGTGCCTTCTAGTTCCACTCATGTTGCTCTCCCTATTTCGTTCCAGCTTTCAGGAAGAACCGTTCCAGTCTCCGCTACAATTGACTCAGGAGCCTGCAGCTGCTTTGTTGATCTGGCTTTTGCCACTCAGCATCAGATACCTTTGCAGCCCAAAGCCAAGGGACTTTCTGTATATCTGGCCGATGGTTCCAGCATAAGATCTGGAACAGTCACTCAACAAACTATACCTTTGCCAGTCCTAACCTCACCATCTGGTCACAAGGAACTGTTATGTTTGGACGCTATTTCATCCCCTCTATTTCCAGTCATTTTTGTTTATACCCTGGCTACAGGCACATAACCCCAGTATTGACTGGGTGACTGGCAAAGTGGACTTTCAATCTTCATATTGTCATGAACACTGCCTCCCAGGACCTTCAGCTCTACCATTGCCCTTACTATGCATGGACTCTGATGCTGAATTACACCAAGCCGTCCCAGCAGTTTACCATGAGTTCTTGGACATATTTAGCAAACGCAGAGCTGACACACTTCCGCCTCACAGATCCAACGACTGCCCGATTGAGTTGCTGCCTGGGGCTTAAATCCCATTTGGACTAATCTATCCCTCTGTCTGAACGTGAACTAGAGACATTGAAAGAGTACATAGATGACAGCTTGAGTAAAGGCTTCATCCGTCCCTCCACTTCACCAGCAGGGGCAGGTATCTTTTTCATGGAAAAGAAAGACCACTCTCTCTGGCCCTGTGTGGATTACCGTGAGTTGAATAAAATTACAATCAAGAATCGGTATCCTCTTCTGTTAGTTCCAGAATTGTTCCATAGACTTAGATCGGCAACAGTATTTACCAAGCTGGATTTACGGGGAACTTATAATCTGGTACGCGTTTGAGAAGGAGATGAGTGGAAGACGGCCTTTCGTACCAGATTTGGGCACTTTGAGTATTTAGTAATGCTGTTTGGACTGTAAAATAAGGCCCGCGTCTATTACGTGGTGACTTGCCCTTGGAGGATTGAGAAAAAAGAGTACTCTTCTGACCTGTAAGACCCTTGATCAGTTCATCCAATAGAGATCCAAATGGTCCCCCATAGAGCCTTTTTGAAGCCTGATCCGTAGACCAGCTTTTTAGCCACACCATCCGTCTAATAGCTACCCCCACCGCAGATACTCTGGCTACACGAGGGGCCGCATCTAGCGACACATCACATATAAATAGTAGGGCTTGGACAATTTGGTCTGTTAGCTCTGTCAGCCCTGGAGGGAGCTGTTCTGTTTCTAAGTCACTTTTTAGTAACATTTCTCATTCCGTTATGGTCTGGGACACCAGAGTGATCACGAAGATCGGTTTAAATATTGATCACATATAAGTCGCGGGACAGAGACTCAATCCTTCTATCCACAGGGTCTGTAAAGACCGAGGACTCCTCCACCGGGACCACAGTAGATTTGTTCAGTCTGGAGACCAGATGGTCCACCTTCGGTGGAACGGTCCATTTTGCGGATATCGCGTCCTTGAATGGATAGCGCCTCTTAAAAGGCTTCAGCACCACTAACATCTGTTTGAGGCACCCCTATTGGTTAGAGCCAACTTTTGGTATTTGTGAATGCCAAATGACACCTGTGTCCCTGGCGCTGCCGAATCAGACGCCATTTTTAGAGTTTACCGCAATGACACAATAAGTGCCTCCACCAGCGTGCTTTCCCAAGCGGCTGCAGACAAGGATAGGTCGTCCTCGTCATCTGAGCGCGATGACGCAGAACCCTCAGGGTGACATGCGTCAGTAGTAGCCATATCTACCTCAGAATCTGAGGATACAAGAGAGTCAGGGGAGGGCATAGGGCGCTTTTTACTAGTGGTATTTTTTTAAAACCAAATCCACTTTTGACACCAGGTTTTCCAAAACTGCCGTTAAAGCAGACAGGGGTTGCGACCCGGAGGTCTCCGCAACCGCAATGAGGGGATCTGTAGGTGAAATTTGTTCCTGGGACTCCATATGAACCCTGGAATAGCGCACCTTAGAAAAACTGTCACTTTAGAAAAAACGACCCACACCGCTGCACCAGCAGTACTACAAGTCTCAGCCACTAGCACTGCAGCTAGCAGGGTGAGAGAGACCTACAGGGACCCGAATAGGCATACCACCATTTGATATGGAGGAGAACAGGATCGATCTGCTGTGCAGAGAAATTGATCTTCACAGGAAGAGGAAGTACCTGGGTCATCACTAGAGTAAAGGCCTAGCTGCTCCCTGCTGTCCAGCGTTCACCGCCCAATACATTCCTATGGGGAAACCACAAAAACATGGCTGCCAATGCATTTCAATAGGAACTTCTGCAAAATTAGGCTGAGCGATTATACGGTAAAAGGGTGGCCCCCCTCTGCACCCCATGCGGTCTACAGGACCCCCTAAGAGATCCAAACTATTAGTGGCATTGAGGGGGTCCCTGGCAGGATTAACCCCCCCAGTGGATCAGCTATAACAGCATTGGTGCGTCCATCCCCCCCGTTGACCCCCGTCGCTGACTTAGGTAGGGACCTCTATGATGGTGGGGAGGGAGGCCTTGGGGGAGCCTGGTACATACCAAGAGGCCAGGGGGAATGAGGGGTACCCGAGGGTCCAACCTTCCCAGGGAGGGGCCCACGTCCGCCCCGAGACTGCCAGAGCTATGGGGGGACACTACTCACCATACCAACAACCTTGGGTGGGTGCCACTCCAGACAGACTACCTCTTCACTCGGGGTGGGGGTGCTGATGTCCAAGGGTTATGCTGCGACTCAGGCTGAACCCGGTCATGTGGGTCCTGGCAAGGTGTTTCGCTCGCGAGCCAGCCCCCGTCTATTGGGGCTCTGTCATGGCGAGGCCTAGCACTGGACTATAACCTGCACACGCTTGCTGGCTGGGCTAGGAGACCTTAAGGCTCTAGGATATCCAGTCCAAAACCCAGTCCGGCTGTTGATTGCAGTTCTCTCAGGAACATAACTAGCTAAAAAAATTATTTTTAACAAAGGTTCCCTTTAAAATAAAAAAGACAAGCTAAGACCGAAGTTCCAGTCGGGAAGTAGGTCCTACTCCTAAACTATGCAGAAACAAACTGAATCCTATAGCAGAGTGAGTGGGCATATGCCTGCAGGAAATGCCCCATAAGCGTGGTAAAGATTTTTCCTGCCTAGTGTCCTACTCCTGTAGGGGGCAGCATAACCCAATGGTTAAGAAGAATATGAAGCTGCGTCAATGAACGATCGAGAAAACTGAATTTTTGTAAAATCTTACCTGTAAAATTCCTTTCTCTGAGTCATCCGACAGTCGCCGCCTCTTCATATTCGTCACATATGGGGTATTAGACTTTGCTCCGAAGGAGTAGCTAGGCAACAGAATATGTTAACATTAAAGCTTTTAACATATCCCACCCTCAAGGGGTGGTCCCCTCAGTCAATACCCTCCTACTTCCTGCAACCATATCTCAGTTTCAGTGGAATAGCAGTAGAGTATACAACCAAACCCCAAAAGAGGGGCGGGGGCGGCGACTGTCGGAGGACTCAGAGAAAGGAATTTTACAGGTAAGATTTTACAAAAATTCCGTTTTCTCTTACGTCCTCTGACAGTCGCCGCCTCTTCATATTCGTCACATATGGGGACGTCCCAAAGCAGTGCAAACATGAGGGGTGGGAAAGGCAACGCAGTCTCCGCATCAAAGAAAGGAACCTTACCAAAGGAAGGAACCCAGCTGGGCAACAGGAAAAAACAGGTGCTCAACAGGAGCAACAACCCAGGAAAAGACAAATAACCAGGGGATAAAAAACTTCTCAACAGCCAGAGGTCCCCAACAAGGGACCCTAGGGAATCGCCGCACTAAGAACCTTGCGGCCAAAGGAAGCATCCGCCGATGCCTGAACATCTACTTTGTAGAATTTTGTAAAAGTGTGCACGGTCGACCAGGTCGCCGCCTTACACACCTGGGCTACAGAAGCCCCATGACGACAGGCCCAAGACGTACTCAGAGATCTGGTAGAGTGCGCCTTCACAGGCACAGGGGGAACCTTCCCCTGCAAAGCATAGGCCTGTTCAATGGTCTGCCTAAACCATTTGGCGATGGTAGAGGCCGACGCCGCCATGCCCTTCCGAGGACCCTCTGGAAGAACAAACAAGGAATCCGTCTTTCGAAAAGACTCAGTCGATTTAAGGTAAACCCTTATCGCCCGAACAACATCCAAAGAATGTAATCTCACCTCCTTTGGATGTTTAGGCTTCGCGCACAGCGAAGGCAAGACAATATCCTCATTAAGATGGAATTCCGAAACTCGCTTCGGAAGAAAAGAAGGATTAGGTCGCAAGACCACCTTATCCAAATGAACAACCAGATACGGAGACTTGCAGGACAAAGCCGCCAGCTCCGACACTCTGCGAGCCGAAGTGATCGCAACCAAAAAGGCGACCTTTTTGGACAACATAGACAACGAGATCTCCCTGATCTGTTCAAAAGGAGCACGTTGTAACACAGATAGAACGAGATTCAAGTCCCAAGGGGGCAGAGGATCCCTCCTAGGAGGAACCAGATGCCGCACTCTCTGAACAAAAGTGCCAACCAAGGAGTTGGAAGCCACGGGACGTTGAAACAGAATGGCCAGCGCAGACACCTGACCCTTTATCGTAGCCAGCGCCAAACGCTGATCGACACCCGTTTGAAGGAAGGACAGCACTCGGGAAACCGAGTACGTGCGGGGTGAAAACCCCCTGGACTCACACCAGGCAAAATAGGCCTTCCAAGTACGGTAATAAACCTACCCCTAGGAAGACTTCCTCGCGTTGATCAAGGTATGAACGACCTCTGGGGAGAGACCCTTCTCCTTCAGGACCTCGGTCTCAACAGCCAGGCTGTCAAAGCCAGCGACTGTAAAGCAGGATGGTATATCGGCCCTTGAGACAGGAGATCGTCTCGAAGAGGCAGACGCCACGGGGCGTCGACCGCCAGATTCACGAGGTCTGCGTACCAGGACCGGCGAGGCCAGTCCGGTGCCACAAGAATCACCGTGCTGCGTTCCGAGTGTAACCTGCGAAGGAACCTGGACAGCAACTGAATCGGTGGAAACGCGTACATCAGCTTGTACTGATGCCACGGGGCCACTAACGCGTCCGACGCGTCTGCCCGAGGGTCGCGCGTCCTTGCCACGAACCTTCTCACCTTGTTGTTGAGACGAGACGCGAACAGGTCCACATCTGGAAGACCCCACTTCGCGCACAACATCTGGAAGACAGCCGGGTGGAGAGACCATTCCCCCTGATCCAGGGTCTGGCGACTCAGATAGTCCGCCTGCCAGTTCTCCACCCCTGGAATGTGAACCGCCGTTATCGCCGGGACATGAGTCTCGGCCCAAGACAGAATGTCGGCCGCTTCTCGAGCCGCTCGGGCACTCCTGGTGCCCCCTTGGTGGTTGATGTAGGCCACCGCCGTGCCATTGTCCGTCTGCACCCGAACCGGGCAGCCCTGCAGCCGGTCCGTCCAGCGATGAAGACAGAGATTTATCGCACGCAATTCCAGAATGTTGATTGGAAGGGAGGACTCCCCCTCCGACCAAGTCCCCTGGGCGGACAGAACGCCCAGAACACCACCCCAGCCCGACAGGCTGGCATCCGTAGTGATTACCGTCCATGAGATAGGACGAAACGACTTGCCCCCGGACACCATCGGGGACTGGAGCCACCACAGAAGGTCTCTTCTGGTGCGATGACTCAACGAGATTTGAAGATCCAGAGATTGAGGTCGCCCGTCCCACATGGACAGGATCTCCGCTTGGAGACCCCGCGCGTGAAACTGGGCGAAGGGAATCGCCTCGAAGGCCGAGACCATCAATCCCAGACATCTCATGCACGTCCACAGAGACGAGTGCGGAACGTCCCTGAGGAACCTGACTTCCTCCTGAAGAGTTCTGAGTTTGTCTTCCGGCAGGAAGACCTTCGCCTGCACCGAGTCCAGAATCATTCCCAGGTAGGGAAGACGAACCGACGGACTCAGTGTCGACTTTGGAAAATTTATCGTCCAACCAAACTCCTGCAGAGTTTGCATCGTGACAGACAGGTCCTTCTCCAGACCCTGGCTGGTCGCAGACCGAACCAGAATGTCGTCCAGATACCCCAGGACAGAAATGCCCTGGGTCCTCAATAATGCCAGAACCGGTGCAAGCACCTTGGTGAAGACCCGCGGAGCCGAGGCGAGACCAAAAGGCAACTGGTAGTGATCCTCCGCAATGGCGAATCGAAGGTACCTCTGGTGACCCTCGAAAATGGGGATGTGAAGATACGCATCCTTCAAATCGATGGAGGCCATGAATTCCCCCGGAACCAAGGCAGCCACCACCGACCGCAGGGATTCCATGCGGAACTTGCGAACCCGCACAGAGCGGTTCAGAGCCTTCAAGTCCAGAATTGGACGAACCTTGCCCTCCTTTCTGGGCACGGTGAACAGATTGGAATAAAACCCCCGAAATCTGTCCCGATGAGGCACCGGAACTACCACTCCCTGAGCCCTCAGGTCCCGCACCGCCAGGTGCAGGTCCCGTAAACGCTCTGGAGACAGTTGAAGATTTGAGGGAAAAAATCTGCTCTCCGGCCGAGAGAGAAACTCGATCTTGTAACCAGATCGAACGATCTCCTGAACCCATCTGTCCCGCACGCGGGCCAACCAGGGCTGAAGAAAACCGAGCAAGCGTCCCCCCACCCCAAAACTGGGTGAGGGCGCCCCTTCAGGCCGCACTGTTATGGGCTGCGGACCCGGATTGACCGGACTTCTGTTTTCCAGACCAGGGCTTCTTCTGAGAGCCTTGACCTTTGAACGGTTTGCCCTTGTAGTGCGACCGAAAGGCACGAAAGGACCCCTGAGGGGGCCGAAAATTAGCATGCTTCTTCCCAGAAGCCCCCTTAGCCTTGGGGAAATGGGGCAAGAGAGTGCTCTTACCTCCGGTGATCCCCTTAATCAACACATCCAAGGACTCCCCAAAAAGGCGAGACCCAACATAAGGCAGATTGGCTAAGGTCTTACGTGAAGATTGGTCCACCGACCAACATTTCAACCAAACCAGGCGGCGAGACAACACCGCCACGCTGTGCACACGTGCAGCCAACGGGACTAGGTCCAAGTCCGCATCACACAGATACATGACACCCTGGTGGATTTGATCCACCATATCCAGGGTCGCCGGCGAGGCCGAATCGGCCACTAGGACGCGCCTAAGCATCTGCGTCCAACTTGCGACCGCCTGGGCCGCCATGAGAGAGGCAAACAGAGCCTTAAGCATAGAACCCGTAACAGAATAAGTATGACGGGCAAGAGACTCCAATCTCCTATCCGTGGCATCACGGAACACAGGGGAATCCTCTGCAGGAATCGCAGTGGATTTGTTTAAAACCGCAATTGCGTGATCCACTGGGGGTGGCACACACCACCTTTCATCAGTGGAAGGCGAGAAAGGATAACGCAGCTTGAACCTACTTGGTACAGCAAAAGGTTTGCGTAGATTGCGCCATTGTTCCTTAACAGCGCGCTGAAAATCATCATTGCAGGGAAAAACCTGCGGCGTCCTGCGTTTCCTCTGCGTCCCATAAGCCGCCAAGGCAGCGGGGAGACACACTTCATCCTGCAAACGCAGCATTTGTTTTATGGAAGCAATCAATTCATCCATGATTGCAAGCTCTTCAGGCGAGCCAGGGGGAGAATTATCAACCCCTTCAACTTCAGCCTCCACCTCGGACCCCACTAGATCCAGGGAGGAGCGGGACCCCGATAAGGAGGCCCCCACCATAACAGCCCCATCACCTTCACCCTCAGAATCAGAGGAAAGAGAAACTCTGGGTCTTTTAGTAGATTGAGCAGCCACCAGCATCTGCACCTGAGCAGCAAGGCCAGCCACAATAGTGGCTAAATCCCTCCCTGGGGGGGAAACAGCGGTCCCCTGGCTTTCCACCAAGGCGGTAGGAAATTTGCCCTCCTGAGAATCCATTGCCCCTATTACAAATGCCGGATAATAAAGGGTTAACTGCCCCTTTAACAAGCGCGGCGAGCGCAGCCCACCGCACCACACACAAGCACAATGAGACCCCCACAGGGACAATAAAACTGACACAGGCAATGGATAAGAAGGATATAACCTGAGGAGACCCTCGCCGCTGCTGCTGCCTCGATCGGTGTTCCTGGAGAAGAGGAAGTGATGCGGCCAGGGCGCTCTATGAAAGCCTATGGGAGGCTACAAGAAAATGGCCGCCATGCATGTAGAACATGCGAGTGTAGGCAAAATGGCGCCGTTTGGCGCCGAAACCGCCGCTCCACAGTACAGTAATGCACACATGTCATCCATGTATAAAAAAACATGTTAGATCGCCGCAGCGATCGCTGTATAGTGCCCAAACATGCCACAAAACATGCCCCACAGCACACAGCTTCACACACTGACAAGGCTGACACACACAGTGTCACACAGCTCCCCCCCCCCCCCTTGCAGCCCACAGCATGCAGCCGAGTGATAGGGAGACAAACAGTGTGAACAGAGGCAGGTTACACAGTCCCAGACTGACACCCCCCCAGACAGACAGGTCCCCACATAGATACACTTACCTCACAATGGCGTGGGGGACCCGCACAGGCGAACAAGCCGCTGCACATGAGGCAGGGAGAGTCGCATACAAGACGCACAGAATGGGGGTTAAGAAACCGCACAGCGTCCAGTGAGGTAGCCACCTCACCAATCATCCCTGCACCGAACAGGGATGGGTCGTTCACTGTGCCAGGAGCGTTACCTGGCTGAACGCTCGATGGCAGGCTGGGAAGCCACTGACCCACGACCTGCGACCAGGGGGGATCAGCCCGAGACCCAGCCCGCATGATCCTCTTCATCCGAAGAACTAACTAACGCTGACAAAAAGAACAGCTAAGTAAAGGTAGAGAGAAAACTCAAACAAAAAATCAAAAAAGAAGAAAGAGTCTGGGGCACAAAGCCCCAGCACAGAGAGAGAGCCAGCCACTTGACAAGCTAGACATTGAAACTGAGATATGGTTGCAGGAAGTAGGAGGGTATTGACTGAGGGGACCACCCCTTGAGGGTGGGATATGTTAAAAGCTTTAATGTTAACATATTCTGTTGCCTAGCTACTCCTTCGGAGCAAAGTCTAATACCCCATATGTGACGAATATGAAGAGGCGGCGACTGTCGGAGGACGTAAGAGAAATAATATTTTTTTTAATACATCTGTTTCTACAGTAATTTGCTGTCAAAAAAAAAAACCCTGGGGGAACTACTCCTATTTTTCAATACTTATCTGACTATTTTTCTTTCAGAAGAGGGACACGCCAAGGCTGCCCGTTATCCCCAGGTTTGTCTGCCCTAACTGGAACTGCTTGCCATCCTCTTAAGGTCGGACTCAGGTGTTAGGGGGATAAGGGTGGGACTACTGGAAGAAAAGCTGTCCCTCTATGCAGATGACTTTGTTAGTTGAACCAAAAGGACTTGTGTCTTTTTTCAACCCAACTATGTAACTTATTACTTAACCTTGTGGACACATCCTCATCACTGTTATTCCGGTATCCGCATGAGTTGGGACAAATCGGTGTTGTTCCCGCTACACCTGTCATTAACCCGTATAGATACACAAATGAGTTCACTTATTTGGGAGTGAGGGTGAGTGGTACTACAGCTGCTTACTTGGACAAAAATGTATACCCAGTGTTATTGCAACTCACCCGCAAATGTGTAGCCTGGCGCACCCTCTCATGGACACCGGTCGGTCGAGTAAAACCTGCAGAAAAGTATATACTTACCGAAATGTTTGTACTTCTTCCAGTAACACTCGGACGCATATCCCTAAGTCTTTTTTCAGACGCCTGGAGGGTATTGTGACATCCTTCATATGGGCTGGGCGACCCCAACGGGTGGCAAAAATGATCCTTTACCTCCCACTTTTGAGTGGTGGTTTGGCACTCCTGAACTTTTAGCTCTATTACTGGGCAGCAGTGCTTGTCAATAAGGTGGTGGTTCTCTTAGCCCAAGCAGAATCCTGAAATAGCCCTGGAGGCGGTTCGCTTCGGTTCATATGTGGCGCTGAGCAACTTGGTGTCCAGGGGCGTTAAGGCCCCTTCTGTGATGGGCCCTATGAAAACTACATTACGGGTGTGGCAGTGTTCCAGGGCAGCATACAAGAAACCATCCCATGTTTCCCCACATACCTCTCTGAGGCAACCCTTTACTCCCCCATCTATATACTATCCCTGACTCTTCAATCAGGGCCAAGAGAGAAATTACTACATTGAAACATGATGGTGGCCTTAAATATTAGGCCTTTTCAGAATCTGCAGCGTCTAAACTTGGTTCCTTGGAATTCAAATACTGGCAATTGCAGCATGCCATCAGGACCCAGTTTCCGGACCCCATTGTCCTTGAGTCTGACTCTATTGAATGGGTCCTGACCAGTGTTGCCAACCGTCCGTATATTCACGGACGGCCCGTAAAATCGGGGCACTTTTCTCCTGCCCGTAAATGCCCGTAGCAGGAGAAAAGTGCCCGTTAAAATGATGGCTGCGGCGAGAGCCGCGAGAGAAAACCGACTGCGCATGCGCGGCGTGCGCCTCTGCTCGGTCTCGGACTCAGACACACAATCACATCATCATCTCCTCCTCCCCCCCGCCTGACCGCCGCCCTGTGCCCTGCCCATGGCCCGCCCAGTTTTTTCCCGCTACTGCCGTCGCTACCTCCCCTGGCCTATAAATACCCCAGGACTGAGCGGGTGACGCAGTGGGGGACCGGACGCGACGCGTGACGCGAGCAAGGCAAGCCAGTAGGACGGAGGAGGTGGACGTGGACCACGTCGTGACGTGTATGGTGGAGACTGGACGGAGAGCACCATAAAAGGCTTATGATATGATTGTAATTCTTATATCCACCTGGTTTCCTTTTCAGCTCTCTTCTCTTATTATAATCTTTCTACCCAATTTCAATACAGTATAGTACACTTTTGCAAGGAAAGAGACCTTTCAGTTTTCAAATAAAGTGGTCTAAATTGGTTGCTCAATGTAATTTGGAGCTATTATCATTTTTAAACATGGGACCTTTCTATTTAAACAGAAGGGGTTTCCTGGTAAAATTGTAGGTAAAACACTATCTATTTTAGGGACTGGCCAATCTTTCTTGAGAATATTTTTATTTCTATACAATTGGTTTTAAAAAGTAGCAATAAAAGCTATCTTTTCCACTATTGATTTTTTTTTCTCAGTGTTCAGAGAGAAAATCTCCTAAAACAATGTTGACAAAAAATATATACAGTATATATGTTTTTTTAAGTATTGTATAGAAAGGCTAAAAAGCCTGTCAGATTTATATTTCTGTCGGTGTTCCTGATACACATTTTCCCTTTTCTGGCTTGTGAATCCACTGTCACTGTCAAATAGGTGAGGTGCAGTCTCTGACCACCTCCTGTACCATGTCCGCAGTCTCTGACCACCTCCTGTACCATGTCCGCAGTCTCTGACCACCCCCTGTACCATGTCCGCAGTCTCTGACCACCCCCTGTACCATGTCCGCAGTCTCTGACCACCCCCTGTACCACGTCCGCAGTCTCTGACCACCCCCTGTACCACGTCCGCAGTCTCTGACCACCTCCTGTACCATGTCCGCAGTCTGACCACCTCCTGTACCATGTCCGCAGTCTCTGACCACCCCCTGTACCATGTCCGCAGTCTCTGACCACCCACTGTACCATGTCCGCAGTCTCTGACCACCTCCTATACCATGTCTGCAGTCTCTGACCACCTCCTGTACCATTTCCGCAGTCTCTAACCATCTCTTGTCTTTTATCATGCCTGCAGGGGAGTCTGGACTCTGGAGAGGAGTCAAGAGTGAGAGCGCTGCCGGGATGGGGGGTCACGGGAGAAGTCAGATGTACCTGAGAGGAGGTCAGTGACAGAGCCGCCAGACCAGTCTGATGGGGGGGGGGGGTCACTGATGTAAGGGGGCACTGATATAAAGATCCCTCTATATTAGTAACCTCCCCCCCATATCTTAATGTATTCACTCTATGTAAGGTGGTCTCTGGTCACCAGATTGCCCCCCACATCAGAGTTCCTGGCGTTCCCTTTTACATCAGAGTCTGCAGGATTCTCCCCTTACAGTGCGAAAGGGGAACTCTGC
The DNA here is from genome assembly GCF_965119305.1 of Pelophylax lessonae. Taxonomy (NCBI): domain Eukaryota; kingdom Metazoa; phylum Chordata; class Amphibia; order Anura; family Ranidae; genus Pelophylax; species Pelophylax lessonae. Next base: position 91,884,527 of record NC_138775.1, read on the forward strand.
GGACCCTGATGTAAAAGGGAACTCTGATGTAAAGGAGAATGCAGTGGACTCTGATATATGGGGGAACGCTGTGCTGGCTGGGTTATATTAATCTGATCTTCATGTTAATGGAGAAATATGGTTTTTGACTTTTGTTTAACCTAAACACATTGCTAATAGCACTATCTACATGTTTATAGTTTAAGTATTGATATTTGCACGGTTTAGCACTGAAAACAGCCTGTTAATGTACATTTTTGCAATGCCAGTAAAAAATTGGTGCCGTCCGTAAATTTTGGACGTTCTGCCAGTAAATTTCCCTCCCGGGGGTTGGCAACACTGGTCCTGACCCCCAGCGTGATGGAGAAAGCCCCTCTCCTCCCTTTACCGGTTGCTTATGATACTAAACCAACTTGCTCACTTGTTAAGTGGAAGGCGGACACCCCAAACCTTGGGGAGGAGGAGTGGGAGGTTTGGGTTTCTTCCTTTATCCCCTCCATGATTTCGGCTAGGGATACTATACCCCACAGAGACTGGCTAGTATTTACCCCAATCTTAGCCCGATGTGTACTAGATGTACCCTTGAACCTGGCACTTTTAGGCACATGTTCTGGTCCTGTCCTAAGCTCCGTCCATACTGGGAAGCAGTGGCTGACACCCTGAGTGACTTATGTGGTAGGGTCATACCACTGGACACTACGGTATAATTTTTGAGTTACTTAGAGGATATAGAAGGGGAGAGATATACCAAGCTCTGCCTTACCTTTACCCTATTCTTTGCAAGAAGGGAGATTTTGTTACAATGGAAGTCGGTGGAGCTCCCTAAGCGAGCTGCATGGTGGAAGACTAATAATGCTGTGTTACCGTTGTATAGAATTATGTTTGAGAGTACAAATTGTCCAAAGAAGTTCGATAAAATGTGGTCGAATTGAAAAGACGCATGTGGCTAGAACTCAACGTTATGTTCAGTGCGATTATATTTACAAATACTTGACTGGATCACATTTTTCCTGATTTCTCCCTCCCCCCTCCCTGGCTATCTGTCTCCCTGTTACATCCCCCCCCCCTTTTCATCTCCTATCATGTATTCCTTAGTTATCTGTGCACCTCACACAAAATAAAAATAAAAAAAGTATCACGGACAGTACTCAATTAGTTATCTGTATTAGATAGCACACAGATGGTTGCATTCTCATGCCTGAAAGCTATTCTACTCTCTTTCGCATCTCGTTAAATGTTTATTTTGTGTGAGGTATGACCTAAGTTTAGATTTTCCTTCTGGAACTATTATTGTGGTTTGTATTGTCATGCAATATCAAGGAGTGTAATTATGTGGATGATTAGGTTTTTTGTTAAAAAAAAAAAAACAACTTTGTTAAAAAAAAAAATAATATAGATGAACACAAGTGTTAAAGAATCACAACAAAGATTAAATATCACAAATTTATTAAAAAACAAAAATGCATGGAAAGCAAGTTCATATAATTGGGTTGTGTTTTCTTTTATACAGTGCTATATACATAAACTATCCTCCACAAAAATAATAAAATACGGACAAAACAAACATTACTTTTTAAACTCACCCTTTGCTTAGAAAAATATAAAAGGCTGCCATTGCCGAATTATTCTTCTAAAAAAATGTTTGTTCCCTGGCTGTCTTGCAGATATCATGGCTTCAATACATTCTTAGTCACTGACCCAGTCTAAGTTCTGATTTTACTTGCTGCATGCCAATTATGTATCAAAAACTCAAAATACAGATGGCAAAGCACCAGCAAGACTGCCACAGAGCTATCAATTTTCTTTTTTTTTTTTATAAAGAGGTTGGCAGTAGCAGCCTTTATATTTATTGCAGCTCTGGTTTCTTTTCATGCCAGGTCCAAACATGCCATTTTATTTTCTCGCTACTAAGATTTAACCACAAAGACGCAAACCACCCTACTTGCAGCACACTAGATCAATTTGCTGCTAATGAGGTGAATGTCAAGAACTGGTTGAAATCTATCAGTAGGAAGAGAGTAATAGGCCATACACACTATACAATTGTCTTTAGATTTACCAAAACCATTTTGCAATCTGGAAAGCCCTTGCACTACATAGTAAAGATAAATCTAAAGGAATGCTAACAACAAAAGTTGTATAGAGTGTATCCAGCTTAAGGGTCTGTGTTGATGGGCTTTTTGTTTGCTTCAAAACAAGTTTTACATTTATTATACAAGTCTTTGTGAACGCAAAACTAATTTAAAAAAGTTAAAATTAATGTCAACTGCAGCTAAATGCCCCTGTTTGAACTCTAAAGTCTCTCAGGAGAGTCCCTACTGATGCCATCAACACAGACCCTTAAATCGCCTGAATATCCCCAGCCTTTAATTGCTAAAAAGTAAAAGTAAAAGTATCATTTCAAGCTTCAATGTTTTATTTCTGCTGAAAACATACGTCAGTATGAAAAGTTCATCATTTTCTCATACTGTAAATGTTAAATAAATAATGTATAAGGCGCAGTTATTTTCTCTAACCAAATAGAAGTTGAAATGTACATCATTCTGACTTCGCTATTTTGTAAAATACGAATGAGAACCAAATTTAGAATAAAATAAAACCACTACTTAATAGTATGCAGAGAAAACAACAACCTGTTAAAAACCTGTGTCTAAGTAAGGTTTAATGCTCTGCTAGTTTGCATTTTGTGACAAAAATTATAATAAACTTCTAATAAAGGAATCTGGTTTATTAAAAATTAAGAAACGATAGGAGTTGCCCATAGGATCCAAATCAGATTTCACATTTGATATTCTCACTGCTGGTATAAGAATAAAGGCTAAAAGATGGATGGTCGTGTATACCTTACAGGCATTGCTTTATATAGTTTTGCTTTGTGCAGGTTCCAGTTACTAAAGATCTGATATTTTTGTGCAAAAGATCAGGGACTGAAAGACTCGCATGTAATATTCTCTCTGGAGATGTGAGCTTCCTTCACAGAGTTGCTATAAGTAGCCATCCTTTTACCTTTCCTTCAGTTTTCCCAAATCAGACCTATCTTACAGAATGAAAATACGGGAGTTGCTAATGCGGACCTGTTTTTTTAAAGGTGTAGGTTCCAAGGAGCTTGTTACTGATTGATTATCTATGTGATAAGCTCCAACCTTTAAAGACTCAGTAGTGAAGCAAGGTTTGGTAACATAGCTTCAGCACTTGCACTTTTAGTATTATGTCACCTTATTTTGTTGTCGTTTCTAATTTTGCTACATAGATGTTGTATAGCAGCAAAAGCTCCACCAGACAAACATGCTCATATAATTTAAAAAGTAATGGCTCAGTAAAAGCACTACAGATTGCAAGACTAGAACACAGTTTAAAGATATAGAATAGCATATCTAATCGTAATGTTAAAAATCTCTTCACTCAATGACTCATTTATAGCATCCAACAGCCATATCAATGAGTTCTGACTCAAAGATCCTCCACAGAAGGTTTTTGGATCATTAACTGCAGTCTTCTGATGTTGCTATCAGGCCAAACAAAAGTCAGTCTGCTTTATGCAAGAGTTTTGTGCTCTGTGGATCTGGATTAAAGTGTCAAAAGGATTTACACATTTTTGAGTTTTTCTAGCAGCTTTTCCATTGCTTTTATGGTATACTCAGTGGCATAATTGTGGCTATAGCAGCTCACATAGCTACTATAGGGCCTGGGGTTGGGAGGGAAAATCAGAGTTTGTAGAGTCAAATGATACTTAGAAAATCTGTGTGCATATTTAAATAAACAGATCAAGTACTGTACTGTATCAGGGGTATGAGAGGTAGCAGTTGATTGTGACACTGAACTGAAGACTAGAAGAGCCGTCTTCAGATACACAGGAGGATTATTCATGATCTTTGTTGCTAGTCTCAAGTACTACTGGCTTTCTCAAGTAAGCAAGACCCCCTTAAATTTTTCACTCTTTGTTATATTGCAGCCATTTGCTAAAATCATTTAGGTTCATTCTTCTTCCTCATGAATGTACACACAGCTCCCCATATTGATGGAAAAACACAGAATTGTTGACATTGTTGCAGATTTATTAAAAAAGAAAAACTGAAATATCACATGGTCCTAAGTATTCAGACCCTTTGCTGTGACACTCATATGTTTAACTCAGGTGCTTTCCATTTCTTCTGATCATCCTTGAGATGGTTCTACACCTTCATTTGAGTCCAGCTGCGTTTGATTATACTGATTGGACTTGATTAGGAAAGCCACACACCTGTCTATATAAGACCTTCCAGATCACAATGCATGTCAGAGCAAATGAGAATCATGAGGTCGAAGGAACTGCCTGAAGAGCTCAGAGACAGAATTGTGGCAAGGCACAGATCTGGCCAAGGTTACAAAAAGATTTCTGCTGCACTTAAGGTTCCTAAGAGCACAGTGGCCTCCATAATAGTCAAATGGAAGACGTTTGGGACGACCAGAACCCTTCCTAGAGCTGGCCGTCCGGCCAAACTGAGCTATCGGGGGAGAAGAGCCTTGGTGAGAGAGGTAAAGAAGAACCCAAAGATCACTGTGGCTGAGCTCCAGAGATGCAGTCAGGAGATGGGAGAAAGTTGTAGAAAGTCAACCATCACTGCAGCCCTCCACCAGTCAGGGCTTTATGGCAGAGTGGCCCGACGGAAGCCTCTCCTCAGTGTAAGACACATTAAAGCTCGCATGGAGTTTGCTAAAAAACACCTGAAGGACTCCAAGATGGTGAGAAATAAGATTCTCTGGTCTGATGAGACCAAAATAGTACTTTTTGGCCTTAATTCTAAGCGGTATGTGTGGAGAAAACCAGGCACTGCTCATCACCTGTCCAATACAGTCCCAAAAGTGAAGCATGGTGGTGGCAGCATCATGCTGTGGGGGTGTTTTTCAGCTGCAGGGACAGGACGACTGGTTGCAATCGAGGGAAAGATGAATGCGGCCAAGTACAGGGATATCCTGGACAAAAACCTTCTCCAGAGTGCTCTGGACCTCAGACTGGGCCGAAGGTTTACCTTCCAACAAGACAATGACCCTAAGCACACAGCTAAAATAACGAAGGAGTGGCTTCACAACAACTCCGTGACTGTTCTTGAATGGCCCAGCCAGAGCCCTGACTTAAACCCAATTGAGCATCTCTGGAGAGACCTAAAAATGGCTGTCCACCAACGTTTACCATCCAACCTGACAGAACTGGAGAGGATCTGCAAGGAGGAATGGCAGAGGATCCCCAAATCCAGGTGTGAAAGACTTGTTGCATCTTTCCCAAAAAGACTCCTGGCTGTATTAGATCAAAAGGGGGCTTCTACTAAATACCGAGCAAAGGGTCTGAATACTTAGGACCATGTGATATTTCAGTTTTTCTTTTTTTAATAAATCTGCAACAATGTCAACAATTCTGTGTTTTTCTGTCAGTATGGGGTGCTATGTGTACATTCATGAGGAAGGAGAATGAACTTAAATTAATTTAGCAAATGGCTGCAATATAACAAAGAGTGAAAAATTTAAGGGGGTCTGAATACTTTCCGTACCCACTGTATATTTATTGCCCTAAGAACCTAGGTAGCAGCTCTGACATTAAGCCTGCTTGCTTAACAGTCTATTCCAGGCTATAAAAAAATCTAAGTGGGGTTGATTTACTAAAACTGGAGTGCAAAATTTGGTGCATGGTAGCCAATCAGCTTCTAAATTCAGCTTGTTCATTTAACCTTTGACAAAAAGAAATCTGGAAGCTGATTGGTTTCTATGCAGAGCTGCACCAGACTTTGCACTATCCATTTCTAGTAAATCAACCCCACTGTCTCCTCAGATAAAAAAAACTAAGAGGGTAGGGAAAGATGTGTAGTTGTGCAAAAAATGTTGTAGTTCTGCAATAAAAGCCCCATCCCCTCCAAAAACACTTGTCACCACTCTCGATCCAGCTCTCTCTCCACCAGTAGCCCATTTCTCTCTCGTTCTGAATTCAAACCACAAAGAGGCAGCACTGGGGTCATTGGCTCCTGCTGCTGTCCATCAAATCCTGTGAGGAGGGAATCAGGAGGGAACGGGGGGGGGGGGGGGGATGTTCAGGGCTGAGCCACACTGAGTGTGTCTATGGACACAAACAGCCCAGCTCGAGAGCGAGCCTGCATGAGTGCATCCTTAGCACACAGGAGGAGCCGAGAGACTGCAGAGAGGAGGCAAGGGGCCATTATGTGCAAAACCATTGCACAGAGCAGGTAAGTAGAACATGTTTTTTTATTTAATTAAAAAAAAACTGAAGGTTTCCAATCACTTTAAGGTTGTATAAGAGATACAAAATACTTATAATCAGTAGCATTAACAATGATGTAAGAATTTAAAACATGGTTAATATTGTTACTACAACTTTTTTTTTTTACCTAAACCGATTACTAGACCACCTATTCCAGCCAATGCTTGCAGGGAGGGAATGGAAGGGGTGAGAGGGCTCAGAATTTACACTAAAGTGCAAAGATCTGAGATGTAGAAAAAAAAAAAAAAATACTGGTGAGCTACCAAGAGAAGTTATCTGTAGAAATAGGACAATAGGAAATTGAACGTTAGCTCTCTGCACTGCTGCCTCTTTCCTGACAACTTTTATCCACAGCACTGGTCCCTTGCAGTGTATTGACTATGTTGACAACTCTTCTGCTACCTGTCCTTAATTTAAACATAGTGGGGGGAACTTCAAAAACTGGAATGGACAGAATGGAGCAGCTGTGCATAGTAACCAATCAGCTTCTAGCTTCAGTTAAACTTTAAAATTAAAAAGCCCATCAAACCCAGTTGATCTTCTGTTACAACTCTGAGGATACTCCAAATAAAAAAAAAAAAAACTGGAAGCTTGCAGAGAACTGATCATCGCACCTTTTTAAACCTGTTGAACATCCTATCCCTCTCTTGAAACTATAACCGCCTTAATTTTTCCTGAGAAGGCTTTCTACAAGATTTCAAAACCAGCTAATTAAGTTAACAGCTTGCCGACCACTGTACGACTATTTACTTCGGCAGTCAGCCCCTCACAGGCAAAACGACGTAGGGCTACGTCGCCAGCCTGTGAGGCTCTGGGGAGCGAGCGCACGCCGCTGGAGGCGCGCTCCCGCGTGGTCACGGACCCCTGGGCGCGTGTGCCCGGCGGACCCGATGTCCGCCGGGCACTCGCGATTGTCCGTTACACCGGAAGAAAGGCAGACGGCTAATGTAAACAAAGCCGTCTGTCATTCTTCCCTGTGTAAGAATGGAGATCAGACGGTTCTACTATGTAGGACCGTTGATCTCTGTTCTTACACTAGTAGCCACAGCCAATCACAGTTAGAAACACGCCCCTAGGACACACTTAACCCCTCCCTCTCCAATACAGTTAACTCCTTCACTGCCAGTGTAATTTTTACAGTAACAGTGCATATGTATAGCACTGATTACTGCAGTAATGTCACTGGTAACCCCAAAAGTGTCAAAAATGTCAGTCAAGGGTCCGATCTGTCCGCCGCAATGTCGCAGTCCCGCAATTTTTTTACCAAACATATGTAGCATAAAACAAATTGTCCAAAAATGTTAAAAAATTTTGATTTTTACATTTTTTTTGGGAATTTCATATAAAAAAAATGTGAAAAATAGTTATTTTTTGCAAAATTTACGCTCTTTTTTTGTTTATAGCACATGAACAAAAAAAAAAAAAAAAAAAAAAAAAAAAAAAAAAAAAAATCGCACAGGTGATCAAATACCACCAAAAGAAAGCTCTGTTTGTGGGAAAAAAAGGACGTCAAATTCGTTTAGGTACAGTGTCGCACGACAGCGCAATTGTCCGTTAAAGTCACGCAGTGCCGAATCGCAAAATAGGCCCTGGTCAGGAAGGGGGTAAGATTTTCCGGGGCTTAAGTCCTATTGTTTTCAGCCAAGGAAGCTGCCATCTTGGACTCTGTTAAGTGTACAACTGCCATGATGCTGCGTATGTGATCAGTTATGACACGAGCCACTGGATGGTTTGACAGTTTGGTTAAGAGCACAACCAATGGGAGTGATACATTTCCAGCACGTGTCAGAAATGTAACGGTTTTTTGAAACTGTTAAATGGATGGGTTTTCTTCTGCTTTAAAGTCAGTTCCATTTGAGTTCTCCCCCACCAAACTACATAGATAGGAAACTGGTTACATGAACAGTAGTAGCCATAACAGAGTCATTCTCTAAAATATCTAAAGTTGTGAGTGGTGTGTCCTATGTCCGGTCTTGAGGCCAATGCTGTTCAATTTGTTTCGTAACCACTTCTGGACCGCCCACTGTAAACATACTTCAGTACTTTGACGTTAAATACCAGGGTTATGGCAGCAGATAGCTACTAAAACCCTGATATTTTTTTAAACAGCGGGCGGTCGGCTTTAACATAAGGGTGTTCCCAGAGGAGGATTCGCTGCGGGATCACCTTTATGGGCGGCGGGAGAGGTGCCACCCCTCTCCTGCCGCTTTCCAGTCGTTTTCCCCACTTACCGAAGCCGTCGGTAGTGGGGAAAATGATACGGTCTTCTCTCCTTTTAGGCAGGAAGTCGAGTGAGGGCAAGATGGCCCCCACCCGACTGTATGGCCTTGGAGGACTGGAGTGACGTCATACGTCGCTTCCTTCCAATGGCCTTAAAGGGCCAAATTTTTTCATCATGAAAAAAAAAATTACTTTTTTTTTTATTTGCTTTTAAGTGCAGATGTACTTTTTAGTGTAGATGTGAGAACTGAGGTCTTTTTTTTAAAGGGACAGTGTAAAATAAAAAAAAATAAATAAATAAAAAGGAAAAAAAATAAAAATTAAAGCGCCCCATCCCTAATAGCTCACAGGCAGAAGCAAATACATACGCAAGTCGCACCCACATATTCAAACCACGCATGTGAGGTATAGCGGCAATCGTTAAAGCAAGAGCAATAATTCTAGCCCTAGACCTCCTCTAACTCTAAACTGGTAACCTGTAGACATTTTTAAAATGTCACCTATGGAGATTTTTTAAGTACCAATGCGCATATTTGAAGGATGATATGTTGGGTATCTCTTTACTCAGTGTAACATTATCTTTCACATTATAGAAAAAAAATTGGGGCTAACTTTACTGTTTTTCTTATTTTTTTCTTTTTTATTTAAAGAAAGTGTATTTTTTTTTAAAAAAAAATGCGTTTGTAAGACCGCTGCACAAATACGGTGTAATAAAAAATATTGCAACGCTCTCCATTTTATTCTCTAGGGTCACTGCTAAAATGTAAATATATATATAAATTCTAAGTAATTTTCTAGCAAAAAAAATATTTTAAACTTGTAAACAACAAGTGTCAGAAATAGGCCCGGTCCTTAAGTGGTTAATGATATAAAGTCGGAATTAAGAGCTCAGTGTTTGCTGAGGAGACCAAATTATGCAGGGAACTAAATTGGACACAGGACATAGCATCATTACAGAGAGTTGAAGTTCAATATTGAGAAATGTAAAGTTAGGCACTTGGGTGCTAAAAATAAACATGCAAAATACACGTTAGAAGGGACTCCTATGACAGAATGATGTAAAAGGCTCTTGGGGTGCTTATACTGTAGATCACTGACTTAGAAATCTCAAACAATGCCAAGTTGCAGCTAAGAAAGGTAGTAAAATACTCTCATGTATAAAAAAGGGCATACATACAGGAGATAAATCACTAATTCTACCCCTTTAGCCTAGTCTAACCTCATTAATGCGCAGAAAAAAGACATTGTTGAATTATGAACGGTTCATAAAAAAGGGCACCAAAGCAAGAGGCATGGAGAACTTAAATTATGGGGATTTATTACATAAATTACAGTTATTTACTCTAGAGAAAAGGTGCTTAACATAGGATATGATTACAGAGTAAAAATATCAAAAGGTGACTCAAATAACTGAGATAAAAATGCTTACTCTAAGGTCCCTGAAAAGGACATATAGCCATGATTTGAGGTTAGCAGAAAAGAGGTTTAACCTTAGACTACAGAAAGAGTTCTTTACTTTCAAAGCAGTAAAATTGCAGAACTCCCTCTCCCAGGAAGTGCTACTAGCTGAGAGTGTGGACAACTTCAAAAAACATTTAGATGTCTTCCTTGGGAAGCAGAGAAAACAGAACTATGGGGATTATTAGAGAATACAAATTACACACGCATACATAGGCTGAATTGGATGGACCTAGGTCTTTTTTTTAACCTTATAAACTATGTAACTCATCAAACCATGTCTTTATGTATCTAGTTTTGTGCACAGCAACACAGTCCTGCTGAAATAGAAAAATGTCTTCCCCAAACTGGTTGGAATGGCACACTTGCCTAAATGTCACACTTAAGCATTACAGTGGGCCTGAACTCAATTTGGAAGAGTGTCCACATACAGGTGCATCTCAAAAAAATGTGAATATAATTAAAAAGTTAATGTACTTCAGTAATTCAATTCAAAAAGTGAAACTCCTACTATTTAGAATATATACACACAGAGTGATTTATTTCAAGAATTTCTCTCTTTTAATTTTGATGATTATGACTTACAGCTAATGAAAACCAAATATTCAGTATCTCAGAAAATTAGATTATGGTGAAAAAGTTCAATATTGTAGACTCATGGTGTCACACTCTAATCAGCTAATTAACTCAAAACACTTCCTGAGTCTTTAAATTATATCTCAGTCTGGTTCAATAGGTTACACAATCATGGGGAAGACTGCTGACTTGACAGTTGTCCAAAAGAAGGTAAGTCACCAAAAGGTAATTTCTAAAGAAGCTGGCTGTTCACAGAGTGCTGTAGCCAAGCATATTAATGGAAAGTTAAATGGAAGGAAAAAGTGTGGTAGAAAAAAGGCGCACAAGCAATACGGATAACCGCAGCCTTGAGGGGATTGTGAAGTAAAGGCCATTCAAAAACTTGGGGGACATTTACAAGGAGTGGACTACAGCTGGTGTTAGTGCTTCAAGAGCCACCACACACAGACGTATCCAGAACATGGGCTACAACTGTCACATTCCTTGTGTCAAACCACTCCTGAACCAGAGACAACGTCAGAATCGTCTTACCTGGGTTAAAGAGAAAAAGGACTGTTGCTCAGTTGTCCATTTCATTTGGAAATCAAGGTCCCAGAGTCTGGAGGAAGAGTGGGGAGGCACAGAATCCAAGTTGCATGAGGTCCAGTGTAAAGTTTCCACAGTCAGTGATGATTTGGGGAGCCATGTCATCTGCTGGTGTTGGACCACTGTGTTTTATCAAGTCCAAAATCAGCGCAGCCCTCTACCAAGAAATGCTAGCATGCTTCATGCTTCCCTCTGCTGGCCAGCTTTATAGAGATGCTGATTTTATTTTCCAGCAGGACTTGGCACCTACCCACACTGCTAAAAGTACCAATACTTGGTTTAATGATCATGGTATCACTGTGCTTGATTGGCCAGCAAACTCGCCTGACCTAAACCCCATGGAGAATTTGTGGGGTATTGTCAAGAGGAAGATGAGACACCAGACCCAACAGTGCAGATGAGCTGGAGGCCATTATCAAAGTAACCTGGGCTTCCATAACACCTCAGCAGTGCCACAGGCTGATCGCCTCCATGCCACGCCGCATTGATGCAGTAATTCATGCAAAAGGAGCCCCAACCAAGTACTGAGTGCATACTATTCTGTACATGGACATACTTTCATTAATCTAACATTTCTGTATTAAAAATCCTTTTTCTTTTATTGGTCTTATGCAATATTCTTATTTTCTGAGATACTGAATTTTGGGTTTTCACTAGCTGTAAGCCATAATCATCAAAATTAAAAAAAGAAAAGCTTGAAATATATCACTCTGTGTGTATGTGTAATAAAGATATATAATATATATGAGTTTCATTTTTTGAATTGAATTAACTTTTTTAGAATATTCTTTTTTTTTTTTTTTAAAGGCACCTGTATTTTTTGTTATATTCTGTAGGTGTGATTGTCAGGTATTAACAAGATGGTTCTATTGTTCTCCTCTAGAGAGCATGAGGATTACACATGACTTATTCCAAAATAACAGCTACGAGGTTCTATTAAAAAACACATATGTTAGTGGCAGCCCCAGTATCAAAAAAAGTCCACCAACACTAGGCATCTCAAATTTCAACAATATGCCATGTATATTTTGTCTAAGTAGGTGCTGGATCATATAATTCTAACACGTAGAAAGGGATTCTGTCAAAGATTTAACACCAAGGCTTCTTGCACACATCTGTATATTAAGAGTATGGCTGTACACAGTAAAATATGCTTGTTATGGCTCCCAGGAGCCACAGCTTTGTTTTTTTGGTTATAGAAAAACATTACAAAAATGCAATAAACGGCTTTGTGCATATAAACGCAGACATATTTCATGTTTATGCTTGCTTGCAGCCACTTAAGCGCACATAGCCATGCATGATGTATTTTTCACCCATGGATATACAATACAAAAAACACTACAGCTGTGGGAGCCTTGGAGCCACAACAAGCGTATTTTACTCTGTATTGCCATACATCTAATATACAGCAATATGCAGGCAACTGACTTAACTTGGGCTCTACATAGTATTTTGGAATATATGCCAATTAAGACAGGGTTGTTTTGCCTCCCTATTCTATACCTTTTATCACTACCCCACAAGCTGAAAAAACACTGCTTTTAAAGTGGGAATGAAAGCATAATATTTTGACTTGATGCCCCCTGAATCATGTTGGGGAAAAAATTTGCAGATTTAATGTCTTCAGCACACACCATAACTAAAATCAGCTCCACCTTTAATTTAAATCACATTCTGAGATAATGTTTTTATTAAACCCCTTCCCACCGGCTGCCTCCTTGCCCTTTAGGGGTTCTAAACGTCAGGAGGTGAGCATTCCATGTTTGGCTGTCACATGATTGTAAAGCGCCAGTTTGCTAGTATGAATTGGGAGCTTTCCGGTAACCACTGGCTACCGTGCAGGGAAGTGTTTTAAACAGGGCCACATACCGAAAGGCCACATGTGTGCGTTCCGCCGGCGTGAACAGGTCAAGAAAAGTTTTTCTGTTTTTCTTGTTACACACATTGTGTTCTGTTTAAATGGATGTCAAAATTCTAGATTATATTTTTTTTCTTTATATCCAATTTTTAAAAATACAGAAGGTAAGTGTTTTGCATATATTGCCTAACTCATTTATATGATAGCAATGGCTAATAGTTTTTCTGAGCTCATCATTGTGTGCAAGCCCGTGAGTCATGAAAACCTACGCTGGGTCTCTCAATACAGGTTTACTTTAAAGCAGCAGAAAATTCCACATTTTCGGTTGTACCTACAGGTAAGCCTTATTCTAGAACATGCACTGTTTAGGAGAAATTCCCATCTGTAGAAGCCTGTGATGTCAATGGCGTTTGTACACTGTACTCTGAATGGATGGCACTCGAGTGCGCCATCCATTCAGAGAGTTGTGCTGAGATTAGGACTCCCATGCGCAGGAATTTCATCTTTGCAGTACAGACATTCAAACAGCTGGAGCGCATGAACCCAGAAGGAAGCTTGGTCAGCGGTTAGAACGAGTCACTGGAGGGATTTTCTTTACAGGTAAGTCTGTCATAATGTGCTAGCATCTGATGTATACTTGCAGATAATAACATCAACCTGTAGGGGGACAATTTTTTTCTTTAAATTTAAAGATATTTTATTACCGCTTTAAGCAGATTACATTTATAAGTTTGTGCCTTTAAAATCTAGTGGCAACCAATTTGTGATAATTTTTTCCATTGTTGGATGTGGGTGGCTGGCCTGGCATCATTATTCTTGAGATGGAAAGTACCATATTTTGAGGTTACACTCTAAGTACTTTGTAATGTTAGAGTAAACCTGCCACAGACCTAGACAAGTCAAAGGGGGCATATGATACAAAAATATACAGGTTACCATTTACACTAGTGTGATTTCTCCTGTGTCTGCTGTAGTGCTGCTATAAATGACAATGGAAATCACATGATTCTCTATGGTGTCTGTTCGCAACATAGTGCAGTGTGATTTTTTTGAAAAGGTGCAAGTGTTTCTTTTGGTGCAGCATATTGTGTTTTTGGCACCATAAACTTCAAGGGAAATGAATAGAAAGTACATCTAAAATTCGTTTTTAGTGTGTTTTTGATAGTTTTATACATAAAATAAAGTCTCGTCCTCCTATAAAAAAAGCATGAAGACTGAAAACATCAAAAACACACTACAATAATGCACTGAAAAACCAAGGTGCAATGAATACACATCAAAACTTAGTAGATCCAAAGTTTTATGCAACTGAAGATGTACTGATGGGGATTTTAAAGGATCAGAGTTTTTTTTTTTTTTTTTTGCAGCGTGACTATATGGGTGGTTTTCTCTGTAACTAACCTTGACTATTTTTTTACCCAACTTGATTTAGTTATTTACTTTTTCTTACCTGTATTAAAAGCTATACCTAAGGTTTACATGTAATAATCAGAGGCAAGGGCAAGCACGCTCAGTGCAATATTTAGTAAACCCATTACTAAGTAAAATACAGACATGGTAATTGCCAATATTAGGCTTCATAGAAAAAAGTCTTAGGGCAAGCATTCTTCTGCTTGATCCAGTCATATATGACCAGTAAAAACTGGAAAAAAAAAAAAACCTCAGATGATCACATGATTTTTGCATCATATCTATCCTTCGGTTTACATTCAGCTACCAAAATCACCTTAAAGCAACTGAAAATATCTCTCTAACAATCTACTGCATGTTCAACTAGTAAAAAAGAAATGACAAAAATTGTTTTTCATTCCAACTAAAAAAAAGATCAACTAAATGAATTTAAGTCATACTTAAATATAAGTTATACAATTTGTCAGTAGTGTCAGATAAATACATAATGATTTTCAATAGTGTGACAAAAGATATAAAACAAATCATTTGCCATGTACACATTTTGCATTTTCAAACAAAGAATTATGTACCCTGTTGCATTAAAGTCACATCACATTTTAAAAGTTAAATGCACTTTGTCATGAAAGTCAACCATACATACCTCTCCTGCCACCAACACCACCTTTTACAAACTACTAGGTTCATAAACAGACTGCAGATTCATGTTGAAGTAATATTTATCGCCATGGCCTGCACTTTCAAGTTTCCTGGGAATCCAATGCCTCAGCATGACAGAGCATGTGCTTTCCGTCATAGAGGATAATAGATGGCTCGATAATGGGGTGTGTATGGTGCACTTTCATGAGAAACTGCACCAATCCTTTAGGCTGAAACCACATTTGTGCAGTTTTGCCAGATGTATTTTCCACTGAAGTCAATAAGAGTGCATTGGGAGTTAATCTGGCATGCAAGGCATTAGAATGTGTTCTTCATCTCCAATGCAACCCGTGTTGATGTGTGTTTGGTGCATTTCCTTTATTTAAATAGAATATACATCACATATGCCAAAGTGTAAAATGTGGTTCCATCATTAATTTAACACTTTGGTTTCAAGCGAGATAAATCTCCAGCTGTGCTGAGAAACTCTTTAAAAAGGTAATTATTAGGTGCTGCAACCACACCTAAATAATTAGGTAGAAAACATTACAAGTAACCAATTATTGTCTTTTCTCAAGTTTTCAAGGCCTGGATGGAAATTTCTGTAAAGACATGTAAACAAAATGACAGTTCTATACAAAGTGCAAATCACTTAAGGCTCGTACAAGTCTGCACAGGTCTTACCAGGCCCAATCAACTTAAGTCCACTATCATACAGCACAGCAACCTAACTAGATAAGCTTTGGTAGAAAGCCAGTTTCACTCTTTCAATGTGATAGCACAGTTTAATTGCCATTGCGGGCTTCAGATCCATACAGTCCTGTACAGCAGGTAGACTGAGCAACAGCAGTGCTCTCCCATCAATTTCCTGATTGAGAAAACAGAAAAAAGCATGTAAATACAAGAAAGGATTCATTATACTGCAGTGCTGAAATTATCTGTCTTACCATTTTTACAATGTTAAAAGTTCCCTCATGTGACCATGCATCTCTTCTTCCTGATAGTGGAGGACGGGGTTTGCAGGACACTGTGCAGACACACAGGGGTTGATGTACTAAAACTGGAGAGTGCAAAATCTGCTGCAGCTCTGTATAGAAACCAATCAGCTTCCAGGTTTATTGTCAAAGCTTAATTGAACAAGCTGAAGTTAGAAGCGGATTGGCTACCATTCACAGCTGCACTAGATTTTGCACTCTCCAGTTTTAGTAAATCCAACCCACAGTGTGGCTGTATTCCATAGTCTGTTCAGCTTAAAGTGCTTGTAAACCCTTTCATGTACACAGTAAAGTGACTAGCATTAGGTAATACATAGAGGTGAAACAAATTCTGCTATAAGTTGTAGCTGTGTATCTGTAGCCATTTCTTCTGTAGATCGATCTGAAAACATAAACAGGAAAGGATTTCTCTTAAGTTCTAGGAGCAGGGGGCAGGGATCTCAAGTCCTCACACAGCCGACAGTTCTGAGCCCTGATTGGAAGGAAAGGACACAACCCCCCCCCCCCCCCCCCTTCACAAAGTACAGGGAACAAGCACAGCTGTGAATAAGGCCGCTTTCACTCAAAGGGTCTGATCAGGTCCGCTTGTCAGTTTTCCAGGCAGACCTGATCAGACTCTTCATATATCCCTATTGACTGGCAGGTGTAAACGAACTTGGGTCCATTTACAACAGCCTACCTCCAATCTAATCCAGCCCACCTAAAACAAACAGGAGGGGATCCTTTCCCCTTTGTCTCGGCGGATCGAAGGGCAGTCAGGCCTAAAAAGACAGGCAGAATCCGTTTACACTCAACCACCCATAGAGCAGAGCAGGTTCTCTCCATGTCGATTCTGCAGAGACTGAGCGGACACGAACTGGTCATCAGCCAGCTCTGCTCTGATCAGCAAGGGATCACCTGACAGATTCCCTGCTGTTCTATAACAGAGTCCATTCTGTATGAAAGGGGCCTAACAGTCACAGGCTGTGCTGCAGCTCCCTTCCTGTCACATTGTAATTCTTTGTGTAGCAAAAAGCTTCCAGAAGTGAAATGCAAATAACAGAGGAACCAGGCAGTAGGGAGAAATTACACTTCGATGAGAGATAAGTACACAGTATAGAGGGATGAACCTTTTTCATATTTGGTGGCTGTGGTTTATAATAATATTAAAGGCTCATTCACACCCAAACACTGTGCAGGAATCCCTGTTCTGCGAGTGTTTCCAGCACCATGTTCAAACTGCACTGGGTGTGCAATCTGCTGCATGGTTCTCTATATAAGAAAATCACAAATGCAGTGCATTTGCATGCAGCAGATTGCTTGGTAATGAATGCATTATCATGCAATTTAGTGCAGTGCATTTTAAAAATTGTGCATGCACTACTTTTTTTTTTCTTTCTTATGTCGAAACGGTTTTATTCATTAATGAAATAATACAGAACATAAATGTAAAAGTAAATGTCAAGTTCCAGTGAATGTACAATGTGAAATTAGAACAGATCGGGCTGCCGTAAGAAAGTGTTGAATTAAGCTTTTCTTGATTTCTTTATAGGTGCCTGGCCACATAGAAAGTACAGTTATGCAAGGTTCATTCTGGAACTTATCCCCAACAAAATTTGCCATAAAATTGTAGTATTTTATCCCAAAAAGGAATACTGCGAGGACAGGTGATCCAGATATGAATCATGGTGCCCAGCATGTAAACATCTCCGGAATGGTAGGGTCAATTCTTTGTAGGATATTAGGGCAACAATACCATCTAGACACAATGCGGCAATTTCGTTCCTGGGAATGAGATGATATAAGAAAATATAAAAGGAGAGCTCCAGTGTTTTGTCCTATTCCACATTGTCAGGAGATGCATTCAACTCCTGCTCCCATTTAGTTAGGAATGACAGAGGAGCTGGATAGAGGAGGCATTAAGCAAACTTTGTTAAAATCTGGGACAATTCGGGTTCGGGTCTGGTGGACTGGGAGAGCAACGACTCAAAGTCTGTAAGTGGCCTAGTCAGATCATCTATGTTTGGCATCCTGCTCAGAAAATGTGACAGCAGAGTATTTTCAAGCCACGCACCAGAAGGGCTATGACAAGAGGAGAGTAGTCGGGGAAGCACAATTAGGTGTCCGCTATGGAGCATATGGCTCAAAAGGGCAGTGGTAGAGTTTTGCTGGAAAGGAATTTGGAACTAGTAAGAGTCGTAGGGAAGGACGCGCTCCTAAAGAGCGGGTTCAAGGGGCTCAGTGGTGATGAGAGTAAACCTCTGCTAAGATATTTGTCCCAAATCTGTAATGTGGTAGAGGTTATAAGCGGCACTAAATCAGTCGGGAGTCTATGGGCTGGACCTGTCCAAGGTAAAGATGTGAGGTCTAAGGGGAGCAGGTCATTTTCTAAAAGGGTCCAAACCTTAGTGCATTTGCCATGGTACCAATCAACTATCCAAAGCAGCATGAAAGTATGGCAAAAAGGGGAAGTAAAGCAACATCTCTGTTCTTAGGCAGTGATAGGATAGCATGGTTTATCCGAACCCTCTTATGTCGCCAAATAAATTCACGAATAGCCCTATTTACTGATAAGAAGAAACACAGTGGAGGAGAAATAGGGTGTGCCTGGAAGGTATAGAGGAATTTAGGTAGTGCATCCATTTTGACCACATTCATACGGCCAAACCAGGAAATATTTGGCCTTATAATAACCTTTAAGACCCGTCTGGATCATACGAGAGAGGGGCGTATAGTTATTATCTGCCAAGGTATACAGGGAGGTAAGAATTTGGAAGCCAAGGTATTTGATAGCCTTTTGTTGCCATTTTTTTTTTTTTTTTTTAAAGCCCGTAGCGTGTGCAACACACTCAAAAGACTCCACCCGGTGCATAAAAAAGTGCACACACACAAGGTGAGAACACAAAAAAGCACAGGGTGTGCGAAATCGAATGGTCTTCCCTCCGAAGAGGTAGGACCCGAAACCTCAATCCCCCGGGGCGCAAGACTCCTGACAGGGACATAAGGTACTCATGGTCTGTCTGGCCGAAAGCAGACAGACCCCGTTCTTCAGGGGGACTGCCGAAACAGCCCCCACCGAGTACTAAGTAGGGCTCCCCCGAAGGGAGACCCCATAGGAGAGGGCGAACTAAGCCAAAAGGCCATATCCACCCCCTCCCAAGACTTAAGGCTGGGCCCGAGGACCCACACACTCTCGTCGTGCAAATAAAGAAAAAAGGTGAAAGTGCAGGTGACGGACTCCAAATAAAAAGACAGACAAACAAAAAGGTGGGGAAGGGGAGTGGGGAAAGTGCTTTGGTGCCATGTGAAGAACCAAGGCAGGCCTTCCAGCCGGAATAAAAAATTCCTCTGGTGCAAGCCAAAAGGCCTGTCCCAAGAGGCAGGTGTGAAAAAGGTGTGCATAGTGCAGTGACCAAGGTGCCAAAAGAACTCACAGCGAGCTGCCCCTCACCAGTGAGAAATTAAGGCACCCCTGGGCTGCCACCCCAGGGGCACTTACACTACGGGCTTCTTCAATCTCAGCCCCCGGCCAGACCGAGTGTAGCCTAACCCCACCAGCAGACATCAGAACCTGGACAGCTTAGAGAGAGCTTACCTACCACTGGGGACAGGCCTTTTACAAGGCCAGATCAAAACCCAGGAGGAGAAAGCCCTCCCCTCGCCATCCCGTTCCTCAGCCCATTACATCCAGGAGCAGTTCCACCGGCCCCCTGAACCGGCTTTCCTGCCCCCTTCAAACTGGTTAGGCTAGTTCAACCCATTCAAATCAGAAGGCGGCGGGCCCCACATGCTTTCCCAGATGACCTACTCCCCATACCTCAATACTCAGAGCGCTCCGGGTTTCGGTCATACTGGTACTAGCTAAGGCCCATACCAACTGATAAGAACAGATACTACACTTGATCTTAGCCTGGAAGGTATAGAGGAATTTAGGTAGTGCATCCATTTTGACCACATTCATACGGCCAAACCATGAAATATTTGGCCTTATAATAACCTTTAAGACCCGTCTGGATCATACGAGAGAGGGGCGTATAGTTATTATCTGCCAAGGTATTTGATAGCCTTTTGTTGCCATTTAACCGGTTGCCGACCGCCACAAGTACATATACTGCGGCGGTCAGCCCCGGCCAGGCAAAGTGACGTACTGGTACGTCACTAGCTTGTGAGCCAATAGCGGGGGAGCGCACGCCCGCCCTGGCTCGTTCCCTAACAAGTCAGTGCGTGTGACCGGCGGACCCGATGTCCGCCGGTCACTCGCAATCTTTCGCCGTGAAGGGAGAAAGGCAGGCGGCTAATGTAAACAAAGTCGCCTGTCATTCTCCCCTGTGTAAAAATGGAGATCACACGGTTCTACTATGTAGGACCGTTGATTTCTGTTCTTACACTAGTAGCCATGTCCAATCACAGTTAGAAACACGCCCCTAGGGACATACTTAACCCCTCCTTCCACAATAAAGTTAACCCCTTCCCTGCCAGTGTCATTTTTACAAAAACAGTGCATATTTATAGCACTGATTACTGTAGCAATGTCACTGGTACCCCCAAAAGTGTCAAAAATGTCAGTCAAGGGTCCGATCTGTCCGCCGCAATGTCGCAGTCCCGCAAAAAAAAAAAAAAGAAAATTCGCAGATCGCCGCCATTATTCGTTAAAAAAAAAAAACAACAAAAATTACACAAATCTTTCCCTTAGTAAACGCAATAACTTTTGCGCAAACCAATCAAAATACGCTTATTGTGATTTTTTTTTACCAAACATAGGTAGCAGAAAACAAATTGGCCAAAAATGTAAAAAAATTTTGATTTTTACATTTTTTTGGGGGGGAATTTCATATAAAAAATGTGAAAAATATTATTTTTGCAAAATTGTCGCTCTTTTTTTGATTATAGTGCATGATCAAAAAAAAAAAAAAAAAAAATCGCACAGGTGATCAAATACCACCAAAAGAAAGCTCTATTTGTGGGAAAAAAAGTCAAATTTGTTTAGGTACAGCGTCGCACGACCGTGCAATTGTCCGTTAAAGTCACGTGGTGCCGAATCGCAAAATACCCCCTGGTCAGGAAGGGGGTAAAATCTTCCGGGGGTTAAGTGGTTAAATGCAAAATTAGATTGTATTAGGGACATAGCAGATGCAGATAAAAATGGATTTTTGTAAAATCTTACCGTAAAATCCTTTTCTCTTAAGCTCATTGACAGACGCAGTCTTCTTGATTAATATCAAATAGGGTTATGCTGCCCTCTACAGGAGTAGGACTAGGCAGAAGGAAAACGTTCTGGCCACACCTTAGGGGCAGTCCCAGAGGGTATATCCTCTCTCTCTCTCTCTGCTCCAGGAAGTCAGTTATGTCACAAAGCAGTGTTAGAGAATTTAACCCAACCCAACTTAAAAACAGAGGGCGGGTACTGCGTCTGTCAATGAGCTTAAGAGAAAAGGATTTTACGGTAAGATTTCACAAAAATCAATTTTTCTCTGTCGCTCATTGACAGACGCAGTCTTCTTGATTAATATCAAATAGGGACGTCCCAAAGCAGTGCCACAAATGAGGGGTGGGATAACAGAAATCAAATTTTAAATCCAGAAGGCCCAACCGGTGCCGACTAGAAGTCTTAAAGGCTCATCAAACCAAAGGATGAGACTCAACTGAAAATCCAACTGAAAAAAAAAAAAAACCCTCGAGGTAGACCAACTGTCTCCTCAAATTGCGGCCTGCAGAACCTTGCGGCCATAAGAGGCATCCGCCGATGCCATCACATCAACTTTATAAAATTTTGTAAAGGTATGAACCGACGACCAGGTAGCCGCCTTGCAAACCTGGACCACTGACGCCTGATGGCGGAAGGCCCAGGAAGCACTAAGCGCCCGAGTGGAGTGCGCCTTAACAGGGAACGGAGGATTCCGACCCTTAATAGAATAAGCCTGTACCACCGTCTGTCTGATCCATCTGGAGATAGTCGCGGCAGATGCAGGCAACCCCTTTTTGGGGCCATCTGTGATCACAAAAAGTGAATCAGTTTTTCGAAACGAGTCCGTAGTTTTCAGGTATACCCTGATTGCCCGAACCACATCCAAGGAGTGTAATGCAAACTCACAATGATGGCTGGGCTTAGGACACAGGGAAGGCAATACAATGTCCTCATTCAGATGAAACTCTGAAACCACCTTAGGAAGAAAGGATGGATTCGGACGAATAACCACCTTATCCCTATGAACCACCAGATATGGGGAACGACAAGATAATGCGGCCAGTTCTGACACCCTGCGTGCAGAAGTGATAGCCACCAAGAAGGCCACCTTCTGGGATAACGTAAGCAAGGGAATCTCCCTAATATCTTCAAAGGGAGGTTTCTGAAGAACCGACAACACTAAATTAAGATCCCAGGGTGGTAAGGGTGCGCGCACTGGCGGAGCCAGGTGTCGCACCCCCTGGATGAAATTCCTTACCAAGGAATGAGTGGCCAAAGGTTTCTGAAAGAAGATTGCTAATGCTGAAACCTGACCCTTGATAGTGCTCAAGGACAATTTCTGCTCAACTCCCTGTTGCAGAAAGGCCAAGATTCGGGTCACCGAATAGGTACGTGGGGGAAATCCAAGAGATTCACACCACGCAATATAAGACCTCCATGTGCGATAATAGACTTTGCTGGAAGTCGCTTTCCTTGCTTTAATTAGAGTAGGAATAACTGAAGCTGACAAACCCTTGTCCTTCAGTACCTGAGTCTCAATGGCCAGGCCGTTGAAGCCAGCTATTGTAAAGCAAGATGGAAGATCCGTCCGTGAGACAGCAGATCCTCCTTGAGAAGAAGTCTCCAAGGAGCGTCCGCGACTAGCCTCACCAAGTCAACGTCCCAGGCTTGATGAGGTCCGTCCGGCGTTACCAGGATAACTGGAATTCCCTCCACCTCTATTCTGCGAGGAAGTTCCCGCAGAAACTTGAGAGGATGGGAAGCATACCGTAGCTGATACTGCCCCAACAGGGCGATCAGCGCGCCTTTTGCGTCCACTAGAGGATCGCGGGCGCGTGCTACAAACCTCCGCACCTTCCTGTTGAGCCGAGATGCCAACAGATCCACATCCAGGGTGCCCCAATGAAGGCACAGCTGGTGAAATACACCTGGATGAAGGGACCCTACCCCTTAATCCAGAGTCTGATGGATGAGATAATCTGCCTGCCAATCCTCTAGGTGATTGACCTAAGCCACAGCCGTGGCATTGTCCAACTGGATCTGAACCGGGCTGCCCTGGAGCTGCTTGGTCCAGTAAATCAGACACAGTCTGATCATTCTCAGTTCCCACACATTTATCGGAAACCTGGATACTATCGGAAGGAGTGACTTCCCCTGGGTGAGCATTGAAGACCGAAGCCACCAGACCAGAGACTCCCTGGTCCGTTCGCTCAACCGGATCCGATTGTCCAGGGAATCGGGATCCCGATTCCATTAGAAAAGAATCTCCCTTAGAAGAATTCTCCTGGAGGGAACTGGAAATGGATCTTTGAAAAAAGTGAAGAAAACGTTCTGCTCAAGGAACGGGAACTACCGCTCCCTGTAGCATACGAATGTTGGAAGGGATCGAAACTCGATCTTGAATCCCGACCGTACGACCTACTGAACCCCTTTGTCCGGGATTCAGGAAAGTCATGGATCTGGAAACCGGTGAAGATGTCCCCACACCCCAGAGATGGGTGGGGGCATCCCTTCAGGCTGTATTGGTTTTATCTTCAGGTTTGGCTGAGCCGGACTTTTGTTTCCCCGACCAGCGTCCTTTAAATCCCCCTGAAGGAGCTTTGCCCTTCTCGCTCGCCCCAGCGAAGCGAACAAACCTTTTATGACCGGAAAAGGAAGGTCCTCGTCTGTTACGAGGTCCTTTACCCTTAGCAGTTTGTGGCAAAAAAGCGCTTTTACCCCCTGTGAGATCCTTTATAATCTCATCTAGGGTGGCCCCAAACAGGCGATCCCCCTGAAAAGGGAGATTAGCCAAGGCTTTCTTGGAACCTTGATCCGCCGACCAGCACTTTAACCACAACACGCGTCTGAGGACTACTGCTGACATTGACGCATGCCCTAACAAGGGAGTTGCGTCCAAAGCGGCGTCACAGATGAACTGTAGTCCCTGTATGATCTGCTCCATCAAATCGGATGCTGCCGGGGGGATGCCTCTCCCCTTTAAGTCACGGCGTAACAACTTGGCCCATTCTGTCAATGTTTGTGAAACTAAACCAATGGCCACCACTGGCCTAAAGGCTGATCCTATCAGGGAAAAAACAGAGCGGGATTCGGCTTCCACCTTCCGATCCACCGGATCCTTAAAGGACGGAGCGTCCTCCAACGGGATAACAGTGGCTTTATTTAATCTGGAAATCGGTGGGTCCACCACTGGTGGTACCGTCCATTTTTTAATGAGGGATTCCTCAAACGGATAGCGCCTAGCAATGCGTTTGGAAATAGCAAGACTTCGTTTGGGATGATCCCATTCCTCCTTAATCTTATTACCAAAGCATTTGGGTAAGGGAAAAACCTTCACCATCTTGGAAAGCTTACTAGTACCAAAGGGAATTTCCGTCTTGGTTACCTCTGCCGGTGTAACCTCCAATCTTATGGTTTCCCGGACAGCCACAACTAGTGCGTCCACCAACGCTTCTTCTTGCGCTATGGCGGAGGCAGAACCGTCCTCCTCACTGTCTGAGGAGACATTACCTGAGACCACAGCACCAGAGGAGGGACCTGCAGCTGCAGTGACCAGCTCAGAATCCGAATCTGAAGTATCAGATGAAATAGGGGTAGGCGGGGGTCGCTTTCTTGACCCCCGTCCCTGACAGGCCACCTCCACCCGGGATACCAAAGACTCCAAAACTGTAGATAATGCATCAATTACAAGTGGGGTACTGGAGGGCCCTGCGGCCACCTCGAGGGAATCAGGTGGGGATACATGTGTGGCAGGGCCCATGATTATACAAGACACTTGCCAGCAAACAAAAAAAAATAATTGCAAAGAAAAAACTTTTTTTTTTTTTTTTTCGTTGTAATCCCCCAGCGCAACAGCGCCCCTCAGTGTACCTGTTCCGGACCCCACAGAGAGAGAGAGAGAGACCCCAAGGCTCACCACCTGATGCACAGAAGTTTTATCCACCTGCTCTCAGCGCTGTCTTGTTACAGACAGGAAGTCTTTTAGCACTTTTCCCAGGTAAAGGAGGTGGCTCCGCCCCTTTACACGCCTCTCGGCGCTGCCCTGCTCCTCCTCGAGGTAGCTGGGCATTTTCAAAATGGCCGCCCCCCATGCAGGAGACACGAGGCTATGCCAAAATGGCGGCCTCGCGCGACCTGCGGGAGATGGCGGTGGCCTGTCACCTATGGGAAGATGGCGGCGGCCTGCTGCAATGTGCGGCCTGAGGAGGATGGTATCGGCCTGCGGGAGGTGTGGGAGGATGGCGACCTGCGGACGGATGGCGGCCTGTGGATGGCAGTAATCTAGGCCCAGGCATCGGCCTGTATTGCAGCCTTATGACCAGTTAGGATCTATCCCCCATACATGGCCATCATTCACAGTAATGCCAGCCACTGACTTCAGTCATGGTCCTTAAACAGTGCACCCTTATACAGTGACCTTAGATAGTCAGCTCCCAAACCAAGCCTCCTGGTTTCTTATACACAAAATCACACTCAAATGGGGGATTTGTAACACCTGTTATAGGATAGTGACCATCCCAGGGAGGGGCCCGCGTCCACCAACACACCCGTAGGGGGAGGGGGAACATCTTACTCACCATACCGGAACCAGGCGGGCGCCAACTCCTGACAGAACCCCTCTCCACCGAAGTGGGGGGGCTGTCGACCAATACGGACGCCGTGACTCAGTTTCCAACTGGTCGTTGGCGTCCAGGCGAGACGTTTAAACTCGCAGGATCAGTCCCTGTCCAGTGGGACTATGTCGCGGCCGACCCAGCGCGGAGCTAGGGCCTGCACGCGCTCGCAGGCTGACTGGGGTGACCACTGGATCTCAGCACCCAGCCCGTCGCCCAGTTTCAGCATACTTGCTTGAAGATCTCACAGGAACAACTGGAGAAAAAAAGCTGCCTAAAAAAGTTTCTAAAAAATCTTGCCAGGACCAAAGATCCCAGCAAGAACTTAGGTCCTTACTCCTAACTAAACAGAAAAAAACTGACTTCCTGGAGCAGAGAGAGAGAGGATATACCCTCTGGGACTGCCCCTAAGGTGTGGCCAGAACGTTTTCCTTCTGCCTAGTCCTACTCCTGTAGAGGGCAGCATAACCCTATTTGGTATTAATCAAGAAGACTGCGTCTGTCAATGAGCGACAGAGAAAGATATGTTAAGGGCCTTCGTTTTGTCATAATTCACCTTACAGTTACTTACCAAGCCAAAGTCGGTAAATTCTTTGACAATGGCAGATAATGAAAGATGGGGGTTAGAGACATATAATAAAAGGTCATCTGCATAGAAAGAAAGCCAAAGGGACGTTGGCCAAATTTAATACCCTGAATATTGGAGTCCTGTCTAATGGCATTTGGGAAATGCTCCATGAAGATTATATATAACAGAGGTAAGAGGGGACAGCCCTGCTGAGTTCCATTGCATATCCAGAACGGTTCAGAGAGAAGGCCATTTGAGCAGATCCCTTTAACCTCTTTACGACCACCCACCGCAGATGTACTGTGGCAGGCAGCCTCTCCTGCGCAAATCGCCGTAACTGTATGGCGGTCGCGAGCACGGAGCTAGGGGGCGCTGTAAACACAGCCGACCGTTCTTCTCCCTGGAATGATCATAGAGCCCATGTGATCCTTCTTTATAGGATCACATGTCTCTATGGTCATTTCAGAAGCCACACCACTCTACAGTTAGAATCACTCCCCTAATCTCACATTTAGCCCCTTGATCACCCACAGGGTTAACCCCTTCCCTGGCAATGGCATTATTACAGTAACAGTGCATATGTTTATCACTGATTACTGTAGTAATGTCACCGGTCCCCCCTAAAGTGTCAAAAATGTCAGTTAGGGGTCCGATCTGTCCACAATGCTTGTCAGATCTTGGCACCCTCTGGGCTTTAAAAGAGTGACTGCAGCACATGGACATTGCCGATTGGTCTTCAGGTGTGTGTGTGTCTATGCTTCTGATCATCTGTTACTGACCCCGCCTGCCTTTGGATACCCCTCGTCTCTCCCCCAGCTCTGACCTCGGATAGCCCACGGATCTGCTCTTGTCCTGTGTATGACTTCGCCTTGCCTGACAATGTATCTGCTCTTCTGTCTGCTGACTACTGGCTTACCGACCTTGGCATCCCTCTCTTACTACAGTTCCTGCTTCACCCTGTCTGCTGTGATTCGCCCTGGTGCCTACCTGCAGGACCCAGCCAGCTGTACCGACCTGCAGTGCTTACCTGCTACTCCAGCCTGCAACACCTATTTGCCGTATCCAGCTTACTGGAGCCACTACAACCCGTTTCCTGCTGTGTGCACCATCATCAGCTCCACTGGGTCATACTGCTCACCTCATCTGGTATTCACCTACGGAGAGATCCCCACACCTGCATCTCTCATCCGTGGCACAGTCAGCAATCCCTGCTTTTCTGGGCTTTGTGTTCCCTGTTTCCACTTTCAGGGACACCGAGCACTTAGCCGCAAGGAGAGCCCTCTCAGCATTTCAGCTTCAGGACCAGGTACATGACAGCCCAGTTGTTGAAGGGTACCCTCGAGGATTTTCCAATGGACCTGGTCAAATGCCTTCTTAGCATCCACCAAGATCAAGCAAGAATACAGCATTTTTGGGCATGTTCCATTAGTGTAATCGTTTTAAGAGTGTTACCCCTGGCTTCCCTATTAGGGTTGAACCCCACTTGGCCTTGGTCTAAATGCATGCACTACTTTTTGTGTTATCCAGTGCAATTTCAGCCCAGTCAAACTAATGAGTTGAAACCTGCACCACACTGAATTACACAGGAAAACCACACAGGAACAAGGACCACATTCCAGAATGTGAGTCAGGTAAGAACCTGTCCCTAAGTCAAGACGCAGACTGCTTGAGCAGGGCGCATGTTCAAGAGGCAGGCTGTGATTGGGAGGGGGTGTATGCTAGAGGCAGGCTGTGATTGGGAGGGGGTGTGTGCTAGAGGCAGGCTGTGGTTAGTCAGGGGGTGTGGTGGCTGAGCAAATTACCCAATACATCATACTGTGAGTCTGCAGAATGTCCTGTGCCTCTGATTAGCCAGCCATAGGATGAAAACTGATCACACAAGCATAGATCAGCTTCTGTGATTTGTGTGGTCAGTTTTAGAACAAGGAAGAAAGGTGACTGGCACGATAAACCAGGTACTTCAGATGGAAGACATACAGTATCTCACAAAAGTGAGTACACCCCTTTTGTAAATATTTTATTATACCTTTTAATGTGAAAACACTGAAATAATGACACATTGCTACAATGTAAATTAGTGAGTGTACAGCTTGTATAACAGTGTAAATTTGTTGTCCCCTCAAAATAAATCAACACACAGACATTATTGTCTAAACCACTGGCAGCAAAAGTGACTACGCCCCTAAGTGAAAATGTCCAAACTGGGCCCAAAGTGTCAATGTTTTGTGTGGCCACCATTATTTTCCACCACTGCCTTAACCCTCTTGGGCATGGAGTTCACCAGAGCTTCACAGGTTGCCATTGGAGTCCTCTTCCACTCCTCCATGACAACATCACAAAGCTGGTGGATGTTCGAGACCTTGCGCTCCACCACCTTCCATTTGAGGATGCCCCACAGATGCTCAATAGGGTTTAGGTCTGGAGACAGGCTTGGCCAGTCCATCACCTTTACCCTCAGCTTCTTTAGAAAGCAGTGGTCATCTTGGAGGTGTGTTTGGGGTCGCTATGTTGGAATACTGCCTTGTGGCCCAGTCTCTGAAGGGAGGGGATAATGCTCTACCTCAGTATGTCACAGTACATGTTGGCATTCATGGTTCCCTCAATGAACTGTAGCTCCCTAGTGCAGGCAGCACTCGTGCAGCCCCAGACCATGACACTCCCACCACCATGCTTGACTGTAGGCAAGACACACTTGTCTTTGTACTCCTCACATGGTTGCTGCCTCACACGCTTGATACCATCTGAACCAAATAGGGTTATCTTGGTCTCATCAGACCACAGGACATGGTTCCAGTAATCCATGTCCTTAGTCTGCTTGTCTTCAGCAAACTGTTTGCGGGCTTTCTTGTGCATCAACTTTAGAAGAGGCTTCCTTCTGGGACAACAGCCATGCAGACCAATTTCATGCAGTGTGCGGCGTATGGTCTGAGCACTGACAGGCTAACCCCCCTACTCCTTCAACCTCTGCAGAAATACTGGCAGCACTCATACGTCTATTTCCCAAAGACAACCTCTGGATTTGACACTGAGCACGTGCACTTAACTTCTTTGGTCGACCATGGCGAGGCCTGTTCTGAGTGGAACCTGTCCTGTTAAACTGCTGTATGGTCTTGGCCACCATGCTGCAGCTCAGTTTCAGGGTCTTGGCAATCTTCTTACAGCCTAGGCAATCTTTATGTAGAGCAACAATTTTTTTTTTCAGATCCTCAGAGAGTTCTTTGCAATGAGGTGCTATGTTGAACTTCCAGTGACCAGTATGAGAGAGTGAGAGTGATAACACCAAATTTAACACATCTGATCCCATTCACACCTGAGACCTTGTAACACTAACGAGTCACATGACACCAGGGAGGGAAATTCGGCCCAATTTGAACATTTTCACTTAGGGGTGTACTCACTTTTGTTGCCAGCAGTTTAGACATTAATCGCTGTGTGTTGAGTTATTTTGAGGGGACTGCAAATTTACACATTATACAAGCTGCACACTCACTACTTTACATTGCAGCAAAGTGTCATTTCTTCAGTGTTGAAAATATATAATAAAATATTTAGAAAAATGTGAGGGGTGTACTCACTTTTGTGAGATTCTTTTATTTTCATGTACAGTATCTGGTATGATGGTTTGGTATGATACTTCCAAAAGGAAATCCCGTCTAAAGGGATGCAGACCCTGCCAATTTCCTCATATGAGCCCTGCAGGTGCAGCAGCTGATTGAGATTTATAAAACCACTCCCATACAGAGTCACTCTGCATATGGACACAGATAAGCAGTTATTTCATCAGAACAACAAAAGGTAGGAATCTGCATCAAAGTTTGTTAAAAAACCCTGCAATGTATAAAGATCATTCAGAGGGGATTTTTTTTTTCTCAACAAAAGTGGAATTACACTTTAAAGTGGAATTAAACACTATGAAATTAAGAAGTTTCCCTACCTGGTCTTGGAAAAGTTTAGCTAAATGTGAGCAGTCTGTTGACTTGATGTATTCTACTACATCACTAACAGTCCAGTCCAGTGGGCTTCCATTCAGTGCCAGAGCTTCCGTAACTTCCATACGGATATCCTGCAAAGAGATAAACATAATACAAACAATATAACTGACCTGGAACAAGTATTCAGTCAGTAAAATGTTTGAATTCCTGATATGTTCATACTGTGACTCAGCACTCATACTTGTGTTTCACTCTTTATTAAAGGATAAGTTCAATTTCGGGAACATGTTACATATTCCACCTGTTCCTCCTACAGCTGCTCAGGGATCCACTGCCTCCATGTGACAGCAGTACAGGGAGAAGTTCCACTATATCAGCTGTCAATTTTTGAAAAGAGCGTGGTCACAGGGCTCCTTCCGTAAAGTCATGCCATTCATTCACAGAGTTCTTTGAATAAATGAGCTACAAGTACTGACGTCCTTTGCGGCTGTTGGCTTGTAGTTCTCAATGAACTACCAGGGTGCTGTTAAGCACTGTGGTAGTTCATTGATTCTTCCTATCTGTGTGAAACTGCCTGTCTATACGATGCATTATGTAAAGGGGGACCAGCTAACACTCAGAGTCTGCAGGAGTCCTGTATGGCACCAGTGATCTGCTTTTCAGGCTAAAAAAGAAAAAAGGTAAATGCACATTTATTATTTTTTTTAAAAGGTGAACTTATCCTTTAACTGCTTCCCGTCTGCTGTATTGTCAAACGACCGCCAGATGGGAGAACTCTCGATCTGGGATGAAGTCATATGATGTCTTAACTCTCTCCATGTGCAAAAGGGACACAGCCCATCACCAATCCCGGTAAAGAGCCAATGACGAGACTCTTTACCCATGTGATCAGCTGGTTATTGGCATTCCTCTCCTCACACTGACAGCATGTGAGGAGAAGAAAGCCAATCAGCTGAATTTTCTTACAGGGGAGATCTGCACAGATAATGAGGGCACTGATCATTAGTGCCCCCATTATCAGTGCAGTCTCACCAGTGCCCAGTGATGCCAAACAGTGCCCATCAGTGCTGCCTATCAGTGCCCATAAGGGCTGCCTATTAGGGATGATCGAACGGTTCGGGTCGACCATCGGTTCGACCCGAACATTGACTGTTCGAGGTTCGGCCGAATTCCAAACTTTTTGCTGAAAAAGTTTGGAATTCGGCAACCTTAACCGACCAAAATGCAATGGGACAGGAACTGGGCTTTAAAAGCCCGTGATTGCACCAGAACCATCAGTAAAAGCCAATTGAGGAGGCAGGAGAATGCTAGGAATGTGATTGGAGTGACTAGGGGGTCCAGAGGCCAATCATTAGTGAATACGCCCCCAGTATATAAGATAGCCCCGCCAAATCTCTACCATTTTAATACAGGGCTGTGGAAGAGAGTGGAAGCAGTTCTGTTACTTCTGCTTCAAAGTGTCATTTAGCAATTATTAGTGTGAGGAAAGGGATATCTAGTGTGGTTAGGGTTTCCACTATAGTTAGATTTAATAATCTAGTTTCTGTAGGGAAAGTGTTAAGTGTAAGGGGACCGTAGTGTAGTGTAGGGTTAACTGACTGACTGCTATGGCAGGGTGACAAAACCCTTCCATGTCAGGGTGACCGCTATAGAGAAAGGATCGTTTCTCTTAGAACACTTATAGAACCGGATAGTGGCTTCGCCCCTGTCACCCTGCTTTTTGTTGCAGGCGTTTATAGGGCTTTTTTGAGGACATGTTTGGAGTCAGGCATGACATCTGAACTTCTGTGTAGGGGTATATATACACACACACACACATGTATGTATATATACACATACACATATATAGGTGTGAAAGTAGCAGAAACCTATGCTTGCGCTAATTAAATAATTAACACCTATATATGTGTATGTGTATAAATACATATAAGTGTGTGTGTATATATACCCCTATACAGAATTTCAGATGTTATGCCTGCCTCCAAAGACCCCCAAAAAATGCCCAAAAAAAACCGCCTGCAACAACACACCTGGGCGTTTTTTTTTGGCGCAGGCGTTTTTTTTGGGCATTTTTTGGGGGTCTTTGGAGGCAGGCATAACATCTGTACTTCTGTGTAGGGGTATATATACACACACATGTATGTATATATACACATACACATATAGAGGTGTGAAAGTAGCAGAAACCTATGCTTGCGCTGATGAAATAATTAACACCCATATGGCTTCTCTGCTATAACACCTATATATGTGTATGTGTATAAATATATATAAGTGTGTGTGTATATATACCCCTATACAGAAGTTCAGATGTTATGCCTGCCTCCAAAGACCCCCAAAAAATGCCGAAAAAAAACGCCTGCAACAACACACCTGGGCGTTTTTTTTTGGCATTTTTTGGGGGTCTTTAGAGGCAGGCAAAACATCTGAAACTCTGTATAGGGGTATATATACACACACACTTATATGTATTTATACACATACACACATATAGGTGTTATAGGAGCGGAGACATATGCCTGTTAATTATTTCATTAGCGCAAGCATAGGTTTCTGCTACTTTTACACCTATATATATGTGTATGTGTATATATACATACATGTGTGTGTGTGTGTATATATATACCCCTACACAGAAGTACAGATGTTATGCCTGCCTCCAAAGACACCCAAAAAATGCCCAAAAAAAACCAGCTACAAAAATGCCCAGGTGTGTTTTTGCAGCAGGCGTTTTTTTTGGGCATTTTTTGGGGGTCTTTGGAGGCAGGCAAAACATCTGAAATTCTGTATAGGGGTATATATATACACACACACTTATATGTATTTATACACATACACATATATAGGTGTTATAGCAGAGAAGCCATATGGGTGTTAATTATTTCATTAGCGCAAGCATAGGTTTCTGCTACTTTCACACCTATATATGTGTATGTGTATATATACCCCTACACAGAAGTTCTGATGTTATGCCTGCCTCCAAAGACCCCCAAAAAATGCCCAAAAAAACGCCTGCTACAAAACCGGCAAGGTGTGAAAATAGCGGAGCCACTATCCTGTTCTATTGCAATTCTAATACAAGCAAACTTTTTTTTTCTGGTTCTGGACATGCTACAGAGCTGAAACTTCACAGGTACACTTTTTAGACCCCCAGACACTAAATCCAAAGAAATCTCATTTTTTTTTCAATAATTTATCAAAAATGACAATTTTTAAGAACTTTTTTTTGTGTGATTAATAGTCCCTGGGGCATGACCCAGAATCCTAGGCACTATTGGGTTTTAGGGCTTCAAAATTGTGTTTTTTGATTACCGAAGTTTGGGTCTCATTGATTTCAATGGGGTTCTGAAATCCGGGCCGAACTTTCAGGAAGTTCGGGTGTTCTGGTCGGACCGAACTTTTGAAAAGTTTGATCATCCCTACTGCCTATCAGTTGCCTTCAGTGCCACCCCATCAGTGCTGCATTTCAGTGCCTCCTTATCAGTGCAGCCTCACCAGTGCAGCCTCACCAGTGCACAGCAATGAAGAAGAAAAATTACTTATTTACAAAATTTTATAACAGAAACTAAGAACTCCTTTTTTTTACAATTTTTGATCTTTTTTTTTATTTGTTTACCCAGTGGTGATTAAAACAACTAAAAAAAGCTATATTTGTCTTAAAAAATAACAATTTAGTTTGGGTACAGTGTTGCATGACTGAGCAATTGTTATTCAAAGTGCGACAGTGCTAAAAGCTGAAAATTGGCCTGTGGTTAAAGTGGACCCATCATATGGGGATCCCCTGCAATGCCCAATCGAAGTAAATAAATATATAAATTACCTAAATTATATTTGCAGCATTAATGCAGTAATAGGCCCACCAGTCCTGCAGTCTCCTGGGAAACCTAAATCTGCAAACCCAGAAGGCAGTTTTTGGAGCGGATTCTTGAGAATGTGCACCTGCTCTGTTTTTTAGCTAGCTAGCAATTGTATTTTTTTGCAATCAAATGTTCTTATTTCCTCAGTAAAATGTGTTTAATGAGTATAGTTTTTGAGTACAATGCATCTGTATTTATCAGAAGCCTATGCTTCGACAGATTTTCAAACAACATCAGAACAAGGTTAAAACCCATCACTGAGCAAGGACCATATAAGGTCTCAGTGAGGCAGAAAGTGCCATTACCAGTATATTTGGCACAGTGGTCAAAAAGAAGAACAAGCTCTCAGTACTATGGGGCCTGGCTGCAACTAATTGCAAATCCCACTCTTGGTGCCTGTATCTGAAGGAAATTTTTGGATCTGCCTCTCCACTGGTCAACACTGCTACACTAACTTTGACAGCCAAGGTATGAGAAAAATGTCTCCAAACTAGATTTTTTTACTTTAAGAAATTGACATAGTCTTCATTTACTATACATGTTATACTTCCTTGCATGAAGTTTTCAGTGTTTCTTATGCAAATATCATTCATTTAAGGAAAAGAACCCGTGTCACTGGAATTCCTTTGTATAATACCTTAGCTGAAAGAAGTTTATCACTGTTTAGGAACCATGGTTTCACTTTCTTCTCACAAGTCAGTGAAAATTCACTGCGAGTTGGGGAGGCGGACGAAGACCCTTTTCCTGAAGGTTCTGATCCCTCCTGGTGCTCCTGGACACTCTCCTCACTAGGAGAATCATCTTCATCTTCCTCCTCCTCATCACCACTCCCCTACAGTGGATGAAACAAAATATAAAACATTTATATTAGGCAAACTGTAAGGCAGATGTATTATTTTTATGCTGAAAACTTGCTCTTCATCTAGAAGTCACACACCATGGGGTTTTCAAGAGTTGCATGACACAAATGCTAACATCACATAATAATTAGAGGTTACAAAAAATACGGTATCATTCAATTACACCTGCATGTGTCATCTGACAATACTAAAGATGAATTTGTACTGCGCAATTCTAGTTCCTCTGCTACAGTCGCTCAGATCAGACAGATGCACACCAGGGTCTAATTTAGGAACAACAACCATACCAGCATGATTTTAGGAAGGAGAAAAACCCAAAAAGCAAAGAAAAGAGTCCTGAAGTGATATGACGTTAGGACTTTGGTGTTGGCAGGAGTGCTAACCACTATGACACTACACCATTTGTGATGTATGAAGATCAAGCAGTAAAGTCAAAAAGCAGTCCTAAGCATACAAGCACAATTTTTAATTAAGTTTAAACATCAATTTGTTCAGCTGTTCCTATTTATTTTGATGGCATATAATACTGACAAAGATGACATCCTCCATAATTACCCCTCTCGCAAGCTGTTGAATTGTTGGTATCATTCTTCTCTCTGACTTTACCAATGAGTACAATAAATGTAGTTTAAGTGCATGAGAGGTTTGTTTTCTTTTCTCAATAGAAAAGGTAATAATTGGCATCTGGATCTCAAAAACAATTTGTGTTATATATAGACTTTACAATATATGGTGAAATAAATGAGTGTATTATCCAACCACTCTAAGATTTGCATTTGTTGCTAGTTGTCTGAACATCAGGAACACCCCTGGAAGAGCCATATGTTCTAATTTGCCCTCCACCTACTGGAATGCCTTCAGAGCCCCATCAGAGTCTCCGCCTCCTTCATTCCATCGATAACACGCAGGTTGCTAATGATATGTTTCAGGGAATTTCCTCATGCAGCAGCCTATTCATATACAGTATAAATCCATAACTTATTTAAAGCTGAACTCCAGCTTAACCTTTTGTTCTGTACAGACTCTGTCAGGAAAGGAATTGCCATTCAGCAACAATAGAACGCTGGAGGCAGATCAGGTGTGTCACCACGCCCATCTCCCCAGCCCTGGCCCTATATAAAGCACTCTCTGGCTGTGCTTCAGTGCTGGTTTATCATCAGCTCTAGTACCTGTGTCCTGTTTGTTTATCTGCGTTCCTGCTTTTTGACCCGGCTTGCTCCTTGACCCATCTGCACTTCTCCTTGTTTGACCTCGGCTTGCCTGACGACTCTTTGCCTGAACCATACCTCTGCTGGATATTCTGTGTACCTACATCGGCCTGGATTCCACGGATTCTCTCCTTGTCTTACCCCTCTGTACCTCCATTTCCTCGGACTGATTCACTGTGTATGACCCTCGGCCTGGCATTAACCTTGTCTCTTTTCTCTGAGCATCTATAGATCTCCTGGAAGCGGTCCTAATCACTATCCATCCATCCATCCATCCGGGATCCATCCGCATCCAGTGCTCCTTGGGACCTGTCATCTCCTGTTTCACCACCAGGGGTGATCCGCACCGAGCTGCAAGGGAAGCCCTCTCAGCACTTCGGCC
Source organism: Pelophylax lessonae (assembly GCF_965119305.1). NCBI lineage: Eukaryota > Metazoa > Chordata > Amphibia > Anura > Ranidae > Pelophylax > Pelophylax lessonae. The sequence continues at coordinate 91,921,081 of NC_138775.1, forward strand.
TCCACCAAGGTAACTGACAGACTCCTTTCCTGTACTTGAATCTCTTACTCAGATTTCACTACACAGTGGGATTCTCACAATGTGCATTAGAAGCTGTAACAAGTCAGATAGGGCCCTGTCTTATTACCTGACTAAAGGATGTCTAGAGATGTCTTGCTTTCCCTGGCCCACTCCTTTTATTCATTGGATTTCAGTTCTTTGATTAATGGAGATCATGTGGTTTTTACGTAGGGCAGTCTGCATGCAATTTAAGCCTGCCTGGAAACACCCACTACTCCATACTGGCACCAATTTATTGATATTTGCATCATAACATCTAATAGGCAAGCCAACTGTTTGCATAAAGGCTGAGGGCTTGTGAGGAGTGCTGTGATCTCCCCACCTCTCCACCTTGTCCAATAAGAGAATTGCTTTGCATTCACTGAGAAAACACAAAACAATCAATGAACGGCGCCCATGTTGAGCAGGTGACCTCCTGTATTCAGAATACAGCAGGGCAGCTGCTTGGCATGGGACCCGGAAGCTAGTTGAGATCACTGTAGTAACGGTGTCTTTTAATACAGTGATTTATAGCTTCTAGAGGCATCCCACAGGTATGGTATATACAAAGTTACATTGGTTCAATCTGTACCAATGTAACTATGAAAACATTTTTATACCTTCTTTAATATGTTGATGGGGGGGGGGGGGGGGGGAACAAGGAAGCAAAATAAAAGGTGATAATACCTCAGCTTAACTTGACCTTGGTATTAGAACAGTTTACTTTAGCAGCTCTGATGTTTAAAATGTTGGTTAAAAAATGTAAACAATTAACGTGCAATGGGCGATTTGAAGACCCTTGAGCCAACCATATTAGAAGGTAAAATTGTATGAAGCGGGCTTAACTTTATATGCGATGACCTTTGGAAATGATTACCTGAGGGCTTCCTACAGGGGTGTTGTCTAGAGAATTGGATGACCGCTTTTTCTTATGGACAAAGAAATGCTTCTTCCTCCTCCTCTTCTTGGCAGGTTTCTTTAGTGCAGCTTCTATGCTACGCAAAATTCCAGATGACTTAGTTAAGTTACGCACACGGCGCTTTCCATAATAATGAGCTAAATAAAATGGGGAGTTAAAATTAAAGTTATATACCGACAAGACTACTTCCTATATAGAACAAACATCATAAAAATTAACATCTGTACAAAGTGGTAGCTGCTTTGTGGGCAGACCTGACTCTCTCAAAAAAAAAAAGCTAATGCAGAAACCTTTAAACTACTGTCATACAAATAGTTGGTCATTGCATAAATTAAAGTGGAGGTCCACCCATTTTTGGAACTTTAGATCTATGTAATCCCCTTTAAAACGGCTTTTACCAATGGGAACTTTTTTTTTTTGCTAGTAAATACCTTAATTTCTGCTTTATTCCTCCTCACCTCACTTCCGGGTCCGATCGGCGATGACATCATTCGGCGATTTGCAGTGTCTGCTGGGATGTATTCTATTCCAGAAATCTCGCAGTAGCTGAGCTGTAGTGAGCCGTGCCTGCCCCGCCTTCGCCCCGCCTCCTCTCATTAAGTTGTATTGTATGAATGTATTAAGGCCGTTCTCTGCCCCGCCTCCGCCCCGCCTCCTCTCATTGGTTGTATTGTATGAATGTATTAAGGCTGTTCTCTGCCCCGCCTCCGCCCCGTCTCCCCTCATTGGTTGTATTGTATGAATGTATTAAGGCCGTTCTCTGCCCCGCCTCCGCCCCGCCTCCTCTCTTTGAGTTGTATTGTATGAATACAACTCAATGAGAGGAGGCAGGCAGAGGAGGCGGGGCGGAGGCGGGGCAGAGAACGGCCTTAAAACATTCATACAATACAACCAATGAGAGGAGGCGGGGCAGAGAACAGCCTTAATACATTCATACAATACAACCAATGAGAGGAGGCGAGATTTCTGGAATAGAATACATCCCAGCAGACACTGCGAATCGCAGAATGACGTCATCGCCGATCGGACCCGGAAGTAAGGAGAAGAGGAATAAAGCAGAAATTAAGGTATTTACTAGCAAAAAAAAAAAAAAAAAAAAAGTTTCCATTGGTAAAAGCCGTTTTAAAGGGGATTACATACAGCTATGTATTCCAACCTATTAAAAATGGGTGGAACTCCGCTTTAACTACCTCTTGTAGTTTATAATAGAAATATGGGAGCTGCCACTGCTGACTTGAGGGACTTGAGACACACAGGCCTAGAAATAGTATGCAAGCAAGACGTTCAGACTTCACTTGCTCCATGCTTATTTTAGCTAAGTAACTCAGTTAGTGAAGCCATCAGTTAGTAATGACAGCTCCCACGGCTCTTTTCTCACAGGGTCACTTTGAAAATGTCCATATTGTCAGAATGCAGTTGTATGGGTTAAGTTACAAAATGTTACCTTATTTTGTGCCTCCACTACAAATTTTTAGCATGCTTCAATATAAGAACTTATATAGATTTAACCTTAAAAGGACAAGTATATTTTAGAAAGTAATGTGCCATCCTGTTTAAAAAGGAGTTGGCAATTAAACTTTCGAAATGTAGGTATGATATGTTTGCAAGATATGTTTATTTTTTACCTGCTTGTATTCTATAAATACCACCAACAGCTTGAAATGCCCCTAAACTCCATGCTAAGTGTTTTACAGGGATTCAACTAAAACCGGCCATAGATGATTCAAGTCTCGGCCAGTTCAGCAGAGACTGGCTGAGATTCAAACCATCTATGGGCAGGCTGATTGTACCCAAGTCGATCCATCAATCGACTTGGGTACAACCAGCATGTTGGATTTTAACAGCTTTAGCCACTAGCAATAATTACTGTGTTCCCTCGACAGGGGCTTTACACAGATTACAGAAATGGGAGGGATGGCGGGAGAGAGGGAGATACAGAAATGCTGCAGACAGAGCAAGATGGAAAGATGTAAACTGATCATGCTGCCATGGATTGTCAGCCATGATTAGTGTGGTCAGGAACATGATTTATTTTATTTTTTTAGGGTTACAATCACTGTATTTCATTCTCTGCATTAAGGTAAACCCCCCCCCCCCCCCCCCCCCAATACTTGAGCCAAATCTTGATCCAGCTCTGCACTCTCTTTCTCCTCACTGGACACTGGAGTAGAAGCAGTCAGAGCCTTTGTCAAATTCAGTAACGAGGGGACGGGGCTAAACTGTACTGTCTGCATTAATAGACACACAAAGCGCAGCTCAAGATCAAGTCAGCGCATGTGCCACCAAAAGAAGGTTCCTATGGTGGCACAAGGGGAACAGGAGAAACTCAGAGTGCCGGAAGAGAAGGATCAGGCTGTTCTATGAAAAGCCATTGCACAGGGCAGGTAAATAAAACATGATATTTAAAAAAACAAAATGTTTACAATTACTTTAATGTTGTCTATAACTAACTAGCCAGGATAACATCTGCACTGATTGGCTGAACAGGTTTCACAGGTTTCTGCCCAGCTTTTATTCTGTTTATTCAATGTGTGGTTACTTTGCACAATATTCATTCTTTCTCCCTGGAGCAGTCATGGCCTCTGCAATACAAGCCCTAGCAGGCACTGACATTTTTAAAATTTGTCCTGCTAGTCACCCAGTCTCTCCTACATGTGTAATGTTTGAAGGCTTTGCTTTACCAGCCTTATCAGGCACTGACTTAGGGTTTGTATTGAAGAGCCTTCAAAACGGCCAATCAGTGGGGAAATTCCATAGATGTCATCAGTCCTAAGCAGATTGGCATCCTAGTATTCGTGCACTGAAATTATTGCCCATTGCAGGTTGCTATTATTCTGCCTATTGCACTGGTAATCTACGGTGCCGGAGGTAAGGTTTTCCACTGGAAAAAGAGATATGGTTTTTATTAAAAATGTATGTATTCAATAAAGAAATCTGAACTATTACTTACTATATTTGGTCTTTGTAAGTACAGAGCAGTTTTCAGAGCAGTGATCAAGAACCATAAAAGGTCCAAACAAGTTTGGGCAACATTCCAGTTTGATGCAGGTTTTCCTACAGAATTCTGACACCTGGTCTGATGTTCTTACCAGTTCTACTGTGGCTCGATATGTTTTTCCTTTATATCTGAAAGACAAATAAAAAGTAAAAAATGAAATGGCTTTTGAGAGCATGCCCACCCTTGGTCTATTAATGGTGAATTCACACCTTCACAGAATTCATGGAAACTCTCTGGGATTTTCTTTGTACTATAGTACTCAGAAAGCGGATGACCAAGTCGTTCCAGGTCACCTCATCTTTTCTTTAACCACTTAATCTCATGATAAAGACAAGCTGTTTAGACAAAGGAGCACTTAGAGGGTTGAGACAAACCATTTACCACTGAAAGAGCTCTTTACAATGGCCAATGAATACCGGACCTGAGTTGTCTATTAATAGTGGAGTTACACCTGGTGGATTTTCCTAATATTACTATCAAGCCTACAGTGGTCTACCCATTAGTTTGGGTGACCAATTTGTTTTGGTAAGCTGCTAGATTGCTTCTTTAGTGATCCTTCACAGATGTGTTTCCTTTTTTCTTATCCTTGGTTCTGTGGAATTTGGACCTACCTGCTGGGACTTGCGGTTCCTTAAAATTCCTTCAACACACTATAATATATATATATATTGTTTGATGCATCTTTTTGGACACTGATTGATTAGATTTTCCTTTTATTCCGTTTTTTTTTTGGTGCATGGACTATTACTTTGGTTCACATATGTGTGCACAATTTATTGATACAACATTCTGAATAATTTCACAGTGGTTTTATTCATATTGATATAAGAGTACACAATTATGACACTGATTTATATATTCATTTATTCTTGTTAGTAATATTTAATAATTTCTGATAGCGCTACACATTTTTTTTTATTATGGTCTTTGGGATTTTTTCTAGTCCTATGTGTGCTGCTTTCACATAGTTTCATTTTCTAGTCTGTAACTAATTAGCGCGGAAATTTCTCCACATATTAATGGTGATTAAAATTGATGTATAGAACATAATCAATGATGCAAGGTAAATGTATTACTACTTTTTGTCTGAATGCTATGTCACCACACAGCTGGGATATGAGGAAAAGCTACGCTTGAGCCTCACAATCATATGTGCCTGGACAGGCTATTGGCATCCTCTGCTCCTGCGGTACAAAAAAAAAAAAACGTCCTATCCAACTGACTCAATTTGCCCCTCTGTCCTAGGCCTATGACTTTAATCTGATAAGAAAAGCTTTGTAATACTTACCTGCCAGCAGCCCCAGCCCCACCTTCTACTGCTAGCATTTGTGGGTCACATGCACTTTGTAAAATACAGGATGTGTGTTTAGGATCTGTGTTCAAGTGTTAGCAACTAGATGGAACTTGGGGTTGCAAACTGGAAATTATCAAACAGGATCTCTAATCAGCTTACATCGCCATTTATGCATAAAAGCCATTTTAGTTGCTTGTGAAGTGCAGAGGGATTGACTGTCAAAAAAAAGTCTTTAACAATACTTACTTGGCTTTTAGTATCTCAGCATGTTGAGGCCACGATGGCTCATCTTGTAATTCCAATTCACGTAAAACCCGACTGGGTTTGTAAGCAGCATTGATGAGTAAAGAAAGGACCTGTAGTGGAGCGACACAAAATGTTTACTTGCAGCAACAAAGATTTTGATTAGCCTGTGTTCACAGAATGTTCACCTTACTGTATTGTCATCCTGACAGACATGCACCACTAAACACTACAGAAAAAAATCACAGAAAATGAAGATAGCACAAGTGACCTGTTGGGCAGACAGAGATAAAGATATAACTTGTGTGGAATGAGGCTGGGGATGGAAAAAGAAGGGCAATAAGCATCAGAAAACTCAGGAAGCTGAGAGGAGACTATATTACTGAGTGGAAGGCCGCAAAAAGAACAAGTGCTTACCCTGGTGGAGTGGCTACGAAGGGTACTTCAAGATAGGCTAGGGGGAGTACTCTTAGCAAATAAGTGGATGAAGGGTGTGATGAAAAGATTGAGGGAAGGGGAAAATATGCACAAGAAAACCTAAGAAGAGGAGAAAGGAGGGTATAGCTGAATGGAAGGTTGCAAAGAAACGCAAGCGCTTACTTAGATGGCTTGGCTCCAGGGTAAGATAAAAAGGGGTACTCTTTTAGAAAAAATATTAAATATAGGGTGTGGGGAGATGCCATTGAAAAAAAAAATAGCACCCTTGAGCCAACACCAAACCAATAGCTAGGCTCTGCTCTGACTGTGCAAGCAGTTCTTTAGAAGGTGCAGCTAGGATCTGTCCAAGTGCAGAAGATAAAGGATAAGGTCTTCAGGCTTCTTACTTCCACATGAAAGAAGCAAGAAAATAGATGGAAGTGGGCCCAGGAAGTCTACCTTCTAAATGCATTAGAACAAGGCTGAGCAATCACTTATTGGATGTGGTATATAAAGATGGAGAAACTTTCTTTGTCCTGGTATCCAGCCACCTATTGGCAGAGCTTACGGTATATCAAGACAACTCCTGTATCCTCCCATAAACATTACCTTTATAAAAAAAGGGATAATATAGGGCTGTATAGGTGGATGTGATTTCTTTTCGAGCTAAGATATTTAACTACTTGACAGTTTTCTACTTTAAATCACGATTTCAGCATGGGGCAAATAAGGCAACTAACAAGTTCTTACATATATCAGTGGCAAAGTAATTTAAATCACCAATTTACTGTATAATGGTGTAAAACTTTAATACACCCAGAAGGAATAATTTCATCTATTTCTGCTTACTAATGCTTAAATCTGGTGGATGCATTTTATTTGTTTTCTTAGCCTTTTTTTTTTTATTTTCACCGGAAGATTCAGACAGTAACTCACTTCCTGGTTAGGGCTTGTTCACATCACAATCTCTGTGTTTTGTGTGTTAACATGTGTTTTGAATATGTTCTAGTGCAGTTTATTTCTCCCATTTTCCCCACTAGCAAAATATTTTTAAAGGAGTATGCAACACCGAGGTCACTTCCTGCTAAGGCGTCTATCCATTGTTTGGTGTGTGTATTAGTGTAGAGAGTCTTCAGAGTGCTAAGAATGTTCCAGGTATAATAATGTTGCTGACTATTGCAACATTCTGGAGTGTTCCTTTCAGTAAGTTTTTATTGATATTTCATAAAGAAAAAAAAATACAGAGGTGTAGAAAAGTGTAGAAAAGTCGTGTTATTAGCTGTTACACAGCAAACTAACAGAGGGTTGAATAAATGTTTGCTTGTACACAACAGAGGCCATATTTAAATTGAAACTTTAAGCGTAGCAATTGGGTTAATCAATCAGAAACAGTATTGTTCCCCAACCCAGACACCCCATCAGGGAGCAAGCTGTGTCATAGGGTGGGGGGCAGCACTGCCACTGTGGTTTTCTAGCATACAATATTGTTTTAAAAAGGAAAAAAGAAGAAGAAGAAAGAAAAGCAGTACTTGCAAAATACATTAAACAGAACTTATAGAGTTGCAGATAAATTGGTTGCCAACATCTGGTAGTACGGAAAAGAAAAGGGTTATCATACATCTGATACCTAAGGTGTAGTCGTGAGGAGGTTTAGATAGAATTGTGGTAATTCTGTTTATACCAGTTTGACCACATTTCCCACTGGTTGTGTGCCTTTTTTGTGTGGCCCTCAGAAACAGCGAACATGTATTCATACGAGTAGTGTGTGTGTACCAGGTGGATTATTTCGTAGATAGAAATATAGTTGAAAGATTTCCAGTTTCTGACGATTAACAATCTGGCCGCTAATAGAATATGTACTGTTATGCACCTCACAAGAGTGGGGATGTTGTCAATGCCTATGCTGAGTAACGCCAGTTCATGTAAGGGTTATATGTAATATCCAGTTACGTTGGTGATGAGCTGGAAAACATTGTTCCAGAAGGGAGCAATGAGAAGAAGAAAGGTGCCTCTGAGTGCAGCGAGCAGCACTTTATTGTACACACAACAAGCAGACTTACAGGATGGCTAACATGTATCGTCCCAGCTCGGGGTCTCTTCCTGGTCCTGCAACTCATCCTATCCTCTAGCTGTCCAGCAGCAGAGAGATGACACAGGTAGGGGAGCCCAATCAGGAACGGTGTATCAATCCGAGGCTGCGGTTGAACGCATGCCTCGCTCGTGGACCGCACAAGTGTAATGATGTCAAAGGGGCGGTAACGCGTTTCGGAGCATGCGCAGTATTGCTCCTTCGTCAGACTGATGAGGGAAAGAAATGACACGGGGGACTTAAACAGTGAAAACTGGAAATTATTACTAGCAAAAACCGGAGCAGTCAGTGGGAGGAGAGACACAGGAACAGGAAATGCCCCGGGTCACAGCTAACAGTATTGCATAGAGAAACTTTAAAGATACCCTTTGTAATGGTATTGTGCGTTGGCACCCTAGTTTGTCAGGCCGCCATTTCGTTCAAACGCTGTCGCAAGCATCCATCTTGTGGTGCGAGCTTAGTTGACAGTGTCGGAAATGGTCATTCATACCAGCCTCATCCCCCAGCCTTTTGGCACTGTAATGACCCCCTGGGTCACTGAATGCCAGGTTCCTGCTAAGCTGACATTTTTCACACCTTTAATATACACAAGCAGCTTGACCAAGCAGGAGTTGTGTCTCCGAGGACAGCAGGGGGTCAGAGCAGATGTCCAGTGAAACTGCCTTGTAAATTCCCAAAGCCAAACTGTTAAGTTACATCTTACAATCCGTGCTCAAATCATATCTTTTTACCCAAACACAACATATTAAACAAAAAAGTAGATATTTGGGTGCCCCATAAAATACCAATCGAATTAAGTCCCAACACGGACACCTTAATTCCTAGGAAAGACAAGCTAGCGATCCGATGCCGTACAGGTCAGAGGTTATTCCAGAATAACCCATGTTTAGTGTCTAAAGATAGGACATTCCAAACCGGACCATGAAATAGCGGTTTCAAGCGTGTAACCGTTTCATATCTCCAGATATGAGTGCTTTTATGAATCTGTCAAAGCGGGAGGTCACTTAGCAGTTTATAGACTCAGAGCCATTGGCTGAGTAATTCTGGTGACACCCCCTGGAGGGTCAGAGAAAAAGACAGGGACTGAGAGAGTTCTCAGTTCTCATTCTAAGATAGAAGGCATAACACCGCCCAAGGGGAACCAAACATACCTGTTCAACTCTGAAACTAAGGTAATACCAGGACCGTTTAATGCAAGTATTTTCATCCTTTCTCTTCATATTTCTCAATTGCTGTATTGTGTCTCTATTTCTTTGTAACCCATTTTTCTGTAAATATTTTTATTTGCACCAATTTTAACCTTTCTTATAATTAAACCTTATTTTGAAAAGTGTTAACTTTGTCTCTAAGCTCTTAAACGCAACTTGACCCAAACGAACCTGCCTCCTGAAGCACGCTACTGTGTGTTACAGACGGTTATTCTAAAGTCATAATTGATATTTGTATTGTTTAGGCTAACCTATCTGAACCATCCTTGTCTGAAGTGACAGTGGGTGTGTTACAGACGGTTATTCTAAAGTCATAATTGATAGTTGTAAAATCACGAGCGTCCTCTCCGCTCATCATAACGTAGAGGTGGTGGCAGGAAAGGGTTAATCGTTTAATTAACCCGGTGACAATCGCTCTCAGTCTGCTGGCCTCTAGATTGTGGTCCCGCAAGCTGGACAATCTGTGTGCTGGGTGCAGCTGAGAGTGGCATTGTTACGCAAGTGACGGCAGGGTGTGAGATTGCTTGGTCTTGGGTCACGAGGTGGATGAGAAGGCCAGGGGTCTGATACCCGCCACCGTCACACCCTTTTCCTCCCAAGATTTTTTAGTATTTCTGATTTCATGCTTTTACTTGCACTAGCATTGAGGCTACATAAAGCAGATATTTCCTGTTCCTCCCACAGATCTAGGTTTGATGAGACAAGTTTGAGCTATTTTTTTTTTCTAGTGCCACACCATGCGCCTTAGTAGAGACTGAAAGGAGTTAAAGCGTAGTGGGATTGGGATGGGTAGGGATCTAAATAAATACAGCAGTTGTAGAAGATGAATCATTTTAAATGCTGATGACCTGCCGGACCAGATAGTGTGAATTTAGTGATTTTCTCTAGGTCCTTAGATAGGTTCTCTAGAAAGGAGACAATGTTGGTGCTGTGGAGTGAGGACACCTTCTTTATAAGTTTAAATTCCAAGTAAGAAAGGGTTTCTGTAGCCCATGTGTAAAGGTATTTGTTTTCAAGAGTGGTATGTGTGTCAATTGGTAAACCTAGTGGTAAAATGTGAGATTTAGAGGCATTCACCTTATAATAGGAAACAATACTGAATTAATTTAAAGATTGTTGTACGGAAGCCAGGGAAGTTTTAGGGTTTGGTTAACATGAGAATTACATAGTCCGCGAATAGGTTCATTTTATGCTCTGTAGATACAATTTTGAAGCCATATATATCTGGTTGGGTTCTCATTTTTTGGGCCAAGGGTTCCATAATCAAGGTAAAAATTAGGGGAGAGAGGGGACATCCTTATCTTGTGCCGTTTGAAATAAAGAAGGCTTTGATAGCACAGCGGAGCAATAAACTTGAGCTAAAGGGCATGAGTACAAGGCCATGATTGCTGGGAGAATATGAACGCAGAAGCCAAACATCTGTAGCACCAGATCTAGGTATTGCCAATGGACTAGGTCAAATACCTTCTCCACATCTAGAGAGAAGAGCATAGAAGGCATTCCTACTCTCCCAGCATGATGAATATTGTTGATCATGTTGCGTGTAGCGTCTGAGGTTTGACGGCCTTTTGTGAACACGGATTGGTCTGGGTGAATGAGGGAAGGTAGTTCAACCAATCTGTTAGCAATTACCTTGGCGTAAAGTTTAGTGTCGTAGTTGAGTAGAGAAATGGGTCGAAAATTTTGGGGTGTGGTGGGTTCCTTCCCTTGCTTTGGTATAGTAACAATCAAGGCTTTTAACATTTCTCGTGGGAATGAAGCAGAGGAAGCAGCAGCATTAGACGTTTGTGATATGATTAAGCAGGATGGGTTTGAAATTTTGGTAATATTCCCCTACAAACCTGTCTGCGTCAGGAGCTTTGTTTCTCGGAAAGGAGTCTATGGCTTTACTTATTTTAGTGGTAGAGAATGGGGCATTAAGGTCTCTTAGTTGATCAGGTAAAATACATGGAAGGTGAACCGAGTCGAGGAAGACTTGTATGTTATTTATATCAGAATCATCCTTTAGGTTATATTGGGTACTGTAATAACTACTAAATGCATCAGCTATGGCCTGTGGGTCTAATAAATTTGGTTTTGTTTGTAGGATGGTAGAAGTAAGGTAAGGGTCTTGGCGTGGTGACCTTGGGATTTGTTGGGCTAAAAGTTTCCCTGCTTTATTACCGTGAATATAGAAGGGTATTTTGAGGCGCTTCTGGTGGCGGTCAAAAGGTTTCTAACCGGTGGGATCTTAAGTCTTGCCACAGCTTAATTCGCTTCAATTTAAGGTCAGTGGAGGGATGGGTTTTGTTGAGTGTGTCAATAGTCTGAATCTCTGTAAGAAGAGAGTCAAGACGCTGCTTCCTTGTTTCTTATCCCTGGCCCCCAATTTAATAAAAATGCCTTGCATAAAAGCCTTATGCGCTGCCCATAGTGTGTTAGGATCATCAACTGAGTCTTTGTTTAAAGAAAATAAGTTCTCTAGGTTGTCTCGAAGAGAGCTTGCATATATGGTGGTTTGCAAAATCTTGGTATTCATTTGCCATAGATAGGCGGAGGGTGATTTAGGGCAGTCCTCTATAGCTATACATACTGGAGAGTGATCTGATCATGTTGTAGGTAGGACAGTGGAAGATGAAATCTTCTGGAGAGTCCATTGGTCTGTTACGAACAGGTCGATTCTCGAGTACGTGTTGTGGCAAGAAGGAGAAGAACGTGTAGTCCCACTCTTCCAACAAGTTGGCATCTCCACACATTGTATAGTTTGAAAGAGGACAGAAGGGTGTTCAGCGCCGGTCTGCTTCTCGAGTTAAAGACCGAGGAGTCTAGATCCGGGTCTGGGGTAGCATTAAAGTCCCCACACCAAATTGCTGCTCCTTGTTGGATTGAGGGTACTTTTTTGTGTTGTTTCCGGAAAAAGCGAATTTGGTGGACATTTGGTGCGTACACATTGATGATGGTATATTTAGCACTGTTAATAGTGCAGTGGGGGATGAGGAACCGACCTTCACTGTCCCTAATGCATTCTTGTAGCTGAAAGGGGAGAGAGTAATTGAAAGAGTTTCTTGTGCGCATAAGATATCGCATTGATTTTGGTTAGCAAGTTTCCAGAGTGATGCTCTTTTTACTGGGTGGTTGAGGCCCTTGGCGTTAATTGAGAGGGTTTTGATGGTCATTAGTCAATACTTCCTTTGGTGTGGGGTTCACAAAACGTAGAGTTTGTGTACAGGTTTCCAGAGTTGGTCCTATAGCTCTTCCTATGCAGTAGGTACAACAGGTACCAAGGAAGGGCAACAGTGGGGTGAAAAGTTTTAGAGGCCGATTGCGGCCACTCACCAAAGGGGACTGCATTTAGTTAGTGTTCCTGCTGCATCTTAGCGATAATGAATTTTATTATTTCGTTGGGGTAGTGAGTAATTGCTGCGTTCTGTTCCTCCGCTGTTTTCCATCGGGGTAGTGGTAGTCGTGTCCTGGATGATGTTCCAATCTGTTAAAAGGCATAGTCCGTCCCGGAGTGAGGGTACGCTTTGTTTGGAGCCATTGTAAGTGATCGGCATTTTAACAGGGGCCAACCATTGGTATTGAATTTGGTGATTTCCCAGGGCTTTAGCGATTGTGGTTAGTTGCCTATGATGCTGCAGCGTGTGCTGGGATAAGTCTACAAAGATTTGAAGGGTCGTGTAAGGGTCTGGTAGAGATCCCAACGTTATCTTTTGCATAAGCTGTTCTTTCACATGGTAAATGTGAATATGGAACATCACATTTCTAGGTGTAGTTCCAGGTAGAAATGGGGGTTTTGGGAGCCTGTGAATTAGATCAATGATCGATTCTATGTTTTTCAGCTCAGGTAGTGGAACCTTGATCAAGGTCTTGACAAATGAGAGCAAATCTGAGACTAGCACTGTCTTAGGTATGCCACTTATTTTTACGTTGTTGCGGCAAGCTCGGTCTTCAATATCTGCCAAATCTGTTCTTCTTTGGTCACTGTGTGCATCTATAAGGTCATTGACTAGATTAGCAACATCCCCCATGTTTGTGTCTATGTTACACCTTGTCTTCTAGAACAGTGATACTGTGGTCAAATTTATGCAGAGAGGAAAGTATATCATGTTGCAAGGAGCTCCTGAGAGATATGAGCATCTCTTTCAGTGTAGTATCTATGACTGGTTGGCCTGCAGTAGGGTAAGAGGTGATGGGATCAGACCATGCCGCTTGCTGATAGTGTGTGTGGGATGGATGGCTCACCTCATGTTGGTCAGCTGCAGGGTAATCCAACCTCCTCTGTACTTTGGCAGGGCTTTCGGATGCTGGTGTTCCTGGGGGAGAAGCTGGAAGGATTGATCCGGAGAGCAGGGCAACGGGAGAGCTTCTGCTGGATACCGCTGGGATGGGAGAGCCACGGGCTGCCTTGCAGCAGGTCTGGCCACAGCCCCATCTTGGCCACTCCGCTTGGCTGGCTAATACAAAGTCTGTACATTTCCTCAGGCAGTATTCTTCTTTCCGCTTAAAAGACATGCCGCTGTGGAGTGAGGGTATGCAATGGAGGTGCTAAGCGAGCCTCGGGAGAGAAAAAGAGACGCTTTTCATTTCACTCTGTGAAGAGCCTGTCTTTTACACGGCCATCTTGCCCGCACGCTGGCCACGCCCCAGTTCTGGAGTGTTTTAAATGCATTGCGGTGCAGATAAAATGCATGCCGTTGTATTTTTTGAAGGAAATGAATTTAACACAGTTGTATGAACTAGAGTTATTGGAAAACAATGAATTTACTGTGCATGCATTGCAAAAAAAAAAAAAAAAAAACCACACACACCTGAAAGCATCTGGTGTGGACAAGCCCTCAAGGTGTTTCCACCCCACTGGAAGAGCAACAGAGACACCCCTGCACAGCAGCATTGTCAATCGGGGTAGTGTTAGATACACTAGCAAATTTAGATGGACTTGACAATAAAGTGAAGGCAAACTACAGCTACCATTTTTTAAGCAGTTACAGCGACATGTTTTACTTTTGGAAAAAAGGTTTTACCTAAATCAATTAATGCCGAACATTGTGAACACCCTTATCAGCTTTATATGCTCTGTTGCATTCCTCTGATGCTTTTGCTGGACAGCCTGGCTTGTTAAAATTTTTTAAAAAATACCAGACTTGCTGGCTGGTTTACTAGGTGAAAAAAGGAATGAAAATCCTAAGGGCTAGTTCACATAATTTCTGCGTTCCAGATGCATTTCTGCATGCATGTTTTTGATAGGTTCCAGTGCATTTTTGATGTGTTCTAGTGAGTTTTTCCTCATTTTTTTCCTTTCTCAAATAAGGACATGTGTGTTCTTGATGATTTTTGCCAAGTTCTATACATGTTATGATTTTATTGACTGCACTGGTGTGAACTAGGGCCATTGGAATCCATGTTAAACACATGCGTTTTTGATGCCGAAAAAAAACACACAGAATGCATCAGAGTGTGACCCACCTCTAAAAAGGAAACTAATGCAGCGAACACATCTGAAGACTGGTAAGCTGCAATATATTAATAGTTGTTTTTGTGTTTAATACCGCTTTCATTTCTACCCTGAACATTTAAAGCAAGGCAAATTACTATTCTAAATTTGTCCAACACAGGGTAAATTCTATGGGTTCTCTCAGTAACTATGTAGTGGTGTGCCCCTTTATCCAGATTCGGGTGCAAGTTCCTTTAACTCAACTCCCCACAATCCTCTGGGCTCCCAGCATCCCCTGAGTTCCTGGACACGCCCAGGGAGTATAAATGCCAGCTCCTCCGAGCTTCCTGTGCTCAGAGAGATCCTGTCTGATGGGACAGCAGTGACTGGGCAAGTGAGCTGTCCCCAGGTGCTGGGTCCTTATCTGCCAAGTCTGGTGTGCGGGCCACCAGCAGCAAGCACAAGAGCACGCAGCATCTATCCAAGCCCCAGTCACTGGAGAGGACTCTGTTACAATCCATGTGGAGAAGTTGTCCAAGCAGTGGGGTGGTCCTATCTACAGCCCCCAGAGCCTCCTGAAAGTCAGCATTAGCAGAGCCAGTGTGAAGTCTGTGTCAGCAGGAAATCCCTCAGCTCACAGTAGGCTGAATGAACGATTAACATCTTGGGACACGTGAGATTTCTCTAGCTCTCTATCCTATCAGTAAACTGAACTCAGAGCACTCTGCTGCCATCCAGTGGCCATTCATAGGACTGCAGTAGAATTGTTTTCATAGGTTTTATGTCTGTTTCCCCACTCCTCATGCTGCCGTTTTGTACTGCAAACCTCTGTTCACACGATCTCCTGTGTAATCTAAGTTGATTTTCATTGTTAAGTAAAGTAGACATTGCACATCACCACTGGCCTGATCATTTGGCTGATACACTTACATAACACTTGGCGTCACAAACAGGATCAGCCACGGCAGTCAGTGGTGAGGGAAGCAGCACTGAGGGTGTCAAACAGTCTGCCATAGCTTCCCTTTTGCTGGCAGGATTGCTACCACAGCAACTGCCTAAGTACACAGGACCAGATCAGGACTTGGATGACTGGATTAGGAGATTGCGGGGCTTGATCCGGTCATGTGGGGTTCCACCCACACAGCAGGCAGATCTGGCCATTAATGCCCTTGAAGGGGAAGCAAGGAAGTTAATTTTTCACCTTCCAGCAGAGGATCAGGATTCCCTAGACAAGATAATCAGCCGCTTGGAAGCAGTGTACACCCAACCGTTTGCATTAGGGGATCTTAGGGCTCGCTTTATCAGTAGAAGGCAGAGAGTGGGAGAATCCATTCCGCAGTACGCTCTGGAACTGCAGGATATAGCAGCCGAGATCCGACACCATGAGAGGAGGCGAGCAGGATGTGCTGGCTGGAGTGATACAGACGGGTGGCTGAAGGATTGGTTTTTGGATGGGCTTCTGTCTGACAAAGTCAGGGAAAAGCTACAAGAAAAGGACAGAAGTAATCCAAACTTAAAATTCCACAAAATTTTACAAGCAGCTATCCTGTATTCAGAGCTCAGAAGTGCGAGTGCGGACGTTCTCATGGCCAGCACAGGGGATAAACCATGTAAACCGCCACAAACTGAACAAATAGCTCCATGGGAGGTGGCCATCCACAAGCTGACAGAAGGAATGGCCCAGCTCCAGACAGAACTTGCCACGCTGAGGCGCGAGCGGGATAATCCCAGGGAGAACATCCCTTCATGGAGAAACCGATCACCGCCCCGCGGGCGACCAAGGAGGGAGAGGTCACCCTCCCCATGTTGGGGCTGTCAGCAAAAGGGACATTTCTTGAGGGACTGTACTGATCAAATACCAAGTGGGCCATTAAACCCAGAGCGCCCCGCTGCTAGGAGTCAAGCAGTGGGGCGGTCCAGCAAAACGACTCCCCAGTCCCACATGGAGGATGTGGGGGGGTCGATTGCCCTGTGGTACATGGGTACTTCGATGGCCAAGAGATAAGAGTGTCTCTTCGACACTGGCTCCCAAGTCACTATTCTACCAGAACCTTTGTTCCAGCAATCCTTCCCAAAGAAGAAAATAAGTCAGGATACCCTATGGACCTCACTGACAGCTGCCAACGAACTTCCTATAGAAGTGGTTGGGATTACCTGGATGAAGGTAAAACTGTGGGGACAGGACCTTGGCCAAAAAAGGTGTGGTGGTTACAGGTGCATCCGGAAAAGGACAGCCGCAGGGGATATTGGCCATGAATATCATCCAGGGGCTGAAGCCTGAGCTGTTGAAACAATGTCCTACACACCTGGGACCACCTAAAGAAGTTAGAAATCTGCTTCTTACCTTGGCAGCACTAAAGGACAAACACGTGGCCGATGCCCTATTACGGTACCCTTTAGTACAACCACAGCAAGATGTGGATGAAGAGGCAGAAGAAGAAGAAATTCCACCCATAATGAGGGCTAGACCTAAGAGTCAACACGTTTGGACCTCATCCATGTATTGGAAGAGTATAACTGGGCGGAAATACAGAAGAATGATCCTGTGATTGCCCCAGTAAGGGAGGCGATGCAGTTACGGCGGTGGCCCAGTAGAAGAGAAAGATCGCGACTGCTGCCAGAGACACGAAAACTGTTGGGTGAATGGTCACGTTTCCTCTTGAGAAATGGCATATTGTATCCCAGAATAATGTTCCCCATGACTCTTTGGGAACCTGGCAGGTCGTACTGTCACGGGCCAGAGCTAGACAAGTGGCAGAAAGAATCCATGTGGAAGGAGGACATTGGGGTGTCCACAAGACATTCGCCTGGTTCAAAAGGCAAGCCATGTGTGTGGGGCTGTTCCAGTTGATCAATCAGATATTTCAACACTGCGCGGTATGTTCCGTGACAAAAGGGGCTGAGGCCCAGGTGCCTCCCATGACTTGGAACACGTCAGCCCCATTGGAAGTACTGACAGTTGATTTTCTCACCCTGGACATGTCAGAAGATGGACATTGCCATGTCCTTGTTATGGTGGATCACTTTACTAAGTTTGCAGTAACTGTGCCAACTCATGACCAGACTGCAAACACTGCAGCCCAAGCAGTGTGGAAGCACTTCTGTCTCCCTTATGGCTGCCCTCAGAAGATACATTCAGACCAAGGGCCCTGCTTTGAAAGTGAGTTCTTCCAGGAATGGTGTCGCTCCTTAGGTATCAAAAAGACGCATATGACCCCATACCACCCACAGGGTAACGGAGCATGTGAGAGGTTTAATCGCACCCTGATACAACTGTTGAGAGGACTGGCCCGTGAGAAACGAACCAGATGGACCCATTACTTGGCTGAAGTGGTTTGGAAGTATAACCATACTGTGCACTCAGCGACAGGTCGCTCTCCTTACCATGTGATGTTCAGCCGTACTCTTGGGGGACCCACAGATCTATGGGGTGTTGTCCCCACTGAAGAACTGGAGTATACTCCAGCATCCTGGATTCAAGAGTGGAGGCGACGCCTGTCAGAAGTCCAACAGTTCATAAGGATCAAACCTGGGTGGAACAAGAAGAGTCAGGAACGGAGGTCTTTGACCTGAAACCTGGAGACAGGGTCCTAATCCGGCGCAAAGGTACACATCAGCAGGGTAAGCTACCAACCCCATGGGAGGAAGTGCCTGGAGTTGTGTTACAGCAACCCATCCCAGGAGTGCCAGTCTATGACATCCAGAAGGAAAGTACTCAAGAAAGGCCGAGACGGCTACACCGCAGGCTCCTTAAACCTTTTAGAAGCTACAGGGAGATTCCTGGTAGTTCAACTAGAGAGCCAGAAGAACAGGGTTATGAGCCACCAGTAGCAGCCCCAACAGAGAATCAGTGTTGGCTATTTCCTGTTCCCCCCCTGCTACCTCCAAGTCTCTAAGGAGAGATTATGGGTACAGACGATACCGTGCAGCGCAATGATTGCTAAGCTCAGATTCCTACTCCTGCTGTGGAGCCCTCTGACGCACTGTCTACGGAGAGGCCTGAAAGTGAGGATGTACCCTTTGCCTGCTCCTGGAGAAGAGCCTGAACCTCAACCCTTGAGATGCTCTCAGAGGCGCAACTTTGGGACACCACCTGGACGCTTTGCACAAGAGAACTTTGTATGGTCTGTGAACTCGCCTGGAATCCAAGTTCAAGTGGGGTGGAGTGTGTAGTGGTGTGCCCCTTTATCCAGATTCAGGTGCAAGTCCCTTTAACTCAACTCCCCACAATCCTCTGGGCTCCCAGCATCCCCCCCCGAGTTCCTGGACACACCCAGGGAGTATAAATGCCAGCTCCTCCGAGCTTCCTGTGCTCAGAGAGATCCTGCCTGATGGGACAGCAGTGACTGGGCAAGTGAGCTGTCCCCAGGTGCTGGGTCCTTATCTGCCAAGTCTGGTGTGCGGGCCACCAGCAGCAAGCACAAGAGCACGCAGCATCTATCCAAGCCCCAGTCACTGGAGAGGACTCTGTTACAATCCATGTGGAGAAGTTGTCCAAGCAGTGGGGTGGTCCTATCTACAGCCCCCAGAGCCTCCTGAAAGTCAGCATTAGCAGAGCCAGTGTGAAGTCTGTGTCAGCAGGAAATCCCTCAGCTCACAGTAGGCTGAATGAACGATTAACATCTTGGGACATGTGAGATTTCTCTAGCTCTCTATCCTAGCAGTAAAACTGAACTCAGAGCACTCTGCTGCCATCCGTAGAACTGCAGTAGAATTGTTTTCATATGTTTTATGTCTGTTTCCCAACTCCTCATGCTGCCGTTTTGTACTGCAAACCCCTGTTCACACGATCTCCTGTGTAATCTAAGTTGATTTTCATTGTTAAGTAATGTAGAAATTGCACATCACCACTGGTCTGATCATTTGGCTGATACCATTACATAACAACTATACACCCTGCTTTTACCACTTCTGGACCGGAAGATTTTCCCCCTAAATGACCCGGTCCTTTTTTGCGATTCGGCACTGCGTTACTTTAACAGACAATTGCACAGTCATGCAACGCTGTACCCAAATAAAAGTGATGTAATTTTTTCCCCCACAAATAGTGCTTTCTTTTGGTGGTATTTGATCACCTGTGCGGTTTTTATTTTTTGCGCTATAAACAAAGCACAGGTACGACGATTCGCGCAGCCAAGCCAGCCTGCCGCAGTATATAGAGTATCTCACAAAAGTGAGTACACCCCTCACATTTTTGTAAATCGTTTATATCTTTTCATGTTCCAATACTGAATAAATTACACTTTGCTACAATGTAAAGTAGTGAGTGTACAGCTTGTATACCAGTGTAAATTTGCTGTCCCCTCAAAATAACTCAACACACAGCCATTAAAGTCTAAACCGCTGGCAACACAAGTGAGTACACCCTATGTGTCAATATTTTGTGTGGCCACCATTACTTTCCAGCACTGCCTTAACCCTCTTGGGCATGGAGTTCACCAGAGCTTCACAGGTTGCCACTGGAGTCCTCTTCCACTCCTCCATGATGACGCTGGTGGAGTTTAGAGATCTTACGCTCCTCCACCTTCCGTTTGAGGATGCCCCACAGATGCTCAATAGGGTTTAGGTTTGGAAACATGCTTAGCTAGTCCATCACCTTTACCCTCAGCTTCTTTAGCAAGGCAGTGGTCGTCTTAGAGAAACCATAACTGAACATGATCCAAAAACACTGCCGTTTTCTCTGGCCAAACAGGCAGTGGAAGGTTTCTTACCTTAGTGCATAGAATACATTAAGGTAAAAAAAAAAACCTTTAGAGTTTAGAACCACTTTAATGATCCCTTACATTTATTAACCATCTTAGTGCTCACTAGCTCATCCAATTCTCTCTTTCAATGTTTCAAAATTTGTATTAGAATCCCCTTCATTCTTATGAAGCCTATATGTTTGAGCTGCAGTAATGCATAAGTTGTGGCAACATGGCAACTCATGGTACATACGTTGTGCTATTTATTTATTTTTTATGGCACCCCAGAGCAGTACAGGCAATGCACCATGTTACAAGTTTTGTGTCATCCAATTTTTCAGTACATTTTGAAGGGTTGACAACCCATTATTTTTAATGGCCTGCTTTAAACGCACCTCAAATATGTAAATGGGCACTAACACAATATAGAAAGAGATTTGACACTATTGCGGTTATTCATACTTAACTGGCTATAAAGAAAAAAATGGAATTTCTGTCTTACAATAAAATCCTTTTCTCGGATGTTCATTGATGGACACCGTTCCATATCTTATTTGACCCTTGGGTTATGCTGCTCTTCTTGGGAGTAGGACACTAGGCGGAAAAGTTAAAAATGCTTGACTACGCCCCTAGGGCAGTCCCAGGGGATATACTCCCACTTCCTGCTACAGGATCTCAGTTTTGTAACAAGCAGGGTCAGAAGAATACATAGCCCAACTCCACAGAGGGGTGGGTGCTGAGTCTGTCAAACATCAGAGAAAAGGATTTTAAAGTAAGACAAAAATCCCATTTTCTCTTTCGTTCATTGACAGACATGGCTCCATATCTTCTTTGCCCTTGGGACGTCCCAAAGCAGTGTCAGCATGAGGGGTGTGAAAAACACAGCAATAAACAGAATTCCCAAAAAGGGCTAAGCGTAGCCAACCATGTAACCAAAGAGCTCAACCAGAAACAACTGGAGAATAAACGAAACAAGGCCGCCAGGTCAGAGTAGTGTTGGAATTAAAAACAAATTTATTGCAATGCACTTACATTTAAGAGAATTAACATCAGCATTCAGGTGAAAAGCATGGATCCCCAACGATAGGTGCCGAGGGGTGGTTGGGACGCAAGCACCCAGCCACAGGTGTGTTCACAGATCCAGGGATGGAGGATGGGGAGTGGATGGTCCGGAGATCCCGAGGGAAGGGGATCTCGCTGTGCCTCCTCCTCCTGGGGACATCTGCGGCGCACAGCCGCAAGCCGGATGCAGCGTCACAAGACACTGCCGGTTCCTCCATGGAAGTCGGCAGGAGACAGCTGAGACTGTGGAGAGGGCGGGCCGCAACGTCGTTTCAGAGGATCAACCTCCTTCGTCAGGCTGGCCCCTCCACTTGAGATGCTTTTATCATGCCACAGGGGAGTGACAGGAGTAGAATATTATCGCTAATTGGTACTACTAGGGAACTGCTAGTGATTTTAACATGCGTTTTTCTTTTTTTTTTTAGATATACATACATTTTTTCCATATGTATGCTTTCATGTGTATATACATTTTTAATATGTACTTTGTAATGTTGACCATTTTTCATTTTATTTCATTGTTTTTCATTTAGACATGGCATCTTTTCCCCCTCTTTTTTACACATGCAGGTGCACACACCGTTGTTTAGTAGGTGCACCTTATTATTATTTTCACATTCAGATATTGCCTATAGTCCCTTAGCCTTCCTTGTTTTTAAGTCCATACACCTCCTTTTCCTTCCCTCAATAGCAGTTCCCTAGTAGTACCAATTAGCGATAATATTCTACTCCTGTCACTCCCCTGTGGCGTGATAAAAGCATCTCAAGTGGAGGGGCGGGCCAGCCTGATGGAGGAGGTTGATCCTCTGAAATGACATTGCAGCCCGCCCTCTCCACAGTCTCAGCTGTCTCCTGCCGACTTCCGTGGAGGAACCGGCAGTGTCTTGTGACGCTGCATCCAGCTGTGCGCCGCAGATGTCCCCAGGAGGAGGAGGCACAGCGAGATCCCCTTCCCTCGGGATCTCCTCACCATCCACTCCCCATCCTCCATCCCTGGATCTGTGAACACACCTGTGGCTGGGTGCTTGCGTCCCAACCACCCCTCGGCACCCATCGTTGGGGATCCATGCTTTTCACCTGAATGCTGATGTTGATTCTCTTAAATGTAAGTGCATTGCAATAAATTTGTTTTTAATTCAAACACTACTCTGACCTGGCGCCCTTGTTTCGTTTATTCTGCATGTCTGGAGGGATCCCTCACCTCTTCTAGGAGCAGCCGGTCTTGCACCTCAACATAATTGGACTCCCTCCCCCACATATACTACAGAGACCATCTCATCTTTCAACCCAGGACACCACACTGAAGCACACCTGTGGACAGGTTTTTTGGATTTAGGACTATGTGCCATATATAACATTATGTACAGTCCTTCATTATGTGATTGCAATGAGCACTGATCCATCGATCCTGGTAGGTGTAGTATTGTTTTGCAGAAACAACTGGAGCTCACCTACCAGGAAAAAATACACCCTCAAGAGGCAGAACCCTCTGAAACAGTGCCCTGCAAAACTTTGCGACTAAAATCAGCATCCACAGATGCCAACACATCCACCTTGTAAAATTTTGTGAATGTGTATACAGACGACCAGGTGGCCGTCTTGCAAACCTGGACCACTGACACCGGATGATGGAAGGCCCAGGAGGCACTAAGCAACCTCGTAGAATGCACCTTAACAGGGAAAAGAGTAAGCTGACCCTTTATGGAATAGGCCCGCACCACCGTCTAATCCATCTGGAAATGGTGGCAGCAGATGCAGCCTGCCCCTTACGAGAACCATCCGTAAGGACAAATAAGGACCTAAGTCGGATCGACTTAGTCACCGCCAAATACACCCTTATAGCCCATACCCCATCCAGAGAATGTAATGCAATTTCTTTAGGGTGTTTAGGCTTAGGACTCAATGAAGGTAACAATATCTTCATTTAAGTGGAACACTGAGATGACCTTAGGAAGGAACGACTGATGGGGACGTAATACCACCCTATCCCTGTGGACCACCAAGCAAGGTGGACAGGACAACGCAGCCAGCTCTAAAACCCTGCGTGCAGAAGTAATCCCTACCAAGAAAGCCACCTTCAGTGACAGAGTAAGCAGAGGAAGTTCACGAATATGTTCAAAAGGCGGTTTTTGAAGAACCGACAATACCAGATTAAGATCCCATGGAGGAACTAAGGACCTTATCGGAGGTGCCAAGTAGCGGACCCCCTGCATGAAAGTGTGAACCAAAGAACTTGTAGCCAACAGCCGTTGGAAGAAAATTGCCAAGGCCGAAATCTGGCC
Organism: Pelophylax lessonae; assembly: GCF_965119305.1. NCBI lineage: Eukaryota > Metazoa > Chordata > Amphibia > Anura > Ranidae > Pelophylax > Pelophylax lessonae. The sequence goes on from NC_138775.1 coordinate 91,944,729, forward strand.
CTTGATGGTACCAAGGACCAAACACTGATGGACACCACCTTTAGAAATTCCAGCAGACGTGACGTGGAAAGAGAACGGGGGAAACCCCCCGAGACTTACACCAAGTAATATATGCCTTTCAAACTCTATGATAAATCTTCCTGAGAAGTAGAAGTAGATTTCCGAGCATTTATCAGAGTAGGAAAAACTGAATCTGACAACCCTCTGTCCTTCAGTACCTGGCATTCAATAGCCAGGCTGTTAAAGCCAGCGACCGTAAAGCAGGATGGACAGGGCCGGTGCAAGGATTTTTGACACCCTAGGCAAAACTTAATTTTGCCGCCCCATTGGCTACGCCCCTGACTCCACCCCTTTGTCAGCGTTAAATGGTTTTATTCAACCCTCTAACTGCTACATCTGCAAGAAGGCTTGTTCATTTAAAAAACAATTGACTTACTAGCAGGATCAGTATGTGAAAACAAAAGCGAGAAAACCTAAAAGCAAGAAAGAAAACGAATGCAGTCACCCATCTAAGAACTAGTAAGCTGCAGTACAATAAATATTTTGCTTTGCTTTACCACTTGCCGACTGCCCGCCGCAGTTTTACTGCGGCAGGCTGGCTAGGCTGCGCAAAACAACATGGCTCTATGTCAATCGCGCGCGTGGTGCTGGGGGGCAAGCACGTGCTGCCGTTGGCGCGCTCCCCTACTAGACAGCAGGGATGCCGATCCACGGGACAGGTGGCCGTGAATGCCGATGGGCACCCGCAATCGTTCCCCACTGAGAGAGAAGGACGGTCGGCTGTTGTAAACACAGCTGAGCATTCTCCCTGGAATGATCACAGAGAGCCTGTGATCCTTCTATGTAGGTTTACATGTCTCTATGGTAATTTCAGAAGCCCCCCCCACACAGTTAGAATCACTCCCCTAGGCTCACATTTAACCCTTTGATCACCCTGGGTTAACCCCTTCCCTGCCAGTGTCATTACCGTAACAGTGCATATGTATAGCACTGATTACTGTAGTAATGTCACTGGTACCCCCCCAAAAAAAAAGTGTCAAAAATGTCAGTTAGGGGTCCGATCTATCCTCTGCAATGTCGCAGTCCCGCTAAAAATCACAGATCGCCGCCATTACTAGTAAAATAAATAAAATTGACATAAATCTTTACTCTAGTTTGTAGACGCGATAACTTTTGCGCAAACCAATCAAAATACGCTTATTGCGATTTTCTTTTACCAAAAATATGTAGCAGAAAACAAATTGGACTAAAATGATCATTAATTTAGATTTTTAAATTTTTTTTTTTTGGGAATGTTATATAGCAGAATTGTCGCTCTTTTTTTGTTTATAGCACAAAAAAAAACAAAACAAAAAAAAAAAAAAAACAAAACAAAAACGCAGAGGTGATTAAATACCACCAAAAGAAAGTTCTATTTGTGTGAAAAAAGGACATCAATATTATTTGGGTACAGCGTTGCACGACCGCGCAATTAAAATAACGCAGTGCCGAATTGCAAAATATGGCCTGGTCATTAAGGGGGCAAATCCTTCTGGTCCTTCTGGTCCAGAAGTGGTTAATACCACTTTAAGTGCTGGTTCACACTTGTGCGATGTCAGACATTGCATGTGATTCACACCACATTGCTGCCCAGATCACATGCAATGTCTCTGCGATGTGATTTCAGCCATACAAACTGTAAGGCTGAAATCGCATCGCATTTGCACCAAAATGGTGCAGGTCCCTATTTTTGGCCCGCACTGGAATTGGATCGCATGGATATTCACACCTATGCGATCTGATTCCTGCACCATTTCACAGTTCGCACTGCGATCTTTGAACCAATCTGGGGGTGTCATTAACCTTACATTGACACCCCCAGCGATTCACAGATCTCAGTGTGAACCAGTGTGCAATTCTGGTGCGATGCGGGAATCAGCACTGAATCGCAGGGTTTCCCACATCGCACCAGTGTGAATCGGGACTAGTGCCAGTTCACATTTGTGCGATGCGGGAACGCTGCGAATATACAGCGTGTTCCCGCATCGCATCCGCACCTCTGGCAGTTCACACTGCCATATGCGATACGCAGGGGGCGTCAATTAAAAGTTAACGACACCCCCAGTTGCGATCGCATATCGCAGTGCGATCTGCAAGTTCGCACAGAATCGGATCGCACAAGTGTGAACCACTATGTGATCCAATTCTGCTGCAGCAAAAAAAAAGCCTCATGTGCGAGTTTATTGCGGATGCGGTGCAAATTCAGCCATACAAAGTGTATGGCTGAACTCGCATCCGCACATGAGATTGCATGTAATGAAGGAGCAGTGCGCTCCGAATTACATGCGATCTCTGTCATCGCACTAATGTAAACCGGGGCTTAATGGATAAAGGTAATAAAGTAATTCTGTTATACATCAATGTATAGGGAGATGATGGGAAGGAAGGAGTTTATTATTAACATTAACAGAAAGGGGTAAAAAGGTATTTCCAGTGCTGGCAAAGACAGAGAGAGAAGGGTGGGGGAGAAGGGAGACAGAGGGGGGGGGGAGTTTAGGGAGACAGGGAGAGAAGGGGGGGGGCAAGTTCTGGAGGGTCTGGTTAGTAAAAGTGTTACCTCACTTGGAATGATCCCCGACTCATTCAGCAGCTTCTCAGTGTGACTGTCGGCTGATTCTTTTTAATCTTCCCGCCCACCTTTCCTTCACAGACGGAGCAGACAGGAGGGGGAGGGGGCAGAAGAGATGTGTGAAGCCCAGGGCACACACGCTGCAGCCATGCTGGAGACCTGGAGTGGATGAGAGATGAGAGATACAGACAGGTCTCACACTGTCACCTCTCTCTTTAACTGATCATAGAGGCGCGGCACCAGCCGCCTCTGTTCTCACACATGTCAGACTGTCAGGGACTCAGAGGGAGACCCTGATGAGTCTTTGCAGAGCCGCAAACGGAGAGGAGAGGGACAGACTAAGAGGGGGAAACCAGCAGCCAGGCGCCCTAGGCAGCAGTGCGCTCTAGGCGACTGCCTAACTTGCCTAGTGGTAGCGCCGGCCCTGAGGATGGAAGATTGGTCCATGAGACAAAAGACCTTCTCCGAGAGAAAGCCGCCAAGGGGCGTCGGCTACCAGTTTTACCAGGCAGTACCAAGACCAACGAGGGCAGTTTGGGGCCACCAGCATGATTGGAATCCCTTCTGCCCCGATTCTGGGCAGAAGTCCCGTGAAAGAGCTGGAGCGGAGGAAAGGCATATGAGGTGATACCCAGGGGGCCACCAGAGCATCTGCGGCATCTGCCAGAGGGTCTCTAGACCTTGCCACAAACCTCTGAACTTTCCTGTTGATGCGGGAGGCTAACAGGTCCACATGGGGGTCCCCCACTGGAGACATAGTTGTTAAAACACCTCTGGGTGAAGGGACCATTCACCCAGACTCAGGGCCTGCTGACTGAGATAGTCCGCCTGCCATTTTTCCACCCCTGGAATGTGCACAGCAGAGAGGGCTGGAACAAAACGTTCTGCCCACCTTAAAATCCTGGCCACTTCTTTGGTCGCCAGGGCACTTCTGGTGCCCCCTTTGATGATTGACATATGCCACCTCCATGGCATTGTTCGACTGAATCCTTACCAGGCACCCTTACAGACAATCTGTTCACTGGGACAGGCAAAGGCTGATCGCCCGAACTTCCAGGATGTTGATCGGCAGACTGGACTCCTTCCGAGACCAGAACCCCTGGAAATCACTGTCCAGTACAGGGGAAGAAAGACCTCCCCTGCGGAAGAGTCGGTGAATGAAGCCACCATAATAGGGACCCCCTCGCACCCCGCCTCAACAGGATCAGAGTGGCCAGGGACCATGGAATCTTGTCCCACTTGGCCAGAATCTCCTTTTGCAGAGGTCTGGTATGGATTTGAGCAAACGGAACTGCCTGAAAGGTGGAGACCAACAAGACCAGCACTTGCATGCCAAGTCCTGAGAGAAGACAGGTAGTTGGATAACAGAAGCTGAATCGCATGCTGCAACTTCAGATAGCACCCTGGCTGTGGCTGAATCTAGAGTCAGACCCAGGTAGTCCAGTTTGTTGGACAGAGTTAGAGCTGATTTCTGAAAATTCAGTGTCCAGCCAAACTCTTGCAGAGTCCGTACAGTAATGTCCAGATCTTCCTGCAGAACAGACGGAGACTCTGCTTGCAGAAGGCGATCGTCCAGGTACCCCAGTACCACGATCCCTCTCTGCATGATCAAGGCCAAAACTTTTGTGAACACCCAAGGAGCTGAAGCGAGACCAAGGGTAACGCCATAAATTGATATTGCTCCTCGCGAACAGCAAAGCAAAGAATACGCTGATGCCTAACATATATTGGAATATGAAGGTAAGCGTCCTCGATATCGATAGAGGCCAGAAAATCCCCTTGATGAAGGGATGCCACTACCGTGCGAATGGATTCCATTCTGAATTTCTGAACTCGCAGTTAAGGACCTTGAGGTCCAAGATTGGACAGACCTTGCCCTCCTTCCTTGGAACAGTAGAAAGGTTTGAATAAAACCCTTGAAAACATTCTGACTCTGGAACTGGTACGAGGACTTCCAGTGAGAGCAAATCCTGAACAGCCCAGATCCGGGGACAGGGGCAGGTTGGAAGGAAAGAACCTTGCTAGGGGCGAAGACCGAAACTCGATTTTGTAACCAGACCGGATCGACTCGTGGACCCATTTGTCTTAAATTAAGGAAGTCCACGGTTCCGGAAAGAAGCAAAGACATCCCCCCACCCAATGTATGGGTGAGGGCGTCCCTTCAGGCAGAGGACGACTTGTCTGTGATGCTAGCGGAGCTCGCTTTTGAGTTACCAATCCAGGGTCTCTTGGAACCTCCCGAGAAGGCATGGGAGGATTTTGAACCCTTGTCCTGCGTCCCAGCGGGACGAAAGGACCACGTGTGAGCTGAAAAGACAGGACCACGTTTTCAGCGAGGCTCTCTGCTTTTAGTGACCTGTGGAAGCAGGGTGCACTTACCTCCCGTGAGACCTTTAATAAGGTCTTCCATAGATGATCCTCCGCAAAGGGAAGATCTGTCAGCACCTTTTTGGAAGCCTGGTCTGCAGACCAGCACTTCAGCCAAATCATGCGGTGAAGGGTAACCACAGTAACAGACGCCCTGCAGGCTAATGGGGCTGTGTCCCGGGAGGCATCGCATATATACTGTAACCCCTGTATCAGCTGGTCCGCCAATTCTGCCAGCTCAGCCTCAGGGAGATGTTGAACCCCTTCCAAATCCTGGCGCAGAAGCTTTGCCCTTTCCGTTAAGATCTGAGATACCAAGGTAATGGCGAACACCAGCCTCAAGATTGACCGAGCCACGGTGAACAGGTGGCGGACCAGAGATTCAGCCTTCCTGTCTACAGGGTCTTTAAAAGCATCCTCCACAGGTAGCAGAGTGACTTTATTCAACCTGGAAACCTGAGGATCCATCACTGGTGGGACTGTCAGTTTCTTTAGAGGGATTCCACACAGGGATACCTCCTAACGAAACGCTTAGGTATCCCAACCATGCATTTTAGGTAACCCCACTGACCAGCGATAATCTCCATTTTTAAAGTTTTCTGCACTGATACAATCAGTGCCTCCACAAGCGCTTTCTCTTGCGCAGATGTAGCAGAAGAGGACTCATCCTCACTGTCCGAACACTCAAAGTGTGTGGACGCAGACCCCATGGGGTGACTCGCGTCCGTGGCGGCCAAATCAGCCTCAGTATCTGAGAATGCAGAGGAAGCAGGTGAAGGTGGAGGGCGCTTTTTTCTGTGCCTCTTCTAAAGAGCCATATCCACTTTAGATACCAGTGACTGCAGGACCGCCATCATGGCCGCCATGGCGGACTGAGACCCAGAGGGTCCCGCAGCCTCTGATAGTGGGTCAGGTGGTGACATGCGCTCTGGGGGCCCCACAGTAACCAAGGGACCACCAGTGATATTTGCCAAAAGAAAAAAAAAGAGAAAATCGCAGTGACAAACAACCACCGCTGTACTAACGGTACTACAAGTCCCAGCGCACCTATCAGCACTACTATAGCAGGAGGATGGAGTATCAACCCCCCAGGATTTGCCCCCATCACTGCAGCAGGAGAGAGAAAGCGCCAAGCTGCTCGCTACACGCAGTTCAGAGAGGAAGAAGAAAACGGTTGTACCGCCGCTAGAGGAAAATGACGGCCCATTAACTTCAATAGGAAACTATGAAAACATGGCCTACACAAAACATGGCCGCCGAGCTCCCATGCATTGAACTATTGGAAAATAGCGAGCGCGTGACTCCTTGGGCCTCAGGGACCCAAACAGGTACCTATTAGCAAGGGGGGCTTTAGCTAGGGACTCCATATAGGCATATGACACATGTGAAAATGGCAAATGGAGCCGCTCTTACCCCCCCCCCCCCCCTCAGCCACAGCTCTCACCAATCCCACCAATCAGTACCGCTACCCCAGCCATAGAGGGAGGGGGTAGCTAGTGCAGGTAAACCCACAAATGAGGAGGGGGTGGCATCAGGGTAGGAAGGGAACGAGGGACCCAACTAACCTGGGGAGGGGCCCATGTCCACCCCGAAATTCCCATAGGAAAAAGGGGACACTACTCCCCATACCTACAGAATTGGGCGGGCACCACTCTGGGGAGATCACCTCCCTATCTTGAAATGGGGGGGTGCTGCGGCCCAGAGGTACGCTGCGACTCAGGCCGCGACCCGGTCGTGTGCGTCCTGGCGAGGTGTTTCACTCCAGTGTTTCATCTGTCCAGAGGGGCTACATTGCAGCCGACCTAGCACACAGCTGAGGTCTGCACGTGCTCACTGGCCAGACTGGGGAGACCGTAAGGGGAGTAGTCTTTTCTAAACTCTTTTCTACCCAGTGTCCTACACCTAAGAAGCGCAGCATAACCCAAAGGTCAAAGAAGATATGGAGCGGTGTCCGTCAATGAACGAAGAGAAAGAGGAATTTGACTTACCTGTAATTTTCATATCTTGGAGAACAGTACAGGACACATGCAAAGTATACATACATGGGTTATAGGTGTGTATCTTCAGGTGGTCACTGGTAAAGCTTTAGAGCCCTGGTCCTCAGGGCCCACAAACAGGCCAGGTTTGCAAGATAACTGAAATACATCCCAGGTGATATAATTTGCTGCTCAGTGATTGCATTATTCTAGTCTGCATCTCCCCAAGGTAATACTTAAGATCTGGCCTGTTAGTGGGCCCTGAGGACCGGAGTTGAAGACCACTGCTTTAGAGGACATACCCGAGTGCCTTCTCTGCAACTCTACCCCACCCCACAAGTCCTCAGTTTTCTAGCAAGCAATGGGAGAATGAACAAGGGAATAGAAGTTTGGCCTGTGTCCTGGACTATACTCCAAGATATGGAGTTTACAGGCAAGTCTAAATGCCCCTTATTTGTACAGTACAAGACACGGGTATAGCATTCATACACCATGGGATGTCCCTAGGCAATTAATGAGAAGGCTGTCCAACAATGGGGTAAACTAACTATGCCAACAGGACCAACAAGGGTCAGGAGACCTAAACTCAGAACCACTGTAAGACTCTTGCAGCCAAAATCTGCAGAAGATTGGATGTCCACCTGGTAAAACAATAAAAAAATAAGAACAGAGGAGGTTACAAGGGCTTGCTGCTGAAATACCCAGAAAACTGCCACAGTTCTGAAAAATGTGCATGTAAAAGTGCTGTAGGAGATTTCTCTTGGAGAATGTAAGCTCTTGCATTCAAATTTCGTATCCATCATGCAATGGTGGACTTTCAAGCAGGGTGCCCCTTGCCAGGCCCTGAGAACAAGACAAACAGGGAAGTCATTCATCCTGATTGCTGCTGAAATACCCAGCAAACTCCCACAGTTCTGAAATATGGGCATGTAAAAGTGCTGTAGGAGATTTCTCTTGGAAAATGTAAGGCAAACAGGGAAGCAGTCAATCCTGATTAGAGCAGTAGCCTTGATGTATATTCTTATGGCTCTACATCTAGGCAGCACGGATATTTACTTTGGATGCTAAGAATCAAGGCATAGGGATGGGAGGACAATATTCTCATTGAGGTGGATTGCTGAGACCACCTTCAGGAGAAAGGCTGACCTTGGACATGAGATAACTTTGCCATTGTAAAGTGTGAGGAAAAGGCCACTGGTGCAGAAACACATCTGGCAGACCTGAAAGGAACCAGAAAAGGCTACTCTGCCTGAAGAATTCTCTAGGGGGATATCCCCAATAGGTTCAAAGGTTGGTTTCTGTAAAGTAGAGAGATACAAGCTGAGATCCCAAGAAGCAAATGGTGCTACAAGGAGGGTTTAATACAAGAGAGAGTGAAGCCAGAGGCTAAAAAAAAAAAAAGAAAAAAAAAAAGAAGAAACCTGACCTTTAAGAGTACATAAGGCCACTTTCTGGTCCACTTTCTGGTCAAGACCTGTTTTAAGAAGAGCCAGAATATGAAGTAGAGAGTAATCTCTGGGATTGAAGTGCCTGTTTTCACATCAAGCAAAAAATAATTTTCAGATGTGATAATATATCTTCCTGAAAGAAGATTTTTTTGCTTTTAACAGTGGGATTTACAGACTCGGACACCCCTCTATTTTTTAATACCTTGTTTTCTAAAGCCATGCTGTTAAAGCCAGAGACCGGGAAGCAGGTTGGAATAGAGGGCCTTGAGATAGCAGATCTGTTCGGATGAGCAGAGGCTAGGGGTCATCTGCTAGAGGTCCAAGTATGTCTGTGTACCAGGTTCTTCTTGGCCAGTTGGTGCAATTAGAATCATGTTTTCCTATCTTACTCTTTTTTCTTGAGCAGACGAAGTAGCATTTGTACTGGAGGAAAGGTGTAAATTAGCTTGAACTGGGACCAAAGGATTATTAAGGCATCTGAGGCTAGAGCTTAAGGATCCCTGGATTTGTCAAACAGTGGTAGTTTGTTTTTGAATCTGGAGGCTAAGATGTCCACCTTTGTAATCCCTCATTTTTGGCATATCAAATTGAAGACTTTTAATTAAGAGCCCATCTCCTTTTCCAAGGCGATGGCAGCTGAGATAACCCACTTTCCAGTGGTCCACTCCTGGGATGTGGACTGTAGAGATCGCAGAACATCGAGTTTCTGGCCAAGAGATGATCTAGTTCACTTCCTTTAAGGCAGCCAGACTCCTGGTGTCCCCTTGATTGTTGATGTAGGCCACTACTGTAGTACTGTCTGACTGCACTATGATAAGGTGCCCCTTCAGAAGGGTGGTCCAGTGCTGCAGGGTCAACCTGACTGCTCTGACTTCTCTCAATGACCACATTATTTGAACCGTTCGGGAATGGAGCACTCCTCCCCTGAAAGACTTGTCTGTCTGTTGTGATAAAGTTTAGGTGCGAGCTTGGAGTGAAATCTTTTTCAGAAGTGACCCAATCATCATAAAATGCACAATCTATATGTTTATGAACACCACATTTTATGCAGGATTTTACAGAGGAGAGTCAGGTTGCAAAATTCCAAAGCTTTTGCAGACAGAAGTAATGAGTTTTTCAATGTTAGCAAGCATGGCGTGTGAAGCGCTCTCTTCAGTATATTGACAATCTGGGGAAAAAAAATCTTCTGTACCTCCAATACTGCCACAATGTCATCTTCCTCCACCCTTTTGTGTCTGTTTTGTCTAGGGCACATATATCAAGATCTGACTCCAGTAGAGAAATTGAAGTAGGAGAAGAGGTGTGGTGTTTTTGAGTCCTGGGCAAAGACGACTGTATTAGGGCCTTTATCTGTCTGAGGAAATATAACATGCTTTTGTCAAAAAAGCCACATGTGTGCCTGAAATAGAGCAAGAGACTGGTGTTAGAGCTGGTTCTTGCTCCAGTGCAAGAGACACATGATCGCTTAACGGTTGTTGTGCAATGACAAGTGTTGTGCGGGCCTTCCGCAGAGCAAATGTGACAGAAGATGGTGAAGGCTTGACTGAAGAATCAGAAGATAAAATAATAAAATAAAAATAAAAAAAAACTAGTTAAGCAATGAGTGATTTTCTCTGTGAAGAAAAAAATGCCCATTACCTTCAGAAACTAGCACAAAACTTAGGACTCATGAAGTGGAGTAGGGTATAGGGGAGGCACCCTGGGACATGGCCTCTAAAGCTTTGCCAGTGTCCATTCACCTGAAGGTACAACCCTTTAACACACGTAGGTGAAAGAGCGCTCTGCCTGTGTTCTGTACTGTAGGATTATAATTTTGTAACCCTGCCTAGAAATATTCTGTACATTTTCAAACCATCACAAAATGCAGTGCAATTTTCACTATAATTTTGAGCCAATAAACAAAATTCAAGGGCACTACCTAATACGCAATCTGTAATAAGAAAAGCAGTTCATATAATAAAAACTGGATTTTTGTAAGAACTTATCGTAAAATCCTTTTCTCTGAAGTTCATCGACAGACGCAGCTCCATCTGGTCAGAGACTATAGGGATGCCCCAAAGCAGTATATTCATGAGGGGTGGGAAGACAACGCAAACAGAAACGTAACTCCCTAAAAGGCTAAACTTAGCCAACCAGGTAACATGGAGCTCAACCAGGAACAACTGGAGCTCACCCTGAAAAAACAATACACCATCAAAGAGGAACAAAAAGAATTCTCTTCAAACAGCAGCCTACAAAACCTTACGGCCAAAGGAAACATCTGTAGATGCCGACACATCTACTTTGTAGAATTTTGTAAACCAAGAGGCACTCAGTGCTCTCATAGCATACTCCTTCACCGGGAAAGGAGGCACCTGACCCTTCCGTGAATAAGCCTGAACTACCGTCTGCCTGATCCATCTGGATATGGTCCCCGCAGATGCAGCCAATCCCTTACAAGGTCCTTTGGTAAGGATAAAAAGAGCATCTGATTTTCTAAAAGACTCAGTGGTCTCCAGATAGACTCTGATCGCCCGAACCACATCCAAAAAGTGCAACGCAAATTCCTTAGAATGTTCGGGCTTAGGGCAGAGTGAAGGCAACAAGTCTTCATTCAGATGAAAATCAGAAACAACCTTAGGAAGAAACGACTGATTAGGTTGAAGTACCACTTTATCTCCGTGGACCACCAGATAAGGTGAGCGGCAGGACAACGCCACCAGTTCAGATACTCTTTGAGCAGAAGTGATGGCCACCAAGAAGGTAACCTTCTGGGACAACCAAAGGCAGAGAAATCTCCCAAATGTTCTCAAAAGGAGGCTTTCCACGTACGATGATATATCTTCCCAGAAGTTGACTTTCTAGCCTTCAATAGCGTAGGAATCACAGAGTCAGAAAGACCTCTATCGCTCAACACTTGGCTTTCAACAGCCATGCTGTGAAAGCAAGCGACTGTAAAGCAGGATGGAAGATCGGACCTTGAGACAGCAGATCTTCCCTGAGAGGAAGTCTCCAAGGAGAACTGGCGTCCAGGCTTACATAGTTACATAGTTAGTGAGGTTGAAAAAAGACATTGGTCCATCCAGTTCAACCTATGATGTGTGTTTGCTGTTAACCGTACATTGTATACCCCTGTATGTTGTGGTCTTTAAGGTGCCCATCTAATAGTTTTTTTGAAACTATTGATGCTCCCTGCTGATACGACTGCTTGTGGAAGAGAATTCCACATTCTTACTGCTCTTACAGTGAAGAACCCCCCACGTATTTTAAGGTTAAACCGCCTTTCCTCTAGTTTTAGTGAGTGGCCACGTGTCTTATTGTATTCCCTTTCTCTGAGTAGTTTGTTCCTTATGCTAGGGTCGCCAGTACAGTATTTGTACATTGATATCATATCCCCCCTCAATCGTCTCTTCTCCAGAGAGAATACGTTCAGTGCTTGTAGTCTTGCCTCATAGCTGATGTCCTCCATTCCCCTAATTATTTTTGTTGCCCTTCTCTGGACTCTCTCCAGTTCCAGCACATCCTTCCTTGTTTCTCAAAAAATGTGTGAAGACTTGGCTAATTTAGCTCCTTACCATCCACACTAAACACTGCAGCAGTCTAAATATGCAAGAATGAGCTCATCTGAAAAAATTGTGTTTTTGACTTACTGTAATATCCATTTCGCTGATGTTCATTGACGGACACAGCTCTTGATCTTCATAACCATTGGGTTATACTGCCCCCTAAAGGAGTAGGACACTAGGCATAAAAAAAAAGTATGGCTACACCTATGTGCAGTCCCAGGGGGTATACTCCCTATCTCTGCTATAGGTACTCAGTTTTGTTACAAGCAGTGTCAGAAGAATTACAACTCCACAGAGGGGTGGGTGCTGTGTCTGTCAATAAACATCAGAGAAATGGATTTTACGTTAAGTCAAAAATCCCATTTTCTCTTTCGTTCATTGACGGACACAGCTCTTGATCTTCATAACCATTGGGACGTCCCAAAGCAGTGTTAAACATGAGGGGTCGAAAACAGCGAAAAATAAATTCCTAAGGCTAAACTATAGCCAACCAGGTAAACAGGAGCTCAACCAAAACAACTGGAGCCCATCTGAAAAAAACAATACACCCTCAAGGAGGACCAGGTCCTCTAAACAGCAGCCTGCAAAACCTTGCGGCCAAAAGAAGCATCTGCAGAAGCCAACACATCCACTTTATAGAACTTTGTGAAAGTGTGCACCGACGACCAGGTGGCTGCCTTGCAAACCTGCGTCACTAAAGCCTGACGACGGAAGGCCCAGGAGGCACTGAGTGCCTGAGTAGAATGTGCCTTGGACAGGGAAAGGAGGAACCTGACTCTTGATGGAATAGGCCTGAAACACAGTCTGTCTGATCCATCTGGAACTAGTTGCAGAGGAAACAGACAACCTTGCCGAGGCCCATCCATGAGCACAAATAGTGAGTCTGACTTCCTAAAAGACTCCGTAGCTGCCACGTACACCCTAATCGCCCAGACGACATCCAAGGCATGGAAAGCAATTTCCTTCAGATGTTCTGGCCTGGGACACAGGGAAGGCAACAAAGTTTATTCATTCAAATGAAAATCAGAAACAACCTTTGGAAGGAACGAGGGACAGGGACGAAGAACCACCTTCTGTGTGAACCACCAAGTAAGATGGACAGGATAACGCCGCCAATTCCAACAAACTGCAGGCAGATGTGATAGCCACCAAAAAGGCCACCTTCTGAGACAGTGTAAGCAGGGGAATCTTCCGAAGATTCTCAAAGGGAGGCTTCTGGAGGACTGAGAGCATCAAATTGAGGTCCGAAGGCGGTAATGGAGACTGCACTGGAGGAAATGAAGTGCCGAACTCCCTGAAGAAATGTACCCACCAGGGAGTGTGTGGTCAAGGGCTGTTGAAAGAAGACCACGAAGGCAGACACCTGGCCCTTGATAGTACTCAAGGCCAGTTTCTGCTCAACCCCACATTGAAGAAAGGTCAAATTCCGAGCCACCGAAAAAGAACAAGGATGAACCCCAAAAGACTCACACCACGCAATGTACGCTTTCCACATACGATGTTAGATCTTCCTCAAAGTATATTTCCTAGCTTCTAACAACATTGGAATCACAGACTCAGACAAAGCTCTATCCATCATCACCTGGCATTCAACAGCCAAGATGTCAAAGCCAGCGACTGTAAAGCAGGATGGAAGATTGGTCCTTGGGACAGCAGATCCTCCCTGAGAGGAAGCTTCCAAGGAAGGTAGGAGCCCAGCTGCACCAAATCAGCATACCAAGCCTGGGGAGGCCAGTCTGGGGCCATAAAGATGACCAGAATCCCTTCTGCCTCGATCCTGCATAGAAGTCTTGGCAGAAGCTTGAAAGGAAGGAAGGCGTAAATCAGACGATACTGACCTCACGGGGCCACCACGCGTCTGTGGCATCTGCCAGAGGATGCCATGACCAAGCCACAAACCTCTGCACCTTTCTGATAAGCAGAGACAGATCCACCTCGGGATGCCCCACCAGAGACACAACTGATGAAACACCTCCAGATGAAGGGACCATTCCCATGGTCCAATGCCTGCCAACTAAGGGAATCCACCTGCCAGTTTTCCACCCTGGGAGTATGTACAGTGGAGAGGGCTGGAACCAACCGAAACATTCTGCCCAGCTTAGAATGACAGCTACCTCCTAGAGCCGCCAGGACACTTCTTGTGCCCCCCTGGTGATTGACATAAGCCACGGCCATGGCATTGTCCGTCCAATTGAATGCGCACTGGACATCCCTGAAGATGACCCGTCTAATGGTCCAGGCACAGTCTGATCGCTCGGAGTTCCAAGACATTGATCGGTAGTCTGAACTCTTCCAGTGTTCAGAGCACCTGAGCAGAATTTTTTCCGAGGACGCTTCCCCAGGTGACCACTGTCCAATACAAGAGGAGGAAGGATTTGCTCAGCCGAAGCACCAGGGAACGAAAGCCCCATATCGGGGACTCCTTAGTTCCCCGGCTCAGCTGGATCTGATTGTCCAGAGACTGCGGAGTCTTGTCCCATTTGGCCAGAATCTCCCGTTGAAGGGACCTAGCATGGAACTGTGCAAACAGAACTGCCTCGAAGGTAGACACCATCAGGCCCAGCCCTCACATGCAAGTCGGAGGGATGACCCTCTGCTGGATAGCAGGAGACGAATTGCAGCCTGCAGTTTCTGGAGTTTGTCCAGAGGAAGGAGCACTCTGGCTAAGGCCGAGTCCACAGTCAGACCTAGATAGTCCAGCTTTGTGGACGGAACCAGAGCAGACTTCTGAAAATTCAGAATCCAGCCCTTCTCCCGCAGAGTTCGTATGGTGATTTCCAGGTTTTCCACCAGAGCAGTAGAAGACTCCACTCACAGAAGGTAGTCATCCAAGTAGCCTAGTACTGGGATCCCACGTAGGTGTAACAATGCTAGCACTGGGGCTAACACTTTTGTGAAGACCCGAGGAGCAGAGATGAGACCAAAGGGTAACGCCACAAACTGATAATGCTCCTGCCCCACGGCGCTGGTTTCCGACACATATTGGAATGTCAAGGTAAGCATCCTTGATGTCGATACAGGCAAGAAAATCCCCCTGATGCAGGGATGCCACCACCGTGGGAATGGACTCCACCCTGAACTTATGCAACCGCACAAAGCAGTCCACGCCTTAAGGTCCAGAATTGGACGCACCTTGCCTTCCTTCCTGGCAACTGTAAACAGACTTGAGTAAAAACCCTGAAAACGTTCCGAAGTCGGAACCGGGACAATCAACCCTTGAAATAACAGGTCTTGTACCTCCCCAAACAGACCCTGTAAGCGGTCCGGGACAGGTGCAAGTTGGGAGGAAAGCAACTTGTCGGGGGACAAGAGTGAAACTCGATCTTGTAGCCGGACCGAATTACTTTGTGGACCCACTTGACTTGTACCAGGGAAGTCCACAGGTCCAGAAACCAGCGAAGATGTCTCCCTACCTCCGATATGGGTGAAGGCGCACCTTCATGCAGGAGCTTTACCTGCAGGTCGGGAGAAGCCAGCTCTCGACTTGCCAGACCAGGTTCATTTGGATTCTCCAGAGAAGGTCCTGAAAGGCTTTAAGTCCTTGTCAGTCGACCCTTAGGGACGAAAAAACGTCTTATGAGCTGAGAAAGTACAACGAGGTTCCTTGCCCTTCGTAGCCTGCGGAAGAAAGGTACTCTTTCCCCCTGTGAGACCTTTAATGATGTCATCCAGGGTAGCTCCTAACACCCAATCTTCTTGAAAGGGGAGATCAGTCAAGGCCTTTTTAGAAGTTTGGTCCGCAGACCAGCATTTGAGCCAAAAGACACGCAGAAGGACCACTGCCGAAACAGAGAGCTGAGCCACTAGGGGAGCCACATCCAAAGAGGCATCACAGAAACTGCAGCCCCTAGACCAGCTGGTCCACCAGCTCAGCAAAGGCGGGGGGGGGGGGGGTCTGTTCTCCCTCCAGGTCATGGCGTGAAAGCTTAGCCCATTCAGTCAGAGTTTGTGACACCAGGGCAATGGTGAATAATGGCATCAGTGCCGAACCAGCCAGAGTGTACATATTTCAGGCCACAGCCTTAGCCTTCCTGTCAGCCGGATCCTTAAAGGCCGGGGACTCAAACCAGAATCATAATTGCCTTGTTCAACCTGGAAACCGGAGGGTCCACCACCAGTGGAACAGTCCACTTCTTAATAAGGGACTCCTCAGAGGGGGTATCACCTAGTAAATCGCTTAGGAACCCCAAAGGGGTGCTTTGGTCGCCCTCACTCTTTAGCGACAATTCTGTCCAAATAGGTGGGGAAAGGAAACACCTTTGCCGCTCTGGATGGCTTGTCAGTGCCAAAGGGAACCTGCGCCTCTGTCACAGCTGCACCTGCGTCCTCCATCTTCAAGGTCTCATGCACCGATACAATCAGTGCTTCCACCAGCGCCTTTTCATGCACGGTTGCAGATGTGGAGGAATCATCCTCACTATCTGAGGATTCCGGGCGCTTGGTCGCAGACCCAGCAGGGAGACCCACGTCCGCTGCGGCTGAACCAGATTTGAGATCTGATAAGACAGATGAGGCAGGGGAAGGCGGGGGGTGCTTTTTGCTAGCCCGTCGCCCGAAAGCCACCTACACCTAGGACACAAAGGACTCCAGGACCGCTGTCAGTGCATCGATGGATGGTTGGGACCCGGAGGGCCCCGCAGCCTCAGAGAGGGGATCAGGTGGGGAGATGTGCTCCAAAGTGTAAAACACTGCAAAAGGAACCCCCACTGTGCTGGCAGCACCACCCGGTCGCCAGGCACAAGCACCAAGCGATCCTCAGCAGAGAGGGAGAGGACCCCACCAGACTCATCACCCCACAGAAACCAGGCACCGCAGCCACCAGGAGAGTTTTTCACTGCACGAGCGGCAATCAGGAAACTAAAGGATCCAGGAGTAAGCACCGGGGATGAGGAGGGGATCCCACCGACTAAATCGCAGCCTAGAGTGATCCACTGTCATGGACAAACACCAAAAAATGACAGCCTGACTACACAAACATGGCCACTGTGCATTGAGCACACAAGCTACAAGAAAATGATGACCCTGCGCAGCACTAGGAGGGATCCCTAGGCCTCAAGGACAGGCCCAGGCAGGACAGGGGGGCCCTGGACAAGCCCCCTCATACAGCCGATCGACCGAGGCGCACATCCCCCTCGTCCCCGGCATAGGGCCTGGCCCCCACCCCAGGAGGTGAACCAGACCACCCACACAGCCCCAGCATAAGTGGGTGGGGGGGTAGAATGGTGGGAAAAATGATGGGGGGTGCCTGACGAGGAGCGGAATCTGGGGGTCTGACCGTCCCAAGGAGGGGCCCACGTCCACCCCAAAACCCTCCAGGAGGAGAGGGGGCAGCTACTCACTATACCAGAAACCAGGCGGGCACCGCTCCAGACAGAACCCCTCGTCATCAAAATGGGGGCGGGGGGCTGTTGGCCAGGAGGAATGCTGCGACTCAGGTTGAGACCCAGTTGTATGCGACCTCGTGAGGAGTTTAACTCGCAGGCCAGCCCCTGTTTGGTAGGGATATGTCACAGCCGACCTAGAGCGGAGCTGGCCAGACTGTGGTGACCACTGGATCTAGATTATCCAGCCCGTCGACCCAGTCTGCAAGTTGATCGTAGATCTCACAGGAAAATATGGAGGAGAAAAATTGAGGAAAATCTAAAAAGAAAAAATTGCCAGGACAAGAGATCCCAGCAAGGAGCTAGGTCCTTACTCCTGACTAGGCAGAGAAAAACTGAGTATGTATAGTATAGTATAGTATTGTATATACTATAGCAGAGAGAGGTAGTATAATCCCTGGGACTGCCCATAGGCATAGACAGAGTTTATTTCTGCCTAGCGTCCTACTTCTGTAGGGGGCAGTAGTGTCCGTCAGTAAACAAAGGGAAAACCGTTTATATTTGTTAAGACTACCCCACTGCAAACTCCTGAATGCACTGCTCAGGATAGAGGTCACACAACACAAATTTTCCAGCAATGTAATCACATTGAGAAGCACACTAAAATCATTTCCTAAACAGCAATGTATAATTTTTGTGTTTTAGGCTACATTTAGTTTTTCAAGTGCTAGCATAATGTAAAAATGATCATTTATATTCTGGTCAAAAGCAGGAGAATGTGATAATATAGCTGTTCTCAATTTAAAACTGGTGCAACCAGAGTACTGGGAAAAAATGTTTAACTTAGTTACTCACAGCAACTTCAGAAAGAGAATTTAAATTCAGACTTACCTCCTTTAGCACTAATACACAATTGCCTGGGCCCACAGATTTGGGAAGCTCTGCTATCCTTCCTTTATTTAAATAAGGCCCTGAGAAACAGCGGTGGTTGAAGTATATTTTAGGGCACAGATATTTGCCATTTGATGCTGTTGAACAAAAAAGCAATATAAAAGAAGTTAATTTAACTATAACCCCACAAACAAGAATCCAGACTGTTAAAAATTCCTGTGGAATTACCTATATAAAAACATTACAGCAGTCTTCCGTATATATGGCATTGTTGTACAAGTTACCATTGACTGCAGTGAAAAAGTTAGGCAATCACTCTAGTTTAAAAGGTATGTTGACAGTTTTGAGAACGTTGTCCTATTATAATACAACAATGTGTTTTATTGTAAAGAAAGGGAGAAAGATGGAGATTAATGCTTTAAAAATGTATAGTGAATGGTTTAAATTTCTGTTATATGAGAAGTCTGGTGGCCTAAATCACACTCCTCTATATACACTGGGGAAAATAATTATTTGATCCCTTGCAGATTTGCACACTTACAAAGAAATGAAGGGTCTATACAGTGCTTTGAAAAAGTATTTATAACCCTTAAAATTTTCCACATTTTGTCATGTTACAACCAAAAACGTAAATGTATTTTACTGAGATTTTATGTGATAGACCAACACAAAGTGGCACATATTTGTGAGGTAAAGAGAAAATAACTGCCCACGGGGGTCTTCAGAACACGCTGAGATTTGTGATGTGCTTTTAAAAATTGGAACTCTGAGAGTATAAGTGTTGGTTCACATTAGTGCGATCACAGAGATTGCATGTAATTCGGAGCGCACTGCTCCTAAATTACATGCGATCTCTGTGCGGTGCAAATTTCAGCCATACGGTTTGTATGGCTGAATTCGCACCGCAATCGCACTAAACACGCACATGACCCTTTTTTTAATCTGTAGCAGTATCGGATCGCATGGTGGTTCACACTAGTGCGATCCGATTCTGTGCGAACTTGCAGATCGCACACTGCGATATGCGATCTCAACTGGGGGTGTCGTTAACTTTTAATTGACACCCCCTGCCTATCGCATATGGCAGTGTGAACTGCCAGGGGTGCGGATGCGATGCGGGAAAACGCTGTATATTCGCAGCATTCCCGCATCGCACAAATGTGAACCGGGACTAATACTTACCATGTTTTTATACAAAAAATTATTTGTCTCGGGATAATGCACTGGTTGTAGTAAATAGAGTCCACCTGTGAGTAATTTAATCTTATTAGAAATACAGCTGTTGGGGGCGTGGCTGGGTAATGGTGGAGTGAGGTGGTGTTCAGCGTGAGCTCCTGGCCGCTCCCTCCCTGAGCGTATGATCAAGCCGGATCCCAGTATGAGCACAAACACAGCCGAAAAGCCTTTGAGGAATGCCAGCTAAAAAGCTCAGAGCCCGGGGAAGCAGCCGCCAAACACGAGCGCAAACCCGCATCCAGGAAGGAGGAACAGCGGGAGAAATAGGACGCTACTTCACCGGAATTAAGAAAGCGGAATACAACGCTCCGGAGCTCCCTGAGAACGTGAGTGCGGGAGAGGAGAACGGGGAGAGCACGGCGGTTGGGCAGCCGATGCGAGCGCCATTGGGGGAGATCCCTGCAATAAGCGAACTCCTGGTGACCCTGGAGAGTGAGACAAGGGGAGATCAGGAGATGGAGAAGGGAGCTTGGGAGACGGTGGCACAACTGACCCAGAGGACCTCTATGGAGGGGGTTGTACAAGAGGCTACGGAGGGAGCAAACAAGGTGGTGGGTTGGCGGCCACACACAAAATAATGAGTGCTGCAAACCTGGAGCCAGACATGTGGACATTATTAAGATCACTACCAACTAAATTAGATATAGAAAACGATGCTGAAAATGGAAGAAACACATCGGTGTGAAATGCAAGAATTGCGCAAGGAAGTATGTGGTATCTCTGATAAAGTGATTACTGGAGAGAAAATTGTAACAACTTTATCTTGCAGAATAACAGAAGTTGAAAAATCCCAGGAAGAATATACGGACATGGTGGCCTCTATGCAGCTAAGGATGGAAGATTTGGAAGATCGGAGCCGCTGGAACAATCTTAGGCTAAGAGGGCTGTCGGAACAAGTGAAAAGAGACCAACTCCAGGAAACGGTAGGAGATATTTTTTCTAAAATAATAGCTTCTAACACCACTGCCGTAGTACTGGATAGGGTCCATAGAGCCCCGGGATTTAAAATGGCTGACTCCGATAGACCAAGAGATGTAATCTGCCGGGTACATTATTTTTCTCAAAGAGAAGAGATCCTTAGGAAGGCATGGTTTAATGGCTCTATTGAACATAATGGGGCCAATATTAGAATACTACCAGATCTGTCCAGAGCCACACTCACCCGCAGGGCTATATTACGCCCAATATTGGAAAAGGCCAAGGCGTTGGGATTCACGTACTATTGGGGCTACCCGTTAATGGTCACATTTCATAAAGATACCACATACTATACCTTGCGTTCTAAGGCGGACCTACATGGCTTGTTTGAATACTTAGGCAGAGAAGAAATACAAGTAGCCAACTGAAGGGCAACCTTACCCCAATACCTGGAAAAGAACATTCATAGAAAGAAAGAATCCAGAAAGCACAGAAACTAAGGAGAACTTTTCTTGAAATAAGAAGTAATGGACTCAGGATGGACGTTTAAATAGGATCTTTTCTTTTTTTCCACCCTGAACTCAAATTATTATTATTTTTTTTTCCTTCCTCTTCCCCTTACTTCTCTTTGCATTGATCTTTCTCCTCTGTCTCTCTCTGCATTGATCTTTCTCCTCTGTCTCTCCTCTAAGTTTAGAGGAGGGAGGGGGTAGGAATATACCAGCGAGATGAGGGGAAAGGCATGGTATAAGATGAATGTCATTAGTTCTACCTCTCTCTCCTTTCTTTTTTTTTGGGGTTTTTGTCTACTGAGATCTTGGTATGGGTGATCTCACACTTTGGAAATATGAGATGAAACCTTCTTTTTTTTTTTTTTCAAAGATAGGGAAGGATAAGAAATGTTCCCCTCCCCTTTCTCTCTGTTCTCCTCTGTTATCCCCCTTTTTTTTTTTTTTTCCCCCATTGCTCTAAGATGTAAGGGGTAGAGGGGGTAGCTCTCTCCCTCCCTCCCTCCCCCAGGAGGAATTTATAGGAATTGATCAATGAAAATGAGTGAGGAGGTAAACACCTAGACATAGTCATTTAATTACACGGATACACCCAATTGATAGAATGGACACTTAGGCCTTGGGCCCTTTTTTTTTTTAATGTTACATGCTACACATTTACACAGATGCACACATTTAAGTTATGGATACCTTTTTCCTCTCCTTCTCTAACTCCTTTTGGGGTAGGAAGGGATATCCTCTTCCACGAGGGGTTTTTTCCTTTTTTTTTTTGGGCACATGCAGAGGCAACAAAGAACACCAGGTATTATTAAAAGGTTTTACCACTTTTTTTTTTCTCTCTCTTCTACCCTGGGAGGGAACACAAATTCACATTTGATTTGTTCGGTTTGGTTTGTTTGTTTTTATTAAATTTTGTATGGAGTGTTTAGGGGATAGTGTATATATAAATGGATTTTTGTAAAATCTTACAGTAAAATCCTTTTCTCTTAGCTCATTGACAGACGTAGTCCTCGGTGATACAGCACCTTCGGGTTATGTTGCCTCCACAGGAGTAGGACTAGACAGGAAATAAAATGCTCTGGCCACACCCTAGGGGCAGTCCCCGAGGGTATATCCTCTCTCTCTCTCTGCCACAGCAAATCAGTTATGTCACAAAAGCAGTGTTTAGAGAATTTAACCCAACCCAACTCAAAAACAGAGGGGCGGGTACTATGTCTGTCAATGAGCTAAGAGAAAAGGATTTTACGGTAAGATTTTACAAAAATCCATTTTTCTCTATCGCTCATTGACAGACGTAGTCCTCGGTGATACAGCACCTTCGGGAAGTCTCAGAGCAGTATCACAAATGAGGGGTGGGAAAATGGAAATCAAATCCAAATCTAGAAGGCCCAACCGGTGCCAACTAGAAGTTTACAATGCTCATCCTTAATGATGAGACTCAACAAAAAAATTTTTCAACAGAAAAAAACCCTCGAGGTAGACCACCGGTCTCCTCAAATTGCGGCCTGCAGCACTTTGCGGCCAAAAGAGGCATCCGCCGATGCCATCACATCAATTTTATAAAATTTTGTAAAGGTATGTACCGACGACCAGGTGGCCGCCTTACATACCTGGGCCACTGACGCCTGATGGCGAAAGGCCCAGGAAGTACTGAGCGCTCGAGTGGAGTGCGCCCTAACAGGGAACGGAGGACTCTGACCCTTAATAGAATAAGCCTGTACCACCGTCTGTCTAATCCATTTGGCAATGGTCGCGGCAGATGCAGGCAACCCCTTTCTGGGGCCATCCGTGATCACAAAAAGTGAATCCGTCTTACAGAATGATTCCGTAGCTTTCAGGTATACCCTGATTGCCCGAACCACATCCAAGGAATGCAACGCATGTTCCCGATGATGATTGGGCTGAGGACACAAGGAAGGTAGTACAATATCTTCATTCAGATGAAAATCTGAAACCACCTTAGGAAGAAAGGATGGCTTAGGATGAAGTACTACCTTATCCCTATGAATCACTAGGTATGGGGACTGGCATGATAATGCAGCCAGTTCTGACACCCTGCGAATAGAAGTGATAGCCACCAAGAAGGCCACCTTCTGGGATAAAGTAAGCAAGGGAATCTCCCTGATGTTTTCAAAGGGAGGTTTCTGTAGAACCGACAAAACTAAATTAAGATCCCAGGGCGGTAAGGGCGCGCGGACTGGTGGAGCCAGGTGCCGCACCCCCTGGATGAAATTCCGCACCAAGGACTTGGTAGCTAAAGGTTTCTGAAAGAAGATTGCTAATGCTGAAACTTGACCCTTGATGGTGCTTAAGGCTAGTTTCTGCTCAACCCCTTTTTGCAAAAAGGCCAATATTCGAGTCACCGAATAGGTACGTGGAGGAAATCCTAAAGATTCGCACCACGCAATATAAGTCTTCCATGTGTGATAATAGACCTTGCTGGAAGTCGCTTTCCTTGCTTTAATAAGGGTAGGAATGACTGAAGCTGACAACCCTCTGTCCTTCAGTACTTGGGTCTCAATGGCCAGGCCATTAAAACCAGCGACTGTAAAGCACGATGGTAGATTGGTCCTTGAGACCACAGACACTCCCTGAGACGAAGTTCCCACGGAACGTCTGCGACTAGCATGTCCAAGTCGGCCAGGCCGGCTTGACGAGGCCAGCCTAGAATTTCTAGGACCACTGGCGCTGACTGGATCTGAACCAGGCGTCCCTAGAGCTATCTGGCCCCGACCATCCGAGAAAGTCTGGTCGTTTTCTGTTCCCACACATTTATCAGATACTTGATTCCTATCAGGAACGGTGATCTTTTCTGGTTGAACCTCAGGGACCGAAGTCACCCGGCTAGAGGCTTCTTGGTCTGTCTGGTCAACCAGATCCGATTCCTGTGGGGAATAGAGACTAATCTTAGGAAAAGGTAAAGGAAAAGATCTATTCAGGGAACGGTGCCTACCGCTCCCTGTAGTACTTAAATGTTGGAAGGGAAGAATCGCACCGGTAGTAGTAGTCGATGCTCGATCTAATGTCCTGAATACCGGTGAAAACGTCCCCCCACCCTCAACCCGGGTGGGGGCGCACCTTCAGGCTGTGTAATCCTTTGCTTCGGGTTTGGCTGAGTCGGTCCTCTGTTTGTCCGACCAGCCTTTCTTGAACCCTCCTGGAGGAGTCTTGCCTTTCCCGCTTGTTCCAGCCGGGCATACAAACTCTTTGTGGGCGGTAAAGAAAGGTCCTCGCTTGTTGCGAGGTCCCTTAGCTTTAGCAGCCTGTGGCAAGAAAGTGCTCTTGCCCCCAGTGGCGTCCTTAATAATTTCATCTAGGGTGGCCCCAAATAGGCGATTCCCCTGAAAGGGGAGATTCGTCAAGGTCTTTTTGGAACCTAGGTCAGCTGACCAGCATTTTAACCACAGCACACGTCTGAGGATTACCGCTGACATAGATGCATGCCCTAATAGGGGGGTAGCATCCAAGGCTGCGTCACAGACAAACTGTAGCCCTTGTATAATCTGTTCCATCAAATCAGATGTTCCCTGGGGGATATCTTTTCCCCTTAGGTCTTGGCGTACCAATCTCGCCCATTCCGTTAGTGTCTGGGAAACTAGACCAATAACAATTACTGGTCTAAATGCTGCCCCTTTCAGGGAGAAGATAGTGCGGGACTCCGCTTCCATCTTTCGATCCACCGGATCCTTAAAGGACGAAGTGTCCTCCACTGGGATAACCGTGGCTTTATTCAGCCTGGAAATAGGTGGATCCACCACTGGTGGTACCGTCCATTTCTTAATGATGGATTCCTCAAACGGATAGCGTCTAGCAATACGCTTGGAAATAGTAAAGGTACGCTTAGAATGCTCCCATTCTCCTTTAATTTTATTACCAAAACACTTGGGTACAGGAAAAACCTTCACCGTTTTAATGGGCTTGTTAGTACCAAAGGGAATCTCTGTTTCAGTTGCCTCTGCCGGTGAAACCTCAAGTCTTAAGGTTTCCCGCACCGCCACAACTAGTGCGTCCACCAATGCTTCTTCCTGAATTATAGCGGGAGAAAGAACATCCTCCTCACTGTCTGAGGGAGCTTTACCTGAGATAACAGCCCTTGCAGAGGGAGCTGCAGTGACCATCTCTGAATCCGAGTCAGAGGTGTCAGATAATATAGGGGTAGGCGGGGGTCGCTTTCTTGACCCCCGTCCCTGACAGGCTGCCTCCACCCGAGCCACCAAAGACTCCAAAACTGCTGTAAATGCATCCATACTCTGTGCACCGGCGGGTCCCGTGGCCCCCTCGAGGGAAACAGGTGGGGGTATTTGTGTGGCAGGGTCCATGATTATTCCAGTAATTTCCCGGAAAATACAATTCAAATTTAAATAAAAAACGTTTTTTTTTTTTTTCAGACCCCCAGCGCCACAAAAGCCCCTCAGTGTTACCTGCTAGGGATCCCTATCGATCGAGAGAGAGAGAGAGATAGACCCCCAGGCTCACCACTTGATGCTCAGAGTTCACTGCAACAGGTTACAGCGCTGTGTTCACAAACAGGAAGTCTTTTGGCTGGCTGCCCAGGAAGAAAGGAGGCGGCTCCGCCCCTCTGCACGCCTTCCGGAGCCTCCCCTAGCTCCACGAGGTGTTTGGATCACCTCAAACATGGCCGCCCCCATGCTGGAGACACGAGGCTACGCCAAAATGGCGGCTTCGTGCGATCTAGCAAACAATGGCGGCGGTTAGTACCGAATAGCGGCGTGACTGCAGAGCATCACAACACCTTCTCTACATGGGGATTTAGCCTGGTCGGCGGTACCGGCCCTGGCGGACCGCATGGCCGTTCGGAAGGCCTGCTATCGCTGGAGACTTGACTAGGAAAGCAGTCTACATGTCCGTGGCTACTGACTGGTAGGATACTTATATTATCACAGTAAGATACCCATACTGCCACTAATTACAATCTTTTTTAACATGTTTACAATTAGATTGTCAGCTCCCAAACCAAGCCTCCTGGCTTTTTGCACATAAAATCACACTCAAAGTAGGGGGATCTGTGCCATGTTATAGGATAGAGGGGAACTCATCCTTACCATACAGAGAGGGGCCCGCGTTCACCACAAGACCCGTCAGGGGAAAAGGGGGAACATGCTACTCACCATACCGGAACCAGGCGGGCACCAACTCCTGACAGTACCCCTCTCCACCAGGGCGGGAGGGCTGTCGACCAATACGGACGCCGTGACTCATGGTCCTTGGCGTTTCAGCGAGACGTTTAACTCGCGGGGTCAGTCCCTCCAGTGGGACTATGTCGCGGCCGACCCAGCGCGGAGCTATGGCCTGCAGGCGCTCGTAGGCTGAACTGGGGTGACCACCGGATCTCAACATCCAGCCCGTCGCCCAGTTCAGCTTTCTTGCTTGAAGATCTCACAGGAACACTGGAGAAAAAAGCTGTCTAAAAAATCTTTTTAAGAAAAAAATCCTTCCAGGACCGAAGATCCCAGCAAGGTATCTAGGTCCTTACTCCTGACTAGACAGAAAAAAACTGATTTGCTGTGGCAGAGAGAGAGAGGATATACCCTCGGGGACTGCCCCTAGGGTGTGGCCAGAGAATTTTATTTCCTGTCTAGTCCTACTCCTGTGGAGGCAACATAACCCGAAGGTGCTGTATCACCGAGGACTACGTCTGTCAATGAGCGATAGAGAAATATATATATATATATATATATATAAAAATTTTTCTTCTCTGTGTCTAGGGTTCTGAGTGAATTAAAGATCATATTATTTTATAGCTTTTGGGAAGGACGATGGAGAGACGGGAGGGAGGGGAGGAGGGGAGGAGAATGGTGTCTTGAAAGGGGATATGATAATGGGGATAGAGGTTAATAGAATAAAGGCAATATGTGTTGATAAATAATTTAAGAGTCATGGGATCTGGTCAGGTCCAGGGAGGGAGAGGGCTGAATCTTGCTCCGTAGATTGCCTCAGCCACGGACCTAATTAGGTAAACGCACACGACACTCGAGGTTGTTGTGTGCGTTTGAATAACAAGTTGTTATATAGTGAAGGGAGGGTGGGATAAGTTTGGGCTTCTGGGTTTTTTTTTTTATCCTTCCTTTTTTTCCGTATCCCCTTCCTACTTCCGGGTTTAAATGGCAACTATAAAGATTATGACATTGAATGCAAGGGGTCTAAACACACCCAAGAAGAGACATATGTTACTAAATGATCTGAGACGCTCCCAAATAGACATAGCACTAATACAGGAGACACATTTTAAAGAAAATAAAGTACCTATATTCAGAAATAAAAATTATCCGTGGGGATACCATTCGACGAATAGAGAGACTAAATCAAAAGGGGTATCGATCCTTATTGCCAATAGAATACCATGGACCCTGCATGAAACACAAATAGATCTAGAAGGGAGGTAGGTTTTTGTTAAGGGATCAATAGGAGATGTGAAGGTAACGTTGGCAAACATACATGCCCCTAATTATAATCAAGATACTTTCCTTACAAGGGTCCTGATTAAATTGTCAGATTTTGTGGAAGGACAACTATTATTGGGAGGGGATATAAATACCCCCCTAAACCCTTTGATGGACACTTCAGTAGGACGCTCTTCAAATCTCCCACGAACCGGTAAACGTATAATTTAAGAATTATATAAACATCAACTTGTGGACGTATGGCGACTAACGCACCCTGGTGAAAAAGATTATACTTTTTTGAATCAAAAAACAAGTTTATTGAACTGTGTAGAAGTACAACATACATCAAAAAGAAGGAGCAAAGACAAGTGCATAGTCATCCATACAGTAACAGGCGGATAAAGCATCGAATCTCAAAATAAACCCATAAGGAGATGAAGGCAAACAAATCCCACTCCACCCCCCCAAAACAAAAAAAAAAAAAAAAAAACAGAAGAAGAAGGGTCCCCCTGCGGTCCAAGTGATTCCAGTCCAACACTGTAAGATACACAAAGCAATAAAGTACACAGCGTCCCATCCAACAAGAGTACAGTAAGAACTACTACTGGTCCCCAAGCAGCACATAGCAAAGAGAGAACAGCATCAGGTGGAGCATGTCAGAGACGACTGCGGCCACTTATCCCAAATCTTGTGATATTTAGCAGGGCAACCCCTATTAACATAGATAAGTTTCTTATATGGCAAAGTGGCATTTACTTCGGCAATCCAGGAGGCTAGTGTAGGGGGTGAGGATTGCTTCCAGCTGCGCGCTAACAGCTTCCGGGCACTAAACAAGGTATCAAGCAGAAATATCAATGAGCTCTTATTAACCTCCAGATCTGGGAATAAACCCAAAAGACATTGCCGAGGATCCAGTGAGACCGGAGAACCCATCTGGTCTCGCAAAAAGTGAACCACCTGTTGCCAAAAACAGTTGACACGAGGGCACTGCCAGATCAGGTGCTCAAAGGTACCAGCGGATAGGGAACATTTGGGACAGTCCGGGCGGGAAGGGTCAAACTTCGCTATTCGCACAGGATTAAGATATGCCCTATGCAAAATATAGGTTTGTGTTAGACGGTCAGACATCTTATGAGACACCAGCTTACCCACCTCCAGCACCTCACTCCAGTCCTCATCATCTAACTCCCCAGCACACTCCTCCCAGACAGGCTTAAGGGAATAAGCCAGCTTCGTAGCAGATGGGGTAAGCAGCATGTCATAAAATAGCGAGATCAGTTGCCTAGGTTCATCCCCCCGCAGGACCGACAGGACATCTAATGATTGTAATTGGGGGGACGTACCATCAAACTGTGCACGCAGGGAATGGCGCAGTTGAAGGAACCGGAAAAACATGGAGTTGGGCAGTCGAAATTCAGCCTTCAACTGATCAAACTGTTTAAGACGGCCATCGCGGATAGCAGGAGAAAGCTGATAGATGCCATGCTGTATCCAAATCCGCGGGTCCGGAACTAGTAGGAGCTCTCGGAGATGTCTATTAAACCACAGGGGGGTGTCTTTGTGAAGGGGAGAACAGCCCAGTTTCGCCACTGCCAGGTCCCAAATCCGCTTGTTGCGAAATGCATACGTGAGCCTACCAGGGCTACCAACCGTGCCCCGAAGAACGCGCAGGATATCACAAAAGGGATGGGGGAATTGGCCAGAGGACCCCGCACAGACCAAGGACTCATAGCGGTGTCTTTCCAACTTATCAAAATAAAAGAAATGGGATAGCTGTGCCGCTATATAGTACAAGCCGAGATCAGGAACCGCTAGGCCGCCGAGTTTGGTAGGACATTTCAGGGCCCTCCAGGACAACTTGTGCCTGGAGGAGCCCCAAACAAAGGACTTCAGAATAGACTCCAGGATGCGGAAATACTTCAACTGGATGTAAACCGGTGAGTGCCAGAGAACATACAATATATTGGGTAGCAAGATCATTTTAATCAAGCCAATACGGCCCATAACTCCTAACGGCAACTTAGACCAAACCTGAGTCTTGCTCTTAAGTCAGTGCAACCAGGAGCTCAACGTTCAAAGGTACAAAGTCCGACAGGTCTCGAGAAACATGAATCCCTAAATATCTAATAGAGCTAACTCTCTGTAGAGGCATAGAGGCTTGTTCCCGCGGGGGGGGGAAGAGGTCAATGGGAAGGATCTGAGACTTATCCCAATTGATTTTCAACCCAGAAAAGGTCCCAAAGCTCTCGATAAGGCGGAGGGCAGTAGTGAGGGAAGGCCCAGAGTCAGCGAGGTACAGAATCATATCATCGGCATATAAGCCAACCTTTTCCTCCAGGGATCCAGAGGACAGACCAGTGACACCAGGGTGGTCTCTCAGAGCCATTGCCAGTGGTTCTACCGCCAAGGCATATAGCTGGGGGGAAATGGGGCACCCCTGACGTGTCCCCCTAGAAAGGGGGAAGGCGGCAGAGGTCCACCCATTCACCACCACCCGCGCTCTCGGGGAGGTATACAGTATAGAAAGCCACTTGATAAAGTTTGGGCCAAAACCAAAGCAACAAAGGCATTGCCACAGGTAGGGCCATTAGACTGAATCGAACGCTTGGCAGCATCTAAAGAAACCACCACACTGGTGCCAATCTGTGAGTGAGAAGCCTGAATGTTCATATGTAACCGTCTGGTATTGAACGCAGTATTCTTCGCAGGCATAAACCGTCTGGTCCGCATGCACTAACAAGAGAATCACCTTGTTCAAACGCAGGGCCAAAATTTTGGCTAGGATTTTAACATCCGTCTGTAATAAGGATATTGGTCTGTAGGAACCCGGCTGACTGGGGTCTTTACCCGGTTTAGGAATAAGCACAATAAGCGCCCCCTTCATGGAATCAGGCAGGGTATTAGCCTCGAAAGCCACCTGATACAATTTGAGAAGCCTGGGGACCAACGTCTCAGAAAACGTTTGATAAAACTCAATCGGGAGACCGTCTGATCCAGGGTCCTTAGAGCGTGCAAAGAGAGACAGTGCAGTTGCAATCTCGTCTTCTGTGATAGGTGCCTCCAAAGCCCTAAGCTGCGTGTCTGTCAGGGTAGGAAAAGTAAACTGATCAAGAAACGAAGAAAGCTCCTGAGTGGAGTACCTCGCCCCAGTCGCGTAGACTTCACTAAAAAAAAAAAAAAAGGTAACGAATTTAGCCGATACAGCAGCCGGCTCCGTCACAAAGCTCCCCAAAGGGGAAAGCAAAGAGATCACGACCGGTGGTCTAGAGTCAAGGTGAGCTAAGTATGCCAACAACCGACCAGGGCATTCACCCTGCTCGAATAGTCGCTGTCTAGCAAAAAACATACGACGTTTAGCCCTCTCAAAGTTTAGTTGTTCAGTCACCCGAGATTGTAATTTAAGATCAGCCAAGCCAGCAGGGGAAGGGACCTCCACATATCCAGCCTCCAACTCCTGAACCCGGGCCAGGGCCTGAGTGTAGGACAGTTCAGAAGTGCGCTTGTGCCAATTAATATGTTCACTCAACAAGCGCCGGCAGTGTTTTTTAAACATATCCCAGACAAGTAGGGGGGAGGATGTACCCGCGTTGGAGCTAAAGTAGAATTGCTATTCGCCCGCTAGCTTAGCAAGATCCGTCAAAATAGTCAGCCAAAAAGGGTTCAATCTCCAGGTCGGGGCAGGAGTCACTACCGTCCTACTAAGCGTTCGCACAATACGGGGCATGATCAGAAAGAATACGGGGACAGAAGCTCGCCCCCCGTAACCTAGGGAGGAGGTGCCGGGAAACTAAAATGAAATCAATACGAGACATGGAAGAGTGAGTGGGAGAAAAACACGAATAAGTCTTAGGGCGGGGTACAGATGTCTCCAAGTGTCCACCAGAGCAAAGTCCGTCAAGAGACGGGCAAAACGAGTATCACGAGAGGGGTAGGAAATGCCCCCAGAAAGATTATACTTTTTATTCATCTGTACACAGAATATACACAAGAATAGATTATTTTCTCATCCCCCATAGACAGTTACACGCGATAAAAAAAATAGAGATCGGAAATATAACATGATCGGATCATGCACCAATTATCTTACAGTATTCACTCTCTGAAACTCTATCCTTTGGGAGTCAGTTCTGGAGATTGAATGAGAGCCTCTTACAGACACCGGAAATCCTCAGTGATGTAACAGAGGAATTAAAATTTTTTTTTCAAATAAATTAGACCCCGGGAGGAAATCCGGGTATTCTGTGGAAGGCCCATAAAACTGTGATCCGGGGGGTGCTGATTAAGCATGGGTCGAGGATTAAAAGGGAGAGGGAGAAACAAATGGTAACATTGTTTTCATCTTTACATGAGCTAGAGAATAATCACAAAAGGAACCCAATGCCCAGCACGGAGACAGAAATTAACCGTGTGCGGAAACAAATCACAGACCTGTTAGGTTATAAAGCTAAAGCATCCTTGCAGAGGAGCCGTAAAATAGGATACGAATCAGGAAATAAGTGCGGGAAACTGCTAGCCAAAGCGGTAAAAGACATGAAATTGGCTACATACATTCCTCAAATTCTATCGTCTAAGGGTAGTAAAATATCACTGCCCAGACAGATTATCCTCCTTATATAATTTAACAGATTATTCACCATCCACAACACAGATGGAAGAATATATAGCCTCAGCTCAAATGCCTAAATTGTCGGAGGAAATTTGCAAGGAACTGGATTCACCAATAGAATTAATAGAAATACAACAAGCCTTGAATATGATGAAGACTGGAAGGGCGCCGGGGCCGGACGGCTTTACCCTTCAGTATTACAAGGTTCTTTTCCCGATCTTGGGACCATACTTGTTAAAATTATTTAATGATGTTGGGCGAAGACCAGTTTTTTGCAAAGACACGTTGAGAGCACATATCATGGTTTTACCTAAAGAGGATAAAGATTTACATTATGCGGAAGTTACAGGCCTATATCACTCCTTAACACAGACTTAAAACTTTTTACTAAAATAATAGCATCTCGATTAACTCAACACTTACAATTTTTGATTCATTTGGACCAAGTGGGTTTTATAAACAATAGAGAGGCGAGAGATAATACTACAAAAGTATTGAATTTATTATTTGAAGCTGACAGATCCCAAATCCCATGCGTTTTTTTAGGCACTGACGCAGAAAAAGCGTTTGATCGCGTTAACTGGAAATTTATGTTATCAACACTTAAACACATTGGCCTGGGTAATACCATGATACAAAGGATCTCATCTATATACTCTGATCCATCAGCACAGGTGAAAGTGAATGGGATTTTGTCAGACCCCTTCAATATTAAAAATGGGACGAGACAGGGATGTCCTTTATCCCCTATTCTTTTTGTACTTTCCCTGGAACCATTTTTATGTAGAATAAGACAAAACCCAGACATTCAGGGTATCTCGATGGGGAAAGAACAGCATAAAATCTCCGCGTATGCAGATGATTTATTATTTACAATAATAAACCCGTTAATATCGTTACCCAATCTTATTAGAGAATTTGAACAATATGGTGTCATATCCAACTTAAAGATAAATTTTAATAAGTCAGAGGCCATGGGTATAAGATTATCTAGTAGTTCTTTACAGATGCTAAAGCAGAATTTTAAATTTAAGTGGTCAGATAAAGCAGTAAAATACCTGGGTACGTATATACTGGTTAACCCTGCTCTAATATATGAATTGAATTTTAGGCCCCTTTTGACTACAATTCGTCTGAAATTGGAAAAATGGAATACAGGCCTACATTCTTGGCTAGGTAGGTGTAATCTTATTAAGATGTCTATACTACCTAGATTTTTATATCTCTTTCAGACATTGCCTATTAAGATCCCAATTTGTTACTTTAAACAGGTAAACTCAATATTTATAAAATTCATCTGGGCGAATAAGAAGCCTCGGATATCACGACAGTTACTCACTCTTCCAAAAAAATATGGAGGAGTAGCAATCCCAGATATCTGTAAATATTATGCTTCACACGTTAGGAGGCAAATCAATTGGTGTCGACATGGTGAAACAAAGTTATGGGTGAAAATGGAACAGACAAATACATTGATTCCCTTGGAAAGGGCACTATGGTGTTATGAGAATTTATCGGCAGAACTAAAATCACACCAATTGATTGGGACGACCTTAAAAATATGTTTATATGTTTTTTTTTTTTTTTTGCAATATTAAAAAAAAAAAAAAAAAAATTGTCTTTTAAAAAATATCCAATATACTCAATTTTATGTCATATATTTTGGCCAAAATGTATTTAACTACATGTCTTTGACAAAAAAAAAATCTCAATGAGTGTATTCTTATTGGTTTGCGCAAATGTTATAGCGTCTACAAACTATGGTGTAAATACTGGAATTTACGCAGCTTTAATTTCTGACTGCCTATCTCATTTCATGAAGTGCTAAAATGGCAGGGCAGTACAAACCCCCCCCAAATTACCACTTTTTGGAAAGTAGACATCCTAAGGAATGTCCTGATAGGCATGTTGAGCTCATTGAATATTTAATTTTTTTGTCACAGGTGTTTTTTACACAAAGTTGTCGTTGAAATGATATATTGCTCACACATGCCATGGGTATATGTGTAATTACACCCCAAAATATAATTTTGCTGATTCTCCTAAGTACAGGGATACCACATATGTGAGACTTTTTGGGAGCCTAACTGTGTACGGGACCCCGAAAACCAATCACCACCATCAGAATTTCAAAGGGCGTACATTTTTCATTGCATTTTCTCACTACCTATAACGGTTTAGGAGGCCCTGAAGCGTCAAGATACCACAAACCCCCCCCCCCAAATTACCCCATTTTGGAAAGTAGATACCCCAAGCTGTTTGCTGAGAGGCATGGTGAGTCCATGGAATATTTTATATTTTGCCACAAGTTTTGGGAAAATGACAATTTTTTTTAAAAATTTTTTTAACACAAAGTTGTCACTAAAAGATAAATCTCACACACATGACATGGGTATATGTGGAATGACACCCCAAAACACATTCTGCTGCTTCTGCCGAGTATGGGGATACCCCATGTGTGAGACTTTTTGGGAGCCTAGCTGTGTACGGGACCCCGAAAATCAATCACCATCTTCAGGTTTTCTAATGGCGTAAATTTTTGGTTTTACTCCTCACTACCCATCACAGTTCACTCTCAAAATGTCGATAGCCATTGAACATCTTTCGAGACCCTGTGTTTGTTTGCCCTACACTATGTTGTGCTGTACCCTACACTAATACTCTACTAGTGTGGTAGCGCTTGAAACATTTCTGATGCAGAGACCAAGTTGGTCAGGACAGGTGGGACAATAACGGCTGTCACGCCTAAATCTGCGCCTGCTACAGACACGACATCTTCTTTGGGGGCGTCTTTGGGTAGGGGTACTCGGGAGGACATGTGAAAAATGCCTCTCATGCAGCCGGCTCACTGCATCTGGAAGGGGAAGTTGGACAGGAACACCTCCTGGGTACAGGTAGGCATTGATGATCGCTTCCGGGAATTCTAGGAAGGATCCGGTTCGTCCTGACGCCCTGTATAGGACAAAGGCGTTCAGCATAGCCAATTGGAATAAACAAACAGACACTTTTTTGTACCAGCTTCTGGCTTTAGGGTCAACTAAATACGGCACCAAAAGCTGGCCGTTAAGGTCCACCCCTCCCTTATTAAGGTTGTAGTCGTAGACACAGAGGGGTTTCTCGCCAGTTGCCGTAGTAATTTGGACCGTCGTGTCTGCGTGAAGGGAGGACTGAACAAAAACATTCTGTGTATCCCTCCACTTCACTGCAAGCAATTTGTCCGTTTTCAAGCAGGCTCTCTCCCCCCGACTAAGACGGGAATTTACAAGCCACGGGTGGAAGCCCCGGCGATTAGGTCGCACGGTGCCACATGCGCCAATTTGTAATTCGAGCAAGTGACTAAATAGTGGCACGCTTGTATAAAAATTGTCCACGTGCAAATGGTATCCCTTTCCGGATAAGGGTGACACCAAGCCCCAAACTATCTTGCCGCTGCTCCCTATGTAGTCTGGGTAGTTGGGGGGGCTCCACAGTGCTATCTCTTCCCTTGTAGACCCGGAAACTAATTGTATAGCCTGTGGCACTGTCACAGAGCTTATACAGCTTGACCTCCTATTTGGCACGCTTGCTGGGGAGATACTGTTTCATAGCAAGGCGGCCAGTAAACTTAATCAGGGACTCGTCAACGCAGACAACTTGTTCGGGGGGTAAACAAGACTGCAAACTGCTGATTGAAGTGGTCTACGAGGGGCCGAATTTTGTGGAGCCGATCATATTCAGGGTCTACCCGAGGACGACAGGTTTCATTGTCGTTGAAATGCATAAGTCGCAGAATTTGCTTGTATCTCGCCCTGGACGTGGAGGCAGAGTACACGCACATATGGTGAATTGGGCTAGTGGACCAATATAGCCGCAATTCACTCTTTTTGGTTATGCCCATGTTGAGGGAAAGGCCCAGAAAGATTTTAAAATTGGGAACCGGTAAAGGTTTCCAGCCGGATGGTCTGGCAAGTGGCAAATTTGGGTTAGCGGAAAGATCTTCCGCGAAGAACAGCTCGTAAAAATTCAGGGGCGTAAAATTGGCTGTTTCCACATGGATTCCAGGTTAGGCAGTGAATGGGGGGGAAGTACTGGCACTGTAGTATCAGTGCGTTGCCAATTGGGATATACCAGCGCATCAGGGAGGGCACTATGGGCTCTACGGGCCTGTCTTCGATTACGCGGTGGCTGCGGGCCACTACTCGTGCTAGCCACCGCACCAGCTTCAACTGCACTTATGGGACTCACCACGTCACCAAGTGTTACTGCAGTGCTGGTTGTACTAGGTCCAGGGTGTACTAGGCCGCTGGCGCTTGCCAGGCCACCAGAAGGATGAGCGGCACTAGTACCGACACTCTGCTCCATACGAGCATGCTGCGATCTCTGCACCTCAGCAACTCCAGAATGGGGTCGGGTACACCTGGATCTAACAGGGACCCATCCGTCATCGGAGCTATCTGTCAGGGAGCCGCTGCTCTGTTCAGGTTTGTATACTGACCCTGATTCTGCCAATGAGGCTTCCCCATTGCTCTCATCTGACATGGTCAGTATACTGCACTACTGTACCACCGTTTGGTCATTTTAGTAACTAAATTTACCGGTACAGTAGTGTGACTCACAGGTAAAAAAAGCCCCTGATTGTCAAGGACTATTTCAACCGCTACCAAATAAAACTGCTAATGCTAGCAGGGATTAGGCCTGACTCCACTAACACAGTGGTTTTGTGTTTTTTGTAAGTGACAGTACACTTGCCTGGGTGGGCTGGGCGGAGGGGTTAAAACACAGGTGCTGGCAGGAATCAGTGCTGATCGTGCAAACACCGCGTTTTGGGAACCCTAAACTATGAGGACGCTAGTATAGTCCTGATCAGATCAGATATTGATCTGTTCAAGCACTATACTAGTAATGGAAGTGTGTGTGTGTGTGTGTGGTAATCAAGGGGTTATTTCTAACTATGCGTCGGGGATCTGCGCTAAACCTACTTGGGAATAATTCGCTAGTGCTAACTCAAGTCACAAATGACACTAATACAAAAATACAGTAAACCACTATATTACATGTGTATAGTGTGCAATGTGACAGGGGGGGGGGGAGGGGTTAACTGGGGGTGATCAGGGGGTTAAATCTTTATTGGGGGGGTGGTGGGGACCCTAAACCTCCTTGGGACAGAAACGAACTCGCTAGCGCTAACTCAAGTCACAATCAGACTAATGCAAAATACAGTAAAACACGTATTACGTATTAAGTGTGTATTAGTGTGCAATGTGACGGGGGGGGAGGGGTTAACTGGGGGTTAAATCTTTATTGGAGGGGGGGTGGCGGGTATCCTAAGTGTAAAAGGAAGAGCCGCAAGCACTAAACCTGGTCACAAGTCACACTTATACAGGTATATAGGAAAATGCTATATACAGTGTGTGTGTTGTGACAGGGGGTGTAGGGGTTAACTGGGGGGGGGGGTGATCAGGGGTGAAATGTGCCTATCTAAGTGTGTGTGGGTGTGCTTGGTGCAGTACTCACAGTTTAGATCTTCTCTCTCCTCTCGATGAATCCAAAAAGCATCATGGGAGGGGAGAGCGGGTCTTTTCTGTGCCTGTGTTTACATTTCACAGGCACAGAACAGTATCTGATTTGGCCGGACCGATCAACAGATCCAGGCCAAAAATCATTGGCCTGGACCTGATGACTGATCGGTTCTGAACCCAATCAGATCATCAGTGGTGCTGGGGGCGAGCGAGCGACGTAGCGATACGTCGCTTTGCCTGCAGGGGGCTGACCGCCGCAGTATATGTACTGCCGGCAGTCGGCAAGTGGTTAAAAACAGAGGGTACAGTTGCACACATTTGCAAATATATGTGGAAGCTGCAGTGCCCATGTCAAGGCTTCTCTGTATACTGCAGCCCTAACTCTAAAGTTTTGAGAGTCACCAATTTGGAGTATATATATAGCAGTAGATAAATTAAGGGCCCTTTTGTTAGTTCGTAAAAGCTAAAGTGCGTCCAATTTTCTGATGGAGGCCGTGATTGCAATGAAAACCCTCACAGCCTGCAACACTTCTAGACAATGGAGAGCTGCCTCCTTCGGGCCTTAGGAGAGGTGCGAAGAGATGGAAAACATAATCCTCATTTAAAGTAGAACTAAAAACATTTAGTTTAACATTTTAGAACTATAAACATTTTATTTATGTGTCACCCTACAGGTAGGTACTAGGTAAATGTACAGTGGGCTTTTTCTGCCTAAGAGCAGGGCTATAATTTCTTTTTAGTAGGGTGTCATGGTTTCCAGGTGTGTCTATTGAAGGGGGGAGTCTCCCCACTGGCTCTGTGAGAGGCTTCTCATAGGGCAGTGGAGGAAACCTAATCAGGGATACATTCAGGCTTGAAGTCCGGAGAAGG
This sequence comes from Pelophylax lessonae, assembly GCF_965119305.1. Taxonomy (NCBI): domain Eukaryota; kingdom Metazoa; phylum Chordata; class Amphibia; order Anura; family Ranidae; genus Pelophylax; species Pelophylax lessonae. The sequence continues at coordinate 91,982,926 of NC_138775.1, forward strand.
TTCCAGGATCCAAGTGTCAGCTAGCGGTAAAGGGGGTACCTAGTCAGAGGACCCTGAAGTACTAAAGGGGGCGCCTGTAGTTTGGGCCCTGAAGAGTTAATGCACAGTGTGAGTGCATCAGTTGAGAGTTGCAGCCATATGGATGAGTTGCAGCCATACTGGATTTCACAACAAGTTACCTCAAGCCAGAGCAAGGCAGGCGGGGTTAGTCAGTGACTTTTGAGTGCAAGTAGTATCAGAAGTCCCTTATGCTACAGTCCTGGATCTTCTGGGACTTAAGTCGGAGTTCCAGCACAGCTTTCAGAGTTACAGTGGTTTCAAGTGTCAGTCAGCGTTGGCTAGTGTCGGCTGGCGTCAAGACAGCGCTAAAGGGCATTTTTCTACAACAGTCCCAGAATTGTATATAGTCGAGCCAAAGGAGTAGCCCACTCATTCCCTTCTCCCATCCCCTAAACTACAATAAAACAACCAAACAAAGATGCCGGAGTTGTCAATGTGTCAGTTCTCACACTCAGAGCCACAGCTCACATGGGCTGGAGAGGTAACCAGTAACGATGGCAGACCCACATCAGGCCACAGGCCTGGAAACCTTGCTACATTTAGTTTTGGATAGAGTGGAGATGGATTAGAACACCTGTCAGTTTTACCATTATCACCGAAAATGAAAGTAAAAGAAAATCCCAAATTTTGGGTTGACATCAGAACAATATTAGAGGGGAAATCTTCCAATGGGGACACTCATTCTGATGACTTGGGGGGCGGGGGGGGGGAGGCCTAATGGATTCTTCTAGTTTCCAGGGATTTCCTCTCACTTCCTGTTTTGGCTATGGGACAGGAAGTAAAGGTAAATCTAACCAATGGGACACAGATGGCAAGAAAAACCCCTACAGGGGTATAACTATTCCATGCTCTATCCACAATGAAAAAAATGTCTATAGTTCTACTTTAAGTGGAAGCAAGATACCACTTCAGGTAAAAAAGTAAGCATCTCGGGGTGTGGCCTGAAGCTGCATGGAGTAGGATGCGGTTCAACGGAGCTCTGTCGGCAGACCCGCTTTTCGTCTATCCTGCTGCTTATCCTGTGATCTTATTTACCCTGTGGCTACTCCTAGTACTTCTATCAACAGCAGTGACATGTCCCCTTCCCGTAAAACCATGGATACAGTCACCAAATTAGACCCATTCCGCCATAAAGATAAGCACGTTTAGGCTGAAGATGGCAGATCCCCCTCTACTGAAATGGAGTCTTCAGCGCCAGATACCGATAAAGTTCTGGGGCCAATATCAACATGCCAGGCGTCCCTGACTTCTAAAATCAAGGAGGTCAAGGTAGACATTTCCTTGATTAGACAAGATCTCCACAAACTTCGCGACCGCGTGTCAAGAGGCTGAACACGTCTGCGCCAGGTGATGCCATACCACCTTCTACAGGCCTCCTCTGATCAGGCAAGTTGTCATATTGCCCAGCTACAGCAAAAGCAAGATGACTTAGAAAATCGTATGCGCTGCACTGAAAAGTTCTGCGCTGTAGAACTTCTTGTGCTTTCTTGGTGGTGGACGTATGCCACAGTCATGGCATTGTTGGTCTGTATTCGGACTGTAAGACTCCTGAGAAGGTCTGTCAACCAGAAAAGGGGAAGCTAAATCACCCTCAGCTACGAAATGTTAACAGAAAGTCGAGTCTCCCTCAGAGTCCAAGTCCTTTGCACGGTGGCTGTCCTCAGAACTCCTTCCCAACCTGAAAAGCTGACATCCATGGTGAGAACTATCATCTCCCTCATAGAGAGATGAGAGATGCATCCATCACCTAAGGACACTAGCAAAAAAATCGGATTTTTGTAAGATCTTACCGTAAAATCCTTTTCTCTTAGCTCATTGACAGACGTAGTCTTCTTGATTCACAAGAACTGGGTTATGTTGTCTCCGCAGGAGCAGGACTAGGCAGAAAGAAAAAACGTTCTGGCTCCACCTTAGGGGCAGTCCCTGAGGGTATATCCTCCCTCTCTCTGCTACAAGGCATCAGTTCTGTCACAAAGCAGCAACAGAGAATTTAACCCAACCCAACTCAATGAAAGAGGGGCGGGTACTACGTCTGTCAATGAGCTAAGAGAAAAGGATTTTACGGTAAGATCTTACAAAAATCCGATTTTCTCTGTCGCTCATTGACAGACGTAGTCTTCTTGATTCACAAGAACTGGGACATCCAGAAGCAGTGCCACAAATGAGGGGTGGGATTGACCGAAATCAAAATCCAATCTAGAAGGCCCAACCGGTGCCAAACTAGAAGTTTTAAAGGCTCATTATAAACAAAGAATGAGACTCAAATGAAAATTTCCAATGGAAAAAAACCCTCGAGGCAGACCACTGGTCTCCTCAAATGGCGGCCTGCAAAACCTTGCGGCCAAACGAGGCATCAGACGATGCCATTACATCAACTTTATAATGTTTTGTAAAGGTATGCACCGACGACCAGGTAGCCGCCTTGCACACCTGGACCACTGACGCCTGATGGCGAAAGGCCCATGACGCACTAAGTGCCCGAGTGGAGTGCGCCTTAACAGGGAACGGGGGCTCCCGACCCTTAATAGAATAAGCCTGTACCACCGTCTGTCTGATCCATTTGGAAATAGTCGCGGCAGATGCAGGCAACTACTTTTTGGGTCCATCCGGGATCACAAAAAGTGAATCCGTCTTGCGAAACGAGTCTGCCGTTTTCAAGTATACCCTGATCGCCCGGACCACATCCAGGGAGTGTAAAGCAAACTCCCGAGGATGACTGGGCTTAGGACACAGGGAAGGTAATACAATTTCTTCATTCAGATGAAATTCTGAAACCACTTTTGGTAGGAAGGATGGATTCGGACGAAGAACCACCTTATCTCTATGGACCACCAGATATGGGGAACGACAAGATAAAGCGGCCAGTTCTGACACCCTGCGTGCAGAAGTGATAGCCACCAAGAAGGCCACCTTCTGGGACAACGTAGGTAGAGGAATTTCCCTAATATCTTCAAAGGGAGGTTTCTGAAGAACCGACAATACTAAATTAAGATCCCAGGGTGGTAACGGCACGCGCACTGGCGGAGCCAGATGTCGCACCCCCTGGATGAAATTCCGCACCAAGGAATGAGTAGCCAAAGGCTTCTGAAAGAAGATAGCTAATGCTGAGACCTGACCCTTGATAGTGCTCAAGGCCAGTTTCTGCTCAACCCCTTGTTGCAGAAAAGCTAATATTCGACTAACCGAATAAGACCGTGGACGGAACCCCAGAGGTTCACACCATGCAATGTAGGTCTTCCATGTACGCTGATAAATCTTTCTGGAAGTCGCTTTCCTTGCTTTAACTAGAGTAGGAATAACTGAAGCTGACAATCCCTTGTCCTTCAGCACCTGGGTCTCAATAGCCAGGCCGTTAAAGCCAGCGATCGTAAAGCAGGATGGAAGATTGGTCCCTGAGACAGTAGGTCCTCCCTGAGAGGAAGTCTCCACGGGACGTCCGCCACCAGTCTGACCATGTCGGCGTTCCAAGCTCGGCGAGGCCAGTCCGGAGCTACCAGAATTACTGGAATTCCTTCCTCCTCTATCCTGCGAAGAAGTCTTGGCAGTAACCCGAGAGGAGGGAAGGCATACATTAGCTGGTATTGCCCCCACGGGGCGATCAGTGCGTCTGCGGTCTCTGCTAGAGGATCGCGGGAGCGAGCCACGAATCTCTGTACTTTCCTGTTGAATCGTGATGCCAACAGATCCACATCCGGGGTGCCCCACCGTAGGCACAACTGGTGGAAAACTTCTGGATGGAGGGACCATTCCCCCTGATCCAGAGTCTGACGGCTGAGATAATCTGCCTGCCAATTCTCCACCCCCGGAATGAACACAGCAGAGATAGCTGGAACAAATCGTTCCGCCCAGCGAAGAATGCAAACCACTTCTTTGGCCGCTCGGACACTCTTGGTGCCCCCCTGGTGATTGACATAAGCCACGGCCGTGGCGTTGTCCGACTGGATCCGAACCGGGCTGCCCTGGAGCTGCTCGGTCCAGTGAATCAGACAAAGTCTGATCGCTCTCAGTTCCAATACATTTATCGGCAACCTGGATTCTTCCAGGGACCAAAGTCCCTGGACAGATAACTGACCGAGAATTCCTCCCCATCCGGATAGACTGGCATCCGTGGTCACTATCGTCCAATATATTGGCAGAAATGACTTTCCCTGGCTGAGCATCGGAGACCGAAGCCACTAGACCAGAGACTCTCTGGTCTGTTTGCTCAATCGGATCCGATTGTCCAGGGATTCCGGATTCCGATTCCATCTGAGAAGAATCTCTTGCTGAAGAATTCGGGTATGGGACTGGGCAAATGGGACTGCTTCGAAGGAAGCCACCATCAACCCCAGAACCCTCATGCAAGTTCGAAGAGAAGACCAGCTGTTGGATAGTAACAACTGGACTGCTGATTGAATCTTCCGGAGTTTCCCTACCGGAAGGAAAACTCTTGACCTGACTGTGTCTAAAATTAGACCCAGATATTCGAGCCTCTGGGTGGGAACCAGAAATGACTTTTGCTGGTTCACCAGCCACCCGAATTCCTGTAAAGAAATTATAGTAATTTCTATGTTTTGTAGCAGGGTCTGAGGAGACTCTGCATGAAGCAGGAGATCGTCTAGGTAACCTAGAATCGATATGCCTCTTTGGCGCAGTAGTGCCAACATTGGGGCCAACACCTTTGTGAAGACCCGAGGAGCCGTGGCGAGACCGAAAGGTAACGCCACAAACTGATAGTGGTTCTCTTCTACGGAAAAGCGTAGAAACCGCTGATGTCCTGCGAAAATGGGAATGTGAAGATAGGCATCCTTGAGGTCTATGGACGCTAGGACATCCCCTGGATGCAGGAAGGCTGCTACTGTGCGAATGGATTCCATCTTGAATTTTCTTATGTTGAGAAAGGAATTGAGTGCCCTTAAGTCCAGAATTGGACGCACTTTGCCCTCTTTCCTGGGTATTGTAAATAGGTTTGAATAAAACCCTTGAAAACGTTCTGCCCAAGGAACGTGGACTACCACTCCTTGTTGTAGTAAATCCGTGACTGCTCTCCGCAGATCTTCTAAACGATCCGGGGATAGTCGGATATTGGAAGGGAAGAATCGCGCCGGTGGGAGAGATCGAAACTCGATCTTGTACCCTGACCTTATGACTTCGCAAACCCACTTGTCCGGGATTCTGGAAAGCCATGGATCCGGGAACCGGCGAAGACGTCCCCCCACCCCAATTATGGGTGGGGGCGCACCTTCAGGCTTTTATCTTCAGGTCTGGAGGGGGCGGGCTTTTGCTTGCCCGACCAACGTCCCCTGAAGCCTCCTGAAGGAGCTTTGGAGGACTTAATTTTTTCACCCGCGGGACGAAAAAACTTTTTGTGAGCAGAGAAAGAAGGCCCTCGTCTTTGACGAGTTCCTTTACCCTTAACATTTTGCGGTAAAAAGGTGCTCTTCTTGAAGATCTCACAGGAAAAAAACACTGGAGAAAACTACCTAAAAAATATTTTTTCTAAAGAAAAAATCTTGCCAGGACCAAAAAGATCCCAGCAAGGAACTTAGGTCCTTACTCCTGACTAGACAGAAAAAAACTGATGCCTTGTAGCAGAGAGAGGGAGGATATACCCTCAGGGACTGCCCCTAAGGTGGAGCCAGAACGTTTTTTCTTTCTGCCTAGTCCTGCTCCTGCGGAGACAACATAACCCAGTTCTTGTGAATCAAGAAGACTACGTCTGTCAATGAGCGACAGAGAAAACAGAGTACTACATGGTGGAAGAAGTTATAAGAGGGGGTATTAAAGCTTTGAGAGGCTTTACCAATGTCCAGTCACCTGAAGGTGCAGCAAAAAACTCTTCCACTACGATTGACAGCCTATGTCCTCTACTGTAAGATAAAGTAAATAAATATAACTCTTGCAGTGGGACTCCCCCTATGCTGCACTGGTAAATGCTAGTTTTTTTGCCTACAGTGAAAATAAAAAAAAAAAAAAGTTATACTTACATTATCCCTCATTCCCTCTGGCAGCTGGAAGCTGGTGCTTCTCTGCTTGCATACAAATCTGGCTACTTGATATTTCCTCAACACCCTTGCTTACAATGTAGGACTGATAGTCCTACATTGCACGTGATGAAGTCAGAGTGCATGCAACCCTATGAAATAGCCAAGGATACTAATCATGCAACTGGAAGATGCCAGCAGGTTTGAGGAATAAGAGGAGTATAACAGTTTTTTTTCCCTAGACAAAAATTAGCAAATAACCCTTGTATTGCCAGAGGAGCCTCATTGTAAGGTTACATTTTTTCCCCAGAGCTCAGCTTTAAATGACTAAAGCCAGAGAAGTCAGCAATGGCAGCCTCCATATTTCTGTCAGGACAGGATTCCTTTAAAATCAGCCAACACAAAACAGCCAGCAGAAAACAATACTGTCACAACCCAGCTATCCTGTTGTGTGCTTGTTTTTACAGCAGGTTTATCTGACTGTCTGTTCAGTTCTACAGCTTGATCAGAAATTGCCAGATAAACCACTACAAGACATGTTATCCTAACAAAACATCAATAAGCAGAGTTAAACCAATTAAATGAGAGCCCTTCTCCCTGTCATCTTACAATTTATTTAGAAGTAACACTATAGGGTCACTTTTACTTAATAGCTGTATAAGATAGGAAGCCGATTGAAAGGAGGGTAACAGTGTGAACCAGCCTTAGACTTTAGGGGATCTCTCACCTTCCACTCCCAGGGTCTATAGTCATTCTCAGACAGAGTAAGATAAAGAGGCTCTTCAGTTGTTTTTGAGAAAATTAAATGTCAGCAACTACAAATACTGTAGCTGCTAGCGTTTAATAAAGAGACACTTACCTATTCTTCAGGGATCTAGTACTGGCATTACTCGGGTGGCTCTTCGCTGGTTTTTGAGTCCCCAGTGCCGCCATGTTGAAGCTGGCTGTGTACTCCTTGCAGCTTCACAGCCAGCTCCCTACTGCACATGCGTGAGCTGCACTGCACTCTGAATAGTCTCACAGCCTTCAGGGATCTGTGACGTGTCCCAGGCAGGGAGGGGTGGAAGAACTTTCACTAGGATTGCAGAGGTCATTCGAACAAAGGAGTGGGTACTCGAAAAAAAAAACAAAAACAAAAAAAAAAAAACTTAGCTTCTGCTCCCAAAAAAAGTCTCAAAAGTGGAAAAGAGAAGAAGAAAGAAGGAGGGAGGATCGGTGGAATTTCCCTTTAGGGGTGAAGTTCAGCTTTAACCACATCCATACCGGCGCATAGTAATATGACGCCGGCAGGATGGCTTTACCGTTCCGGGCGGCCGTCATATGACGTCGCCCGGATCTCCCCTCTACTGCGCGCCCCCGGGGGCGCGCGCATCGCAGCGATCAGGGATGAGGCTCGTCCCTCGGACATAGCCCATCCCTGATCAAGGTAAACAGCCAATAGAAATTGGCTGTTTACCATGTGATCGGCTGTGTCAATCACAGCCGATCACATGAGCGGCTCCAGCACTCGGACAGAGTCGATCCCCGATCTAGGTAAAGAGCCAATGAAATTGGCTCTTTACCACGTGACCAATCCAATTCAACAGAGAACACGGTAACTAGCTGTCACCGTGTTCTCCTCCTCACACACTGATCCTGTGTGAGGAACAGAGTGTGGTAACACCTAGTTACCAAATACAGTGCACCCCAAACACACTGATTGCCCCCCCCCCCCATAAAGAGCACCTGTCACTAGCCCATGAAAGTACCCGAGTACCTGTCACCAGCCCATCAGGTACTCGGATGACAGGTACTCGGGTACTCTGATGGGCTGATGACAGGTACTCGGGTACTCTGATGACGGGTACTCTGATGACAGGTACTCTGATGACAGGTACTCTGATGACAGGTACTCGGGTACTCTGATGACAGGTACTCGGGTACTCTGATGACAGGTACTCGGGTACTCTGATGACAGGTACTCGGGTACTCTGATGACAGGTACTCGGGTACTCTGATGACGGGTACTCGGGTACTCTGATGACGGGTACTCGGGTACTCTGATGACGGGTACTCGGGTACTCTGATGATGGGTACTCGGGTACTCTGATGACAGGTACTCGGGTACTCTGATGACGGGTACGCAGGTACTCTGATGACGGGTACTCGGGTACTCTGATGACGGGTACTCTGATGAAAGGTACTCGGGTACTCTGATGACGGATACTCGGGTACTCTGATGACAGGTACTCGGGTACTCTGATGACAGGTACTCGGGTACTCTGATGACAGGTACTCGGGTACTCTGATGACAGGTACTCGGGTACTTTGAGTACCTGTCAACGGAGTACCCGTCATCAGAGTACCTGTCACCTACCCATCAGAGTACCCGAGTACCTGTCACCTACCCATCAGAGTACCCGAGTACCTTCCACCTGCTCATCAGAGTACCTGACGCCTGAAGTACCCGAGTACTTGCCGCCTGCTCATCAGTACCCATCACTACTCATCAGTACCTATCACGTATCAGTACTGATCATCAGTACCCATCAGTACAGTATCACCTATCAGTACTACTCATCAGTACCTATCACCTGCCTGTCACCTGCCCATCAGAGTACCCGAGTACCTGTCACCTGCCTATCGGAGTACCCGAGTAACTGCCACCTGCTCATCAGTACCAGAGTACCTGTCACCTGCCTGTCACCTGCCCAACAAAGTACCCGAGTACCTGTCACCCTTCATACAGCCACCATGTCTAAGTCCAAAAAGGTTTATATACGTCCTCCGTTTAAACCTAAATACCGGTGTTATGGAAGCAGATAGCTGCCATAACCCTGGTATTTTTTTAAACGGTGGACGGTTGGCTTTCCGATAAGGGTGGTCCTAGTGGCGGATTCGCCGTGGGATCACCCTTCCGGGATGGCGGAAGAGGTGCCCCCCCCCCCTCCCGCCGCGTCCGGTCCTTTTCCCCGCTTACCGGACCCGCCGGCAGCGGGGAAAACGATCCGGTCCCGGATCCTCACAGACAGGATGTTGAGTGAGGGCAAGCTTGCCCTCACTTGACTCTATGGTCTTGGAGGACCGGAGCTACGGAAAATGTTGTTGCCTAGCAACCGGTTTAAAGGTCCTTTTTTTTTTTTTTTTTTTTCCATTTTATATAATAATTTTTTATTTTTTTTCTATCTTTTAGTGTACTTGTGAGATCTGAGGACTTTTTGACCCCAGATCTCACAAAAAAGAGGTCCTGTCGTGCCTTTTTCTATTACAAGTAATGTTTACATTTCTTGTAATAGAAATAAAAATGATCAATTTTTTTTTTTTTTGTTAAACGATGTAAAAATAAAAATAAATAAAATAAATAGTAAAAAAAAAAAAAAAAAAAAAAAATTAAAGCGCCCTGTCCCCGTTAGCTCGCGCGCAGAACCGACGCATACGGAAACCCCGCCCACATATGTAAACGGTGTTCAAACCACACATGTGAGGTATCGCCGCGATCGTTAGAGCAAGGGGAATAATTTGAGCCCTAGACCTCCTCTGTAACTCAAAGATGGCAACCTGTAGAAATTTTTAAATTGTCGCCTATGGGGATTTTTAAGTACCAAAGTTTGTCGCCATTCCGTGAGCGTGCGCAATTTTGAAACATGACATGTTGGGTATCTATTTACTCGGCGTAACATTATCTTTCACATTATGGAAAAAAATTGGGCTAACTTTACTGGTTTCTTATTTTTTAATTAAAAAAAGTGAATTTTTTCCAAAAAAATTGCGTTTGGAAGACCGCTGCGCAAATACGGTGTGATAAAAAATATTGCAATAATCTCCATTTTAATCTCTAGGGTCTCTGCTAAAAAAAAATATATAATGTTTGGGGGTTCTAAGCAGTTTTCTAGCAAAACAACTGATTTTAGCTTGTAAACACCAAATGTCAAAAATAGGCCTAGGCAAGTGGCTAGGATGCATGATGATGCTCCTTGGATGTTGGGCCCCTCTATATGGCTAGGCTGTGAAAAAGTCTCACACATGTGGTATTGCCATACTCAGGAGGAGTGGCAGAATGTATTTTGGGGTGTCATTTTTGCTGTGTACATGCTATGTGTTAGGAATATCCTATAAATTGACAACTTTGTGTAAAAAAAAAAAAAAAGTTTTTATTTTTTTCCCACATTTTCCAAAAACTTGTGGAAAAAAATGACATGTTCAAAGGACCCATAATGCCTCATAGAATATATGTTGGAGTGTTTGCTTTCCAAAATGGGGTCATTTTGTGGACTTTTCCATTGTATTGGTGCTTTAGGGCCTTGAAAAGTGTGATAGGTAGTAAGAAAGTTTTATGTGTATTTATGCTCCTAAAATGCCTTATGGTGCTACTTGGACGTGGAGTCTCTTTTTGTGGCCAGGCTGTGTAACAGTCTCACACATGTGGTATCACCATACTCAGAAGGAGTAGCAGAATGAATTTTGGGGTGTCATTTTTGCTGTGTACATGCTATGTGTTAGAAATAGCTTATAAATTGACAACGTTTTAGGAAAAAAAAGAAAAAAAAAATTTTTTCTTCATTTTCCCAAGAATTGTGGGAAAAAATTATAACTTCAAAAAACTCACCATGCCTCTTACTAAATACCTTGGACTGTCTACTTTACAAAAAGGGGTCATTTGGGGGGTATTTGTACTATCCTGACATGTCAGGGCCTCAAGAAAGGAGATAGGCCATCAGGCCATCAGTACATCTGGTGTGATCAATTTTCAGTAATTGGTACCATAGCTTCTAGACTCAATAACTTTCACACAGACTAAATAATATACACTAATTTGGGTTAATTTTACCAGAGATATGTAGCAGTAAAAATTTTGGCCTAAATGTATGAAGAAAAATTCATTTTTTGCAAAATTGTATAATAGAAACTAAAAAAAAGTGTTTTTTTTTTCAAAATTTTTGCTCTTTTTTTGCTTATATCACGAAGAAAAAAAAACCCAGTTGTGATCAAATACCACCAAAAGAAAGCTCTATTTGTGTGAAAAAAATGATAAAAATTTTGTTTGGTTACAGTGTAGCATGACTGAGCAATTGTCATTCAAAGTGTGAGAGTGCTGAAAGCTGAAAATTGGTCTGGGAAGGAAGGGGGTCTAACTGCTCTGTATGGAAGTGGTTTAACTAGAGAAGGTGGTCAATATAAATATTTCATAAGTAATTCTGTGTATTTCGAAGGCTGAATATTCTAATTCTTGCATAAACTGTATGAAGTGAATGATGTTGCGCTGCTGAAGTGGATATACAGTGCACTATTCGTGTTGTGCAAAACAGACAAAATAAATACAAGATATTGTGTGAAAAAGTTACACATGAGTATAAGACGAATACTCCAACTATGTGGTGTGCTATAAGAGTCCTTTGAAGCAATGGTATATCCCATCACCATTAGATGTGTATATCCATAAGTTGTTGTGTCTTCACTTTACACCGTTGACACCTGTGTTCTCTAGCCTCACACCTTAATACTGCTTTAATTAAGCATGTAGTTATCTCAGTCTGGTGGTCCTTTTATCTCAGCTCGCCTCTTGGGGTCCTCTATTGGTCCTTCCTGCTAGCAGATCTCGATTGCAAGTGTGGTCTCCTCCATGGTAATCATGGGTATCCATTCTCAGTGTGATCCATGATTATGTGAATGTGAAAGAGACTTCTCATAGTGTAATATTTTAAATTAAAGAATTTATTATGGTAAAACAGCTCTTACTCACATTTAAAACTTATAAAAATCCAGGAGTATTGAACTCTATAGACACTATCCTCACTTCTGGTATGCCTCCGCTCAAGTGACTTTAACCTTAACTTGTAGATTGTTATGTGTTTTTACTATTTTAAATGGGAGTAACAGCGGTTTTACCGTAATAAATCCTTTAATTTTAAACAATATTACATTCTCTTTCACATTCATAAAATCACGGATCACATTGAGAGTTGATACCCATGATTACCATAGAGATCTTCTAGCTAGGGGAGGACCAATAGAGGACCCTTAGAGGTGAACAGAGATAAAAGGATCACCAGACTGATATAACAACTACATGCTTAATTAAAGCAGTATTAAAGGTGAGAGGCTAGAGAACACAGAGGTGTCACAATGGTGTAAAGTGAAGACACAACTACTTATGGTGAAGGGATATACCATTGCTTCAAAGGACTCTTATAACACACCACATAGTTGGAGTATTCATCTTATACTCATGTTATAGCTATTTTCAACTCTATCTTTGTATAACAACTTGTTTTTATATACACTAGTCCCTGATGATTTGTTATGCGATTATAAGCACAACAATTTTTATGCATTTATTTGCAGATTTGCAAATTATCTGATTGGCTCTAATTTGCACCTAATTTACAGCATTGCACATTATTTATTTTCTCTGTTTTGCACAACGCAAAAAGTGCACTGTATGTCCACTTCAGAAGCGCAAAACCATTTACCTCACACAATTTACACATTACATTCGCTACAGATAAGCTACTGAGTGTGTGCAGCAGCTGGACTTCTATCTTATTTCATCCCACACACCATGATAGCGCAGGAGTAATCACCACACATTGACCACACTAATTCTTGCATAGGCCTTGTTGTAATTTAATCTGGTTAGGTTGCTTTACATGCACTCACCAATCTCCATTTAATCTGTGACCATTCATAAACACTGTTTCAGGCTACTTCATCTACAGTATAAATATGTTTTAAAGAATAAATAAAGAACAACAACATGACAGCTTCCTTAATGCATACACATATGTTGCATATTATGTATTATTAGTGTTATATTTGCATTTTACCAAACACTTTTCTAAGCTGCTCAACAGTTTGAAATTCCAAGTATGCCATATGAAATTCTTACTTGTGTTGCAGGTAGTAGTATCTGTACCACTTAGTCCATTCTTAGCAGGCAGATTTCTGGGGGGAAAAAAACAGAATATTTGATCTTTTTTTTGTTTTGTTTATTTTTTTTAGCTGAAAATATATGGGGAACTAAATGAAACCCATGTTTTAGGCCCTCTGTTTTATTTAGGACTGTGTCACACCAGCAACCATGCAGCAATGATCTGTACCAGCTACAGACCTCTTTTCTTTAGCGATTGGTAACTAGTGGGTTGCTTCTATAGCTGACTGCAATCCGTCTCATGAATTCTGATGTACCATACAAAACAGGGGCTGTATTGAATAACATAATTCGCTACTAAAGCTGGCAATGCAGTAGCTACCTTCAAAACACTGCAAAAATGTCAAGTGCTCAGCAAATAGCTATGAACTGCGACAGATTCTTTCATTGACTAAATTTCTTTAAAAAAGAAAAAAAAAAGTAATTTCTTTTACATTTCTTTTACAAAATCACGTGCGAGTGCTCCTTGGTTAAGCACTTTAGCTTAGTAGACAAAATCATCCACACTGACAGGGGTTCTTTGTATTGAACACAGCACTTGTGTATTAAAGTCTATCACAAAAAATGGGTGAAATTATTTGATAATATAAAGTAAAAAGCATTTCCAGAAAATTTTCATTATGAGTTTTGTCTGGGTACCAGTTCATATCAACATAAATACTAACAGTAAAATGTCTGTGGTTTTGAAACAATTGTAAAGAAAAAGATAAAAGTAAAAGATAAAAAAAAAAAAAAAAATTTGTATGGGGTACTTATGACCAGAATACATATCACACCACACAGCAACTTGGGAAATATGAAATAGATGCCTGCTGTTTACCACAAATTGTGAATAATCAAGACTGAACACTTGTTAAATGTTTTAGGTAAAATACATGACATGGATATTGGATAAAAAGGTCAGGGGAAAAATTACCTTTCAAAAGTTTGAATGAAAACCTCACACATATCCACATACTGTATAGAGCCAGGAATAGAACTGTCCTACTTTGGATACAACTGAAACATTCCTATTTTGTTTTCTGACACTGTACAGTTATTTACTCCAGATAATTGGCAATTTCAGACAAGGTGTGGCATTATTCTACTTACTGCTTCTCGGAGTGACTTGTAGCTTTCTTCCGGGTTTTTGCTATAACATAAAATGAACAGCATAGTTTTAACTACAATGGGTGCTAATAGGATCATATTCTAAGAAAATGAACAGACTATTCTCTGGCCATATCCCAACATGTGACCATCTGAATCGCAGAGCAAGAGAATGTCTAGAATAATTTATTTTCCCCATCATAAAGCAAACTGAACACTTTCAGATAAGCTCACATTTGCTTTTGCTTTTAAAAGTGAAATATGGGAATAGTAAAACAAAATAATCATACTCACCTAGATGGCTGCAGGACCGATCTTAGCTGCAGCTGTCCCTTGCCGGCTCTACCCCGTGAACTGATAGCTAAGTTCTCCCCCTTCCGCTTTGAGTAGAGAATGGTGACTGTCAGTCATCAGCTCTCTGCTCTGGCTCCTCAGGGCTCACTGGAGCGCTGGGCTGTGGACAGGGCAGGAGACTAGATCAGGTTAAGCCAGCTCGTGGGCCAGAAATCTGAGCAGATATCGGGTTGCCACCTCATCTCTTTAAAACCGAACACATTAATTACACTGGTTCTGAGGCTAATTTAACACAGATAAGGCACCAAGTGAGTTTAATTACCACCTTAATCAGCTACAAACCTGTGTAATTAATATGTGTTTGGTTTTAAAGAGATGAGGTGGCAACCCTAGGCAAATCCCAATTGTAAAGTTGGGATCTTTTCCAAACCTGGGCCAGTTGAGTGACGTCAGCAGACAGTGGGTCACAGGAGAGCAGTTTGTTCTGCACTTCTGTGACCCTCTGTCAGCTGGTCACATTTTGTAATGGGCTGACATCACCAAAAGTAAATTCTCACTGGTTTTGCATTTAAAGGAAACCCACATTAAGAGATTTAGAAGGCTGGCATTGCTGACTCTACCTTGTGGAAATGCAAGTTGTGTGGCAGTCAATCCTTTCCAGCTTGAATACTTCTTAGGACACTGACCATACACAGATCAAGACTCTTAAATTTACTGTAACTTCATTTGACGTAGGCTTGTTCTACATCAGTGGTTCAGACAGTACCAAAGTCAGAAACAGGCCTACAATTTGTATTTTTACAAGGAGGTCAGCTATGGCAGTCCCCATTTTTTTTTCTTACAGGTTTCTGATAGGAATTAACATTCAAAAGCTAAAGCAGCACTCAAGCAGGTGTTTTTTTTCAACAGCTGGACAGATTGGTGAAATTATAACCTCTGCATACCTTTTAATGCTCTACTTCCCTGGAGAGATCTACCTCAGAAAGGGAAAATCCAAAGTTTTACAGCTGTCACTTTAACAAAATAGAGGAACACTGAATCCAATGATAAATGTCAAAGGTGGGATTGCAAGTCATTGACGTGCAATGCCACCTTTGACCATGATAAAATTCCATAATCTTTAAACAAAAAAAGTCCTACCTTTAATGCAAGGTGGAGTACACAGAATATGTCCATTTGTCTCACACCATCCCATTGGAAAGATGTCCATGGATTCCACATGCACAATGCACTCAGGAACTGGAGTCTTTACACCTGATGCAATGAATGAGAGCTCAATATTTACACATTTATCAAGACACCTCCTTAACAAAATGTTAAACACACTCTTTTGACATTAAAGTGATTGGCTCCACCCCTGAATCCACCCCCTTTGCCCTGCCCATGTATACCCTACCTTTTAAAATAACTGTCTTGTTGTTGCTGTTTCCCAGGTGGCTATGGCTGGCAGGTGCTGCTGCTGTCCCCCAAGCAGGTATGGCTGGCAGCTGCTGCTTTACCCCTGACAGGTATGGCTGGCGGCTGCTGCTGGCTGTCCTCCAGGGCAGGTACTGCTTTGTGGGTACTGCTGGCTGGTACCCGACCCACCATCCCCAAGCATCAGTGTGACTAATAGAGCTGGTGCTAGTGGTAGCAGAGTGGATGCTTCCTGTATAGCGCCGGCTCCTGTCACAGGCAGAGTACATTTGGTATCAAGGAGGAGGGAGGGGAGAGGGGGAGGGACAGAGTAGGGGAGAGGAGGAGGAGGGGGGAGAGGAAGAGGAGGTAGAGGGAGGGGGGAGAAGGGGGAGGGAGAGGAGGAGGAGTGGGGGGAGGGGAAGGAGGAGGAGGAGGAGCCGTTGGGAGGAAAAGAAGTAGAGGAGATGAAGAGGGGGGAGGGAGGGGAGGAGGAGCATGGGGGAGGAAAAGGAGGAGAGGAGAGGAAGGGGGAGGAGAATGAGGAGGAGGGGGGAGGGGGAGGAGGAGGAGGAGGAGGGGGAGGAGGAGGGGGGGAGGGGGAGGAGGAGGGGGGGAGGGGGGAGGAGGGGTGAAGGAGGAGGGGGGCAGGGGGAGGCGTGGGGGGAGGAAGGAGGGAGGGGGAGGCGTGGGGGGAGGAAGGAGGGAGGGGGAGGAGGAGGAGGGGAGGAGGAGGGGAAAGGGGGAGGAGGAGCGGAAAGGGGTAGGAGGAGCGGAAAGGGGGAGGGGGTTGAGGGGTGGAGGAGGATGGGATAACATCACACATTTGAGGAGTCTGAGGACCGATAAGTCTTATATACACACACTATACAGTCAGTTATAGAATTTCTTTGTGTTCTTCACTGTTTACTCACTACCAGGGCTCTGCTGCCAATGGTTCGCTCTCTCAGTCTCCAGGCAGAAACCCTGCCTCGGCGGTGTCTCCAGTCCAGGCTCCAAGTCCTCCAACTGTGTCACACACACCTCCAGGTACTGACCCCGGAGCGCCACTGATCTGATCGTCATGTGACTCTGCTCTGCCGCTGGATAAAGGGGAGGGGAGGGGAGAAAGGCAGAGCAGAGCTGGCTTGCTGTACTTGTAACTGGTCTCTGCATGGATCATCATGGGAGAGACCAGGGACGGACGATCACCAAAGCTCTGGACTGGCACCTGAATGTCTCTAAAAGAGATAGACAGGTCACAGACTGTGACCTGTCTGTCACTGATCATAGAGGTGCAGGCCGCCTCTGTTCTGTCACTGTCAGATTTCAGGAGACTGTCAGGACTCGGGAGACCGTAATGGCAGGTCGCTTCCTCAGTGCTGCCGCGGCGCCTAAACACTCAGTGATGGTCCAGGGCGGCTGCACAACACAAGTGGAGGGAGTAGGGAAACCAGCGGCTGGGCGCCCTAGGTGGCAGTGCACCCTAGGCGGCTGCCTCATTTGCCTAGTGGTAGCGCCGGTCCTGTTCCTGCACCCACCAATCCCCAAACCCCTACACTCATAACATGTCTATTGCTATGAGAGAACTCATGCAGGCTTATTCCCAGGCCACGCTCTGTGTGTCCATTGACACGCAGAGTGTGGCTCAGAAAACCCCCCTCACTGGCTGTAATTGACAGCAGCAGGAGGCAATTGCTCTTGCTACAGCCTCTGAGCAAGTGAGGAAAAACAGAAGGAACAGTGATGCTGCTCTTGAGCACAATCCTGGATCGACACTGGTCTTCGTCAGGTATAAAGGGAGCTGGGGGAGGGGAAGATACATACAGGAGCTTTTGCACCTTAATGCAAAGGCTGCATTAAGGTACAAAACCTTCTGCCTTTAACCACTTTAAGGGTAATTTTTACAATTCAGTAACCCCTTTAAGACCTACCTCCACCATTTATGATGAGCTTAGGCATGTTCGGACTAGAATCTGAACCCACATGTGCAGCCTGTCTGGAAGCAGTCACCTGTTCAGGAATTCCCTGCCAGACAGCAGGCGGGGAATGCACCTGTGTACATGTGGCGGTGGGGCAGGGATTGCCCTGGCTACAGATTATTGGACCATACAGGTGACAGTTTCCTGGTGTGCTCACGTACGCAGGTTCTGATCCTAGTTTGAACATGCCCAAGTTCATCACTATCCACCAGCAATGGTTTCGACCATTTAGTGCATGTACTGTCCAGATGTCAACAGTTTTTGGGGCAGACTAGAAGTCAGATTGCTATGCATTTGCCAACACAGGCAACTGCAGGAAGAGGTTTCCTTTGTGAGAAATGTAATGGAACCAGGGTATATTTTTGCTACTACAAGAAGGAATATTAATCATGGGCGGTGGAAGGGGTTGTACAATCTTTGAAATACCTCTTTAAGCCCTCCATTTCTTTTCAACAAACCTGCCTTAAATGTAGGGTAAAGTTTAAAGATCAAATTAAAATATATGGTTTCACTGAAGTAAAGCTAATACTCAGCTTATCAAGGTAAGCCATTTCTTTGACTTTTGTTAGCCGGGTTAACCATCAACAATTACACAGGTAGCATCAGGCACATCAGATGCAGTAGCATCAGACACATGTACCTCAGAGCACAAAGGGTAACTCCACTTTCGTAAAAAAAATAAAAATACAAAAAATAATATAGCACATTCAATTGCTACACAAACCATGTTGCAATTTACAGTTATTCAAAATTATTATAAATGATCTTTCCTTTTTCAAATCTGCAGCTACTATAATTTTCTGTACAATTCAATGCAATATGGCAACCCACAGAATCGTAATTTCCTGAGGTCTGCACTAAGATACAAGTTGAATTTTAGGCATCCCCTGCAATAGGAATTTTAGTTTTGGAATTTTAGTTTGGTGAGATACATTGGTGCACAGTCATTGTCGAACAGGAAGAGGCCATCCCTAAACTGTTCCCACAAAGTTAGGAGTATGAAATTGTCCAAAATGTCTTGGTATGCTGACACCTTAAGAGTTCCATTCACTGGAACTAAGGGGCCAAGCCCAACCCCTGAAAAATAACCCCACACCATAATCCCCCCTCCACCAAATGATTTGGACAAGCTTCACAAAGCAAGGTCCATAAGGACATGGATGAGCGAGTTTGGGGTGGAGGAACTTGACTGGCCTGCACAGAGTCCTGACCTCAACTCGATAGAAAACCTTTGGGATGAATTAGAGCGGGGACTGCAAGCTCAGCCTTCTTTCAAACAAACATCAATGCCTGACCTCACAAATGCGCTTCTGGAAGAATGGTCAAACATTCCTGTAGACAAACCTTGTGGACAGCCTTCCCAGGAGAGTGGAATCTGTTATAGCTGCAAAGGGTGGGCCAACTTAATATTGAACCCTACGAACTAAGACTGAGATGCCAATAAAGTTTATGTGCGTGTAAAGACAGGTGTACCGGTACTTTTGACAATAAAGTGTACTCGCCAAAAGTTAAATTCTTCTAAAGAGATGCAAATTCTGCAGCTTTTTTCGTTGGAACACAGAGTGCACCAGCTGATAATGAACCAGCCCTTCTCAATCAGGATCAGTCTGCAAAGGACATTGTGAAACAAACAGCTATTTCTTCAGAGCAACAAAAGGTAAAAATCTGTTACTACGTTTGTAAAACTCCCTGTAATGTACATTGATCACCTAGAGGGGATTGTTTTTTTCCCAACAAAAGTGGAAAAAAAGCCCAGCACACTCAAATAGAAAACCTTCATATACAATATCCAATATCCACAGTTGATCCAGAGGAAGGCAAAAAAAAAAAAAAAACAATAAAGCATGATCCAATTTGCTCCAGCGGGGGAAAAAATAGATTTTTCTCTTACCTTAAATTTTTTTTCTCTGAGGTTCACTGACGGACAGACAGTTCCATGTCTTCGTAGACCCTTGGGCTTCTGCTGCTCTCTCTTCAGGAGTAGGACTAGGCAGAAACAATTTTGGCTGTGCCCCTGAGGCAGTCCCAGGTGGTATACCATCACTTCCTGCTCAGTTTGTAACAATCAGTGTCAGAAGAACAGAACCCAACAGAGGGGCAGGTGCTATGTCCATCAGTGAACCTCAGAGAAAAGGATTTTACAGTAAGACAAAAATCCAGTTTTCTCTTACTGTAAAAGCTCTGACAGACACAGCTCAATGTCTTCTTAGCACCCTTGGGATGTCCCAAAGCAGTATCTACATGAGGGGTGGGAAAAACACAGCAATACATATAATTCCCAACAAGGCTAAACATAGCCAACCAGGTAGAAATGGAGCCTCTGCAATCGCAGCCTGCAAAACTTTGCGGCCAAAAGCAGCATCCGAAGATGCAAGTACATCCACCCTATAAAACTTAGTGAATGTGTGTACAGATGACCACGTAGCCACCTTGCACACCTGAACCACTGATGCCTGATGACGGAATGCCCAGGAGGCACTAAGCACTACCCTTGTAGAATGCGTCTCGACAGGGAAAGCAGGAACCTGACCCAAAATAGAATAGGCCTGCACCACCGTCTACAGCACCGGGGGTGTACTGGCGCAAAAAAATCGAAGGATAACCATCAATAAAAACCTTCTATAAGAACCATACAAGACAAATGGAAAAACTATAAATGCATTGCACATATAGAGTCCATAAAGTCCATCAAAAAAAACAGCAGGTCTGTGAACACTTGAAGGCTGCTCTGCCACAAGTGAAGAAGATGAACTTGCAGAGAGCTATGGGAGAAAGACAGGCACCACTAAGTGTAATATGACTCGTGTTTATTGGAAATTCACCATATTACATACTCACAGACGTGTAAGTAGAAAACAGCAGAGGCCCGAGGAAGGAGCGCATGCTCCGACAACGCGTCGCCTGTTCACGTCATCACGCTCCACGCCCAAGCCGGAAGTACGCCGTCGGAATCCCCGACAGTGTCCCCAGGGTCCGGGATACGCCGTCCTATACCGGCTTCAACGGATCTCCACAGCGGACCAGTCGAATTCTTCTGTAGAGGCACCCGGACTTATCGCACTTCTTGGATGAATATCCACTGCTGTTTTCTACTTAAACGTCTGTGAGTATGTAATATGGTGAATTTCCAATAAACACGAGTCATATTACACTTAGAGTGGCGCCTGTCTTTCTCCCACTGCACCACCGTCTGCCTGATCCATCTGGAAATTGTCGCAGCAGATGCGGCCGGCCCCTTACGAGGTCCATCCGTAAGAACAAAGAATTGGATTTCCCAATCGACTCAGTCATCGCCAGGCACACCCAAATTGCCCTGACTACATTCAAAGAATGTAGAGAAATTTCTTTAGGATGTTTCCGCTTAGAACATAAGGACAGCAACACTATCTTCATTCAAATGAAACCCAGAGACAACCTTAGGAAGGAACGCCTAACAGGGTTGTAACACCACCTTGTCCCTGTGAACCACTCCCGAGCCAACTCCGACACCCTACGAGCAGAAGTAATAGCAACCAAAAAGGCCACCTTGTGCGATAGAGTAAAAAGGAAGTTCACAAAAGTTTTCAAAAGGAGGCTTTTGAAGTACCGACAGTACCAAATTTAGATCCCACAGGAGGTACCAGGGATCACCCTGGAGGAGCCAGATGGCGAACTTCCTGCACAAAAGTGTGAACCAATGACTTCACCACCAACGCTTTGGAAAAATATGGCTAGAGCAGAAAACTGGGCCTTGTTGGTGCCCAGAGCTAAACGTTGATCTACACATAGTTGTAGAAACACCAACAGGCGATACACAGAAAAGGAACGGGGAGAAACCCCCCCCCCCCCCCCGAGACTCACACCAAGTAATGTACGCCTTCCAAACTTGATGATAAACCTTCCTGGAAGTAGATTTCCTAGCCTTCAACAGCGTAGGAATCACTGACTCCGTCAGCCCGCTGTCCTTCAGCACCTGGCTTTCAATAGCCAGGCTGTTAAAGCTAGCAACTGTAAAGCAGGATGGAAGATTGGTCCCTGAGACAGAGGATCTTGCCTGAGAGGAAGTTTCCAAGGGACGTCTGCTACCAGCCTTACCAGGCCTGCGTACAAAGACCAGCGAGGCCAGTCTGGTGCCACCAGAATGACTGGAATCCCTTCTAACTCGATTCTGCGTAGCAGTCTCGACAGAAGTTGTATTGGAGGAAAAGCGTAAATCCGACTATACTGACCCCAAGGGGCCACCAGGGCATCTGCGGTGTCGGCCATAGGATCCTGAGGCCTTGACACAAACCTCTGCACCTTCCTGTTGAGACGGGAGGCCAAAAGGTTCACATCGGGGGTCCCCCACCGGAGGCACAGCTGATGAAACACCTCCGGGTGAAGAGACCATTCTCCCTGATCCAACATCTGCCGAATGAGATAGTCCGCTTGCCAATTCTCTCTACCCCCGGAATGTGCACAGCAGATAGGGCCGGAACATATAGTTCTGCCTACCCCAGGATGCCGACTACTTCCCAGGCAGCCAGGGTACTCCTTGTGCCCCTTTGATGATTCACATATGCCACTGCCATAGCAGATGATCCGTCAACTGAGACAAAGTCCGATCACACGAATCAACAGTATGTTGATCGGCAGACTGAACTCCTCTCAAGTCTAAACTCCTTGGACAGAGTATGCTCCTAAGACACCTCCCCACCCAGACAGACTGGCATCCGTGGAAATCACTTTCCAATACAGGGAAGAAGGAATTTTCCCAGGCGAAGCGCTGGAGAGCAGAGCCACCATATCAGAGACCCCCTCGTACCCCAACTCAACAGGATCAGATTGTCAAAACGACAGTGGATCCTTGTTCCATTTGGCCACAATCTCTCTTTGCAGAGGTCTGGTATGGAACTGAGTAAACGGAACTGCCTCAAAGGTGGAAAACATCAGACCCGGCACCTGCATGCAAGTCCTGAGCGACGACCCACGGTTTGACAACAGGAGTCAAATCACATCCTGCAACTTCAGAAGTTTCGTCTGTGGAAGAAGCACCCAGGCTGATGCTGAATCCAGCGTCAAACCAAGTAGTTCAGCTTGGTGGACAGAGTAAAAGCCGATTTCTGAAATTTCAATGTCCATTCGAACTCCTGTAGAGTTCGCACAGTAATGTCCAAGTCGACTCCTAGAACCGAAGAAGCAGATTGTCCAGGTAACCTAGTACCACGATCCCCTTCTGCCGAAGCAAAGCCAACACTGGGGCTAAAACCTGTGAACACCTGAGGAGCTGAAGCGAGACCAAAATGTAAGGCCACGAATGGGCTCCTCGCCCATGGCAAAAACGAAGAACACGCTGATTCCCGACATATATTGGAATATGAAGGTAAGCCCCCTTGAGATCGATAGAAGCCAGAAGATCCCCTTGATGAAGGAAACCCACTACCACACGGATGGACTCCAATTCGAAATTTCTGAACACGCACAAAGTGGTTCAGAGCCTTGAGGTCCAAGATTGGGCGAACCTTGCCTTCCTTCCTGGGAACGGTAAACAGATTTGATAAAAACCTTGAAAACGTTCCGACTCTGTTACCGGCACAATGACTCCTTGTGCTAACAGGTCCTGCACTGCCCCATATAGGCCCCGCAGATAATCGCGAGTCAGGCGTAAGTTGGAAGGAAAGAACCTTGCTGGAGGCAAGAACCGAAACTCGATCTTGTAACCGAACCAAATCAGTTTGTGGACCCATTTGTCCTAAATGAGCAAGATCCATGGATCCGGAAAAAGACGAAGATCTGCCCCCACCCCAGATGCGGGTGAGGGCGCCCCTTCAGGCTGCTTGAAGGCTTGTCTGCGGAACCAGACGCGCCCGCTTTGGACTTACCATTCCAGGGTCTCCTGGAGCCTCCTGCAAAGTTAAGGGTGGCTCTCAAGCCCTTTACCTGCAATCCAGATGTACGAAAGGGCCACTTGTGAGCCGAAAAGAAGGGACCCCTCTTACGGCGAGGTTCCTTGCCCTTAGCAGCCTGTGGAAGCAAAGTACTCTTGCCTTCGTAAGGCCCTTAATGATCTTTTCGAACAAACGGTCACCTACAAAGAGAAGATCAGTCAGTACCTTTTAAGAAGCCTGGTCGGCTGATCAGTACTTCAACCAGATCATGCGGCGAAGGATCCCTGCCGCCACAGAAACCCTGCCGGCCAGGGGGGCCGCATCCAGGGATGCATCACAAATATACTGTAACCCTTGTAACAACTGATCCACTAGGCCTGCCAGCTCAGAAGGATGTGGACTCCCCTCCAGATCCTTGCGCAAAACCTTAGCCCATTCCGTTAAGGTCTGGGATACCAAGGTGGTAACAAATACCGGACCAGCCATAGTGAAAAGGTACCGGACCGGTCCACAGGGTCCTTAAAAGACGGGGAATCTTCCACCGGCAAAAGTGTGGAAACCTGAGAGTCTACTGATGGGGGAACAGTCAGTTTCTTCAGAAGAGACTCCTAAAAGGAATATCTTCTAGCAAAATGCTTCAGTATTCCAACCATGCGTTTTGGGGAACCCCACTGACTAGTGACAATCTCGTCAAAATAGGCAGGAAAGGAAAAAACCTTATTCACCTTGGAAGATTTGGCAGTAGCTGAGTCCTCCAACATTAAAGCTACCCACACTGATTCAATCAGGGCATCCACCAGCGCTTTTTAATGCGCGGCTGCAGAGGAGGAGGACTCATCCTCACTATTAGAGCACTCAGCATGCGTGGATGCAGACCCAGTGGGCTGACTCTCGTCTGCGGCGGCCAAATCCACCTCAGAATCTGAGGAAGCAGAGGATACAGGTGAAGGTGGGGGACTCTTCTTGCCAAGTCTCCTTTGCATGGCCATATCTACTTTGGCTACTAGTGACTGCAGGGCTGCTGTCATGGCTGCCAGGCAAACTGAGACTCAGAAAGTCCCGCAGCTTCCAGGAGTGGATCAGGTGGTGAAACGAGCTCCCCAGGCTCCATGACCATAAAGGGTAAGTGGAACCGCTGCTCAGCAAAGAATTTTTTTTTTTTAATTTTAAAACGGGGGGCCCCTCCTCCCTGTGCACTGCTGTGGCAATACAAGAAGCAGTGTACCCCCAGCTTTGTATACAGCAAGGAAAGATAGTGTACCCCCAAAGACTCACCACCCGAGCTGGAAAGCACCAAAACAATCTGCCACACTGCTGGAAAGAAGAAGAGGAAACGCTGACCTGACACTAGAGGCTCCCACTGCCTCAGCACTGTCTCAGATGCCAGAAAAATGTCTGTCAATGCAAGTCTATAGGGAAACCAAAAACATGGCCTTTGAACTACAGACACATGGCCGCCGAACCGGGAATCACAGAGACCACAGAAAAATGGCGGTACCACGTGCTGCTGCAAGGGACCCTGGACCCGGCGGAAAAAATGTACAGACTCCTGGAGAGGTCCCTCTAGGGAAACCCCCCCCCCCCGCAGCACCCAGTTATGGACACCCCTAGCTCCTCCAGCCCAGCACCACGAAGCCTCCCTACCCAATTTCACCCATGCCACCAAACAGGGGTCGGGGGGGGACAGGGGAGGGAAACCAAATTTAAGGGGGAACCCTGCAAGGAGTAGGGGGAAGCACCAGGGGGAGGAAGGACACAGGGGGGCCCCAAATATTTACGCAGGAAAGAAGGGGGGACACTACTCACCATATCACGGTCACCAGGCAGGTGCCATTACCAGCAGTCCACTGCACTATCTTGGAATGGGGGTGCTGCGGCCCGAGGTACGCTGCGAATCTGGTCGTGACTGCTGTCTTGACCGGGGCTATGCAACCTCGTGAGGTGTTTCACTCGCCGGTCAGCCCCCGTCTAGTGGGGCTATATTGTGGCCAACTTAGCACGGAGCTAGTAGTTGGGTCGTGCTTGCAGGCCAGACTGGGAAGACTAAGGATCTAGAATATCCAGTGCTTTGCACAGTCCGGCTGTTGATTGTAGTTCGCAAAGGAACAAAAATAATAAAGAAAAAGTAAAAAAATTCAATTTAAATAGGAAAAAATGCCAGGACAGCAGATCCCAGCAGAGGGCCAGGTCCCTACTCCTGACTTGGCAGAAAAAGCTGGAGTCCTATAGCAGAAAGTGATGCAATACCCTCTGGGACTGCCCCAGGGGCGTAACCAAAAAGTTTTCCACCTAGTTCTACTCCTAGAGAGCAAGAGCATAAGCCCAATGGTCTGAAGACTTGAAGCTGTGTCTGTCAGTGAACGAAAGAAAGTTTTGTACTTGCTGTGCCCCCCCCAAACACTTAACCAAGTCCTACATCAATCCAGCTCTGTGCCCGGCTGCCGATCTTCTCTCCCCTTACCATGCTCTTACTATACTACACTCAGAGCAGCAGGAGCCATTGTCTCTCACTACACTACACTGTGAGCCATGCAGTGTGCCTTCATGGACGCACGCAGCCTGGCTTCTGGGGAGTGAGGCCACACATCTGCCCCTATAGCAAGCAGCTATCAAACTTTATGTGGATATGTCAGATTAACTCTGTTCTCCCCTCTACAAGTTAACGTAAGCAAACAGAGGTCACCCAGCAGTGTGAAAACATTTGGGGATTGTGGACTTCCTCTCCTCACACTACAGCTGACTCTTTTTTGTAACCTGTCTCATTCTAACCCAAAGTATACTTTGGTCTCTCTGCTTCCACTATGCGTGTACCCCAACAAGATGCTCCGTGCAAGAGATTCTGTACTCTTCACAGTTTTAACGCTTTGCCACTCACGTGGCTGCTTCAGGTCTTAAATGTATTTTGGTTCCTGTATTTGCCTTTGCCCTCTTTATGGAAGGGGGATATGGTTGTGTTTTCTACTTACTGTATCTCATGTAAACTCAACAAAATATTCTTAAAAAAAAAAAAAAAAAAACACATACCCGAATTTAAAATTTTGGGAATAATTGGGCATATAGGGATGGACGAGGGTTTGAGGAATGTGAGGCTGTTCTGTTTATGCACTTTGTTTTAGAATTGTAATAAATTTGACAATGCAGTGTGGTACTGCAAATAAGAAGCTCATAATTAAATTAGTTTTGCTACTGAGCAATTTACAGTAAAGTTGATGGCTTTGGATTTTTTTAAGAGTACAATTTCCTAAAGCTTTTGATCTGTTGTGGCTGCTACTTCCATTGGTAAATTCAGACCAATTACAGCTTGATAGAATCAGCCCAAATCACCCTATACTTCTGAGACTTGACCCATGTCAGTTCCCCCCAACAAAATGCAAAAGCCAATATTCAATACAGGTAACTTCATACTTTAAATGAAAAAGTGAATTTTTACAGACCTTCAAGTCTAAGCCAGATGTAAGCGCCAGTGACCTTGGTTATGGTAGCTACACAGATATCCTGGGGGTTGAAAGGATTGACTGCTTCTAGCTTCATCCTCTCTTGAAAGACATGATCACTCTGGGGCTGAGCAGATGAACAAAATGTCTAGGTGAAAATCTTGTGATAGTAGTCATATAGTCAATAAATAAAATATTGCTTTATCTGCTTTAACTTTGTTTTTATTATTTGTGACACCATATAAAAATGGATGATATATTTCACTGGCACTGTCAACTACTGGTGAAATCTTAATGTGGCACAACAGCAAATTACAGTGGGTATTTATCACGGTGTAGCAGTAAAATATTTTGCTCTGCTGTTGTCTACAGTTGGTGTAGGTGGGGGGAGGGGGCAGAAATTTAATTCTTTTAAGTAACCTCATTGCGCATGACACAACAAATCTTTTACGATTTCCATCCACCTGTTAACAATTAATTGGGGGATTTTACAATTTGCTTAGGCCCCAATGCATAGGATTCACTTTGCCGTTCAGTGTCTACTAAACTGCACTGACATTATATCTATGCTGCAATATATCATGATGCTACAATTATCCAACAGGGAATACAAGATGACCAGATTTAAGTCTTTTAAATTACAAGTCTTTCATTCATATTTATCAGATACTTATTTTTGGCTACAGGGCAGAGAAGAACATTCCCAAAAGTGTCTCAGGGCTAAACTAGAAGAATTAAACATGACGAGCAACCGAGCAACCAGCTATCCCTGGATGGACCAGTCTAACTAAGCTTATATAATGCATTTTACTTTTCAATGTAAGGTAATGCAACGGTTGCAGACACAGAAAAAAAAACCCACATTATTAGTGTAGCAAAAGAATTTCTTAGGTAACAAAGTTATATTAGGGACATAATACAACTGATCGCTAGAGGGCACCAGAGGGCATCCTTTCTAGTCTGAACAATGAAGAGAAAAAGGAAACTAAAATGCTTTTGAGTCAGTTTTATTTTAGGTCCTATTTTAAGCTTACATCTTCACATCTACCCCTTATGCAGCAGAGCAGATTTTACAGAAATGGGCTTATTGATTTGGAAACCATTTTTTTTTCAGTTTTTTAAGATACTGACCTGTATGTATATATATATATATATATATATATATATATATATATATTTACACACATACATGCATACATACATACATACATACATACAGTCAGGTCCAAAAAATATTGGGACATCGACACAATTCTAATCTTTTTGGCTCTATACACCACTACAATGGATTTGAAATGAAAAAAACAGATGTGCTTCAACTGCATACTTTCAGCTTTAATTTTAGGGTATTTACATCCAAATCAGGTGAACGGTGTAGGAATTACAACAGTTTGTATATATGCCTCCCATTTTTTAAGGGACCAAAAGTAATGGGACAGATTAACAATCATAAATCAAACTTTCACTTTTTAATACTTGGTTGCAAATCCTTTGCAGTCAATTACAGCCTGAAGTTTGGAACGCATAGACATCACCAGACGCGGGTCTTCAGTTCCTGCTTGTTCTTGGGGCATTTTCCCTTCATTTTTGTCTTCGGCAAGTGAAATGCATGCTCAATCAAATTCAGGTCAGGTGATTGACTTGGCCATTGCATAACATTCCACTTCTTTCCCTTAAATAACTCTTTGGTTGCTTTCGCCGTATGCTTCAGGTCATTGTTCATCTGCACTGTGAAGCACCGTCCAATGAGTTCTGAAGCATTTGGCTGAATATGAGAAGATAAGATTGCCCGAAACAATTCAGAATTCATCCTGCTGCTTTTTTCAGCAGTCACATCATCAATAAATACAAGAGAACCAGTTCGATTGGCAGCCATACATGCCCAGGCCATGACACTACCACCACCATGCTTCACTGATGAGGTTGTATGCTTTGGATCATGAGCAGCTCATTTCCTTCTCCATACTCTTTTCTTCCCATCACTCTGGTACAAGTTGATCTTGGTCTCATCTGTCCATAGGATGTTGTTCCAGAACTGTGAAGGCTTTTTTAGATGTTGTTTGGCAAATTCTAATCTGGCCTTCCTGTTTTTGAGGCTCACCAATGGTTTACATCTTGTGGTGAACCCTCTGTATTCACTCTGGTGAAGTCTTCTCTTGATTGTTGACTTTGACACACATACACCTACCTCCTGGAGAGTGTTCTTGATCTGGCCAACCGTTGTGAAGGGTGTTTTCTTCACCAGGGAAAGAATTCTTCGGTCATCCACCACAGTTGTTTTCCGTGGTCTTGCGGGTCTTTTGGTGTTGCTGAGCTCACCGGTGCGTTCTTTCTTTTTAAGGATGTTCCATACAGTAGATTTGGCCACACCTAATGTTTTTGCTATCTCTCTGATGGGTTTGTTTTGTTTTTTTGGCCTAATGATGGCTTGCTTCACTGATAGTGACAGCTCTTTGGATCTCATATTGAGAGTTGAAAACAGCAGATTCCAAATGCAAATAGCACACTTGAAATTAACTCTGGACCTTTTATCTGCTCCTTGTAAATGGTATAATGAGGGAATAACACACAGCTGGCCATGGAACAGCTGAGCAGCCAATTGTCCCATTACTTTTGGCCCCTTAAAAAGTGGGAGGCACATACACAAACTGTTGTAATTCCTACACCGTTCACCTGATTTGGATGTAAATACCCTAAAATTAAAGCTAAAAGTCTGCAGTTAAAGCAAATCTTATTTGTTTCATTTCAAATCCATTGTGGTGGTGTATAGAGCCAAAAAGATTAGAATTGTGTCGATGTCCCAATATTTATGGACCTGACTGTATATATATATATATATATATATACACATACATACATACACACACACACACAGTTCAGCATTACAGTGCACATACAGTACAGCTCTGTGTAAATGAGTACACTCCTTCTGAAGAGTAAGATTTTAATTAATGTCTCAATTAATACAAGAACAATTTCTAAAATTTTGACAAAACTGAATTTTATAGAACATTTGTTTAGCTCATTATATTACAAAATCTTCCATTTTATTCAAATTAGTTGATGCTAAAATGAATATACCCCACAATAAAAACTACTACATCTACTATTTTAAATGACCTCTATGATTTGTAACGACAGCACCAAGTCTTCTAGGCATGGAATGAACATGTTGGCGACATTTTGCAACATATATCTTTTTCCATTCTTCAGGAACAACCTCTTAGAGCCTGGATGCTGGATGGAGAGTGATGCTCAACTTATCTCTTCATAATTCCCCATAGGTGTTTGATTGGGTTCAGATCAGACCTACATGGCCACTGAATCACCTTCACCACCCTGTTCTTCCTCATTCATGACACGGTCAATGAAATGCAGCTCACCGACACCAGCAGCACACACACAGCTCCACAGGACAATGTCATCATCATGTTTCACTGTAGGCACCATGCATTTTTCTTTGTACTCCTCACCTTTGCAATGTCATACAGTTTTAAAGCCATTAGTTCCAAAAACAGTAGTGCCAGTAGTCTTCTTTTTCAGCATGGGCCCTGGCAAAATTCTAGGTGTTTGTTGGGCATGGGCTTTAGGAGAGGCTTCCATCGTGGACAACACCCATGCATGCCATTCCTCTGCAGTGTACGCCATATTGTGTCTTGGGAAACAATGACCCCAGTTTTGCTTTCTAATTCTTTAGCTAACCAGTGAATTTTTACATGGCGATTTTCTTCAACCCTTCTCATCAGAAGATGCTCCTGTAGAGGTGTTAACCTCTGTGGATGGCCTGGACGTCTCAGTGGGACGGTTGCAGTTTCATCTTTATAAATTTTTTGTATCACGATTGCTACAGTATTCGGACTGATAAGTAAAGCTTTGCTGATCTTGTAGCCTTCACCTTTCTTGTGTAAAGAAATGATTTGCTTTCTCAGGCCTTGTGACATTTCTCTTCCATGTGGTTCCATTGCTGACAGCAAGTAATGCCCTTTTATAATCAACTGTCTGCTGGACACCTGTTTAATGAATAATTAGACTCGCCAGTAGTTGAATTCTTGTTAATCAGGAATTTGTGGTCTAAAATTTAGCTTTGCTTCTAAGACTTTCATTGGAGCGTATTCATTTTTGCAACATGGTCTTGAATGAATTTGTTAGGAAAAATACTTTTCTTTTTGTACATCACGGGACACAGAGCCATAAATCAAAGCATATGGGTTATATAGCCACCTACAGGTGAAGGACACTGGCAACCAAATCAGAAAGGATGTCCCCCTATATAACCCCTCCCACAGGGGAAGTACCTCGTTTTTTCGCCAGTGTCTAAAGGTGATGGTCACGGTGTAGAGTCTCTCCCCATATTCTTTAAAGAAGATTATGCTACATACCCCGATCAAAGGTCACTGAATCTAAGGGGGTTAGCTATCAGAACCATCTAAAAGTCAGAAGACTAAAAACGTGGTACCTGAGCCTTGGGAAAGCAGATACAAGGTTTTTCCTGTAATGTCCTTTTTAGGCACTGGACCCTGGGAAATACCAAATCCCAAAGGCGCTCCATGCAGGGTGCTCTACGGGTCCAAGGCCGTGGCCCCTCTAAAAGCAAGGGGACCCAGTCCTTGAAGGTCGGCTAGAAAAAGCTCACCGTGATGGATGAAGATTGGATTCCTGTTTCAACCAGAATCCTGTGGCAGGTCTGTTCCATTTAGGAGATAACAGAAACGGAGTGCCATGTGGGTCTCTGCATGAGACAATGGATTTTAAGCTATGCAAAATACATCTTGTTAAACCTTATTTCTTTGCTTGTTTCACACACTGTTTTCACCCTGTGCTGATCACCTAAAAGGCATCAGCTGTGACAAACCAATGTGTGCATGAGACAATGGATGTTAAGCTATGCAAAATACATCTTGTTAAACATTATTTCTTTGCTTGTTTGTTTGACACACTGTTTTCATCCTGTACTGATCACCTGAAAGGTACCAGTTGTGAAAAACCAATTCGGCCTAAGCTGCTCTCACCCCATGTTGCTGCTTTCGCCTTTGCGCGAAAGCGCCCACGTGTTTCGTCCCCTCCCTCGATAGCGTGTCTGTGGCAAAGGCCCTTTTTCGCAAGGGTGAATCTTTGCCTTTTAAAACAGGCATACTCTGCAGGGGGGGCCTGTTTGAATGCGAATGGTGTGCACGTGGACGCCACGTAAGAAGCCGCGCATGCGCTATACAGCATAAAACGGCACAATTTGTAGGGAACTGTTTCCAACGCGCAAGCCTCTGTCAGAGGATAAAGGGAACACAGAGCAGCAGCAGCAGCTGGGTTGCGTGAGTCACTGTGGATGTAGGATTACTGGGCCAAACAGATTCTGTATATTTGGGATAATCAGTGCTGTGTGTGATAAGCTGTATAGCTTTGCACAAGCCTTGAGTACACTGAAGTTAGTTCCTCAAGTTTGTCTTGCTACAAAGCAATGTCTGCCCGAAAAAGGGCTGGGAGTGCAAAGCTGGAAGGGGCACTGTGATGCTACCATCAGGCCTTGAAGGACCTAGTCGTGCTTCCTCTGTGTCTACTCCCCCTTAAGAGCCAGAGGCAACTAGCCAATCTGGGCCATGACGTTTGTCAGGCATAGTAGCTACTCCAGGTGCTTCTGCCGCAACCAACGTTACTAAGGACGATTTGGCATCGGCTTTAGACGGCTTTGAGGGTAGAATTGCTGGCATGATTGCAGCATCACAAAGGAGGGAGGGAGGGAGATGCACCTCACCTGAGCCATCCCCCTAAATCAGTTCAGGATTGGGCAGAGGATGTGGAAGGAGAAGCTGAAAATTACCCTATGGAAGGTCAAGCTGAGGTTTCCACTTCTGAGGAGTCAGGGTCAGGGGAGTCTTTGTCAGCCTCTCAAACCCACAGATTGTTAGTTCAGTCTCACTGAAATAGTCCGGTCTGGATACAAATTTTCTCCCTTAGAGACGGCTGAAGTCTCTTTTTCCTCTCTGGGCTCATTGCACCCTCCTCATAGTCCTCAGACGTTTCCCGTACATCCGCTCTTGGAGCAAGTAATGTATATTTATTGGGACCCTCCTGATAGTATTTTTATTCCTCATGAAATGTTTTCTCTATGCTATCCTATGGAGGAAAAATTTACTTAGAAATGGAATATACAGTGCCTTGCGAAAGTATTCGGCCCCCTTGAACTTTGCGACCTTTTGCCACATTTCAGGCTTCAAAACATGAAGATATAAAACTGTAATTTTTTTGTGAAGAATCAACAAGTGGGACACAATCATGAAGTGGAACAAAATGTATTGGATATTTCAAACCTTTTTAACAAATAAAAAACGGAAAAATTGGGCGTGCAAAACTATTCAGCCCCTTTACTTTCAGTGCAGAAAACTCTCTCTAGAAGTTCAGTGAGGATCTCTGAATGATCCAATGTTGACCTAAATGACTAATGATGATAACTAGAATCCACCTGTGTGTAATCAAGTCTCCGTATAAATGCACCTGCACTGTGATTGTCTCAGAGGTCAGTTTAAAGTGCAGAGAGCATCATGAAGAACAAGGAACACACCAGGCAGGTCCAATATACTGTTGTGGAGAAGTTTAAAGCCGGATTTGAATACAAGCCGGATTTGGATACAAAAAGATTTCCCAAGCTTTAAACATCCCAAGGAGCACTGTGCAAGTGATAATATTGAAATGGAAGGAGTATCAGACCACTGCAAATCTACGAATACCTGGCCGTCCCTCGAAACTTTCAGCTCATACAAGGAGAAGACTGATCAGAGATGCAGCCAAGAGGCCCATGATCACTCTGGATGAACAGCAGAGATCTACAGCTGAGGTGGGAGACTCTGTCCATAAGACAACAATCAGTCGTATACTGCACAAATCTGGCCTTTATGGAAGAGTGGCAAGAAGAAAGCCATTTCTTAAAGATATCCATAAAAAGTGTCGTTTAAAGTTTGCCACAAGCCACCTGGGAGACACACCAAACATGTGGAAGAAGGTGCTCTGGTCAGATGAAACCAAAATTGAACTTTTTGGCAACAATGCAAAACGTTATGTTTGGCGTAAAAGCAACACAGCTCATCACCCTGAACACACCATCCCCACTGTCAAACATGGTGGTGGCAGCATCAAGGTTTGGGCCTGCTTTTCTTCAGCAGGGACAGGGAAGATGGTTAAAATTGATGGGAAGATGGATGGAGCCAAATACAGAACCTGTAATGGTGCTGGTAGCTGAGCCTGACGTGCAGAGGTAGCCTCGTGGGATCTGGTACAACAGGAACACGGAGGGGTCACACTGATGGTAGACACAGGCTAGTCTGAGGTGCGGAGTCTAAGTGACAGCAGGTCTTCACCAGGGCCTCTGATGGTGAGGATGGATTTTGCTGCGTGCTGAACACCAGGTCGCGGTCCTCAGGGTTGCCCCACCAGGAGGTGAACAAGTCCAGAATCTGAAGCGGATAAGCCGACAAGGATAAGGCAGGAGAGTGGTCACAGGAACGAGCCAAGGTCAGGGCAAGCAGCAAGCAGACGATGTAGTGGACAAGCCGGGAGGTCGATCAGGAAGTCAACAGGAAACAGCAGGTTCAGGATCAGGAAGTACAGGTAAAGCTGCAGACAAGACAGCAAAGGCTCAGTGTTCCTGAGGTGTTTTAATAGGCCAGCCTTTTGCCAATTAGTGCAATTAGTCTGCACCAAGTTAACTCTTTAGTGGCAGATTCATGACAGCACTTCAGTGTGCACAGGGAGTGTTACTAACATTGCCCCCCCCCCCCTTAAGGGCAACCTCCGGGTGCCCAATAGGTCTTTCTTTTGTGGGTGACTGCGAAAGAAAGCGTAGATCAGTTCTTTAGCATGAATATTCCGTTCCGGTTCCCAGGAATTTTCTTCCAGGCCGTAACCTTTCCACTTTATGAGAAACTGTAATTGACCTCTCCTCCCCCTGCAATCCAAAATAGCCTCCACCTCATATTCTTTCTCCCCATCGACAATCACAGGTTAGGGTGGTTCCGAGCGTCTGCCCGGGAAGGAGTTAGGGACTGTAGGTTTTAACAAGGAGACATGAAACACCGGATGAATTTTAAGAGAATCAGGTAAGTGTAATTCATATGAGACCTCGTTGAGTTTCCTCTTGACCGGGAAGGGTCCACGGGAAGGGTCCAATAAACTTGGGTGCCAATTTCCTTGAGGGACAGGCTAGGTGGAGGTTGCATGTAGATAGCCATACTTGGTCACCTGGTTGAAGAATTAGTTCCCCTCTCCTCTTCCTGTCAAAAATCTTTTTAGAGGCTGCTTGTGCCCTTATTATAGCATCCTGCAGCAGTTTACAATTGCGGTTGAGGAAACTAATGATATCCTGTACTGCTGGAACTGTGGGTTCAGCGGGAACGTCCGGTAAGGACGGACGGATGGAAACCGTAGTTTGCGAAGAACGGAGCTTGCCCTGTAGCAGAATGTTTAGCTTTGTTGTATGCAAACTCTGCCAATGGTAGTAGGGCCACCCAGTCATCCTGGACAAATGTGGTGAAACAACGGATATACTGTTCCAACGTCTGGTTTGTCCTTTTCGGTTTGTCCATTAGTCTGAGGATGGTAGGCGGAAGACAAGGACAGCTCAATCTTCAACGCGTCGCACAAAGCTTTTCAGTAGCGGGAGGTAAACTGGACCCCTCTATCTGAAACAATATTTGCAGGAACCCCATGAAACCTAACGATCTCTTTAATAAAAACTTCTGCGGTCTCCTTGGCCGTGGGCGTATTCCTGAGTGGCAAGAAATGGGCCATCTTAGATAGACGATCAACGACCACAAAAATGGCAGAACAGCCCTCTGAGGGGGGAAGTTCCACTATGAAGTCCATGGCGACCATCTTCCAAGGCCTGTCAGGGACTGGTAGTGGCCCGAGCAGGCCCCACGCCTTGTTTCTTATAGACTTGCTCCGGGTACAGACGGTACAAGACTTCACGTACTCCTTGCAACTCTGTTCCAGATCTGGCCACCAAAATGTTCGTTGTAATAGATCCAGGGTCTTATGAGTACCAAAATGGCCGGCCAGAGGGTGGTCATGGCATAACCCTAAAACCGTCACTCGAACCTATTCAGGGACAAAGATCTTGTCTTCAAGCCATAATAACTCATCTCTGGGTACCAGGGACACCTCAGGGAGACAGAGATTGTTTGCAGAAGCTTGCTTTATTTGGGCCATCAGGTTGGTCTGTAATAACAAGAAATTACCTGGTGGTGTCAGGTACTGGCACTTCCTTTGGATCATCAAACATGAGGGAGAGCGCATCTGGCTTGACATTTTTAGATCCCGGGCCGGTAGGTAATATGGAAGGAAAATCTTGAGAAAAACAATGCCCAACGTGCCTGACGTGGCCTCAGCCGTTTAGCAGCTCTTAAATACTCAAGATTCTTGTGATCTGTGAAGATGAGGATAGGATGCGTTGCCCCTTCCAACAAGCACCTCCACTCCTCAAGGGCAGCCTTAATGGCCAGAAGTTCTCGATCGCCAACGTCATAGTTCCTTTCTGCTGGGGAAAGTTTACGAGAGAAGAAGGCTATAGGATGTATGAGATCTTTAGTACCCTGCCTTTGCGAAATAACTGCCCCAACGGACACTTCTGATGCATCTACTTCGAGAAGGTAAGGAAGGGCAGGATTCGGGTGACTCAGGATGGGAGCAGTTGTAAAGAGACTTTTCAAGGTTAGAAAGGCAGTCTGGGCTTCAGGCGGCCAATTGAACGGGGTATTCTGCTTCGTGAGCTATGTAATGGGGGAAATTATGTCAGAGAATCCCTTAATAAATCTCCTGTAAAAGTTGGCAAAACCTACGAAGCGCTGGACCCCCTTCTTGTCTGACGGGGGTGGCCAGTCCAAGATGGCTGAGACCTTTTGGGGATCCATCTTAATTCCTTCAGTGGAAATTATGAGACCTAGGAACTGAATACTCTGGCATTCAAATTCACACTTCTCAGGCTTGGCATATAATCCGTGTTGGCGGAGTCTGCCGAGGACATTTTTGACATGTCCCCGATGTTGATCCAGGGATGCAGAGAAATCAAGATATCGTCCAGGTAGACAATAACAAAGATATCTAACCAGTCTCTGAAAATATCATTTACAAAATGTTGAAAGGTTGCTGGGGCGTTGCACAGGCTGAAGGGCATCACCAGATATTCAAAATGCCCAAACCTGGTGCGAAACGCTGTTTTACACTCCTCCCCCTCACGAATACGGACCAAATTATAGGCCCCACGTAAGTCTAACTTAGTGAAAATGGAGGCTGACCTCAGTCTTTGGAAAAGTTCTGGTACCAGGGGAAGAGGGTAACGGTTCTTGACTGTGATCTTATTTAGTTCCCGGTAGTCCACACAGGGGCGGAGAGAGTGGTCCTTTTTTTCCACGAAGAAGATTCCTGCCCCTGCTGGGGATGTCGATGGACGAATGAACCCCTTCTTTAGATTTTCATCCACGTATTCTTTCAGAGCCTCCAATTCCCGTTCTGACAAAGGGAAGTTACGACCAAATGGAATCTCGGCCCAAGGAAGTAACTCGAATGGGCAGTCGTATGTGTGATGAGGAGGAAGGGTCTCTGCCCCCCGTTTACTAAAAACGTCCAGGTAGCCATGATAAGGCTTAGGCACAGCAGAAAGCAGATCTGTGTCAGAGTCCAAACAGAGCAGGGTACTGTCAGGGTTGAGAGAGACCGGTAAACAGGAGTTTATGCAGTAATCAGACTGAAATTTGATCGTTCCTGTCATCCAATCGATTTGCAGGTTGTGGGCCTGCAGCCATGGCAATCCCAGGATAACCGGAAATAAAGGGGAAGCAATAGCATCCAGGCTGAGTAGCTCTTTGTGACCTGAAGAAGTGACCACAGGAAGTGGAGGGGTCTCCTGAGTCACAGGTCCAGACTTAATATGAGATCTGCAAGAAAAATGGAAAGTCCTTGAGTCTTGGTTTGAAGATGGATGTGTTGTTGGATGGCGAACGTGAGATCAATAAAACAGCTCCACGCTCCAGAATCAATAATTGCGGTGACTGGTATTGTACCTCCCGGGAGTTTAAACGAAACAGGGAGTGCTAAGTGAGTAGCACTGGCAGCGGATGCTGAATAACTTGAAGGAGAGATGGAGAGAAACTTGCGTAACTTTGCTGGGCAAGAATGTACGTAATGGCCGGCTTCACAACAGTATAGGCAGAGGTTATTCTTTTGCCGGTGGTGTCGTTCTTCAGTGGTTAGGATAGACCGCATAACTCCAAGCTGCATGGGTTCTGGGGCATCTGGTGTGAAGTTAGCAGGAGCCGGGTTGGCCGGAATGGGCCTGGTGGAGGTGACATGGGCCAGAGTTGCGAAACGCGGTATCATCCAGAACGGGTGGGGGTGCTGGGAAGACCTTTCCGCACGGCGCTCACGAAGCCGGCGATCTATCTGGATAGCCAGTGAAATCAATGCCTCTAGGGAGTCTGGAACGCCAACTTAGGCTAGCTCGTCCTTCAGAGCCTCAGATAGGCCTGAGCGGAACTGGTGACGTATCGCTGCGTCGTTCCACTGGGTATCAGTGCTCCACCGTCTAAAATTCGTGACGTACTCCTCTACTGCTCTGCAGCCTTGCTGGAGTGCATGAAGAGCAGCTTCCGCTGTGGAAGTGCGCTGTGGATCATCGTATAATTGAGCCATGGCACGAAAAAAAGAAGACAAGGAGTCTAGGTGTGGGCTGCGCTCTTCAAGAAGTCGGTGTGCCCAGGACTGCGGTTCATCCAAGAGTAGGGAGATGACAAATCCAACCTTGGTGGCTTCCAAGGAGAAAGTCCGGGGCTGCAGTGAGAAATAAAGTTCGCATGCGTTACGGAACGCCCTAAATTTGCCCCGATCTCCTGAAAATCGCTCTGGTGTAGGAACCCTGGGTTCAGGTGGTAGTATCACCCCTGTGGGTCCTGAGGCCAAAGCTGTTGGTGTCGTGGAAGTTGGGGGTACCAAAGAAACAGGAGGGTTCCCCGGGTTAGTCACAGAGCGCAACCGTTCCTCCAAGTGCACATAGCCGTACTGGAGCGACTTGACTGTTTGCGAGAATGCTGCCAAGTGCTGGCAGATCTCGTCCAGAGGAGAGGCCCCTCTTGCAGGCTCTGACATGGCTGTCTTGTACTGTAATGGTGCTGGTGGCTGAGCCTGACATGCAGAGGTAGCCTCGTGGGACATGGTACAACAGGAACACGGACGGGTCACACTGGTGGTAGACACGGGCTAGTCTGAGGTGCGGAGTCTAAGTGACAGCAGGTCTTCACCAGGGCCTCTGATGGTGAGGATGGATTTTGCTGCGTGCTGAACACCAGGTCGCGGTCCTCAGGGTTGCCCCACCAGGAGGTGAACAAGTCCAGAATCTGAAGCGGATAAGCCGACAAGGATAAGGCAGGAGAGTGGTCACAGGAACGAGCCAAGGTCAGGGCGGGCAGCAAGCAGACGATGTAGTGGACAAGCCGGGAGGTTGATCAGAAGGTCAACAGGAAACAGCAGGTTCAGGATCAGGAA
Source organism: Pelophylax lessonae (assembly GCF_965119305.1). Classification (NCBI taxonomy): domain Eukaryota; kingdom Metazoa; phylum Chordata; class Amphibia; order Anura; family Ranidae; genus Pelophylax; species Pelophylax lessonae. Next base: position 92,022,397 of record NC_138775.1, read on the forward strand.
GTACAGGTAAAGCTGCAGACAAGACAGCAAAGGCTCAGTGTTCCTGAGGTTTTTAAATAGGCCAGCCTTTTGCCAGTTAGTGCAATTAGTCTGCACTAAGTTAACTCTTTAGTGGCAGATTCATGACAGCACTTCAGTGTGCACAGGGAGTGTTCCTAACAGAACCATTCTGGAAGAAAACCTGATGGAGTCTGCAAAAGACCTGAGACTGGGACGGAGATAAGTCTTCCAACAAGACAGTGATCCAAAACATAAAGCAAAATCTACAATGGAATGGTTCACAAATAAACATATCCAGTTGTTAGAATGGCCAAGTCAAAGTCCAGACCTGAATCCAATCGAGAATCTGTGGAAAGAACTGAAAACTGCTGTTCACAAACGCTCTCCATCCAACCTCACTGAGCTCGAGCTGTTTTGCAAGGAGGAATGGGCAAAAATTTCAGTCTCTCGATGTGCAAAACTGATAGAGACATACCCCAAGCGACTTACAGCTGTAATCGCAGCAAAAGGTGGCGCTACAAAGTATTAACTTAAAGGGGCTGAATAATTTTGCACGCCCAATTTTTCAGTTTTTTATTTGTTAAAAAAGTTTTAAATATCCAATAAATTTCGTTCCACTTCATGATTGTGTCCCACTTGTTGTTGATTCTTCACAAAAAATTACAGTTTTATATCTTTATGTTTGAAGCCTGAAATGTGGCATAAGGTCGCAAAGTTCAAGGGGGCCGAATACTTTCGCAAGGCACTGTACCTACTGTGGATGCTGCCATTTCTTCGGTTAACAAGAGTTTAACGTGCCCTGTGGAGAATGCCCAGGTTTTTAAAAATCCAGCAGATAAAAAGTGGAATCTTTATTGAAAACCTTGTTTGCTGCTTCAGGACCTGCGATACAACCAGACATAGGAGTTTGTTATCCTTTAAAAGACCGTATAAAGCGAGTGTCCAAGACAGTTCCTTCTTAAGGAGAGTCTGTGGAAGATCTGTCAGATCTGCCTCGCACTTTATGTTTCACAGTGGATGCTCTTACAGACTCCATACAGCAAATGTCACGGTTTGCTCTGATGACAGTGCATATGCGCAGAATCCCTTGGTTAAAGAGCTGGTCTGCACTATTACCATGTAAAAGATTGCTGATAGTCTTCCCTTTTCATGAAGAATTCCTTTTTGGTGATGATCTGGATAAGTATATCCAAAAGATCTCGGGGGGAAGAGTACCTTGCTACCCGCAAAAATGAAGAGCAAGCATCCCTCTTTTAGGATTCCCCAGCACTCATCTGGGTCTGGAACCAAGCATTCAGGGCAGGGACAGAAAAAGCCCTGGGCCCAGAGATTAGCCAAGTCTTCCTCTAAGCCTACCTTGTGAAGGGGTGTCCCCACTCACTTGGGTGGGGGGGAAGGCTGCTTCGGGTCTCGAAGGGTTGGGTGGAAATGTTTCAGGACATCTGGGTTATCTCCACCATCTCACAGGGGTACAGACTGGAATTTCGGGTTTCCTCACATCCTCGATTTGTAAGGTCAAGTATACTGACAGATCCCCTAAAAAGAAGATCGCTCTAAACCAGTTATTGAATATTTGTACTTTCTGTATGGAGTCTATTCGTTCAGTCAAGGCCTCCCTACAAGGAATTTCTAGCATCCATAGACATCAAGGATGCACATCTTCACAAGCCTATATTCCAATCAAAGATTTTTACGCTTTGCAGTGGAAAACCGTCATTTTCAGTTTGTGGACCTGCCCTTCGGGTTAGCCACGGCTCCAAGAGTGTTCACAAAGATCCTAGCTCCAGTATTGGCTGTTCTAAAGTCCTGAGGGATATCTGTAATAGGATATCTGGAAGAACTATTACTTATAATACCAAAATGTCCACCAGACAGTACAGTTCCTAGAACGTCTGGGTTGGATTCTGAACTTGGCAAAGTCAGCATTACAGCCGGTCCAGCATCTGGAGTATTTGGGATTCCTTGTGGACACAGTACAGGCAAGGGTATTCTTGCCAAGAAGGAAGGTCACAGACCTGAAGGATCCGGTTTGGTCTGTAGTAAGGCTGAGATATCCTTCTGTGTGTCTTTGCATGAAGGTATTGGGAAAGATGGTGTCTGCATTCGAGGCAATTTCCCATGTTCAATTCCATGCCAGACCCTTGCAGAACATCATTCTGTCTACATGGACCGGAAAGGTTCAGTTTCTGGACTGGTCCATGTCTCTTGTACCAAGAGTACGTCAGAGTCTGAATTGGTGGTTGTTGACCAGAGATCTGGAGAAGGGGGAAATACTTTCCTCCAGTGACCTGGGGCTTATATCAAAGGCACAAAGTCAGTCAGCCCAGAAAGAGGTGGATGTCATCCTGTCCTGGGCAGAGAAGTTTGTGCCATGCCTGACAGCAGTTTTTATTCCAGGAATAAAGAACTGGCAGGCAGATTTTCGGAGTCGCCAACAGAAGTTTCCAGGGGAATAGTCCTTACATCCCGAGATTTTTCAATCAATCTGCCTACGCTAGGGGGTCCCAGACATAGATCTGTTGATCATCCAGGTTCAACAACAAGTTGAAGAGATTTGTGTCCAGGACCAGGGATCCACTCGCAGTTGGAGTGGATGCTTTGGTGACTCCTTTGGAGGAGTATTCCCTGATTTATGCCTTTACTATGGTGCAGCTGATATCGAGTAATCCTGGTAGCTCCGGCATAGCTGAGGAGGGTTTGGTATGCAAAAATCCAGAGGTTGGCAGTGACAAAGCCTTGGGTCCTTCCACTGCGTCTGGACCTACTCTATCAAGGTCTGATATCCCATCCTGCTTTACAGTCTCTAAATTTGGCAGTTTGGCTATTGAACCCTTAATTTTAAAAAAGAGTGGGGAGTATCTGGCCCTGCAGTTTCTACCCTGATACATGCTAGGAAACCAGTCTCTAGAAACATTTATTACAGGGTCTGGAAATCCTACATTACCTGGTGTGAAGACAGGAAATTTCATTCCCGCAAATATACTGTATAATCGGGAGAATTCTAGCTTTCCTTCAAGCAGGCATAGATATGAAATTAGCCTTGAGCACAATAAAGGGGCAAATTTCAGCCTTATCAGTTTCTTCCAAGAACCGATCGCTTCCCATTCATTGGTGCAAACCTTCATTCGGGAATGTTACGTATGCTTCCACCTGTGAAGGCACCATTATGTTATTGGGATCTAAATTTCCCCACACCAAATTTAGAACAGCTTTTTGAGCCCACGGGGAAAGTTCCCCTTGTTCTTCTGACCAAGAAAACTGGCCTTTTTGATTACGATAACTTCGGCTAGAAGGGTATCGGAACTAGCAGCTCTTTCTTGTAAAGAGCCATTCTTAATTTTTCATCAAGATAGGGTGATTCTACATCCACACCCAGGTTTTTTGCCCAAGGTGGTGTCCACCTTTCATTTGAATCAGGACATTATGCTACCTTCCAGGGCCGGACTGGGAATAAAATTCAGCCCTGGAAATAATTTTATACCAGCCCCATAGCATTATTATACCAGCCCAACAGCATAACGCCATTATTTTCTTGTTCATAATAGGGAAAACCATGAGTTTTAAAGCACATTTGAAAAGTGTATTATATATAGATAAGACAGACATGAAAGCACATAGGACTTTATAAATATAAGAGCAAACTTCTTTCCAGGCTCCCTCTCAGAGACTGCAGACACGATAAAAGAAAAGAGATGGTCAGATGCTGCGGACATGTTACAGGAGATGGTCAGAGGCTGTGGACACAGTACAGGAGATGTCAGAGACCACGTACAGGATACAGGAGATGGTCAGAGGTTGAAGATATGGTACAGGAAATGTCATGGGCTGCGGACATTGTTCAGGAAATGTCATGGGCTGCGGACATTGTACAGGAAATGTCATGGGCTGCGGACATTGTACAGGAAATGTCATGGGCTGCGGACATTGTACAGGAAATGTCATGGGCTGCGGACATTGTACAGGAAATGTCATGGGCTGCGGACATTGTACAGGAAATGTCATGGGCTGCGGACATTGTTCAGGAAATGTCATGGGCTGCGGACATTGTTCAGGAAATGTCATGGGCTGCGGACATTGTTCAGGAAATGTCATGGGCTGCGGACATTGTACAGGAAATGTCATGGGCTGCGGACATTGTACAGGAAATGTCATGGGCTGCGGACATTGTACAGGAAATGTCATGGGCTGCGGACATTGTTCAGGAAATGTCATGGGCTGCGGACATTGTACAGGAAATGTCATGGGCTGCGGACATTGTACAGGAAATGTCATGGGCTGCGGACATTGTACAGGAAATGTCATGGGCTGCGGACATTGTTCAGGAAATGTCATGGGCTGCGGACATTGTTCAGAAAATGTCATGGGCTGCGGACATTGTACAGAAAATGTCATGGGCTGCGGACATTGTTCAGGAAATGTCATGGGCTGCGGACATTGTTCAGGAGAGGTCATGGGCTGCGGACATTGTACAGGAGATGCCATGGGCTGCGGACCTTGTACAGGAGATGCCATGGGCTGCGGACATTGTTCAGGAGATGCCATGGGCTGCGGACATTGTTCAGGAGAGGTCATGGGCTGCGGACATTGTACAGGAGATGCCATGGGCTGCGGACCTTGTACAGGAGATGCCATGGGCTGCGGACATTGTTCAGGAGAGGTCATGGGCTGCGGACCTTGTACAGGAGATGCCATGGGCTGCGGACCTTGTACAGGAGATGCCATGGGCTGCGGACCTTGTACAGGAGATGCCATGGGCTGCGGACCTTGTACAGGAGATGTCATGGGCTGCAGACACGGTACAGGAGGGGTCATGGGCTGCAGACACGGTACAGGAGGGGTCATGGGCTGCAGACACGGTACAGGAGGGGTCATGGGCTGCGGACATTGTACAGGAGGGGTCATGGGCTGCGGACATTGTACAGGAGAGGTCATGGGCTGCGAACATGTTACAGGAGATGATCAGAGGTTGCGGACATTGTACAGGTGCCTGAGGAGAGGGGGCAACTAGAACATGTTACACCCTGAATACTGGGGGAGCTACACTCAGATTGAAATTCAGCTGTTCCCTGCTGAACTGGACAAATGTCAATCTGTGTGTAGCCAGCTTTACCTTATTCCTGGCTCCTGTAGGCTTCCTCCAGTGCTGTGACTTGTCCCCTTCAACTTCTATGTAGAGTACTGGCTGTGGTCACACTCCAGCCTCCCAATCATCCTATACAGGGTTAATGTCCCTGCATTGTATGTGATGATGTCAGGACTTTGAGTGGAGGAAGAGAGCACTGGAGCTGTCTGCAGCATGGAATAAGGTAAAAGAGGCTTTTCTCCCCCTCCCCCTCCCCCTCCCCACACCTACACTGCATGGGTGGAGTTTTTTTTTTTATACTTTCCTATAGTTGGCTCTGTTATGTATTTACATTCAGTGCTGTTATACTTCGATTTTTCTAATAGGTTAGGAATATGCTTAGACATCTGAGGTGATACATGGATGTATTCCATATACATACTATAACTTATTATATAAGATGTGTGTAGAATACATCTATGAATCACCTCAGATGTCCCAGTATATCCCTAACCTGTTCAAGAACGTCTCTCTCTCTCTGTCTGTCTCAGTAAACCTGCAATGTAAGATGCAGGGCAGGTTTACACACAGCATTGTACAGGGAGGAAGGCAGAGAAGGTCAGGACTCACGGGGAGAAGATGAAGGCTGCCATCTGTCCTCTCAGATCTTCATTCAGGGAGAGATGTGTGCTGGGCAGGAAGCAATGATCGGGGCTGCTGTCTGTGTAACTTCTTCTAGCTACGCCCACCTGTACTGGAGCTCTGTGAAAGCCCCGACTCAACCAGCTGACCAAAGGAGGCGTGGCTGCACAGCAAAGCAAATCACTCAACCAGGCACCAGTGCTAATGAAGTGGGCGGCACCCGGCCGCTGCTCTTGTGAGAGAAAAAAAAAAAAAAAAAAACGTCCCAGAGCAGCTGAGCTCAGCTCATAGCCGACAGCAGCCCCAGGGCAGCCGGCCTGGCGGGAATTTTCCCGCTATCCTGGCAAGCCAGTCCGGCCCTGCTACCTTCCTTTTTCCAGATCCTCAGACAGAGGAGGAAAAGTTGTTGCATTCTCTTGATATAGTGAGTGCACTTAAAATTTACTTGGAAAGTTCAGCTCAGATTCGTAAGACCGATCTCTTGTTCGTGCTGCCAGGAGGGCCCAGGAAAGGGTTGGCAGCATCCAAGTCTACGATTTATCATTGAATTTGCCAGGTTATGAACCAGGCGTATGGTTTAGAAGGGAAGGTTCCACCTTTTCCTGTAAAGGAACATTCTACCAGAGGAGTAGGTTCCTCTTGGGCACTTCGCCATCAAGCCTCTATGGCTCAGATTTGCAAGGCTGTGGTCTGGTCGTCGGTGCATACGTTCACTGGGTTCCATCGAGTGGATGTTGGGACCCAGGAGGAGTGCATTTGGCCGCAGTGTTCTCCAGGCAGCGGTGTAGTCCTTTTTGTGATCGGATGGCCGTTTTTTCCTTCCAACTTGTGCCTGTCCCCAGACCGCTTACAGGGCCTGCTTCTTCAAGGGATGATTGTCCCAGGTTTCGACCTTGGAAGGTTTTCAGGGTTTTTACTCGAACCCATTCACAGTTCCCAGGAAGGAAGGCAAAGTGCGTCCAATCCTGGACCTCAAGGCGCTAAACTGCTTTGTGTAGGTGCAGAAGCTCAGAATGGAGTCCATTTGAACGGTGGTGGCATCCCTGCGTCAGCAGGATTTCCTCGCCTCTATCAATATTCACCAGTTTTTTCTCCGCTTTGCTTTGGGAGAGGAGCATTATCAGTTTGTGGCGTTACCCTTTGGTCTTGCATCTGCTCCTCGGGTCTTAGCCCCGGTGCTAGCTTTGCTGCGCCAACGGGGGATCGCGGTACTGGACTACTTGGACGGTCTCCTTCTGCGAGCTGAGACTCCTCTCCCTCTGCTCTGGTGGAGAACCTGGAGATCACAATACGAACTCTGCGGGAGTTTGGCCTGGATTCTGAATTTTCAGAAGTCTGCTCTGGTTCCGTCCACAAAGCTGGACTATCTGGGCCTGACTCTGGACTCGTCCTTAGCCAGAGTGCTCCTTCCTCTGGACAAACTCTAGAAATTGCAGACTGCAATTCACATCCTGCTGTCCAACAAATGGTCATCCTTCCGGATCTGCATGCCGGTGCTGGGCCTGATGGTGTCTACCTTCGAGGCGGTTCCATTTGCACATTTCCATACGAGGTCCCTGGAAAGGAAAATTCTGACCAAATGGGACAAGACTCCGCAGTCTCTAGACAATCAGATCTGGCTGAGTCAGGTCACGGAGTCCCTGATATACTGGCTTTGTGCTTCGGCTGGGAAAATCCTTCCTACCCTTCTATTGGACAGTGGTCACCACAGATGCCAGCCTGTCGGGCTAGGGAGGTGTCCTCAGCAAGCATTCCGCTCAGGGAATCTGGACACTGGAAGCGTCCAGACTCCCGATCAATGTCTTGGAACTCCGAGCGATCAGACTGTGTCTGGATCATTGGATGGATCTTCAGGGTTGTCCAGGGCACATTCAAATCGGACAATGCCACGGCCGTGGCTTATGTCAATCACCAAGGGGGCACAAGAACTGTCCTGGCGGCTCTGGAGGTAGCCGGCATTCTAAGGTGGGCAGATTGGTTTGTTCCAGCTCTCTCCGCTGTACACATTCCCAAGGTGGAAAATTGGCAGGCGCATTACCTCATTCGGTAGGCATTGGATCACGGGGAGTGGTCCCTTCATCTGGAGGTGTTTCATCAGCTGTGTCTCCTAGGAGGCACCCCCGAGGTGGATCTGTTGGCGTCTCGGCTTAACAGAAAGGTGCACAATCATGGAATCCTCTGGCAGATGGATTGACATGGAGGAGATTCCAGGAGACAGGCAGTTACTCTAGGATAGCTGGACATGGCTGTAGAAGGTCTTTAACCCATCAGCAGGACCGGTATCTGCACTTTTGTGCAAAGAGGAACAGGATGAGCACTGCCAGAGCCCTACAAAAGGACTTCCAGCAGGCCACTGGTGTGAATGTCTCTAAATCAACAATCAAAAACAGACTTCATGAGGGTGGTCTGAGGGCCAGATGTCAGTTAGTGGGCCCTGTGCTCACTGCCCAGCACCGTGGAGCTCGATTGGCATTCAACATTGAACACCAGAATTGGCAGGTCTGCCACTGGCACCCTGTGCTTTTCACAGATAAGAGCAGGTTCACCCTGAGCACTTGTGACAGACGTTAAGGGTCTGGAGAAGCAGTGGAGAACATTATGCTGCCTGTAAAATTGTTTAGCATGACCGGTTTGTTGGTGGGTCAGTGATGCTCTGGGGAGGCATACCCTTGGAGGGACGCACAGAACTCTACATTCTAGACTATGGCACCCTGACTGCCATTAGGTATTAGGATGAAATCCTTGGATCCATTGTCAGACCCTACTCAGGTGCAGTGGGTCCTGGGTTGCTCCTGGTGCATGAAAATGCCCAGCCTTATGTGGTGAGAGTATGCAGCCAGTTCCTGGAGGATGAGGGAAATTATACAATTGAATGGCCCCACGCTCACCTGACCTAAATTCAATAGAACACCTCTGGGGCATAATTTTTCGGTCCATTCAACGGTGCCAGCTTGTACCTCAGTCTGTTCAGGAGCTCAGTGATGACTTGGTTCAGATCTGGAAGGAAATACCCCAGTACACCATCTGTTGTCTCATTAGGAGCTTCCCCCAACGTTGTCAGACATGCATACAAGCACGTGGGGGCCATACAAGCTACTGAGTACCATTTTGAGTTGCTGCAATGAAATTTCAGCAAACTTGACTAGCCTGCTGCATCATTTTTTCACGATGTGGCATCCTTTTGTTCCTAACACAATACCCAGTCCATATCAGTATAGATATAAAGCATGATATTGTTCCCCTTTGAGTTCTGATGTGTTTTCAAAGTGTTCCTTTGATTTTTTTGGAGCAGTGTATATACACAAATACATTTAGAAATGAAGTTTTGTCTAATAAAATGGAATGACACAGGGAAAAGGTATTGAACATGCTAACTGAAATTGAATACTTCGTACAAAATCCTTTGTTGGTAATGACAGCCTCCTGTATGGAGAAACTAGTCGCATGCATTGATCAGGCATGATTTTGGCCCATTATTCCACAAATCTTGAAGGTTCCGTGGGCCTCTTATATAAACTCAGATTTTTTAGTTCTTTCCATAGATTTGCTATTGGATTCAAGTCAGGTGATTGGTTAGGCCATTCTAGGAGCTTTATACAATGGAAACCAATTGAAAGTTTCCATTTTATTACACATAACCTAATTTCTAATCTTTGTTTTGGTTTCTTTGTATGTATGCATTGCATGGGTTGTTACAGACATGTGGTGAAAATGTCATGTCAATAGCACCTTTTGAAATAGATTTACCTAGAAAAATGGTGAAGTGTTCAATATTTATTTTACCCGCTGTACATATAAAAACTAAAGCAAGAAGGGGGGGAAAGGAGCCAAATTTTTCCACCTTTGAAGTTGCTGGAACTGACAGTTTGTGCACCCCTTTTATCAGCAAAAAAAAAAAAAAGAATTCTCTTAATGCATTGTACAATAAGAAGAAAAAAAATAATGTCATCAACCGGGCTTTAACACTTTGAGTCACTGTCCCAAAGCAATCAGGAAATTTGACTTCACTTGATGCATGCTTGATCAAAGTCAGTAATTCAAACTAATAAAGCCAAGGACAGACATGCAACTAGCATTTCAGAAGGAACACAATGGCAACCCCATATTTCTCAAACAGGGTTCTTGGTTTCTTTTAAATAAAATGTGATCTGTGTACAAAATGGTAACACCTTGCGTTTCAAAAAACTATTAAGATTATAGATACATTTATTTAGGAGATGACCAATCATGTTCTACTAGCAACTGTGCATATATATGCTTTGTATATTATTTTTGCTTCTAAACCAAACTGCATTTCAATAAATCTCTTAGTGCATATAGCTTAGCATACCAGAATGTCAGGGAGTCCTGCTAATTATTAACACAGACCAAGCTGCAGGGATGAAATACTCACCTCAGGGAAGCAACTGTCAGGAGCAGCATGAGCATTGCAATGAGTCAGATATTCATTCCAGTCAAAAGCCTGTTCCGAGTATCCTGCAGAAAGAAAATGATGAGTGACAGTGTAAGACATGTTGCCTAATACAAGAACTGTATAGCAAGCTTGAGAACATTGTGTGTAGAATAAATAAAATGAAGGCTTCTAAAAGGAATGCTAATCTGCATGCTACAAATACAGAACTGACACAATGAAAGAAGACACTACTGCCTTTGCCATGACAAATTGGATGCTACTCCGTAAAAAAGATTCTTGCATGTCTGTGTTTATCTTCATGAGAAGGCGATGAATTGATATACCTGGAGGGCTTTGATAGAATGATGGCCATATCTCCTAAAGGAATTTTCTTGTAAACCAGTACCCAACAGAGGATTCTGAACATGTAGTAACACAGAACTGTGCTCGCATCTCGCAGCTCAACTGTAGGCAAAAACAGAGCCATCTTTCTACAGTTTACATTTACAGCTGAAAAAAGTGCATCTGTTCCAATACAATTTTGCCGATAAAGCACCAACATATCAGTATACACAGCCTGCTATCTTACAACAGGTGGTACTGCAAATACATTTTTTAACTTGTTAATGATGCCAGTTACTGCATGTAAGCTGAAAGAGGCATGGATTACTTTGTGTTAATAAAAATAATGGGAGAAATAGTTTTCAGGAGATGTTGGTTCTAGCATCTCCACTGTTGTAACACATCTAGGGCATGGATAGCTGCAATGGTCCATTGCACCTTATTAGATTGCTTGTTTCATGTGCCCATTGTAGGATGGAGACAGAAAGCCAAAAAGAAGAATTTTATATCTTGTAGCACAGTAGAGGATAAAATCTGTTGATTCAAAGACCATGGGTTTTATAACGCTATCTTAAGGTGAATGTACATTAGCAAAAGGATTGCTAGGATTGACCCCTCCCACTATATCCATATATACTTATTGAGACTTTTTAGCAAGCAATGAGGAGATTGCAGAAAAGGAGGGCAATTCCAAGATATGGAATTTAGATGTATGTCAAAATTCCTATTATCGTTATCATAGAGTACCGTAATCAATTAATAGACCATGCAACATCCAAGTATAAATCGAGGAGAAAGGGTACAAACCAGCTGCAACAACCCACAGGGAATAAACAGGAAGCTTGAACAAACAGTTAACAGTGGAAACACCCTGTAGCTAAAGTAAGCAGCAGCGGAGGCTCAAACAGCCACCTAGCAAACAAATGAGTTTTAAATTAAACGTGAGCCAAAGATTAGGTCGTGGCTCCACACAAGTGAGAGGGACAGATTTTACACATTGTATAGGCCCAAGAACCAGACCCTAAGGGGAGAATGGGCTCAGGCAGGAAAAGATGGACTTGTCCCTGAGGGCAGAAGCCCTATACAGTGGGTACGGAAAGTATTCAGACCCCCTTAAATTTTTCACTCTTTGTTATATTGCAGCCATTTGCTAAAATCATTTAAGTTCATTCTTCTTCCTCATGAATGTACACATAGCACCCCATACTGACAGAAAAACACAGAATTGTTGACATTGTTGCAGATTTATTAAAAAAGAAAAACTGAAATATCACATGGTCCTAAGTATTCAGACCCTTTGCTGTGACACTCATTTATTTAACTCAGGTGCTTTCCATTTCTTCTGATCATCCTTGAGATGGTTCTACACCTTCATTTGAGTCCAGCTGTGTTTGATTATACTGATTGGCCTTGATTAGGAAAGCCACACACCTGTCTATATAAGACCTTCCAGATCACAATGCATGTCAGAGCAAATGAGAATCATGAGGTCAAAGGAACTGCCTAAAGAGCTCAGAGACAATTGTGGCAAGGCACAGATCTGGCCAAGGTTACAAAAAGATTTCTGCTGCACTTAAGGTTCCTAAGAGCACAGTGGCCGCCATAATCCTCAAATGGAAGACATTTGGGACGACCAGAACCCTTCCTAGAGCTGGCCGTCCGGCCAAACTGAGCTATCGGGGGAGAAGAGCCTTGATGAGAGATGTAAAGAAGAACCCAAAGATCACTGTGGCTGAGCTCCAGAGATGCAGTCAGGAGATGGGAGAAAGTTGTAGAAAGTCAAACATCACTGCAGCCCTCCACCAGTCGGGGCTTTATGGCAGAGTGGCCCGACGGAAGCCTCTCCTCAGTGTAAGACACATGAAAGCCCGCATGGAGTTTGCTAAAAAAAACACCTGAAGGACTCCAAGATGGTGAGAAATAAGATTCTCTGGTCTGATGAGACCAAAATAGAACTTTTTGGCCTTAATTCTAAGCGGTATGTGTGGAGAAAACCAGGCACTGCTCATTACCTGTGCGCAGTCGCCCTAACATCTTATTCATACGCCGGACATCTTCCTCAGCACTGTAAGGGGTCGTTTTGGAATTGGTGGTCATTAAGCGTACTATATGCCTTCACTAAGTTTGGCTTCCTGTGAGTAGACATCTTGAGGGGAGAGGGGCTCAATGTGTGTGTTTTTAATAAAACTTTTCTATGCGGAATTACACTATTGTTTGCCCCTACTCTGTTCATTTTATATGCTTGGGTGAACGGAGTACCTTTTGGAGGAGAAGGCTAAGGGGTCCGGTTCTGGAGACGTGTATCCTGAGAGAGGTGGATATTGTGAAGGGCTTACTTTCACCGGTCATCTGGTGAGTTCCCATTACAAGGGGGGGAGCACTTGGCGGTGGTGGAAGTGTGGTGCTTTCAATCCAGGTCCCTCACACCTTTTTCCTTGAACAACAAACTCAGAGAGATACAGAAGTCTCCATGTGGACCTTTATTAGAGTGATCTTACGGACTTGTGCGCGTGCATAGATGTCCCTTTTTATAGTGCTGTTAGTGTTTTGGTTTATTTACGTCTTATGTCAATGATCCTTTAAACACCCATTTTGCACTGCTCATCACCTGTCCAATACAGTCCCAACAGTGAAGCATGGTGGTGGCAGCATCATGCTGTGGGGGTGCTTTTCAGCTGCAGGGACAGGATGACTGGTTGCAATCGAGGGAAAGATAAATGCGGCCAAGTACAGGGATATCTTGGACAAAAACCTTCTCCAGAGTGCTCTGCACCTCAGACTGGGCCGAAGGTTTACCTTCCAACAAGACAATGACCCTAAGCACACAGCTAAAATAACTAGAGAGTGGCTTCACAACAACTCCGTGACTGTTCTTGAATGGCCCAGCCAGAGCCCTGACTTAAACCCAATTGAGCATCTCTGGAGAGAGCTAAAAATGGCTGTCCACCAACGTTTACCATCCAACCTGACAGAACTGGAGAGGATCTGCAAGGAGGAATGGCAGAGGATCCCCAAATCCAGGTGTGAAAGACTTGTTGCATCTTTCCCAAAAAGACTCCTGGCTGTATTCGATCAAAAGGGGGCTTCTACTAAATACTGAGCAAAGGGTCTGAATACTTAGGACCATGTGATATTTCAGTTTTTCTTTTTTAATAAATCTGCAACAATGTCAACAATTCTGTGTTTTTCTGTCAGTATGGGGTGCTATGTGTACATTCATGAGGAAGAAGAATGAACTTAAATGATTTTAGCAAATGGCTGCAATATAACAAAGAGTGAAAAATTTAAGGGGGTCTGAATACTTTCCGTACCCACTGTATAAAGGCAAGATGACCACCCAGTCAGGCGGAAGAGCAGGAAGGAATCCCAAGGAAGAACCTCCCTTAAAAAGAAGTGATGAGAAGAGGGGTCAGGTACCAAGGGAAGATGTGGCAAGTAGCTATTGATGCAATGCCTGACCCAATCCTTAAGGGAAGGAAAAAAAATAAAAAATGCACCAGGGAAGTAAGGAGAACAGGCTTTCAGGATACCCATCCTCAAAAAGCAAAAGAAAAAAGGGAGAGCCAAGGCAAAACTATTGCTGTCAGGAGTAATGGAGGGAAGGAAGTTAAATTTTTATACAGAACCCATAAAAGGAGTAATCCATTAGAACATAAATTGTCAAGAGGCCCTGCACAAGCCCCAGAGGGACACATAGGGTCACAGCAGGCAACAAGGAAGTGCAAAAGGCAAAAAGTGGATAGGAACAGGTTAAACATTATCAAAGCAGGACCCACAGGGTTGTCTTAAAACAAAAACAGCAGAGCAAAGGTGAAGCGATCTGCATGCCCACTCCAACTCAGAGCTTGGAATGTACCTAGCTGGGAAATATCTGGGATTTAGGGATAGAAGTAAATCACAGCAAAAAACATTTTAGAGTTTGGCCAATCATTGTAGAAGGCCCAAATTGCATGATCCAGAGTGGAAAAATGCTTTCTACAAAAGGCCCTCTTTTTTTGCTTTTAGGGACATAGGGATGTTGTGCAGTACTAGGTATATTTATCCAGAGACTAGTATGCACTGCCTCAATCAACGAGTTAACAGCATATGGCAAGAAGCTAAAAGGAGTAGCTTCCTGAAATCGATTCAGTGAAAAATATTTCCTAAAATATCAGCAACCCCCTTGTTTTCTAACACTGTAAGAGTGCTAGACCGTTCTGGTTGTGGCCCATGAACATAGTCAGGGGAGGAAAGGCATTCAAGGCTCAGACACTGCTGACTGCAGATGTGGCAAAAGCCACTGGAAGAGATCTGATATAGTGGCAGAGAACTCCACTTTAGTTAGACAAGCCACAAAGTTTGTGTATCTGTGAGGGAGCCTGAGTCAGGGGCCTGACGTGGTGTCAGTTAGACCTTGCTCTGGAACAGAGGACTGGTGTCAACCTGAGAGGAACTTGGAGTTTTCTCAGCATCTGCAGTGGACTCACTGCTGTTTGTCCCATGTCCTTCCATTCCAAAGCACCTCTGATTCGCCATTGCAAATGAGTGTCTTCACTTAGAGGGTGGTCACAGCATGGACAAGGATTGAGGGGGATTAGCATGTCTGGAATAAGAAATTGCAACCTGAGTTCCAATGGCTGTGTTTCCGAGGTATTCAGCAACAGATAAGACAGAAAATTATTAGCTTGCATTGTCTGCAGATAATGGCGACCAGAAGCTAGGAGTCCTGTAATCACTACATTACTAGCTGGAGGGGAAGTTCTGATAGTGGGGTTAAAAAAGACCATCAAATGTAAAGAGGAAAAAGCTATAATAGCATTCACTATAAAGCTGAATAGTGAGACAATAAAAGTTAAGAAAAAACACTAACAGTTTGCTTGCCCCTGCCCCTTTCAATAACCTGTGACATCCTAACCGCTTGTGTGCCTGGCACTGCAGTGTTTCTTCTAGAATAAGAATATAGTGTATGCTACAAATCTATCAAAGCATGTATAGCCAGGAGCCAGTTCATATGAAGGTACAGGGAAACCCGGTCTTACCTTGTCCACATCAATGGTCCCAATCAGTGTCCAGGTTTAGCCTGTCACAGTGGGTATTCCCCGAAAGGGTTTTCGGAGTCTGGGTGTCAGGCCAAGGCCCTAGACCTGTTTAGCGCCCTGCTGCTAACTACATTTGTTGCTACTTGCCCAATAGTGAGAAATTCTTCTCTGTGAGGAGAAGGAGTACATTACTTAAGGGCAATAGCAAAAAAATTAGATCCTCACAGAATAGCTGGGGTTATATGGGGGCATGCCCAACAAAGCTTTTGCCAGTGTCCTATCTTTTATAGGTAGAGGCATATAACCCATGGTCTATGAATTGATTTGTGTGTCCTTTACTGTACAATAAAGATTTTGGATTCTTGTACTCACTAGAAAATACTTTTCTTGTATTTCACTGAGGGACACTTGATTCAGAGACAATGGGGTTGTACTGCAGCAAGAGGATTTGAACATTGGTAAACAAGAAAACAATACAACCAGTGTGTTGAATGAAAAAAAAAGAGGACTATTCCCCTATCCACTCATTTGAGGAGGATGGGGGAATCTTCCCCACTGAGCAGGGAGACTTCCCTACCATCACAATACACTGATCAGTACCGCTGGCAGGGCAGTTTTACAGAAGTCGATCAGTTGATTGACTTCTGTACAACCACCTTGCCCATACATGGATCAAAATTCAGATGATCCCTGCTAAACCGGACAAATTTCGATGTATTTCCATGTATGGCTAGTTTTAGGTAAACATGCACAGCACAAACTAAATCCAGACATCAAATGGAAATCTCCTTTTAATGTACGAAGCCAGATAGGGGGAGGGAAGAACAAAGTCCTAGGTAAGGTGAAAGGCTGAAACCACTTTAGAAAGAAAGAAGGCTCTGGAATTCAACACCATGCAGTCCCAGTGTAGGACAAGAAATGGTTCTTTGTGGGAACAAGGCCACCAGCTCAGACACACTCCTTACAGAGTTGATGGCAACAAGGAAAGCAACTTTGTAAATAAGAGTGGAAAGGGGATAGTCCCGATAGTTTACAAAGTGCTAAATACAAATCCTACAGTCACAAAGGGTTGTACAGGAAAGACTACATGAGAAAAAAATTAAAGAATAGGAGACTATTCCAGGGAGACGGTCCCTGGAACTACATGAACAAGAGCAAAGTCACTAAGAAAGAGAAGACAACATTTCAAATCCAGACTCAGAGGTCTTATCTCATATGAGCAAGAATGTGACACGCAGTAACACATACTAAATAGTATAGAGGGTAACAACTTTACCTTCTTCAGAGAAGTCGTCAAGAGTATACATGTCATGAAGATTAAACCACATGCTCCTGGCAGCATGTCCTGTAGATACTGTAGATGTCATCAGTAAACATCAATGAGGGACAGAATATTTTGATGGTCTGGGAGAGCTTACAGAGCATCTGCCAGTGGTCTGATCAGGTTGGCGTAACATATCTTCTTGGGCCAATCCAGAGCTATGGAATAACTGGAAGGCCCTCTGTCACAGTCAGGGGTCAGGCACAGAGACCAGTAGTTATAGCAGTAGAGAGAATCCCACCAACCAGCAGTACATACCAAAAACTATACAAGCAGGTCACCCTGGCAGATTAAGCGGGTCTAAGTACTAAGTGATATTCACCAGAAATCCTGCATGTTAGTACCAGGTCACAGTCCTCAGGACCGCCCCACCAGTAGGTGATTAAGCCAGAGTCCAGTAGAAGATATAGCAGGTAGAGATCAAGCAGAAGCATAGTCAGTAAACAAGTAAAAAGGTCGGTAATAAGTGGCTGCTTGTTTGGATTAAGCAAAAGCATAGTCTAGGGACAAGCGAAAGGTCAATAATGAGTAGTAACTTAGATAAAGGTGGCAGTAGGAGTGACAAGAGCAAGATATTAGCTGGAGACCGCACAATATTCTGGCAAATAGGAAGTGAATAGGTATGGCTTGGATAGGAAGTTTATGGGAGGAGCAAAGGGTTTAAGATTCAAGAGAAAGAAGGCATGAAGCAAGGTTGTCAAAACAATCAGGTGGGGAGCTGTCCAGCATCTCAAGTGACTCAGCTTGAAGAAGTACTGACACAGCAGAGGTCCTAGGTTCAGATCCAGGCCCAGACACTCTATCTCAATCCTGTAGAGCAGATGAGGAAGCAGTTTCAGAGTAGGAAAGGCGTAGATCAGACTGTACTGACTCCCCGGAGTTACCATAGCTTCCATCAGAAATCTCTGTACCTGGAGACAAACCTGTTCAATTAAACCTGGAGGCCAAAAAGGTCCACATCTGACATCCACCAAGTGTGACACAGGTCCTGGAACACATCTGGGTGTAGGTCCCATTCCCCAGATCCAGAACAAATCTGGGTGTAGTGCCCATTCCCCTGGGTCCAAACTCCTTCAGCTGAGGAAATCTACCTGCCAATTGTCCAATAGGATGTTATGGTGGACAAGGCTGGACCGTAAAGTTCTGCCCATAAAATAATTCTTTCTACCTCTTATGCCATGAAAATACTTCTTGCCCCCCTGATGGTTGAAGTTTGTCACTGCTGTGGCGTTGTATGACACGAACTGGATCAGATGACCCTCCAACCAGAAGATCCAGCGTAGTAGGAACAACAAATTTGTTTCAAACTCCAGAAAGTTGACCAGGAGACAAAATGTATCCAGTGACCAAGTCGCTGCCCCAACAAGGTAGGACTCCTCCCTAGACCAGCAGGCTGGTATCCATTGTGAGCATCTTTTAAGGTATCACAAGGAAGGATTTCCCCAACCTAAGAGCTGAATTCCTGAGCCACCAGGCCAGAGACAACTTGGAGCTTTTGGAGCTTGGTATCAAGCGAATCAGCTTGTTTAGATATTTAACCGGGTTGTCCCATGATGACAGTATCTTGAAGACTTGGGTGACTCCTGGAAGAAGAAAACTCTGGCTTGAGCTGCATCTAGGATAAAACTACTCCAAGGGATTAGGATGCTTGAACACAGCCTTCTGAAGGCTCGGGAACCAACCAAGCCTTTTTAAGTTCTGAACTGTTCGCATCACGTTGGTGGTCAGAACCTGTGCTAACTGTTCCCCCAACAGGAGTTTATCCAGACATGCCACAATGAAGCAGCCCTGGGAGTGTAACAAAGCCAGCACAGGGTCCAACACCTTGGTGAACACTCAGGGGGTGAAGGACAGGCCAAATTATAAGGCCACAAACCAGAAGAGCTTGGGTCCCAGAGAGTTGATGCGCTGAAAATATAGGGACATGCACACATTCTTGATGTCCACTGAGGACAGAAAATCTCCCTGATGGAGGAAGGCTATGGCAAATATGGTGAATTCTATACAGATTTTTGGACACAAATGAAGACTTGAAGAGATTCAAGATAAGGCGAAGGCCCCCTTTTGGTTTAGGGAACTATGAAAAGGTTGAAGTAGAACCCCTGAAATTTTCCATGCTTTTTTGATAACCCCTTGATCCAAAAGATCTGCAAGGGCTGTATAGAGGTCTGCTAATCTATGTAGAGACATAGGTAGGTTAGAAGACAAAGAAGAGCGGGAGCTGAGAGTGAAACTTACGTTTGTAGCCCCTGGAAACCACGTCAAGTACCTAGGTATGGGAGATGCTGTCTGTCCAGATGTCTGCAAAGGCTACTTCATTCTGAAAATAATTTTTCAGTAGATTTGGAGTATTTGGAAGGCCGAGGTCATACCAAGAAGGCAGCAGAAGAAAACATTCCAGGCTGTCAGGCCAGTGTTCGTGAGTCTTCAGATATTGGGTCAGACCAAAGGTTGTGCCACTATTCTGAACCTAGTTCTCAGTGGCTAATTAACACAGTACACTCAGGTCTGGAAAGCACCACAATTCAAAACCAATAGCACATTCCAGGCTAGATCTTCAATTGTCAAGCATAGCGGGGTCCAGGTATGGCCTCCAAAGCTATTGCTGAGGATATGTCAATCCATAAAGCTGCACATAGTTCAGTTCAAGCAGTGGGAAGGGAAATGTTGACCAAAAAAAAAAAATGTAATCTTAAGAAAAAGCAAAAGATTGGTAAAATGGTTAAATTGTAAAGCTTTGCTTTTTTTATTTAAAATAACAAACATGTTATACTTACCTGCTCTGTGCAATGATTTTGCACAAAGCATCTTTGATCCTCTTCTTTTTAGGTCCCCTGTCAGTACTCCTTTTGTAGGTAGCATTATAACCCAATTGTCTCCAAATCCTGTATATGATAATGTGAATTGCACACCAGAGAGCTTGGCCACATCATGAAGACCTACCACCACGTTACCATTTCTGTCTAAAAGCATGGGATTATAAGAGGTAACAGAACAAGTTAAACAGCTGTGTAGATGCCATTTTATTATTTTTCCCATAGTTTACCTTTAAGGTATTTGAAGCTGCCCTGTAGAGTTATATTGAGATTACAGAGAAACCTGTGCCCCTGTCCTTGTATTATCGACCATCAGTAAAAATATCCTTCATACTCACCTTCGCCTCTAACACAAATATTTCATACACGTCAACATAACATGCCTACAAGCCACTTGAGAGATCCATTGAATTTGAAGTTTGTCTCTAAATGCTTCCATTATAAATAATTTTATGGCAACTTAAAAGCAGCCATACAAGTTGCTATAGTGATAGTTACACAAACTACCTGTCTTGAGACACTTGCCAATCTTTGTGTCAAGTCTGCATCAGTTATGACAGACATCAAAGTGTATGGAGTCAGACATCCATTCTTATGTTCTGAAAGGGTACAGATTGAGCCTAATGGTCCTTATTCCATCATTCATAGCATTTAAGGCATGTTAAATAGGTTTCTCAAACAATATTATTACATATAATAACATGGCTTGAGAGGTCACTTTACTGAATGTACACTTTTCCAAACCATACTTAGCTTGGCTACTACCTATTAAGACATAGGACTAAACTCCATACACATACCTAAAGGGGGGTGGACAGACAGGCCCATCTTCTGACTCCAACGGACAGGAAGAATTCCTGGGCAGCTCTTATGGCAAATCATTGACTGGTGGCTAGTAGGGGCTTCAGACCGAAGATCATCCAGCTCAACAAGGAAATACTGCTCATTAAAGACCTGCAAGGCAGTGGATTTGGATTAAACAATTCTACAGCATCTGGGAATAGAGATTGGGATAAAAGACTGTTGAAGAGTTTTATATATTATATTCAATGTGTTTTAATTTCTGAAGTTGGGAAAACTCCTCAACCCAAAATCATTTATTGTCTGAGGTTGCCCTTCTTTAAAATCATTGGAAACCTGTGACAGGTGTGTTTGGTTTATGTGTTTGAATAAAGAACTGAAGAGGAGGGGATCACAATTTTTTATATGCATTTACCATATGTTTGACTGTTCGCCCATAAGGACCTCAAACACCCCCAGATGGGGAAAAGGGAGGGACTTTTTGATACCCACAGAATATAAGAGGTGTATATAGAGATAAAATTGAGTATTTGTTGAAATATTATTAAAAATAACCCCAAAAGCAATCTAGGGGAAAATTCAACAAAGTATCACAATTCTATAAAAAATATCACATATCACTTGATCAATAAATGACTGTGAGCCAAGAGATACAGTGTGATGATCCTGATTGCATAGGTCCAGAGCCCCAATGGGTTTTGAATAATTAAGTCTTCCTCAGGGGGATGCCACCTGTTAGCATATCACAAGGACCTTTAAAATACATACAAAAGTAAGTATACAGAGCAAAAAGTGCAATAATCAGTTTAAACTATCAAAGTAGACTTACATGATCATAATTTACAAACATCTCATATTATGCTGGAGGTCCACAAAGACAAAGGGCAAGAATGCCATACACCTGATTCCATATGTGCCCAATCTCACGCTCTCACAACCAACTGCCCTGGATAACCCGACTGTGAATAGATCCATTGTTAATAAGCCAGCGGACAAGGGAGGGAATACAGTGATAATGAATAGTCAGGATTTCAAACGAATGTATCTAAAGATCCTCAACAATCTGGAGTGGTATAAGTCTATCTCTTCAGCATTGATTGATTGGTCCAATGCATGTTATTACTCTCTGGTCAATGCTGGCCTACGTAGGGGGCTCATTTCTACTTGGACCCATGAATTTATCAATAACACACATCCATGCATTCCTGTATTTTATGCCCTCCCCAATGTGCTTAAATCTTTGGTGGTAGGCTCTCTAAGCCCAAACTCACACCCTCACAACCACCTCTCTGATCTCTGAAAATGCCAGCAAGTGGGTTGATAGGTTTCTCAGACTCTTTGTAGTCAGCTTACTGTTCTATATCAAGACACTTCTCATTTTCTTCAATCTATTGAAGGCCTCACAATTTATCAACAAACCCTTCTAGTCACCATAGAAGTGGAAGCACTATTCTGCTCTATTCCACATAGAATAAAAGGGCCTTGCTGTCATAAAAAAAACTTCTTTGTACAGAGTACTTCACACTCCAAGGAGCGGTTTAATTTTGTCTTGGACCTAATGAAATTTATTTTTCTTAACAATGTACTCATGTTTGATGGTTCCCACTTCCTCCAGGTACAGGACGTAGCGATTGGGACATGTTGTGCCCCATCCTACGCCAATCTGTACCTAGGGGAGTGGGAACGGCATTTTCTGTTATCAGTTTTTCAAAACACACCTCACTATGGCTTCCTTATATAGATGACGTTTTTCTTTTATGGGATTGTCCGGTTGAGCTACTCCACAAATGTCTCTCCATCATGAACTACAATAACTACAATCTCACTTTTATTATGACCTTTGAAAAGCACAAAGTCACATTTTTAGATGTGACAATTAAAACCCCACCTGAGGGAACCCTTGTTATGGATTTATACCTAAAACCATCTGCTGGTACTCAGGGCCAATAGTTTCCATCCACAGCTGTTATTACATTTTATTCCATACTCCCAGCATTTGAGACGGCAATGTAACTGTAGTGACGATACCAAATTTAAAGCAGCAGCTGATGATTTGAAGAACCTCCTCCTTGAGAGAGGATACTGTAAGTCATGCCTTCGAAAGGCATAAAACCGGGCATTCCTTCACTCCCATACCCAATTACTATTCAACAATAAAATATATTCCAATGATAATTCTGGTCAATGTAAACCTAGAATGTCCTAGGTGGACAAATAATTGGCTTTTTAGATGGTATCTCCAATAGACCAACCACTGATATCACACAGATAAGGTTAGTTTAAAAAAAAGTATAAAAAGCATTCATTAGTTTCAATATTGTATACATAAACATAGAAAAAACACAGGCCATAGAGAGCCCATAACATATTCTACATAAAACAACATCAAACGTGGTAAAGCATCCAACTATGCAGGAAATGCCAACATGTTTCACAGTATATACATCCTGCTTCTTTAGGGTTTTTGTTGCCCGCATGTAATTCACAAATGTCTAATATGTGTATGAAAGAAAAAAAAATCAAAACAAATCAAAACAAACATAATGATAATACATTCATTTATCCATCACGTCAAATGCATGAAAAAAAAAACCCAAACCCTATCACCATAATAATACACCATATACCTACCAAAAGGTAGCGCTGGATCAGTGGCGGCTGGTGCTCCATCAGTCGGGGGGGGACGGATTCCCCCTCAGGCTTCTTTATGTCCCTTCTCGGCAGCGGTCTCCTCCCCCCTTCTTGGCCAATAGCATGCCTTCTCCTTTCGGCCAATCGGGAAACAGGTCTCAGGACCTGCTTCCCGATTGGCCATGAGGAGAATCAGTGTGGCAATAGGGAATATTCCTTCGCTACTGTCACACAACTGGGTGGGCTCAGGGCGCAGTGCTCTGCACCCCAAGCTCACCCTTTTTTAAAGCCTATAAAAGCCTCTGGCTCAAATCACGTGCTTTAAAAAAAAAACCCATTGGAATCCATGCGTCCGGTGCCCTGAATGTAGATTAGGGGGTCGGATGCATGGATGGGGGGGCGGCACCCCTGCCCCCCCCCATGGACGGGCCGCCACTGCGTTGGATATGTTCCAGTTAAGGGGAGACCAAAAAGAAATATGTACACATCCTAAGCCGAGGGCACACAAACACTGCTGCTGGCCAGTACCACATCTAAAGCTTCAAAAAAGGAGGCATATACTGTCCCTGACCGTACTGGATGTAAACACGGAACAAAAAAATGGAAAAAGAGGAGAAGAAATATATGCATATGAGAGAGTTGTTCAGACCACGGGCTTAACATTGAAATCAAAAAATCAAAAGTATACCCTAACCCTCTAATATGCATAACCATGCCAGAGTCTCTTATCAAAAGTCCAAAGGTCAAGGCAAATAGCATCTTAGTGTCAGCACCGTCTTCCTGCGCAATTGGATGTCCGGGTCTCCCAAGGCCCCACCAATCCAACAATGGAAAGCCCTACACATAGGCAGCCCCCTGAGTAGCCAAAAGGGGCGGTCCTATGGAGGGCCAGGTGGGGTCTCACTTGTCCAGCAATATCTAAAAGCCACTTACCTCAGTCTAGTAAACATACAAGAGCAAAAAGAGCGCCAAAATCAAACACAGGTGGGAAATAGCTTGCGAGATGGCACCCACGGCTTGGGATGTGAACATATTTCTTTTCAGTCTCCCCTAACTGGAACAAAGCCAACCCTACCTTTTTGTAGATATATGGTGTATTATTATGGTGGTGGGGATTGGGTTTTTTTTTTTTTTTTTCTCATGTATTTGATGGATGGATAAATAAATGTATTAGTCTCCATTCACACTAGTACGACTTGTCAGACGACTTGGTCAGCCTGACAAGTCACGCACCATCGCGTCCCATACAGGAACGTACAGGAACGGTTCTAATAGGAGTGAAACAAGTCGCTCCGACTTAGAAAAAGGGTCCTGTACTACTTCGGGGCGACTTGCTTAGACATTAATTTTATGAAGTCCGTGCAAGTCGTGCCGAAGTCGCGGTGCACGCGACTTCACAGGTCGCCCCGAAAGTCGTGCCGCTTCAGTGTGAACCGGCACTTATTATTATGTTTGTTTATATATTGATTTGTTTTGATGCTTTCCTTTCATACACATATTTGACATTACATGCGGACAACAAAAAGCCCTGAAGAAGCGGGATGTATATACCGCAAAACATGTTGGCATTTTCTGCATGATTAGATGCTTTACCACGTTCAATGTTATTTTATGTAGAATATGTTATGGGCTCTCTATGGCCCATGTTTTTCTATGTTTATGTATACAATATTGGAATAAATGCTTTTTATACTTTTTCTAAACTAACCATATCTGTGTGATATCAGTGATTGGTCTATGGGAGATACCATCTAAAAAGCCCACCTTTTGTCCTCCTAGGACGTTCTAGGTTTACATAGTACATATAGGGCTTGTCTATCCCAGACTATCTGGCTCTCATTTCTGCAAAACAAGAAATATTTTTTTTTTTTTTTTTAAGTAATAGGGTGGGAAACACCTAGGTTATGATGAGCCTATACATGAGAGTGACAGAATGCTTTTTGCCCTCTTGGTTTTAGATATATACATGTAAAGGAATCTAAGAATATAGCATCCATCAAGCTCATTGAACAATTTTGAAATAAAAAAAATAATAAAAAAAAATAAAAAAAATTATTTTCCCACACCATGTCTGAGTTTATAGGATCCGGCTGGACCAGTTTTAAAGAACGCATTAAAGCCAGTTCAGCAGGATCATCCAAAAATCATAATAAGATTTTAGTGTATTTTGCACAACTTAAGCAACTATTTGAACACGTGTCCATATTCCACTGGCATGTCAGTTTTTTTCAGCAGTATTTGGAGACCAAAACGGTGCCTTTTGGCCTTCGGATAAAGATCTTCTCAACTGTCCAAAATCCCTTGCAAAATTTAAAAGATAAATGGGAACAAAACCTCACAGCATGCTCTATGAGCATGCAAAGTATTCTCAAACATCACTAACAGGATGAGATCCTCAAACTGGACAAGGAGATCCAGTCGGTGTCCCTAAAGTTAAACAACTTTCGGGACGTTCCAACATATAAAAATGAGAATGGATAACTAAGGGAGAACCTTGAGAAATTCAATCAACAGATTATAACCAAGAAGGATAAAAAATTCACTAAGGATGTATTAGCCTTCCAAACGGGACGTGCACAAAAATGGCACAATACCCGGAGGAACAGAATGTTTATGCAAAGGGGAGGGGACCAATCAGATAGTGAGATGTCTGACCACTCATCTGCCTCATCAGCTCTATGTTTGCAGGGGAAACCCCAACCCAGAGGTGGTAGGAATGGTTGCCGCACAAGAGGGGGTCGAGGCAGAAGCAATGGCGGGGATTTACGCAGCGACTAGACCTGGACACCGGCTCCAATGAAAAGTAAGTAACCCCCATCAGGGAATGGCACCCTGGTTAGAACCCATAAACAACAAGGCAGAGGAAATGGTGATGGGGTGGTTAGGAAAAAGGACACATGGGAATAGAACTCCCCTCGTCCACAATTGACCAGTATGGATGACTATTTTTTTAGATGTACTCCCTACCGACAAAACTCCTCAGATCAGCCTGATACAGGAGAAGATGGACTCTTTTGTGATCCATCCAGAGCACTAGAAGATATGGATTTTGAGGTCATCAACCTTAAACAGTGTGTATTTACTTAGGAGGAAATTTATATACTTTGACTGGGACTCAGAGAAGGATTTGGATCTTTTTGACGTGGTCAAGAAACTTAACTTTTGTGTGGAAGTTGAACTTCAAACACCAGTTTGAAGGCCCTAGCACCCAGAGGAGTGAAAGGGATGGGGGTAGTGAACCTTTCTAGTGACGCCAGTTTACTCGCTTGGAAAGCTGATCGCTTAAAACCCTTAGAGAACCAGCAAAGGAGAGTGGGGATGTTCATTTTAATTTCAAAGCCTTAATGCTTTCATGTTTGACCGCTCGCACTACCTCCAGGTGCAGGGGGTAGCCATGGGGACCACCTGTGCCCCATCTTATGCCAACCTATACCGGGGGGGGTGGGAGCGGTCGATCTTTGCATCTGAGGACTTGTCGGTGTACCTCCGCCATGTGTCGCTCTGGCGGATATACATTGATGACATCCTAATTTTGTGGACAGGGACGGGTGAGGCATTAGTTGAGTTTGTAGATAGATTGCATAACAACAATTTCAACCTACGTTTTACAGTGAACACTAATGCTAATACATTATCATTTCTTGATCTAATGATCATTAAACAACCTTAAGGCTCAGTGGCTACTTGTCTGTTCAGAAAACCAACGGCAGGGAATTCCCCACTTCATGCCCACAGTGCCCACCCCTGGCACTTGATTAGGGACAATACCTACAGGCCAGTACCTACATGTACAATGTAACTGCACTAGTGATGACGACTTCAGGGTTCACACTAAAGCTCTCAAGGAAAGATTTATGAAAAGGGGCTATAGCATCAGAGCATTGAAAAGGGCCTATAGTAAAGAATTGGAAAGCCCCTGAGAATTGCTTCTTTTTAAGCGTGAGTCCTGTTAGGGGGAAGTCAAAATCAGACCCATTATCAAATATAATAGTCAGCATAGAAAAATAATGCAGGTTTTGAGAGAACACTGGCATTTACTGACGGAGGATAACGTCATCAAACGGTTTGTTGACACAGATCCTTGAGTGACATTTTGTATACATCGGTCTATCAAAGACATTCTCACATCGAGTTATTTTGATGGAACTCAGGATGCAGACCCATGTGGATCCTTCCCCCGGGGTACCTATCGATGTGGCCATTGCCGATATATGTGTGTTAACAGAGACCCCATGACAGTTGGATCCACGTTAATTCGACATATGCATTTTGAGAACTGCGAGACCACAGGTATTGTATATCTCCTGAGGGGGGCATATGATGCGTTTCACATTGGGAAAACGAAATGCATGTAAAGACAACGTGTAAAAGAACATGTAGATGACATACGTGATGGGTTTCCTGAAAGTCCTATTGCTATGCGTTTTGAAAATTGCGACAGGTGCAGCAATTTGGACAATTTGAGTTTTATGATGATTGACGGGATACATGGTGGACCTTGGGGCGTGGACTTTGACAAAGAAATCCTGCGCTGCGAGTCCAGGTGGATCTTCAACCTGAGAGCTGACTTACCCCCTGGTCTTAATGGGTTTGCCAGTTATGCTCCCTTCCTCATAAAGTGCCCTGGAATATACGGAGCCAGGGGGGCCCTGACTTACCAGCATTTCTCCCAGTCCCATTTTGGTGTATGTGGGATAAAAATTATTAAATCTCTTTATACATCTTTCCTTTAAGAAATGTTACCTGTTATATACAGATGTGGGATATTGTGGGTTCCACTTAGTAACTCTGTCATTGTATGTTTAGACTGTACGACACTTCTGGCAAGGGCATATATGGTAGTGGTTTGCGGGCTGTTTTTTTTTTCATATATTGGATAGGTTACAGGTAGGTCTCCTTTTGGCTTTGATTTGTAAATCCTAAGTGTACTTTGTTATTTATCCCCCCTCCCCCTTTTTTATTATTTATGATGACGGCTTTATGTCAGCACTATAGTGCTTTTGCTGCATATTAGGCATGGTGTATCTATGGATTTGTCAACATCTCTGTCTTTACAGTGGAAATACTGGATATGCATAGGGACCTTTTTGATGCTCGGTTTTGATTTGTTCTCCGCGGTTTTTCTAGGTGACGTTTTAGTGGCCCTCGTTCTTAGGGTCAAATCTTGGCAGTTTATATGTCTATCTAGGGCGGGACATGGCATCGGCTGGATGCTTCCGCCCCTGTGAATGGGATTGTGAATGGGATTAGTTACAGTGACACTGTAACTAAGTTATTTCACATAATTATAATATAATACTCGGCGCTTCCGTGACCCGCTGTGAGCACTGCCGAGGGGAGGGGCTGAGATCCCCCGCTGACAGCTGGGAGAAGAGGAGATTAGCGGAGCACCGAGCATGGCTGTACCAAAGGTATTTAACACAATTATAATGCAGAAACACACACTGGACATTATATAAAACAGTAATATAAGTTCATTCTAGGATTTTACAAACACTTTAAGCTAGGGCTTATTTTCAGGGTAGGGCTTATATTGCAGCCCTCCTTGAAAATAACATTAGGTCTTATTTTCATGGTAGGTCTTATTTTGGGGGAAACACAGTATTAGACATTTGTGGATTACATGCAGACAACAAAAAGCCCTGAAGAAGTGGGATGTATATACCGCAAAACATGTTGGCATTTCCTGCATGATTAGATGCTTTACCACATTTGATATGTAGAATATGTTATGGGCTCTCTATGGCCTGTGTTTTTTCTATGTTTATGTATACAATATTGGAACTAATAAATGCTTTCTATACTTTTTTAAACTAACCTTATCTGTGTGATATCAGTGGTTGGTCTATGGGAGATACCATCAAAAAAGCCCACTTTTTGTCCACTTAGGACGTTCTAGGTTCACATAGTACATATATGGCTGGTCTCTCCCAGACCATCTTGCTCTCATTTCCGCAATAGAAGGATGTTTTTTTAGAATTCTGGTCAACCTTTAACCCCTTTATGCCTAAGCCTTTTTCTGACACGTGTTGCTTATCAGTTTAAATCAGTATTTTTTGCTACAAAATGATTTACTTACTACCCCCAAACAAACATTTTATACAGTATCTCACAAAAGGGAGTACACCCCTCACATTTTTGTAAATAATTTATTATACAGTGCCTTGCGAAAGTATTCGGGCCCCCTTGAACTTTTCGACCTTTTGCCACATTTCAGGCTTCAAACATAAAGATATAAAACTGTAATTTTTTGTGAAGAATCAACAACAAGTGGGACACAATCATGAAGTGGAACAAAATTTATTGGACATTTAAAACTTTGTTTAGAGATTTGTCTTCCAACAAGACAATGATCCAAAACATAAAGCAAAATCTACAATGGAATGGTTCACAAATAAACATATCCAGGTGTTAGAATGGCCAAGTCAAAGTCCAGACCTGAATCCAATCGAGAATCTGTGGAAAGAACTGAAAACTGCTGTTCACAAACACTCTCCATCCAACCTCACTGAGCTCGAGTTGTTTTGCAAGGAGGAATGGGCAAAAATTTCAGTCTCTCGATGTGCAAAACTGATAAGAGACATATCCCAAGCGACTTACAGCTGTAATCGCAGCAAAAGGTGGCGCTACAAAGTATTAACTTAAGGGGGCTGAATAATTTTGCACGCCCAATTTTTCAGTTTTTTATTTGTTAACAAAGTTTGAAATATCCAATAAATTTCATTCCACTTCATGATTGTGTCCCACTTGTTGATTCTTCAGAAAAAATTACAGTTTTATATCTTTATGTTTGAAGCCTGAAATGTGGCAAAAGGTCAAAAAGTTCAAGGAGGCCGAATACTTTGGCAATGCACTGTATCTTTTCTTGTGACAACACTGAAAAAATTACACTTTGCTACAATGTAAAGTAGTGAGTGTACAGCTTGTATAACAGTGTAAAATTGCTGTCCCCTCAAAATAAATCAACACACAGCCATTAATGTCTAAACCGCTGGCAACGAAAGTGAGTACACCCCTAAGTGACAAAGTCCAAATTGGGAATTCACCAGAGTTTTACAGGTTGCCACTGGAGTCCTCTTCCATTCCTCCATGATGACATCCTGGAGCTGGGGGATGTTCGAGACCTTGCGCTCCTCCACCTTCCGTTTGAGGATGCCCCACAGATGTTCAATAGGATTTAAGTCTGGAGACATGGTTGGCCAGTCCATCACCTTTACCTTCAGCTTCTTTAGCAAGGCAGTGGTTGTCTTGGAGGTGTGTTTGGAACCTTTATCATGTTGGATTACTGCCCTTCGGCCCAGTCTCCAAAGGGAGGGGATAATGCTCTGCTTCAGTATGTCACAGTACATGTTGGCATTCACGGTTCCCTCAAACTGTAGCTCCCCAGTGCCAGCAGCACTCATGCAGCCCCACGACCATGACACTCCCACCACCATGCTGGACTGTAGGCAAGACACACTTGTCTTTGTACTCCTCACCTGGTTGCAGCCACACATGCTTGACACCATCTGAACCATATAAGTTTATCCAGGTCTCATCAGACCACAGGACATGGTTCCAGTAATGCATGTCCTTAGTCTGCTTGTATTCAGTAAACTGACAGCCATGCAGACCAATTTGATGCAGTGTGTGGCGTATGGTCTGAGCACTGACAGGCTGACCCCCCACCCCTTCAACCTCTGTAGCAATGCTGGCAGCACTCATTCGTCTATTTCCCAAATACAACCTATGGATAATACGCTGAGCACGTGCACCTAACTTCTTTGGTTGGCCGTGGCGAGGCTTTTTCTGAGTGGAACCTGTTCTGTTAAAGCGCTTTATGGTCTTGGCCCCCCGTGCTGCAGCTCAGTTTCTGTGTCTTGGCAATCTTCTTACAACCTAGGCTATCTTTATGTAGAGTAACAATTCTTTTTTTCAGATCCTCAGAGAATTCTTTGCCATGAGGTGCAATGTTGAACTTCCAGTGACCAGTATGAGAGAGTGGGAGCGATAGATAACACCAAATTTAACACACCTGCTCCCCATTCACACCTGAGACCTTGTAACACTAACGAATCACATGACACCGGGAAGGAAGAATGGCTAATTGGGCCCAATTTAGACATTGTCACTTAGGGGCATACTCACATTTGGTGCCAGCGGTTTAGACATTTATGGCTGTGTGTTGAGTTATTTTGAGGGGACAGCAATTTTACACTGTTATACAAGCTGTACGTTCACTCCTTTACATTGTAGCAAAGTGTCATTTCTTCAGTGTTGTCACAAGAAAAGATATAAAAATATTTACAAAAATGTGAGGGGTGTACTCACTTTTGTGAGATACTGTATATATATTTTTTAGCATAGACCCTAGAGAATAAAATGGTGATCGTTGCAATATTTTATGTCACACTGTATTTGCACAGCGGTCTTTCAAATGCAATTTTCTTGGAAAAAAATACATTTTTATGAAAAAAACAGTAAAGTTATCCCAATTTTTTTGTATAATGTGAAAGATGACGTTAAGCCAAGTAAAAAGATACCCAACATGTCATGCTTTAAACTTGCACACACTCGTGGAATGGCGACAAACTACAGTACTTACAGTCAGGTCCATAAATATTGGGACATCGAGACAATTTTAATCTTTTTGGCTCTATACACCACCACAATTAAACAAACAAGATGTGCTTTAACTGCAGACTTTCAGCTTTAATTTGAGGGTATTTACATCCAAATCAGGTGAACGGTGTAGGAATTACAACAGTTTGTATATGTGCCTCCCACTTTTTAAGGGACCAAAAGTAATGGGACAATTGGCTGCTCAGCTGTTTCATCAGGGTCAGGTGTGCGATATTCCCTCATTATCCCATTTACAAGGAGCAGATAAAAGGTCCAGAGTTAATTTCAAGTGTGCTATTTGCATTTGGAATCTGTTGCTGTCAACTCTCAATATGAGATCCAAAGAGCTGTCACTATCAGTGAAGCAAGCCATCATTAAGCTGAAAAAAACAAAACAAACCCATCAGAGAGATAGCAAAAACATTAGGTGTGGCCAAACTAACTGTTTGGAACATCCTTAAAAAGAAAGAACGCACCGGTGAGCTCAGCAACCCCAAAAGACCCGGAAGACCACGGAAAACAATTGTGGTGGATGACCGAAGAATTCTTTCCCTGGTGAAGAAAACACCCTTCACAACAGTTGGCCAGATCAAGAACACTCTCCAGAAGGTAGGTGTATGTGTGTAAAAGTCAACAATCAAGAGAAGACTTCACCAGAGTGAATACAGAGGGTTCACCACAAGATGTAAACCATTGGTGAGCCTCAAAAACAGGAAGGCCAGATTAGAGTTTGCCAAGCAACATCTAAAAAAGCATTCACAGTTCTGGAACAACATCCTATGGACAGATGAGACCAAGATCAACTTGTACCAGAGTGATGGGAAGAGAAGAGTATGGAGAAGGAAAGGAACTGCTCATGATCCAAAGCATACCACCTCATCAGTGAAGCATGGTGGTAGCAGGGTCATGGCGTGGGCATGTATGGCTGCCAATGGAACTGGTTCTCTTGTATTTATTGAGGATGTGACTGTGAAAAGCAGCAGGATGAATTCTGAAGTGTTTCGGGCAATATTATCTTCTCATATTTAGCCAAATGCTTCAGAACTCATTGGACGGCGCTTCACAGTGCAGATGAACAATGACCTGAAGCATACTGCGAAAGCAACCAAAGAGTTTTTTAAGGGAAAGAAGTGGAATTTTATGCAATGGCCAAGTCAATCACCTGACCTGAATCCGATTGAGCATGCATTTCACTTGCTGAAGACAAAACTGAAGGGAAAATGCCCCAAGAAAAAGCAGGAACTGAAGACAGTTGCAGTAGAGGCCTGGCAGAGCAACACCAGGGATGAAACCCAGCATCTGGTGAGGTCTATGCATTCCAGACTTCAGGCTGTAATTGACTGCAAAGGATTTGCAACCAAGTATTAAAAAGTGAAAGTTTGTTTTATGATTGTTAATCTGTCCCATTACTTTTGGTCCCTTAAAAAGTGGGAGGCACATATACAAACTGTTGTAATTCCTACACCTTTCACCTGATTTGGATGTAAATACCATCAATTGTGGTGGTGTATAGAGCCAAAAAGATTAGAATTGTGTCGATGTCCCAATATTCATGGACCTGACTGTAAAAAGGTCCATAGGAGACGCTTTAAAGATTTTTAATGGTTACCTGTTTAGAGTTACAAAGGGGTTCTAGTGCTAGAATTATTGCTATCGCTCTAATGATAGTGGGGATACCTCACATATGTGGTTTAAACACGGTTTACATTTGCAGGTGCAACTTACATATGTGCTTGCTTCTGCGTGCGAGCTCGGAGGGATGGGGACCGCAGATTGCTGCTTGTGAGAACGCCCGACCAGCTGCTTAGCCACATCGGTTATTATCACAGGAAAGCTGACCATCCACTACAAAAAAAACAGTATTGGCTGCAGGCAGCACCCCGGTACAACCATATGAGGCCGAAGGACGCATATTTGCATTACATGGGAGTTAAAGCTTATTACTACGTATAACTCTCAACATAAACTCGTTAAAAAACAAGTTTCAAAATATTGGCACTTTACAAGCTGACTCTAGAATTACCAAGCATATCCCCCCTGTCCACTTACAGAAGGGCATCTTCGATCAGGGGTAGAATGGTTTCCAGCACGTTTAAGTCCTCTCCCGCTACCCCAATTCACTCCCAGGGAACCCAGGCATGTGGATTCTGTCAATGGTGCAAATTGTCAGGTCATCCAGATCACACACTCTTCTTAATGGCCAGAGATTTTGACCCAAACATCATGTCACCTGCGACACTTTGGGGGTAATCTATATACTAGACTGCCCCTACGGGGCCTTCTACGTAGGCAAGACCAAATGACTAAATGGCGCAGGATTAATGAGCATATAAAAGCAGCAACCTCAGGGGGATGTATGCTCTGCCATAAGGAGACACATGATCAAATGATCAATTCACATAATTACCATGTCCCATCTCTCCTAGTCTGAGCTCGACACTCACCAGATCCCAGAGGTGGAGAATGAAATAAAATTCGACTTAAAAAATAAACCCGCTGGATACATAAGCTCGGGGCTACCAAGCCCCCTGGGCTCAATGAGATAATAGCCTATATAGACCATACCTGGAGGGCTTTACCTCCAAGCATTCAGAACACATGTGAATCTCCTTTTTTTTTTTTTTTTTTTTTTTATACTTGTTTCATTCTTTTATCTTTCTTTAATTTGTTTTTTTTGTTAGCCACACATCAAATTTCTGTATATGTAATTGTACTATCTGTAAATGTAAATGCTGGAGGTCTCCCAGGACCAAAGGTTAACATCTTTGCCACTTCTGCCTATGGCTGAATTTTCTGTTTTGGTTCGGTTTCCTAGTGTTTTTTATTTTATTCTTTGTTTATTTTTCACCCCCTTTTGTCCAAAGCAAATATGATTTTCCCTATGCTCCATGCACCTGGCACGCATGGCCCCCTCTGGCCACCCCGGTGGGGTGGGGGGCTAATTTGGGTTTTGGACATCTTCATTTCAGATAGATTATTCCTTTCCCTGAAAGGGCTGGTGGGGATTTCCTCCACCTTTCTGTAACTGCATGTAGGCGTCCTCTCCTTTCTATTGTGCTGTCCTTTTTCAACATGGCATGCACCATGGTTCCTTGCTTGGAGCTGACAGCATCTGTCTCCAATCAATCTGTTAGTCACAGTATTGCCTACACTTGCTAGCCATGTTTTTGATGCCCACCTGCTCCCCACGGGTTGGCCAACTACCTTATTCATACCGTGAGGATTATTTTGTTGTTCACTGCTGGTGGAGCAAAGAGGCGACCTTTGAACACTGAAGAACAGGCTAACACTTTTTGGTACAAAATTATTTGCATGCTGGGCTTAAAAGTCAATCGATTCTCATGAGGAAAAAGGTGCGATCCAAACTGCTTACCAGAAGGAAAAAGATATCAGGCCTGTTATAAATTGAAGCTGGTGTTGATTCTCTTTTGAATCAGCCGAATCCACTAAGCGAGGAAGGTAAAACATGGGGAAAAGCAAAAACGCATCTCATTGCGTAGTAAATTTAATATTGGAAATGGATCCAGAAAGACCATCACCAAGAACCCGTTAAGGAACAACACAACACCACATAGTGTAGTATTCCCAGCATAAATACAGTTGATATAAAGATGGCCACCACCAAGCTGCCGTGCAAATGGAAGGACTTCACACCCTAGTGTGTCCAAACCAACTGCTTACCAGACACACTATAGTTAAAGCAGACAATCTTGGAACGAATAGTTTTGATGGCAAAAGGGCAGCTGAATCCTCATACCAGGGGGATAAGATCCTCACCCCGCATCACATGAGGTATCAGAGTTGAAAATGGATTCAATACGTTCCCCAAAAATAATAAGCTCATAGTGCGGTAAACTTCATAAAAACACTTTTTAATGTAGTAACTTACATGTAAATCCAACAAGAACAGTAGGTGCACAATCAAATTCCGCGGTAATGGGAGTCTATGGCGTGTCTCAGGAACTGCAAGAGGGTCAACTGACGCGTTTCGGCCAATGAGCCGTCATCTGACACTTTTTACTGACAGACTTGGTAGGGACTGATCCATTTATTCCGTTTTTTTTTCCATATAGTAATTATGTAATATGTTTCAAGTCTTTAAAGTGTTATTAATTCGACAACAGTAAAATCAGTCTGTATATGCAGTAAAAGATGCGTGTTATACTCACTGTGGAACCAAAGGGGTTAATCCACTGCATTGTGTAAAAAGTCTGTTTTATCCTGTCTTCTCTGATCTTCCACTTCTTCCACAGTCCCCAATCCATCTGCTGCTTGTACAGAGCCTTTGGAGTCAATCTGCACATGCTCAGTGTGGTGTGTATTGCTAGAGAGTTTTATTTTTCTTGGGCGAGTCAATGTGATCAGCATAGGGCCAATCAGCACTGTCCAGACAGAGGGCCAGGGGTCCTGCAGCCTCATAGGACAGTCAGAGTAGAATGAAAACTCCTTCGACAAGATTTAGCCAGACACTGATAGAAGTCACAAGTTTGCTATATACTACTGATAAGAAAAGGCATTTAGCAGTTTATATTTACTACACTAATTGAAGTTTCATTTTCTGTGTACTGTGGGAGACGGGATATATGAATGCAGGGTCCTTTGGTCACATATTTTAAAGGTCCTTTTTAATCTTTTCCAGGTTTCTGAGGGCTACCACAAGCTCATCTCTCTGCCCTGGCAGAGGGATATGCTTTCCCTTCTGAGGTTTGAGCCTTGTTCCTGGGAGATATAGACACAAAATATCCAGGGACTGACCCACTTGGTTCTGTTTATGGCTACATATGAATCTGTACTTAATTTTGACCCACACTCCTGACCTTTGCCCCTTGTGGGGCGGGGCGGGGGAATGTGGGCAGTGTAGACCGGCTATATAATATGTTGGAAGTTGATGGTGGGTCAGTAGCACTTTTGGCTCTGAAGAAGATGGTTCTCCCTCGAAACGCGTCAGCCAGACCATTCCAGATACCATCACGTCATCCAGCAGTATAGGAGTATCCTGGAGGCAATTGGTCTCTTATTTCTACATGCGTGTATACATCTTACATTTGTGAGTACAATGTATGCTACCTTTCTGGATTTTAAAAACCTTTTTAGTGGTAATGCACAATGTTGGTGTGCCCTTTGTCTTGTTGTTGTTTTTCAGTAATTGGATACCCTTGGTGCCGAGGGGGCAGCAAGACTATTCAGATTATTCACCTTCTTGCATATCAGCAGGAGTGATACTGTTTTTAATTCCTTTTATTTTGGACATATGGCATCAGGTATATGGCACTCTTGACCTCTGTCTTTGTGGACCTCGAGCTTTTCAGATGTTTGTAAATTATGATCATGTAAGTGTACTTTGATAGTTTTTTACCAGTGTAGGACACTTTTAACTGATTATTGCACTTTTTGCTCTGTATACTCACTTTTTGTCAGGGAAGAACTTGATAAAGAATGGCAAAGTTTCCAATTTCCAAAATGGCCGCGCAGGACTGTCAGGAAATGACATATATGCTAATTCCAAAACAGCCATGTGGGACGTCCTAATTAGGGCCAATTATCAACACCCACTTCCTATATAAACTCAGCACTGGCTGCCATTCATTGCTGGATTATCTTCAGCTAGTACCTGTTTGCCTTGTGCCTTGAAACTCCTGCTTGATTGACTACCTGTTACCGACCCGGCTATCCTTGACCTGCTCTGGCTTTCTCCTGCTCTGAACCCGGCTTGCCTTACGGACTTCTCCCTGCCTGCTCCTGATTGACTACCCGTGTTTGTCCCTCGGCCTGGCTTCTGACCTTGATTTGCACTAACCTGCCTGCACTTCCAGTGATCCAAGTGACTGTCTTTCCTACTGCGGATCCGAGTCCTGACACAGCTACACCTGCAGGCAACCCATGCACCTTTGGGCACAGCACCCTCTGTCACCATCTCCAGGGGTGCTCTGCACTCAGCCGCAAGGGGAGCCCTCTCGTCACCTCAGCCTCCAACCCGGTTTGTATTTTAAAGATCCCTGTGATATGTTAACAGCTGCCACTCCCCTGAGAAAGATTTAGTTGAACCGCGTCAGAGCTCTTAACCTATGCAATCAGGATCACCACACTGTATATTATGGCTCTCTGTCATTTATTGATAAAGTGATATTTCTTATGGAGTTGTGATACGTTGATGAATTTTCCCCTAGATTGCTTTTGGGGTTATTTTTAGGCCTCATGCACACGGGGCGTTAGAAAAAACGTGCTGCAAAGCTAGTTCTGACGCCGGGAAAAAGCAGCTGTAAAAACGTGCTTTCAGTAGCTTTTTCCATTTGCGTTATTGCACGTTTTGCCCTGTCGCTTTTAGCAGTGTTTTTTCTGCCTCCATTCAAAATCAATGGTTCCCTATGGGAGCCTATTGATTTGAATGGAAGGCACACCGCAAGTTGGATCAGTATGATCCGACTTGCGCTGTGAGAATCTTGAGGGGGAACTCCACGCCAAAATGGGAAAAACCGGCGTGGGGGTCCCCCCAGGTTCCAAACCAGGCCCTTCGGGGCTCTGGACGAGCGAGCGGCCCACCCCCCCTGGACCACACCAGGCCACATGCACCCCCCACCCGAAAGCACCTTGCCCCCATGTTGATGAGGACAAGGGCCTCATCCCCACAACCCTGGCCGGTGGTTGTGGGGGTCTGCGGGCAGGGGGCTCATCGGAATCTGGAAGCCCCCTTTAACAAGCGGGCCCCCCAGATCCCGGACCCCCTCCCTATGTGAATGGGTACGGGGTACATTGTACCCCTACCCATTCACCCCATAAAAGGCAGTGTATGTGAATAACGACAGGAGACGTTTTGGAAAGTTTATTAAAAATCTTCATCCGGTCTTCTCCAGTCTGCTCTTCTCCCCTCCGCTCTTCTGCTCTTTTGCTGTCCACTGTTCTGCTCTTTTGCCCTTGGCTCTTCTTCTTTCTCCGGTCCTCCTCAGACGATGTCTCCGGTGATTATGCGGTCTCCGGTCTCTCGATGACGTCATCGGGAGACCCCGCCCCCTTATGTAACAGATTACGTCCTCTGTGACATAAGGGGGCGTGGCCTTCCGGTGAGTCATTGAGAGGCCACGCCCCTAATGGCTATATAATCAGCTGCAGAGACCGGAGACCGGCATAATCACCGGAGACATCGTCTGAGGAGGACCGAAGAAAGAAGAAGAGCCGAGGGCAAAAGAGCAGAAGAGCGGACAGCAAAAGAGCAGAAGAGCGGACAGCAAAAGAGCAGAAGAGCGGACAGCAAAAGAGCAGAAGAGCGGAGGGGGAGAAGAGCAGAGTGGAGAAGACCGGATGAAGATTTTTAATAAACTTTCCAAAACGTCTCCTGTCGTTATTCACATACACTGCCTTTTATGGGGTGAATGGGTAGGGGTACAATGTACCCCATACCCATCCACATAGGGAGGGGGTCCGGGATCTGGGGGGCCCGCTTGTTAAAGGGGGCTTCCAGATTCCGATGAGCCCCCTGCCCGCAGACCCCCACAACCACCGGCCAGGGTTGTGGGGATGAGGCCCTTGTCCTCATCAACATGGGGGCACGGTGCTTTGGGGTGGGGGGTGCAGAGCCCCCCCTGCCCCAAAGCACCAACACCCCCCATGTTGAGGGCATGTGGCCTGGTGTGGTCCAGGGGGGGTGGGGCCGCTCGCCCGTCCCCTCCCCTTTCCTGGCCTGCCGGGCTGCATGCTCGGATAAGGGTCTGGTATGGATTTGGGGGGGGACCCCACGCCGTTTTTTCGGCGTGGGGCTACCCTCAAATTCCATACCAGACCCGAAGGGCCTGGTTTGGAACCTGGGGGGACCCCCACGCCATTTTTTCCCATTTTGGTGTGGAGTTCCCCCTCAAGATTCTCACAGCACAAATCGCGCCGCAAGTCGGATCATCCTGATCAGACTTGCGGTGCGCCTTCCATTCAAATCAATAGGCTCCCATAGGGAACCATTGATTTTGAATGGAGGCAGAAAAAAATGTATAATGTGGCTTAACGCACGTTAAGCAACGTTATAGCAACGTTATTCAGCCTTTAGCAGCTTCAGATGTTTTTACAGCTGTAACGCTGGTCCTCAGAACGCGCAGGCTGTGGGTTCTTCTTGCAGCTTAAAAACGCCTAAGCCACTTACAGCTCAAAAACGTCTGTGTGTGCATGAGGCCATAGAATAACATGGAGGGGCGTTTTTAAGCTGCAAAAAAAAAAAAAAACGCCTGACACTGCTTACAGCGCTGTAAAAACGTCCCGTGTGCATGGGGCCTTAATGATAGTTCAATAAATGTTTTTATCACTATAAACGTGTCTTATATCCTGGGAGTATAAAAAAGTCCCTCCCTTTCCCCTATCTCATTCCCTTTGTGGATTTTACTACTCTAGTAGTCTGGGACTGATACAAAAGTAGTTTTGAGGTACAGCTACATAACTGATGTAAGAAGAGTAAAGTCTGAACCAGAGATGATCTATAACTAAGGAAAAAGAAGATTTCTGTTACCTTAGAGACTGTTGCAGGAAAAATACAAGAAGGGTCTTTAGGATGTATTGCCTCAAGTTTCATGCCGGATGTGAATGAGTGATTCTGTATCTCAGGTTGCTCCTGTGAAATAATGCAAATTTATCATAATTCAACCCACCATTTATAAAAGACACCTTTGTTTTATTTACAGGAGATAATCAGTTTGACTGTGTCAATGTACTGAAGTATCACAACAGCAATAGGACAGAATGCTGAGATTATGAATTACTTCTTTTCTCCAACATCTCATACCAGGACATTAGGAAATGACATATCAATTTTATCCCCAGGCACCAGTGTAAGTGTACTGCTATCATCATCAGTATCTAAAATCTTAAATCAGGCTCTAGACAAAAACAACAGTGCTACAAAAAAATCTTCAGATTATATGTAGTAATAGAAGATACTTAAAGGATTCTATGCATTAGGATAAAAAAAACTTTCTGGGTGTAGCAGCCTCCCCAGCACCCCCTAATACTTACCTGAGCACCATTTCTGTCCAGCGATGTCCACAAGTCCCTCGGTCATCTGGGACTCTCCCTCCTGATTGGCTGAGACACAGCTGTGGCACCATTGGCTCCCGTGGCTGTCAAAGTTAGTTAGCCAATCAGCAGAGAGAGGGGCGGAGCCGAACTGCAGCTCCGTGTCTGAATGGAGACACTGAGCTGCAGCTCGGCTCGGGTGCCCCCTTAGCAAGCTGCTTGCTGTGGGGGGACTTAATTGGAAGGGGAGGCTAGGAGCAGAAACGAGGGACCCAAGAACAGGAGGATCCAGGCTGCCCTGTGCAAAACCAACTGCACAGAGGAGGTAAATAAAACATGTTTGTTATTTAACCACTTTACCACCGGAGGATTTTG
This sequence comes from Pelophylax lessonae, assembly GCF_965119305.1. Lineage (NCBI taxonomy): Eukaryota > Metazoa > Chordata > Amphibia > Anura > Ranidae > Pelophylax > Pelophylax lessonae. The sequence continues at coordinate 92,063,387 of NC_138775.1, forward strand.
CTGTCTTGCGTCCAGGCCACTTTTTGCGATTCGGCACTGTGCGACTTTAACTGACAATTCGGTCATGCCACGCCGTACCCAAACGAATATTACGTCCTTTTTTTCCTACAAACAGAGCTTTCTTTTGGTGGTATTTGATCACCTGTGTGATTTTTACTTTTTGCGCTATAAACAAAAAAAGAGCGTAAATTTTGAAAAAATAATGTATATGAAAGTAAAAAAATCTAAATTTTTTTATCATTTTAGGCCAATTTGTTTTCTGCTACATATTTTTGGTAATAAAAAATAGCAATAAGCGTATTTTGATTGGTTATTGCGTTTACTAAGGGAAAGATTTGTCATTTTAGGTGGTTTTTTTTAAACGAGTAATGGCGGCGATCTGCGTTTTTTTTTTTTTTTTTTGCGGGACTGTGACATTGCGGCGGACAGATCGGACCCTTGACAAACATTTTAGACACTTTTGGGGGTACCAGTGGCATTACTACAGTAATCAGTGCTATACATATGCACTGGTAATGTAAAAATGACACTGGCAGGGAAGGGGTTAATTTTTATTGGTGATCAAGGGGTTAATGTATGCCTGGTGCTTACTAATGTGTGTGGGGGGAGGTGACTGAGTGACACAGGGACAGATCGCAGGTTCAGCTATGCTAAACCCTGCAATCTGACCCTGTCCGTCACTTAGGAGATCCGCCCGCTTTGTTTGCACAAGCGGGCGGATCTCCACACTCGATTCCCCGACGATCGGGGAAGAGCGGCGGTGATCACCGCCGCTCCTCCCCTGGCCCGACTCCCGCTGTGACTGAATGCAGCGGGAGCGAGCCTCCGGCGGCCCGCGCGCGCCGCCCACAAGGGGAGGAGTCCAGCGACGTAGACCTACGGGAACGAGCCACTTTGCCGCAGTATGCTCAATGTGAGCGGTAGGCAAGTGGTTAAAAACAAAAAAAAAAAACAAGACTTTTCAATCACTTTAACCACTTTTGCTATATATATATATATATATATATATTTATTCCCCAGCACAAAGTGACATTTTAGACCCAGTGATGTCATCAATAGGTCTCTGTGCTTTTTTATGCAAGGTAGGCAGATCTTCATTGGTGGGATTGGCTGGCACATCAGTATTTAAACAAGGCAGATCACCGTTCTGACAGGGAGGAAGACAGATCTTGTGTTCCTGCTCAGTAGGAACAAGGATCTCCGTCTTCCCCCAGTCAGAGCAACCCCCACACAGTTAGCAAGCACCCCCTAGTGACACACCGAACCCTTTGATCACCCCTGATGTTAACCTCTTCCCTGCCAGTGTCATTAATGCATCGACTAATAATGTCACTGGTCCCCAAAAAGTGACAAAAAAGTGTCAGATGTCTGATTTGTCCCCCGCAATGTCGCAGTTCCGCTAAAAATCGCAGATTCCCACCATTACTAGTAAAAAAAAAAAAATGAAATATAGATGCTATAAAAATATTGCATCGTTTGTAGATGCTATAACTTTTTCACAACCTTTTGCATATACACTAATTGGGATTTTATTTACCAAAAATATGTAGCAGAATACATATTGACCTAAATTAATGAAAATTAATGAGTTATTACCTGATAACTCCCTTTCCAGGAATCCTCCAGGACGTTTGCATGAGAGATAGGCTCCTCCTCCTACAGGAAACACAAGCACAGATATGTTTAAAATGGCTGCCCCTCAGTTGTATAAAGATGAGGTGGCCAGCCTAGGCTTTAAGCCTGAAATAAACCACCAATAATTACACAAACAATAGGGCGGGGGTCCACCGTCCTGGAAGATTCCTGGAAAGGGAGTTATCAGGTAATAAGTCATCCACCAAGTCATCCTCCAGGACAGTAACATGAGACCCCAATGATGCATACCTAGGGTGGGACTACCGCTTGCAGAACCTTACGATCAAAGGACAGATCTTGGGCGAAGACCAGATTGACCCTGTAGTGCTTTACGAATGTAGTATCGTTGGATCAGGTGGCTCCTCGGCAAATTTGATCGACGGATTCCCCAGCTTTTCTGCCTAAGAAGTAGATACAGAGCGGGTGGAATGTGCCTTGATATCTGAAGGGATGGTCTGACCTTGGACTAAATAGGCTGCTCCTATAGCGGACTTAATCCATCTGGCTATAGAGCATTTTGAAGCTGCTTTACCCTTCTGAGTGCCTCCGAACAATATAAAGAGATTGGATGCTTTCCTGAATGGTTTAGTGACCTCAAAGTAGTGCAGAACGCACCTTCTGACATCCAGTGTGGCAAACAGTTCTTCCCCCTGGAAAGACATGTTTTGCAAGCGATGGAAAGCCAATGGTACCTTCAGAAGGAACAGGGGGTCTGTTTTAAGCACCAATTTATCTGGAAAAATAGTCAGAAAAGGCTCTTTTACGGACAGAGCTTGTAACTCATTCACGCGCCTGGCTGAAGTGATGGTGACCAGAAGTGCAACCTTAAAAGTAAGGTGTTTTAGAGAAACGTCTGCGAGAGGTTCAAAGGGGTCCCTGGTGAGGGCCTTGAGCACTATCCCAGGGGGCTACCCTTAGGTGCTTACTGGGACGAGTCCTTTCGATGGATCTGTAAAATCGTTTAACCAACAGATTATCATTAACCTGGCAAACCAGAAATACTGATGAGGTGGCTGTCTGGACCTTGAGGGTACTCACAGCGAGTCCCGTCTCCGCTCGGTCCAGGAGAAAGTTCAAAATAGTGCCAATGCTTTCCAAATTTCTATCCTTGGACTGCATTTTGGCGATATACACTTTCCATACCTTGTTGTAAATTTTCCTAGTCACCTGCCTCCTGCTTTGGAGCAAGGTATCCGCAACCCAGGTAGAGAGGCCTTTATTTAGCAGCAAGCACCGTTCAGGATCCATGTTGTTGGATTCAAGGTTCAGATATGCGGATGATGGGCCTCTGCTTGAACTAGAAGGTCATTCTGGATTGGGAGGATCCTGCTTCATCTCCGCCACTACTTTTGTGAATATGTGGGGAGCTGAAGAAATCCCAAAAAGGAGAGCCTGGAACTGAAACAAGCGGATATGACTTTCCGAATGGATGGCGAATCTCAGAAATGCCTGATGGCTCGGATGAAGTGGAAGATGTAGGTAGGCATTCTTCAGGTCTAAATTTACCAGGAAAGCTGCCTCTGGGACCAAGGATCTCACTGAAAAGATGGATTCCATCTTGAATTTTCTGTACCGAACTAAACAGTTGAGACCTTTGAGGTTCAAGATTAGGCGGTGTTTGCCGAGAGTTTTTCTCCTGAGGAAGATTCAAGAGTAAAAGCCTGACATATGATGAGAGGGGTGAATTTCTTTGACCACCGCCTCAATTAGTAGATTTGTGACTGCCGCCTCCATGATTTCCCTTGCGTAAGGTGATTCCGGAAAGGATGTGGTCCGAAAGTTGGGAGATGGTTTTGTCAAATTCTATCCTGTATCCCTCCCCGATGATCTGCAAGATGAAGGGGTTTAAACAAAAGCTCTGCCATTGCCGAAAAAAGTGCCAGTCTTCCCACTGGCGGCACTGGGGTTTGTGGGATTGGGGAAGAGGACGTTCGATTTCCCTTTGTTTTTGTTGAAAACCCATTTTCTTTGGGGAGTCGCTTTTTCTCCTTTTTTTTTTTTTTTTTTTTTCAAAACAGTGAGTTTTATTAAAGTTTTGGTACAATACAAAAAATAAAGTGAATTCTGCAAGTGTACAAAAATTAAAAGAGAAGTTATGCAGGAACTGTACGAGCATATAGAAAAGGGAAAACAGTCGAGCAGCACACAGTATTTTATACAGACAGCAGTGAATGTTGCCATTAAAAGGTGGAAGAATACAACACTATTGGCCCGTATCAGGACATTGCACCCATCTATCCCAAATCTTGTTGAACTTATGGGGACAGGCTCTATGTTTGTATAGAAGTTTATGGAAAGGAAGGATATTGTTTATTTCTTTGAGCCAAAGCCCAAAAGTGGGAGGATCATTCCTCATCCATTGTCTAGCTATTAATTTTCGAGCAATAAACAACGTTTCCTGTAAGAATGTTGTAGTGGATTTATTCATGTCTGCGTCCGGGTATACAGCCAGGAGACATTCCTTGGGGGAGAGCAGTAAGGGGGATCCCATTTTATCATGGAGGAAAGTGACAATCTGTTGCCATAGACCCTGCAGTTGGGGGCAGCTCCAAAGCAAATGGAAAAAGGAGGCCTCCAGGTCCCCGCACATAGGACAAGAGGGGGCCAAGTCAGGTTTGTATTTTGCCAGTCTAAGGGGAGTGAGGTATGCCTGGTGAAGTATAAAGGTCTGGGTCAGGCGGTCTGATAACTTTGGTGAAACTCGTTGACACGTCTCAAGTGCATCCTCCCACTCCTCGTCCTCCATAGCACCCACATCCCGTTCCCAGCGAGTTTTAAGTGCATACGCTATCGGTGGTGAAGCTCGGAGTAGAATATGGAAATAAGGTGTTTGGGCTTTGTGCATTTAACAATATCAAGGGTCGTAGGGTGGTAAGCGATTCTAGGCTCGGTGGTCCATCTGGGAATTGAGTACCTGTATTGCATGAGGTCAGGAAGAGAGACTTGCTCTCTCAGGGTTTCAAAAGATTTCAGTCCAGCATCCGTGGAAATGTGACTAAGTAGAAAAATACCCCTCCCGCTCCACATGGAGTGGTCAGGGATGGAGAGGAACTCCTGTAGGCTCCTGTTATGCCAAAGGGGGGTGAGGTCATGGAACGGAGAGCTCTGGAGCTTGTCCGCCACCACCTCCCAGATCTCTTCTCCCTTTGACTGTGTTTCTCCTCTTGAGTGACGAAAAAATATTTTCAGTTTCTCCTTTCTTTTGGACAGGAAACCCTTGGACTTGTCAGCTGATCTTGCCAATACTTTGTCCAGTTGTGGGCCAAACAGAAGGCTTCCGTCAGAGATACTACATAGCTTGTTTTTTGACGCGTTGTCGCCATCCCAAGTTTTGAGCCAGACAGAGGGCTCTTCTGGCCACGTTGATAAGGCATGTGGTGCGAGCTGATATTCTGACTGCCTCTGCAGCTGCATCAGCCACGTACACTACTCCTTTTTCTATCAGAAGTAGGGAGTATTGAGCCTCTTCCGTTCCGGAGACTTTCTCTAGGTGCACTCCCCCCCCCCCCCCCCGAAGTTGCTATAGCCAAAAAGCCAAATACCTGGCTAACCAAGTAATTGCCATGTTAGGCTGGAAAGCAGCAGTCTCGTACGCTCTTCTAAGCATCACGTCAATCTTCTTACACAGAGGATCCCTAAGAAGGCCCATGTCCTCGAAAGACAAGTCTGATTTTTTGGAAACTTTGGCCAAAGATGCGTCCAGTTTAGGGCATTTGGTCAGGACTCCTTCCGTCTCTTCGAAAGGAAATCTTCTTTTTAATGCTTTGGGGAAGAATAACTTATTTTCCGGGCACTCCCATACCCCTTTCAAGGATTGGTGGACCAGAAAGGATCTGATCTTGTGCTTTTGTAGACCCCTATATAACCGGTCAGGAACTGAGTTAGGAATCTCAACTTCCTGCAGGTCTTCAATGATGTAAATGGCTTTAAGGAATTCCTCCGTTTCATCTGCTGGGAACAGATGTTTAGTTAATTTGGGAGGCACTGCTCTGTCTGGTTCATCGCAATCAGAGCTGTCTTGAAATAGAACTTCCCCTTCTTCCTTCTAGAACGTCCCTCTAGTACGTCTTTGGAGGAAGAAAGACGTACTAGAGGGACGGTTGCGGGTCTTGCTGTCTTAGTTCGGGGTGCACCGCTAGAAGCGCTTGATGAAGTAAATGTTGATCTGCATTCTTGATCTCGGAAATTGACAACTGTAGAGATTTTAGCGTTGAGGTTACTTCTTTTTTGAAATCTAGAAAATCCTTAGCCAGAGGTTTGGTTTCTTCGTTGACAATCTTTTCAATACATTTATGACATAATAGCTTGTTAGTATCCGTAGGGATCTTTACGCTGCAGGTGCAGCAATACTTCTTCTTTATAGCCTTGTCAACCGGCTCTGTAACATCTAAAGGATTGGGTTGGTAGGAAAGAAGACAACAGAAACATCAGGGAAGGAAAATCAGCATAAAAGGCACCGCCAGCTAGCCCCCCCATTTTTTTTCCCCAGGAGTAGCCCTCCCCATGGAGTCGGCTCTCCCGTAAACGCCTTTCCTCAACTTACCATGGTAAAGCTGGGGCCCAAATCAGCAGCCTCAGGAATGGGGTCCAGGTCCTCTGCCATTAGGACCACATGGAGGGAAGGTAGCACACCAGCCGCTATATATATATATATGAGTAATGAGGGAAGAGGCAAAAATCCCCTCACCTCAACCAGCTGTTCCAATCATATGCAGGGAATCTTTCCCTGCCTCGATGTGCGGTCATGCCCTGATCCAAGATGTCCGCCGTGCTACTTCCGGTAGCGGCGCCATCTTGAAAACGTCACTTATGCCATGCCATTGGCGCAGCCAGCAAGCGTGCTGCATGCTGAGTCTCTGGCCTCCGGAGCTCCACGTGGAGCCATCACAAGAAGGGTGGTGGGCAGCCCCGCACAGGATCTCCAGCCGGCTGCAAAAGAACCCTCTGTGGCTCCCCACATCCCAAACCCACCTGGGCAGAGGTGAGAAACACCTTGTCCTAGCTAGGAGAACACAGCCCCCTACCTTACTTAGCACACCCCCTGATGTATAGCAAGGTAAACGGGAGGACAAGGTCCAAGAGGAGGGGTCCTATAAGGTTTACAAGGCTCCCTTCCAAAGAAATCCTCCTCCCTCACCCCAAAAGGCACCTGAGGCAGGTGGTCTCACCAGCTGGATACAGGCGGAGGGAGGAGGTGTCCAGGGACACCTGCCGTGGACAGGGGAAAAAAAAATAATAAACAGGGGATGAATGTTTCTTCAGCTCGTGTAAGTAGGACAGGAAACACAAGGGGCAGCCATTTTAAACATATCTGTGCTTGTGTTTCCTGTAGGAGGAGCAGCCTATCTCTCATGTGACCGTCCTGGAGGATGACTTAGGAAAATTAGATTTTTTTACATTTTTCCATGGGCTGTGTTATAGCAGAAAGTAAAAAATATTGTTTTGTTTTCAAAACTGTCACTCTTTTTTTGTTTATAGTGCATAAAATAAAAAATTGCAGAGGTGATCAAATACCACCAAACGAAAGCTCTATTTGTGAGGAAAAAAATGTATAAATTTTAATTGGGCAGAGCGTTGCATGACCGCGCAATTGTCAGTTAAAATAACGCAGCGCTGCATCACAAAAAATGGCCTTGTCATTAAGGGGTAAAACCTTCTGGTCTAGAAGTGGTTAAGTGAAAGGCAAACATATGCCTAATGAACTCTAATGTACTTAGCCATTTATATAACTGAATCATGTTTATAGTAATATTTTACGAACATGCTTACCTGAAAGAAATCTGCAAATACAAAATCTCCAGTGTCGTCATTGCACTTGGTCAATATTTCTCTCCACTCTTCTTCAGTTTTTAGGTGCAATATTTCTGCAAGATACAACAAACAATACCATGTGTAAATGTATTATTATATCGAATGACAAAGTCATTTTACAAAAAAAAAAAACAAAAAAAAAAAAACGGTATATGCTAAGGTAGTTATCGGTTACACCACCTAATGGCTTCTTATATATTTTAGGGACTTGAGTGGTCCACATGCATACCTTCCCAGATTAGAACACCTGCCACAGAAACTAAAAAGATTCACCCATTTTGTATTAACAGTAGTTCCTGCAAGAACAGGAACAGGAAAATCTATGCTTCAGCAGGAGTAAGACTCTAAGGTGGGTGGAAACAAATCTTGTGGGGGGGTCTCACTGCTGAAGTTCCAAGAGGCATAAGAAGTCAGCAGGTGATGAAAACTAACAAACTCCACCTAGACATAAAATTACCATATATATATATATATACAGTAAAACCTTGGATTGCGAGCATAATTCGTTCCGGAAGCATGCTTGTAATCCAAAGCACTCTTATATCAAAGCGAATTTCCCCATAAGAAATAATGGAAACTCAGATGATTCGTTCCACAACCATTTATTCATAAATCCTTCAATTTATAGTCCATATAAAAAGATTATAGCATTACGATAGGTTGTGTAACCATAAAATGTCCATCCACAAATAGCTGCTTCCACAAGGGGAAGCAAAATCCAGCAGGAGCTACAGGGTATCAAAGAGAAGAGAGGCGCCTCTAAGTGTAGCAATATGGTTCCATTTAATGAAGGTTCAACATTTAGCAACTCACATGGTTGATGAATAAAACAGGCACATCTAAGTATGCAGGCATCTGGGTTAAAGCTGTCCACATAGACCATCTTCTTCACCGCCGGCTGCTAGTCTGTAATCCTGATCGGGAAGACCACCCTGCAGTAAAGCGATCTGAAAGCGAGGGGCAGTATGGAAAGGATGACGTAGATGACGGTGCGGAGGATGGTCCTATGTGGACAGCTTTACCTCTGATGCCTGCATCCTTAGATGTGCCTGTTCCGATCATCAACCATGTGAGTTGCTAAATGTTGTACCTTCATTAAATTTAACCATATTACTACACTTAGAGGTGCCTCTCTTCACTTTTATACTCAGCTGTGACTTGAGGCTACTTGTATATCAAGACATCGCTTGTATATCAAGTCAAAATTTATTTGAAAATTTTGCTTGTCTTGCAAAGCGCTCTTAAACCAAGTTACTCTCAAACCAAGGTTTTACTGTATATATATATATATATATATATAAAATTGGTCAAAGGAGAAACCATATTAGTCATCATTACCTTGGGGAGGCTTGATCTCGTAGCCATTCTGAGCAGCCCACCCCATTTGATGCAGGGAAGGATGTAGGTAGTAGTACTGCAGACTTGGCCAGTCAGGTGCCCCCTCATACTGAAGCTGAAGTCTCCCACCTATGTTGTCCAGCACTCTAACTGGCCATGCACCCAGTGACCCCTGGGAATGTTGAAGCTCCAGCAAGGAACCTGGTCCAAACAGGTCCAGTGGGTCTTTACCTCTGTGTGGCTTTACATAATCAGAAACAGGAAAAACATTTACAAGCATACTCATAATACTACCAATAATTAAACAGATAGTACTATACAAAATAAACCACTAATACAAAATGCCTAACCTAGAGTTGAAATGAGGCTGCAAAACTACCTACATGACAGGTTCACTTTAAAACTAAAAAAAAATCCCAGTCCCCTAACCTACAGTGCATCCGGAAAGTTTTTGCAGCGCTTCACTTTTTCCACATTTTATGTTACAGCCTTATTCCAAAATTGATTAAATTCATTATTTACCTTAAAATTCTACAAACAATACCCCGTAATAAAAACATAAAAGAAGTCTGTTTGAAATCTTTGCTAATTTATTAAAAAAAAAAAAAAAAATCACAGGTACGCAAGTATTTACAGCCTATGCCATGACACTCAAAACTGAGCTCAGTGCATCCTGTTTCCACTGATCGTCCTTGAGATGTTTCTACAACTTAACTGTAGTCACTTGTAGTAAATTCATTTGATTGGACATGATTTGGAAAGGCACCCACATGTCTATAAAAGGTCCCACAGTTAACAGTGCTTGTCCGGACACAAACCAAGCCATGAAGTACAAGTAGACCTCTGAGACAGGATTGTAGTGAGGCACAGATCTGGGGAAGGGTACAGAAAAATTTCTGCAACATTGAAGGACCCAATAAGCACAGTGACCATTTGTAAATGCAAGAAATTTTGAACCACTGGGACACTTCCTGGAGCAGGCCGCCGGGCCAAACTGAGTGATCGGGGGAGAAGGGCCTTAGTCAGGGAGGTGACCAAGAGCCCAATGGTCACTCTGACAGAGCTCAAGCATTTCTCTGTGGAGAGAGGAGAACCTTCCAGAAGAACAACCATCTATGCAGCACTCCACCAATCAGGCCTGTATGGTAGAGTGGCCAGACGGATGCTACTCCTCAGTAAAAGGCACATGACAGCTGCCTGGAGTTTGCCAAAAGGCACCTGAAGGACTCTCAAACCATGAGAAACAAAGTTCTCTGGTCTAATGAAACAAAGATTGAACTCTTTGGCCTGAATGGCAAGCATCATGTCTGGAGTAAACCAGGCCCATCACCTGGACAATACTATTTCTACAGTGAAGCATGGTGGTGGCAGCATCATGTTTTGGGATGTTTTTCAGTGGCAGGAACTAGGAGACTAGTCAGGATCAAGGGAAGGATGAATGCAGCAACGTACAGAGACATCCTTGATGAAAACCTTCTCCAGAGCGCTCTGGATCTCAGAATGGGTCGAAAGGTTCATCTTTCAACAGGACAAGGATCCTAAGCACAAAGCCAAGATAACAAAGGAGTGGCTATGGGATAATTCTGTGAATGTGGCCCAGCCAGAGCCCAGACTTGAACCTGATTGAACATCTTTGGAGAGCTCTAAAATGGCTGTGCAACAACCAGTGGTGGCTTGTCAATAGGGGGCGCAGAGTCATCCATACATCAGCATAAAAAAAAAAAATGTGTACCTTAAGTGTGAGCGGGGCGCCGGACACACTGCTGTCTATGGAGAGGGGTAGGGGTTTTGGCATCATGTTTTTGTTTTTTTTCTGTGAAGCTGATTGGTGTCCTTTAGAGCAGTGGTCCTCAACCCTGGTCCTCAGGGCCCACTAACAGGCCAGGTTTGCAAGATAACTGAAATACATCCCAGGTGATATAATTTTCTGCTCAGTGATTGCAGTACTCTAGTCTGCATCTCCCCAAGGTAATACTTAAATCTGGCCTGTTATTGGGCCCTGAGGACCGGAGTTGAGGACCACTGCTTTAGAGTGTCCTCGGAGTGCAGAGCGATGTGCTTCGAACACTCCCACTGTACCATTGCCGTCATGTGATTGGTCCATAGGACGTCCAACGTAGGGCGGTGCTTGGGCGTCACTGTCTTCTTCCCGCATTCGAAAGAACACGGTAGAGCCTGCCTGAGCCTCAAAGCATGCGGACATCAACTGTCTCTGCTACACAGGACGGACCGATTCAGAGAGGACAGCACTACAACAAGCCAGCCAGCCAGGAGGACAGCTTTTTGACTGAGAGCGGGAGGGAGCCCAGTCGATCCCCGACTTCAACTCTTACTCTGCAAACACAAAAGGTGAGTGCAGGGCCGCTGATAGGGCAAGTACAGCCGGTCCTCCTGTACTGGACCCGGGCTCTATCAGCTTGGCAGGGGGGCCCAGGCAGCTTTAACACTTATCTATATAGTGCATTCGTTTTAACTGGATTCAGCCAGGTTCCTAGGCATAGCAGGGCTTGAAGTACATTAGTCCAGCAGAGGGGCCCAGAAGGCAAGAGCAGAGAGGGGACTATTTTTTCATTTTCGCAGGTGCCGGAACCACTGTGCGATATTGCAGTTAAATTGTCAGCCAGCCACTCACTGCCTTTCCCTGGCGGAGTGATCTATCTTCCTCTGTTCCCGAGGAGGGAGAAGGCAGAGGCTGTACACGTGTGGCCGGAGGTGACAGGACAGGGATGCTGCTGACAGCCCAGCACATGGATCCTAATTCACAGGCAGGCAAGTGAACTTCGCAGCACTTCAATATCGAAGGTAGTACAGAAAGATACAGCACCAGCACCTGTTGTATTGCATGCGGCAAGTCAGTGCAGACAGCTACACAATGCTTGCTGTGCTATGATGATGATCATCATCATAAACACAGTTAGATGCCTTTTAGGTCTTGTTTTCACATGTTTTTGGAGCAGGAAAAAACGCACATCTGAGCTGCATTTACCGCCACCTAACCACTCACCTATATGCTGTAAAGGCACTGCCACTATCATACGCAGTAGGACAGTGGTGCCAAGGAATCTTCTACACATTCCCAATGGCGTCATCCATTGGGGGTGTGTAATTCTACCTATGATGGTGGCAGTGCATTTGCATCATAAGGGGGAGTAATTGAGTGATGGTAAATGCGGCTCAGCTGTGCATTTTCACGCAATTTCCAATCCAACCCAGGGCCGGACTGGCCATAGGGCAGACCGGGCATATGCACGGTGGGCCGCCGAGGCCTCCGCTCCGAGTCCGGGCGCATGATGATGTGGAGTACCTGGCCGACGGCCGGTGCCGCTGCTGGCCTCTCCGCGGCCGATTCCGCCGAGTCTGAGGGCCACCGCATTACCGCAATCTGGCCGCCCACCCCGCCGCTGTCCCCGACTGCCCGGGCCCCGCATTACCGCAATAATCTATCATCTGACCGGCCGTGGCCGCCCGCCGCTGTCCCCGACTCCCCACTCCTAACTTGGCTCAGCTGGCAGCCGGCTCCGCAGCGGCATCCAGCGTAGCTCCGGAGGAGGGGGTGAAGTCGGTCGGTGGACCATGTGACTGTGCTGTGGTGTGAAGACAGTGAACCGTCAGGTGACTAAGACCGGGGGTGGAGCTAGAGGCCGGCGGGGAACCCATGCTGCCTTGTTGTTGTTGGGAAGCAGCGGGAACAGTCGCCGGCGCCGCACCGCAGACAGACACTGACAGTCTGTCTGAGTCAGTGTGGAGTGGACTCACTAGTCTGTCTGTCACTAGTGCCTGCCTGCCCAGCGCCCTGGAGCTGGAGACTGGAGTCACTGACTGCCTGAGACTGGACTGGAGTTGACTGTAAGACACCAAAAACACCACACCCACGACCAGGACAGGAGCCAAGGCCTGCTGCAACAACAGGTAAGGAAAGGTCAGCACAGCAGCACACAAAGTACAAACACACCACAGACCACACCACCGTCACCGCTGGGATTTGTGGTTCTGGGTGGCCTCCGGCAGAGCATTGTTCACTTCTGGCTTAGCAGCAGGCAGGCAGGCCACAGGCGTAAAAAACAGAAAACAGCTACACACTGTCCCTGCTAGAAAACATGTGCCATGCCAGTTTGCTTGTTACATGTGATGTGACAGCCAGGTGCACATTTTCAACTTGAAAACTTCTGATATAATAGCTTGCTGCCCAACTGTTAAGTGACCTTAGCCTGAATCCAAACACTGCCTCTACCCTATGTTCCTGTACCTTGCTGTTTAGTTGCTGCTGACCTTGACTTGTATCCTGATGCTGTCTGAACTGAGATGGTGCAGGAATTGGGGCTGATCTGAGGTGTGAAGGTGGAGGAATTGGGGTGATCTGATGTGTGAAGGTGCAGGAATTGGGGTGATCTGAGGTGTGAAGGTGCAGGAATTGGGGCTGATCTGAGGTGTGAAGGTGCAGAAATTGGGGTGATCTGAGGTGTGAAGGTGCAGGAATTGGTGTGATCTGAGGTGTGAAGGTGTAGGAATTGGTGTGATCCGAGGTGTGAAGGTGCAGGAATTGGGGTGATCTGAGGTGTGAAGGTGCAGGAATTGGGGCTGATCTGAGGTGTGAAGGTGCAGGAATTGGGGCTGATCTAAGGTGTGAAGGTGCAGGAATTGGGGTGATCTGAGGAGTGAAGGTGCAGGAATTGGGGCTGATCTGAGGTGTGAAGGTGCAGGAATTGGGGTGATCTGAGGAGTGAAGGTGCAGGAATTGGGGCTGACCTGAGGAGTGAAGGTGCAGGAATTGGGCTGATCTGAGGTGTGAAGGTGCAGGAATTGGGGTGATCTGAGGTGTGATAGTGCAGGAATTGGGGTGATCTGATGTGTGACGGTGCAGGAATTGGGGTGACCTGAGGAGTGAAGGTGCAGGAATTGGGGTGATCTGATGTGTGAAGGTGCAGGAAATGGGGCTGATCTGAGGTGTGAAGGTGCAGGAATTGGGGCTGATCTGAGGTGTGAAGGTGCAGGAATTGGGGCTGATCTGATTTGTGAAGGTGCAAAGCTCACTTGATTTCTTACTATTATTCAAGCGGTTTACAGCAGTTACTTTATATGAAGTTGACAGTTGTTTTTTATGTATCTGGCACTCCCAATTTCTTTGAAAATATTTTTCAGCACACTGCCCAAAAAGGTTGTCTACCCCATGATTAGAGTAACCCTCATCTTGTGCTGCTTCATACTATTTTTAGGACTCAAGCATCAAAACAGGATTTAAAGTAAGAAAAAAAACAGCATCATATGGCAGCTCTGAACTAAATTGGACCCACTCTGTCAGATTAAACTAAAAAAGTACCGTAATCGAATCCACACATCCTGGAACATTAAATCCGGTCATCAACCATCCCGACGAACGCCACGCCCCACCACGCCCCAGTCACGCCCCCCTCCCGGGCTGCTCAGTCCAAAACGCCCGGGCCTATTTTTTGTCCCAGTCCGGGCCTGATCCAACCTGATAGAGCTTGAGAGGTCCTGCAAAGAAAAATGGAAGAAACTGCCCAAAAATAGGTGTGCCAAGCTTGTAGCATCATACTCAAAAAGACTTGAGGCTGTAATTCGTGCCAAAGGTGCTTCAACAAAGTATTGAGCAAAGGCTGTGAATACAGTACAAGGGTTTTTATTTATTTTTAATAAATTTGCAAAGATTTCTAACAAACTTTTTTTTCCCGTTGTCAATGTAGAGCATTGTTTGTAGAATTTTGAGGAAAAATAAGATTTTTGTAAGATCTTACCATAAAATCTTATTCTCTGATGTCCATCGACAGACGCAGCCTCATCTCCATAAGCTGAGTGGGTTATGCTCCTCCCATCAGGAGTAGTCTAAGCAGGAAAATTTGAATGCACAAGCGCTCTAGTAGAATGCACCTTCACAGGGAAAGGAGGAACCTGACCCTTGATTGAATAAGCCTGAACAACCGTCTGCCTGATCCATCTCGAAATGGTCGCAGCGGATGCACCCAAACCTTTGCGAGGACCGTCCGGAAGGACAAAGAGAGAGTCTGACCTCCTGAAGGACTCAGTAACCGTCAGATAAGCCCTTATTGCCTAAACTAAAACCCAGAGAGTGCAAGGCAATCTCCTTGGGATGTTTAGCCTTCGGACGTAAGAAAGGCAACATGATGTCATCATTAACCACTTCAGCTCCGCCCGCCGCGGTTTTACTGCGGCAGGCAGCCACTCCTGGGCAAAGTGACGTAGTACTACGTCGCTTGATCAGGAGACTGTAGGAGGCGAGCGTGCGCCGTCGGCACGCTCCCGCCCCCGCTCGTCAGCCAGGGAGACAGTGCCTGTGACCGGCGGCTCCAATGGCAGCTGGCCACTCGCGATCTTCCGCAGCTGAAAGAGAAAAACAGACGGCTGATGTAAACACAACCGTCGGTCATTCTCTCTAAAGTGATCACAGAGGCTATGTGATCCTGCTACATAGGATCGCATGTCTCTGATTACTTCACAAGCCACGCCGCCTGACAGTTAGAATCACGCCCCTAGGGACACATTTAACCCCTTGATCACCCATACTGTTAACCTCTTCCCTGCCAGTGTAATTTTTATAGTAACAGTGCATATTTTAAGAACTGATTACTGTAGTAATGTCACTGGTACCCCCAAAAGTGTCAAAAATGTCAGTTAGGGGTCCAATCTGTCCGCCGCAATGTCGCAGTCCCGCAAAAAAAAAAAAAAAAAAATCGCAGATCGCAGCCATTACTAGTTAAAAAAACAAAAAACAAAAATGACATAAATCTTTGCCGTAGTTAGTAAACGCAATAACTTTTGCGCAAACCAATCATAATACACTTATTGCGATTTTTTTTTTTCAAAAAATATGTAGCAGAAAATAAATTGGCCTAAAATGTTAAATTTAGATTTTTACATTTTTTTTTTGAGAATTTCATATAAAAGAATGTGAAAAATATTATTTTTTCAAAATTGTCGCATTTTTTGGTTTATAGCGCAAAAAATAAAAATCACACAGGTGATCAAATACCACCAAAAGAAAGCTCTATTTGTGGGGAAAAAAGGACGTCAATTTAATTTGGGTACAGCATCGCAAGACCGTGCAATTGTCCGCTAAAGTAACGCAGTGCCGAATCACAAAATAGAGCCTGGTCATGGAGCAGCCAAATCCTCCGGGGCTAAAGTGGTTAAGATGAAAATCCAACACCACCTTAGGGAGAAAAGACGGATTCGATCAGATGACCACTTTATCCCTGTGGACCACTAAATAAGGCGAACAACAGGAAAGCGCGGCCAACTCAGAGACTCTGTGAGCAGAAGTGTAGCCACTAGGAAGGCAACCTTCTGCAACAAAGAAAACAGAGAAATCTCCCTAATATTCTCAAAAGGAGTCTTTTGAACAACAGACAAAACCAGATTAAGATCCCGCGGTGGTAACAGGAATCTCTTCAGAGGGGCCAGATGACACACCCCCTGAATGAAGGTGCGAATCAAACTATGAGTAGCCAAAGGATGTTGGAAGTAAATAGCCAAGGCCGAAACCTGGCCCTTGATAGTAACCAACGCCAAGCGCTGCTCAATCCCTTTTTGTAAAAAGGCCAAAACCCTAGTTATAGAAAACAAGCGAGAGTGCAGCTGCAGCGATTCATACCAAGAAATGTACGATTTCCATGTACGATGATAGATCTTCCTAGATGTCGACATCCTGGCCTTCAAAAGGGTAGGAATCATCGTATCAGAGAGACCTCTATTCCTCAACACCTTGCTTTCAACAGCCAAGCCAGTGACCGTAAAGCAGCATGGAAGATCGGTCCTTGAGATAGTAGATCTTCCCGCAGAGTTAGACGCCACGGAGGATCCATTTTTACCAGCTCTGCATACCAAGACCGCCAAGGCCAGTCTGGTGCCACCAGAATGACTGGAATGCCTTCCATCGCCACCCTGCGAAGAAACCTTGGCAGGAGAACTAGCGGAGAGAAGGCATATATCAGGCGATACTGGCTCCGAGGAGCCACCAGAGCGTTTGTGGCATCAGCCAGAGGATCCCGAGACCTGGCCACAAACCTCTGAACTTTCCTGTTGAGGCGAGACGCAAACAGATCCACCTCTGGAGTCCCACACCGGGCACGCAGGAGACCACTCCCCCTGATCCAACACCTTACGACTAATCACTCCCCCTGATCCAACACCTAATCCCCCTGCCAATTCTCCACACCTCTGTTGTGGACTGCAGAGAGAGCCGGAACATTGTGTTCTGCCCACACCAAAATCTCGGCAACCTCTTTGGCCGCCAGGGCACTCCTGGTGCCCCCTTGATAATTGATGTAAGCCACAGCCATGGCAATGTCCAACTGGACCCCAAACAGAGAGCCGCATAACTGACTCGTCCAGTGAAGCAGGCAGAGCTTGATCACCCTCAGCTCCGTAATATTGATCGGCAAGAAAGACTCTTCCTTCGCCCAAGTCCCCTGGGCTCAGAGCTTCCCCAGCACTCCACCCCAGCCTGACTGGCTTGCGTCCGTGGTGACCACCATCCAAAAAACCGTCAGGAAGGACTTGCCCTGGCACAAGACAGTCGACTGGAGCCACCAAGAGAGCTGAATTGTCGAGATGGCTCAACCGAATCTTCTGGTCCAATGACCGAGGATCTCTGTTCCATTTTGACAGAATCTCTTTCTGCAACTGTCTCGTATGAGCCTGAGCAAACGGGACCACTTCGAAGGCTGAGACCATCAGACCCAGGGCCCTCATGCAAGCCCACAGGGAGGACTGATCGGCCCCCATCAGCCACCGGACCGCCCTTTGCAACTTCTGAAGCTTGTCCAAGGGACAGAACACCCTCGCCAGAGCAGAGTCGAGGATCAGCCCCAGATAAGTGACCCACACGGACGGAGTCAGGGCAGATTTGGTGACATGGATTGTCCACCTGAATTCTTGAAGGGTCTGAATGGTGATAGAAACGTTGTCCAGCAGACCTGAATGGAAGACTGCAGGCAACAGGAGATCGTCCAGATATCCCACAATGGAGATACCTTGCCGACGTAACAAGGCAAGGACCTTGGTAAAAACTCCGGGAGCCGAGGCGAGACCAAAGGGTAACGCCACAAACTGAAAGTGCTCCTCTGACACCGCAAAGCGGAGATATCGCTGATGTCCCTTGAATATGGGGATGTGGAGATACGCATCTATGGGATCGATGGAAGCCAGAAAGTGCTCCTGATTCAAAGATGCCACCAGCGACCGAATGGACTCCATTCGGAACTTCTGCACCCGCACAAAAAGGTTCAGAGCCTTGAGGTCCAGGATAGGATGTACCTTGCCCTCCGTTCTGGGCACAGTGAACAGGTTTGAATAAAAACCTTGAGATCGTTCCTGTGGAGGAACCGGCACAATCCCCCCTTGAGCCAGGAGATCTCGCACAGCCTCCCACAGATCCTTCAAACGCTCCGGAGACAGGTGAAGATTCGACTGAAAGAACCTGTCCCCTGGCTCGGACCAAAATTCGATCTTGTACCTGAACTAAATCAGTTTGCGAACCCAAACGTCCTGAATGAAGGAAGTCCAGGATTTCTGAAAGAAGCGCAGACAACCCCCCCACCCCTGACACGGATGAGGGCACCCCTTCATGCTGAAGAGGACTTGTCTGCCGCACCGGACTGGCCGGCCTTGGGCTTGCTCCAGAGATTCTTAGCACCCCTTCAACCAAACCATGAGTCTTAAAACAATGACCACGGCCGAGACCCTGGCCACCAGGGGAGCCGCATCCATAGACACATCACACAGGAACACCAGAGCCTAGATCACCTGGACCAACAATTCCAGCTGTTCCGGAGGAACAGTCTCGGGGTCCAAGGACTCCCGCAAACCCCTAATCCATTACTTCACCGTCTGTTACACTAACACAGACACAAAAACCGGTTTCAAAATGGAACCCGCCAGCACATGAAGATGGCGGGAAAGGGATGCCACCCGCCTGTCCACTGGATCCGTAAAAACTGGGGAATTCCCCACAGGCACAAGGGTAGATTTGTTCAATCTGGAAACAGGATGGTCCACTTTAGGTGGCACCGTCCAAAAGTTGGAGACCTTTTCAGCAAAAGGGTACCGGCGTTTAAAGCGTTTAGGCACCACTAACATGTGCTTAACGCGCCGCCATTGGTCATTCACAATATTGTGAAATGTGTCAGGACAAGGGAAACCCGTCAGCTTTTGGGGACTTCTGAAATCCAAAAGCCCCCATGTCCCTGCCAGGGTGGGCTCATCTGCCAATTTTAAAGTATCCCACACTGAAATAGTCAGGGCTTCCACTAAGGCAAGTTACCGCGCTACAGCTGAAGACAGGTCCTCTTCACCATCTGACTGCGAGGACAGCGACCCTTGAGGTAGGGGGGCGTCTGGGGCGACCCCATCAGCCTCTGAATCAGAGGACACCTCCATAGAAGGAGAAGGCAGCTGCCTTTTTCATGACTAAATCAACTTTAGTCGCCAGGGCTCCTGAAATCGCGGCCAGCGACTGTAATCTGGACTGTCCGGGAGTCGCACAGAGTGGGTCTGAGGGTGATTGCACAGTTTGGGACTCCATATTGCAATTTTCAAAAAACGATGTACTGTCGCTTTAAGAGCGTCGATCACGGTATCCACCACCGATCACTGCGGTCTGCAGTGACGGTCTGCGGTCCTTTAAACCAAACTGACAACAGAAAGTGCAAGGATATGCCCGCAGGGACCCCAAGTACTGTACTACCTCAGACAAATCGTCTTCCTGAATCCTCGGCTCAGCAGCAGTAAATGACTACACAGGAAGTGATGTCGCCTGAATAAGGTTACACTGCTGAGTATAGCACCAGGGCTACACAAATATGAATGCCAATACAAAACAATAGGAAGCTACAGGGAAAATGGCTGCCCCATACAAGTCTAAGGGGAAAAAAAAATCACACTTAAGATGGTGGCGCCCACGACGAACCATGTGGCCAGGGACCGACACATGAAGGCCTTAGGAACCACAACAGGTACCAGCAAGCCCAAGGTACCATGTCACCCCCCCCCCCCCCCCCAGAGTGCCAGGGCACTCCAGAGACACAGCCACCGCAGGAACAGGGAAGGAGGGAGGGAAGGACACACAGACCGGGCACCGGGCAGGCCAGGGTAATCTTTGGGAGGCACAAATCCCATTATCCCCAGGAGAGGGCCCACATCCCTCCAAGGCCAGCAGGGGCAAAGGGGGTACATTTACTCACCATACCATGGACCGGGAAGGCTCCGCTCTGAGCAGACTGCCTTCCACTCAAAGTGGGGTTGCTGCCAGCCAAGGGGTACGCTGCAACTCTGGGTGTTCCAGGTCATCGCGTCCCGGAAAGGCATCTGCTCGCAGGCTCGTCCCCCTCTGGATAAGGGGGACCGTCGCGCCTAGGTCGGAACTATAACCTGCTCATGCTCGTAGGCCAGACTGGGGGAACCATAAGGATCTAGATTATCCAGTGCGAAGCCCCAGCCAGCATCATTGCTTGCAGATCACCAGGAGAAGTCTTCCCTGAACACTAGCTAGCAAGAAAGTAAAGAGAAATAAAAAGTAAAATATTCTTAAAAGAAATAAAAAACTGAGACTGGAGTCCCAGCAGGAAACTTAGGTCCTACTCCTTCTCTAGGCAGAAACAAACTGATGTGCTGGGCTGTGGCAGTGGGAGTTATGCCTGGAGGGACAGCTCCTAGGGCATGTGCATTCAAATTTTCCTGCCTAGACTACTCTTGATGGGAGGAGCATAACCCACTCCGCTCATGGAGATGAGGCTGCGTCTGTCGATGGACGATAGAGAAATAATTAATTTATTCAATTTTGGAATAAGGCTTTAACATAACAAAATGTGAAAAAAGTGAAGTGTTGTCAATACTTTCTGGATGCACTGTATACAGTACTATATTAACCACTACGCAGATGTTTACATATCTCATTTCTATTTCCAAGTTACTGCGCAGGCAGTTCTGGACATTCTATATACAAAGACCATAAACACTGTGGGATTAGGCATGTGTGTGTATGGGTTGCTTCAGGTTTGGATAAATAATGTCCATAATACCACCAATATAAGATCAAAATTTTCATGCACTGAAATCTTACGTCCATGTCAGCACTATTGCAGAAAATTTGCAGAGCTAACCAGCGATCTGTCCATTTTTTCAGACTCTTCAGGTTTATAAATGCAAAGTATTACATCTACAGGCTCGATTAATTTTGCAGGTAAAAGGAAGAAAACTGCAATACATTGTGGATCAAATGTAAATAATGAAGTATGCTGGCTTACATTCTACAGAAACGATAACACATAAAGGGCATACTTACTCCCTCTAGCAGGTGAGCAGGAGCACTGCAAGCCCCATTCAATGTCTGGACTAGAAATTCTTCCCAGTTCTGAAGCTTATCTCTTACAACTGGAATGACAGTCAAGATAAAATGGATTAATAATTAGAATTGCTACACAGCCAAGATGTTGAAAGATGTAATGTTCCTCTTTGTCAGTTGCTTGTAGCTCATCAATGAATCAACACTGCAAAAAATATTGTATTCGGATAACTATAAGCAGTTAATCGATGTGATCAGAATAACCCTTTTATGAAATTGTCTTTAGAATGTATTTTATATATTTTCTCCACATTTATATGAACAACATGTTGTACACTAAAATGACACGCTGACGTTCCTTTCTTTCACATCAGAACAGTCTACCCTTCTTGACGATGACAAAACGTAAAATGAGGTGAGATTCGCCATTTCATCGCTGGCCTCTGTCAAAGCATCTGGGCCTGATGGTCTCCCTTTAGAGGTGTATAGGAGACACTTAGACACCATAGCACTGGTATTAGTGTCAGTGTTCTCAGAGGCCTTTCGTCTAGGAGTACTGCCACAATCTATGTGTGCTGCCATTGTGTTCCTCATCCCAAAACCTGATAAAGCCCCCCCTTGACTGTGCATCTTATCGTCCATTTTACTCTTAAACGCAGATTACAAAATACTGACGATGGCCCTGGCCGCAAAATTAAATTCTATCATTCTTTCCATAATACATGACGATCAAACAGGTTTTTTGCCAGGTAAAATCGATGGAAACTAATATACACAGGGAGCAACTCATAGCGCAGCTGTGTGAATTCATCCCGGGATCCAGTACATTGGCTTCTCTTGATACCGCCAAGGCCTTTGCCTCTATTAAATATCCATTCTTGCAAGCCTCCCTACGTAATTTTGGCTTTGATGCAAAGTTTAGAAAATGGGTCTTAATTCTATATGTGTGCCCTACTTCAAATAAACTAGTGAATAGTTTATTATCACCATCTTAATCTGTTTATATGGGTATTCATCAAAGGTGTCCACTGTCACCCCTTTTGTTTGCAATAGCCATTAAGACATTAGCCATGAGATTTAGGCAATCCTCCTTGTGACAAATCCAACTTGGAGAGGGGCTTTTGGAGTGGACTAGGGGCTTACCTTGTACCCACTGATTATGGCCCATGGAGGAGGCCAGAGATTTTGTCTGCTTCTCCTGGTTGGAGCATGGAAAAAAGAGCTCAGTTCAGCCTGTCATCCAATGGAGAGAGCAGAGGATTCTCTAAAGATGGACAACAACGTGATGAACGCGGAGAGTGAGGCTTGGATTAATATTAATCTTGTACAGGTTAATGGTCAGAGGAAATATGGTGGCCCTCCTGCAGACTGGGTTGGAGAAGCTTCTGGGACAGAAATATTTATTAACAATCTCCCTCAAGAAATCTATAAATATATATTCATTCCACTTTTTCAGACTGCTGGAACATTGTACGAGTTTTCTCTTATGATGACTTTTGTAGTGCATGCAGGATACAGGTACCACCTTGAATACAGCAATGCAGATTATTGAAGTTTTTGGTTCGTATTCCGGTTTGAAAATTAACTAGCGCAGCGATGGTGCCGGAGAAACAGTCTGGGAGCGAAGGACAGACCGGCTGCGGATGGACAAAATGGGGCCCAGACCCCTATGCCACAATGTGGTCTGAGGGACAAATCCAAAGACCCCGCAAGTAAGTCATCTAAAGCCACGGGGAAAGAGCAACCAAGAGACATGCTCTTCTATGCCCAGAAACTGTCAGACTGTCCAGCTGTCTTGGCTGACTCGGCTCCCTCCTCTGCCACGAATCTAGGAATCCCTGCACAGCAAGATTTTAACACTTTCCCTCCAGCCCTCTGTGGATCTGAGGAGACATCCTCAGAACAGGATATGGAGAGTGCATTACAGCCATCCCTCAGTGAAATTCTTAAAGCAATGCACAAGTGCACAGCATCTGTTGATAACCTTAAACAGCACCTTGGTGGCTTTAAAGAGGAGGTGTCACTGTTAAGACAGGATTTACAAAAGTTTAGGGAGTGGACGCCTGCCACAGAGTCGCATTAGTGACCTGGAAGATCAACCCCCTCCTGTGATCAGGGAAACTAAAATTGCAATCCAACAGGCAGCTGCTTCCCATAACAATATGGATTACATTGAAAACAGGTTGGGTCGCAACAATGTGCGCATAGTGGGGATGCTGGAGAAAACAGAGGGTAGAGATCCAACTGATTTTGTGGAACGCTGGCTACTGGACACCTTCAGGAAAGACGCCTTTACCCCACTATTTGCAATAGAAACGGCCCATCGCACACCACTTTGCCCGTTATCACAAGGCTCCTATCCAAAACCCATGCTAGCACGCCTCCTTAATTACAAAGATCGAAAAATTATCCTGCGACTGACCAGGGAGAAGGCTGATAACCGGTACAACGGAGCAAAAATATCACCTAACCAGACTTCTCTGCAGAAAATCAACCAAAACATTCCAAGTTCTATGATTTCAAAGCGCGGCTGTGCCGTCTACAATAATCTTATGCTATGCTGTACCCAACCAAACTCAGGGTTACCATAGATGGCCAATCTCATTTCTTCCAATTGGTGACTGAGGTGGCCTCTTGGCTGGACCTCAAGGAGAACAGCATGCGTCAACGACAAGCAGCTTGTGATGAGGACTGACCCTTTAAAGGAAACTCTAGAATCTGTATTACTTCACTTATGGGAGGGAGTATGTTTTTTTTTTTTCTTAAATTCTCCTTATTGAACAGGCTGGTGAGCCATTACGTATAGTGCTGAACAGCAAGAGGCTTACGGCGACAAATCTATTTTTCTGCTGTCTACACCTTCATGATCCCCTGTCAGTCCACTCCTTTAGTGTATTCCATAATGTTATTTAATGTCGATCCTGGAACATTAGGGGTGTAAACAATCCCTTAAACTGTACTATGATCTCCACATGCCTCCAGAAATTTCCCCTGGCCATAGTTGGCTTGCAAGAAACTCACCTGACTGTGGAGACGACAGTCCCTACAATACTCCTGGGCGTCAAAAGTATATCATTCCATCCAAACCTCCTATTCTCAGGGTGTCAGCGTGTTGATACATAGGTCACTGATATTTCAGGAATTTAACTCGAGGGTGGGTTCAGAGGGTTGTATGTGTTCCTTTATTGTAAATTGTACAATGTGAAATTTGGTACTGGCGTTTGTGTTTATCCCGCCCCCATTTTCAAGAGATGTTTTACAAATCCTTATGACTTATTTGGTAGATAAAACTGACCTCCCTTACTGATAATAGGCAGTTTCAACTGTTATCTTGACCCTCTTCTGGACCACCATCCTCCGATGTCTCATCAAGGGGGAAATAGGGGCACGGTTCTGGGTCTGCTGGACCTGTGGCATTTTAAATTTCCTGCCACTAAAATATTCTCATGCTTCTCTAAAACACACTCATCTTTATCTTGGTTAGATCTTAGTGTGGGCAATTCAGGCAATAAAAGAGGTCTTCTAATCTTCTTTCCCATGTGAAAGTTCAGGTTGCACAGCTTGAATTAGCCTATGTAGTTGCACCAACTGATTCCACTCGGGAGGCCTGGGTGTCGGCCCAGGACCCTCTGGATTGTATGAGGGCCTCCACGGCGGAACGTAAACAGTTAGTTATTTAATAAAGTAGCGCTCTTTGAGGAGAGGGAGAAAATTGGTAGTCTCCTGGCTAAGATTCTCTAGTCGCAACAGGCCTCACCAGCCACAGGAGCTATACAGAGTAACTCTGGGAGGACTGTTAATAAACCTGAATTATGAAGGAATTAACAGACTTTTACTCCTCCCTTTATTAATCGCAGAGGACGCAGTCCCTAGAGGACTTGTCTTATATTCAGGGGATTCCCCTCCCCACTATTACGATAGCCCAAAAGGCTAGATTAGATTCCCCTATTACTTCCGCTAGAGCTACAGAGGGCGGCCAGTGGCCAGTTCTTTTCCTACATGTAAAGCCCCTGGTGATGATGGCGTTCTGATGGAAGTCTATGTTAGATACGGAGAGGTAATACTGCCACACCTGCTACAAGTATTTAATGCTTCGCTGAAAGCGAGCCGACTACCGGCATCTATGACCCGAGCTATGGTGGTTCTCCTATTAAAACCAGGTGAGGACCTTTTAGATCCAGGCTCATATAGGCCAATTTCCTTGCTCCAGAATGATGTAAAATTCTTGGCAATAGTTATGGTCCTTAGACTGAATGAGGTTGTACTGTCGGTAGTGCATCAGGATCAGGCTGGCTTCATGCCCCCGAAAGTGAACAGCGGTTAACTTGAGAGGACTTTTTATTAACATTCAGACTCCAGCAGATAACCTTGGCAACAGAGCCTTACTATCCTTAGACACCCACAAAGCATTTGGTAGCGTTGAATGAGATCATCTCTGGCTGGTCCTCTCTAAATTTGGGTTTGTCTTCTATACAGTGCACCAACTGCATCCATAAGAGTTTTGGATAACGTTTCCTCCTTATTTTCACTTGGCAGAGGCACTAGGCATGGTTGTCCCCTGTCTCCACTGCTCTTTGCGCTTGCCATTGAGCCACTAGTCGCTCTCATAAGAGTCAACCTCCTAATCACA
This sequence comes from Pelophylax lessonae, assembly GCF_965119305.1. Taxonomy (NCBI): domain Eukaryota; kingdom Metazoa; phylum Chordata; class Amphibia; order Anura; family Ranidae; genus Pelophylax; species Pelophylax lessonae. Next base: position 92,089,117 of record NC_138775.1, read on the forward strand.
GGGTTTCGCTACGACGAAATCTACGGAAAAATCATGCTGTATGCAAACATGTTGCTGCTACTAAGGGACACTAATGTGTCTCTGCAAACAGTCATGAATATTGTCCTTGACTTCGGCCGATACTCCGGTTTGACGATCAATTGTACTAAATCAGCGCTGCTCCTACTGGACGGTGACTCTACCTAACCAATAGCTCCCGCTTGTCCCATCCCTATTACATATACATTGAAATATCTGGGGATACATAGGATCCTTTAGATTATGGCTCACTTAATATCGCCCCACTATTAAACAAATTCCGTGATAAAATTAGAATTTGGAATGAACTACCACTGGCAGTTGCAGGTAGGGCAAATTTTATCAAAATGATACTAATGCCCCAGCTCCTTTATCCCATACATAATTCCCCAACTGTTGTCCCTTTGAAAACGTCTAGAATAATACATTTCATCTTTAGAACCCTGTTGTGGGGATAACGCACACCAAGAATTAAATTGGAACAATTGCAAAAGCCTAAAGTTGGGGGGGGGGGGGTCTTGCCCTCCCTAACCCCTGGCTATACTATGTAGCAGCGCAATTGCAACAATTAATTGGTCCCAGATTTGCTGCTGCACAGCCAGTTGCAGATTATATTCCTTCCACAACCCATATTATAATTCCCTATATCCAGAGAGACTCAGTCTCGAAATATTCAATATTCAATCTTATATAAATGGCAGACAGTTCTAAATGTTTTTTTTTTCCCAATGCTACAATATGTTGTCTAAATTTCATAAAGGCCACCTTAGTAAGGCGACTTAGGGTTGGGAGAGCGATCTGGGGCTGATGTTGGCTGACCAATGGGAGGAAGCATATCAGGCTGTAGTTACCTGTTATTTAAATGCGGCCCAGAAGTTGTCTCAGCTCTATATTCTTTTACGTGCTCATTATACTCCCCTAAGCCTTTATAAGATGGGTTACGGTAACGAACCACATTGCCTTAGATGCAAAAGAAACCATGGTGACTTAATCCATCTACTATGGCGATGCCCCAAACTACACCTTTACTGGAGACAAGTTATAGACACATTAAACATGGTGTTTAACCACTTCCCGCCCGCCCTATAGGCAATTTACGGCGGGAAAGTGGTTGCATTATCCTGACCGGACGTCATATCATATCACTCTGACACACCGCATCTCCGATCTCTGTAAAGAGCCTACCGACGTAGGCTCTTTACCAAGTGACCAGCTGTGTCCAATCACAGTTGGTCACATAGTACACAGGAAGAGCCATTGATCGGCTTTCCTTAGTTCGAGCCTTTATAAGACCTGGCTGCCCTAGAAAATTTATAAAGCTGTGGAGCTTGTGGTTAGATACCTGTCAGGGAAATGGCCATAGGAGAACTGGCAACATTGCCAGTAATAGCAATGGACGCTCCTGACTCAACTGACACAGCCCTCTGCTGGCCTGTCAGGGAAATGGCCTATAAAAAGGTGGCCATAGGATCAGACTCATTGCTGGATTATCTCTCAGCTTCCTGTGCTTCCTGTTGGATTTCCTGTTGTGACTTGGCTTTTTCCTGATTCCGTTTGATCTCCTGCTCCTGGTTTGACCCTTGGCTTCTCCCACTGACCTTGCTTCCGTTACCTACTGTGTATGACCTCGGCTTGCTTCAAGACCTCGGCTATTCTGGTTGTCTCTGTGCATGACCTCGGCTTGTACCACGGTTCCCGCTGCCTGCTCCAGTCCCAGACCTCGGCCAGTTCCTGTCTCCGCTACTAGAGACTATTCCTTGGCACAAGGTAGCCTGGCTGCTTTAGAGCCTTTGAAGACTCATACCCTGCTGTGATTCCAGCCTGTTCCAGTTCACTCTCGGATTGCTCCTGGTTCTACCTACCTGCCTGCAGCTGGTAACCCGTGCCACTTGGGGCGCCACACCCTCTGTACCATATCAAGGGGTGTGCCGCACTGAGCCGCAAGGGGAGCCCTCTCAGCACCTCGGCCTCGGATCACGTAACCCTGACAATACACCTGACTCAGCCCTCTGGAACTTGTATACCAAAGATTGTTTATGTGCCCGAATAAACCGTAAAGATCTAAGGGTTGCTTAAACAAACTGCTTATCAATAATTATTTCTGGTGGGCCGGTGGCATGGTTGAACTGCGGTGGTATACTCTCTGATATAATTATGAGGGCATGGAGATATATATATATATATATATATATATATATATATATATATGACAATGGTGTTATGCATTCATTGGATCATATTCAAGTCATGTAATTTGCTTCCCCCCCTTTTTTTTTTTCTTCAGTTACGTCAGGCTTTAAAGGGATTCTAAAGGCTCAAGGTTTTTTACCTTCATGCATTCTGTGGAGCAGCCCCCCAAAATATTTACCTGAGCGCACAAGAGCCTCGGTTCTCCAGGGGCTCTCCCTCCTTATTGGCAGAGACAGAAGCAGAAGCCATTTGCTCCCACTGCTGTCAATCACAGCCAGTGAGCCAATGAGGTGAGAGAGGGGCAAGGCCTAGCCATGGCTAGGTGTGTGAATAGACACACAGAGCTAGGGCTCAGAAGCGAGCCTGCTTGGGTGCCCCCAGAGCAAGCAAGCCAGGTGCTTTGGCGGGGGAACCCCAGATAAGCAAGATAAGAGCTGCTCTGTGCAAAACCACTGCACAGAGCAGGTAAGTATGACATTGTTGTGGAAATGTTATTAATATTTATGTGGATGTTTCTTTAGGATGTGTTTTTAGTTAAATTGCCATTATGTCTCCCAGTGTCAGTTTACTGGTAACCGCTATGCACAGCGAATATTGCTTTAACTGGCCATGGGAAAAGACCTGTAATTGTGGAAACCTTACATTAAATGGAGACTGCACGCTACTTGTAGCCTGATCATCCCTATCGGTGGTGTCGGTCCGGATCTATGGCAGTGCAAGGCGAACTCCACCGCCCAAATGTATATCAGCCAGTCAGGGCCCCCTGGTATTCACTGACGGAGCTATGTTTGTGATGCGGAATTCTTATAATTTTAATAATATCTGCCCTTTTACCAGGATTAATGGCTGGCAAGTTTCTGTTATATTTGATCCGTATGATTAAAATACTGCTGCTATTGTCCTTTACAGATACAGTAAAGTCTCTTTCACTGGAACAGTAGCATTATCACTATCAAATATGGTTTTTTAGAAATATATTATATATGATTCACTCCAACAGGTTATAATGAGTGCATGCTTTTGAATTAGCGTGGCCGAGTCCATGAGAATCCATGTGGCAGCCATGTTGCTTTGTTTCGCTTTCACTTGATAGTTGGAGTCGTGCACACGGCCGTGTTTCTCCATAAACATACACTCCCCTTTCCTATAGTACTTTTAAAAGTATACATGTCTTTGATTGGTTGTGTTGATGCCACCTCCCCTGTACCCCCTTTTGTTCTCTGACTATAAATAAACGAGGACTTTGCTCTAAAGGCAGAGATTCTTCATTTGGCATCGATTTGACACAGCGTGTGCCTGTTTCTTTCTTTGTCGCCGAGCGCGCTTGGATTTTTTTATACAAAAGAGCTGTACATTGTACTTTTCAGTACAAGGTATTAATGGCGCTTGGCACGTAATAATATCCACAAGTGCGCTTTTCAGGACATCGACGTTTTCAGCGCACCAAGCAAATTTCTATGCACCAAACCCCATTAATGTCCACGACAGACATGTTTGCTTTTTGTATTTTCAAAAAACTTGCTTTAAAGCGTTTGTTACCCCCCAGAAAAAAAAGATCCTGCTCCTTTAAAGCATGTTCTACAGCACAGTGTAATTTGGCACCCCATATCACCTGAAATACCTGTATGATGCTGCCAGTTTCTGCCCTCCCCTCTGTAAACTGAGCACGGTGTATCATGGCTGCTGTGCCCTGACACTTTGGTCAGTGTGCATGCCTCAGTCATCCGCAGCTCTCCTGACTGCTCTCCTGTGTCCCCTCCCCCCCCTCCCTGCCTGTCGGCTAGTGACAGTGCCCGCCCCCCCCTCCTGCTGCTGGAATAACTTTGCAAATCTTTTATTTTGTTAGTTTCATTATGCTAGGTTCACCTGCGTTAAAAAAATATGCAGTTTATACCTCTTTGCAGAGCACTCACATGACCGGTCAGCTCTCTCTCTCTCCTCCTCTTCTCCTGACTGACGTCATTGGGGGAATCTCGGCCCCGCCCACTGCAACTGTCAGACGCGGAGCAGAGAAAGGCAGCAGGTCACGCCAATCAGCGCTCTGAAAACAGGTTTAAACAGCATTTTTTTTTATAAAACACATAGACCGAAGAACATAACATAATGAAACACAGATTATTTTTATCAAGTTAGCAGAGTGGGTTAACAATTTTAATATCACTTTAAACATTCTGTTTGGCACTCACAGGTGTGCGATTTCCAAATATTCCCTTATAGGTATATTGAGATTTCAGGGTCTCAAAGGTTTGATATCCAGCCTATATTGCCATTTGTTGCATAACAAGCTTGTTACATATCTTCCACAGATGGCAAATGCTGATTCCCTCCCTCACTGATGAGGACTGGGAAGAAGCTTACTTACTACATTTCACTGTATTAACCGCGGGTTAATATCAAAAGAATACAATTGTATTTTCTACATCAGACCTACCTTACTCCTACCCAATTGTTCGCTATGCACCGAAGCTTTAATTCTGTTTAAGGTGTGCTCAACCAAGAGCAGACGTTGGCCATCTAATCTGGACCTGCCCTGTATTGGATACAAGTAAAAGACCAGCTTTCCTCATTGCTCTCAAAACCAGTTTAATTTATCCCAGAGGTTAGTTTACTTGGATTACTAGATGAGGAAATATGGCCCAGATATTCTAGAATGCTGTTAAGACCAACCCTATTTTTAGGTCAAAAAATGTTAGCACTTGGTTGGATGGAAGCTTCCCTACCTTCTATCTCCCAATCTTCTTTTTTAAATAAAAACCATTGCTGTGTCTGCTCAAGCACACCAGACAGTGTTATAGTTTGTCAAAAAATTTACTATCACTTTCACTTTGACTGTGAATAATGGTATCTCCTATGATCAAGGAGTGGTTCACGGAAATATGCCACTTACTGAAAAATTGGGGACCTAACAGCTCAAAGGCATGATAGACATGCACAATACCTTGATTGGATAGAATGCAAAAATTCACTTTATAAATTCTGAAACCTTTAAGACCTAATGTACCACCATTAGTCAGCAATTTTCGACAGCACAAGCAAGACCACTCAAGCCTCTGATCAAATTGACAAGTGAGGGATTAGCACCACTGCAGGTCTCTTTACTTCATCCCTACCAGACACCATAGCACTGGTATTGGTGCTTGCAGTGCTCAAGTGCTAACAAGGAACAAGCTGACATGAAGAGAGCAGAGTGACAGAGGTCAGTCTGCTGCTTCTCCTTCATGGTCTAGGTACAGGCCGGGGACAGGGGCTTGACCTAGCTGTATTATTTTATTGGAATTGTCACCTTCACTTGCCATTCTCTATATGGGCTGGTGGGAGGAGGTGCACATCTTAGTGGTAGTAACGAAATCTTGGGTTCTATTTATGTTACAGCCACTTTATAGACAAACCTAATTATCTGGAGTGGCTCAAAGGATGATTTGCAACAATGTGATGAGCTATGTTAAGGGACAGGAAGGAGTTAATCCAGTTGAAAATGAAATGATAAAAAATAATAAACTAAATATGACAGGCACACTCACCTTTGTCATTAAAGATTCTAAAAGAAAAGAATGAAGTAATATGTTTTATCAAAAACAATCTTCCTATCCTATTCGCAAATACGATCCCCGCTGAGCAGGCGGATGACAGGTCTGTCTCCGCTCTCTGTGCTGAGACGGACCTGTCAGATCCCTGCTCTCCTCTATGTGAGATCGGATGAAAACGGACTGCCTGTCCGTTTTCATCTGACCCAATCCTCCAGACGGATAGAAAATAGGGTTTCCATCCATCTGGATTTCATGGACAGGATCGGATAGCAGTGGGTGCCAGCAGACATGTCACCCCTGACATCCGCTGCTCCATAGGGGTGCAGGGAGCGTCCGTTCAGGTCTGCCTGAAAAACTGACAGGCGGAATTGATTGGAAAGCCCGTGTGAAAGAACCCTAAGGGCGTCAATTGCTCATTTCACTTCCTCACTACCTATCACAGTTTTGTAGGCCCCTTTTTGGAAAGTAGACACAGGAGAAGCAGCAGAATGTATTTTGGGGTGTAATTCCACATATACTCATGGCATGTGTGAGCAACATATCATTTAAGTGACAACTTTGTGTAAAAAAATAAAATGAAATAAAAAAACAACATGCATCTCAGGAAATAGCTTGGGGTGTTTACTTTCCAAAAAGGGGTCATTTGGGGGGGGGGGGGTGTTTGAACTCTCCTGGCATTTTATACCCAACATTAGAAGCTTATGCCACACATCATCCACTCTTTAACAACTTGATGACCAAGCCTTTTCTGACACTTTGTTTACATGAAATTTTTTTTTTTTTGTTTACTAGAAAATAACTTTGAACCCCAAACATTATACATTATTTTAAGGCAGAGGCCCTACAGATAAAAATGGTGGGCGTTGCAATTTATTTTATTTTTTTTTCCACACAGCATTTGTGCAGCAATTTTCCATACACAGTTTCTTTGGGGAAAAAAAACACTTTTTTGAATTTTAATGCGCATAAACACAACATATTACCAAATAATTTGGTAAAATATAAAAGATCTTATGCCAAGTACATACCAAACACAACATGCTTTAAATTTGTGCATGCCCGTGCAGCAGCAACAAACTTCGTACTTTTTTAAAAGCCCTTTAAAAGCCTTTTCAGGTTACCACTTTAGATTTACAGAGGAGGTCTACTGCTAGAATTACTGCTCTCAATCTGACATTCCCGGTGATACCCCACATGCATAGTGCAATTGCTGTTTACATAGGACACAAGACCAATGCTTGTGTTCGTCTTTGTGCATGAACATGTGGGGGACATAGGTGCTTTAATTTTTTTTTTATTATGATTTATTTTTTTCTTATTTTATTTTTACACTGGCCCTTTCATTTTTTTTTTCTTTTTATCACTTTATTGTTATCACAGGGAATGTAAATATCCCCTATGATAGCAATAGATAGTGAGGTACTTTATTTTTATTTTTTTGGGGTCTATTCGACTCTAGATCTCTACTCTGCCCTTAAAGCATCTGACCACACCAAGATTGGTGTAAGAAGATGCTTTTCCAATTTAAAAATGGCTCTGTTCATATCTGGCGAAACCGAAGTGATGAAATGCTTGTAGCTTCCGTTTTTTTTAGACCATAGAAGATGATTGGAGCCCTTCTGGTCTCTGATCAGCTCTATGGTAAGCTGGCAGAACCACCGGGTGCACGGGTGCATTCTCGGGTTCCCCGGTGGGACAGGAGAGCTCAAGAAAACCGTGGAAGGTGGCGGGGGGGGGGGGGGGGGCGGGGCAACGTCCAATGCTGCATCTATCTCCCAGCACCTCTACACTGAGAACACCACCGATCACTCGGTTCTGACAGCTCCCTGACCAGAGAGCTGCTGACTGTCAGTCAGCAGCTCTCCGCTCTGCCCCCCTCCTTGCTCACTGGAGCGCTGGGCTGTGGAGAGGCGGGGATCAGCCGGGTCAGGCTCCCAGTGGCTCGCTAAGAGGCTGAGCCTAGTGTCGGTCCAGGCACCTGGCGGATCCCGACTCCACGGTTGTGATGACGCGGTGCCTGGACCAACATCTGTGACGTCACCAGAGAGCGGACTTTAGCCTGCTCTCTGCTGAAAACAGGTCACAGGAGTGCAGAACGAACTGCACTCCTGTGATCTATAGGAGATGTACAGCCAAATGAGCTTTGGCTGTACATCTCTTTTAAAGTCCAGCGACGTACCAGTACATTGCCGGTCCTTGTTGGGCATATATTGTAATGTTCTTTCACCCACTTCTAATGATGGGCATACATGCAAGGTTCTAAAGAGAACATAACAGATTCCCCCATTAATGGATAAATAAATCTTTGCCAAGAAAAGTGAAAAAATTATATGCTGAAGCATAGCACCCCACCCCAGCTCCTATGCTTTGGCATATATGCTCTTTTTCTGCGGTGGTGAAATCACCTCCTACAGCGCTGTAGTCACTGATTTATGCATGCTAAAAGCAAACCCTGTTGCTGTCAGAATAAACAGATCAATGCTGCATCTGAATGGCATGCCTGCAAAGCAAACAATGGTTAACAAAACACTGACTCAATAAAACAACTTTTTTTATTGCAATCTGTGCCAAAAAAAGTAAAAAATATATGGTGAAGCATAGAGATGATCTGCCCGCTGTCCACCCCAGGCCCTATTCTTTGCCATATATGCTTTTTTTTTTTTTTTTAAACTGCGGTGGTGAAATCACCACCTACAGCACTGGAGTCAGTGATATACATATGCTGAAAGCAAACCCTGTTGCCGTCAGAATAAACAGATCAGTGGTGCAGCTGAATGGCGTACCTGCAAAACAAGCAATGGTTAACAATAAAACATTTCAGTATAGCAGTATAGTATAAAGTACAGTAAAACTGTAAGAACAGAACATTAACTCATAAAAACGACAACTATTTTTGGCTTTTTTAGGACTTTTTTTTGTAATAATAATAAGGAAAAAAAAAAACTTGAAATGTTCCAGGCTAGGGTCTCTCAAAATGCGATAGCCATCTAACATCTTTCGAGACCTCATGTATATGTGTGCCCTTGACTGTGCAGGCGCTCTACCTTATACTAATAATCCACTAGTGTGTGGTAGCAAAAGGAACAGTCCTGGATGCAGAGACCAGGTTTGCCAGGACAGGAGGGACAAAAATAGTATGCGTCACGCCTATATCTGCGTTTGCTACAGACACATCTTTTTTGGGGTGCTCTTTGGGTAGGGTTACCAGGGAGGACATCCAGAAAATGCCTCTCATACAGCTGGCTCACAAAAGGGCTGTGATGACCTCTTCCAGGAATTTTAGGAAGGATCCACTTCTTCCCGATGCTTTGTATAGTACATAAGCGTTGAACAGAGCCAATTGGAATAAACATACATACACTTTCTTGTACCAGCGTCTCGCCTTACGGGGGGCAACTAAGTATGGCCCCATCATTTGGTTGTGGAAAGTCCAACCCTCCCATTTCAAGGTTGTACTCGTTGACACAGAGGGGCTTCTTAACAACACTAGTCGCCATTGCAGTTTCGACTGTCGTATCTGCGGGAATGGAAGTCCGAATGAAAACGTTTGCATTTGTCCTTCCACCTCACTGCAAGCAATTCATTAGTAGGCTCTCTCCCCAGTCTAATTTGGGAATTTACAAGCTGTTGGGGGAAACCCCGGCAATTAGAGCACACGGTGCTACATGCGTCAATTCCAAATTCAAAAAGGGGTCTAAAAAGTGCCTTACGGGGGGCAACTAAGTATGGCCCCATCATTTGGTCGTGGAAAGTCCAACCCTCCCATTTTAAGGTTGTACTCGTGGACACAGAGGGGCTTCTTAACAACACTAGTTGCCGTTGCAGATTCGACTGTCGTATCTGCGGGAATGGAAGTCCGAATGAAAACATTCCATTTGTCCTTCCAAGCTGTTGGGGGAAACCCCGGCAATTAGATCACACGGTGCTACGTGCCTCAATTCCAAATTTAAAAAGGGGTCTAAAAAGTGCCACGCTTGTATAATGATTGCCCACGTACAAGTGGTACCCATTTTGGAAAAAGGGTGACACCAAATCCCAAACAACCTTGCCGCTGCTCCTCTGTAATCTGGGCAGTTGGGGGGCTCCACGCTGCTATCTTTTCCCTCGTAAACCAGGAAAACCCATGTACAGCCTGTTGCCCTGTCACAGAGTTTATACATTTTAACCCCATATCTGGCACACTTGCTGGGGAGAAACAGTTTGAAAACAAGGTGGCCAGAAAACATAATCAGGGACTAATCTATGCAAACAGCTTGTTGGAGTGTATACAAGGCTGCACATTTTTGGTTCAAGTGGCTTAGGAGGGGCCGAATTTTGTGGAGCCGATCATTTTCAGGGTAACCCCAAGGACAACAGAGTTCATCGTCGTTGAAGTGCACAAACCACACTATTTGCTTGTATCTAGTCCTGGTCATGGCAGCAGAGAACACGGGCATATGATGAATTAGGTCAGTGGGCCATTGTGACCGCAACTCATTCTTTTTAGTAATACCTATGTTGAGGGATTGGCCCAGAAAAGTCTTACATTCGGAAACAGGTATAGGTTTCCAGCCAAATTGTCTGGCAAGCCAAGGGTCAAATTTGGGTTTGCAGCGATAAATTGATTGGCACATAAATTGCTTTGGTCTACAATAGATCCGTACAGATCCTCCGTGAAAAACAGCTAAAAAAACCAAGGGGAGGTAAATCTGCTGTTTCTACCTGAATTCCAGGTTGGCCAGTGAATGGGGGAAGTATGGGCGCTGCAGAATCTGTGGGCTGCCAATCAGGACTTGCAAGCACATCAGGAAGGACACTATTGGCTCTATAGGCCAGTGTTTGAATTTTTGGAGGCTGCCAGACACTACTTGTGCTAGCCACCGCATCAGCTTGTACTGTACTTATGGGACTCGCCACTTCTCCAAGTGGTACTGCAGTGCTGATTTGTCTATGACCAGGATGTACTAGGCTGCCTGGTGCTCTCAAGTTCACCAGAAGGTAGATCGGTACCAAGACTGGCACTCTGCTGCATACGAGAATCATGCGATTGTAGCACCTCAGCAACCTGGGAACGGGGTCGCGTATGCCTGACCTTAGAAGGGACCTCTACTCTGTCATCAGAGCTATCTGCCAGGCTGCCGCTGCTCTCTACAGGTTCAAATACTGAGCCTGATTTTGACAGTGAGGACTGCCCATCCTTCTCATCTGTCATGCTCAGTATCCTGTAGGACTCTTGTTTGGTTCTGAATTTAATCCAATCACCGAAGGGCGTGCAGGTGCGAATCACGTACAGTAAGGCCTCAAGTACACTGCTGCGGATAAACGGACATTTAGGAGCAGTTGGGTGTTTTTTTTAGCAGCCTCTGAACTCTCCTCTATGTTATCTTATCTGTCCATGTACACTGAGTGGTTTAGAGGCAGTTTGGTTTAGTGGCATATTTTTTTTAAAGCAAAAAAATGCGCTTAAGACAAAAGTTTATTGGCATTTGAAACACCAAATACTTGTAACAGCGTACAAACACTGCTAAACACGGGGAGGGAGGGAGAGAGAGTGTGTGAGAGTGAGAGAGAGAGTGTGTGAGAGAGAGAGAGAGAGTGTGAGAGAGAGAGAGAGAGAGAGAGTGTGAGAGAGAGAGAGTTGTGTGAGAGAGTTTGTGTGAGAGAGAGAGAGTGTGTGAGAGAGAGAGAGTGTGTGAGAGAGAGTGTGTGAGAGTGTGAGTGTGAGAGTGAGAGTGAGAGTGTGAGAGTGAGAGTGAGAGAGTGAGAGTGTGAGAGTGAGAGTGAGAGAATCCAAAACCAAAAATGTAATTTGTTGCAGCTTACCAATCATTATATGTGATGGCTGCATTCATTGTTTCATGCTTTCTTTCCTCTGTTTTAAGCAAGCAATCTGGTTTCTAACACACACTAGATATACTAAAACTGAAGTCAAACTCCAACTAACACTTAGGAGCAGCTTCAGCAACACTTTTTCCTTTTGGGATAAAGGTTTTACACAAATTAAAAAAAAAAAAAGCTAATCGTGGTAAGCACCCCTACCAAGATCAAATGGCTTGTCTAAACCCTCTAAATGCTACACCTGCAGGATAGCTTGTTCTATGTTAAGCTTCAATTGAATAAATGTGTTCTTTTAGTTTAATACAGATTTTAAAAATTACTATTTTACCAGATACTTCCAGTGTAATACTTTGATACATTTTATGAAGGGTACATGCAATTTTTTTTGCCTTGATGCCTTGTGATCTTAATCTAATATGTGAAAGATTTAGGAAAACTGGATGAAAAGATGGTTTTTAACTGATTTCGTTTTTTACTAGGTTCACACCTACAATTTTTTTCGGGCACGGCAGCCCATTAAAATGTATGGGCTACTGTGCCAGCATTTCCGCAAAAAAAGGTGCATGCTTCTTTTCAGAAGTGCGGCCGCAGGGAAATCGCATGGTCTTTTTGACCATGTGATTTCCCTGCGGTTCCCTCACTGTGTTTTTAAATGCGTGGGGTTGTCATTCAGAATGAATAGCAGTTCTGCGCGTTTCCGCACAGAGCGGTGTGCTTTCACTGTGGGTGGTTGCGGGAATCGCTGCAATTCCCACATCCACGCGCAGAAGTGTGACCCTAGCCCTAATACTATATCCTGAACAAATTAAAAAAAAAAAAGCTGCAATGTACTTGTTTGGCTGGGGTAACAAAGATTTCCTCCAGTTTTTGATTGAATGCAAACATCTCTGCTCCATTAAAATTATATATTAGTCCCTAATCACTGTTACCTAGATATGAGAAGGCGTAACTAGAAGGTTATCCATTTAAGAGCAGTGCCAGCTTAATAAAAAAAAAAAGCGTTTCTCTCCTTGCCTTGGGCACTGTGTGGTTACAACACAGCTGACTCAAGGGAATAGGTCTGTAGATAGCAAGCCACTTGCCAAGCAATAACTGCATCGTTCAGATGTTGTTATTACTTAGGGTCACAAAATACTATAACTCATTTTACACTTTCATTAGCAGGCACTGGAGCTTATGCCACTCACGATTCAGGGACAAACCTCAAAACAAAAACAAAAGGCAAGATGTTCCCTTGAAGCAAGAAACACTCATCTCCCTTCAACAAACTTGCATTTAAAACATTAGCTGCATTTTTATATTTACTCAAGTGCCGGGTTCACACTAAAGCGATGTCAGACATCGCATGTGATTCACACCGCACTGCTCTGCAGATCACATGCGATGTCTGTGCGATGCAAATTCAGCCAATTCTCATCGCATTTAGACCAAAGTTGTGCAGGACCCTTTTTTTTGGTCCGCACCAGAATCGTATCGCATGGGTGTTCACACCTATGCGATCCGATTCATGTCCAAATTGACAGTACGCACTGCGATATGCAAACTAATCTGTGGGAGTCATTGTATTGACACTCCCAGCAGTTCACATATGGCATGAACTGCTTGCGAGTCGGGTGTGATGCGGGAACCCGCAGTGGATTCGCAGGGTTCCCGCATCGCAGCAATGTGAACCACCACTAAAGACTTTCATAGATAGTGTGGTGTTTGGGGGAGAAGCAGGAAGGTTAACGGGTGCTTCTAAACTGTGCAAGTACCTATTTTTGCAGGCAGGTTTTCTCAGACACAGGTAATAGGAGAGTCTTCCACCACACAGAAAAAAGGCTGCAGAAAGGAGACAACAGCGCACGACGACCTCGCGTGATAACTTTTATTAGACCACATAACTTAACCTCCCTGCAGGTATGATTATTGCGGATTTTAGGTGCTGAAAGCGGTACCATTATTTTGCTAGTAATTATTAAGGATGAGCAGCCCAAACCAACCATTTATATATGATTTTTTTTTTTTACTGTGCGTTCTTCTTTATAACATCCTGGGTATGATAAAGTTTGAAACACAAAATCCTAACTTATAATATAATAAATAACTATAAAATAACAAATAATAATAATACTTTTTATTCAATAAATTATAGTAAATAACGTAATCAAAAACACTGACATTTTTTTTTGGCCAAACAAGGATGTAATATTAGTAGACATATTGCTTCAGTAAACGTCCCGGGTATGGAACATTTTAAAACAGGGTACAGCACAAAGTCCAAAGTCACAGTCAGGACAATAGTACCGCGTTTCTTTTTGGATTTTCCTTCCAGTGTCGTCACATTTGGAATAGCAAACCACACACATCCTTGTGGGTGCAGGCTTCTTTTCTGTTGGTGGAATGTGGTCCATAAAGTGACGACCAGTCAAGCATTCGGGGTTCACAACACCAGCAGCACGGCGTCCGGATCTACTTACAGCCATTGGTGTTTGGTGCCTGAGAAATATCAGTTCGGCAATTATCCACACAGTCCGCATGAACCACAGGCCTGTCACTCTTCTTTTTTAGGAGAATAAATGCGTTCCACAAACACTGTTCAAGAAGATGCCTGAATATTTTTTTATAATTTTTTTTTGTTGTTTCCGCATTGCCGGATAAAAAGTCATGGTCTGGTCAGCTCTGTCCACACCTCCCATGGTGGTGTTGTAATCCTTTACTAGTTGTGGTTTCATCACATCTTTTCCCCCTTTTGTATGTACCATGACAGTAGCGGTGTTGTGGATGATACTCATCAGGCACGCATCTTTTTTGTCGCGCCATCTCAGTGCCATCATTTTTCCTTTCTGTCAGGCAACTATTTCTCCGGGATTTAGCTTTTTGTTGGCAAAGGTTGGGGGCATGTCATGCCGGTTAGCTCTAACAGTCCCATACGCATCCGTCTTGTTGTGTAGAAGGAACTCAAACAGTTCTGGGGATGTATAAAAATTGTCTGTGGTGACACAGTACCCCTGATTCAGCAATGGTTCAATCAGCGTCAGAACTGAAGCGGTTGCCATTCCATAGCTGCTGAACCTTTCGTTGAATTTTGTTCCTTTACGGTGTATAGGACTGAATTCCAAATGTATCCAGAGCAGGATTCACATAGCATAAATTACTTTATCCCAAAGTGTGCTCTCTTGGACGCAATATACTGTATCCAGCTGAGTCTTCCTTTATAGGCCATTAGACTTTCGTCTATACAAATGTCTTTCTGGCACATAGGACTACTGGAAATTTTTCAAAATGATTTGATAAACGTACCAAATCTTTTTGAGCTTTGGAGCTGGATGAGAAGTCTCGTCAAATTCGTCATTATTTGTAAAATGCAAATACTTCATAATGAGCGAAAATTTGTATTCCGACATAACCGTGCCAAAAAAATCATGACGAACTTCCCCACGAATTGCTATAACTCCATTCTGCAAGCGATTCTGTATCTCTGTCGCTGTTCTCCAGCAGGTCATATACCGATTTTGAGGTGGCGGCACGCTTTTTTGATGCCATGGTCGCTCTGCAGTATCCAGACACAAGGTACAGGAAAAATGCAGGAAGGGCAATAGAGAAAGCACTGGGGGGCAGTCTAAGGTCAATTTATTTTATTTTAGTAATGTAATCCAATAGGATTACAGTGTATCAGTGTGTTTGTGCTTTTAACTTTTTGAATTTGCCGCCGGTTCCACCCCCCCTGCGAACGTCACGTGGCAGGAGACGGAAGCCGGGGCACAGAGAGCATCGGGAGGAAGATCCGCGGCCGCACACCGCCCGCATACATCGGATCCCGGGGAAAAGGTAAGTAACCCCTCTTTCAGGATCCAGCGATGCTTCTGGCAGTACCCCGAGTGTGGCTCAGGGTTACCGCTTTTGGCACTGAAATTTAACCCCGAGCCACACTCGGGAATACCGCTAGGAAGGTTAATAAATTGCACTGCCATATCTTAAGATCATGACAGGTGCATCAGCAATCTCCTTCTTTCCCTCTCCCTCTCGGATGGCCCTGCGTTCCTTCCTACCCCTCACTCTGCTTCCAGCGAGGCCGCGGCTGAGGTGCCCATGCGCAGTTGGGATTAGCCGGCGGATCTGTGCACAGGCACATTGGGATCTGCACGCTGGTACCTGGCGGGGAGGCTGGAGATGGACGGGCACAGGAGTTGCGGTGTCCCAAGCGGACTCTGGTCGAAGGGCGGACCGAGGGCCATCCGAGAGGGACAGGGGAAGAAGGAGATTGCTGATGCGCCTGTCATGATCTTAAGATATGTGAGTGCAATTAATTAAGTTATGTGGTCTAATAAAGGTTATCACGTGAGGTCGGTCGTGCGCTGTTGTCTCCTTTCTGCAGCCTTAGAACTGACTATAGTCCGCCACCCAGTGGAAACAAGGAGGAGTTGCAACAACCTCACATTGGAAGTCTAAACACCACAGCAAGCCGTGGAAGAGTTTGTCTGATCAGCGCATGATCTGATGATATATCACATTTATGTGTGTATTGGTACACCACACAGAAAGCATGCCCATTCATTAGCCAAAAGGAGAAAGAAGACGGTCTTAGTGGTCAGAATACTTTAACCTGCAGTTGACTGCATCCTGACTTGCTTTTAACCTGCTTCAAGTAGGTTTTGCGTTTCCATATACTTGTATGGTAATGCAAACACCTGTCAGCAGCATACAAACGCCTACTAACACAGGAAACAAAACACAAATAAGCTTGCAAACATTACAAACACCATTGTAAAGTCACAGATCTACAGTGTCAAAAAAGTATGTGAACCCCTTGGAATGAACTGGTTTTCTGCAGTAAATTGCCATTAAATTTGATCTGATCCTCACCTATGTCACAGCAATAGACAAACACAATGGGGTTAATTTAGTAAAGGCAAATATTTTGTGCAGTTGCTCCAGAGTTTAGTAAAGGAGGTAAACGAACAACATATATGTATACTGGCGCAAGTGAAATAAGAAAGCCAGCGGTTACTACCTTAAACAATAAAAGTGTCTGATACACATATACACATGAAAAAGTCCATATTCAAGTCCATATGTATACAGAAGTCCGTGACACTGAAGGCTACTCTGCCACAAGTAAGAAGAAAAACTTGAGGGATACTGTGGAGAAAAGACCGGCGCCACTCTAAGTGCAGTAGGAAGGTTTATTAAAGCATGACAATATACACCTATATACTCACAATGGAGCAAGTATAAAGGGCAACATATTGTGTGCTATCATGTCCGTCCATGAGAAAAGTTCGTCAGGATGTCTCCGGCAGTCTCTAGTGCTCCACTGCAGCCGATAGATGTCGGCGCTTCCTGGTGACTGGGATGCAGGGGTAACATCCGGCGTCACTTACCGGTCATGACGTGATAGCGTGATGACGTAGGCGGCAATGTGTTTACGGAGCATGCGCTCCTTCCTCAGGCTGTCATCACGCTATCACGACCGGGGAGTGACGCCGGATGTTACCCCTGCGTCCCAGTCACTAGGAAGCGCCGACATCTATCGGCTGCAGTGGAGCACTAGAGACTGCCGGAGACATCCTGACAAACTTTTCTCACGGACGGACATGATTGCACAACAATATGTTGCCCTTCATACTTGCTCCATTGTGAGTATATATGTGTATATTGTCATGCTTTAATAAACCTTCCTACTGCACTTAGATTGGCGCCTGTCTAGTAAAGGAGGTAAAGCTTCACTTTGCAAAGAATACTCAATCACATGCAAGAGAATTAAAAAAAAAAAACAAGAAAAAAAAACAGCTTTTTTGCTTGTACATTAGATGATATAAATCAGTAGTGCTTCCCCTTATTTCACAGCTTCCCCTCAGATCTAGAGCAGCTGCACTTGCAATGCAGAGTATATTTGCCTTTAATAATTCAACCTCAATGTACTTAAAGCGTTTGTTATCTCAACACTTGCTGTAGCATGTAGTTGTATGAGAAAGAATCCAGTTCTTTTTTAATTTCTCTGATGATACTGCCAGTCCCTCTGCTTCCCTATTAAAAATGAACCACACTAAGCAGGAGAGCACAGCGTGGTCAGTTCTCTAGTTGGAAACTCGGTGTGCTCTTCTCCAATGATCACGCCCCCACTGCACAGCCATTCACTGGGGAGTTCAGTGTGCCACTGCTTCTCCCCCCTCCAGCTTTTATGCAGCTGAACACAGAGGGAATGTGATCACTTATAAAAAAAAGGGGGGGGGTATTTATAATCTCTTTTTATTATCTATACAAACATGTTCTGCCTTTCATTTCTATTTTAAATGGAATGGGTTGTTTTACAAGGTGAACGTTTACAATCACTTTAGGCTGATCACACATAATTCTAATTTCTTGTGCCTTTATTGAACACATCCAATAAACATTCTCAGTGAAGGAGGAAAAAGTAAATGAACCCTTTGTGTTAATAGCTGGTTGAACCTCCTTTGGCAGCAAATACTTAACGCAAACACTTCTGGCAGCTCTTATCAGACCTGCACAACTTTCAGGATGAATTTTTGACCTTTCCTCTTTACAAAACTACTTCAGCTCAGACACATTTGTAGGATGTCTGGTGTGAACAGCTCTCTTGAGGTCACTCAACAACGGCTCTACCAATTTAAGGTCTGGGCTCTGACTGGGCTACTCCAAAAAGGTGCATTTTGTTTTTCTGAAGCCAGCCTGGGGTAGATTTTCTACAATGCTTAGGGTCACTGTCCTCCTGTATCACCCAAATTCCACTAAGCTTCAGCTGGAGGACAGCCACCCTGACATTATGCAGGATATATTGGAAAACTTGGGAATTAACTTTCCCCTCAACGATGGCAAGAGGTCGTGGTCCAGGCCCTGAGGCCTGGAGATGCTGTGGAATGACCTCAAGAGAGCTACAAATATTTGTGCTACTAAAAAGTCTCTTTGCACGTAAACATATACAGTATGACCGCAAATTTTCTTGTGGTTCAGCAAACATTTTGAAACTGGACAGTAGTCCCCGACTTTTTTTTTTTGTTTCTTGACAACTCCAGTTGCTGAACCTCACATTTTTTTTCAAAGTGCTTCAGACAAAGTTAGTCTTCCCCAAGTCTACAGGGGATGCAGATGCCCCTAACCTTTACCTAATATCACACCGCTTCAGTGCTTGTTAGGCTATAGGATTGGTTCCACAACCTCTGCTTCAAACACTTGGTCTCTATACAAAATGCCCTCTCAGCCTGCAACCATCAAACCCGCTCATGAAATGAACCTTTGCATATGGGTCCCCAATACTCCTACTCTATTACCCACCACCTCTAAGTTCTGAATATCGCTTCCATCAGACTCTATGACCCCCCCTTTTTGGGAACCTGGCATTTCTTCCATACATTTTCATTAATCTATATTATATATTGACATATATGTTGTACATTCACATCAGTCCCTGCCCACAAGGAGCTTACAATCTAAAGTCTCTAACTCACATTCATACAACCACAAAACAAGTTACACAGGGTCCAATTACCCTATGCCAACACAAGGCTATTTTCTCCCTGTACTGTGTGGAGAACCCTCCCGCTGTGGCCTACCTGTACATAATCCATCAACATAGTCTCTATAAACACCTTCTGGTCCTTCGTTTTCTAAGCTTACATATAGGTAGCCACTGTGCGGAACTGTGCAGAACCGAGTCTCCCATATTATGCCAGTCCAATGAACGGTGCTACTAGGAGAGATGTAAACCCGGTTTCTCCGTTATTCATCTACTGTGGACTTCCATTGTACCTACTCATCCATCGCAAATTGTTTCTTGTAGTACGTTTGTATTTGCATATCCTGAATTGAACTAAAAAAAGACTGTTTGCCTAAAGGGTAAATGTAGACTTAAAATAGAAATAAATCTATGCCCCCACAGGGCCTCTTAATATGTTATAGTGAAAATAAATGGAGATCCATGGTACCAAGAATGCAGCCAGCACCCTCTTCCATTTAATGAATACACCCTGCAGTCCCATAGGCTATAATGGGTTTGCTTTTTTATGTATATGTACCCTTTAAAAGCAGTGGTTTTCAAATTATGCATAGGGGGCCTGAACAGCAAACCTTGACTACATCAAAGGGATCATATTAAGGTTCCTTTCACACAAGAGGTTTGATTGGGTCCAGCTGTCTGATTTTTAGCTGGACCCAATAGGACCCTCCTCCATTCCCCTCTAAGGAGCAACAGATATAAAATGGACTTATGCGTGTTATGCACCTGGCTACCACCTGTTCCAATTCGGTCCGGCAAAAAAATAAAAAATGAAAGGGGATACATTTCCCTCCATCTTGCCAGATCAGAGGGCAGTCATGTGTACATGGACAAAATAAATGCCACGCCATATAAAGTGCTCCAAGAACATACATATACTTACAAAATATAATCAATGAGTATAAAAGGTAATAAATTATTATATAAATAAAGTGCATTCAATATTTATATGGTGATAATAAATAAATAAAGTGCATTCAATATTTGTAGTGACAATCAATCATCAAATGTAAAGTGCATAACATACCTATATAATCAACAATAAGTGATTATAATTTTTTTTTTTGAAAACTAATAATCATAAGTGAATTATCCAAGTGAAAACCATATTCAAAATAAATAGTGCAAAAAGTGCCTGGTGCTTTTTTTCAGTACTGGATATTGTTCTTCCCATAGACTTCTTATGAATAGTCCATTAAAACTGTGCATCCAATACCAGCCTCTGTAGTGACCTCCACCGCAACATCCTGTGTGTCTGGGTTCTCACCTCTACTCCTTGCGGTGGAGGTCACTACAGAGGCTATTATTGGATGCACAGTTTTAATGGACTATTCATAAGAAGTCTGTGGGAAGTACAATATCCAGCACTGAAAAATAGCACCAGGCACTTTTTGCACAATTTATTGTGAATATGGTTTTCAAAAAAAATTTATAATCACTTATTGTTGATTATATAGGCACGTTATGCACTTTACATTTGATGATTGATTGTCACTACAAATATTGAATGCACTTTATTATTTATTGTCACCATATAAATATTGAATGCACTTTATTTATATAATAATTTATTACCTTTTATACTCGTTGATTATATTTTGTACATATATATACACATATATGTTCTTGGAGCACTTTATATTGCGCGGCATTATTTAAATTTATTTTGATCGTATACACTTTAGAGAGAGTGCTGTGCTCGCTGCAATACCCATAGGAAAGTGCTAGACCTATTTAGCTCGCAGGAATATCAATTTGATATGTACCTGGTCCGTTTACATCCGACTGCCCATAGTGCAGGACGAGCTGTGTCCATTCAGCATAAGCAGCAGATGGATCACCTGCTGAGTAAAACTAAATGCGGTCCGTGTGAAAGGGGCCAGAATGTTCACTATATACGATGCTAGAGGGGGCTGTCAAAGATTGTCAACATACTAGAGGAAATGATGATCAAAGATCAGGATGTGTGCTATAGGTGTGATTGGAAACTGATGCCACGCTGCAGAAGACAGAGGACATGTTCCATAAGACTAGTATAAGATAACTGCTATTCCCTCTTAATAAATCAATGATCCCACATCTACTACTAATAACTGGGGTCCAATGGCCAATAATGAGTACCAAAGAGCTACATGTGGCCCTCAGGCATTTAGGCAATCTAAACAGCTACTATGAAAACAAGTTTCTGAACGATTGGGGTTTCTAAAGTGTTGGTAAGTTAGGCTTCAGGAACTGCTTCTCCTTTTCCTCAATTATTTAATATGGTTGCCCAATATTTTCATTGGCCAACAATAAAAGTTCAGACGGTAAGAAGACACGCCCCAAAAGGTTGATTTCAGAAATTATAGTAGTTCTAAAGCCTTAAGATTTTTTTTAAACTTTTTTAAACGATCCTACGTTCCCGACGTACGTTTCATCAGTCCGTGATTCATCAGTTCCCCTGATGACGTCAGCACGGACTTATGAAACGTACGTCGGGAACGTGAGATCGTAACCACAGAGGAACTTCCGGTCAAGGTGGATCGCAGGTGGAACGCGGAAACGGCGTTCCCATCCCTTGTCACCGCGATTCCTACAGCTAAAGGCTTTACTTTTATCTGGATGTAGTAAGTGCATTTTTAAATCTATTAAACGATTTAATATGAGGTACTGCACCATGAGAGCCTCTTTCTTTCTCCACTTATGTCACGGTTCTGATTAAAACCATGGTTTGGCTACACACTCTTCCAGCTAAGAAAGTGTTTTCTACATCAAGTGCCAATTTATATGTGGATATATATCGGTGTGAGATTTATACGGTCTGGTCCGAGTATATGCTGAAAGGATTACGCTTATGTGACCCCCTATAATCAAGGGGTCCCATATTTCTGGTAAGCAATAAGATTTGCTTGCACTGGGTGAACGAGTGAAGGTGGAGGCTTAAAGGAATACACACTCCTATCAAGTTTAAGATTTCCTATCCGCTGCGGATATTTGGATTATCGGTTTGATGTTTTGAGCACTAGAGACTTGATATATTTAATTGATTTATTATCACTCCCTATTGATTGAGCACTGGAGTTCGACACATTTTATTTTACTTCACTGTTCACTATTAAGCACGTTGTGGTTTTTATAAATTTACATAATTTGATTCATTTCTTGTTGAGCGCCGTACCTTTATATATTTTGCTGTAATTTTAGAGCCTTCTAATTTTTAGGCACTTGTTAAGGACTGGAATAGTACCACTGGATTGGCGTAGGGCCAATGTGGTGCCCATATTTAAAAAGAGATCAAAGTCTTTGCCAAGTAACTATAGACCTGTTAGTTTAACTTCTATAGTCGGGAAGATACTGGAGAGTTTAACAAAAGACCACATAGATGAGTTCTTGCTGGGAAAAATATTTTAAGAAACAGACAGCATGGATTCATGAAAGACAGAAGTTATCAAACAAACCGGATTTCTTTTTATGAGGTGGTAAGTAAATCCTTGGACAGAGGGTGGCTGTGGACGTAGTATACTTGGATTTTGCAAAAGCATTTGACACAGTTCCCCACACACGGCTAATGTGTAAGGTAAAGTCTACAGGCTTGGAAAGATCAGTTTGTAAATGGATAGAAAATTGGCTAAATGATAGAATTCAGAGAGTTATGGTTAATGATTCTTACTCTGAATGGTCTAAGGTTATCAGAGGTGTACCCCAAGGTTCAGTGTTGGGACCCTTACTTTTTAATATCTTTATAAATGACACAGGGTCTGTGATTAAGTACCATTTGAGTCTTTGCAGTGGAATAACTTTGTTACAGGATGTCTCCAACTTACAAGCTGACCTCAATGCACGGTTTCATTGGGCAACTATGTGGCAAATTAGGTTTAATGTTGATAAATGTCAAGTTATGCTCTTGGGGGCTAAGAATATTTATGCATCATACATACTAGGTGGAGTAGAACTGGAGGAATCCATAGCGGAGAAGGATCTGGGTGTCCTGGTAGATCATAAGCTTAATAATAGCATGCAATGCCAAGCTGCGGTTTCCAAGGCAAGCAAAGTCCTTTCTTGTATTAACAAAGGCATGGACTCCAGAGAGGGATATCATTTTGCCCCTGTACAAATCATTAGTAAGACCTCATCTGTAATATGCAGTTCAGTTTTGGGCACCAGTTTTTAAAAAGGATATCGGGGAACTGGAGAAAGTGCAGAGAAGGGCAACCAAACTGATGGAGACTGAAAGAGGCATGGAGGAGCTCAGCTATGTGAAAAGATTAGAGGAACGGAATTTATTATCCTGAGAAGAGGAGATTAAGGGGGGATATGATCAACGTGCTTTAATACATAAGGGGTCCATATAGTGAACTGGGTGTGGAGTTGTTCACTTTAAGGTAAACACAGAGGACAAGGGGGCACTCTTTACGTCTAGAGGAAAACAGATTTTGTCTCCAAATACGGAAAGGTTTCTTCATTGTAAGAGCTGTGAAAATGTGGACTAGACTCTCTCCAGAGGTGGTTCTGGCTAGCTCACTAGATTGCTTTAAAAAAGGCCTGGATTCTTTCCTGGGGGTACATAATATAAATGGGTACTTTTATAGGTAAAGTTGATCCAGGGAATATCCTATTGCCTCTCGGGGATCAGGAACAAATCTTTTTCCCCCTGCTGTAGCAAATTGGATCATGCTTTGTTCGGGTTTTTTTGGCCTTCCTCTGGATCAACTGTGGGTATAGGATTGTGTATATAGGATTGTATGGTTGGGTTTTCATTACTGTTTTTTTTTTATTGTTTTTGTTTTTTATTGGTTGAACCAGATGAACTTAGGTCTTTTTTTAACCTGACAAACTATGTAACATGGTAAAGAGCCATTTTTTTTTATTGGCTCTTTACACCGATCGGTGATGGGCTGTGTCCCGAGGGACACGCCGCATCCCCGATCGCCACGCTGCCCGCCCCGGGGGCGCAGGAGAGCAGCGAGAACGAGCGGACATCATATGATGTTCGCCCGGAGGAAGGAAGCAAGCATCCTTGCCTACGTCATTTTACAATGCGACGGTAGGGTAGTGGTTAAAAACAGTGTTAATTTTGTTCACTAAAAACATTTCTTGTCAGCGGCCTTTTTATGGTGATGAAAACGAAACAAAAAAGGTACATAAATGTGAAAAAACTTTCCGCGCTATCCCTGTGTATTAAAGAGGAAGTAAAGCTTCCTCTGTAACTTGTACCAATAGGTAAGCCTGCACCGTTTAGGAGATATTTACTTTGCATGAAGCCAGTGACACCCAAATTGGACCCAATTAGCCATTTTCCCTCCCCGATGTCATGTGACTAGTTAGTGTTAAAAGGTCTCAGGTGTGAATGGGGAGCAGGTGTGTTAAATTTGGTGTGATCGCTCTCACTCTCACATACTGGTCACTGGAAGTTCAACATGGCACCTCATGACAAAGAACTCTGAGGATCTGGAAAAAGAATTGTTGCTCTACATAAAGATGGCCTAGGCTATAAGAAGTTTGTCAAGACCCTAAAACTGAGTTGCAGCACGGTGGCCAAGACCATACAGCGGGTCAACAAGACAGGTTCCACTCAGAACAGGCCTCACCATGGTCGACCAAAGAAGTTGAGTGCACGTGCGTTAAATCTAGAGGTTGTCTTTGGGAAATAGACATATGAATGCTGCCAGCTTGGCTGCAGAGTTTGAAGGGGTGGGGGTCAGCCTGTCAGTGCTCAGACCATATGCCGCACACTGCATCAAATTGGTCTGCATGGCTGTCGTCCCAGAAGGAAGCCTCTTAAGATGATGCGCAAGAAAGCCCACAAACAGTTGCTGAAGACAAGCAGACTAAGGACTCAAAATACTGGAACCATGTCCTGTGGTCTGATGAAATCAAGATAAAATTATTTAGTTCAGATTGTGTCAAGTGAGTGTGGTGGCAACCAGGTGAGGAGTAAAAAGACAAGTGTGTCTTGCCTACAGTCAAATATGGTGGTGGGAGTGTCATAGCCAGGGGCTGCATGAGTGCTGTCAGCACTGAGGAGCTACAACTCATTGACGGAACCATGAATGCCAACATGTACTGTGACATACTGAAGCAGAGCATGATCCCTTCCCTTTGGAGACTGGGCCGCAGGGCAGTATTCCAACATGATAACTACACCCAAACACACCTCCAAGATGACCACTGCCTTGCTAAAGAAGCTTAGTGTAAAGGTAATGGACTGGCCAAGCATGTCTCCAGACCTAAACCCTATTGAGCATCTGTGGGGCATCCTCTGGCCCAGGAGGGTTAAGGCAGTGCTAGATAATAATAGTGCCCACACAAAATATGGACACTTTGGGCTCAATTTGGACATTTTCACTTAGGGGTGTACTCACTTTTTTTGCCAGAGGTTTAGACATTAATGGCTGTGTGTTGAGTTATTTTGAGGGGACAGCAAATGTACACTGTAATACAAGCTGTACACTCACTACTTTATATTGTAGTGAAGTGTCATTTCTTTAGTGTTGTCACATGAAAAGATATAATAAAATATTTACAAAAATGTGAGGGGTGTACTCACTTTTGTGAGTCTATCTATCAGTCCATCATCCAATGATTCAATGTCCGTGACAAAGTAAAAAAAAAGTTTGCAGTCCCATACACCAGAAACTCTTCAATTGCCTCTGATCACCACAGTGCCCTTCACCCCACTTATGGGTGTCTTCTCACCTGCTTGAATACACCTCACTAAATTAAAGGAGGTCTATATGCGCTTTGCAGTGTTCTATGTGGCACATCTCCCACTGGCTGTACACTCCAAATCCGTGGCTCTCTGCATGGTGTCAATTATAAAGGAGGCAAGAGGAAATAACCATGGTCCAAATCGCTAATAAAAAGTATTTATTATCATATAAAAATCCACTCACCTTTAGAAGTAAAAAAGGAGCATTTCGCAATACAATCCTCTGCATACACACCTCCACCTAGTCCCAGCGTGATTACCTGATCACGCTTTGGGCCCAATGGGCTTTCTCAAAGGTTCAGGCTAGTGTCCAGCAGTCCACTAGCCTGAACCTCTGAGAAAGTCCATTGTGCACTACATGTGAGGTGGGTGATGACGTAATCACACTGGGACTAGGTGGAGCTGTGTATGCAGAGGATTGTATTGTGAATTGCTAATTTTTTACTTCTGAAATGTGAGCGAATTTGTATATGGAAATAAATACTTTTTATAAGCGATTTGCACTATGGTTCTTTCCTCTTGTCTCCTATATGATTGACACCAGGCTGAGAGCAACGGATTTGGAGGGTACAGTCAGTGGGAGCGGTGCCACTTAGAACACTGCAAAGCGCATATAGGCCTCCTTCAATTAGCGAGGTCCATTCAAGCAGGTGAGAAGACATCCATAGGTGGGGTAAAGGGTACTGTGGTGATCAGAGGCAATTCCTGAAGAATTTCTAGTGTATGGGACTGCATATGATGGACTATATATATTTAAAAGAAAAGATGGAATCACGTTAATTATATACAGTATAGATGATTTGTACACGATTTTCACATTTATTTATGTACTAGAATTTGAATTCACTTTATTGAAGGAGAGCGCTGAACTTTTTTGGATCTATATGAAACAAAAAGTACACCACAATTTCCTCCACTGACGAAAACTATGACGAAAATCAATTCCGTTTTCGTTAACGAATTAAAACTAAATGAAAATGCGAGGCAGGGACGTTTAACCTCGTGAACCTCCAGTTTCCACGGAGCTCCACCTGCTTCCGCTCCCAGCAAGCGACTCAAGTCCGTAGTGTGCTTCCCTTAGCAGCAGTTAGGCTGTGCAGTCAGCATTATAGGCCTCCAAGTCCAGAGCAGCACTGTGCATCACAGGCCTCACGACGAGAGTCCCACTCCCCACTTACAATGGTGGCCGTCCAGAGCAAAGAGCACTGTGTGTACATTACAAATACATGCCTGAGGCCTTACCTCAGACCACCATCCATCCAGAGCACTGTGTGTGCAGTAGAGTCCTCCACTGACCACAGGCATCCTGAGCACTGTGCATTACAGGCCATCCCTCAGACCTGAGACCACTATTCAGCACATGCAGCATTACAGGCCTCTCATACCACCATCCAGAGCACTGTGCAGCAATAAAAGGCCTGTCATACCACTATCCAGAGAACTGTGCAGTATAACAGGCCTCCTCAGACCACCGTCCAGATCACTGTGTAGCATTACAGCCACCATCCAGAGCACTGTGCAGCATTACAAGCCTTCCCAGACCACTGTGCAGCATTACAGGCAGGGCTTTTTTTCTGCCTGAAAGGCATTCGGGCACCTTTGCCAGGGAGCAGAAATGTTTTTTTGTTTTTTTTTTCAGCTTGCTTTATTCTTCTGCTGCCACGGAGTGGGCTGGTGGCCGCCTAAGCCGACACAGCTCCTATAGTGCCGGCTGCAGGCTAAAGGGCTCTTTCACACGGGCGGTCCGATCAGATCCGCCTGTCAGTTTTTTAGGCGGATCTGATCGGATCCTCCATGCAGCTCTATGGGGCAGCGGTTGTCAGCGGAGGTCACCTCCGCTGACACCCGCTGCCATCCGCATCCGATCCTGTGCTGAAATCTGGACGGATGGAAACCCTATTTTTCCATCCGTTCAGTAATCGGATCGGAGGGGATCTGATGAGAGCGGACAAGTGGTCCGCTCTCCTCCGATCCCCCATAGAGGGCAGCGGGTGCTGAGACACCTCCCTCTCCGCTCTGCAAGCGGAGACGGAGCTGTCATCCGCCCGGCTCAGCGGGGATCGCGGATCGATCCCCGCTGAGCAACACGGATCCGCCTGCGGAGGCGGACCGTGTGAAAGAAGCCTAAGAGTGGAAGGCAGAGTGATATCAGCTGCACTGTAACAGAGCCGATGGTCCTGTGAGGAAGAGCTGCCATGTGGTGTCCTGTCCTGAGACTTCTGACTTCCCACCGCCTGAGGTACATCACATGCCTGCCTGAGGTAAAAACATTGAGTTTGGTAAATATTTAAACTGTCAATGTTGCTGCTGGATAAATATAGGACATGTTTGGCTATCTAATAATGCTGCCTGGATAGTGGCCTGTCTCTTGCTGGACATTGGTGACCATCTCTTGCTGGACATCGGCGACCATCTCTTGCTGGATACGGTAGTATCCGGAAGTGTATCAGAGCTTACTTTGGTAAGCAC
Organism: Pelophylax lessonae; assembly: GCF_965119305.1. Lineage (NCBI taxonomy): Eukaryota > Metazoa > Chordata > Amphibia > Anura > Ranidae > Pelophylax > Pelophylax lessonae. The sequence goes on from NC_138775.1 coordinate 92,117,321, forward strand.
TGGATATTTCTAATGTTTTGTACATTTTACTGAATTGCTTTTTTTTTTTTTTTTTTTTTTTAACTTGTGATTTTTTTTTTTTTAACTTGTGAAACTGAATTGCTTTTTATTAACAAACTCCATACAGACTACCTTATATATCCCCCAATCGATACTTGCTTCCCTGTTCTCAAAAAAAAAAAAAAAAGGGAGGTGCTAGAAGGTGTTTAGGGGTGGAGATGAGGGGCGGTTCTAGGAGTAGGTAGGGGGTGGAGACAGCATCTTTTCTCTGAGGAAAAAAGCACTAAATTACAGGCCTCCTCAGACCACTGTCAAAGGACTGTGCAGCATAACAGACCTCCTCAGACCACTGTCCAGAGCACTGTGCAGCATTACAGGCCCCCTCACTGTCTTCAGACCGTCCAGAGCACTGTGCATTGCAGGCCTCCCCACCGCCTATGTCCAGACCTCACCGAGGCAAGGAGTGAGTCAATTCTATGTATGCTTCCCCACTGCTGCACAAACTATACAGAAATGTCAGCATCTCTGACTGGTAAAAAGAGAAGAGAAGATCTATGGATGTATTTTACATTTGATGCTAAGGACAACAAGACCCTTTTTAAACCATATACATCAACACTCGCTGGTAAAAATACAACAAACTTGCTTCATTTGCAGACAACTCATACCGAAGTTCATACAAAGATAAGCACAGCACACTTAACTTTTGTTGAGAACATCATTTTTTATTTATGTACATTGAATGAAGTATCTCACTAAAATATAAAATAAATTATATTATAAAGTATCCCACTAATATATATACATATATATATATATATATATATATATATATATATATATATATATATATATACACAGGGCTGCTGTTAGAAATTATGGGGCCCCGTACAACCTACCTGACGGGGCCCCCTTCAACCCCACCCTCGATCCACCCCTGGCCCCACCTTAAAACAAAATGCAGGTTTGTCAACATTTACATATACGTGCGGGACTAACGTGTGCATTCGCAATTGCGCATGAGCATGGGGAAACGGGAGCTTTAAACAAAAAGTTTTACATTTTATTTTTTTTTCAACTTTCTTTTTTTTTTTACATTTCTTTTTCATTTCTTTTTTTACATTTCTTTTTCTTTCTTTTTTTTATCTCTTTTATTGCTATCAGAAGGGATGAACAATATCCCTTGCGATAGCATGGGCCATGACAGGTCCTCTTTATGGAGAGATCTGGGCTCGGTTAGACCCCAAATCTCTCCTCTGGCCTCCAAAGCATCCAATCAAACCAGGATCGGTTTGACCAGATGCTTGTTCAAGCCAGTAATGGCTTGGTTACATGTGTCAAAAAAGAAATGATAAAATCCTCATCGCTTCCGTTTTCTGACGTCACACAGTGGAAAGAACATCAGTTCCTCTCACTGTGTCCCAGCAAGCGAATGCTGCTGGTCGCCTGCTTAACAGGCTCCCCCATCGCTTAGGAGAACCTAGTAAAAGCGTTGGCGGGAGGGACCCCCTTCCGTCACCTGTACATCACTGAGCAGGAAGCATTTAAGGGGGATTATTTGAGGGGGGGGGTTTAAAGGCAGAGCTCAGCTGCACGTTCACTGCCCCCCCCCAACGCAAGTGTAAAGTAGCAGCTCATTATGTTTTATGATCTTCAGCATGAAAATCACACATGCAGCACATGCCCTGTCAGTGTGTCACTTGGCTGCTGGGGGTGCTAACTTTATCATAGCTGTACTGTGTTACAGTCTGTAACACTCAGTACAGCCATAAGTTAACAAAGACAGCACTTAACAGTCATGTGACACACTGTGACAGGGCATGTGCTGACTGGGCAGCCTGTGTGATTTTTCATGCTGAAAATCATAGGACAAGGTGAGGACTCTATACTTTATTCTGCACTCACTGTGTCCAATGCAGCCACGTTGTCCTGCTCCTCTGTCGCCTGCTGAGCCGCTTGTCACCTCACTCACACTAGTCTCAGCACCTGAGGCTGAGGACGGGAGGCGGGAGCTGAGCAGAGCAATGTAATATCCCTCCGCCAGGGAACACAGTGGGCAGTGGCAGCCGGCTTGCCGGAACTATATGGCAGCAGATCATCACTGGACTACGGCGCTTTGTACACATGCGCCCCAAAAATAAGAAAAAAGTTCCTCTATTGCACTCACCTCTTGGGCCCCTCTGTTGGCTTAATGGGGCCCAGGAAAATATAATTATACCCCCCACGTACACCCCAGTAAAAGTGTTTGCGACATCCTACTTTTTTTTTTTATCATGGAGAAAATAACTGGACTGCTGCCTGGGCCCCCTTGTGGAGCTAATGGGGCCGGTTGTACTGCCCTATCAGCATCCCTGTATAAATATATATATATATATATATATATATATATATATATATATATATATATATATATATATATATATAGGGATGTGGTCACTGGGAGGGGCACTCTCAATTTTTGCACGGCACAGGCCTAAGGCCAGCCCTGGGAAGGGCCATACATGTAGTATATTATAGAAAGGCAACTTGGAGCTGACTGTGTGGGGTGAGAAAGTAAAATCAGAATAACTGATTTTTTCCCCCTAAATTCAACCCCGCAGATATAGAAAACCTCCAATGATTGCACTGCTCTATAAAGTGCTTCAAAATACAAAAATTACTCCAAGGAAAAACAGGCCACTGAAGCCAGGGAGGAGGCCATAGTAAAATAAAAATCAGTTACTTGGATCCAAGAATGAATGAAGCAAAATGCTGGTTCACATTCTCTTTCATTGTCTGTGCAATTGTGGCAAGGTCTTGGTAGATAGTGTTCTGTTTAAAGTCCTCAGGTGGCTAAGTAGATCAAAGAGGGCAGGGACATGGTGTCACTCTGTGAGGGTTTTAGTATGTTCCGCTCTGCAAAAGGCAGCAGTTGGTCATGCAATGATGCAAGCTTTTTCTATTTAACTAGGGAGCAAGCTGTCCCATCCCATGTTTGTGATCTGGCAGACCAACTCTTTCAGTTTGGGAAGAGTCTTGCATTGAATGTAATAGTAGTACTACTTGACCAGCGCGAGGGGCAGTCATTTAAAAGAGTAAGGCCACACTGCTCCAATATCTTCTGTGCTGCTATGAAAGACTTTAAGTCGTTCACTATTGATCTTGGTTTATCAAAGATTCGCTTAACATTCTCTTGCCTCTTTCTGCTCCATCATGTGGACCACAAGGTATGTACCAGAGGACACCACACACGGTGTCCGGTTCAGCATCTTATGGGAATAGTTTTACACGAGATACAAATAAAGTGGAAAAATAACTAAGACTCACCAGTAGAGCAGAGAGCCCCAAGATCAATCATCTCATACCCATTTGATAATCGACTGTGATCATGTAAAAGATCATTCATTTTGGGCTCAGTCTCACAGTCACTTTCTGTCATGAGGGGGTCTTTAAAACCAGAGCTGGATGGTTCTTCTTCTGCTGCTGTTTGCTTAAATGCTGTCACCATATTACTCGTATTGTCAGTTATAACTCTTGGGATCTTTCTCTTTGGTATGTCCAACCCGTGCAAGCATTTGCCCGCAGTGATTTAATTGACTGTGAAGTGAGTGGGTGGGCTACTTGTTCAAGGGCCAACAAAATATATGTGTTCAGGTTTAGTTTGTTTAAATCAACAGAAAAGTAGCATACACTCTAAGCAGGGAATGAAGCTGTGACTCAAAAAAGCAATATTTTTGTAACAAAACTCGCTTTTACAGAGTAAAGACATTATAGAATGGCTAAATTTGTGTCTGTGTAGTTTAAACCTCACCAAAAATATCAACATGGTATTAGGTGTTTTTTTTTTTTTTTTTTTTTACTCCAGGAGTGTATGAGTTTTGAAATTCTAGAGAAATGCTTAAATAATGCAATAAAATGTCATTAAACACATTCGATTTTAGTTGACTAAAATTTACTAGAGATTTTAGACGACTAAATATGCAGATGACTAAAATGGGAATAGAAGTAAAACAGCATTTTAGTCAAAAGACTAAAACGAAATCAAAAGTTGCTACCAAAATTAACACTGTTAAAGAGTGAGCCACATTCGACAGATGGTGAGGAGGAATTCATATAACGTTCTCACCACCTGTTTTAATCCCTTAAATCCCCCAGTAGCGGTGCATTGAATGGGTCATATTCAGCAAGCAGTACCGCAATATGGATAATAATTGCCGCATTGCAGCATATGTACTCCCCTTCCACTGCTTTTGCGGCAAAAGGGGGAGTAGTTGTAGGGGGCAGTTAAAAAACATCTTAGCTGACCATTTTTACCACCCCTTAAAATACAAGTGTAAATGAGGTACATACCTCCCTAAACACTGCTCTAAACAACAACTCTGCTCAGGATATTTAGAGCAGTGTTCAGTTGAGTATGTGGGACCCCAGGAGAGCTGGGTGTGTAAAAGCAGCAGTCTGACTCAACTATGTGCTGGCAGCAAAGGCTTTTCTTAACCCTTGCTGCCACATTTAGCTGATAAAAATACATAAACAAAAGGCATATTCATTACTGTATATACAGTCTTACTGAAACATAGTAATAAATTAGAAGGGTCCAACTGGGCTTTACTCCAACTTTATTAAACTGAACTCTGAATGGTTGCTATTTGCAGCACATTATTGGTACTCATTTTACTACTTTAAAGATTTAACCAATTGATGTAAAATAATCCTCAGTCTGAAAATCATAAAAATAAACCACAATTCCACAAAAAAAAATAAATACTATATCTTACTGTCTGGTGGTTTGAGGATCTTTTTGTTCTGCTCAGCCCAGCCAATGGAATGAAGGTCAGAGGTCACAATGTCGCACCAGAAGTCTGCAGAGCGATCTTCCTTGCATCCATCATATCGGAGCAGCAGAAGTTTGCCGCAGGTGGTGATAATAGTAGCAACCCAGTAAGACTGCGGTTCTGTTCCAAGAGGCACCTCTAATTTCATTCCTGGGGACAAGCCAGTCTCCACTGAAGTGTCCACCTGTCAATTTCAAAAGAGGAAAATACTTTAAAAATGATTATAGTGCAACCACAGCAGCTGCAGAGACTAACACCCCGTTCACATTAGGTCGCTCCGACTTAGGGGGCGACCTGTGAAGTCGCATGCAGCGCGACTTCGGCACGACTTGCACAGACTTCACATAATGGAAGTCAATGCAAGTCGCCTCCAGGTCGCCCCAAAGTAGTACAGGACCCTTTTTCTAAGTTGGAGCGACTTGTGTCGCTCCTATTAGAACGGCTCCTGTACTACACAGTGGGAGCTGGAGGACCGCGACTTGTCAGGCTGACAAGTCGCCTGACAAGTCGGATCAATGTGAATGGAGTCTTAATGAAAGGCAACAATATACATCCCTCTAAACAATGCAATTTAACAAAGAGGCAAACATGAATGATCCCTGGGAGCCTCAACAGAGGTAGTTGCCATAAAAATATCCTAAATTGTGAATATTTTCAGTCGATTTATATTCTGTATAGCTGCTTATTCACTGGCATGAACAAATTTCAAAACATGGCTTTAAAATTTGGCATATCCGGTTAGGCAAAAAAGTATTTAGTCAGCCACCAATTGTGCAGGTTCTCCCACTTAAAAAGATGAGAGGCCTGTAATTTCCATCATAGATATACTTTAACTATAAGAAATAAAATGAGAAAAAAAATCCAGAAAATCACATTGTCTGATTTTTAAAGAATTTGCAAATTATGGTGGAAAAAAAGGTATTTGGTCAACAACAACAGTTCATCTCAATACATTTTTATATACCCTTTGTTGGCAATGTCAGAGGTCAAACGTTTTCTGTAAGTCTTCACAAGGTTTTCGCACACTGTTGCTGGTATTTTGGCCCATTCCTCCATGCAGATCTCCTCTAGAGCAGTGATGTTTTGGGGCTGTCGCTGGGCAACACGGACTTTCAACTCCCTCCAAAGGTTTTCTATGGGGTTGAGATCTGGAGACTGGCTAGGCCACTCCAGGACCTTGAAATGCTTCTTACAAAGCTACTCCTTCCTTGCCTGGGCGGTGTGTTTGGGATTATTGTCATGCTGAAAGACCCAGCCACGTTTCATCTTCAATGCCCTTGCTGATGGAAGGAGGTTTTCACTCAAAATCTCACGATACATGGCCCCATTAATTTAAAAAAAAAGGTTTTAAATTTTATTTAATAAAGGACTTGTCAAAAACTGGCTGTGTTTTTACTCACCTTTAGCACTTTTTTGGTGAATGAGTAGGGTGTGTTCTGCATCCCCTTACAGGTAGCCGCATTGAAGTCTATTGGGACATAGCGGCTATGGGTCCCTGAACTCATACTAACTGTGTTCAGGGACCTGCACCCTCAATGTTGTCATATTGGGATACAGCCTTTGTGTCCGTGCAGCCACTGTGTTCTAATAGACATTCATGGGACTGCTTGCAGGAACACCTGTGCATCATTCCTATGTGGGTAAACTTACCCTGCATGGGCATACGGTATAATACGCCCAGTGTGAACGAGGGGTTTTAAATATATAAAGAAAGTTAAGTTTCCCTACTACTGAATTTGTTTTGATCCAACATTAGGGTACCAACTGTAATTGTCAACTTTATTCAGAATCTGCTATTTTGGAGCCCACCAAACAAGTTAAGGGGGTAGGGGGCACTAGCAATAATTACATGTAAAATCTGACAGGCTTGCTGTACTCCAGTTGAACGCGCGATCAACTTGGGTACATTCAGCTTGCTCATACATGTTTCGAACAAACTATGGCCAGCTTTAGGGTTGCACAGTTATGGTTTTGGAGTTCTCCTCATTGCTAGTCTGCGTTTCCCTCATATAGAACATGCATGATGTGGCAGAAGGTGGGCACAGCTGTAGTTGCATGTAAGCAGGGGACGTGTCAAATTACTGCAAAAATACATATTCTTCCAGAAAGCAGTGATCCTCAGCTACAGACTACTGGTGGGTGACAGGCTGTTTTACTGGTACTTACCTCCCTGGCGGTCTGGTTATGTAAGTATATTTGAATGTCAAAATGGTGTCAAAACATTGTTTTGCATGGAAATCTGATTTTTTATATTGTAGGATTGTAATTATTAGGAATAAAACAGTAAAAGTGAATAAAAATATTAATAATTTATTAATAAATGTAATTAATAAATTATTAATAAAAATTAGGGATGCACCGAATAATCGGCGGCCGAACATTATTCGGCCGAAAATAGAAAAAATAGCACTTTCGGTGTTCGGCCGAATAAGTCAAAAGGCCGAATAATTTTGTGCCGAATAATAGGGCTGAACGATAGTCGATATGATATTGACTATCGTTCTGTGGCCGTAGGCAATAATCATATCGCCGAGGTCACGATATTTACAGGGGGAAGGGACTCGGAGGACAGGAAGACTCACAGACTTCCGTGTTAGGCAGGGGAAGCCGGGACACTTCAGCGGTGAGCATACATACATTACTCACTCGTGCACTGCAGCCTGCCCCACACATTCAGTGAGTCTTACTCTCCTCCCTAGTTTTTTCAATGGCACATTCAGGAAGCCAATCACGTTGTGATTAGCTGCACAGCGAACCAATCACGCGTGCCTGCACACCTGATTGGTTCCGCTGTGCCGCTACTCACGGCGTGATTGGCTTCCTGAATGTGCCATTGAAAAAACTAGGGAGGAGAGTAAGACTCACTGAATGTGTGGGGCGGGCTGCAGTGCACGAGTGAGTAATGTATGTATGTGGCTGTGCTCCTTTCCAGGCTACTACTAGTCCACCTCCAGCCTCCTACTACCACCACTATGAGAGACTGTCTGTCACTGTATAATCTGATCGAGTCCACACTGACACTGACTGACTGTCACTGAGTAATTGATGTTACCACATTAACCCTGACCTGCCCAGTGCCCTGTATCTGCAATTTAAAATTTACAAGGCTGCCTGCATGCTTCCTGATTTCCATTCCCAGCATCCTTCCCAATCCCTACAGTGTCACTAACATTAACCCTATGGTACAAGGCTGCAGTGTGCACTGAATCCCATTCCCTACAGTAACATTTAGGGAGAGAGAGAGACATGAGAGGACGAGAGAGAGAGACATGAGAGGACAAGAGAGAGAGAGAGACATGAGAGGACAAGAGAGAGAGAGAGAGAGTGAGAGGACAAGAGAGAGAGAGAGAGAGAGAGAGAGACGAGAGACGACAAAAAATTGGCAAAATAAATGGAAAAAATGCAAAACACCGCGTTCGGTATTCGGCCTTCGGCCAAACATTTTATTATTATTCGGCTTCGGCTTCGGCCAAGAATTTCATTTCGGTGCATCCCTAATAAAAATTATTAATAAAAGAAAAAAAAGGAATAAAACAGTAAACGTGCAGGCAGGGCACTAGACGAAGCACTAGGGACAAAACGCAGGTGAAATGGTTTGATACAGTAATGTAATCCTAACATATTACAATGTATCATCTCATGTTTTGTGTACTTTTTTTGGATTTTCCGCCTGGTTCCACCCCCCTGTGTCGCGGCGCCCGCAGGGAAGGGAACCCGGAAGACGGATGCTGGCATTGGCTGGAGGACACAGCGGGAGGACATCAAGGGATCGTAGGGACAAGGTAAGTTTCACAGCAGGCAGGGCCGGTGCAAGGATTTTTGTCTACTTAGGTGAAAGTGCATTTTGCTCCCCCTTCACCACACTATCCTCCTGATCAACCCCCTACCCCCACTCTGATACTCTGGTCAACCCCCCCCCCCCCCCACATGCCACCACCCTGATCACACACACCCACCACACACCCCCACTACAATCACACCCCCACATACTCCCAACCTGATCACAACCCCCACCCACTATGATAACCCTCCCATACCTCCAACCTGATCACACACCCCCTCATGCCCCCACTCCCTTCACACACCCCCCACACACATACCTCCACTCTGATTAGACCCCCCACAAACCCCCAAACTGATCCTGATTATACCCCTCACATACTGCCAGCCTGATCACACCCCCCTCAATACCCGCAACCAGATAACACCCCCCCTCACATACTGCCAACCTGATCACACATTCCCAGATACCCCCTCTGATCACAACCCCAGATCCCTCCATTCTGATCATACCCCCATCCTGATCACACCCCCAAATATCCTCCTCCCCCACACACCTTGGGTTCACCAATCCTCCCAGATCTCACCAGTCCTGCAGCTCCTCTAGATGGCATCAGTGTTGGGCTTCCAAGGCCAGGATGATAAGCTGTGTCCCGGGCAGTCAGAAGATCTCCATCAGGATCTCAGGTGGCGGCCTCCTCCACCCCGCATAGCCAGGCGCACACACCGCCATCCTTGAGCTTGCCTGACAGCGGCCCCCTGCCCCTCCCTGCATGCACCTGGGATCCTCCCACCGCTCCGTCCTCCTCTTCATCCTTGGATCCCTTTTGACAGCGGGGTAAGGTGGCTGCATAGGCTACTTTATATTGGCGCCGGCTCTGATTACAGAGTATTCCCAAGTGTGGCTCGGAGTTACTGCTTTTGGTACTAAAGAATTAACCCCAAGCAACTCGGGATTACCGCCAGGGAGGTTATGCTGCTTTACAAAACAATGGAAAGGCTTTCAGCGTGTTCTAATTTACTGAACCCTAAATGTACTTACAGATTTTTAAAATCAACTTCAATTTGTTTTTTAATAAGTGAAATTACGTTAAAAATGTTGTACTGCCCAGACCCAATTTTTATTACATTCCACGCACATACTGCATGTATTATTATTATATGGGGGAGGATAGAAAACAGAGTGATGTGTTTTTATTTATTTTTACATTTTTTTTTTTTTAAGACAGGGTCTATAATTAGGAACTGCACTTGTTCACTGCTTTTGCATTGTGATTATCACAAAACTGCCTCTACAGAATTGCAAATCATTTGGCAGGTAATCCAGTAACCATATGTATTTCTGCTGTGTTTTAATTGATTGCCCAGAGTTTCCCTTTAATTATACTTGTTCTCCTAGGCATACTCTTTACAAGCAACAGAACAGTTTTTATTTTGGCTAACCTCCTTAATGTCAACAGCATGCAAGCAATATTTTTTAAATATTTTAACAAATATGTATTTTGTCATACTTTTTACTGCATAATAGAAATATTTCTTAAAAATGTGAATCCATATTTCCCTCCCTTCTAGTTTAAGAAGGACAGGCCAAGCGTGCAGCTCTGAGATTTGTCATATCTGTATAGCTGACTCACATGTTTGAAAAAGCTGTGAGGAGCTGTTGAGCTTCCTGTCTCTTCTAGGTACTCCTCCCAGTTAAACTCTGCCTCCTCCAGGCTGGAATCAGCTTCTGTATTAAACGAGAAAACCAAATAAAAAAACTAGATTACTTCCTGACCGATGCTTATATATATACCGCAAATTTACAACAACAAATAAGTTAAAAACAAAACTCCCATTATATAGAATGTCGACTTATAGATCTCTAGGAAAATGCGATCACTGACTTGTATATATTCATGCATGCTACATGTTATACAAGAACTACTGACCCATCTTAGAAATGTGCATACTGCCACTTTGTAATGCTTTGAACAACCACATAAACACCATGGCAATCTTCCTCCAAAGTCGTTTATTACTGTTTTGTAAATTGACAATATTTTAAAGGCCAGCAGATCTTAGTAAACATGTAACAACCACCTTGCATTTGATGTACGTTAAATTACTGTATACAGTTACACACATAAGAAATATAACATTAATATTTAAGTATATTACTAGAAAATAAATTATTTTAAATGAACTTGCTATAATCAGGAATACTATTTTAAACTCACAACTAGCTTCCAGTTCAGTTTCCAGGATTCCCATAGAAAAAAAAACAAACTACAATTTAATGGGTAAAAAGGATAAAATTAGCCCCCTTCCCTATCCCCAGAAGCAGCAGCATTTACTCACTTTTGCTTGCTTTAAAGAACAAAACCCTTTGATACTGCAATTCTATACTAGGAGAAATAAAAGTCACCAGGATAGCAATGCTGTAAATTATTATTATCTGTTAAAAGTTAAGCATGTGATCAAATTTTGATTATAACCTAATTTATATTCATACTGCACATTTTTGTTTTCATTGAAAACGTTCCAGCAATTGGAATTTTCACATTGCTTGATTGACAAGATTCTATTCCAAAGAATCCTGTAATGAGAGAAATATGTAGGCTGGCATTGCTTACTTCTCCTGCAAATATTCTGTTTCCTGGCTCTCATGCTAATGCTTTGGCTTTAATACTTTCTGAGTCACTTGTATGGCACAAGTTGAGAGATAAGAAAATCTGACGTCTCGCTTTCATTTGCTGCATGCATGTTCTGGGTCTATGAAACAAAAGGTATGGAAGCCAGACCCAGTCATTAGCAACGGCAGCCTACTTTTTTTCTTTTCTATGGTTTATTAGGAGATTTTTTAAAAGAAAACCGAGAATACAAATGCTGTTACACATAGCATTATATGACTCCTCCTTTCCGTAACAAATAAAGATACAAGAATTGTGGTTATAACATTCCCACGACAGCCCAACTTTTTTCTAACAAGACAGGTGTCCTTAATGAGGGAATGCAATTTTTGCATGTCAGAGGATTATTGGTTGTGTTGTAAAATTGTCCAGAGTTGAGAAGACTGAAGCAGCTTTTCAGTAGACTTAAGCCTGGTACACACTTCCATTTTTTTTTTTTTTTCATTCAACCCAGCAGGGCTGACTTAAAAAAAACCTGACAGCTCAGGAGGAGCATAGATATAGGTAAAAACTAATAAACGATAAATAAATATACTGTAAATATAAATTGTGCGCAATGTGTAGAAATCAGATATATAAAAATGAAGTGTTATCCGATTGGTGCCAAAATAAATCTAGACAAGTGCCAATATATAGTGACCTCTTGTAACGCGCCAATGGTGCTGACTAAACTAATACTGATAAATAAATGCAAAGTTCATAATGTGCAAAAAAACAGTCCTTGTTGAATCAGTGCAAATAGATGGATCCGAATCCTCCAAAAAGTGCCAATAGTGCGAAACAGTGCAAATGACAAGGTCACATAAAGTGACATGTGCTTCCAAAGTGCCACGGCAATGAAGTGTCACAGCAAACATGCACCCTCTTGTGAGTGGGCGCTCACCTTAAAGCCTGCGATTAAGCAATAGTCAAATAACGCTTAGTGGGATCTCCTTATTGCTCCCAGACAAGGATCCTTTACATAGATTGGCTCCTTCCACAAGCTTTTAGATACAAGTCATATGCAAGGAAAATTAGCCTCCTTTCTTAATGCTTCCAGGTGAGGATCCTCCGAAAGGAAGAAACTGACATAGTGCTGACATCCTTTAGGCAAATATTTATTAAGGAAATAAGAGTAACACTCACATTTAAAAGGTGCTTCTAGTGCACCATTCTATAGCAAGCCTATGTTGAAAAGTGAATCGATGGTGGTGTGGTGAGAAATCTCAACCCAATCTGCTATCCGGCAGCTGACAGCCAAACTGAGAAGTCCAGTGTAATGTTCCGTCCGTCCTGGCCCCTCCTCTACACGTGACGACACAGGGAACCACGTGCCTTCATCAGGGAATTATGATTGGACGGCGGACTACCATTGATTTATATAGCCGAAGTGGGCGCCATTTTCTTGAAGACATACGGGCATGTGACATTGTTACTATATTGCAGAACAGGATAGTAACTGACCGTCAAAGGGCTATTTCCCTCACACCAGCACGATACAATATATTACGGCACATTAGGGATAACTATAATCATCAAATAATGTCTTAATGGCAAGAATTGGTGTAGTGGTAATAATAATGGAGTGTTGAAACTATCAAGGTAATTAAAACTCGTAATAAATCCATAAATGCAGCTTATTGGTTCACATGGATAAATGGCATCACAATACAATATTATTAAAAGGCAATGTTAGTAAGGCTTCATAAATCATTATAAAATAATAAGATCACCACTAATAAATAATATGCAAATAGTGATAAAAAGAAATCTTAAGAAGGTATAGTATAGTAACCAGTATTAATAAAGGGCAACGCTAATACGGTATCAAGAGTCATAATGGATGGACCAAATAAGGTGAAATATATTATATAATTATAAACCACTTGTAAAACCACTTGTAAAAGACAGATACTATAACAAATTGATATAGAAGTATTAAAATTATTTAAAATATATACATATATAATTCATTAGGAAGCTCAATATTAAGAAATACTACGAGATGAACCCTCAGGAACGTTTATGCTTTGATAATTCTCATACCTTATTGCGTAACAGATCAACTTTTAATCCTAAAATATCGGACAACAAATGTGTTGATATGTTCAGAAAATTGGTGACTACAGAGCTGGACAACCTACCGATTAAAAAGATGAACAGACAGGACAATATTAGAAGGGGGATCAAATCGCTAGAAATAAGAAAAGATATAGTGGTCCGCCCTGCTGATAAGGGAGGAGGGATCGAGATTTTATCCAAGGAACAATACCAAGATGAGATGAACAGACTGCTAGAAGATAGCGACACATGAAAAACTGCTGACCAATCCGACTAAAAGATATAGGAAAGAACTGGAGGAATTATTTAGATATGGAACAAAAACGGAATTTTTGTAAAATCTTACCTGTAAAATTCCTTTCTCTGAGTCCTCCGACAGTCGCCGCCCCTTCATATTCATCACCAATGGGTTATGTCCTCTCATCCGTAGGAGTAGCTAGGCAATAGAATATGTTAGTACAAAGACTTTTAACATATCCCCACCCCCAGGGGGTGGTCCCCTCAGTACATAACCCTCCACTTCCCGTATCCAACTCAGTTTCAGTGGAATAGCAGTAGAGAGTACATCAAAAACCCCAAAAGAGGGGCGGGGGCGGCGACTGTCAGAGGACTCAGAGAAAGGAATTTTACAGGTAAGATTTTACAAAAATTCCGTTTTCTCTTACGTCCTCCGACAGTCGCCGCCCCTTCATATTCATCACCAATGGGATGTCCCAAAGCAGTGTAAACATGAGGGGTGGGAAGAACGCAGCCGCGCCCAAGGCAACGCCGTCTCCCCATCAGAGAAAGGAACCTTACCAAAGGAAGGAAACCAGTTGGGCATAAGAACAAAACACTCGCTCAACAGGAGCAAGAAAACCCAGGGAAAAACAAATGTCCCAAACAGTCAAAGAACCCGTAACAAGGGCTCTAGGGAACTGCCGCACTAAGAACCAAAGGAAGCATCAGCCGATGCCTGAACATCTACTCTGTAGAATTTTGTGAAAGTGTGTACGGTCGACCAAGTCGCCGCCTTACACACCTGGGCCACAGAGGCCCCATGACGACAGGCCCAAGACGTACTCAGAGATCTGGTAGAGTGCGCCTTCACAGGTACAGGGGGAACTTTCCCCTTCAAAGCATAGGCCTGTTCAATGGTCTGTCTGATCCATTTGGCGATGGTAGAAGCCGACGCCGCCATGCCCTTCCGAGGACCTTCCGGAAGAACAAACAAGGCATCCGACTTGCGAAAAGACCCAGTCGATTTTAAGTAGACTCCAATCGCCCGGACAACATCCAAGGAGTGAAGCAGCACCTCCGTCGGACGCTTAGGCTTCGCGCAGAGCGAAGGTAGGACAATGTCCCCATAGAGATGAAAGTCCGAAACCCTTTATGGAAGAAAAGAAGGGTTAGGTCGCAAGACCACCTTGTCCAAATGCACAACCAGATACGGAGATTTGCAGGACAAGGCTGCCAGCTCCTACACTCGACGAGCCGAGGCGATAGCCACCAAAAAGGCGACCTTCTTGGATAACAAAGACAGCGAGATCTCCCTGATCTTTTCAAAAGGAGCACGCTGCAATATAGACAGGACTAGATTCAAGTCCCAAGGGGGAAGAGGGTCCCTCCTAGGAGAGAGCAGATGACGTACCCCCTGCACAAAAGTGCCAACCAAAGCGTCAGATGCCACAGGACGTTGAAACAGAACGGCCAAAGCGGACACCTGACCCTTGATCGTAGCCAGCGCCAAACGCTGTTCAACACCCGTCTGAAGGAAGGACAACACCCTAGACACTGAATAAGTGGTAGGAGAGAAACCCCTGGATTCGCACCAGGCAAAATACGCCTTCCAAGTACGGTAGTAAACCTTCCCCGAGGAAGACTTCCTCGCATTGATCAAGGTGTGAATGACCTCAGGGGAAAGACCCCTGTTCTTCAGGACCTCGGTCTCAACAGCCAGGCCGTCAAAGCCAGCGACTGTAAAGCAGGATGGAAGATCGGTCCTTGCGACAGAAGATCTTCTCGAAGAGGCAGACGCCACGGGACGTCGATTGCCAGGTTTACGAGGTCTGCGTACCAGGACCGGCGAGGCCAGTCCGGTGCCACAAGAATCACCGCAGTTGGTTCCGAGTGCAACCTGCGAAGGAACCAGGACAGCAACTGAATCGGTGGAAACGCATACATCAGTCGGTACTGATGCCACGGGGCAACCAACGCGTCCGACGCGTCTGCCTGAGGATCGCGCGTCCGTGCCACGAACCGTGGAACTTTGTTGTTCAGACGAGACGCGAACAGGTCTACCTCCGGGAGACCCCACTTCGCGCACAACATCTGGAAGACATCCGGGTGAAGGGACCATTCCCCCTGGTCCAGGGTCTGGCGGCTCAGATAATCCGCCTGCCAATTCTCCACCCCCGGAATGTGAACTGCTGATATTGCCGGGACATGCGTCTCGGCCCAAGACAGAATCGCGGCCACTTCTCGAGCCGCCTGGGCACTCCTGGTGCCCCCTTGGTGAATGATGTAAGCCACCGCCGTGGCATTGTCCGTCTGCACCCTGACCGGACAGCCGTGGAGACAGTCCGTCCAACGGCGAAGACAGAGAAGTACCGCACGCAGTTCCAAAATGTTGATCGGAAGGGAAGACTCCTCCGTCGACCAAACACCCTGGGCGGACAGAACGCCCAGAACACCACCCCAGCCCGACAGGCTGGCGTCCGTGGTGAGCACCGTCCATGAAAAGGGACGAAAAGACTTGCCCCCCGACACTGAGGGGGACCGAAGCCACCACAGAAGATCCCTTCTGGTCTGAGAACTCAAGGATATCTGAAGATCCAGAGAGTGCGGTCGCCCGTCCCACTTGGACAATATCTCCGCTTGGAGACCCCGAGTGTGAAAACTGGGCGAAGGGAATCGCCTCGAAAGCCGAGACCATCAAACCCAGACACCGCATGCACGTCCGAACGGACGAGAACTGATTGTCCCTGAGGGACCTGACTCCCTCCTGAAGAGTCCTGAGTTTGTCGTCCGGTAGGAAGACCTTCGCCTGGACAGAGTCCAGAATCATTCCCAGGTATGGGAGGCGGACCGACGGACACAATGTTGATTTTTGGGAAATTGATCGTCCAACCAAACTCTTGCAGAGTCTGCAACGTGACGGACAGATCCTTCACCAGACCTTGGTTGGTCGCAGACCGAACCAGAATATCGTCCAGATATCCCAGGACCGATATGCCCTGGGCTCTCAACAAGGCCAGAACCGGTGCCAGCACTTTGGTGAACACCCTCGGAGCCGAGGCGAGACCGAAAGGCAAAGTTACAAATTGGTAACGATCCTCCGCTATGGCGAATCGAAGGTACCTCTGGTGACCCTCGAAGATGGGGATGTGAAGATACGCATCCTTCAAGTCGATGGAAGCCATGAATTCCCCCGGAACCAGGACAGCCACCACCGACCGCAGGGATTCCATGCGGAACTTGCGCACCCGCACAAGGCGGTTCAGCGCCTTCAAGTCCAGAATCGGACATACCTTGCCCTCTTTCCTGGGCACGGTGAACAGATTGGAATAGAACCCCCGAATCTGTCCCGATGAGGCACCGGGACCACCACACCCTGAGCCTTCAGGTCCTGCACCGCTAGGCGCAGGTCCCGCAAACGCTCCGGGGATAACAGAAGATTTGAGGGAAAAAAATCTGCTCTTCGGCCGAGAGAGAAACTCGATCTGCTAGCCAGACTGAACGATTTCCCGAACCCACCTGTCCCGAACCCGGGACAGCTCCACGGCTTCTTGTGGGAGCCTAGACCCTTAGACGGCTTGCCCCTATAGTGTGACCGAAAGGCACGAAAGGACCCCTGATGGGGTCGAAAGGAAGCATGCTTCTTACCGGGAGCCGCCTTGGGCTTGTGGGATTGAGGCAAGAGCGTGCTCTTACCACCCGTAACTCCCTTAATCAGTGCATCTAAGGATTCGCCAAAAAGGCGAGAACCATCATAAGGCAAATTGGCCAAAGTCTTACGGGAAGATTGATCCACAGACCAACACTTCAACCAAACCAGGCGGCGATTTAACACCGCCACACTGTGTACACGTGCAGCCAACGGAACCATATCCAGGTCCGCATCGCACAAATACATGACACCCTGGTGGATTTGATCCACCATATCCAAGGTCGCCTGGGGGGCAGAATCAGCCACCAGGACCCGCCTAAGCACCTGCGTCCAGCTCGCGACCGCCTGGGCCGCCATAAGAGAAGCAAATAAGGCTTTCAACATAGAACCCATAATAGAATAGGTGTGACGGGCAAGAGATTCCAATCTCTTGTCCGTGGCATCCCGGAACACCGGGGTGTCTTCAGCCGGAATCGCAGTGGATTTGTTCAAAACCGCTATCGCATGATCCACCGGCGGCGGAATACACCAGCGCTCATCAGTAGCAGGCGTAAAGGGATAGCGTAGCTTAAACCTACTAGGTACAGCAAATGGCTTGCGTATATTACGCCACTGTTCTTTCACAGCGTTTTGGAAATCATCAGTGCAGGGGAACACCTGCGACGCTTTGCGTCTTTTCTGCGTTCCAAAAGCTGCTAAGGCAGCTGGAGGACATGATTCCTCCTCTAATCGCAGTGTTTGCTTGATAGAAGCAACCATTCCATCCATGAGTGCAAGCTCTTCAGACGAGCCAGGGGGAGAATCATCAACCCCCTCCACCTCAGCCTCCATCTCTGACCCGATAAGGTCCAGGGAGGAACGGGACCCCGATAAGGAGACCCCAGCCACAGCAGCCCCAGCACCATCACCCTCTGAATCAGAGGAAACTGACACCCTGGGCCTTTTTCGTGGATTGAGCAGCCACCAGCTTTTGCACCTGAGTCGCAAGGCTAGCCACAATCGCAGCCAAATCCCCCCCGGGGGGGGGGAGATTGCGGACCCCTGGCTTCCCACTAAGGCTGTAGGAAATTTGTTTTCCTGAGAATCCATGCCCCTGTAGCAGAAAAATAAATGGGTGACCGCCCCTTTAAGAGAGCGCTGCGATCGTAGCCCACTTCACACAAAAAACCCCCCACACAAGGGACCCCCACAGGGACAATGAACCAAGGCAGGACACAGGGAATAGGGGGAAATGAACCTGGAGATCGCTGCTGCTGCTGCTGCCTGCGGTGCTTCTGAAGGAAAGGAAGTGCTGGTATACAGGGCGCTCTATTAAAGCCTATGGAGGCTACAAGAAAATGGCCGCCATGCATGTAAAACATGCGGCCGGAGCGATCGCAGCCAAAATGGCGCCGTTTGGCGCCGAAACCGCCGCTCCCACACCCCATGAGGGTGAAATAGAAAAATACACCAATTGCCCAGCAAAAGGAATAAACATGTTAAACCGCCGCAGCGGCGCTGTAATGTGCCCCAAGCATGAGAACTCAAGCCCCACAGCACACAGCCGTTCACATACAGACTGACACAGAGTGCAGCACAACCCCCCCTCCTGCAGCCCACAGCATGCAACACGAGGGATAGGGAGACAGTAACAGTGTGAACACAGGGTAAGGTAACACAGTCCCAGACTGACACCCCCCAGACAGACAGGTCCCCACATACATACACTTACCTCTTACATGGCGTGGGGAACCCGCACAGGCGAACAAACCGCTGAACATGAGGCAGGGAGAGTCGCATCTAGGACGCACCAGAGGGTGGGTTGAGAAACCGCACAGCGTCCAGTGAGGTAGCCACCTCACCTGGCATCCCTGCACGGAACAGGGATGGGTCGTTCAGATAACTCAGGAGCGATACCTGACTGAACGCTCGATGGCGGGCTGAGAAACCACTGACCCACAACCTGCGATCAGGGGGGTCAGCCCGAGACGCAGCCCGCATGATCCTCTTCTTCCGAAGAACTAACTAACGCTGATAAAATAACAGCTAACAAGAAAGAGAGAAAAACTCAAATAAAATCCAAAGAAAGGAAAGAGAGCTGAGACAAGGTGTCCCAGCACAGAAACATCCAGCCACTCCTGACAGCTAGACAAATGAAACTGAGTTGGATACAGGAAGTGGAGGGTTATGTACTGAGGGGACCACCCCCTGGGGGTGGGGATATGTTAAAAGTCTTTGTACTAACATATTCTATTGCCTAGCTACTCCTACGGATGAGAGGACATAACCCATTGGTGATGAATATGAAGGGGCGGCGACTGTCGGAGGACGTAAGAGAAAAGGGATTTATGGCTGTACCTATCACAATAGCCGACTGTTCTGTCCTGGCCCGGTCCAGCACTGGTCTGGCCTACTAAGGCACTCATTACCCCGCGTCCACCAGGACCTGGGGAGGTTCCGGTACCGCCATGCACGCACGACCAGTAATGCAGTTCACAGTTGTGTTGCCATTGATAATTATGTGTTGGTAAGTCTTGTATGACTGTATTTGTATATGCTTTAAGTAACAATGTATTGATCTGTAATTTATGTGTCTATACACGCAGAATGAATACTGTTAACATCTTTATTTGTTAATGCCTAGAACCATTGCGAGAGGTCACAAGTCACTTGGTCCCTGACGAAGCCATTGAAATGGCAAAATATGTAGGACCCTGGTGACCCCCTACATCTCCTCGGTTCCCAACAACACAGTATTTGTTATTGCATCAACTGTATTTCTTTCCTTATGGATTAATTTTTGCTTATAAATTACTGGATACGGTTCCCGTATCTTTTTAATGTATTATGAAAATCAATAAAATGTAATTTTTATTCAATCTTTTGCTGTGCTGTCTTGTGCCAAAACCATCCACCTTCAAAGTCCCACTACCTTGGTGGTTCCGTGGCTGGTTTTCCAGTCCATTGAACACCGTACTTTGTTTTACATTTATATTGGGGATGTGGTGTTATTGGTTGGCAATAGGTGTACCCGTCAGTCACCCAATCTCATTTTGTCTGTACCGGGATTTATTGAACATTGAAGCAAAATATTTATTGCCATCATCTTGCCGGATTCCTGTGATTTATTATCTTCCAAAGATTCATAAGGATAGCCAGAACCTTCCCGGGAGACCCATAGTAAGTGTTATTGCAGCCCCCGTTACGAGACACAGCATCCTTTCTGAAGGACACTAAGCATACCCTACAGTTGTTGGGAGAATTGGAAGTAGACGCAGATACTATTATGGCAACTGCAGATGTCTCCTCGTTATACACGAACATTGATCAGGACGGAGCCATGCAGGCACTCAAGTGGGCATTATATAAGTCTGATGCCACTAGCCCTAGGTTAAAAAAGTTATTAAAGTGTCTTGACTTCAGTTTACACCATAATTATTTCTGGCATGACAATATATATTATCTGCAGATCAAAGGTGTTGCCATGGGGGCAAAATTTGCACCCAGTGTGGCTAATTTATACATGGCGAAGTGGGAGGAAGGATGGCGTATGTCTATACACACACACCAGACATCATGTATAGAAGGTTTATTGATGACCTCATCATGATAGCAAGAAGTGGGCCCTCGGAAATGGAGAACCTCTTTGACAACTTAAATAACAACGACCAGAATATACAGTTTACCCACTCCATTAATAATAAAAGTATTATTTTTCTGGATCTAGAGATTGAGATTATTAATCAGGGGATTCAAACTAAGACACATTTTAAAAAGACTGATAGGAATTCTTATATCCCGGTGAACAGTTGCCATTTTAAGCCTTGGATTTTTAACGTACCAAGGGGCCAGTATATGCGTTTAAGAAGGAACTGCACACATCTGGAAGACTTTGAAGTTCAAGCGAAAAAACTCACTAGTATGTTTGAGAATAAAGGCTATCAAGAAGATTTCCTGAAGGGCAAGTTGAACAAGGACAGAAATACTTACAGGATGGCTCTGGTAAATGGCGTAAAACCAACTACGCAGGTGGAGGATATGGATATTAAGATAGTCCTGGATTTCAACATACAACACAAAAAAGTAGAACAAATTATCACAAGATATTGGCCGGTATAAAAGCAGGACAAATTATTAGGCCCAATGTTACATGATAAACCCAATTTTGTATATAAAAGAGCTCCGAACTTGAGAGACAGGATTATAGAAAATGTGAGTGAGCCCCCAAAAAAGCAGTCCATATTCAGTTGGGACATCAAAGGATTCCACGCATGCGGACGATGCTACAGCTGTGTCAGGGTCCCCAAAAACATTAAGAAGAAAAAACGTTTTCAAAATCCCCAAAATAATAAGGCTTACGAAATTAAAGATTTTATTACATGCGAAACAGAAGGTGTCAACGCCATCAAATGTCCCTGTGATAAGCTATATATAGGACGCATGAAACGCACATGCACAGCCAGCCGCTCCTGGGCAAAGCAACGTTATGTTACGTCGCTCGCTCAGGAGACTCTAGGGGGCGAGCGCACGCCGCTGCCGCCGGCACGCTCCCGCACCCGCTCGTTAGCTGGGGAGCCAGTGTGTGTGACCGGCGGCTCCGATAGCCTCCGGCCACTCACGATCTCCCGCAGCAGAGAGAGAAGGACAGATGGCTGATGTAAACACAGCCGCCTGTCATTCTTCCTGAAGTAATCACAGAGGCTATGTGACCCTGCTATATAGGATCGCATGTCTCTGTGATTACTTCACAAGCCACGCCCCCTGACAGTTAGAATCACGCCCCTAGGGATACATTTAACCCACTGATCACCAGTAATGTTAGCCCCTTCCCTGCCAGTGTCATTTTTACAGTAACAGTGCATATTTTTAGCACTGATTACTGTAGTAATGTCACTGGTACCCCCAAAAGTGTCAAAAATGTCAGTTAGGGGTCCAATCTGTCCGCCGCAATGTCGCAGTCCCACAAAAAAAAAAAAAAAAAAAAAGAAATCGCAGATCGCCGCCATTACTAGTAAAAAAAAACAAAAAAACAATAGAAATGACATAAATCTTTCCTGTAGTTAGTAAACGCAATAACTTTTGCGCAAAACAATCAAAATAAGCTTATTGCGATTTTTGTTTTACCAAAAATATGTAGCAGAAAACAAATTGGCCTGAAATAATAAAAAATTTTGATTTTTCATTTTTTGTTTGAGAATTTCATATAAAAGAATGTGAAAAATATTGTAATTTTTTCAAAATTGTCGCTCTTATTTTGTTTATAGCGCACAAAATAATAAATCACACAGGTGATCAAATACCACCAAAAGAAAGCTCTATTTGTGGGGAAAAAAGGACGTCAATTTCGTTTAGGTACAGCTTCGCACAACCGCGCAATTGTGCCAAATCGCAAAATAGGGACTGGTCATTGAGCAGCCAAATCCTCCGGTCCTTAAGTGGTTAAAAGAAAGAATAAAAGAGCAAGTCTACAATATTAACAGTGGGTTTGATAAACATTATTTGTCCGTACATTTTAAGGAAAGGCAAAACCAGAGTTGCAAGGGTATGCAATTCTGGGGTATTGAAGCCCCCAAAAAACACTGGAGGGGGGGGGGGGCAATTTTGTTAGGGAATTAAGCAAGAGGGAATCCTGGTGGATTAGTTAGGTTCATTAGTCCCTGGGGGTATAAACAAGGAGTTTGATCTGGGATGCTTCATCAGTTATTATTAAAGTATTATTACATATATAATTCATTTATACACTATGTATATATTTTAAAAAATTTGAATACTTCTATATCAATTTTTATAGTATCTGTCTTTTACAAGTGGTTTATAATTATATTTATATTTCACCTTATTTGGTCCATCCATTATGACTCTTGATACCGTATTAGCGTTGCCCTTTATTAATACTGGTTACTATACCCTTCTTAAGATTGCTTTTTATCACTATTTGCATATTATTTATTAGTGGTGATCTTATTATTTTATAATGATTTATGAAGCATTACTAACATTGCCTTTTAATAATATTGTATTGTGATGCCGTTTATCCATGTGAACCAATAAGCTGCATTTATGGATTTATTACGAGTTTTAATTACCTTGATAGTTTCAACGCTCCATTATTATTACCACTGCACCAATTCTTGCCATTAAGACATTATTTGATGAATGTAGTTATCCCTAATGTGCTGTAATATATTGGATTGTGCTGGTGTGAGGGAAATAGCCCTTTGACGGTCAGTTACTATCCTGTTCTGCAATATAGTAACAATGTCACACGCAAAATGGCGGCACCTGTATGTCTTCAAGAAATTGGCGCCCGCTTCGGCTATATAAATCAATGGTAGTCCGCCGTCCAATCATATCCCCCTGATGAAGACTTGTGGTTCCCTGTGTTGTCAAGCGTAGGGGAGGGGCCAGGACGGACGGAACGTTACACTGGACTTCTCAGTTAGGCTGTCAGCTGCCGGATAGCAGATTGGGTTGAGATTTCTCACCACACCACCATCGATTCACTTTTTAATATAGAAGGCTTGCTATAGAGTGGTGCACTAGAAGCACCTTTTAAATGTGAGTGTTACTCTTATTTCTTAAATAAATATTTGCCTTAAGGATGTCAGCACTATGTCAGTTCTTCCTTTCAGATGTAACACCTGATGGCTTGAGGGGGAACTGAGATATATAGAGGATCCTCACCTGGAAGCATTAAGGAAGGAGGCTAATTTTCCTTGAATATGACCTGTATCTGAAAGCTTGTGGAAGGAGCCAATCTATGTAAATTATCCTTGTCTGAGAGCAATAAGGAGATCCCACTAAGCATTGACTATTGCTTAACCGCATAGTCGCAGGCTTTAAGGTGAGCGCCCACTCACAAGGGGGTGCACGTTTGGTGACACTTCATTGCCTTGGCACTTTGGAAGCACAGGTCACTTTATGTGACCTTGTCATTTGCACTGTTTGGCACTATTGGCACTTTTTGGAGGATTCGGATCCATCTATTTGCACTGATTCAACAAGAACTGTTTTTTGCACATTATGAATTTTGCATTTATTTACCAGTATTAGTTTAGTCATCACCATTGGCACTTTATAAGAGGTTACTATATATTGGCAATTTTTGGAGGATTCGGATCCATCTATTTGCACTGATTCAATAAGGACTGTTTTTTGCACATTATGAACTTTGCATTTATTTATCAGTATTAGTTTAATCAGCACCATTGGCGCTTTACAAGAGGTCACTATATATATTGGCACTTGTCTAGATTTATTTTGGCACCAATAGGATAATACTTCATTTTTATATATGTGATTTCTACACATTGGGCACAATTTATATACATATATATTTATTTATCAATTATTAGTTTTTACCTATATCTGAGTACAAACTGATGGGATATTGATCACATGATGGTTACATGACATTTTTGCGCAGCAATTTTATTTATTTATATTATTAACGCTGTATGAGATAGTGGATGGTTTGCAGCAATTATATTGTCAATTGGTTGCTCGTAGGATTTATCCTTTTAGCTCAGGAGGAGCAGTTGTACCAACTATGCGATTTTAGTACAGCGATCTCCCCCTTGTGCTATTGTGTTCGGACAGGTGGGGGTGGGGGGGCAGCCTCCTTGCCAGAACAGCAGTCAGTGCTCTCAGCCAATTACTTTTTTAGTCATGCCCTTTCAACAGATGCCAGCCGAATGGCCGGCTTCTATTGGACTGGCTGCAGTGCACACATGCTAAATGTCCCGCCTGAAATTCTGCCCGTGTGTACTAGGTTTAAGGCTGGCCATAGATTTTGCCATTTTCTTTCCTTCAACCATGGATTGAAGAAAAGTTATTGCTCTATTTGGAGACCCTCCTGCTTTGCTATTGTATTATGACAGTGTAAGGTTCTGGCACTCTCAGTGCCTCCTATCACATTATTTCCGGGTGATTTCCATCTACCTAGATAGAAGAAACACATATAGGTGTGTTTCCCTTTAAGACTGATGCTGTCATCACTCAGCGCCGGACTAGATGGCTATTTAAATCGCCGGTTCTCACTCACATGTGTTCGTTCAAACACCCTTACCTGGATGCTAACTTGGCTTGAAGCTTTCGTGCTTGCAAGCATACCTCGCTGACGGAACCTCGCTGCGCTGATCCCTGTATCCCGCTTCCGGATCATCCGCTCTTCCTGAACCAACCTTCGGCTGTATTGCTATTAGTGCCAAGTACCCCGCAGGGGAACCCTCTATAAACTTATACTAAGCTTACACTATCTAGCTCTGCATAGTAAAGACTATTTATCACATCTGCATATCTAGATTGCTAGCTCTTAAGACTACTGCTACTTATTCCTGCACTGGGTTGATCTCTCTAGTATGTCCACCTGCTACTCTGTCATCTGCTACCATACATGATTGCTAAACCTACCTGCATCCATCTGCTACTGTCTTACCTTCAAGTGTCTGTCACCTACCACCTCCACTCAACCTGTCTCTTAAATCTTCATCACTGTGTTACTACATACATAAAGTCACTCTAGGAACCAGCTTGTTGAGTGTGTGTATTTACTAGCTGAATTAAGACCTTCCACACATGATGAGTCATTGAGGTTGGGAATGGTATCTCAGCATCTCTCTTACATGACTACTGAAGTGGAATATTTCTGCAGCTGAAAATCCACACCATACATGAAACGCAGGAGCGTTACAGACAGCAGGCAATTTCCCATTGTCAGAATACAATGATCACTTCTGCTGGCTATAGCTAGCAGCACTGATCGTACAAAAAAAAAAAACCTGACAGACTGGTTGTACTGAAGTTGATCAATAGATCAGCTTCAGTACAATCAGCCTGCCCACATGATGGATTGAAATTTGGCCTGTTCCTGCTGAAGGGACAAAATTTCAAACTGTCTATGGTTGGCTGTAGTCAAAACAGAAAGAAACTGGACAACAGAATTTGTAGGCTAAATTAGAACCAATGAGATGTATGATAAAATAACTTATAGAAAATGTAATTATTTGCCTGATGCACACCATTGATTTCACTTCCCAGTGCTGTGTTTACCCCTTTCACCAAAGCAATTTAAAGAAAGACTGACCTAACATGGTGGCAGAAATGGGAGTAAGTCACACCTGTGCAAGTCACAAGCAAGTCTCAACTCTTAACCTTCAAGTCTCAAGCAAGTCCCAAGTTAGTTACTGTGGTGAAAAGCAAGCAAGTCAAATCGAGTCCATGCTAGAAGTCAAGCAAGTCAAGTCATTTATTTTGGTCAAGTCACAAATCAAGTCAAAATACTGATCCACCCCAATTTTCACCTTTAAATCAATCAGTTAAAAGTCAGTGGTCAGGAAAGTTTTTGTTTTATTCTCAACATTAACAAAACTGCTTTTTTTCTTGGTATATTAAAGAAACACTTTGAATGTCCAAACAGCTCAAAATCCTTCGTCCGGTCATGTTTCAATACCACAGTCACTTAAAACATGTTAAGTATTTCCATTGTTAAACAGCCAGTATCCTAAAAATCAGAACACTGATTTTTAGGATATTTAGGATTTTGATGATAAAACACTGAGGTGTTTTAAGTGACTGTGGTGTCAGAAACATAACAGGCACATTGATTTTGCTTTAAGACATCTTGAGAAAATGCAAATATTTAATAACTTAAAAAAGTAAAGTAATTTCGAGTCATATGTCTCAAGTCAAGTCTCAAGTCATGAATACCAAGTCAAAGTCAAGTTGAGTCTTTTATTAATTTTAGTCAAGCAAGTCTCAAGTCCTCAAACTGGTGACTTAAGTCTGACTCAAGTCAAGTCATGTGACTCAAGTCCCCCACCTCTGCATGGTGGCACAAGTGGACTTGACAATCGAGTGGCAAAAAGTTGTGATTGGCAATTAAATCCACGGAATGTTTGTAGTGAGGTAAGTAAGGGCAGTCCATGATTTTAAACTGCTATAGATTTGCTGCTTCTGCAGCAATGGTTTGAGGACACATTATGTATAAGTTGGGGCCTGTTTTCTAAAATCTGATATCATTCATGATTAAATGCATTTACACATAAAGTGGGGCCTCACCATACACAGGCAAACGGTTAGCAGAAGAGGTAAAGTATTAATATCTCCCTCTGCAGAAAATTTGCATGCATTTAGGCATCTTCATAGGGCAGCTTTTTATTATGCATGAAAGGTGAGTGATTCCTTACAATGCTACACGTAAACAATAAATCTGGCTCATTACATACCTTCATTGTTCTGTTCTTTGACACTCATGTTAGTGGAGGTGCATCCAGTGGCTGAAACAGGATTTGCAAGCTGTGTCTGTGACATCAGTCCAACGCTTAATGTTCCCATTCATCCAACTCTAAAGCACAGAATAACAACGATTTTACATAAAAAGTCACATGCTATATTCGCTGCTGATGCTTGTTGCAGTAATAGCTACAGTGGCCATTTTCAGCATGAAAAAAAAACAGCAAGCATGTCCCTAAATATATCTAGGTATCACATTATGTACACTTGCTTTTATGATCTAAGCTCTACTAGTTGTACAAAAAAACTCATAAAAAGCCTAAACTGCTGGTAGCGACAAGGTTGAGCTGGAACTAAAGGAGAAGTTTATGTACATGCTGCACCATTTAGCAAGGGATAAACTACACAAGGAATTGTGATTTTTGCACTATTGTAGTTAGTTAACATCCTGTAGACCATTTTAAACCTAAAAACAATGTCAACAAAAGGTTTAATGGGTCAGCAGCAGGTGATTAAAACTGCTTGCGTAGTAGGGTAATATTAAGGCTGAATTCACACCTAAGCATTCCAAGCAGATGGGCAGAAACTCGTATTTTTGGAAACATGCTAAAAGCGCAGCAAAACGTGTATCATGCCTGTGGTGCCATTATTTCCTAATGGCACTCTAAACGTTTTGTTGTGTGAAAAACAAAGCAGAAAGTGCTTGACTCAGTGCCAAAAAAAAAAAAAAGGCACTTGAGCTACTCTAGTGTGTTCGACATGCGTAGGGGCAGCCCACTAATGTGAATAGGCTGCCCTATGCTTTTGCATGGCAAAAAAACTACAACACATTGCATTGCTCAAGTGTGAATGCAGCCTTATGGCCCATACACACGATCAGAAAATCGTACGAAAAATACTGCTTTCAAAGCAATCGCACGATAATCTGATCGTAAGTACACAGCTTTCGGGAGCAGATCATGACAGTTCATTCAAAAATTATCCGATGGGACATGCACAAAAAATTTTCTCCCACAATACCAGATCGTACAATTTTCATTTAATTAGCACAGTTGTCGTTTGAAAATACAATACAACACATTTCTTCAGATTTTTATTCTGTCGTATGAGAACTTTCATCACTTTGGTAAACATTACATTTTTGATACAAGTCTAGCATACAAAAAAAAAAAAATGGACGATCATTCGTCTGATATTCTCATAGTGTGTACCATGCACTAGAATAGCAGCATATCTTATAACAATTTGTAGCAGATCCTATAATTAGCACAAAAATAAAAAGATGCACAATATATAGTTTGCCACATTTACAGTAAATGAATTGCGATGTTGCTTGCAAAAAACTGACGAACAAGACTGAACGGTGAAGAGGCAATACAGTTTTCTCTTTAGCCATTTAGACAAAACACCTACTGTGGAGCTAAATTTCTTTCAAATATAATTAAGGAGAAAAATGAAACTGTAAAAAATGTACAGCTTGAAAATGCTATTCATCTGGTGGTCTCTGGTTTAAATATAGACCCAGGAACAAGCATGCAGCAAGTGAAGTTAGAACTTCTAATCTATATACCGGTTATTGGTCAGTGAATAAGAGTTTTTTTAGACAAACGGTCAGCAGGCATGCAAGAGTGTTTGTAGCTGTTGTTGCCCCACTGAGTGCTGTTATGCCTCAAATGGGTGTCAGCACCGAAAATGAAGCACCAATTTATAGATTTGTAGAACACATACAGTGCCTTGAAAAAAGTATTTATACCCTATGAAATTTTCCACATTTTGTCATGGTACAACCAAAAACGTAAATGTGAAGAAAAGAAGGGATGGTGGCGCGGCCTATATTGAAATTAGATATAAATTGTGGTAAAAAGTCCAGTGATTGAAAATGTAAAGTGCCTACGTGCTATCACATTTGTGCAATGATTTAAAATCACCAGTACAAAATTGTAATCATAAACATCAAAATAGTGCGAATACGCAAGTGCAATATATTAAAGTGCCTCCAAGAATTTGAAAGTGACTGGTGCAAAAATGTTATATGTGATAGATGACAAACCTAAACGGTAGGCTACCAATTGCTATGACCAATAATAATTCATGCAATATCAAAGTGCTTTAAAGAAAGTGCTATAGTGTGTAAGAAGCCCCAATGCTACCATATACAATGGTAAGGGGGTAGTATAAGGTGCCAACAGAAAACAGTCCAAAATATGTACAGCTTGTAAAGTCCAGTAAAAAATCTTAGTAAAAAAAGTCTATATGTCACATGCAGTGACCACAGGCAAACAAATATCACAAGTTGAAGTAGGTGACAACACTCAGGTGGCAACACTCTGGTGACTGATAGATGAGGAGTGACCCCGTGGTGGGTGGTAAGGTGCTAGGAGATCCCTCCAGTGGAAAGGCACACTTACCAGAGACACCCACCCCACACAGGGGTATTAAGAGGGTGTTTAAATGGATCCAGCGGCCCAGCGATATCCTCCTATGTCTGGATGGGGGCGTGTAACGGAGCCTGGCTGGTCCTAGTGTGGATATCCACTGGCTTGGTTCCCTGTGTGTTTTCCCGATAATGGGTATGGTCCGAGGTACCCCCCGATTCCACTCCCGATGTTATGCCAGAGAGTAAATAAGGGACATGTAAAAAGGTGTGTATATATAATATATCACATGCATACACTAACAGCGCTTAAGTTAAAATCACAAAGTCCATCGTGTGATAAATTGATCGAATATTATCCAGCTTGTTGACATCATCTGCAGGTGTCACAGTCCTATATGTGTATATTAAGTGCTCTGATGATAACAGAGTGAGGAGCCCCTTCACCACACCGGCATGCCCCCCCAAGCAGTGCCCACGTACCTCACTGAGGGGGAATATACGCCCAACTAGATGCGATCAGGATGGACTGCCTCACATGTGATAAGCCAGGAACTTCCCACAGGCACCGCTCACAATAGGACATAGAAAGACCAGGCCAATCATACACCTTTTCAAGTACAGCTCCAGACTTCCTCCCGACTGCAGGCTAGATCACTCCATATGAGCCATATCATGCATGAATAAAAAAAGCGCTCATATCGTAACTCTATCAAGCATGCGGAATTTATTAAATAACTCAAAGAATACACTCACAAACGAAGTATAAGCAAAGGCATCCAAAGTAAAAGCAGATAAAATCGAATTGCTGTCCCGGACCGGACTACCTGTACGGCTCCAGCCGTCCCCTTCGTGGAGCCGAAGTTGCGGCTAAAACACCGTGTAACCTCCGGGTTCCGACTTCCGGGTTCGGCGTGACGTCAGACGTCCGGGACGTAGGGTTGCTATGGTCACCGCGTGTCCACGCCCTAACGCGTTTCGTCATTGGCTGACTTCAACGGAGGGCGTGGACACACAACGACACCTCTCCTCTTTATAGTATACAAGAAAGGGCGGAAGCACAACTCGGGAGGCATCCATTACTGGCAACACCGGACATTTACATCGTCCCTCCTCTCCACTCCAGTGTCTTCCTACCCCTGCTTGTATCCAATCCTCTGACATACCGGGCGATGTTAACCCTATAACTTCCGCCAGAGAAACGATATATGGAGATTACAGCCCGCAGCTGCCCTCAGTCACGGCCATAAAAAATATCTCCATGGTAACCATGCAACATTCTTATAGTGCAATAAAACTCAATAATACTATATCCCACATTGTATGTAGCGTTACGTGCAAAACCACTGAGCAAATATTCACAGTGAGAATTAATTTTAAAGATACCCAAAACTCTCCATATTCCCTCTCCTCCCTCCAGGGGAATGGGAGGGCTAGTATACCTTCTGGGAGAAAATTGCAAAGATATCTCCCTGCTCTTATTTCTATTACCTCTGGGGAAATTCTTTGCTCCTTCACCCAGTCATTAGCCCGACACCCGTTCCTTTCAGAACTATGTTAGGGCAACAGACTATACATAGTCATTAGGGCGATGTCAATATCCCCGGCTTTTATGAGAACACTGGAGTCCATACTTAGACCCCCCATATATCTACTACTAATTCCCCCTGCTCCGGTTTTGCACCCATCCTACACAGAACAATGTGTGGACACTAATCATAACACACCTATATAAAGGATTTTAGAACCTTGAACGGTTAATCATGTATACATCCCACCTCATCCATCAAATTAGAGGGGAGGGACTCATTCTAATGATGCTGAAATCCGATCGCATATTAAAATGTAAATATAAAATAAGAATAAAATAAAATTAAAAAATATCAGAAGATAAATTTTTTAAGATTACTAAAACTCAATAAATATATTTGAAGGCATAAAAATTGCCATAAATTTTCCTGTCAGGCCCCACACCTGACACGGGAAAAAGAGAACTAAGGTGAAATACTTAAGCCAACAAATCAGGTATCCCCTCTCAAGGCAGGTACCCCTGAAAAGAAACATAAGGGATAGATTACAGTTACGGCCTACTAAAATCTCAAAAGTCGCTAATGAAACAATTTAGATCCAATTCGACATTGAGTCCTAGGGGCTGAAGTGCATTGGTGAGGTAAATCCAATAGGTTTCTCTTTTGGATATTTCTCTTACCATATTGGAACCTCTCCAAGCTTTATTAATTTTCTCTATGCCCCAAAAGACCAAACCACTTGGATCCTCATTGTGCTTTTCTTTGAAATGTAGAGACACACTATGGTCTTTGTATCCATTACGTATGTTGGCAATATGTTCCGACACACGCTTTCCTAAAGTTCTTTTCGTTCGACCTATATAGATCTTATTGCATGGACACAAAAGACCATAAACCACGTGTGTAGACATACAGGTGATGCAGTCCTTGATATCGAAAGTCTTCCCATTTGCTGGAGATACAAAGGAAGAATACCCCCTGAGGTGTGTACGAACCTGTCTGCAGGATATACACCTCCTACAGGCAAAAAAGCCAACTCTGTTGTCCCAAAAAAAGGATGGCTTCTTTGGGGGGTCAAGGACCTTTTTCACCAATCTATCGCCAAAGGTGGGTGCCTTCCTATAAATAAAGACCGGATTTGGGGGTAGGACTGCCCCCAAAAAACGGTCCATACATAGGACGTTCCAATGTTTTCGGAAGACCTGCTCAACGTCCTTATGTTGTGCATTGAACGTTGAAATAAAACCCCACTCATGGCGATTGTCTGTACTCCTTTCTTTATTAACTAGACACGAAGCTTGGGAGTTCCGTCCCACTTCTTTAATCGTGTCCTCCAAAACACTGCAACTGTAGCCTTTCTCCACAAACCGGTTCTTAATAATGGCTGCTTGCTCGAAGAAATCTGCATCTCCAGTGCAGTTTCTTCGGACACGTAGCAGTTGTCCTTTCGGAATGTTAGTGAGCCACTTCTTATGGTGGCCACTCTGGACAGGTAAATAGCCATTCCTGTCCGTAGGTTTGAAGTAGGCTCGTGTCACAAGTGCAGTGTCTTTAATCTGCACCTCTACATCGAGATAATGGATCACTTCTTTATTCCAGTTGAACTCTAGTCTTATGTTGATAGAGTTACCGTTCAAATACTCGGCGAACTCTTGTAGTGAGCTCTCTGGACCGGCCCAAATGAAGAACAGGTCATCGATGTACCTTTTATATACAATCAATTCCTGTCTTTGAGTGGCATGGATGAACCTGTCCTCCCATTCCCCCATAAACAAATTGGCGAGGCTAGGGGCGAACTTAGCGCCCATAGCCACGCCTTTTTTCTGGGAATAGTATTGGCCTGAGTACCAAAAGTAATTATGCGAAAGACAGAACTCTAAGGCCTTGCCCAAGAATCTTTTTTGGGGTTCAGGGAGATCCTCTCTCCTACTAAAGGCCCAGTTCAGTGCAAGCAGGGCGTCCTCGTGCTGGATGATTGTATAGAGCGAGGAAACGTCCGCAGTAACCAAAAAGATTTCATCATATGGGGGAAGGGTAATTTCCCTTAAAGTTTGTAAAAGGTCCTTAGTATCCTTCAAATAGGATTTGACTTTAACCACACTGTCTTGTAAGAAGTGATCCAGATACTGGCCAACTCTTGATGTGACGGATCCAATGCTGTTCACTATGGGCCTCCCCGGAGGGTTTACCTCATCTTTATGAATTTTCGGTAACGTATATATAGTAGGGACTCTACTGTAGCTGGGAAACAGATATCTCTTCTCCTTTTTATTGAGGATATGTGTATCATATCCCCATTGGATCAAACTATCCAAGTTTCTCCTATACAATGTGGGATATAGTATTATTGAGTTTTATTGCACTATAAGAATGTTGCATGGTTACCATGGAGATATTTTTTATGGCCGTGACTGAGGGCAGCTGCGGGCTGTAATCTCCATATATCGTTTCTCTGGCGGAAGTTATAGGGTTAACATCGCCCGGTATGTCAGAGGATTGGATACAAGCAGGGGTAGGAAGACACTGGAGTGGAGAGGAGGGACGATGTAAATGTCCGGTGTTGCCAGTAATGGATGCCTCCCGAGTTGTGCTTCCGCCCTTTCTTGTATACTATAAAGAGGAGAGGTGTCGTCGTGTGTCCACGCCCTCCGTTGAAGTCAGCCAATGACGAAACGCGTTAGGGCGTGGACACGCGGTGACCATAGCAACCCTACGTCCCGGACGTCTGACGTCACGCCGAACCCGGAAGTCGGAACCCGGAGGTTACACGGTGTTTTAGCCGCAACTTCGGCTCCACGAAGGGGACGGCTGGAGCCGTACAGGTAGTCCGGTCCGGGACAGCAATTCGATTTTATCTGCTTTTACTTTGGATGCCTTTGCTTATACTTCGTTTGTGAGTGTATTCTTTGAGTTATTTAATAAATTCCGCATGCTTGATAGAGTTACGCTATGAGCGCTTTTTTTATTCATGCATGATATGGCTCATATGGAGTGATCTAGCCTGCAGTCGGGAGGAAGTCTGGAGCTGTACTTGAAAAGGTGTATGATTGGCCTGGTCTTTCTATGTCCTATTGTGAGCGGTGCCTGTGGGAAGTTCCTGGCTTATCACATGTGAGGCAGTCCATCCTGATCGCATCTAGTTGGGCGTATATTCCCCCTCAGTGAGGTACGTGGGCACTGCTTGGGGGGGCATGCCGGTGTGGTGAAGGGGCTCCTCACTCTGTTATCATCAGAGCACTTAATATACACATATAGGACTGTGACACCTGCAGATGATGTCAACAAGCTGGATAATATTCGATCAATTTATCACACGATGGACTTTGTGATTTTAACTTAAGCGCTGTTAGTGTATGCATGTGATATATTATATGTACACACCTTTTTACAGTTTGATATATATATATATAACAGCAGCTGAGATCCGAGAGGTTTTAATATTATTATTGGTGATTGTATTATCAATTTTAATTGATCTTAACAGTGACGGGTTTACCGCCCTATGTTTTTTGGCTATTTTATGTAGCTTAAGCACGTTAGCGCCGAGTGGGTGAGATTATTTGACACTCCCCTCTGGGGTAATTGTCTTATTGTTCTTACTCTTGTGTTTTAGTAAATAAGGGACATAGTGTAATGCCGTAAGGTAATTTATTTCGCATATAACATACAGAGGTACTCACATTTGAGCAGGTAAAATCGAGCGTAGATATGTATCGGAGCGCTTGCGATCCAAGCCTCGATATTGTGCGGGTAAACCGGAAATGACTCGACACGCTGTACGCGTTTCGTAGCTAGTACGTCATCAGCAGCAACGTAAATGTTCTCTATTGGGATTTTATGTGATAGACCAACACAAAGTGGCACAAAATTGTGAAGTGGAAGGAAATTGATAAATGGTTTTCAAAAATTTTTACAAATAAATATCTGAAAAGTGTGGCGTGCATTTGTATTCAGCCCCCCGTCAATACTTTGTAGAACCACCTTTATGCACCTTTTGCAGTTACAGCTGCAAGTCTTTTTGGGTAGGTCTCTACCAGCTTTGCACATCTAGAGAGTGAAATTTTCGCCCATTCTTATTTGCAAAATAGCTCTGTCAGATTGGATGGAGAGCATCTGTGATCAGCAATTTTCAAGTCTTGCCACAGATTCTCAAACTGGACTTTGACTGGGCCATTCCAACACATGAATATTCTCGAGAATCTGCATCAGCACGCAGAAAGAAAGACAGAGTAAAAAAAAAAAAAAAAAAAAACCAAACTACACGCATAAAGACTTTAGAAACGGCCCACAACAATCCAGAGCCATCCAAACTCTCCAAGACTTGATCCAAGCCAGGAAAGGACTCCTTGCAGAACTAAATCGAACCATCAATTTAATAAATATACTCTCACGAAATAGATATCTTACGAACAGGATAACAAAAACGGAAAGCTCCTAACAAGAGCACTTCAAGCCAAAAGAGCCAAAACACATTATACATAAAATGAAAATCACAGATGAAAGGTCCGTATCCCCCAATTCGGATATAGCCGCCCAGTTCGTGCAATATTATACAACCTACAACCTACACTCACCCAGTTACACTTTACCAGACTGTGACAACCGCCAAACATTGATCCAAGACTTCCTATCACAACACAGCCCAAGACGTATCTCCAAATCAGACACTGATAAACTAGAAGAAGATAACAGATGAACTAACCCTAGCCCTGAAACAGCTTAAAGTAGGGAAGAGCCCTGGCCCAGATGGCCTATCAGCGGCCTATTATAAGACCTTCACAGACATCCTAGCCAAACACTTTTTAAAAACCTTCAACCATCTAGCATCTAACCAGACTGACCTTACAAGTCTCTTAGAAGCACACATAGCTGTAATTCCCAAAGAAGGTAAAGACCCCACAATTGTCTCAAATTATAGGCCAATATCACTACTAAATGTGGACCTTAAACTATATTCAAAAATACTAGCAAACTGTCTAGCCCCACTTATGACTTCACTAATCGACACAGATCAAGTCGGCTTCATACCAGGCAGAGAGGCTAGGGATAACCCTAGCACTCAAAATTCATCAGTGGATGACTAAAACTAAACAGGAGGGACTCTTTCTGTCGCTGGATACAGAGAAGGTGTTCAATAGGGTGGCTCTGGACTACATGAGGGCAGTATTGGAACACATCGGACTGGGCCAAATGATGCTCAGTTACATTCTTGCCCTTTACACAACGTCCTTAACTAGGGTCCAAGTAAATGGTCTCCTGTCGGACGCCTTCTCAGCTTCCAATGGCACAAGACAGGGGTGTCCCCTCTCACCTTTATTGTTCGTAATCTCTCTAGAACCCCTTCTGCAATGTATCAGAGCAAACCAACACATTACCCATATAAAGGTCCTAGATCAGATGTGCAAAATAGCTGCGTTCGCGGAACACATCCTTCTCTTTCTATGGAAGCCACAGTCATCCATTCCCAATCTCCTAAAATACTTTGCCTAATATAAAAATGTATCCAACCTAACAATACATTTTTCAAAATCTTACACCCTAAACATAACCCTATCCGATAAGGAAGTTTTAAAATGCAAATACGAATTTCCATTTACCTGGAACCCACACTCTATCACATATCTAGGTATTCAAGTCCTCAACCGCCTATCTGCCCTATACACCCTTAACTATCTGCCTCTACTCAGACAGATCAAGATTTAGATAAATGGCAGCAAAACTTATTTTCCTGGTTTGGCAGAGCAGCCATATTAAAAATGAATGTCCTGCCAAGAATTCTTTATGTCCTTCAGACAATTCCCACCCTAATCCCCAAGGCTTTTTTTGACTCCTACAGAAGAGCATGCACACACTTCATCTGGGGCCACAAGAGAACCAGAATCAAATATAATGTCCTAACCCTACCCAAATTACAGGGAGGAATTGGCCTACCTGACATTCACAGATACTACCTAGCCAGCCATTTACCTAGAATAGCAGACTGGAACCCGCATAAAACCACTAAGGTTTGGGTAGAGATAGAAAATGCATGACAACAAATACCCATACAATTTTTGCCCTGGCTAACACCTCAACAAACGACCAAATACTATACAGACCACCCTTTTGTAGGCCCATCCCTAAAATGCTTTCACTCTAACAAAAACATGAAACTCACCTCATACCCAGGTCCGCTCACTCCCCTTAGACACAGCCCACAATTTACACCAGGCTGCTCACCCAACTTCCTGCAAGAGGTATGGCCACACGAACAAGTAATAGCAGAACATTTTTTCCAAAAGAAACGTTTCTTTCTAACATATGAAAAACTTAAAACTAACATGCGAAACTAACAGTTCACCTTATGGACATACAGCATGTTCAGTTAAGACATTTTTTTTAACTACCCTGAAACCTCCCTGAATTGGTCCCCTCAACACACCCCATTTGAAGCCCTCTATACAAGAAATACCCCGCAAAGACACCTAATATCCTCAACATACGCCCTATTTTTCTCAAACGCCCATGGGAAAGTCACTGGACCCCATCTAAAATGAGAAAAGTGTTTAGAGGTTACACTAACAGACAAAGATTTGGAAAGAGGTTTATCCAACATACACAAAGGCTCAATTAATGTGACCATACAAGAAATAGGAGACAAACTTTTTGCAGGTTGTTACAGAACCCCCACACAGTTAAACAAAATATCCTCAACAAATCCCTCACTCTGCTGGAGATGCAAATCTTATCCAAGGCTACCTAATACACATATGGTGGACCTGTGCAAAAATTACAACCGTTCTGGCAAGAAATACACGAAACCATCAGAAAGATCACGACCTACACCTTAGACTTCACTCCGACACAGTACTTACTACACCATTCCACACATCCACATCGCACATATTGCAAATCTCTAACTGTTCTGTCTCAGCATCGATTGTACCTGTGACCTTCTTGTAGACCCAGTCTGAAAGTGTGTGCAGCAGGTTGAATGATGACTTTAACAGATAGTTTACTCAATTAATAAAGACTCCAGAGGTGTTCTCCAATGCTTCTTTATGCTTCAAGTTAGCAAAGGCATAAACATAGAGGCTTTTCCATAGGTAAATTTCCAATGAAGTTACACGGCTTCCACACTCTGCAGTCTCCTCATAACAACTAAACAAAATGGAGTTACAGCAGGAAATGAAGGGTGGGAGCAACCAACTAGCCACAAACAGCAGGGGTGCAAGGATGATACCAATAACATAGCATAACATGTAATAACAACTGCTAGACAGTTAAAGCTGCGTGGCAGCACACTAACCATACATCTTATTAATGCGGCTAAGCGCTGTATTTCTCTAAAATGGGGCACACAATCTACCCCTACACTCTCAGACTGGATTCAATATGTTAAATCAACAGCCAAAATGGAAGAGCTAATAAGTATAGCTAGAGATAACCCCAATAGATACACCAAAACTTTGGCATGTTGGACACACTATCTGATCTCCAACTAAATTTGACTAATTTCCTTTTCAGTTAAGATGAACAAATTTAAGACATAACCAACTTCATTCATACCCATTATCTCATTCCTCATTGTTTGTGTTCTCTTTTCCAATACAATCAAAGACACAAGAAAAGAACCATCAAAACCACAACACATCTTAGGCAATGAATGAAGACCACCCTCAAAGAGGTAACTGACCATTCCCTCAACCGGACACAGTAAGATCCTGCCAGGGGTGCCCCGAAAATACTCCCTCCAAATAAGAATGTAGTGGTTAACCCATTTCCCTTGATCAACACAGTCTTTCCCCTCCCCCCTCTTCCTTTCCTACCCTTATAGACGGTCTATGTGAAACAATATGTTGTGCATTGTATTACTCGTCCCTCTCCTACACGAGAAATCCACAAAAAATGTATACTTACTTATCGTAATAAGGAAATGTTGTATTCTGTACTTGACCAAAAATTTTCAATAAAAATATGGTTAAAAGAAACAAAGAATATTCTTTGATCTAAACCATTCCATTGTAGCTCTGGCTGTATGTTTAGGGCTGTTGTCCAGCTGGAAGGTGAACCTTCGCCCCAGTCTCAAGTCTTTTGCAGACTTTGGGAACTTTCACACGGGCATTCCGCCCAGGGGACTCCACTGTGCTCATCGAGGGATCGATCCACTGATCCCTGCTGAGCAGGCAGATGACAGGTCCATCTCTGCTCACTGTGCTGTGACGGACACAAGAAAAGAGCCCCGATAGGGGGGATGGGGGGGATGGAAAATAGGGTTACCATCCATCTGGATCTCACAGACAGGATCGGAAAACAGCGGGTGTCAGCAGACATGTCACCGCTGACATCCGCTGCCCCATGGGGTTGAATTGAATCAGGTCCGCCTAAAAAAACTGACAGGCGGACCTAATTGGAAAGCCTGTGTGAAAGGTGCCTTTTTCTTCTAAGATTGCCCCGTATTTGGCTCCATCCATTTTCCCATCAACTGTGACCAGCTTCTCTGTCCCAGCTCAAGAGAAGCATCCCCACTGCAACATGATGCTGCCACCACCATGTTTCACAGTGGGAATGGTGTGTTTAGGGTGATGATGCAGTGTTAGTTTTCTGCCACACATAGCGTTTTGCTTTTAGGCCAAAAAGTTCAATTTTGGTCGCATCTGACCAGAGCACCTTCTTCCACATGTTTGCTGTGTCCCCCATATGGCTTCTCGCAAACGGGACTCCTTTATCGCTTTCATTTAACAATGGCTTCCTTCTTGCCACTCTTCCATAAAAGGCCAGATTTGTGGAGTGCACAACTAATAGTTGTCCTGTGGACAGATTCTCCCATCTAAGCTGTGGATCTCTGCAGCTCTCCCAGAGTTACCATGGGCCTCTTAGCTGTTGCTCGGATTAATGCTCTCCTTGCCCAGCCTGTCAGTTTAGGTGGACAGCCATGGTTTGGCAGGTTTGCAGTTGTGCCATATTCTTTCTATTTTTGGATAATGGATTCAACAGTGCTCCGTGAGATGTTGAAAGCTTGGGATATTTATTTTTTTTCTTATAACCTATACTTGCTTTAAACTTCTCCACAACCTTATCCCTGGCCTGTCTGGTGTGTTCCTTGGCCTTCATGATGCTGTTCATTTACTAAGGTTCTTTAACAAACCTCTGAGGGCTTCCGAAAACAGCTGTATTTATAGTGAGATAAAATTACACAGGAGGTGGATTTGATTTTTCTAATTAGGTGACTTCTGAAGGCAATTGGTTCCACTAGATTTTAGTTAGGTATATCAGAGTAAAGGGTGCTAAATAAAAATGCACGCCACACTTTTCAGATATTTTTAAAAAATGTTGAAAACCATTTATAATTTTCCTTCCACTTCACAACTGTGTTCCACTTTGTGTTGGTCTAACACATAAAATCCCAATAAAATACATTTGCGTTTTTGGTTGTACCATGACAAAATCTGGAAAATGTCAATGGGTATAAATACTTTTTCAAGGCACTGTAATCGCTACTAGGGGACTTCTTCTCAGCACTGAGCTTCTGGGGCCATCTTGTAAAAGGCAGTGTCTGACTGGAAACAGAGTTCTCCTTAAATTTGGTTAGCCATATTGCCCCAAGAGAGACTATATATAGTCCTTGCTGGGTCATTCTGAACACTACAATAAAATGAACAGCTCTGTTCATGCTGTGAGAGTGATGGTGATTAAGGCCTTATTCACACTTGTGAACAGAGCTGTCAGTAGATTCCTGCAGCTGGAATCACAAGTGGCCACAAACAGCTATGGCCAGTAAGCTTGAACAAAGCAATGACAAGACGTACAAGAGCCAAGCTGGCCATCTCTGTTCACATACTGTATATCGGCACATTGAGTGGTTAGGGACAGATGACCAGTCCGGGACACAATCTATCTGCATCCAGGGCCAATCAACTGTCCCTAACCACTTACAACTGCTGGATTTGCAGTACATGCAATAAGGGGCAGACAGCGGCAGATCCAGTCGTTGTTGTGTACAGGTTTCCTGGTCGCAGTGGTTCACAACCACCTGTGATTCGAGCTGCAAGAGTCCATTGACAACATTTTTTGCAAGTGTGAATGAAGCCTAAAGCCGAGTACACATGGCCCGAATGTTGGGAGACATTTGCCGGTTCAAAAAAATAATTAAAAGAAAAAAAAAGGGGGGGCGATATTCAGTCCGTGTGTATGTCGGCTTGGCCAGCTTCTGTCCGGCGTGCATGCTGGAAAACCAGCTAATGGCATAGAGCTCTGATAAGAGTGTTCTGGCGGGGGGGGGGGGGGGGGGGGGGCATCCCGGCGTCCCCCTGTCAGAACACAATAGCTCACATAGTTTGTATAGTGGCTCTGACGGGAGCGGAAAGTTTTTTTTTCCCGTTCAACCCACTGGGTTAATTGGGAAAAATGAAGTGTACCAGGCTTAAAGCAGTATTCAGTGGACCACAGGAGAGTCATTTGCAAGAGTTAAGCCTGGTACACACAGGCCGAATGACGGGAGAGATTGGCTGGTTACGATAAAACTGGCCGACATTCAACCCATGTGTATGTCGGTCTGTCCAAACAGCCAGCTTTTGTCAGATGTGCATGCTGGAAAACCAGCAGCAGACTGACTCCTGATCAGTGCTCTTAGCAAATGGTCAAAAGCACTGATCGCAGTGTTCTGGCAGGGGGGCCATTCCCCAGTCAGAACACAATAGCTCAGCAGGGGAGATCACTATACTAACTTTGCATAGTTAGTATAGTGGCTCCAATCAGAGCAGACTGTTTTTTTCTTTCAACCCCCTAGGTTGAATGTAAAAAAACTAATAGTGTGTACTAGGCTTTATGGTCTGACTCAACATTGTGCTGGTCGGACAAAGTTTTTGTTTTACTCTTGCTGCAGCACTTACCAAATAGAAAAAAGTTAAAAAAAAAAAAAAAGAGGCAGGTAAACTGTATTTATTATTGTATATACAGTGGCTTGAAAAAGTATTCATACCCCTAAAATTTTCCACATTTTGTCATGTTAGAATCAAAAACATAATGTATTTTATTGGGATTTTATGTGATAGACTAACACAAAGTGACACCTAATTGTGAAATGGAAGGAAAATGATAAATGGTTTTCAAAATGGTTTACAAATAAATGTCTAAAAAGTGTGGCATGCCCTTGTATTCAGCCCCCTTTACTCTGATCCAAAACGTATAAGACAAGGAGCACCAAAGGATATAACAATAAAGCAAAGTGAATATCAAATAGCCAAAAAAATAAATAAATATGTGGATATCACAATAAAAGTGCACGTGCTCTTAAATCATGTGATAATAAATTAAATAAATCCAGGTGGAAAGAAACTGTATCCGTGACTAAATAAGATATAACTTAATATATAAATATTGTCACAACAAAGTGCCCGTGCTAATAAATAATAACTGCTGATATAGCATTAGTATACACAAGTGGAAATTCATGAAAAAATAGTGCAAAGTTCATAAAAGTGGGTGATCCCTTCTGTGCTGTGCAGATATCAGGTGACAAGGTGCTGGTGCTTTAATTCATAAGGTGACTTGTTGCATTAATGATAATGCTGGCCGCTCACCTCCTGGTTTGGCTCA
Source organism: Pelophylax lessonae (assembly GCF_965119305.1). Taxonomy (NCBI): domain Eukaryota; kingdom Metazoa; phylum Chordata; class Amphibia; order Anura; family Ranidae; genus Pelophylax; species Pelophylax lessonae. The sequence goes on from NC_138775.1 coordinate 92,160,184, forward strand.
CAAATTATAATGAGCCAAACCCGCCTTTTGCACACACAGGTGCTGCTAGGTAATGGATAGGCTGCTTCCTCCTGTCCTCCCTCTGGATGAAGGTGCCTAAGGTAGGATATGGTGGCCAGACCCGCTGTGTCAGTGACACAGTGAAGAGGATAAAGTTGTCTCTTCCGCATAATCGTCTCTCCACCATCACGAATAGGTACATGTATAAAATAAACACAGCGATCTAGTGCTCCCTGTAATAACGGATTTATTGGAGTAAAAAAACAGCAAAACACTCACATTGGATGGCACTCAGCCAGTGCAAGCATGGACAGCGATAATGGGTGCTACAGCGTGTGCAGACTCCTCCCCCGCTGAGGAAGTCGTGGACTTGACGCAACACGTACGGGGGAGGAGCCTGCACACGCTGTAGCACCCATTTTAGTAAAAGGATAAATATCGCACTTACAAGAAACCGTACTATAGGCAGTGCTAACCTAATATCGCTCATCTTTGGCAATCACTGGTGAGACAACAGTACAGAGATGGCCGCGGGATAAAGTCATGTATGGGGATCCTTGTCCTATACGTACGTTACGTCCAACAGTCGGCACCTACTGAGGAAGTCCTCACTATTGGACGTAATGGAATGTATAGGAGGAGGAATATGAGTAAGGGGTGATATGTGCGCTGTCACTTAGGTATCCAGCATAAGAGGAATTTTCCTAATATGTTGCAGCTGATAAATAGCCAATAAAAATATATTGCAGCTGATAAAGATATACGAGATTAGGATCAGATCCTACCCCACATGCAGCCAGCTCTAGTATGTTCACTCAATACCAGTATCAATGTAAAATTGCAGGATGAGTCGGCGCAAATGGGGAGCAATCTCAAAAGGAGCTCAGATTGAGCGCTCTCAGATCATAAGTATAAAGAGAATTTCCTATGATAAACTATGACGGGAATCACCATGTAAAAAATCTGTATACTATAAAAGATGAATCATGTAGAACTACAAATATAAGGAGATCAATCAGATCTATGAGAACAATATAGTAAAATCCAAATCTTAAAAGATATCCAAGACCTAAAACAAATAGGGTGTCTGTCTTCCAATAGGTCTAAAATAACAGCTTCCAATATAAAACCACCTTCTATTCACGGGTAAAAACGTATTAATATGATATTATGGGAAGAATGCCAGATAGCAGCATCAAGCTGTTAAAATCGCATAATGAAACGATCGCTATACAAGCTACTTCAAATAATCCGATTTCACAGTTATCCAGATTAAAACAAATGTCAATGTTGGCCAATGTGATGACAACTCAATTCTGAGTGAACTTCTATAAATAGTGCTAATACATATCCATCAGTGCATCATGATCATAAATATTCATAATCAATAAATATATATATATAAAAAGTGACAAATATATCATAATAAAAATCCAAAACACAAAGTAAAATCTTCTACAAACGATAGTCCAAGTGCTATAAATCACTCTAGTGTAGTAATCGATGGATATCAAAATGGATGAATAAATAAATAAATAAATAAATAAATAAATAGGTCTTATGCAATAAACAGTCCATGTGCAATAAAGGAAAAAGATATTGGTGCAATCAAAAAATAGTGCAGTGAAAAAGTGCAGTGAAAAAATAGTTCATCAGTGCATATATAATAAAGTGACAAGCGGTGAATCTCTGGGGAAACTTGTGAACATCTAATGGTGTGATCCGGAGTGAGCCGTATAATTATAGAAGCAGTGGCCGCTCACCTCACTGCACCTTTTTGGCGCTTGTAGCTGGTATCCAGCCTTAGATACTGGGCTTCTCCGGTGGCTCAGATCTCCACTCTTTGTTCAATCACTGACGATCCCGACTTGGCTCCCACGGTACCAGTAACTCCGGTGATGTGATCTGTGACGCAATGCGTCGGGAGGTATTGGGTGATGTCGACTTCTGGTTTTGACGGCCGTGGCCGGAAGTACCCATAGGAATCACACCGCAGGAGTGTGGCAATTTTATTATTTCTGCCCGGTTTACTTGATGTAAATGTGAGTGTTCCTGTTTCCCTGAATTTTCTAATAAAAGTGAATTATTGACATACTTCACTATTGGGCATCATTATCTTTTTTCTGGAGTTACTGGTACCGTGGGAGCCAAGTCGGGATCGTCAGTGATTGAACAAAGAGTGGAGATCGGAGCCACCGGAGAAGCCCAGTATCTAAGGCTGGATACCAGCTACAAGCACCTAAAAGGTGCAGTGAGATGAGCGGCCACTGCTTCTACGATTATACGGTTCACTCCGGATCACACCATTAGATGTTCACAAGTTTCCCCAGAGATTCACCGCTTGTCACTTTATTATATATGCACTGATGAACTATTTTTTCACTGCACTTTTTTCACTGCACTATTTTTGATTGCACCAATATCTTTTTCCTTTATTGCACATGGACTGTTTATTGCATAAGACCTATTAATTTATTTATTTATCCATTTTGATATCCATCGATCACTACACTAGATTGATTTATAGCACTTGGACTATCGTTTGTAGAAGATTTTACTTTGTGTTTTGGATTTTTATTATGATATATTTGTCACTTTTTATATATATTTATTGATTATGAATATTTATGATCATGATGCACTGATGGATATGTATTAGCACTATTTATAGAAGTTCACTCAGAATTGAGTTGTCATCACATTGGCCAACATTGACATTTGTTTTAATCTATATAAACTGTGAAATCAGATTATTTGAAGTAGCTTTCATAGCGATCGTTTCATTATGCGATTTTAACAGCTTGATGCTGCTATCTGGCATTCTTCCCATAATATCATATTAATTTGTTTTTACCCGTGAATAGAAGGTGGTTTTATATTGGAAGCTGTTATTTTAGACCTATTGGAAGACAGACACCCTATTTGTTTTAGGTCTTGGATATCTTTTAAGATTTGGATTTTACTATATTGTTCTTATAGATCTGATTGATCTCCTTATATTTGTAGTTCTACATGATTCATCTTTTATAGTATACAGATTTTTTACATGGCGATTCCCGTCATAGTTTATCAGAGGAAATTCTCTTTATACTTAGGATATGAGAGAGCTCAATCTGAGCTCCTTTTGAGATTGCTCCCCATTTGCGCCGACTCATCCTGCAATTTTATATAGGAGGAGGAACTCTGTAAATGACTGGCAGGAACTTCTTGGCCTAAAAGCAAAACGCTATGTGTGGAAGAAAATTAACACTGCACATCACTCTGAATAAACCATCCCCAAAGTGAAACATGGTGGTGGCTGCATTATGTTGTGAGGATGCTTTTCTTCAGCAGGGACAAGGAAGAGTTGATGGGAAAATGGATGGAGCTAAATACAGGGCAATCTTAGAAGAAAAACAGTTATTGTCTGCAAAAAACTTGAGACTGGGGTGGAGGTTTACCTTCCAACAGGACAACAACCCTGAATATAAAGCCAGAGCTACAATTAAATGGTTTAGATTAAAGCATATTCATGTGTTTGAATGGCCCAAAGTCCACACCTAAATCCAATTGAGAATCTGTGGCAAGGCTTGAAAATTGCTATTCACAGACGCTCTCCATCCAATCTGACAGAACTTGAGCTTTTTTGCAAAGAAGAATGGACAAAAATGTCACTCTCTAGATGTGCAAAGCTGGTAGAGACATCCCCAAAAAGACTTGCAGATGTAACTGCAGCGAAAGGTGGTTTTACAAAGTATCCACGCCACACTTTACAGATATTTGTAAAAAACTTTGAAAACTATTTATCATTTTCCTTCCACTTCACAATTATGTGCCACTTTGTGTTGGTCTATCACAAAATCCCAATAAAATACATTTACGATTTTTGTTGCAACAAGACAAAATGTAGAAAATTGTAGGGGGTATGAAAACTTTTGCATTTTGCATTACAGTAATTACCAGGGTATAATAAGGCTTTCATTTTTTTTTCTTGGGTTTTTATATACTTTAAATTCACACTGCACGACTGTAACAAAGAAAACAAGAGTGGTAGTGGAAAAGTTGCACAGAGCAACCAATTAGATTTCTTGTTAAAATTTGTGTAATGGGTGCTGAAACCTGGTTGCCAACTTAAGCAACAGCTTAACCTTAGGTCCAAATGTCTTAACTGGTCTCCAATCTATATAAATAAGAAAACGTCCTAAAGATGTGTGAAAATTACCAATTTGCTTTTCTGGCTTGGTGTTCTATGTATCAGGAAGTAGTTCATTATTTTCAGTTTAATCACACAATGAGTTTCACTTTCACTTCAAAGAAAGTTAGGCTGCCACTCTTACTATGCACACACGTTTATTTGTGAAAATCAAAAGAAAAAACAAATTGAGCTCTTGCCTACAATAAGCAATATTTATTTTCATTTTTCATAAAGTAGGTAAAGAGAAAACCTGTTATCTGTTATGAACAACATCACAACTCACACTTGGCTTTATCAATCAATCTTTCTTCTGTCAGTAGGTATTGATGAGCCGAACGCCCTCAGTTCAAGTTTGCGGTTATTTTGCAAACGTAAAAGTTTAGGTAAAAAATCCCAACCTCATTGAAATCAATGAGAGCGGAATAGAGAGAAAAGGGGTTCCATAAACCCCTTTTCTATATGGGACAGTGACAGGCAGTTAGCCATGACAGGAATTCAGTTTGGCAGGCTTTTTGTGTAGAGGATTGAGTTACTAGGGGGAATAATAAATTTAAAGTTGTTGATTGGTTGAATAAGTCCCTATCATAGTTAGAAGTCCAGGTAGCTAGGGAGATTGTGTAAAGTACCTGTTTTTTCCAGATAAGCTTCCCGCCTTCTTTACCTCAGCCCAGCCCTATTTAAGGGGGCTCACAGATAGCGGGATCCTCAGACCACCTCAGAAGCCTGGAGCGAGCGGTTCCCGTGTCGTCCGAATCTTCATTCAAGATGAGCCTCCTCCGCCAATTAATCGAACGAGCTGGTGAAGAAGGAGGGGATGAGTGGGTTAAACGCTGCCTGGCTTTACCTACCTTATGCCATTCGGAGCCTGTGAACCCTTTACCTGTTCCGCCGCTGGACATGGAGCCTGTCGCCGGTCCGAGCTGGAGAGAGGAAGCCGTGACCCCAGCGAGAGGAAGTACGCAAGCGGTGACCCCGGCGGGAGGAAGTTCGCAGTCGGTGACCCCGGCGAGAGGAAGATCGTCATCGGTGCAGGAATTGGACGCGGAGGACCGGATGACGACGGAGGTGCGCAGGCGCAGTGTGTCGGGACCATCCGCCGAAGACTCCGGGACCGCGAAGAGGAGAAGACTGCCACGCCGAAGGTTCTCACCGCCAGCTGGGGACCGGAATGCTCCGAGAAGCCCGAGGAGGTCTTCTTCACGAGCACGGGAAGCCGGCCAGGACGTTAACACCGCCGCAGGCAGGCTGGCCCGTTCCAGGGCAGCTTCTTCACAACAGCCACCAACACCGGAGCGTTCGCATGGGAGTGGAGCCAGTCACGCTGCAGGTGAGAGTTTTAACCCTGTGAGCGCTGTTGTAATGGATAGGTCTTTTTCTGCCACTGCAGTGGCTAGTTCCAGTGAGCCTTCCCTGTTGGCCGGGTTAGAAGGGAGCAGTGCTTTGCCTACTCAGCCCCCCTCTGGGGATATTGCCCTTATTTTACAGAAATTCCTGTCAGATTTAAAAAATTTAATAAGTCCTAATGCTCCAGCTGTAGTACAACCGGTGTCCTCCTCTATTACTGATGTTTGGGTGCCATCTAGCGGCCAGTCCGCTAATAGCGCTCCTGTTGGTAGCATTGCTTCAGTATCGTTATCTGACACTAATATAAATTTACAGGATTCCAATGTGGGGCTTACCTCTGTGGCACTACCATCTGAGTCCCCTTCTTTTTTGTTAGCCAAATCTCAAAATCTGCCCGAGGTATGCCTTAAAGGAGCTATGGCTTGTGAATTGTCCCCCTTGGGCTTTCACTTGTCTGATGCTGTCAAAGAAAAAATCTGGAATGGCAATTTTGTAGACATTCTATCTCTTTTGCCCTCAGCCAGAGAGTTTGTGTCTAAGGGTGACAAAAAGGAGGATGAGGAGAGAAAACGTCCAGTCACCAAGAATTTTAATAACTTGTTGCAGTCATTCTTCATATACGCTGCTGTCTTGTGTGAGAGATTTCAGGCTAAAAGTACGGGCCTCTTTCAGCACCTTGATATCGTCCTAGAGGCGTATAAAAATTTTGGTGGCACAGCGTGGTATTCCTACGATGTGGCTTTTCGCCAAAAGTTGGCTGTTCAGCCAAATTTGAAATGGGGGGTCAAGGATGTGAGTCTTTGGCTAGATTTGTTTCTCCCTCAGAGACCTATTTTTAACCGTCAGTCCTTTCCTGGACAACAACCTCAACCAGCCACTCCCACTTTTCGCAAAGGAGTGTGCTTTAATTATAATGAGACGCAGTGTCGATGGCCTGGGACCTGCAAATATAGGCACGAATGCGCCTTTTGTGCAGGATCCCATCCTGTCCACAAATGTTTTAAGAAAATGCAGGGCGCCCAGAACCCCGGAAATTTTCCAAAAAGCCTCAACGCCGGTGAACCTGCCCGCAATGCTCCCTTGGCTGCAACGGTACCCCGACAGGGTGAGGGCCACCTTAATATCTGAGGGCTTTAGTGATGGTTTTGTTTTGCCCAGGTTTTCAGGACAGGGCTGTTGCTTGGTACCAAATTTGAAGTCTGTTCAATATTTAGAAGATATTGTTGTTGAAAAAAATCAATAAAGAATTAGAAGCAGGACGGTTTGCTGGCCCTTTTGTTTACCCTCCTTTTGCTAATTTCAGAATTTCCCCTCTGGGAATTGTGCAGAAGAAAGAGCCGAACACTTATAGGCTTATTCATCACTTATCGTTTCCCGCTGGCGGGTCTTTAAACGATGAAATAAGCGAGGATCTGGCTTCTGTGCAGTACTCCACTTTTGATGATGCCCTTGTGATTTTGAGACGTTTAGGCAAAGGTGCGCTTATGGCAAAGACGGACATTAAATCCGCCTTTCGCTTGCTGCCAGTTCATCCGAGGGCTTTCAACTCCTTAGGTTTTTATTTTCTGGGTTTTTTCTTTTTTGATAGGTGTCTCCCCATGGGCTGCTCGTTATCCTGCTTTTATTTCAAATGTTTTTCTTCCTTTTTGGAGTGGGTAGTTTCTTCCATGTCCAAATCTACTAACATAGTCCATTATTTGGATGATTTTTTATTTTTGGGCCCTGCAGGATCTTCAGATTGCTTGCATTTATTATAATTTTTCCTGGATATGTGCAAACAATTTGGCATTCCACTGGCCCACGAAAAAACTGAATGGCCATCTACGTGCGTTCAGTTTCTGGGAATTACAATCGATTCCGATTTAATGGAATTCAGGCTACCGATGGAAAAGGTGGTTAAACTAGAGCATTGCCTTTTGGTGATGATTCGCAAAACTAAAGTTTGCTTGAAAGAGGTCCATTCTCTTTTGGGTTTACTCGCTTTTGAGTCTAGGGTTATCCCCCTTGGCAAGTTATTTGCAAGAAAGCTCTATTCCGCAATTGCTGGTCTTAAAACTCCCACAGCTCATGTTAGATTGTCAGCTGACACCAAGGAAGATATGCTGGTATGGATTCAGTTCCTGATACATTTTAATGGTAAGTCTATATGGCAAATGGACATTATTCTGGATAAGGATTTTTTATTATCCACTGACTCAGCAGGCTCTGTGGGCTTTGCCGCAATATGGGGCAATCACTGGTGTGCTGATTCATGGTGCCATAGATGGGTTTCTTTAGGTTACACCCGGAATAGCGTGCTCTTAGAGCTTTTTCCCATCATCGTAGCTTTGGAGATTTGGGGTCATCAATTTCAGAACAGGCGATTGATGGTGGGGACCGATAATAAAAGGTGTGTTATTTGCTATAAATTGTCTGTCCTCTAAATCCCCGCCAGTGCTGAGGTTACTGAGATATCTGGTTTCTAAATGCTTGTTTTTAAATATTTGGATTAAAGCTTCTTTTATAGCGGGTAAGGATAACACATTGGCGGATTCATTGTCTCGCCGACAGATGGATCGTTTTTTCCAGCTGTTACCTACCGCGGATCAGACGAGTCATCATTACCCGGCCCGCCTTTGGGATATTGTTTAAATTTAGTCTCGGACAATATATGTAATTCTTTGGCCCCTGGAACCATGGCTGGATATCAGTCGGCATGGTCCATGTGGTTATCTCATCTAAATGAAATTGGGGAACGCCAAGATGTTTTTTCTGAGCACTTATTGATTTTTCTAAATAAACTTTTTGAACAACGCTATTCATGGTCCCACGTTAATAAGATTTTGGCGGGGATATCTTTCTTTGTTAAGCTGTGTAATTTCCCCCCCTGTTCGTCCTTTTTTTCAATAAGGCAGGCTATGAAAGGTTACCGTAAGAGTACCTGGCAGAAAGATTCCAGGCAACCTATTACACCAGAAATTTTAGAACGA